>NW_028288579.1:0-1263287 GCF_059628265.1 Tinamus guttatus | reverse complement strand
TCCTTTTCTCTCCCCAAGGACTGGTCTCCAGAGAGTCTTTTGTGCACGAATGCAGAGGCAGCCCAGAGCCACCATCCATAACCTCCTGCATTTATTCCTATTCCCACTCAGAGTCCCCTAAATTCTTTTGGACTCATGCATGGATATCTAAGCAGAATGCTGACAAAAAATATGATCAGGACTGGGTCTTTAGATCTAGGAAGGCTGTTTGTGGAGCAATTCCCTCACTCCTTAGGTCAGAAGAAAGGAAGACACTGAGTTCAGCTGAAACAGATGGCTGGATGGCAGTCAGGGGCAAATATCCACGTTAGAATTTGCTTAGGGCACTGTGGCTTTTTCAAAGTGCGGCTGGGCTCTTCCTTAATAAATCCAGGAGAGCTCCGTGATGTACCTGAGATAACCACAGCACGTTGGCTGCGCTGCCTCACACTACGGGCTGGTTCAGCAGTTACTCCGGAGGCAAAATATTCCCAGCGTCGCTCCTTGGGAGTTGGACGCTTTCCTCTGGGAACCACGCTGAGCGCAGGGAGGCCGTGTTCAAGCAGGCACGTCTTGCAGATGTAAATGGATTCCCCGACCGGCCTATCTCTAAGATCTGGGCACTTCAGGGCATTGTTTCTTGGCTCTTGGTTGCTCTCTTTGAGACTCACCAGTCCTTTTCTTCTTCAAAGTAGCATATGGAAATGATTTGAGATCTGCTGCTCAAAGCAAACTTGTTCTACTCTGGGGAACCTTTCACACAGCTGTCAGCCCCACTGATGTGTGGCAGGACCAAAATGGGCTTCCACACACCATCTTCTCAGGGACCAAACATATTTTATCTGGATATTTAGTCCAGATATTTTAACTTATGGCACAAGCCATAGTGGGAAGCCCAGACTGTATCTGTCAGATTGTTTGGTTATCACTAATACCGACTCTTTTCTGTCTTCCTCTATCACCCAAATTATTCTTTCATGTGGCAAAATTACAGATGTTGATACCAGACTTCTTTACACTTCGTCTCACCCGGAAGCTCAAACTACATGGCAAATATTGTGCCCTGCTGTGCAGTGTGCAGCAGGCACCGTGTTTCTCTCTGTACGCACAGGTAAGCACTAAAATCTGCCAAGTTCACAGAGAGAGTCAAGTCCAGAGCTTGGCATGAAACCCAGGAGCCCTCACCAAGTAATCTGCTGCTAAACTGTCTAATGTTTTCTCTGCCTTTTTGGCAGCTAATCTATGCATCTGCCTATGATCGCACCATACTGTCTCAGTGGGACATGATGTGCAGCAGTGATAGACAGTTATAGCTCTACTAGTTAAAGCCTGAGCAAAATTACTAGAAATATGCTCAGAGCACACAGCACAGATTCTGCTGTGAGCTTGCCACTGTGTGCTGTGAGCTCATGGATTTTTCTTCCATCGACTCTGATTTCTGGTAGATGTGGGTTGTATATTCAGGGTGATAGATTTACATGATTTAACATGTAAAGTGTTCGGCTCAGGTGCTTTTAACCACAGCAGCTTGTCTGAGATGGTGGTTCTTCACGAACAGAAAATGATGCCAGGTTAGGATGGTATCTTTAGCAGAAAAACTCACTTCCGTAACTACTGTGCAGCACTCGAGATAGCCAGCAGCCCTGCTAATTCTGTTGCCTCCAAAATACCTATGGGGATCCTTTTCTATTTCCTCTGTCCACACAGCAGGGGACTCGACTTGTAAAACTGTCTCTTCCGTGGCCTCCCCAGCAGTGCCCACTATTATTTCTGGACGAATATTTTGGATGCTTCTAAAGGCAAATGTATTGGTCTTTCATGAGACCAAGAATGTCCTGCATTGCCTTAATGTAGAATGAAGATGAGCCAGGTGCCTAGGAATGGTGATGTTATCACTCAGTTGATGAAAGAATTGTGATGATCTTGGGGAAGGCTTCTAATCTTGAAAATAGTTATGCTGAACCCCTTTTTATGAAGGCTGAAACAAAAGCGGACCAGCTACATAAACCTAACAGTAGTTAAAAAAAATGGGTGGACATGTTGGACCAGGTACTCCAAGGTACGTATGTAACCAGCACTTGACTTGCAGGGACCTAAATATCCTTGGATGTTCTGAATCAAAGATTGCAACACATCTGCAATATCTGTCACCTTGTGTCCTGCTTTAAGGGAATGTGAGAAAAATGTAACTGCTGTGTAAACCCGACTCTAGGCTTGTCGGAACTGCTGATTTCTGTGGACTCTGTCCCAGAATCAGTTTGGCCTGTGACATTTGCCTTTGCTGTATTCTCGCAGAATTCTGGTATCCGCCTAGAAATATCCTACCTCAGGCAACGTTTCTTGTTTAAAAAATGAGAGCAATCAGCGTGCTAAAATCTAGAAGGTCCCAGGCGAGGAGGCCGAATGCTCCACCACTGAGGACACGCAATGGATGTTGCCTCCATAAGAACCAGCCATCCTTGGTGGTTGCCACTGGGCTTGGAAATGACAACCTAATTGTAGGTTTGCCTAAAAAGCAACTTATAAAAGTAGCTTCTCTGCACTACAATGTTCTCATTGAGCAGCGAGAGCCGAGGCAGCCCCATGGAGCTGCGGCCGGGAGCTCCTGGCAGGTCCTCGGCAGCCTGGGGCAACCACTTCCCTCATGAGAAACTGCAGCGCCTGGGATTGAAAGCTGTGGGAATGGTGCTGAGGGTAACTGCATTATTGACTTAGGAATGTAGCACTTAATGTTTAGTACTTAATGCGGCAGTTAAGGCTTGGGCTTGACAGTCACTTAGGCCCAACGCAGCGGGTTTTGTTTTTCACCCTTCTCTCTTTTAGCAAACAGTAAAAAGACCAGCACGTGGCAATGAATCACTGTGGGCTCATGGGGTGGGTGATCTTTTTGGTTTTATTTATATTTATTTATATTTTTCTCCCACTTTTGGTAGTTTTCAAATTTTGCCTGGTACTTCAACACGTCACCTCAGGAGTGGGCAGACATGGCGCTGCCTGCAGCTGCCCCGGACTCTGTGGACAAGTCACTAAAACTGAGGATTCCTTGGGATTGCTACCCAGATGGGGCTGACTTTTGGTGAAAATATCCATTTTCGCTCTGAGTTGGAAAACTGCAGACCTTGGCTGCCAATTCACCCCAAAGGGAGGACACGCCATCAGCTCACGATTCCCTGCATGGCCAGGCACAAGGGGCCTCACCAATCTGGGGCATTTAGGTGGTTTTTGGTCACTTTGCTGCATCAAATCATCTCTGCTGCAGGCGCTACCTAAGATAGAACCCTCCATTCTAATTTCCTTTTTACAGTGAAGGACCCGAGTTTGCCTCGCTGTATTGAAACCCACTGGCTTACCCCAAATAGACCGTGTCCTAGCGGAAGAATATGCCTGTTTACTGAGGCTCGGAGCAGCCTAACTCCCCCCACAGTCGCCCCACACGCGGCCCCTTTAAGGGCACTCGCACTCCTTAAAGGCCAAGGCGCCTCTGCCTTGCTTTAAAGCCGCGCCGGGAGGGCGTTGCCCTCTTAAGTTCCGGTGGCCCCACCCCCTGCTCCGAGTTGGAAGGGGTCGGCGCCTCCTGCAGCCGCTTTAAGTGGGGCGGCCGCGCCCACTGTCTCCCTCCCTCGGCGCTTGCCCCTTTAAGGTTACCGCGGCGACGGCTCTGAGCGAGAGCGAGGCCCATTGACGTCACGCGGCGCGGCCATTGGCCGGGCCTGCTGGTTTCCGGTGGGAGCCGCCGTTGCCGCTGAGGCCGGAGCCGGGAGGGGCGCGCGGAGCCGCCGCGGTGAGTGGGGCCGGGCCGGACCGGACCGGACCGGACCGGGGCTCAGGGAGCGGCCCGGTCCCCGGCACCGCGCCGGGACTGAGGCACCAGAGGAGGCTGGGCTACCGCTTCCCTTCCCCGCCGGGCCCTGCGCCCCCTGCGTCCCGGGGCTCGGCCGGGGGCTGGGGAGGGCGGCCGGGGAAAGGGGCCCCGTTTCTTGGGAAATCCTGGAAATGGAGACACGCAGGAAAAATCACCCTGCAAAAATACTATGTTTGTGGGGGCAGAATCTCTCTGCGTAAATACTGTATTTTTGAGAACATTTTTTTTTCCGTAAAGCCCCCCATCTGGGGGTTTGCGCTTATTTCGTACCCGTCTTGCCCGTCTCGTGAGCTGTAGCAGCTCCTACCTGTGCTCTGTCAGCACGATGGCTCTTCGTCAGGCTGTGGGTTCCATTTTATTGTCGTGATGACTTTCTCTTTCTGGACTGTAATTTACAGGCTGCTGTGGAGCCCCTGAGCCCCCCTGGGGCTGCTAATTAGTGTTGACCTTCGCTGTGCGAGTTGCCAAAACAAAAGGAGTAACCAGAGAGCTCCAAGGCAGTGTTTGGGCCCCTGTGAGCCCCATACTTGGTGTTTGCAGAGCACATAATACAGCTGTGGCTGGGCATGCTTAGGCAGGGATTAGCTGGGACAAGAATGAAGCCTCTTTGAAGTGTTGGCAATTTAGTATTAACGCCAGGCCTCCTGTAATCTCTCGCAACATAACTCGAAGGGGCACAACGTTATGCTGCCTGCGTGGCCCTCCGTGCTGCCTAAATAGGGTAAAAATGGTCAATGTGACCATGCTGCTTGACTCTTCGGTGACTTGTCATCTCCCAGGCTTGTTTTATCTAATTTCTTATCTCTTTTCACTTTTTAAAAGCTGATCCTGGGATCGACGCATCTTGCTGCTTATTCATAGCTGTTGCCACCACCCTTGGCCCAGGTAACTTTCTTTCGATTTCATTGAAAAAGCCCTGAGAAATTCCTGCCTGCTTCTTTAGCCATCTCAGTGTTGAGTGTTTTATGAAGAAAAATGAGTGAAATGGATTTCTGAGTGTGTATATAAATATATACAGATGGCTGTCTATGTACACATACATGTAATGGTTTTATCCTCTAAAAGAGAAAAGGGGACTGCTTAATTCCCCCCCCCAAAAAAAACAGGTTTCTGTTGCTGACACTGTAAAGTTTCTTGAAAATTTGGCATTAAAAGATGAACATTTAAATAGGTACTCTTGCTTATGAACAACTGGAGATATATTTGGGGGGATTGCAGTGTATTCGCCAAAATGATGTGAAACACAGGTCAATTTAGAGAAGCTTTTCAGAAGTAACACCTCTAATTCCACAGCTTGTTACTGGACACTGCCTGGGTATTTGGGGAGCTGCCTTTAACTTTGTCCCTAATGTTTCTGTTATTCTGAGTATTTGCCTTTCTGATTCCCAGCTTTTACCTGTCTTTTGGTTGTCATATTGCTGGCACCACAGAGCACACAGTTCTGCCTATGAAGTGAACTTCCGATCTGTGAAGTCTTAAGCGGAGAGCTGAGCTGGAAACATGTGATAAGCATCTCATTCCCTGACTTAGAGTGCTCACACAGCATAAATTGCTGAGGCCTTTCCAGCTCAATCAGGTGCTTTTCCTCGTGGGCTTGTGGAATAGTCTGTAAAGCATCCCAACTTCTTATTTCTTTCCTCACACTAAGTAAGCTTTTCCATAGCCCTGGTAAGCTGAAGATGAAACTGCAGGATGTAGTGTCTCTCACTGGGTAGTTCATAGCTTTACCAGTTTAGCTTGGTTACTAGTCTTACAGCATAGAGATGGGTTTATGCTGTGATATTATTAAAATGACAAAGCAACCTAAATTTCTTATTAGTCCGCTGACATACCTGAGTACATCAGGCAGCAGCATCTTCATTTCCACTGGTTTATTTAACCCTCTCTCTTTCCAGCAATGGCAGCTTCCAGCAGCAGCAGTGAGGAGGAGCGTAGCCTTCGAGAATGTGAACTCTATGTCCAAAAACACAACATCCAGCAACTCCTGAAGGATTGCATTGTGCAGCTGTGCACCGTGCGGCCTGAACGACCCATGGGATTCCTCAGGGAATACTTTGAAAGGCTGGAGAAGGTAAAAATAAGTGCTGAGAGGGAAGAAGAATGGAACAACCTCAGTTTACAATTTCTCTATGGGATTTTAGAGGCTGACCTTCAAATATGGCCAGTGTTCGTGTTGGTTGTTTGAAAATGTAACTAAGGGAAATAGCTGAGTTTGGTGGTTTTTCTTCTTTGTTGTTCCGGCTGCGGTTGTCTTCACTTTTTTCTTTTATTTTTTTCCTTGAAATTGGTAGAAGCATCCTGAGATCTTGAGGGTGGAAAGAGTTTTGTCAATATACGACAGTCATCTCAATGCTTGCGTTTGAAATAATGATTTCATGTTCATATGGACAATTAATTTTTAACTCCCAGTATATCTAAGCAGACAAGAAAAGCAGCTGTTGTGAAGGTGTGAGGAATTTGAAGACTAATGCAGAGGAAAGGTTAGATAGAACTACCGTAACTGTGCCATTATACAGCAGTCATTTGTAGGTATTTCTTGCCTTATGTCAGGTGTGTGTTTGCCTTTCCTTCTAGGTAGATAACAGAAATCAGAAACGTGTAGTGAGAATTGTCTTCTAATGGTTCACACTAGGTACTGGGGTAGAAATCAGCGGATTCTGTAGATTGATCTTCCTTTTAGTGATGACCTTAATAAATTATTTCAGAATACCAGCAGCAAGCCAGGTAGTACTCAGGTTTTTGAAATCCTTGTCCCTTCCTGTTGTGCTGCTTTCTTTCCCAGCTTGGTTTCTCAAGTTTTGAAGTACTAATAGATTGCCAACACTTACGCTGTTACTGTTTCAATAATTATCAAAGTAAATTACCTGCACATTCCTGCACATGGAATAAATTTTTAGCCCATTCATGTGCAGGTTTAAAGTGGGAATGGTCAGATATTTTCCTTTGGTGAGCCTGACATGCAGCATGTAATATTTCATCTCAAAACTTGGTTTATCTTTAGCAAGAGAATGAACCTAGTTCAGAACTTGATTACGTGTATTTCAGGCTTTAATAACTAGTGGTACTTTTGGTACAAACAGCTGTCTGAGTGCTCTGTCAGCCAATAGGAAAGCTGAAAAAAAAATTCTTTTGGTACCTTTTTTACTCCTAAATTACTCCTGTATTTTTTGGTCAAGATCTTTCATTATCAGGCATGTTGGCAGAGATTACATGCATGAGTCATTGCAGTTGTGTCTAGAAGGAAAAGAATTGCATTCGTCTCACCTTTTGAATTCAAAAATGGCTGCAGCTTTCTTTTTAAGGTGTAATTTCACCGTTCAGTCTAATGGATTGGTCTTAGTTCAGCTAGTTAAGATAATGCCTTAGTATCTGTTTAATAAGAGCTGTGGATTCCTGCGTTACCGGAGCAAACTTTGACATCTGTGTCTGGAAAGAATAAATGCTAAGCACTGTTATTAACCCATTCTACCCTGGAACTTAACTCTGGCTGAGGATAAGAAATGTGTGAAAAGGAAATTGTCCCTTTCAACTCCCAAGGATAATGTCTTTTGCATCTTTAATGAAACAAAACTGCTTTTCAGTAACCTGCTGCATCTGTTCCATGGAGTGAAACTGGGGCTGCATTACTGTTTTGTTTGAAGGAACATAATTTAAAACTGAAACTTGGTTGTTTTTCTCTAGTTATCATGGCAGGTCATCTCTCCCCAAAATGCATACAGTGGTGACTCACTATGTCATGTTGCTGAAATGCATTGAACATATTTAAAAATGCTTCTGTTTTTTGTTCAGAAACACTAAAATTACTGCCTCTGAAACAGTTATAGCTCCTTTAGTAATTCAGATGTGCCCTCTCCTGAGTTATGACAGCTTTTGTGTGAATCTGATTACTCTGCATTAGTTGTATAAATGTTCATATTTTTTTTTTCCTCTTTGTGGAAGACTAAGGCTTCTATTATTCTTGCTGTGCAAAGATATCTGGTAACACAGTGCATGCTAAAAGCTAATAACTATGCAGTTCTGTGCCTGGCTACATAATTTGGTTTGAGCTATGGAAACCCAATGTAGAGATCATTGTTACAGCCTGCAAGATAAAAATTAGATATTGGCCATGGCTGTCCACTGCAATAGATAAAACTATTACACACATAACAAAATCACATACAATATTTCAAAAGTTTAATAGAAAAGTGCAACTAGGTTTGATCAACACCTTTACTTGACTTCTCTCTCACTGCGTGTAGCTTTCTCTTAGGAATCTCTTTAGGATAGCTGGTAAATTGCAAGTTAATATCCTAACTTAGCCACATGTAGCTTGTTTGTGTATCTATGTCCTGTCTTAATCTCTGTGTCTGTGATGGTGCTTTATTTAGTTAGACCCCAGGTGTTACCAGCTGTATTTTTTTTCGGTAAATTTCTGTTACTTGAATAGACCTACTTGGAGTCATTAGCTGAGCACTCCTCTTTGGTATCCAGCTCCCTAGCTAAATGTCACTAAAGTGCTTCTGTCTTTCAAATTTACATGTTTTGAAACAGTGTTTTTTATATTTAATCTTGGAACAAATAGGGCAGCTGATGTTCACTTAAAATAGCATTATTTTGTGAGTTGTGTCAAGAAGTCTGTGAATGGAGAGTATGTTTCTGCAGTCGGTGCCATTACCTGCTATGTAGAACAGTGGTTTCACCACTGCTCAAGCTATTTTTTAACAAGATCTTGTGCAATAGATTTCTTTCTTTAAAATAAAAAGAGCAACAAGGCTTTAAATATCTCTTGCCCATACCATTTTGAAATGTAGCGCTATTTTATTAATGGCCAAGAATCAGGAAGTGAAACATAACTCACCCTAGCAGGGCAGCTTCCTTGGCTATCTGAGAAGTACAAAATGTGACCCGCAGGAGTGCTTGTCTGATGGTCCCTTCCCCAAACCCTTTCCTGTTCCACACAGAGTCTCCCTATCTCCGGAGCGGAGTGTGGCAGCCAAGCAGCCTGCTGCCCACAGCGGAGGGAACAGTTTGATCAAGGACACAAGGACAAACTCGGCTCTTGAAAGTGCTTGGAGTTCTCCTAAAGAGATAATTCCTTGTTCTTTTAGGGCATGTCCCAAAACCCTATTCCTGTAACGCTGGGAGAAGTGGCTCTTAGCTGTCATGATTCAAATGCTTTGGCACTAGGATTTTTGCTTTTGATCAAAGTCTTAGTTAAATATGGTGAATCTCCAGGAATGCAAAAGAATACAACTTCTGTGTGTGAGGTTAGTTGGACTTAGTTTTATTGCAAGTACACCAGTCTTCTATAATATTAGTAGGAACACAACACAGAAGGTAATTGAGGGAAATTCTGAAAATGGGTGACATTGTGTGAAGGTGACAAATCTGGCTTGGTCCTAAACGATTTGGCCTCTAGCATCCTTATATGGTGCTCTAGTAAGCAGTATTCATATTTCTTTCTCCTAAAATAATTGATGGTTATTAAATATCTAGTTGGTTTCTGACTTGCTCTTGTCTGAAAAGCCTCTCATATAGCATGGTTTTCTCAGGAGTCACTCTTCTGTCTTTCAAATCGAGAAGGCTTAACACCTCACAGCTGAGGGGAGGCACTTCTGAATCTTGATCATCTCTAGAACTTTTTTTGCCTGTTGAATACACTAATGGACAGTGTCTGCTTATACTTCTAATTAATTCAGTTATTAATGTAACTTAATAAATGTCAATGCGGTGTGAATGTTATGAAAGGCTTACCTACTATGTGCTTTAAAAGGCCTTTGATCTCGACTGCTGCAGTCTCCCGTTTGGCTCGATTTGGGTGTAACAGTACGCAGGAAGCTCTCTTGCGCTGGCAGGCTCACTTGGAATGTGATATGTGACTTCTTCTCACTTTCCTGGCTTTGGTGACACAGGCATCCCTTCCTTCCTGTTTAGGAGGAAACAAAACAGTTGTTGAATCAACAGAAGTCTGGGTCACGCTCGGACTCGCGGGAGGATGAAATCTCCCCTCCTCCTCCTATGAACCCGGTGGTGAAGGGCCGAAGAAGGCGCGGGGCCATCAGTGCTGAAGTCTACACGGAAGAGGATGCTGCGTCCTATGTTAGAAAGGTCTCAGCTACATCTCAACTATTCATAAAAACTGTGTCTGTGATTCAAGAGTTGGTCTAAGACCTTCTGCTATCCCATATGTTAAATAACATTAAGATTGTGTGGATCATGATAGCTGTAGACAGCAGGCCTGTATATATAGCTCTTAGGAGAGTAAAGAACTGTCATGACTTTAAACTGTTTTTTCATAACTTGCACTTGTAAATATATATAAACATACACACACACATATAGTATTTCTGATTATCTCATAGCTGGAACAACATCATGTTTAGCCTAGTGGCTAAGCATATTGGCCCCTTTTCATAGGGAGGTGTGGGTTGAACAGATACTGGCACATTATTGAAAAAATATTCCAAACTTACCTTGGAATAATGTTTTCAATGTTGTATAAAATAATACAAGATTTTGCTTTCAATAGCCTGTTGTAAACATTGCTTATACTTGTTTCTAGATTAACAGTGCTCCAAAAACTGGAAAATGTCACCTTATATTTTGTGGCAATTTTAGTAATTTATTTGGTCTGGGGAATGGAGAAGTCTTTCTCCAAATTTATACCCATTACTTTTTTGTTTGTCCTAGGTTATTCCAAAGGATTACAAGACTATGGCTGCTTTGGCAAAAGCTATTGAGAAGAATGTGTTGTTTGCCCATCTCGATGATAATGAGAGGAGGTAGGAAGGGGTCTTTAGTCTTAAAGTACCCTACAAAGTGCAGACTTCAGAAGAGCTCCATATGTCATAATGTCCAAAGGTGCACAACCTCTTTACAGTCTTTTTAACTGGGGAGCGATTACAGGAAAAATATTTATTTGCAGACTGCAGATACAGATGTGTATGAAGGCCTGCATGCATGGCAGGTGACCAAGCAGTGGTCTAATTTTGATATCCTTCTTTCAGTGACATCTTTGATGCAATGTTCCCTGTCACCTACATTGCAGGCGAGACTGTGATACAGCAAGGTGAGTGGCGGTGACAGCTAAGTTAGGGATGAGCAAGCTGTGACCTAGTGCTCTTGTTAGTACCCTGCTCTGAAAATAAAACACTGTCTGGGTCCAGTGACCCTTTCTTGTCATGTTATGTGAAGCAGTGGTCACACTCAAGTGTGAGGATTGGAGCCCTTGTATGGAGTTGAAGTTTCTTTGTATATATCATCTGTTTGAAGGCTGCTGGCTTAGTGGCTATGTGAAACATGCTATGAGAGTTTATGGGTCTGATGCTCCTTTTAAGTAACCATGCAAATGTTGCTGATCTCCTGTGTACCAGCAAATGTTGTCTTTCACAAGATTAAAATATGGAGTTGGCAGAATATGAGGTTTCCCCCTGCAAGCAGTGCAAAACTTGTCTTTGACAACCATGTTATTACAAATACCAAAGCTGATTCCAGTTTTGTGAAACATAGATAGTTGGATAAATGCTCTCCTCCTTGGTGTGCATTAAATTTTTGGGTTTTCCCTCTTTTTCTTTTTTAGGTGATGAAGGTGATAACTTCTATGTTGTTGATCAAGGAGAAATGGATGTAAGCACTTCAGGCCTTCCTTAACTGGTTACCTCAAGTTCTTGCTTGTAGAAATTTATTTTTTTAGCTGCTTTGCTCCGTATTGGCAGTTCAGTCTGCACAGAGTTGCACAGTTTCAAAATGAAACAACACAAATGAACACAAACAGAAGATTTTAATGCTTTGCAAGTGAGAAGTTGAGTGTGGGATAGACTTTCTACATCAAATAATTCATATTTCATTCTTTTTCTTCTGAAAACATCTTCTCAGTCCTTCTAGTTCTGTGTTGCATAGAGACTTTTATAATGGTATTTTATTTCTCATCCAAGAGTTTCTTGGGAACACATGCACAGCCTCTCTTGTGTGTGATGCAGGCAAGATTTCTTTTGCCAATGAATGTAAAACTGGCCAGCATTGGCCCTGCAACCCTGCAGTGCTGAAATGGTCCAGTTGGACTGTACAGATGCTGGGATTTCTCCCTGGAAAGGAAAGGGGTAGCAGGATCTTTGCAGTCTGTCACCAGCTCACCATGGGCTTGGGCTCACCACCATGCACTGTCTTTCAGGTTTATGTGAACAACGAGTGGGCAACTGGTGTTGGTGAAGGTGGCAGCTTTGGGGAGCTCGCCCTGATCTATGGAACTCCCCGAGCTGCCACTGTCAAAGCAAAGACCAATGTGAAGCTGTGGGGTATCGACAGAGACAGCTACAGAAGGATCCTGATGGTAAGTGTTTTTCTGGCTGATGCTGTGGACTCAAGTAGCTATTGAGCTAACCTGGGTTGTGGTTTTACTGTTCGCTCAATTTCTGCTGGTTATTTGACCTTCTATCAACTCTTGTCTATTTTTGGAGATATTTATTATAATTCCTGCCGTTCACCACGAATAGTGGATGGGGGTAAGCCTTGGGTTAGCAGAGCAACAATTCCAACTTTACAAATGCAATGTTAAATTGAACTACAAATATCATGCTTGCTGGTTAGCTTCTGTCAGATGTTTCAGTTCTGCTCTGTGTTTTACCCTGCTAAGTTTAAGTGATCTGTGTGAATGACAATTGTAAGTAGCGTGGGCAGGTGCTGGGAATTTGGTAAGGTTATACAGTAAGAATGCACTTCATAAACACCAGGGTCATAACAAATGCTCAAGTGCTTTGTGAAGATTGCTGAAATCTTAAGCAATGGAATTTGAAAGCCCTTGATCTTGTGGATTAGTGTGTGACACAGGATGCAGTAAGTCTGGTTAAACTGTATTTTTGCCCTTGAATTTTAGTTGAAAGACTGTTGTCAAACATGAAGTTTGAGAAACTTACTTTGCTATGTGTTTGTGTGTGTTTTTAATAGGGAAGTACTTTAAGAAAGAGAAAAATGTATGAGGAATTCCTTAGTAAAGTATCTATACTGGGTAAGTGAGAAGGTTTTTTTTTTTTTTTTTTTTTTTTAATGGGCTAAATTAGCATAATAATGCTGGATAAGAGCATTATTGTTACTTGTTGTGGGGAATTGTTTAAACAGACTGAAAAAATGTGTATTGCTTTCCTGGACCATTCCAAGATAATTCCTAACAAGCTCTTGGTGTTTGTGCACATGTTGCTGGAATCACAAAATAGGCTGATTTCTGTATGAGAACAAAAATGGGTTTTATGCCTCCAAGAAAATCTATTAATGAATTGGTGGCTCTCTAGAATCTTTGGACAAGTGGGAGCGTCTCACCGTAGCTGATGCATTGGAACCGGTACAATTTGAGGATGGGCAGAAGATTGTGGTCCAGGGGGAGCCAGGGGATGAGTTCTTCATCATCTTGGAGGTAAGCAAGGCCCAAATTCAAGGTTTGGAAGCTTACTGATGTCTCACATGGCTTAGTCTGCCTTTAAATAGACCTTGGGAGAAAAATGAAATTTAAGAATATACTTCTAGATAATTGCTAATAAAATATAATCTTACTGGACATGCAGAAGTTTATTTTTAGTTTTGCTATTTTTACAAATGGCAATTCCAGGAAGAACTAGCATTTCTGGCTTAAACCAGTTTTCTCTATTCCAAAAGAAGAGACCCATTTTAGCTAACTAGTCAGTCTTGCTAGGGTTTCATTCTATGTGTGCATTTTTGTGTTTTTTGTTGCTTTTGTTGCTTTTTTGTTTTTTGGGTTTATATTTGTTTTTGCTAGTCATGCTGTTGTAGTCCTAGTGTTATGAGAGAAATGGGAAGAAATCAGTGGTGTAGATAAAGCATCTTGGATATTTACTGTTCTTTTTTAAAAAAAGAACAAGATATATTTATGGAAGAATCTAGTGATCTGTGCATAAACTAGTGTTTTTGAATATTGAGATATCAAGGGTTATTTCTGCAAAATAGCTAATCCTTTTTTGAATTCAGTGTTTCAAGTGATGCTGTAAACTCTAGTTGTTTAATTATTGTGCTTTATTAAAGGGCACAGCTGCAGTGTTACAGCGTCGATCAGAAAATGAAGAATTTGTTGAAGTGGGCAGACTGGCACCTTCTGATTATTTTGGTGAGTTACATAGGGCTCTATGTAAGCACTGTTGTCACTGCCACTGTTGTACCTTAATGCATTGATGGCTGTTGTTGATAATAGTCTTGGCATGGATTACCTTAATTGCTTTTTTGCTCTCATGGTTTGGCTCAACTTTGGGTAAGTATCCAAGTCATTTAGCTTTAAGCTGTTTATGTGCATGTTACAAAAAAGTGTTAGTCTAGGATTACTTCATGTTTGGAAGGCCCTGTGGTGATTCAGTCCAATCCCTCTGCTCAAACCAAGGCCCCTTTGAAGTTACATCAGGCTGCCCTTGAATGCGTCCATTCCAGTTTTCCTTGTCTCTCAGGATGGACATCCCACAATCGCTTCCATTGACTGTTCTCATTGCGAGGAATATTTTACTTAGACCTAAGGAATTCTCTTTTTTGCAACATGTTGTTTCTTACCCTCTGAGAGCAGTCAAGTTCCCTCCTTTTAATCACTCCTTATGTAGTTGCAGACAGCTGTCAGATTCCTATCTGGGCCTTGGCTGCAGGTCAGACTCGTACAGCTCTTTCGTCATTTCTTTGTGTCCCCTGTCCTGCAGCCCCTAAACGACTTTGGTGGCACTGTTGGACTTGCTCTGTTGTGTCAGTATCTTGTACTGGGGAACCAAAAACTGGGTGCAGTTTTTAATAAATGCTAATACTGATTTATGGAGGCTTTGAGATAATCTTCCCATGGAACTAATCGCTTGTCTAAGATGCAGAGATTTATTCAGGCTTGCACAAAAGGCCTGGAGAGGCCTATCTGCAGAGCATTCTTGAGTAACAATTTATCACTATTTAATGAGGCATTCCTGACTGACTAATTTGGGATTTTGAAGAAAAGTGGCTCTAATTTTTGAAACAAAACCAAGCTCAAAAGAAGGTGTGCAGATGCTATCATTTAGTGTGTGAATGCCTCCCTCAATAAATAAATTGAGAACAGGTTTAAGATGAGAAAGATATAGGGAGAGAAGCTGTTCTCTTGCAAAAATGTTCTGGCTGTTCAGTTTTCCTGCTTTGCAGATGATGCAATAAATAAACCCTCTGTTGCAAGGCCTGAATTTGGCTGTGCTCAAGAGTACAGTAAAAGTGCTGGATCTGATCAAAGATCTATTTAACACAGTGTTGAGGACATGATGCTTCCTGCATGTGTGCCAAGTTAGTCTTCTCCAGCCCATTCCTTGATATATACTCAGTTTCTTGCTGCTGAACTAAAATTTGCCTCTTCCATTGTGTTCAGGTGCTGCAAACCAGTCTCCCAAGGGTTTGTTTTGTTTTCCCTTAGAACCTACTTATCTTTTGCAGCCTGTGTTGTGGAGACCAGTGAGTTCAAGAGTTTTAATTGGGCACAGAGGAAAATGGTCTTTCCTCATTTCTTTTAACAAGCCTTCCGATAAAGCATGCAGAGAAGATTCTTTCTCAGAAAGGCACAGAGTGATTTCTACAGTCTAGAAGACAAGTATGTTCAGCCCAGCTGCTGAAAAACAGGAACACTCCAAAATTAATATTGGGCCTTTTTTACTCTTCCTAGGAATGCTAGGGGTAACTGTTGCAATGAATGGGTGGGAAAAAAAGCTTGTTCAAAACATAATTTCTGAATTTGTTATTACAATTGCTAAGCACGTATTTGAAAGAGTTTGATATGTTTATATGACTTCATAGTGACTTCACAATTGTGTATAATATAATAATACAGATTTTTGTTCTCATCAACACTAAACCTTGAAATATCTTCTTACCTTCCGTTCAATTCTTAACTGTTTGAAGCATGATGGGGTAGTTCTCTGGCTCTGTGGTGCGTCTTGGTTTGTTTCTGAATGCTGTTCTCCCTTTCCCTGCTGCCGTAGGTGAAATAGCTCTGCTGATGAACCGTCCTCGTGCTGCCACCGTTGTTGCTCGAGGGCTCTTGAAGTGCGTCAAGCTCGACCGACCCCGCTTCGAGCGCGTCCTGGGCCCCTGCTCCGATATCCTCAAACGGAACATCCAGCAGTACAACAGTTTTGTATCGCTGTCTGTCTGAAATCCTCCTCGTTCTTGAAAACCTGCTTCACAAACGCAGACTGCTTTATTACCCTTGTGCAGAGCCACATTGCCACTGGCATTTGCAGCTTCCTGTTTGTTTTAAAAAGAAAAAAAAAAAAGAAAAAAGCTTTTCATGGCACTATTTTTAATTTCAAACATATTAGCTCTGTGCTCTGTCCCATTATATAAATAGGAAAAAATCTATGGAGAATTTTGCTGTTACAGCTTCTCTCTGTACAACATAGTGTCCAACTCTGGCACATGCAGCCTTGCTTTAGTGAGGGGTGAGATCTCCTGGCATCTTGCCAATTGCCATAGAGTAAGGAGGTAAGAGTGGAAAAAATCTTTAAGGTTTTCTGGAATTTCTGGATATACTTTAAGGCTATGGTCATAATCTGCTATAATTCTCCTCAATTGAGAACTGCCCTTTTAACTGAACTTCTTGGGGTTTGGGTTCTTTTTAATTTTTGGGGTACTGTAACCCAGGGCTCAATCATGAGGCATCAGCTGCTAAAGAAAGCCACAGTTGTAATTCAACAGTATCTTTGTTCCTGTGTCTGCTGGTTTGAGATTGCTTAGTCACGTTTTTGTCAAGTGTAAAGCAAACAAAGCTTTCAAGGTTATAGTTCTGGTGAACTACTAGAGTTGTTCCTTAATTTACTGACTTGCTGCAACTATTTTTTTTAAATTCAGCTGTGGATTTGCCATTTTACTTTTTTCTTCTTCAAAGTGGCAAGAACCAAATGTTGCATTAAATGCCTAACTTTGGTCTCTAGTACATAAACTGGTATAAGAATAGCACGGCTATCCAGCTGTTAATATTCAAATACTAGATTGGTGCAGAAATTGGAAGCATATGTTTTATTTTCCTGTAACTCCTGCTTGCATATTCCTCAGTTGGGTGTGTGGTGTTTTTTTTTTTTTTAAATGATCTTCAGCTTACCCTTTGCTACCAGGTAAAAAAAAATTAAGTATTTATGGCCAGCAGAATCAATTGTAGGAGGAGATTATTGCTGGTCCCTTTAGATACCATTATTCTTGGTAGAAAATGTGAGACAGAAAAGGTGAATGTTACAACTTTCCAGCAACACTCAGTTGTTTTAAGTATGTTTGTTTTTTAAATCAATCAATTTATAATTTTTAAACTTGTTGATTATAAATCTAGTCTAAATACAAAGGTGCATTTGTTCCTTGCCTGTTGAATTTACATGACACAGATACTTCATACTTGCTCTCTTTTCCAAGTCCAATATGTTGCAGAGTCTTAAATGTACTTAAGCATTTACTAGCTTTGTGTTGCATTACTCTGTGAGCACCAATACTTCCCAAAAGTTTTTATTGAATTCCATGGTTCAATAACAATAGGCAATTTTTAGGGTTTCCTTTAAACTGTAATTTATATAAAGTAGTGTAGGTTTGTATCTGGGAGTGACAGCAAGCAGTTTTGCATTTGTTGTGCAACTACTTCTGACAATGGAGCCCTTGTTTTCTTTCTTTTCCAGGGTGATACTGATACAAATTCAACAGTTTTTCCTCTCGGGCTTGTAGATGATTAAAGACAGTCTGCTAATTGATGCAAAACCAGACTGAGGATACCAGGCCTTTACAAACGATTTTAGGGTGTTTCTCACTGTGAAACCCCACTAGTGGAATTTCAGTGCTTACACGGTGCAAGCTCTCTATTCTGAAAATATTGAGTAGAGGATTTCAGCCAGAGCCTGTAATGAATGAGCAAATGCTACTCTTTTTTTTCCTTTCTTTGTGAAACAGTTTTCTTCAGTTTTGACTATCAAGGTTTTTTCTTCACATGTGTTCTTCATGTTACTTTAAAGCACCAAAAACTGTGTGAACTAGTTAGAGCTCCACAAAAAATGCACATTTTTTTATATGAGGCTTTCTAATCAAGTTTCACTACTGCATCTTTTTAGCTTGCTGATTACTCCCTTTTGTAGTTTTACCTACAAGATTTTAAGATAAATCAGCTAAGTCTGAGTTTAAATATTAATCACAGTTATAGCTTTACCTTTGTGTGCAATTTAAATACATTTGAAACCATAATTGGCATAGTTTTGCCTTAGCTAACATTCGGGGCTTTAGAAGTAATTGTTTTGCTAGCCCACCTGTAGCAAATTTACAAAGTCTATTGCCCTAGAAAGCTATAGTCAACCAGAGGACCATTTTTGTATTGTTATCTGACTATATAAGTCTGATTTACTGTATGTGCTAATATATTATATTATATTCCTTTTGTTATAGATTGTCCTAATGGCAGGTAAAGCAATAAAATGATTTAAATTCTTAAATGTAACTAGCCTCTTTCTTTTCCCCTCATCCTTGTTGTAATTTGTTTTCCTTTGGCCTTGGAGGATGATTTATTAATGAGCTGGAGGAAAGTGGCTGAATGGGTTTAGCTTGTTGTTAACCCTGGGAGTCTGAGTGCAGACTGCAGCTCTGACCAGCGTGTGCGAGTGCTCTGCTCCCCTCTGTGCACAGCCTTGGTGGAAGTGTTGAACATGGTATTTAGTCAGGAGTGGGTTCTGGTGGGCTTGTGGTGAGAAACAGAAGAGGTAAATTCATATAAATCACCAGCAGGGGGGGTGATAGGAGTGTCATTTATTTCGTGCAAGATGTGGCTGTTATTGCAGGATCAGGCATGGAATTTCCAGAGTTCTATTGATTGATGGAGAAGGGGGAAAGAAGTGGGGCACAAGGGGCTCTGTAAGCTAACAAGGAGACATGACTGGACTCTCTAAAAACCTGCTTTTGTGAAAGCTGGTGGAAGGACAGCTAGAAGAATATGGTAAAATAGAGATCAGGCCCAAACAAATTAGTTTTTTTCCTTTCTCTTTCTTCTCACTACCAGTAGATGCTCCAGAATACAGGAGGAATCTCTGCTAAGTAGAAACAACTTCAACCCTCCTCCAACACAGAACTGAACAGAACAGGGACCTGCAGGGGCACACTCAACCTGCAGCTCCAGCCTCCTCTGCAGCTCTGCAGTGCGTGGCCGGGCAGGCAGCTTCAATCCACCTCCACAATAGCTCTAACCTTCACTGGAGATCCACGTGGAAGATGATAGCTGCGGCCAGACAAGCTTTCATGCTTCCTTGCATGATCCAGGCATTTGCTGCCAGTGTATCCAAAGGCTCTTTGGGTTGGGCAAGACTTCAACCTGTAAGAAAAGGAGCTAGCGCTGAAGTGGCTGCTGGAGAACCAGCTAAGCACTCCTGCCTTTGATTTTGTATCCTGGGAATGTTTGTGCTGTGGCTTGGGGGTTTTCCTTGGAGAGCTGCAGTCTTGTTGATGGTGTTTTGCTTAACTTAAAGGTTAGTTTAGAATAGGCTTGTTGTAGACTGATTGCTTTTCTTCCTTAAGGATGATAAATTATCAACAGTTCTCATGCTTTCCCTATACTGCCAAAAAGCTTGGTGCAGTCATTCCTGCACAGTTAAAAAGCTATTAAAGAGCCTCACTAAGTGAGCTGTTCTTAACCTTGTCCTTGGGAAGAAAGGGGAAATTACAAATTCAAAGATCTCCGAAGCTGCACTGTCTCTTGGCCTTTAGTTCCTATTGCATCCCCTTAAAATGCAAAGAGGGATGGTGAGTGTGTGAGACCCAGTTCTGGTTTCCAGGGGAAAAGCCTAAGTAGCTTAGCTGATTTTTAAAGCTATGAGAAGATGACCTGAGCTAGAACAAACCCCCCTGCCCTGCAAAAGTGTTTTGACTGGAAGTTGGTGGTTTCCTGAACTGTAATTGCAGCCCCATCTCTCTAGGTGCATTTGGGGAAGGCTTGTTTGGTTTTAAAACAGCTGCATTTGCAAGTCAAAGGCAATGCCTTCCTCTTACAACTTTCTTTCACTTATAGAGTGATCAAAAATAGCAGTGATTTTACTGCCTTGTGAAGTGGGGAGGGGCTTTGGGGCTGCATGTACAAATCCAAGTGGAGCAGGTTCATTCTTTAGACTGGAGAAGAGACCCAGGGGACCTGGGCTCTTCACACTGACTGTGCTGACCCAAAGCTGCAGGTGCTGCCCTTGTGAAGTGAGGTTGCTCTTGGCTCAAGTGCATTCTCTTGGTTACAGAACACAGACCGGAGAAGAAAACACTCTTAGCATCTCTTTATTCAAGCCTCATCCTTAGATGGAGATGTCCTTCACCAATGAGACCGAGATCCTGTGGAGGTTAAGCCAATGCCCATGTGTTTCCGCATCTCCTGGGGCAGGAGGACTCTGCTTTTCTGCTGCAGAGCTGGTCCTCAGGGGTAGAGATCCACCACAGTCAGACCACAACTTACCCACACACCTTTCATCCCAAACACGGGAGTTTTGGCCAAGCACTCGGTATAGAACTCATGTGAATCTTGACAATCTTCCAAGAATTTCCCCTCTCAGTCTCACAGGCTTTTGTAGATAGAAGGTAGCAGCTAGTCACATTTTCCACTTGCCTTGCAGAGCTATTCCCTTCCCGGGAACGGAGGCTGAGGACAGTTTTAACCATCTGGCCTCACCTTGTCAGACGTGGAGGCCTCTGGCTGTGTGGTGTCATTGGCCACCACCTTGCCTTCTCCATGGGTGTCTATGCATATCCTCACCGCTTTGAGGACCAGTTGGAGCCGCCTGTCCAGAGCCAGGAGATGGGGTTCAGTGAGGACGGGTGCCAGGGGGTCCTGCAGGAGGGACTCCCGCATGACATCGCTGAGCCGGTACTCAGGCTGAGCCAGGAGCTGGAGCCGTAACAGCGTCGTCCTCTTGATTCTGGGGTTAAAAAGAGAGGTTGGGCATCTTAATACAAGTTTCTTGCAGTATCTGGGCAAGAGCTGGCTGTCATTTTTTCTCTGAGTGAGATAATCCACTTCCCCAGACTATTGCAGAGTTCTGCCATGTTCCCAAAGATGCCTTTTATGGGGCTGGGGAAGGAGGGTAGAATGAAAAGACATATATATACATATGTGTCTATATATATATATCAGCTGATGAGTGCTGAGGAAAAATCTCCCCTTACAACTCTAAGTAATAAGGAATATTCAGTGGAACTGATCCAACAGTGACTTCTCTCCTTACAAGATACAAATATTTAAATATTTTCCTTTTGACACAAAAAGTGATGAAAAGTACCTTGGAACACTTCCAGGAATATAACTAGGTAAGTTGGAAATAATTTGTTTAATCCCCAGGAAAGAGTTTATCATCTATACTATTGATATTAATCGGTGATTTTAATTATCGCCTATTGAACACTGGGGAAAAAAAAAAGAGCCTCTGCTTATGGAATTGCTTCTATTGAACTGAGCCAGGCTGTTCACAGGTGGAAAATGCTGCAGTCAGAAACCTCTAGAATTTGCCTTTGCGGGCTCCTTGTTTACCCAGGGCCTCGATCAGCAGGAGTGACCCTGCTCGCTTTAATTGCAATGGGGCTAAAAGGCTCCCTTGCCCTGGCTGCCCACGAGGGTGTCTTGCATTAAGATTCCTGTGTGATTCCAGATGAAACCACCCAAATTAATGGGCCGAGTGCTCGGGCCAGCGCTGAGGCTGTAGACTGGAGGTCGGCGAGGAGGCTGTGCCGCTGTCGAGAGCCGCAAGCTGCCGCGGGTGAACACAAACAGCAGCTGGGTTTGCTCTGTCCAGCAGCGACCCTGCTTGGAGACGGGGATCGGCCGAGCCCGGCTCCATGGGGAGCAGCATCCTTAATGCTCTAGCACTTACATGGGAAAGAAGTATGAGAGAGATGGGCAAGGAGAGGGGTCGGGGAAGGGTTTCCAGCATCGCGTTGCCTCTCTGCTGCACTGATTTGTTCAAGGATGTTTGACCTAGAGTCTTGTAGGGGCTTTATCAGCCAAGCAGATGTGCATGTCAGGTTATTTGGGGGCTATTTTGAGGCTTATCTGTGCTGCTTTTAGGCTGTTCCCCTTCCAGAGAAAGGACCATCTCTTAGGTGCATTTGTGCTGTTTACTGTGTTCAGTAGCAACAGAGCCAAGGCTGGCACAGGAGACATGGGCAGTAACCTGAAGTAGCAAGGCCCTTACCAGGAGACTTAAATCTGCTGGAAGCCAAAATTAGGGAATAATTCATCTTGGAACAAGCCAACCATATTTAATGGGGAAATGAGTAGTTGACTGTTGAGTTTCACCTATTTTGCTAGCCCACCTATTTTGAGTGGTCCCTGGTGGCTGGAGTTGCCTATAGGTCTCCTCATAAATAGGAAATTCAGTCTCCTAACGGGCAAAATCAAGAAGCCCTTAGAGCTCTTCGATTTCATTCTGCTGCAGGATTTTCCTCCTGCCTAGATGTACCTGGCTGGATTTTGCCTAGCAATGAGTAGGTGACTCAGGACAGGCTGAAATCTATGCCTCCATGCTTACACAGGGAAAACTCTTTACTTCCTTTCCTAGGGTTTTTGGATGTTTCCTTACTCCAGATGGATTGTCTGTTTGAAGAAGCTGAGTTTCTTCGCATCTCCCTCCAGTGGACTGAGTTGCTTTTACACTGTTTTCAGCCCTAGTTGACTTATGAAAAGCTGTGACTTGCACGTCTTCTTTTGACTACCTTCTACAAAGAGAACTAAATTAAGAACCGCTCCTAGTGGGTGAGTCTGGAAGAATAGGAAGAATCTGACCTGTGGGGATATTACAGCTCGGATCAAATTAAGACGCAGAGTTAATTTAAACCACACAAAATAGGAGTTCATCGGAAGGATTCACTTGGTGCATGCAATTATAAATGACAAGTCACACTAGGTGCAAATAACAGGTTTTAAAATTAGATCCAGTCATATAGATGTTTGGAGGGGAGAGCAGAATTAACTTCCCAAGGCTTAGGTGGAGCAGGAATAGCAACGAAATAGGTTAGACATCTCCTAAAGAGAAATCACAGGGAAGAGCAGCTTTTTCTCTGTCTCTTTAATTTAACTTTCAGCTGTTGATTTATGTGAATTAATAAAGGAGCTGCCGAGATAGGGTTCAAATAGTAAAATTTATGAGCTTCTCCTTAATGCCACGAGAGGAGGAAACCTGATTAACTGTCTCAAGGTTCTCTCAGGAGAAAACCTTTTTGGATGGAGACTTGTGAGCAAATGGGTCAAGAGCAGCTCATGTCCCCTGGCTAGGAGATACCAGGAGACTCTTCCTGAAGGGCAGGCAGTGTTTCCTGGCTCACTGGTCTCTCAGTGGACCCTTTCAAAGGTTTGGTGCCAGGCATGGGGACTTCCAACAGCAGAGCTGCCAGACCCTCACAGGGAGAAGAGGACCACGAGGCCGGCACTCACATGCAGCACTGGGAGAGCGGCGCCAGGATGGATATTTCGTCATGGGAATGTCGCCCAAATCTAGGGGTAAGCAGAGAGTGCAAGGCTTACGTCCTGCCCGCGTCCTCCTCTCCTCCCCGGCGCCCCGGCGGAGCCTCACCCCCTGGCATTGTCCAGGTGCAGAAGGAAGCCATCGTCCCCAAACTTGGTGAACATTTCATAGTGGTGACGGTCCATGTTCCCTGGCAAAGGGTAGAGAGGAGATATGTTTCTCTTGCAAGTGACTTTCTGGCCTAGCCTGTGTTTTCTTTCAGACTTGTGCGAAATATTTGCAACGATGACAACGCTGCTGGCACGCATCTGCGAGAAACACCGCGGTGTGGGTGCGAAGGACGGTCCCACGTACCTATCAGGAAGTCAAACACGGCCATGTCGATGATGTTGAGCAGCCGGTTGCTGTTGCTGTAGGGGTAGATCTCCCTCACCGTGTTGCAGTAGAGCGGGTTCACTTCCCACCTGTGGGAGGTGGAGAAAGGGGTACTGCTAGAGGAGGGGTGACAGCGACATCTCGTCTTTCTGAGCCACAGCTCAGCTCGTTACATGTCAAGAGACAAAGTGTGGACAGTCCTCGAATCTCTTCCTAGATATATCCCCCCAGACATACGTTTGCTATATGGACATGCATGTCCTGCTTGTCCCCCTTCCCACACGCTCCTCGCGATGCAGACATGGGAATGGGCCTCATTTACCCACTTACTCTTCTTTTCCATCAAACGAGTAGGAGCGGATCCAGGGGTTTGGGATGGAGAGCCGCGGTGCCAGGTTGAGGGAGGGCAGGAAGGCGGAGAGGGAGCCTTCGAGGAGGTGAGGGTTCCCGCACACCGCGTACTCGGTCTTGCACATGTAGGGGCACTTGGCGAAGAAGCACACGTTGCTGGCTGGGAGGAGAGTGGCAGAGTGAGGGCAGGAAGCACCTCTGCCAGGAGGTGGCAAAACCTCCCAAACTGCCCCCAGTCCTGGCCATGGTCCCAGCCCAGTGGATGCTCTGGAGCAGAGGTTCCCCTCTCTTGAGGGTGACATGGGCCGATCTCTTCCCCTTTGTGGGATGATGACTGAATTTGTTGTGCGACCAATATAGTTTTCTATCCTTTATGTAACCATGAAATGCCAGATCACAGTGGATACCTGGATTTTGGTCAATGGAGAGACTTAGACGCATGCTAGGGGAAAGGTTAGGAGAAGAGGGCAAACAGCAAACAAATAGTTATGGCAGATACTTCCAAAGGGAGGCTGTGAGACGGATGCTGATGCTGTAACTGTGTCTTTGAGCATCTGTTTCTGCCAGGAATTTCATTTTGGCACCTCAGCACAAGCCCTGCCTGGCCTTTTTCCATGCAGACCATGTGTCTGGAGCCTTGACTGGCTCCAGCACTCACCTACCCGGAGAGACGAAGAAGACACTCTGCAGGACTTCATTCTTGGTGACCTCCAGGATCTCCTTGGTGACGTTGATTAACCTTCCAACAGTGGGGGGGACACGCCGGAAATCCAGGATCCTGCACGCAAGGGAAAGCTGCTCAGGCGCCTGCTGGCAATGGCGGACAGCTCATG
This sequence comes from Tinamus guttatus, assembly GCF_059628265.1. NCBI lineage: Eukaryota > Metazoa > Chordata > Aves > Tinamiformes > Tinamidae > Tinamus > Tinamus guttatus. The sequence continues at coordinate 1,238,469 of NW_028288579.1, read as the reverse complement.
TCTTTGCAAACTGTGAGTCTTTTTCCCCCTCTAGGTAGCACCCCCAAACCTCTTTCTAGCAGGGAAGGACGTTATTTTATGTTCTGGACAAAAAGGAAGCTGAGTTTGCATTTTGGTATTTTTACAGCTGCCTCCTGGAAGAATCTGGATGTTCTTCTCCAGCAGTTGCTCCCATGTCCTTGCACGCTCCCCTCGCATGCAAGCAACATCCTCCAGGAGGGAGAACAGCCCTGCAGGCCTTGTGCAACATCGCTCTGACACCTGGCCCTGAGGCAGCGGGAGGCAAAGGGGGATGGCCCCCATTCGCAGGCATGGCCTCCCAGTGGCCGGGTTTAGCCTGTTACTTATTGAGCAATATTTAAAGAAAAAAAAAATTGTTTGCATGTTGCATCTTTTAACTCTTAAAACTGTGGAGTGCTTCAGCAAAGCTGTCAAGCCCTGGTTGTCAGCTGGGGAAGCTGGATGGGGCAGCCAAGCTGACCGGGGCCAGCAAGTGAAGGCAGCAATCCAGGGGCAGAGCAGGAAACGGAGCTCAGCTCTGCTTGCGCCCTAGCTAAGAGTCCAATCCGCATCACTCACCACCTACACTAGGTTTGGGAAATGGAGACCTGGGTGTTAAATTCATGGCTGTTAGGGCTGTGCAGGAGCGGCGGCGCGGTACCTGTCAAGGTGGAAGGCAGCGATTTCCGCGTTGTGCCTCTGGAAGTCCACGAAGTAGAAGAAGTCCTCAGGAGTCTCCTCGTCCCGCTTCTGCCTGGAAGAGAGCGCGGGTCACGTCTTGCGTGCGGCCACCCCACGATGCCATCAGGTCCCGCTCACCTCATGGGCTTGAACATGGTCTTGCCGAAGTCCTGCAGCCTCAGGACCAGCTTCAGGTGGACGCCGCTGGGCTTGACAACTGTGGGAGGAAGACAGGGCCATCAGCCACTGGCTGCCTGGAAGAGCCATCCTAGGGCGCCAGGCACCTTCCCACCCCAAGGAGTCCCAGGATGCTGCTTCCTAGCTGTTTCCTTCGTCTCTACTCCACTCCAGCGTTCCCAAACTCTGCTTTTATTGCACTACTTATATCTTTTGGATTGGGTTGAATTATTTCCCTTCCAAGAAAGGAAAAACCCATTGGTCTGTATCGCTCCTGGGGTGGCAGACAGAGGTGCGGGATGATCCAGGGGATTCGTGGGTGTACGGCTGGGGCTATCAAGGGGCCAGGGCTGCTTTGCGCCCGCCTGGGGCAGGGGACTCAGCACCGCGCTGGGACCCGACGCGCTCGCTCACTCTGGGCGCAGTCGCAGGCCCCCAGCAGAGCCTTCTCGTCCTGGCTGTAGTCTGCAAGGACAGGAGAAGAAGTCGTAAGGAAAATGGGGATATTCCCACCTTTTCCGCCATGGTGCGTGGCTGGTTGTTTTCCCAGGCAGCCATGGGGCCTTACCCGCGCTGACGGTGCTCAGAACCTGCATATCGCGCAGGAGCTGCTCCACCGCGGCGCTGCCGTGCGGGTAGAGCCCGTCGCGGCTGATGCCGAGCTGGAACTGGAGCCAGCTGGTGTCGGGCCGGAGCTGCGGAGCCGCTGGGGCCGTCGCATTGCGTCCCTCGCGGTGTGGCCGGCGTCGCCTGCAAGAGAGCAGTGTGACACGAGGACGCGACTGGGGCGCGGCCGCCATTTCAGTGCCCCCATTACGCGCTCCCTGCCCCGGCGCAGGCTGCAGGCCTGAGCTGCGAGTTGATGGTGGCCGCGCTGGTCTGCTTGTCTGGCAGAGCCACGAGGACAAGGGCAGTTTGTCCGAGTGGCCTCGTCTGTCTGCGGAGCTGGTGCACACAGAGCGGCCCTGTCTCTGCTGGCCTCTCCCTGCAGTGGATTAGCAAAACCGCTCCATTAGGCTCATAAATTACCCTCCCTGACTCGACCTGTGGTGTTCAGCCCTGCAAATGGCTGCTGTGAGGCGGCATTTGCACCCAAACTTTGCTAAATTGCATCAAAAAAAAAATTGCATGTGCAGCAGGGCCATGGCTTGGCACCTGGCAGAGCGCAGGGTGCTCGCTCCGCACCGGCGTCGCTCCTGGTAACTCTGTGTTCCCTGTTTGCGCCTGCTCTGGAAGCGCCTGGAGCACGAGTGGTTCATTAACCAAGCAGGATGGGCCCCCTGAGCAAGGGGTCAGTGAGGAGCTTCCAGCTTTTTTGTTGTTGTTGGATTCTCCACGGAGGGACCCCGTTTTTGGGGGCAGAAACCTAGGAAACAGGACAACAGGGCATATTCCTTTCCTGCAGCTTCTGGCTGGCTCCGTGATGGGCACTTGTGTCCCAAAGGTTTGGCAGTGTTTGCTCTCCTGCTTCCCAAACACCGAGGCCTGTCCCTCTGCATGGCCGTGAGCGACGCGTTAGTGATGGGGAAAAAATGTGGTGGTTACGCAAGGGCGGCCGGTGCCTCCCAGCCCTGTGGCTGTGTGTTTTGCTGTTCCTCCGTGCCCCCTTTGAGGCTTGAAATCCTCAAAGGATTAGAATAAATTTTGGAGTTTTTCAGGTATTTAATTCTTTTTTCCTCATGGTTTTGAAGGGACATCAATGTTTTCTGTTATTGCCTTGCCTTTCCAGCTGGTTTTACATCCTGTGATCAAGCTGCAGCTCCAAACCGCCGGGCAAAAGGAAGGTACTGGGATGCAGCTTTCCCTCGCCTCATGTCCTGGCGCCTGAGCTCCCAGAGACCTCCCCGTGCTCCTGGTCCAACCTTTTCCTTGTGGCCACCAAAAAGAAGATGCTTGCGCTATGATATTGAGAACAGAATTACACTACTGCTTGTTCCACTCAAGGAGAGTAACCGGCTGCTCTGCAAGGTGTTTTGCGAGCGCTCAGATCTGTCCATGATGCAGAAATGGGCCCTTTCTGCCGTTCCAGCCCGGCACAGGCTGCCTGATGCCGTCACGTGCTGACCCTCTTCTCCGGCGCGTACAGTGAGCGCGGCTGCATCTCCACTCAGCTCCCGTTGGCCTCCGCCTCGCAGCCTCCCACCCCTCTGCTCCCTTTGCTGGTTAAGAGGCAGAGTAAGTCGTGCAGATCGTTGCTGTGAGCAGCGGAGAGCGCCAGCCGCCCACCGGAGCTGGGACGGGGAGGAGGCCTTGCCGAGATGCTGTTCTCCCGCTGCTGCTGAGGCAGAGCCGGCTTGTCCCAGCCCTGCTTCCAGCCTGCTCCAGAGGCCGCCTCGCACCACCTGCACCAAAACCTTTGCCCCTGTCTGGCTGGGGGTCGCCGCGGCCATGGCAGCAGCCCCCGCGCGTGTGGCGGAGCAGGGGGAGCAGGAGCCAGGGCAGCACCCTGCCCGTTGCCCCCTTAGCAGGCTGCTCGGGTGCCGCGTCGCTGTGTTTTCCGTATGCGATGGGAGTTTGTGCAACGTTTTGTTATTTTTAGTCGCTGCTGTTTAAACAGCGCCTTGAAGGGCAGCCGGAGCACTGCTTTGCGACGCGGCAGCGCAGTCCCCTATTTGCTTTCGGCTGCCGGCAGTGGCGCTGGGACTGCTTGGAGCTGCGGGTGGTGGGGTGGCCACGGGGATGGCGCAGATGCCCCCGGCTCCCCCGCCTGCAACCTGCAGCCTAAACCCCCCGTTTTCACTGTCCGCAAGTCCCGCTGCAGATCCCGCTCGCTGTCCCGATCAGAAGGGTGATCCAGAGCCACTGGTTGAGGCCCGTTCCAGACCCACCACACCGACCGAGCACATGTAGGGAGCTAGGGCAGGTTTGCAAAGGCCCTGTGGATTCAAGCACGGACCACGGGCTGCCCAGTGCTGCTGAGGGCCAGACTGGCAGCGAGGGGAGCCCCTTTCTGCCCCAAAACAGAACCTCCACTCTCCTCACTTTGCTCCCCAAAGAGTTTTCCACCTCACAACAGGGAACTCGTCAAGGGGAGCAGACTGGCCAGGAAGGGGAGAGGGTGCTGCCCCAAAGCGGACTCTGGTCCCCATCGGGGGACACACACAGAGCCCCCAGGCCTCCCCCAACCCTGGCAGCCCCTTTCTCCCTCACTGCCCATCCTGGGGGTCTTGCAGGGAGCCTTGGGGGGCAGCCCCAGCCCTGCACGGGACACAGGGTGCGATGGAGAGGAGAGCCCTGAGGGAGGGGGGTGCCTGGAGGGGCGCTGGGTTGCGGGTGCTGGAAGGAGTTGTCTGCGGAGGGGATCCCAGACAGGCTGCTTCCCAGACAGGGGAGGGGATGCAGAAAGGAGGTGGCCGGGAAAGAGGTGCTCATTACCCGTGGATGGGGTGCCCAGAAATGGGCCACTCCAGGGAGAGAGTATGGGAAGGAGATACCAAGGCAGGGGATGTCCAATGCCCATGGACAGGGTGCCCGGGAATAGGCTGCTCTGGGGCAGGTGCTCAGGACAAGGGTCTCCAGGAGGGTCCTCAGGACAGGTCCCAAGTGCGGGTGTCCCAGGGGCCCCTGGCAGGGTTCCCAAGTGCAGAGGTCCTGAGGGTGCCCAGGTGGGTCCCTGGGAGCGGGAGATCCCAAGCGTGGGGATCCCCGGGAGGAGTCCCAAGCACGGGGGTCCCGGTGGTCCCGGGGGAAGGTCCCAAGCGTGGAGGTCCCAGGGGTGCCCAGGCAGGTCCCCAAGGCAGGATCCCAAGTGCGGGGGGTTCCAGGGTGCCCAGGCGGCTCCCCGGGGGGTATCCCAAGCACGGAGGGGCCCGCGCGCGGGTGCCGAGCTCCGCGGGACGCACCTGCTCCAGCGGGCCGCCTTACGCCGGTAGTAGCGCAGCGCTTCGCGGGCGCCCAGCAGCGGCTCCGCGGGGCTCCGCGCCGCCGCCGCCCGGGGGAGCGCGGGGTTCCCGACGAGGCGCCGCAGCGCGGAAGCGGCGCGGGGCGCGCGGGGCGGCAGCGCGGAGCGGCCGCACGGGCAGCGCGGCCCGGGGGGCGCCGCCAGCCCCCGCCGCGCCCGCGGCCACAGGTGGAAGTAGAGGTCGGCGGCGAGCAGCGCCGCGAGCAGCAGCAGCAGCGCGGGCCGGTCCCGCCGCGGGCCCGGCATGGCGGGAGGCGGCGCGGAGCCGAGCGGAGCCGCGGGGCGGCACCGGGGCACGGCGCGGGGCCGGGCCGGGCCGGCGGAGGAGGCTGCGGGGCCGGGGCGGGCGCAGCGGGGCTGGCGCCGGGTTGCGGCTGCAGGAGCCCGCGCTGCGGGAGCGGGCGGCGGGGCGGGGGGCTGGGGCAGCGGCAGGGGCTGCAGGAGCCGGGCAGGGGGACCTGGGACCCCGGACACAGGGATAGGGATCCCGGGCAGGAGGTTTGGGGACCCCGGGAAGGGGATGTAGGACCCGGCCGGGGGGAGACTGGGGACCCCGAATATGGGGACTTTGGGCTCCGGACAGGGAGATAGGGCGAGAGGCCGGCGGGGACCTCGGCGAGCGTCTCGAGGGCCGGCACGGGGCAGGGGCTGCCCCGGAGGTGGAGCGGGGGAGCCTGGCCCGGGATGGGGAGCGGGGTCCAAGCAGCGGCACCGGGGATGGGGAGCCGGAATCGGGGATGGGAGCTGGAATCGGGGAAGGGGCAGCCGGCACCAAGCAGAGGGGACTGGTAGCCCCGCACCCCAGGATGCCCAAAGGGCCGATCCTGAGCGGGCTCCGGAGCAGGTGGAGCCTCCGTGCTGCTTCCGCAGGCGGCTCGGGGCTGCCCTGACCCCCAGGTGCTGGGGTCTGGAGTGGGGCGAGGTGCCAGGGTGCAGCTGGGGGGTCTGCCCGGGGCTGGGCTGGCCCTTCCTCGGTGTCCCTCAGCACAGTGCTCGGTCTCTGCTTTGAGACTGCACCAAACAGAGAGTTGGGGACCACAGCTTGTCCCCAGGGTGTGGGGCAGGGACCCGCGAGCTCGGCGCAGGGAGGAGCAGCTTGGGAAGCTCGGAGCTGAGGCAGGAGACGGAGGCGAAGCTGGCTCTGACCCCGGGACGGAGCGTGACTGGACTAGCCTGGCTGCAGCGCCGGCTGACGGGAGAACAAAAAAACAAACTGCAGAGGGAAGAGGCAGCTGCGCTTCCCACTGCCGGGAGCAGCGCTGCGGAGGGCTGGGGCCAGGACACCTCCGTGGAGGTGGGGATTCCCCCTTGGCCCAGCGGGGGAAAACGAGGGACCTCTGGGGCTGAACAGGGGAGATGCAGAATGGGGACCTGAAGGATGGGGGAACTTGGGTCCCCCAAAACGCTGTAAACCAGCAGGGGCGATTGCCCTGCGCCCCCTCAGCTCGCTGCGGCCCTGCAAGCGGCGGGTATTGGATGCTCTCCTTTTGAAATGTAATTTCAAAACTGCCCTGGTCTGTCTTTCTCTAGTTGCAGCGTTTAGGTTTTAGATTTTGGTGTGTGTGTATGCGTGTGTACGTGCTATAATTCCCTCCTATAAAGCCGAGTTTGGTGTATTTTTCATAGTATGTGAAATAAATGAGAGGCCTGGCCATAGGGCACACAAGAGCTCCCCACCGCGCTCCGCTTCTCTTGTTCTGAGACCACCGGCTGTGCCTGCAGTTTTGCGCCCTTCAGGGACAAAGTTGGAATAATAATTGTGCTGGGATGAGCTTATGTCCCAAAGCAGACACGACCCCATGGTTTAGGGTGTTAGCAACAGGGCAGCAGCATGGGAGGAAGTCGAGTTCCCAAGGGCCCTTGGCATTTTCCCCAAACCAGTGCCATAATAACCTCTCTGTAACGAGCTGGGGCAAACAATGGGATTCATTTCCTTATTTGTTTGTGTTTTTTTAAGGCGATTAGCCCGCTGAAGTTCCTACAATCTAGAAGTTCAATGAGCCAGAATGAATCAGCAGGAGCAAACGCAGTCCGTGGATCCACAGCCTGGCTTTGGACTTGAGCAGCCTTTGACGAGTGCCCATCAGACACTCGCTCTGCTCCTAATCCTCCCTGAGCTGTTGCCCCGTCACTAACCTCGCCGAACAACTGGTATTAAATCCTTCTGTGTTTGCAACCTTGCTGCTAAATGACTGCACTGGGAGAAAACCATGGGCTGGGCCCATTGCTTTGTGTTGCTCCTATGCTCCCTAGGAGAAGCACTTAACTTTTAATGAGGCTAATTAAAAAGAAATAGAAAATAATGCATCAATGTCATTAATCTATATAAACTGAAACACTGCCTCCTTCCTCTTCCTTCTTCTTCCCTATCTGCTATTTATTAAATGGTAGGACTTCACATCTTGTCCAGGACTGTTCTTGCCACCTTTGCTGGGGCTGCTTGAGGTGTTTGGGTTTGCACCAAGGTGCTATTACTGACACGCGGGATGCGAAGCTGGAGTCCAGCATTCCCTGGGGAATATTTTCCCTGTGCATCCCAGTGAAATGCCCTTTGGAAGGGAGGAGTGACGCCTCCCGGCACTCGGACCAGGCCCCCTTTGGCCTCGGTCCGTCCGGCCCCCTTGTTGCCCTCCAGCAGAAGCTGCAATGTTCAGGGCAGGGACATGGGGACACCAGCTGCACCCTGGGGAACGAGGGCTCCGTGTCCCGACGAGAAGGTCAGCACCAGTTCCCAGCCTGCCTTTTCGAAGGGCTCTTTCAAGCACTTCCTGAAACAAGATGTTCCTAAAATTAACCTGTAAAAACAGATTCGACGGGATACTGACGGCGAAGAAGAAACCAAATTATCGTGTGGAATTACCATGAGATAATTGGCCTCATTTACTATTTTGAGACTGAAGAAGGCTCCCTCCTCCAGACAACTGCAATGGAGAAATATTCAGGCGTAGATAATGTCCCCAAACATATCATTAAGAGCTTTAAATAAATGTGCAATGACACCTCGTGTTGAGGAAGTCTTCCTTTGTACTGCAGACAGGAACTGGCAGGTCATTTTCAAAGTCAGATGTAATAAATCAAAGGCTTTCCTTTTGTTTTCCCCAATACGCGGTTTAAAACTAAATATTTGGAGATGTAAGAATGCAATTTGAATTCTTTTACACACTATTGATTTAAAAATCATCCTCCTTGGGGATACCTCCTCCTTGCCAAAAGGTAAACGCCTCTGTGTGCTGGGCTCTGTCTGTTGACTCTACTTGAAGTGCTGCAGAAATCACACGGGCTGATCCAGCAGATTATAATGTTTGTAAAAGGCAGAGGGAGATGGGAACTCTCCCCTTCTTGCTGACTGGCTCATTAATTACGAGGATTAAACGCAGCCGCACAGCAGCACGAATATAAATAGGAAACACAGAGCCAAGTTCTGCATTTGCCGTTTAGCTACCGCAGCACATCCCGGCATGGGATGCTCACCCAAAACCCGGGCATGGGCACACGAGCATCTTTTTTATTCCCATGTCCCTTTGCGGGTGCAAATTAGTGGCACTTCCAGCCTGGGTAAGACTCTGCCTCTGCCTGTGCAGAGAGAGGCTGGTTGCAGGCTCCTTGCATGGAGCTCACAAGGGTGCTTCTGCTTCGTGCGCTTGGTAAGGAAGGAGAGAAGGCTGCGAGGAGCAAGGGAGGAGTGGGACATGCTGGAAGGGGAGGCAAAGCTGCAGCTTGGAACTGCCCGAGGGAAAAGGAGGCCAAATGCAGCAATTCTGGAGCGCCAGTTAATGGTGCTGGAGATATTTGCTGTTTCCGACTCTGTGACGCAGCTGCTCTCGGCTCTGCTCGCTCACACGAGCCGCAGCTGGAATTTCTGTGCTCCTGGCTCTCCTGCTCCTAGTGGCACAGCCCAGCCAAGCCGGACCGGAGCAGGCGAGCACATCCCGCAGCCGATCCCAAGGGAGCAGCTCCAGAGCTGGTCCCAGGCCGCCGTCCCTCCTCTTCCATGCCCATCCCAACTGCAACGCACTCCAGAAGACGGAGCTGCTGGCTTGGGCTCTGTGGTGACGTCGGATGTGGAGCAACTGCATCCGACCACGATGTCTGGCAAGGCAGGACACCAGATCCAGCACAGATATGAATGCGTGAGGAGACACTTGTGCCAGGACCTGCGATTTCACCCTCTTCCTGTGACAAGAAACAGCTATGTTCAAAATGCCCGTTCCTGCACCTACCAATGTGTGCAGTTTTAGGCAGTGGAACCTCCATACAAGAAACAACCCCAGCCCCTTCCTGCAGCCATGAGAGGTTTCCATGAGGAGGAGGAGCCAGGCTCTGGGGGAGGAGCTACAGATGCAAAGCCCCACCCAGGGGCGTGGCCAGAAAGGGCCAATCAGGAATCGGCACTGCCTATAAAAGCTCTGCCCCAAGGTGTCACCCTTCCTTGGTGGCTGAGGACCACAGATGCAGGAAGGGTGCTGTGCTCCCAGGTTGTGCAGGGCAGGTGGATCCCTGCTGGTGTTTGCTGTGCTGCTCTGGTGGGGTGATCCTTTCCTTGGCTAAATACAAATGAAGTATTTGGAAAAAGTGTTCACGCAAGTTTCTCTTTGATGACATCACAGAGAAGAGTCTTGGAGACCCGGCAAGAAAATTAGTGCTTCTCAACTTGCACCAGAGATGAGTGTTTTTGAGAGAGGAAACCAACTGACTTTAGAGATTTTGAGGGTACAAAAATGTGATTGTAGAGGCAGAGTTTATGAATGCAAGGAAGAGGCTGAAAGACTCCTTTGCTGGAGGATGGAGGAGGCAAGAGATGGCATGACCTTCCCTAACTTTGGTGCAGGTTTCTCCCTTGCCTGAAATTGACTGAGGCCTCTTCTGCCTGACCTACCTGTGCTCTGGCAGCAGGTATGGTCTGCTCTGCTCTAGGTATTGTCCTCTTCCTTCTGCTTCTCCTGGTCTTGGCCTGGGTTTTGACAAGCTCTCCAGTGCTCTGGGCCCAGGCAGCAGGGCGGTTCTTATCCTCCTTGCCAATTAGCTTTTGCACTGCTAAGCACAAACAAGTTGGGGATGAAACTGCTCGTGGAGCTTGTGAAGCTGATGTGTATGACATAGACCAATGGTTCGGTTGGCCAAGGCAGATGCTTCATGCTCAGCCAGACCTGTGTGAGGAGGGGTGAATGCTGGTGGAGCCCCTTGCGAAACCCTCGCCCAAGGCATAGTGGCTGAGAGGCTGCACTGGTGCTTCCAGCACCAAACAGGCCTTTCCTCGGTGTGTAAGAGGAGAGTGGATGAGCCTTTGTAGAGTGACGCTCATGAAGAGTGATGGTGCACCCCGCAGAGTTGGACATGTAGACAGTACTTTCTGTTCTCACCGCTGTGTGTCCGCCCCCACAAAGGCGAAGACACAGGACTGTTTTTCTTGGATGTATTGGAGTGGACTAGAAAATGACACTGACCTCTTAAGCAATACTGGGTTCTGGCCATGAGGCTCAGCTTGCATTTGATTTATGAGATCTGATTTCCAAGATAGCGAAAACAAAACAAGGCTCTTCAACAGCCTATCTCCCTGGTCGTTGCCTTTGCCAAAGAGGACAAGAAAAGTGCCTCTGTTGTTAAAGGTTAAATAACAGCAAATTGCATCTCTTCTCTCCTAATGGTGCTGGGTTGCACATATGCATTCTTTAATCAGCATTAAGTTTGTTATTTGTTAAGTGACTTTTATTGCTAGTTAACTGTGTAATGGTCTCAGTGGAACATCTGGTCCACGATTTGAAAAAGAATATTCCTCAACACTGAGTGCAATTATTTTTGGATACAAGTGGAGGCTTTAAAGCCATTAAGAAGATAAAATGCAGATTGTCTGCAGACTTTCTTAAAATTTTAATGGCTTTAAAGGAGAAGAACTCTTTTTTTTTTTTTCTGTTGTTAGCAGGCAGTATAGTGGAAGCCAAGCAGGAGAGCTGTGAATCTGAGAGGAGGTGGTGAAACACAGATGCTCGTGGGTTTCAGGCTCCCATTGGCTTGGCCAGGACCCCATATTCTAGGATAGGGGTTTGAACTCCCCTCCAAAGCTGCTGTAACTTGGTTTTCTGCAGTGGCTCATTTGTCAATCAGTTTCTTAGTGAAACCACTGTGGGCTGGTTTGGCTCTGAAGTGATTTCTATATAATGATTTCAAAGCACATCAGTAAGTGGGACAAGGACTGTTAACAAAACAGAGTAAATTAAGGACTTTATGCTTTCTTTCATTGGTGGGAGAGTAATAGATGGATCCCAAACCTCCTGACTTCCAGCCCAGCAGCTGTTCTTCCAGACCATGACCCAAAATAGCAAGTCTTTGGCCAATGGATGTACGTGGTAGGCTGTGACAGCAAACAGGACACCTTTATCCTCAGGAATACACGTTTTTGAAGGGAATGCACCATCTTACCAGCAGAAAATCAGCTGCCTCATGGATTGTGTCCTTTGCACGCTATGATATTTTGGGATAATCGAAAGCAAGTTGAAGGAGTAATTCTTTGCTTCCCACTAGGTAAGGTCAGGGCTTGGGAGAAATCCTCTCACTTCATGTGCAGCCTTTGAAGCACCACATTTGTGTTCAGATGTTCCTGTTTGTTTGTTTCTACTTGTTTTTTTTTTTTCCATTCTTAACAGTGTTCATCTCTTTGCTGCTCACCAGGGCCAGTGCAGATGGGGTCATCTCAACCTTGGCTTGAAAGTGGACCGCAGGACAGCTGACCATAGTAAGTTGTTTTGCAATGACTTTTCTGGGGAAGCTCTCTGCATGAGTATGGGATTGTTATAGAAGTAACAATTTTGGAACAGAGTGTTCAGGAAGGGAGCTACACCACAACAACTTATTGAGTAGCTTATTCTACAATAAATGCAGTATAAATGAAAGAATCGGAACAAATGGAGCTGGAAAGGACTTCAAGAGGACAACAGCTCCATTCATAAATATGCCTGGATCTCTGCAAGCAGCATTCAGACTGATTGCCTACAGGCTCCTCTGACTTTCTTGCCTTCAAAACAGCTTGAACTATCTGGGCCTTAACTGCTTGTCAGCTTTGCTTCCTGTTTTCTCACTTGGTTGGAAGTCAGCATTAATGTGGAGGGCTTTTCCCCTTGCCAGTGGGAGCTGTCAGCAGTGGAGCTTCCAGGGTGTTGGATCTGCAGGCATGTGGTTGCCGGAGGCAGAAATGTGAGCAGATACCCAGAGGATGCCACATGCCAGTGCCTGCAGCGGGCCCTGCTCTGAGCACCAAAGGCAGCAGAAGGCTCTAAGCACCACTGGGATGAGAAATTGAAAGGGAAATTGTGACTCTTGGGCTGGCAGGATACAAACACCCTGCCGAAGAGCTGCTGAGCCTGTGTGTGCTTGCGTGGAAGGAGCCTGTGTCTGTCTTGGGTAAAATCATGCATTCAGATCAAGTTAAGATGCAGTTATGGCACTGGGGCTTCTCACAGGATAATCTCTGACTTATCCTGCCCTTTCTTATCACTTCAGGGGTCAGTTACTATGGCAGGGTTTGTTCATTCCCTCTCTTCGTATAGGGCTGCAGCACACAGATGCCATCTAAAGAGAAATAATTGTTTCTGGGAAATAGGTTGCATACTGAAGTAGCTTGTATTCCTGATAATCCTGGAGAAAAGCACTTGAACGAAGCTGTTGAAGTGCCTTTTAAAAGGCCCGGATGGCTGCCAGGGGCCACTTACAAAAAGGGGACACAGGGACAAACTCATAACCTCAGCCAGGGTGAGCGTAGGCTGCCCTGGCCATTGATATCACAGCAGGATATTAGGGAACCAGCCCTGTGGTAGTTTTTACCTCTCAGGGAGGACAGAGGTGATTTAATTTTTCTCTTAAGCCTGCTTAGAAATGCCACTGCTGTGCTGTGATTTATGGAGGTCCCTCGCAGCAAGGAGCAGGCAGGCACCGTGGCTGGTGCTTTGCTCCGAGGCAGTTCCCTCGTCCAACCTCCCTGCTACTGGGAGGGCAGGGGCAGAGAGGCCCCAGCTCTGGGAGGCTGCGGAATCGAAGTGCAATGGCAGAGCTTTGTTCTGGGAAAAACACCTCCAAAATCACGGGCTGTCTTCGTGTTTGGTATGAGACTCACCCTTCCCAGCCAAGTGATTCAGGCTGTGGCCAGCTTGTACGGGTAGAGAGGGGAAAAAGGGCTGAGCTGTCTTCTCTCGACCTCATCTGGAGTTTCAGATGTTTAACTCTTTGTTCCTACCTGGCATATTTCCTTGGGGATTAGGACAAAACTAATCACTTTCAGACATGTCTTAGTTCTGCTTGTGTTTCTGCGCTGAGAGTCCCAGCAGTGTGAAGTTTTGGGTGCTCAGGTGAAAGCTGCATATCACAGTTCATTTAGGGTGTATGGGCAGGGCCTGAGAAGGTCTCTCTTCTCTTCCCAAGACCTCCAAGAATTGAAAACATTTTTGACCTCGTTTCTTTCTGTATTTTCAAGTCTCTGCAGTCTGTGGCAAAGAGCATAGGTAGACTTTCCCATCCAAGCATGCCCTGCTCTACAGGGAATGCCTTGGAGACAGGTGATACCATTTTTAGGACAAGCTCCTGCAACAGAAATAGCTCTTCCTGAGCAGGCACTTAAATCTTAGTAAATTATATCTCAGGCTAAACTATTCATTAGCGTGCCACAGGGGAGTTTCAGGCTGGCTAGGTGCATCATCACAGGAGATAGGCTGCAAATTATAGCAATTTGGAAAGAACATGGATTTGAATCTTATGGCCTGTGGTGAAAGTCAATGCACAATGAATTATTCCACTTAACAATTCATGCTCATGCATGGATTCAGCTGGAGCCTGGGTAAGTCTATAGCACATTATTTCTTTGATGAGCTATCAGGCATATCACAAGAGATCTTGTGGGAGACTTTTTGTCCTTGCCCTTGGGTTCACATTACTGCCTTCTCTGTTCATTTGGAGGTAAATGGCTTAGAAAAGGGCTTGTTCATTTGCTCTGTGCAATAACCACAGAGGAGAGAACATTTCTTTGTGCCTTTGGTGGTCTTCTGTGATGATGGCAAGCAAAAGGCTATAGAGTCCTTGTCATTTGTGCCCTGGCTAGTGGAACTGCATGCTGATGTATAGAGTTGTCTGATCTGTTTATGAAAAATGGTCAGGGAAATAGCCTGACTGCACTGGAAAGCCTCCAGCTATTTCTGTAAACTGTGTAAATTGCCTGTTTCTATCGACTAGCTGGTGTTTTCCTGGTGGGAGTCCCTACAGTCTCCATGTTCCTTTTGGCTTTCAAGAATCGTAAGTAATACCTGGGATGACCTTGCATGCAAGAGGAAAAATAGCTCATGCAAACTGTCTGCTTCATCACTTTATGAATTGCAGCTTTTTTGAGAGGGAGATGCCAGCCAGTGTGGGCTGTGTTAGCACCAATCAGGAGGTTTCTGTTGACATGACTTTATTTTTTTCTGGGTGGGAATTGCAATTGTAGGAGGTCTGTTTTGTTTTGTAGAACAACTTGGGCTTTGCTGAACTGCATTTCTAAGCACACGGGAAGGTTTCTTTTTGGATAGGCCCAGAGTTAATGTGTACCTGCCTTATGCCAACGGTAGCTCAGGACTTCCTACCTTACACTGCAGATACATTGTCCCCATGGTGGAAGAGCTACGACCCCCAGCCTGGTGTCACCTCTTGGCGTTGCCTTGTGTCTGGGCACCAGGGTGTGATCTTTCAGCAGATCTGCTCTGGGGAGTGCTCCCGTTTCAGTCAGGTGATGCTACAGCATCACTGGATGGCTTGTTTCATCTAGGTTATAGAGGAAAACAGCTGATGTGAAAAGATGTTGTGAATAGCTAGAAGAAAAACCCTTCTGAAGTAGCCCTGAGAGTATACAAGAGGTATGTTTACCTCCTCACCCTGTTGCCCCTGCCACTTCCCCAGCACCTTGGGTTGTTCCTCTCCAGAACTTCACTTTCAGGGTTTTCAAATGACATTTGCCAGTAACTTTTCAGTGCATAAGACACAAAAATTTGGTCCATGTCTCCAAGTTAAGGTGAAAATAGCAAGTTTTGGCCTTGGTGCGGGTGCCCTGTTGGCTCAGACTCTCACATTCTGATAGCTGTTAAAAACATCTGCGAACAAAAGGGCTGAAGGAGCAGCAAGAGAAAATATTTCAGTTTAGTTGTGCTCGAAATCTTTTTAATTACTCACCTTTCTTCTCAGGCCTCACTTCACACTAAGAGATCTCATAAGCATGTTGCTCATATGGCAACGGTTTAACTTTAGTTGGAGACACAAGCAGAAAACTTTCAAAATGCATCCCAATTACTGCAGAATTACAAGGGGAAAAATCTTGAAAATCGGATAACTGAATCTTTCCTTGTCTGGACTGAACTTGCCCTATGATACTCTGGATGCTATTCTGAGAGCTGGCACAGACTCCAAGGGACATTAGGAATGCAAAAATAGCACTAGGTTTGGCCATACTCAGGCCTGGACTGGTGTTCGTGATGGTTTAGAGAAAGGGCTGAGGCTGGTGAATCAATTCACTTTTGCTCATCACAGGATCTCACACCAGGTTATCTTTTGATATGAAAGACAGAAAATCTAAAGTTTTCAAAGCAAAGTACAGAGAAACAGTTTTAAAAATAACTTTATATGCATATCCAAGGTGAGTGTAGCCCTGAGGCCAAAGAGTCGTCATGGCAGGCCAGGATGAGCTTCTGGAAAACCAAGGTGTGTTCCAGAGGCTGCTGGTGCTCTCAGTACCTGCCTTGTGGGAGCAGGGAGGGCTACTCCGGGAGCAGGGAAGGCAGCTGGCATCTTTTGGGCCGTCTGCTAGACGGGAGGCTGGTTTTCGTAGGGTTGACCAAGGGAGGAAGGCAGGTTGTTTTAGTCTGGCCTGCTGCTTTCTGCTTCTCCTTCAGACTAGGTGTTTCTGTTTGTTCCCTGTCCAGCCTGGGGAAGGTTGGTTGTAAAGCCCTTACGTCTGACTCCATGGTGCAAACAGTTTCCTTGTTCAGTACTTGGGAGGTCGTGGGTGCATCTTGTGGTACAGTTAACTTGTGCATCTCCTAGGGAACAGAGATGACGGTGAGCATGCAGGGCACCCCCTCGGAGAGATTGGTACCGCGCGTCTTTCTGCAACATCCATCACTTTAGCACCTGAATGCATGTCGGGGTATATGGATTCTCCCCAAGGGTGTAGGGACAGAGAGGATTTCTAATTATAGCTAATTGCAGGCTTGATAGCCTCTGGATTTAGTCTGATACACGTCAAATGATTTCCTGTTATTCAGCACTTCAGACACATACCCAGAGGCATCAGGAGGGACAAATTTCCTAAAGGCATTGAGCCAGGCAAACACACGCTCTTCCCTTTCCTTCCTGTGCATATACCTCAGTAGAGCAAAATATTCCACCACAGGGTCACTCTGTGGTCTTGGACAACGTTAACACTGTGTTTTAGTAAATAGTGTAGCGATACCTCAACCAGTTGAAATGGCTTGGTTTAGTGGAGCAATGAGAGCTCCTGGGAGGAGCAGGATGACTTGGTCACGCTGAGCACTGGGCTTTTGTGGTCACTTTGCTTTAGAGCAAAGAAGCTCCCTCGGTTAAACACATTTCTCTGCACTGCCCTGTAGCTGCTAACACTGACAGTGCTTCACACTGGTCACTTAAAACTCTGGCACAGAGGTATTTTCTGACAAATCGGAGCCAAAAAAATTTAACTGTGCTCCCTAGAGTGGCACTTTATGCATTAATTAGTTAAATATTTACACCATACTTTTAAAATCAAACATGGGGTATGTTCTAAATATTATCCTAAGTAATTAAATTCATAAAACATAATGGAGACATTAAAAGTGCATTTCTGTAGTTAAGAGTCATAACATTGTCTTGCCAAAGAGCCCAAGTGATAGAATGGGAACTCATTAGCACAAGTATTTCATACAGAATAAGATAGGCAGATTTCACACATAGAAATAATCAAAGTTAAACAAGGGTTTAGGAAGAAAAGCAGCAGCTTCTTAAAAAGAAGCAAATTTGACTCCCTGTGTGATATATATTTTTTAAGCTTTGGTGTTCACACAAGCCAGAATCCAGAATGATGGTTTCATAGTTTTTAAAATGTTTCAAATAAGCGGCATGTAGGAAAAAATACCCCCTCTCACTGAGGTGTGCTCTGCAAGTTTAACCAATAGTCCTGAAAATCTGAAACTGATGCTGAGCAATTTATTTTTATCAAAAGTTCACAATGAGCAAAAATTAGCATAAAAAAGATTTAAAAATTATTTCAATGTCGGCATTGTAAGTCATACTGTAAGTAAGTATATTATCTGACTCTGGATCTGCTCAATGCTTTGTAAATGGATGCTACTATTATAACAAATGCTGGCCATATTTCTTTTCAGATCTTTGTAGGAAGCTAAATGAAGAAAAAAAACTGCTTTAGGAAAAGCCCAAAGTAAAACTGAATGAAAAGAAGAACAGGTTCTTCAGACACTACTGAGCAGCAGAGTTTGAAAGTCTAAGTCTTCCTGGCAGGAAGAATTTCAGTGGGGAAGGAGAGGTTAGGAGCCTGGGAGGACACTCACTGTGATCGCCAAAGTCTTGAAAGGGGAGTAGATGGTCCCAAACGGGTGGCATTTGCTACCACTAATGGTTCCAAACACTTGCTCACGGACTTTTCTTCTTGCTCTTCTTTCTGTCAGCTCATTTTCCACATGTCTGAAAAAGTTCTGGCAAAAAAAAAAAAAAAAACAGCATTTGTGGGAGAACGGGTATCTGAGGCATAAAGATGTACCAAAGAATATATAAGCACAGACACCTTTCGAGATTACTTTTATCATCTTTCTTACATTGTCTAGTCCAACTCTGCTGCCTTGCAAAATAATCCTTCTAGGAATCATCTATGATTTTTTTTCCAAATTGCTGCTCAGCCATGTATTTGCTCTTGTGTTTGTGATAGATTGGAATTGCTACTGTATAATTCACAGAATGTTTGATTATTGTTTTTTGGCTGAAGCAACTTTCACTGCTTTAGCACTTCATACATCTTTTAATGAATCTGAGCTCATGATAAACTCTATCACTTATCTCTTCATGAGGTTTTTGCCCCTGGTTGGAAGCAGGGAGAGAAGATCAGAGAGAGGAAGGTGACCTTAACCAACTCACCTCGTGATTTCTCTGGTTGGAGGTGCTGTCTAACAGCTGTGGAGGGGACAGATGGCTTGGCATGGTTCTCTCTGAATAAACCTGGCTGTGTGATGCTGACTCAGTGCGGGGATTAGCTCTGGGTAACTGGGTTTCTGCAGAGAAAGAACACGGTCATGAGAGACACAGCTCAGCATCTCTCAGGGGAAAGGGGTGTCCTGTTGAGATCCTTCCAAGGAGGCCCCATGAGAAAAAGGAGCAATTACATATAGCCAGTGCTAAATGGCATAAGATTAAAGTGGGGAAAAAATCACACCTCTTTAATAACGAGATTTATCTCTCAGACTGTCAGGGCCTGACAACTATCACCACATGCTCATCTTCCCAGCTGCCTTATTGACTTCTGGGACATCCTCATAACTGCCAGTGGTAGAAAATGATTCCCCAGCATCTGGCATGTGCTAATATTGATTCAATGCACTTAAGAGGGTATGTGCTGGGTATGCAGTCAAGGGCAGCCTAACATAATCAAAAAGATCATCATTTGTTCCTATTTTTCCTTTGAATTGCTGTTGAATAATTGTTTCTTTTCCACTGGACCTTGCTACAGTTTGAACAGGTAAAGGAGGGAAGATGTTGGCCACATGTCATGTCCCTTGTCTGGCTAGGAAGTTGCTGGCCCAGCTGCCCCCAGCCTTGCCTGAGGGTTGTATTTCAGAAGCTGCTGAAGTGCTTTCTAAGCATAAGTTCATGAGTTTCAGCTCATGAAAAGTTCATTTGACAGTTAAGGCCCAATAGAAATCTGCTCCTAAATTAAAGCTACTTCTGTTTTATTTTTTTTGTTCAAAATCTCTGGCTTTCTTTGAAGCTGACTGCAGATACCAATAAGCACATCTGCTTGGCGACTATTAAGCCATGTGTCTTTTAATGGAGGAGGGAACGTTGTTTGCAGATCCATGGAGATAGGGCAATTACAGGCAGGTGGGTTTCTGAGTTGTAGCTCTCTGGTCACCTTGGGGTTAAGGAGAGATAAAACTATTTAAAGATGTTCAAGAATTGCCTAGCACAGCTTCAAAGGTACCTTTTTCATTCCAGGTCAGAATACAAACATGATTTTAGACAGTTTAATTTTTTCACCTATTTCTTCCCCAGAAAAGCCTATCAGCAAGCGCAAGTGTAGCTAAGTGACTTCAGTTGAGGCATTTGGTCAAATGACAGAATTTGTACTAGCATGTGTACAGAAATATCGGTAGCGTCTGATCTTCTAGGCAGAGTTTTGAAGGTGTTTTTTTTCTGAGGGAGATAATTATGCAAAAGAGTCTGTTTGAAGAAGGGAATTAAGTATTTTTCCCATTCCTTTGCTGGTTTAGGAATGCTTCTGGGTCTTAAACAATACACAAGGGCAGGAAAAGGCGTTCTTCAGCCTTGCTGAGATCCCGTACTGTCTAGACTTCATAATGCAGCGATACACAGCGCCCTGCTTTGAACTCCTGCCATGACCTCTCAACACTTCCTATAAATGGCAGCTGAGAAGCCTTCACTCTGCCAAGCCTCGGTCAAACTAATGAGGCCCTAGTTCCTGTCAAACTTGGCAATTTGTCCCACTCAACCAGTGAACTTGTAGCAGGTGGTAGCAAAAGTCATTTCCAAAACCACATCCTTCTTAAAACAAAAAGCCACACTTGACTCCCCATGGTGGGATGACAACATCTCCCTCCAGGTTAATGGAGATGCAAGGGGACAGGCTTGGCAGAGAGATGCTCCTGCAGCGGGTACCTAGAAGGCATCCCTCTGCAGAGGTGGTCTTTGGAGAGCGCCATGGCTCTTAAAAGTTTTTACTATCCATGTCTTTGTGGAGTGGAGAAATACGCTCTCTGTTTTTACCTTCAGACAAGATAATTAAGTTATTACCTTCAGCCAAGATATTTAAGTGATGTTGAACAAAGCTGGGAATATATGACTGGGGCATGAAATGACTCTACATCTTTCAAGCCCAGCACCCTCATTCCAGTGCCCCCTGTGCCTGATTCACAGCCACTTATATCCAGAAATGGCATAGCACTTTTAGTCAACTCATCTGACAAGCTGTCAGCAGAAACACTGCTCTTATTAGTAGGAGATTAAGATCTTAGCTATTGTATTTTAAAAGGTGGTCTTGAAGTTTCCAAGGGTGCCCTGTGGTTTCTGTGCTTGCAGCTTTGGGTGCCTCGGAAGATACTTCTCAGCACCATTTTCCAGAGGCTAAGTCCTGAGCAGCGTGGGTTAGATCTATTTCTCTGTGTGAAAATGAAGGCAGAAAAGATCTTTTGGTATATGCTCTTGCACTTCATCAAGATACAGTATATTCCCGTGCAAAATGGTAGGCTATAACCAAATAGCAGAAGAGAAGCCAATGAATGCTGCAAATATGCCAGTAGACACACATCTCCTAATGTGAATCCGAGCTTTGGATTGACAAGCTTTTCAGACCTGCTGCAGTTTTTGGTTTGAGGTATTTTTGCATCTCAAGCTGACACGTTATACATAAGTCATGTAGCATGAGCAGACATGTCAGGAATCATAAGGAAATCACGTTGCCTGTAGGAATGGACTCTTCTGCCTGCTCTGCCTGTCGTAGGAATGGTAGAGTTGGTGCATAGGCTGAACAGAAAGACAGTGAATTAGAGCCTTGCATCCAGGATGAGCAGTCACTGCTTGCAGTTAGATTCAGGGAAACTTGCGCACTCTTCTGCTAAAGTCACACCGAGTCTGTGTGAGTGCTGAGAAAACCTGCAAAGTCCTGCTCCAATTTCCTGCTCTAACCCACACAAGAGTCTAATATCCAGGGCCAGGAGCCAAACACACTCAAGTCAATGGAAAAATTCTCCTTGACTTTAATGGTCTTTGCATAAGTGCCTAATTCCTTCCTGTTCTCAGGCTCTCTTGGACTTAGTTCTGGAAACAACTGCAGACAAAGTGCTGCAGCTAACTAAACCCTTCGAAGTGGTGTAATGGCAGATTTTTCTGTCTTCCCAGACAGTTGGAATGGCTTTTGCTTGACAAAAAGCCTGATGTATGTTCTTCCAACCAGTGCTGTGGCTACAGTGTGAATGAGAGTTTTAACAAACATGCTCATGCAGATGGGGTTTGTGGTCAGCCAACTAGGTTCTGGAGCCAAGCTGTTCCCAGCAGGATGGGAAGGCAGGGAGCTGGTGTCCAGGCTAGGCAAAGCTGAGCCTATGAAGCTTTGACAGGCCAGCATCCCTCAGATTTACAGTTTTGCAGTTTGGTTTCCTAGGGACCAGTTCAATTCATTGCCTACAAAGACCACATCACTGGTAGTGATTAGATGTTGGCCAATTTTATCATCTCTTTATGATGTATAAAACATTTTGGCTCAGAGTGTATCACTGCCAGCCATTTTCCTAGCTCGGACAGGGCTGGTATCTAAAACTGAAGGGGGATAGGAAATGAGATTCCCAGTTCAGCAGTGCTTGTGCAGCAAAAAGCCACTTCAGCCACTTTTGTGGCTCATTCCACAAGACTCTGTTTGGCAAAATGCTTAGAGGTGCTTAACTTTAAGGACATACTTAAGTTTCACTGCCTTTCATGGGGATTAAACATATTTGGAAGTGTTTGGCTGGAGAGGGATCCCAGAGCATCTGGCTGGCTGTGCATGGCCATTGAGGGGTATGTGGGGTTTTGTTCATGAACTCTGGGAGGGTCAACTACCTTCATTACACATGAGATCTACCTTCTGTGGTCTAATAATACAAGGACCAATGTTGGCAAACAGATGATTTAGTCTTTAAAAAGCCCACAGATTGCTGTCTGACTCAGAGGAATAGTGACTTTCACAATGTATCTGTTTGAATGTTTGAGAAAAGAAGAAACTATTTTCCATTGTGGACAGTTCCTCAGCTAACTGTCTAGGGAAAGGAGGTTCATTATGATTGCTGTTTCTCTTTCTCCAATCCCTAGAAACTTTATGGGTAGAACTAGGAGGTTAGAGGTTTTATTTGTTGTTGTATTTTCTTTTTTTTCCCTGATGTTCAGACACAGATTGTTTTTTGTTATGTTTCTTTTTTTTACATCCTCAAAGGGTGTCAGCACAGCACACCTGCACATCCCACATTCGTTGTTACTTAGCATGATTATGAATCTGACCTTGTTTACAGTGTAGCCTTAGTGGCTCAGATTCAAATTCAGATTCCTGGAGCCACGTTCCACAAAATGAACAGACACCTTACTTTTGCAGCTGTGCATTCCTGAGATGAAAAGGACAGCTCTGGCCCAGGCTGTTTCTTAGCAATAAGTCAGACCTGTGCAATCTATGGAAAAGTTTGGCAGCTGTAGAAAGCTGTCTGACTGTTAGAACACTTAGTGGCTCCATCTGGGTCTCCTCCTGATGCCCCAATTTGGGGGATACTTCCCCTAAGATTTCAAAGTTTTCAAACTATTGCCCATCAGTCCACTAGAAATGTGGCTTTTTGAAGATACCCAGTCCAGAGTCTTAGGAATTACAAAACGCTGGTCTGGCTCTTTCAGAATGTTTATTTGCTTTTTAAACTCATTGACTGCAACCTAGTCTGATCAAGCTATTGCAGGGGAAAGTAGGCAGCAGATGAGACATAGATGAAGTAATGAGTTCATCTCTTTGCAATCTAGCCAGGTATGTTTTTTTTTCCCCTGGAACTTAATTAAAATACGTACATCTTTCCTCACATTTTTTATGATGCTTGATGGCAAATGATGGTCATTCTGTAATTACAGCAACAAGAACTTATTTTCATGGCTAAAAAGGACATATTCAAGGGCAATGTTATGCCCTGGCATTAGATTACTTTGAGATGCATTAATTCCACCAAACAGTTACAAATGTAGGTAGTGTAATCTGGGCCAGCACTCCCATGGGCTACACTGTGCTGGTCAGTGGAAGACAGACTCCTCCAAAAGCAGTGGAAAATACATGCATTAGTCAGGGCTTGCTGATAAATCCTCACCTGGCTGGTACTTTTCCTGCTCTAATTTGCTGGCATTGTCACTGGCCCCATAGATTTGCTTTCTGCCTGGGATTCGGAGCTCTTCTGGCCTCAGAAGCAGCTCATCAGCCACTGCTTGTTGTCTGGTCACACTCCTGTCTTTCATGGCTTCCTTCTGATCTCCCCAAGGTTCCCTTACGAAAAAAGATGAAAAAAAAAAGGATTGAATATGAGTTACGTTAAGTATACCAAGCCACAAAACTGGTTATATTTAGTCAGAAAAAGTTAAACAGGAACCTCCTTGTGTGTCAGAATAGTCCGCTCTATAAAGAAAGCCACTGGCTCCTTTGTGGGAAGGATGTAAAAATTGTAGGTGGAAACAAACCATGATCCATGGGCTTCTCCTCCTTCTGTTATTCCAAACTATGATCAGCATAAAACTCATGATATTTTGCTCCATTTTCTCTCCTAAAGCCAATCAGCTCTATGACATCAAAATCAAATCTGGAATACTGAAGTGCCTCAAACTGCAGGGCATATATTGAAAATGGCTGTATTTTGTGGAGTTGCTGGGACAGTTACAGCATGAGAAAGGCTACAGAGCAGGCACGAACAGGTACAGAAGAGTGTGGTAGCCCAGGTGGCTCAGTAGTAAAAGTCTGATAGTTTGTGCCATGGTCCTGTCCCTTCTCTCTTCCCAGGGCACTGAACAGCTTCAGGTCCAAGATTTCCCTTAAGCGGCAGTCAGAAGGGGCAAGCTGCAGTTCTCTGCTCAGGGGTGGTGCTGGCATAGAGCGTGTGAGCCCAGTGTGGCTCTGCTGGTGTGTGGTTTGGGCCTTGGCCAAGGCCATGCGGCTGGGAGGATGTGTGTGGCTTCGCTCGAGTACTTTGTGGCTTGACCATCTGCAAGGAGACCGATTAGGCAGCATCTTTCCCATTCACGCCCTCCAATTTAATGCACATGTGGAAAAAAGCAGTGGTAGCTGCTGTCTGTTTGATAAATGTTGCTTCTAGGGCTTTTCTTCAGAGGCTCAAAGGCCTTGGCAACACTATAAGAACAGAGCTTAGTTTTGGGTGCCTCTCACAGATGTAGCAGAACAGCAGAAGAGGTGGCAGCAAGACCAGCAAGTTCAATTGAAGAGCAAATTGCTTAGTTTGGCTGACTATTTTGGGGATGAGTTAATCAGATATGTGAGCCCTGCAAGGCATGGTGATGAGCAGGAGCATACGGAGGGGGAAAGTGATATCGTTAAAAAAGCATTGGTGACAGCATAACAGTTTCTCACAGTGTGATTTATTAGACTGTGAAAGTGTCTTTCAAGGTAAGTGGCAGGTGCTTTATCATATTGGATGTTTAATGTAAGATGAAAACAGTTTTATTGTAGGAAATTGTTCTTTATCTGCAAGGGAGGCCCTGGACAAGCGAGACCAAGTTGGCATCTGTGTTTCTGTTACTACTGTAGCTCTCAATGCTCTCAATCAGAAAGGAAGTTTTTAAATATTTTATTTTAATGAGGTTCCTAATTGACTTATTGCTGCCCCTCCATGTGCACATACATTTGCTCTGCCTTGAAATGTGAGCTAGAGAGAAATGTTTTCTGGACATAGCTGAGCTGGAGAGGGTGAAAGGGGAGCAAATCATGACATTCTTTTAAATAGAAGATTGTAAAACACTAAAAAATACTTTAAAAAAAAAGAGAAAATAAATTATCTGTGTTTTTTTAAGCTAGTTTACATTCCTGGAAGTTGATGAGGCGCTGGATTATTATTATTATTATTATTATTTAAGATATCCTTCCATTTCTTAGGGTAGTTTGTCTAGTAGTGTGGGCATGTGTGGATAGAGACCTGGAGAATATGCTGAGGGGAAAAAGAAAGCTAAAAATGGTCATCAGAGGCAGAAACTGGCTGACTAAACATTTTTTAAAGAACTAAGAACTGCTAAAGATTTGGGGATGCAGAGATGGAGCACCAGGCATGACAGAGGAAGTTGACTGCATGCAGTAGAGCAATGGAGGGTATTTTGTGCTTCAGTCATTCCTCATCTTGTCTCTGTATGTAAACCTATGTTTCACTTTAAAAAATGTGTTCCCATTTATGCCATTTGGAAAGTGCCTAGTTCTGCAGTGAGAAGGGATGCAGTAAGGAATCTTAGACCAGCATGCTAGAAAGCTGATGGTATGGTGGCCTTGCAGGTTTTGTGCCACCAATAAATTAATGTTTTGTTGCTGTCTAGTTTTAGTGTCATCTTCTTTTGGCATTCTTGCTTGGAAAATAGTCATCTTCTTCACAATATTTCTCTTCCTTTGTGTTACTTGGGCTTTTGCAGAGCTAAGCCTGAATGGTTTCCGTGGGTTGCTGTTGCCTTTCTAGTAGTCCATCAAACCCAGAGTTAGTTCAGCAGGTCTCTGACTAGAACACAGGGAACATGGGCAGTGTGAGAACCAAGATCTGCTCTCGTTTATGTGAGTGTGTGGTAGCCAGAGCATCCTCTGGCTATTCTGCTAATTTCCTGAAGGTCGCCCTGGAGTTTTATTGCTTGTGCTAAAAGAAGCGTCTGGCTTGTGGTTTTAACATGTGAGAGGCAACTTGGAAGAAAAGAACAGTCGCAGCACCCGTGTCTGTGAAAGCAATAACTGCTTCATTCTGTTAGTACCCTGCCAGGATGTGTGCTGGTTTCCTGGGGAAAACGTTTCTACATTTGTGGAGACCTTTGCTCAGACACCATATGGTTCTGCCTGGATCAGAGGTGACAGTTACAAGAGGTGTGAGTGCCATAGCTGCCAGCTGAAAAAAATGCTGATTAATTTTTAACTCAAAGCTCTTCTGCACACCAAAGTTCTAGAGAGAGGCCAAGATCAGTTTGCTTTTCATGCTACCAAACCACAGACTTATGTTCCCAGTAAGAGTATCTAGTGGGTATATTCTTTGCTCATTGCTCCTTTCAAACGGAATAAGGCCTTTTTTTGAAAATTGCCGATTCACTGTCTTCCCTTTTTTTTCTCAGCTGCAAGATTCCTTGTAAAACATTAATATCTGTAGCTTTTTTTTTTCCAGCAGGTTAATTAATATTTGATTTATAACCTCAAAAGGTAATGGATATTTATCAAAAACACTGAAGGAAATGAATGTCTTCTAAAAGTAATTGTAGTACAAAAACACTGAGGGAAATGAATGTCTTCTAAAAGTAATTGTAGTGACACTAAGTAATGCTCACTAACCGCTGATCTCTTTCACCTTCCTACTGCTTCAGGAAACAAATTCTGCTTGCATCTAACCTTTTCACAGGGTTGATTTTGTGCTGGTCTGGCTTCCTCTTTTTTATAGCTTAATTTTACTTTGCAGAGATGCTGCCTCTTTCTGACAGAATACAGCAGCATTTGTGAAAAGAGACACAGACAGCATAGCTCCAACCTCGGCCAGCGAAGGCAATTGGAGACCTTGAGTGTTTGCACGGACTAGGATGTCTCTGGCATCTGTAAAACATTGTTTACAGTTCTGGCTATTGAAAAAAATCCCAGACCATTTTCAAAATATTGGATGGTCCTCTCAGAGTTCCCATCTGCTTCACATAAGTGGTGTTTATTGTCTTTGTCTCAGCTCTCTAGCTATTGTCATCAGTGACCTTAATTAGAAGCATTTTAGAAATCATGTCTGGTTTGTTGCTCACACATACACAATTAAAGAGTAGTTATTTACTTGTGCTGTTAACTTGCATGTTCCTCCTGGGTGCTGCTCTGCAGGCACAAGTGTGTCAACTCTTGGAGAAGAGTTCATCAGAGACAAAATTCTTGTTGCTTATTGTATTTTCACTCCTTCAAGGGTGAAAATAACTGCATGGGTCTTGGGAATCTGAACAAGGTGAGCAAGAGGCACAAAGATGGCAGAGAGGTCCTGGGGATCCTGCATGCCAACCAAGGCCTGATCCGTTTGAAAGTTCTGCTTTAGCTTTTCCCACAGCCCAGCCTGTCACTCACTGCTGCCCTTGGCTGGTTTGACACTGGACCTCATGCTCTGTGTCTCTGCTAGGGGTCTAATTCTGCTCTCATAGCTCCAGAGGGGCCAGCAGCCTGCCAAGAGCCATTCCAGCCTGGAGCAAGGCTGGGAAAAATACTGCTGACTGTTTCTAGGCCATTGACTTCACTACAACCCAGGGGACAGTGTGCCCTAGGGTCAGGGTGGTGGATTATTTGCCAGGCACTGTAGCAATGGCACTAGTTTTGAGGCAGCATGAAAGGAGCCAAGTGAGTTTGCTCCCAAAGAGGCAGTGTTGCTCACTCCTTTTTTTTTTTAAAAAAAATATATTTTTTATGATAAATGATGCCATTTGTGAGGCTACCTCCTGGAAACACCAGCCTCTGGAGCTGCAAGATTGTATATACATATATATATATATATATATATGAAAAAATCCATTTTCCTATCCCTCATGAAAATGTGAACTGAAAGCTTCAAGCCTAGAGTAACAACTAGACTTTTTAATGATTATTTTAAAAATCTATGCTGTTTTAGATGATCTTACTTTTTTTTTTTTTTGAGGGACATTGCCTCATGAATTTTTAATTCTTGAGCTTGGCAGTATCAGTTGAATTAGAGACAAAACAATTGATTTCAATTAGAGTAAGATTAATGCAGATGAGCCTGCCTGAAACTGTGATCCAGCTGCGGAAAGAGGATTTTTCTCACTTCACCTACCAGCTCTCTCCTTGGTGGGCTATTACATTACAAGCATTACCATAGCAGAGCATATTCTCATTACTGGTTGTTACCTGGGGGAGAGATGCTCATTGAATAGCTTGTTTTATGCAGGAGATTTTGCATGTTAACCCTTGGTGGCTGTCTTGGGCCCTCAGAAGTCCTGTAGGACTGTTGTTCTGTTGTAACTGCACAGCCACCAGCACCTGGGCTATCTTATTAATCCACAGAATAATGCACACGAGCAGGGACCTCAGGAGATCCAGTCCTTCCTTTTTGCTCAGAGTAGGGTCGGCACTAAATTCAGACGAGGCTGGTCACATGCAGAAGGAGGACTGTGCAAAGTGTTTGCCTGCGAGGTAACTTCAAGTGGCATGTCAAAGATTGGGTACTTACCCAGCATGGGTGAATGCTGAAGGGTTCTTCAAGTCCCATCTCTTTTCTTGACCAAAATTTCCCACAAATTTCCCATCTGTGGTCCACAATCTGGCGTTTTTGTCTGAGGAGCCACTGAAGATGAATGAATCTGACCCAAACATGAGGTGCTTAACACCTTTACAGCTGTTTGGCTGTAAAGTAAATAGGAGAAAGATGCTCAGCATTGCCAGGTCCTTACCTCTTACTGTTTGAGACAAGTGAACAGAGAGGATATAACCTGGGACCGCTCAGAGACAACAGGGCAATATTGGGTTGTTCAGAAACCTAGCTGTTGCCTGTCTGCATTTCTTTCTCCTACCAGCATTTGTGCTTAATCTTTTCACTCATCATGACCTGTCCCTTGGTGAAATGCTGCTGTTTGGCTTGTCTGATAAAGTGTGTAGGACACTGGATCGTGTAAGCAGCAGTTATGGCTAAGGCAGCATTGGTGCCACAGATCACACTATCTGTATTGGCCAGAGCTCTCCTCCTGTTCTAAGTAATGTGTTAGGCTTAATACACCTGAAATTAGATATTTATATTGTGAGTGATCTTATTATCTGAGTCTGCAGTAAGGAAAGATGAGGGAGGCTGAGCAGAATTAATTTCATTTGATTCTGTGGGCAATAGGCGGCTTTATCTCTCTCTCTTTTTGTATGTTTTAATCAGGTAGCACTTTTCAGAGGCTGAAGCACTGTGTTTTTTGCCTGCTTGAGATGTGGAGCAAATGTAGTTAGTGCATTTATGAGGGCCTTACCGGGCAATGCTTGGGATGGGAGCCTCTGCCACAGGGAACCCAATGCTCTCCCTATGGCTCCTGCCACGGTGCGGCCTCGCTCTGCCCTGTGTTTTCTTCCCCTGGGGCTGAAGGATGCTGTTGGGGTGGCAGGATGGCCCAGGCCTCAGTGGCCGTTCCCCAGGAAACCTTCTAGAACCATTCCGACCTGTTGCCCATTATTGTTGACGGAAAATGGCGGTCCCTACAAAATGGTGGTATTCACAAAATGGCGGATGTCTCAGGGAGCTCCCTCAGTGAGAAGGAGCCTTCCCCTGCCCAAAGTGGTGCAAGTTTCCAGGGTCAGAACTAAGAGCAACTATGGCCTCCCCAGTATTTTGGATGCTGGACTGGATGCGAGGCATTGGGGTGTGGCGAGGCACCCAGATGGCATCTGCCAGCATGAGGACAGTATTTGGGAGGTTGGCTACCAAACCAGGGATGAAGCAATGAGAGAGGCTTGAGGGTGGCTGCCGAGCTCAGGGGACATGTCCAGGCACCTGCATGTCCCAACAGGACAGACCCTGCAGCCTGTGCAGAGGCAGGAGATGGTGGTACCACCCTGCCTTTGCAAAGGTTTATCCTGAAGCTCTGCAGGATCATTTTAGCTTAAAATAAGTGTATTTTACAGAAAAATTCCCCATGTTGTTTATATCACTTTCACCCAGTCGGAATTATTAGCATTAGCTCCGCTGCCAGTGGCGATGCCGATGATTTACCTCATCGGCTGCCTTTGCTGCAGCGATGAAGGACAAACCAATTTCACCTTTTGATTAGCTGCCCACACTGTCATTCTGCTCATGCTGAAGCAAAAATCTACAAAAAAAAAAAAAAAAAAAAAAGGGCTGTGGCAACATCAGGAGACTGCAGAAAATCCCCTCCAGTTACAGTTTTCTTGGAATGTATCAAAAATAAAACACCACTAACCCATTTCTCCCCAAATTTCCCCCATTATTTTTTTCCTCTGACCAATCTGAGCAGCTGGATGAGGTTTGCTGCACGAGCTGGCGCCGTCGTGCTGGCTGCACCAGCCCGTCCCCTTGCAGCTGCCCCAAGACGTGCCGTGTCCAGCATTGCACCATGGCCGTTTGCTGTGTTTTGCACTAACTCTGTCCCGCTGCTCCTATTTTTAGTGCCAAAGTTTATGGCCTTCTCTTCCCTGCACAGCGAGCAGCAGCCGGGGCTCCCGTGCACCATGACTTGTTGCAAGGTATTAAGTGAAGCGCACCCAGGCTCGGCACCTGTCCGAAGGCTCTCGGCGCGCCCCGGCGAGGAATGTGCCAGCTCTGCGCCAGCTCTAAATTGCAGGGTTGCTGCTTCCTTGAAGGGGGAGGGCTGTTTTCATCTGGGGCCAAATTCCTGCTGTAGGACTGAGGGTTGCTCCCAGTTGCTGCCTTCCAAGGGGAGCTTGGCTTTGGCGAAGGGGAGGCACAAGTATGCACGCTCGGCTGCGTCTGCGCGGAGTAGGGTAGAGCTGCAGCTCGCAGGAGAAAAGCCTGCCTGGAGGCCGGCATCTCCCATTCCTGGTCGCTAGTGAAATCAGGGGTTGCATCGTCCTGGTGTGCCAGGAGCGCATGCTTACCCTGCTGATGAAGTCAGCAGAGAGAGTTCATGGGTTGCATTTTACATAGCCACTTGTCACGTACAGTTATGGCCCTGTGGGCTGCCCGTTTGCATCTATAAACTCTCCGGCCTTTTCTTGTTTCCTTTTCTTTTAGTGCTAGGCTAAAATTATCCACTCCAACTGAGTGTGGTTGTGCTTTGAATACCACATTTTTCCCACTTCAGCTCAGCAATTTCCTTTATTTTTTCCTGGGCTCAACTTAATGTTCAGGCTTTGTTTTTTATTTTTGCTGGGCTTTTATTTCTCCAACAGGAGTACTGGAGTGGAACATCTGATTTCTGGGATGAACCCTTCTCAAGATAAAGGGTTTGTGTATCCTGATTTTAAAGCTAGTCTTGTAAAATGTTTAAAGGCTTTCTTATTTAGCTGGCATTACATTGTCCATAAATGGCTTAAACTTTATTGAGCTATTCTCAGTGGCAGTATCTGTAACTCAGTGCCTATGATATTGCCCATTCAAAATGAGAAAGACTAAATAAGTAAATGTCAGATCATGCCTAGCCTTTAATTTTTCCGACTATCTCCAGGTCTATTTTCCCTAAAACTTTCTTAAGGTAACTCAGCCCATACATAATATTAGTGGAAATGAAAGAAAAGAGCAAGAAATGTTGACTATTGAGAATACTAAGCTTTTAAAGAATTCTCATGGAATTCTTTAAAAAAAATCAGCATGCAAATACACGCATACATGGATGTATGTGCAAGCACTCACAGAGGTGTTTTAAAATACTTCTATTAGAGTGCTTGGTTCGATTTCTAGAGAATGAACATTAGAATGAATCAAAGTACTCTCAAAAAGCTCCATTAACATTAGTAGATTCAGGCCAAAATTCAATTTGCCCTCAGAAGGATGGATCAGTGACCCTTTGGCATTTTACACTGCCATTTCCCACATTTTATATTTCAACTTTCATATGGTTCTGTCAGTATAATAACAATACAGCTGCTTTTCATCTTCAAAGCACTCTGCAAACATTAATTATGCTTAAAATGGTGTTTGAGAAGCCTTCACAGTTTGCTCAGTAACTTGTCATGATCTCAGGAGGAGGATGAAAGTTTTCTGTGTGAAGCACCTAGCTTAAGTTATTTCAAAAAGACACCATCTGTCAGCCTCTTCCCATTCCCAAGCACTTTCATTAACCAAGATACATAAGATAAATAGAAAAATGTTGGACCGAGCTGAGATGCTGACGTATTTAGCGTTTAGGGTCAAATAAAGACGAATGGTTTTTATGAGAAAAAAAGAATGTGTAACTTGGAACCTGTACAACTATGTAAAACGCAAAATAGTCTTAAGTCCCATGGCCCATAATTTAATAAATAACTCTCCATTAGTCATCCTGAAGCAAATGATACCCTTTCTGCTGAGGCTCTCCTAGATAGAATCACAGACACTCTCTGTCTGTGATTCCGTGTTTCAGATCACAATTTCTCCAACAAAATGGGCCGTAGCAAAAAGTCCAAGACCATGGCAATGATCTACTGCCAAGGTGTCCTCTTGGTGCAGCTGCTCCCTACCACTTTCAAGTGAGTTTTGGAGAGACTCGTAGGTCTTACTGTTTGAGGGTGAGGGAGTTAAACCAGGCTTGGGGATTGCTCCTTTGGTTAAGCAGTTGTGACAGGATGTTCAGCAGAGGAGTGGGTTTCAAACCCTGCCTTTGCTGATGTATAGAGACAATTTCAAGTACCACCCAGAGAAGAATGTGCTTTTCTGCTGGAAAGCTTTGGTTTTAGTGCTGCATGACCTATTCAGCTCTCTACCAGCTTGACACCTGAATGCCTCTGACTTCTGATCAGTTCAAACTCAGTTCTGTGACTGTAGCTAAGGAATAGGCCTTGTGCCCTAAAGCCAGGAGTGTCGCTGCTGGGTGAGCAGTGCAGGAAAGCCTTTGCTTTCTATCAGGCAGTTGTTTACACCCACTTTGTCCTCTCCCACTCACTGCAAACTTGCACAAGTTGTTCAGGACAATGTGGCAGCTCTGTCCCACTGCCAGCAATGTTTGATCCTGTAGCGTGACCGGTGCTATGATTTCAGCTGCTTCTGTTGCCTTCAGCTGGTACAAGCTGTGACCTCTGTGAATGGCCCAGACCTGTCCCAAAGCAAATACGGTTAGTTTGACCTAACCCAATGTTTGTATGTTGTTTTCTGAGCTTGTGGGAGGAGAAAGGCAAATAAAGAAATGCTAAATAATGCACCTATCCCAAACAGTGAGGAAGGTAAAGAGGGTCAGAACTGAATCTACAACCCTGTAACTGAAAATATCATGAGAAGAGATTCTTTTCAGAGAGGCAAGTGACTCATCAGCCGTGGTGAGAGCTGAGGGCAAGACAGGGGTATAGGGAAAACTCTCTAGGGAGAAAAATCCCTGTGACAACCAGTGTGGAGCTGGCATGGGTTTATATCATCAGCTCTCTTCTGGGTCAGAGCACAAACCTTGATGGTCTCATTGCTTGCTGCAGTAATATGCTTTAGTAGGAGGGAGCTGAGAACTATACGTATTATCTCTTCTTTCCTGTGTGCACAGCTGATGGAGAGAAGTTTGGTGCCTGGCTCAATGACCCACATGGTGACTGGGGAGTCTTCAGATTCTGTCACCACCTGCCAGGGAAAAAATATTTACTTTGAAATATTCTGTCTTGCAGTGTTCAGCCTTTGGTTAATGAAGAGCATCCTGAGAAGAAAACTGGATCTGTGCCATCTTGTGCGGCAGAATTACATCCTCTTTGACTGGATGACCAGTATCCTCTGCCTGTAAAAGAAGAACCACCATGGCCAAGGGGGCACATCAGCTACCTGCAGGCGTGTGCTTCTGCATGGTGAGTGTAACAACACACACAGTTGTTCTCTCTGTGTACAGCAGGCCTGTATCTGCCCAAAGCACTTTGACTTTATGTTATTCCCACAGTGGCCTGGAGCCCGCAGAGTTAAAGCCAGTCCATCCTAACCATGCTCAGACAGCATTCTTCTTTGCAAACCATCATCCCCTCTCTTTTCTTTGGAACACCTCCAAAAGGGTCCATCTCTTGAGAGGAGTCCATCCACTTAGAGATAACCCAGGCAAGCTCCTTTTGCTCATTTCCACCCAAGGTCTTGTTGCTACAGTGTCTTGGGCCAACCTAAACCATTCTTCTGCCTCCTTGATATTTATATCTCTGTGGAACATGCGGTACCTATTAGACCTTGCACTGAATAGTCGGTAACGCAGAGGTCAAATGTGGGCCGTGTTAAGTTTTACTGAGTGTGAAAGTGGGAAATATTCCAAATATATATGTAAAAGACTGGGGTTGGACCATTCACTACTGCTGTGTGTTAGAAACGTTTCCAACAGGAGGCATGTGCTGGGCTGGTAATGATCTCTCTTCTGGCACAAGCAGAGCTTTGAATGGGTGTGAAAATTGGAGACTAAAGGCAATAGATGACAGACTTGGAGAGAAAGAAATGTGCAGACGGGGATGTTAGAGTGCTCTAGGTTGGTGCACACTAAGTGACTGCAGCAACAGACGGGTACTGCAGGCCTCTGTGATGAGCAAAGTGGCTCCATGGAGGAGAGCAAGCGGGAGGATGCAAATGGCTTCAGGGACATGTGAGAGTGGCATAAACCTCTTGATCTCACAGCAGAGGCCAAGGTGGATGTCAGAGGCTGCAGCAGTTTCTGAGTACTGCCAAGTGCAAGACTTTCTTAGGTCAGCCGACAAGGTGGGGAGGAGCTTATTGGCCTGGTTTTCTGTTTCATTCCAACACTTCATCCTTCCAGATCCCCAAATAGACAAATATGACTATGCTGAGGCCAAACAAGACACAACAGGAGCCAAACCATGACATGAACTCAGAGGCCTGCAAAGGTAGAGAGTTAGAAGTCATTTGGGACTTGTTTTCCAGCTGGTTTGTGGGATGTTTTTTTAGCCTCATCGTCCCTGTTTACTGCAGAGCCTCAAAATTGTGCCACTCTTTTCTTGTGGCTTCTGACATCACTTTGGCAGCAGAAGGGGCAGGGAAGAGGACATGTCGCTGTGTTTTTCCAGCTGGTTTGGGAAGTGAGTGACTAATGTCACAGTAAACTTGCTGGGCTGGGTGTGCCTTGTGGCTAGACACGGCTTGAGATCCGCAGTGGGATGGGCTGGCGATGTGCCCACACACCAAAGACTCGGGGGCAATTTGCCTACTCTTGGTTTGGGAAACATTAAAATAAAAAAGAGAAGCAACTGAGGCACTATGGGTTGGTCTTGCTGCATGTTACTATTTCCATAACCTAGGAAAGATCTGACTGTGTTTGCCCAGCTTCTTTCTAGCAACTTGAGTCACCCACCAGCATCAGGCACTGCTTGTTTTTCCCCTTCCCTGTTGCAACAGTGCACCTCATCATTTTCCCGTGAGGCACTGTAGAATCTTGTTCCTTATGAGGCAAAGTGCAGAAAAGTTAAGATCTCTTGTTACGAAAGTAAGGAAATGTTCAGGAGGCTGTACAGTAAGGAGGCCAAGGACATTGTCTGGATGCATGAGGAAGAGCCTTCCCTGGCTCGGCTGTTGTAAATGGCACTTGCAGAAAAGCTCCTCTCTCCTAGAGTTAGTAACGTGAAGATTTCAGGAAGGCCTGCTGGAAACTCTCCCACCCTCTGAGTTCTTACTATGGTGCCTGTCATTGCTGGCTGCATTTGCACATTTTTCCATCATTACGGATGACATGTCTCTCCTATGAGGAAAGGCTGAGAGAGCTGGGCCTGTTTAGCCTGGAGAAGAGAAGACTGAGAGGGGATCTGATCAGCGTAAGTAGATATCTTAAGGGAGGATGTCAGGAGGATGTCGGCAGACTATTTTCAGTGGTGCAGGGGGTGCAACCTCAACCCTTCTGTGATATGAAGCAAGCAGGCCAGTCTGTGTGTGTTCTGGCCTCCTCTTCCTCCTCCTCCTGTGAGGAGGAATGAATCCTGCCTCAGGTGCACATACAGATCAGCTGTTGTGCTGTAAAAAAGGAGCAGAAAAAGCTGTTAAGTGTTTGTCCCAGCTAGATTGTCAGATCTAGGGAAAATAAACCTCTGGTGCCTTTAAAAGTCTGCCTTATGACTCATGAATTCAACAGATTTCTTCTGAGGAAAATCTCAAAGAGGGAAGAAATAAAGGCAGGCATCACATTTCTTTTGCATTCAATTTTCTAAAACTGGTTTGTATTGTAAGTGTAATGCAGAAGTCTGAGCCAAACACTGGGTAGCTTCAGAGAGAGCAGATTGAAGCTGGAATTCTTTCACTCTTCCATAACTAGTAGGGGACAAAACCATGTGTTGAGTGTTGACAATTAGCAAGACTTGCCTTCTGCATTTCTGTCCAAACTGGATGGCTGTCTTGGGACAAATCCCTCTGGAGCTGCTGATGTCAGCAGCCAGGGTGGCTAACATGGGGGATAGAGGAGATGTAGAGAGCACAGCACAGCTGGGCCACGAGAGCATGGCCTCTCCATCCCTACCAATATGGGCAAGTTTTAACATGTAGGAGGCTAAGAGGCTTGAGCATGAGGGGAAAATCCCAATGCTCTTGTGTTTGTCCTGGCTGCTTGTTATGGTCATCCTACCCGAGGTCTGAGGTGGCAGATGCCCCTACGAGCCAAAGTGTGGCTGGGTACCTCGCGGCGGCTTCAGACCCACAGTACGATCTACCCCTCCAGTGACCAGGAAACTCGGGGGCCTGCAAGAAGCAAAGCATCCATGGAAACCCAGGAAAACACAGGCCCCAACATTGGGTTGTCTCCTGGTGTCCTCAGCACTTCCCCACGCGGGCTCGGGTCTGTGCTGCAGACCTGCTTGGGAAGAGATGCCAAAATAATTGATCTTTTTGGGTCCCTTTCACAGTCTCAGTTTGAGAGTCAGTTATCAGCTGTTGTTACCTATACATCTCTGGCAGATAAAGAGTCGCAGAAGTGTCACAGAATTAGCTCTGTGTCACTAAGGAACGCTTAAATATTGTGATTACAAAATTCCGGTCTCGCATTGTCTACTCAGACATGCAGGAAGAAACCTTTGCAATTAGATTCCCTGTGCTCTGACAGGAGGGTAGATCTTCCTATTCTTTTTTCTCCTTTTTCTATGACTATATCTTTCTGTGATTTTAGAGAAGCAGAGAAAGCAAGGCTGTTTCTTAGATATTCCTCATTATGCTAAGTCTTTTTTTACTTTTTGATGCCAAAACATGATAAATGGCATGGAGATTACTTGGAAACTTCCAAAGGTTTGCTTTCAAATTTCCTTTCTTTGCAGCCTCATTAAAATTGCAGGTTTAATCTACGCTTTGTCCTTACAGTAGAACAGCATCACCATATAATAATAAATAGCCATATTTTTTAATACAAAATTAAAACCAGATAGATGCTTCTCATGCTTCGCTTTCAAATCCTATTTTTTAAAGTATTGATCAAGTGTATTTTGTTTTTCTGTTCCTCTGGCACTGCAAAGGACAGTCACTAATGAAAGACTTTCAGTCCTGGATTCTGTATATTACTGGGTGCAGTTTGATTTGTGTATTTAGGACCAGTTTTTTATAATAGAAGAAAAAAAGTATTCCAACAGTGTGATAGGCAAGAAAATAGATTTAAAAACAATACCTCTGCTAACAGAGGGCACAGACCAACTTGGACATGTCAGCATAGTTTGTCATGTGCCTAGGGGCATCTTGCCGAAGCTAATTGCTATTGAAAGACCTGGTCCTCTGCTTAAGAAATAATGATGAAAATTCTTCTTATGGCTTCAGCACATCCTGACTCTTGCTGTCTAGGATAAGTTTGGAGGAGGATGACAGGGGTTGGTGATGAGGACAGCCTGGGGGGCACACACAAAACCCGCCTAGTGTGTTCTCTTTGCTCATTAATGAAGCTTAGAGGTTTCAGGACAAAAGAGCTTTGAGGCAGGCAAACTTGACCTACCTTCTTGGATTTCTTTATTTTTCTTGTTCAGCTTCCTCTTTCTGTGATGAGAAGGTGTGCTGAGGAGGTCATCTCCTGCCTCAAACCAGGCATGGGAAAGAGCATCCCCATGAGGATGGTGTGAAAGAGCAGAAGTTGGCCGTTCCTCTGCCTTCCTGGAGGAAGGTGGACGAGATAAAGGGCCTAAGGCAAGTTTATCCTGTAGTGCCCTGCCTTGTCACCAGAATAGGCACTTCCCTTGCATGGAGTGAGGGTGAGGACAACCCATCCTCATGGTACCAGTACACCAACCTTAGCCACTGTTGGGAGTACCATGACTTGGTGTAGAGGTGATATCCTTCATGTCTGGGTCTGCCCAGAGCTGCCCCCAGTGCTAAAGGTGGCGGTAGGGACATTTTTATTTAGACTTGACCCCAGGAGCTTTGTTTGAATTGGAAAACAGCACATTTGGAAGAGTTTTCTGAATTTTCTTCCAGACCCGCTCAACAACATCTAAAATAGCTAGCTGCTTTTCTATTTATAAACAAGAACAGTGGTGTAGAACTTGGCTCGTGTGGTTGGGGCCACCACAACTCCGGGTGCTCCTCTACAGTGCCGAGGCTCTAGTCCTTATCCATCAAATTATTCTTCTCCACTGTCCTGCCCCACAGCTCCCTAACAGGCATGCTGTTGTGTATGGGGAAGGGCGCTTGCCTTTGGATATATACACACATATTTTTGCCTGTTGACAGGGAGTATTTTCCAATTGTTTTTAAAAAAAGGGTTTGTATTTTTGTAGCAGCACCTACTCCTGTTTGTAAAACAAACATTTCCCAAGCACTCAAAGTTTCTGGTGATGTTATTCTTACTGGAGTGTGGCAGGAATATCAGAAACATATTTCTTCCTTAGTGGAGCCTGAGGATTTTGTTGCTCTTACCATCACCCACTGAAGATAACTATGCTCATCTCCCTATGGTTAGATGATGCAGAGGGCTGATGTATCCTTTTGGCTGAGGCAGTTGGATATGGTCCCGGCTGTGGATCTGACCTGGAAAAGCTTTTGGTCTTAGATTAACACGTGCTAATCCCTAGCTCTTGCCTGGCCTGCTCGCAGGAGGAGAACATCAGATGCACTCCAGCTGGCTCAGCTGGAATTGAGGCTGGAGTCCGGCTGCAGCTGCAACAGCACCGCTGCTTCTGCTGCTCTGCAGGGACATCTCAGGAGCTCTTGCTGTCACGCTTGGAGCACCAGCACTTCTCAACCAGCCAGTACATTTATCTTTGCAATATTCCAGCGAGGTTCCACTATTTCCACTGTCCAGAAGACTTAAGCATGGAGACAGCAGAGTGGAGTGCCTAGAGCAGAGAGCAGTTCCTGTCCCAAAGAGGCAGAGAGGGATTAGGGCTTGCCTGGTACAACTGGAGTGCCTTTCCTGCTCCATCAGTGCATGCTCAGCAGCCCCTGAGACACATGGAGAGCAATGACAGCCTTGGAATGCTTCAGAAATGATCGTTGTTCTCCCAGCTGTGCTCTGCTTTGGTGGTCTGGCGAGCTTTGGTGGTCTTAAGGCGGGAGCCCCACGCAAGGGTTGCACTCAGGGGACTGGTCCTACATCCCCAGCGTGATGCGGATTTGTCCCTACCTTCCTGGATAGCTCTGGTGTTATGATGGCCTGGAAATTGGCAGACAGTTCTGTTTTATCCATCCACAGCATTACCTCTGCTTCCTCTGTAGACAGCACTATACCTTGATTCCTGCATTTCTGGTGGTCTTGCTGGTTCCTGCAAGTGCCGGTGGAGGTGTTTTCCCCTGATAACATTCACTTGCTATATCTTCTTAATGCAGGATACCAGATGTGATGAATATACTCTGATCTGCTCTGACAAATACTCTGCTCCCCTGGTGGATACCCAGACAATCTTCCCAAATAAATTCTAGTTTCAGATCTGTGTGCAAACTTGTTGTTCCTTTAGTACTAATTAACTTCTCACCCTGAATCTCAGGACGTTCTTAGCCTCTCAGCTGAGAAACAGGACACAGATCTGTTGCTGCTTGAGGCAGCATAGGGCCAAGCTGATTCTTAAGACTGTAAAGACAGAGAGACCCTTCCCCATTAGTGCAACCTGTGCATGTTCTGAGTGCATGAAACTCCTTGGAAAGGTGGGCCATGGACATGCTGAAAAAGTGGATATCCGTCCATTTAAGGCTCCTTCTTCTCCTCTGTGAATCCTGGTTATCTGCCACAACTTACTAGAAAGTGAGCACAGGGAAAGCTGCAGAAATGACGTGGGCTCAGCTCATAAGAGAGGCAGCGGTGCCACCTTCTGCACAAAACAGCCAGGGTTTTGTGTCTGGAGGACTGAATGTGCCTTGGACTGGTAGGAATAGAACTACCTCTCCCAGCTCCAGAACTTTTCCTTGGATGCTTTTGCTAGAAAATTGAAAACATTCTGACACCGTGGTCTTTGATTGTTGTACTTTTACCTTAAGAGAGAAGGAATTCTGAGTAGCGATATCATGAAACTGACTCAGCCCAGTTCTTTACAGCTCTCTACCTGGCCCGCTCTCTGCCCTGGGAGGCTGCACATACTTCGTGCAGGTGTGACCCTAAAAGACAAGATCCTCTGAAAAGCTGTGAAATGTGTCTTTAGGGGTAGGTGATTCTCACAATAGAGCTTTCCGTGTTATACTGTGAGAGCTTACATACCGTGGAGCTGACTGTATTACACTTGTTGATACTTGTTTATCTGTCTTCCAGAAAGAATTCAATCTGCGCTTTTCTGTCACTGACTTTTCAGGTATTTCCCCTTGTTTCTGTAATCATATGTCAACTGTTCTTGTGGAGAGCTGGCAGAACTGGCCTTTGCTTATCAGCCAGAGGGTTGAGTTCTCAACTGTCCCCCTTTTTTTTTTCACCCCGAAGTGATCTATTATCTAGTCAATATTGTTTTATGACTGTAGCTATCAGGGATACTGGCGTTCCCTTCATATTCTATAGGGTTTTTCCACTGTACTGGTTATAAGAAGCCTCCTGCAGAGACAGAATACCATGGAGTAAATGGGCTGTCATTTCAGAGGCAAGTGTCTGAAGGATGGAGCAGGCCAAGATTGTTTGGCATTTCTCAAGTGGCTGGGATGTCACTCTTCCAGTATCCTGCTATGAAAGCGCTCAGGAATCCAAGCCCTGCACTGTTAAGTGTAACCAGGAGATGGCACACAACGAATAGAGATGTTCCCTGGGAGAGCACACTGGAAAAGGCTCAGATAGACTTGAGGAGTCTGTTGTGCATCCCCAAAAAATGTGCGCCAAGTGATTCATTATGGCAGTTCCAGGAAAGCAAAGTCTCACATCTTTCTTGGAAACCGATTGTGCAAAGTCCTTTCACAAGGAAAAAAAAAATCACACAAACCCCATTTCATTGGGGATACAGAATGAGCACATTTCCCTTCCCCTCTGAAACCAAGCAGCTGTGAGGACATGTCACTGTGTCACTGTATTCAACCCCGTGGCCTTTTGTGTGAGAGCTTAGCCTCCCATGACTCCTTTTTCTGCTGCTTTGGCTCAGCTGCTCTTCATTCATTGCTCTAGTATCCCATCTGTTAACAGATTCCTTGAAAAAACTCTGTTTATGGCTTATATGGAGTTGTATTAATAGATAGCAAATTGAAGAGAGTTTTACTGGCAAATCAGACCAAACAGCACAGCAATATCTGCATGTGTCCATGGCTGAGCGAGGGCAGTTTGTGGCCTCTGCCTCAGCTGCAGGTCTGGATCTGCTGATTCACAGGCTGGGTGAAATACATTTTTTGCATAGGACTTGTTCCACATGTCTTCATTTGTGGGAGCAATTCTTAGGCACCCATTTCTGAGGCAGTGTAGTAGGAAATTAAAAAAAAAAAAAAAGTATTTCTTTTTCTAACCACTGGCAATTCTCTCCTAAAGGATGTGCAATTTAGAGACCAAAGGAAAGATTTGCTTGCGATAAAAACACAACCTACAGAGCTTGTGCTACCAACAGTGCATTTTGAGAAATGTATTGTCCATATCTCAGTTGAAGAGATAATTTTGAAACACATTATGACACTATGCCAATCATTTCTCATTGTCCCTTC
This sequence comes from Tinamus guttatus, assembly GCF_059628265.1. Classification (NCBI taxonomy): domain Eukaryota; kingdom Metazoa; phylum Chordata; class Aves; order Tinamiformes; family Tinamidae; genus Tinamus; species Tinamus guttatus. Next base: position 1,197,108 of record NW_028288579.1, on the reverse strand, counting down.
TACTCTCAGAATGCCTATCAGTTTGCTTATGTAACTAATACAGCCTGTCTTATATGAAATCCCCAGGACAGTAAACAGATGTTCTGCAAACTCAAGCAATCGGACAAAAATGACGTGAAACTACTCACTCTCTGGAACCCATTTCTGGCTTTTCAACCTCTTATGACATGCAATTACCTATCCTCAGGCAAAATTCAGCAAGATCAGTTCCTCAGCCAGTGGGGTTTGGTATAGATATGCTACATAATGTTGGCAGGACGTCCAGCCTCTCCTAAGAGGAGAAAAATGCAACAGTTTCAAGGCCAGTTATTTTTCAAATTAAAGTCGCATAAAATAAAAAGGTATATATTTGCTTCTTTTCATCGTTCCTCCTAAATTCCTATTTAGCATCTTGAAAAACCTTTAGGGGATTTGTATTTAGAACTTGAAACAAGTTTCTCACAGTGTGGCCAAAGAAAACCCACAGTGTGTGGGTGGAAGGAGCCGAGGCCCATGCCAAACACAGCAAGTAGATGTCTTCAGCTACATAAAGTGAGTCCGAATGGAGCAAAACACGACTTCAAATCTTCCTTGCACCCCTGTTTTTAAAGACAGGTAGTAAATATGTGCCAGGACTGCGCCCACAGTGGATATTTCCAGTGGGCCCAGTGCAAATCTTGCCTGTTTGTCCACCTGGGGACACACCACTTAAATCACTGAAGAAACCTAAAAATAGACCATTGACAATTAAATACTAACAGTACCAGCATGGCAGTGCTCCAGCTGCTAAATTACCTGTTACCAATTAATTTCACAAACGTGTCCTCAGCCCGATGTGTGGCCATTGGAAATTAGGATCCTAGTGGGCCTTCGAGCAGGTGGTTCAAAAATAGCTCCCTTCATTTGCCTGTTTGTGAATGTCATCTTAGGTCTTCTTGGCAGGCTCTGCGGCTAGAAGAGCCAACTGCTGGCCTGGCTGCTGGCTCCAGCAGAATGAGATATTGGAGACAGAGAGCAAGAAAGCAAAGAAGAAAGTGAAACATCCAAAGTGAGGGCCAACATGGGTGTAACAGAGATGCCTATCTCACATATTCAAGGTACCTCCAGACCTGGAAGCATTTACCTGGTAGACACAAGGAGGTCGATGGTAGTTATAACTACCTGGGGGCAGCTAGGGGTGTGTGGAGACTTTTCCTTCTTGTCATTAGGGGAAGAAGAGAAGGGCTCCTGCAGGGAACAGCTTCTGGGCCACATGGAGCTCACCAGAGGGATCCTTTGTCTGAACGGGACAAAAAACATACGAATCTGGCAGGGAAAATGCCAGAAAGTGGGGCATGGGAGAGAAGGAAAAGGGGGAGGAAGAGCAAGAAATGTTCACAAGAAAAAGTTGTCCTAATCCAGACTGTAGCATTTGGGCCTCCGGCTCCTACTGAAATCCATAAGGCATTTATCATCCTTCTCTCATCTGACCTAGGGATAGCTAGCTTTACTTACTAGTCTACACTTCTGTCATTTTCTAATAGCCAAAATTCATTCAGAGAAACATAAGACATTGCAGGAGGGATGTATTCAGTCACTATGACAACACAGAGTAGGTACTTGGCTCCTGCACAGCTTATTTGCTAACTTGCCTGTCCATAAAGCTCTACCTGACAGCTGTGCTAAGACAAAGATGCACAGTGACAAATGGACAGTTCCTTTTTGCCTAGAACATAAGTTCATGAACTTCTGCTATCATTCAAGCACGATCTAATTAAAACATCATGACCTATAAAATAATCTCTCTCTTTGTCCCTCTATCCACACTTAAAAAAAAAGTTTCCTGTGTTTTCCAGCTGGACAAACGATCCTTCTGCCTTCTTTGAAGTAAATATTTTGTTGGGTTTGGCTGCTGTCACAGCCGCACATAGTCTTCTGCCTAATATTTTATCCATCTGGTGCTAAAGAACTGGAGTGCTTTGAGCGGAGAGTATCAGAAGGTTTTTGAGGTGCTAAGTAGAGTTAAGGAGCACTAATATAAGAGGAAATGTTACCTTTCAGTTTTCGCATGCATGATTTAAGTTGAAATACCTTAAAAATGAAACATTCTCCAAGATGCTTGTTATCACATCCTCGTGTGCCGCCAGTGGGAGAAGATAATGTTGCGTTATTAGCTGAAGACCTGATACACCATACTCACCCTCTCCATAGTTCACATGTGGAGATGTAATCCAAAGCTGATTTCTTCTTTTGTCTCCCATGAATGGAAAAAGGGAATTGGATTCTAGCGCATTTGTGGTTGCCAGCATCTGCTTTGCCTCATTTCTGTGCTTGAAGAACATCTGGCTCTGTTCTAGGACAGCCATGCGTGGGCAATTGTGCTGCATGGAGCAGGCAGTGCTTCCAGCGACAAAACGTCCCTAAGGCCTGCTGCTCTGAGCTTAACTTCTGGCAGCTGCCTGGAAAAACTTGCTCCTTCTCACTACTTCGTTACTCTTTCTGCAAGTTGGGCACTCCGGCCATTAATTTGCCTTGTAGGTGGAGGCCACTTCCTAACGTTGGGCTTCATTTCAGAGCGACCTAAATAGCTTTGCTTGATGCTGGTCCTGTCTTGGATTTTTTTTTTTTTTTTCCATCCGAAACAAGAAAGGGTGTTTTTCCATACATCCCTGGGGCTGCTCTTAATCCTATCTCAAATGCTCTCTGGAGTGAGGGTCACTGTTAGGGTGTTTATTTTTCCCTAACAGCTCTGGGCAGGGGAAAGGAGACAGGCAACGGAGGGCCCTGGGGGGAATATTTAGGATGCCTATTAATTTCCCAGAAATCTTTCTCTTGTTCTTTTTCAATAGAAAATCTATGTCCTCATGACCTTTGCAAGAACTGTTGCTCGTTCCCTTTTGCCCATCTGAGCTCGGCTTTGTGCTGCTAACAGACCCCAATTCTCCAAGCTCTGGCTGGTGGCCAGGACCCAGAATTCGAGACTTTGTGGCGGCAGCAGCACAAGCCCTATCTCCCTTCCCCACTGCGTGACACAAAGCCCCAGGCCTTGCCCCTTTTTGGCAGCTTTCTGCCCATTTTGTGTCCCTTTATTCTTTGTGCAGGAGATGCTGGAGCCAGCTCAGCCTGCTTTGACCTTTCCCTGCCATCCCAAGTGATGGAAGGCACCAATTATGGGACAGAATAACTGGTCAAACCCATGGTGCCGGTGCGGGCAATCAAATTGGCAGTAGTTACTTAGAAAAACCACTTGTTCAAGAAGTGTTGGGAGAAACAGTGAAGGGCGGAGGTGTTTTCCTCGAGAAGAGGAGCAAGCCTTACTTCTGCAATACAATTACTACAGGTAAATTTTGTACCTTATCCTACCTGCTTCGCCACTGGACAGTGCTCGTTGTCTCCATCCCTCAGTGACCAACCTTCAGGCCAGCATCTGCACGGGCAGGTACTGCTTCCTCTTCCCTTGCACATCCTGCCTGGCTCTTCCACAGGGCAGAGCGATGTCCCCACTTCCAGGGGATCTTCCTCCTGAGATACCTCTTCTGCTGGGATGCTTCCCACAAGAGCAAATGCATCTGTTGGGCCTCCGTCTGATTTTATAAGTCCACTCAAACCAGCAACCATCAGAGCATTCCCTCCCACCAGCCAGCAGCATCTCCAATGGAACAAACCACAAAATGCTACTGAAAATATTAACAGGAATGGGTCAAGTAACCTGACATGGCAGAGGCTTGCATGGTTTGCACTGCCCTGAACTCTAACTTTGCTAATACCTCCAGAGCACTAAATAAAGCTCTTGATTTCCACCAAGTTTACATTTTCTGGAGCTGAGTGTACGAACAAGTGGCCAAAATGTTCAGTGATTTCACTTACTAATTTTCCCAGGGTGGATGAGTGGATCCAGCAGTGTTGTGCAGTCAGGAGGGGAATCATCTCTCTTAAAAAGTATCCTCCAGCAGCCAAAATATGTTTTGAAGCTGAATAGGAAACACCCACGAGCAGGGATTGTAACATAGTCACCACTGCAGATTATATAAAGAAAACTGCACTTTAGATTTGGACTTAATGTGATATTTCACAGCTTCTGTTGTAAGAAACTCATGATAGGGTGCTTTGTGCATGTGCGTGTTATGAAACTCTTTCTTTTACAGTAGGATGTTTGAAAATAAGGAAAACAGAGAAGTTTCTGCTGTTCTTTTTGCTCGAAAAACCTCATAAAGAAAAAAAATGTAACTTTTATTAGACTTTCTGATCCAAGCTGAAATTATACTGGTGGAAGTGTTCAATAGCTCAGTGTTCAGGCAATGGCTTGCAAAAAACAAAATAATCGCAAGTCTCAGGTCTTTTTGCTTTGCTGTTTCTATGGAATTTCTTACAGGGGTTTCCTATACTTGCAGATTTTCCTATGCTGTAGGTTTTCCTATTGATTTTTCTATAGGGTCCTGCCTCCCTGCTCCCCCGACGGCGCCTACACAAACAAATGGACCTCTCCTCTGTTGGCTCCTGGTCGCCCTTGCTGCAGCCTGAGACGTGGGGGACGGAGTTTGCAGTCTGTTTTTTAAAAACAGACCCACTGAGATAAGGGTCGCTTTGCAGCCAGGGCATTGCCTGCACCCGGCAGCGCAGTCAGGTTTATGGGCAAACATATTGCAGCTCTTGGGCGGTCTGTGTGTTTGTCCCCAAGATGCAAAGTCCTTTTGAAACTTTTGTTTTCTTTCTCTCAACCAGCACACATGATTTGCCGACCCTTTTGGTAGCACTTAAAATATTTGTGCTGTCCTCTAGCCACAATGGCCATATAGCCCTATTTTCCTGTGACATGTCAGCTGGGACAAGGCTGCCCTGTTATAACCTATAACATCTGTGGCCAACAAGTCCAGATTCCAAACAACTGACACATGGTTTGTTCCTACTCCAGCATCTGGATTAATTGCATCGCCCCTTCATTTGGTTCTGTGCCCTCATTCTCTGAACCAGCTCTGCACTGCTGAGCCATGGCTCAAGCAATTGAATTGCTGGTTTGCTTCTAATATCAGTACTATTGATACCAGCTCCTGCAGGCTTTGACTGGCTTCTGACCTTAGTGATGCTTTATCAACCTCCTGGGGAAATCGGAGCAACTTAATGGAGTCACCCAGAGCAAATTAAATCTAACCATCAGGACCTCAGGAGTGCTGAGGTACCTGTAGACCAACTCCAGTTTTAAGATTTTAAAAATGACATTTTAAGTGGTCTTGCAGCAAAAGAATGAAGCTAAACAGCTATGAGGTTAATTTTTGAAAGCACAGTTGAACTGAAGAAGAAAATAATCGATGTGCTGTGAGATAGACAGACCAAATGGGAGCTTTGTTTTGCAAAAAACTTAGATATAATATGCTTCCTTCCTAAAAACTCTGTAAATGCATTAGCGGCAGTCTTAAGGGAACATGTTTCTGTGCTGTTGCCATATCTTTTGGTGGGTTTTTGGACATTGATTGCTTTTCTGTCATGTGTCCCCCCTGTGTTAATGCTTTCTTTTTCACTCTCTTCTCCTTTCTTACCCTCTCAAAGGTTTTGTATCTGGCAGCTCCTCAGACTCCTCTCTGTTAGGAAACCTAATGGCAAAGATTGCAATAAAGTGCTGAAAGGCTTCCAGACTAGAAATGCTCCAGTTTTCGTTAGAAAGCACAAAACATGAGTGGTGCCTCATGAGAACCTCTGGTTTCCAAGGAGAGGAGCCAACTGCACAAGCGACAATGATGCAACCCAGCATGGAGGAAGAAGTGAGGGTGCTCTCGAGTGAGACTGCAAAGAGCGTAAACACGACTGACTACAACTGCTTGGCAAGCAGTCCTGTTTGTGCCACTAGCCGGACACAGGGTAGCACCTTCTGCCTGCAAGGATAGGGCAAACTTAGGAGGTACTTTTCCATGCACTCTTTTTATGGTCCAGTCCTTTGTAAATGGGGGACTTTCCAACCTAGACGTAATTTCTGTGAATTCAGAAGCACTCATTGAAAATCCAGCTTTACTGTGAAATGACAGATTTGTGACATGCCCAATATCCTGGCACAACAGGCTTAGCTGCAGTTTGAGTGAAGAACCACAACCCTCAGCTTCCTAGTTTCTGGTCATGCCACATAGCCTCCATCCTACCTCAGCCACCTCTTTTCCCACAGGAAGAAGTTCAAAATTTCTCAGCTCTTCCTGCTCCAGAAGGCCCAGCACAGCAATGATGACATGTGTCTATAGAGACATTTATTGGAAAGATACAAAAATAAGGTGTAAATTTTAATAAGCTGTACTTAAACATGCCTCAGGCACTTAGTTCCACATGTGTTACTTGGTGGGAGACGAGCCCAGAAGACTGACAGCATGGCCTGATTCCCTGATGTGCGCAAATCCACAAAGCAAAACAAAGTCTCAATCCCAGAAACAGCTTACAACCATTTTTCTGCACATCTTTTTGGTCCCTTTGCTTCCTAAGCCTCTGTCAGGTCTGCTGTGCTTGACAGCAGCTCTTACCAGTGTGGGCACATCAACCAGTCACTGCAAACGTGGAGCAGGGCTCTGTGTAGACACATCTGCAGAGTCCACTTGAAATGTCTTCTGCCCTGCAGAGTAGCCCTCAGCTCACACTCTCTGGGAAGACAGAGCCTGTTCCCCGTCTCGTTATGCTGATAATGGTAGTAAATACGTGCAGTATCGGATCACTTAGGTTAATACAGAATAATTGTATAAATGAGCATCTCAGGTCTTCAGCTGTCTTCCTGTTGAAGTTGTTTCCAGTCAAAAGTTCCATCCAAAGTTAGATCAAAATTTTCTTTCTCTTGCTCTCGGGAGAGTTCCAAAAATACCTGAAATGATCAATATACAACTCTAATTACTCCTCTGACACTCACTAGACACTTCAGTGTAGCTTTATAGGAGATACAGCTCTGCAGCTCCCATGAGAGGTATGTGAAGTAGCTTTAGGAAGTGAGGAACTGATAGGGTGGCTGACACAGCTGCCAAGAGGTGCAACAGCAGACTGCTGCTTTTTTTTTTTTTTTTTTTTAAAAAAAAAGATTAAAAAAACAAACAAACAAAAAAAACATTTTTTCACCACTTAACTTCCCTCAGAGTAATCCTCCACCTGACACACACCATGAGCGTGGACAGCAGAGCCATCCTCCCACCACTCCAGACAATTTCTCTGAGGACCATCCTCCTGCTCTGGCCACTCTGCAACTTTCTATCCTGTGCATCGTTTACAGCATGCCTAGTTTTGAAATCACGCACCTGGGCCAAAGTGTTCAAGGAGAAGCTGTACTCCTCGAGGTTGAAGGTTCTTTTGGCTGTGGAGAAGTAAAAAGAGAGTTGGAATTTCCCATACTGTGTTTTCTTTTCCAAAAAAGTTATTGTGTTTTGCTCTTACCTTCCTCTAGCTTGGTGAAAGACTGCGACAGGGGCAAGGCATCTTCCATTGGGACTTTGTAGACTAGCAAAGATGGAAACCTGGAAGAAAAAAAAAGTAAAAGTGACTCTTGTTCTGTTTGGAGCTTCTTAGGTTAAAAGTTTAACTCACAATATGGAGGTGAACATTTTACTGCATGAATTACAGCAGGGTTGGACCAAGTGATACTATCTAATCAAATCCCAATGCAGAAACTTGGATCCAACTATCTCTCTCAACCTGAGATCCTGTATTTGATCATTAAATTCAGTACATTTTTAGGGAGGAGGCAGTGGTGCAGCCACCACTCATGCTGTATTTTATAGTTACCGCTCCTGACGGGCTGCACTTGGGAAAATCCTCAAAATCTCAGCATGCAGAAGATCAGTGCGCTCTGTGTCCTTGACTTTAATTTCCAGTACGTAACCTTTGCCAAATTTGTTCTTCAGGTACTGAATCGAGCCAATGCACCTGTAGTGGAGGCAGGAAGCTCAGTGAATGGACAAAGATGCCAGCACAGGGTGCAATGAATCCTTTGATTCCCAACCATCTGGTCACTCCCAACTGCTCCTCTCAGTATTCCAACTACGGGAAGCATTTGAAGTGCACAGCGGTGGACTCAAGCTGCGGAGACCAGAGGAGCACCCCTGCTGCTCCATGGACCAAAGAAGAGCAGAGAGGTGCTCCGTGGCCATGAAGGGTGAGCAGCCATGCACGGCGTTGTGTGCTGCAGCCTACCGTAGCCGCCCGGACACCATGATGGCCACCCGGTCGCACACCGCCTCCGCCTCCTCCATGTAGTGCGTGGTCAAAATCGCTCCCTGCTCCTTGTTTCTCACTGCAGCACGGATCATTTTCCTGAGGATACAAATAGGGGAAAAAAAGCTGACACTTCCAAATCATGTCAAATGTTTCTTATTATACCTTTGTTTTTAAACTTGACACAAGCCCTTTCATAGATTCTTCTGAAATCCATGTATAACTCTCATGAAACCAAATTGCCTACGAGGCTGAATTCACAACACAGTTTTCCTTCACTTTGCATAGACTTTAAGGTCAAGAGAATCAGGAAAGCAGATTTTCCAGCAATGCCGTTGACAAGCAGCCAACCAGCAGTAACCATAGGTTGGGTAAACCTCTCTCTGCTTGTCTCAGGGCACTTGCTGTTGGCTTCCAACCCCTTTGCCCTTCAGAGTGGTGCCTGGGGCACTACTCACCAGACACGGCGCTGCCCGTTGGGGTCCATGCCGGTGGACACCTCGTCCAGGAGCAGGACCGTGGGGTTGCCCAGCATGGAAACTGCAAAGCACAGCTACAACAGGAAAAGACTTTTGAGCCAGATTTTATGGGGTGCAAGCACCTCTGGGCAGCATTTAACTCACTTTATCTATGAGAACCAGGGTTCTGATTTGTAGGAAACGTAGACTTGGAAAATATCTGCTTACATCACCTTCAAATTGTATTTTCCTTATTTTCTGACACAGGAGCTGTGCCAGTTGGTCGCAAAATCATGCAGACCAACCTTGTCATCTGCATCTTCATAAACAGAAATAACTCTACCTTTCACAATAACTGTAATTGGAAGAAATTAAGTAATTTGGCAAACACGCTATGAAAGAACCGCTGACACAGGGACATAGTTGTCGCCAATCTGACACAGAACAGACACATGTCAAAGCCCTCTATTGTCCACCCAGGAGGCTCTCTCAGGTAACTCGGAACACAGGTATGACCTACTGCTCACCGAACTAAATTTTCATTCATTCTAGCAACAGTGCAGAACTCACTACAGAAAAAAAAACAAAACACACCTTCCTGTTTATCCCAGTGGATAATTTTCCGGTTGATTTTTTTAAATACTCCTGAAGCCCCAGGGCATTCACTATTCTGTGGGGAAAGGGAAGAAAAGAAGAAAAAAACCCATCATTTTATTATTCCTAGTTTCACTCTCTTACCTGTGAACAGTAAGGAAAAGGAACTTTCTTCCCCCTGCCTTTTTGTTCCTGCTTATTTTCATTAAACCTGGGAATTTGTCATCAAAATGTCTCTTTTTTAAAAATAACCATTACCACGAATAGCATTATAAAGCCATTCTACCTTGCCTGTGTTAGTTGAACAGGCAATACTTAAGCACCCTTCTTGTGGTGCCAAATAGAAAGTCAGAGGTTTTAGAAACCCTTCTCGCATATAAAATACTAAAAAGGATGTTAGAGGCAAATTTATCACCACAAAATGTGCATAGGTGAATGGGAGATTTTCCTGACCCACTCATTCCATCAAGGTAGAGCACTAAAATATTCTTACAGAATAATCTCCTGAGTTGGTTTCAAATGCTGTTGCTGCCCCACAGTGAAATTTGATGTTCTGTTTCCCTCCCCGTTCCCTTGGACTGGGGAAAAAAATGTTCCCTGGCAGCTGGAACCACCTCTCCGTACCGGTTGACAGCGGCAGCCACGTCCTCCTTCCTCACCCCTTTCACGGCAGCATAGGCCTCCAGGTGCGCTTGGACCGTGAGGTTCGGCCAGAGTGGGTCCTCCTGAGGGCAGCACCCCAGGAAACCCGGTGTGTGGTCCTGAAGGTGGGAGCTTGCTCCATCCCTCTTCAGCATCAGCACCTACACAACAGGACACTTTCTCTGCTCTCAGATATCCCTTCCCACAGACAAGAGCACAGTTCAAAGGAAGACTATGGGTTCCTGGGGAAGGAAACCCAAAGCACAAAAGATTGATTTTGCAACCCTCAATTATATAAATACAAGCAAAGTAAATTAGAGGAGAGGGATCCCTTCCAAAATTTAGCTAGGCTACTCAGGGTAAATCAGCCTCCAAAGATGCCAATTTCTCTCCATGGACTTTAGCTTTTAGACTTTGATTTAGATTTTTAGTTCAATTTCTAGCTGTCTAACATTGATTAAGATTTAGACAGGTATGTAGAAGAGTTACAAGTCCATCACCTCCAACAAACAGCAGTCAGAAATGATTTGCAATATTTTACATAAATAATTTTAAGGGCATAATGCATTCGGCTAAAGCCTCAAACCCTGACATTGTTGGGACTGAAAATGATTGCTCAGTCCAGCAGTGTAATATAGCTATTGCTTAGCTTTGCACATGCATGTCTATTGAGACTCTGCCCTTGCCTCCAGCCCACAGGTGCCTCCTACCTGCCCAGCAGTCAGTGTCGTCTCTCCAGTAATCATTTTGATAGCTGTGCTTTTACCTGCTCCATTGGGCCCCAGAAGTCCTAATACTTCTCCTGAAATCAATATGCACCATTTCTTAGTAAGACTTACCATTCAATAAATGTATCAGGAGCAATCACCATAAAAAAGATGTAAATTACAAAGATCTTGTAAAAATAAACAGCAATAGAGAGACCATGCTGAGAGTCCCTAAATTCACAATTTTATATAGCTGATGAATCTGAGCGCTGATCCGCATCATTTGAAAGCCACTGCTGAAGTGACTTGTGTAGGGGGGTTATGTAAGTTTAGATAATATAGAGTCCATGGTAACAAATATGCAGTATTCCCACTGTTTCCTAACGCACCAGCCACAGACCAGAAAAGTGAGTAGATTTGACCTTTATGTCCTTGTTCAATAACTGAGACACTCTAATGAATTAACTTCATAGGGGTCTTTAAAATAGTTGTAGAAGAATAGTACCAATTCTTACCTTTTTTCACACAGAAGGAGACATTTCTGGTTGCCATTTTCTTTTTCTTCTTAAATACAGAATCAGCTTTCTTTATTTTATATTCCTTGCATAGATTGCTGACAACAACAACAGATTTCTGAAAGCGAGGCAAAAGAAGAAAAAAATAGTGTAATGTAGGTAATATATTGGTAATATAGGAAGAAAAACTCCTTCCTCCAAAGATCTTTGAATTCATTTGCTAGTTCTCTGAGAATATGACTGTCCTCTTAAAAGTTTTCTTCTCTAGACTGATGGGACCCCTGACTTGCCTTACTGATAACTTAAAGTTTGCCACCAGGATTCTTACTAATACAAAATAGAGAAAGCTAAAGTTTTACCTCATCCAGACTTGGAGATGCTATGGCATTTCTCACTGCTGTTCTTTCAGCTTTAACATCTTCGTCTTCTTCTTCTAGCTCCTCGGAGTTCTGGTGCCTGTTCTCTTTTTCTGGAAAAATCCTGCAAATCCAGCAGGTCCCATTTAGTTCTCCACCATTGTATTTTGGATAGACCAGAACTGAATGTCCCTCTGGTTCAATGTTTCTTGCGTTTTCTATTGTATATTGTAGGGCTTTCTGTACTGGACAAAGTAGCGGGTTGCTATGTCCACACAATTACAGGCAAATGAAGATGCTAACAAGCTTGGAAACCACTTAATATTACTATTTACTGTAGTATTTAATGGGCTATTTTGGTTATAAAAAATCATTGGTATTAAAAAAAATAGGGACAAAAATAGGGACGAAGACAACAATTTATGTCTAAAAAATTGTCTTCAAGGAAAAGTTGTGTAGCATGAATTGATATCTCACATATGTGGTGCATATGCATTTATACAAACCTAAATATTGGGTCCTTTCTCAGAACTGGTCTTCCATATTTTATCTCCAAATACCGAAGTAGAAAAATGAAACCCACAGAATGGATGTAAGGCTGAAAAAAAGAGGTTGCCCCATTAGGAAGAGCTTTGCCTTCTGCCCTGCTACGGCTGAAAAGATGGTGACAGTGTTAGAAAGTACGTGAGGAAAAACACAGTATGTGAAAATAAAGTCCATTAACATCTACACTCGAGCTAAATCCCGAAGGCCTTTGCTAACACTTATTAATACTACAGAAGATATCACTTGTAAAAAGAGAAACTCAATTTGTAAAATAACAAGAGAGCATTAAGACACATCGTGGGCTTATTTTGCTTTCCTTTTACCATTTTAAAACAACAATTTTTTTTTTTTTGTGCAGGTGTGTAATCGGTCATCCATATTTACAGAGCTTTCATGTAATATAAGCTCAGCTTTCTTGCCTCCCTTCCTCACAAGTGAAGATGTGCCAGCAATTAGTGCTTTCTGAATGGAGGAACTGCAGTTTGGGTCTGTGCCCACCCTGAAGCTGTTGGGAGATGCTCCATCCCAGGCCAGCCGCTGATCCAACACGAAACTTCTGCCATGTTAAGCGTTGGGGAATTGTACACGCGTTTACATTCAGCATCTTTTAGGAAATGGGCATTCCTAAATAAAGGTAATCTTAAATGTTTTCTTACTGCAAAGACAGCTGTTAGTACATCATGGATTGGAGGTGCCAAGGTTATTCCAGAATCTTCTAGAAAAATCTATAAGAATAAAAAAATATAAAATGAGGATGTGATTCTTTAGACTTAGACATTAGACTGGCTAATGTGGAACAGTTAAGTACAAACATCGACTACTTCAGAAATATACAAGCCTTGTGATTTCTTCAAAATGTTCAAAACACAGATGAACAAACTCCAGAAATCGACACAGTGCTAAATGAAAGCCTCTCCTATTTAGGAATACTGGTCTATCATGGGAAAACATCTGTTCTCCTCTCCTTTGGCTTCCCAGTGGAGAAGTGGAGGGAAACAAAGATGAAGAGAGTCTCCTGTTTGGACTTACGCTCTTAAGTCATTTATAGCACAGACTTGTGCAGCTGGAGGATTTTGCTAAATTAATAGCTGCTTTTCCAGTACCACCTCTCAGCTGACATGGAGCAAAGCAGTTTGCTCTTAATTTTCGCTCTGTTCACATGCAAAGTCAGAGAAAAAAAAAACCTTATATTTTCTTTTATGATTATTCAAGCCATATTTTCTTTTATGATGTTGAAGTGAATTAAAGGTGCTTGCCCAATCTGTAGCCGTAGCTCAACTGCAAGAGAAGTAGCCTGTAGCAACAGTGAGCAGTTGGAGAGGCTGTAACTTTGTTGAAATGGTCATTGAATGATGCATTCTGGTGACTTGAGAAGCCCCAGCAGTAGGAATCATAGAATCATAGAATGGTTGAGGTTGGAAGGGACCTCTAGAGGTCATCTAGTCCAACCCCCGGAACACACATGGTCACCTAGAGCACGTGGCACAGGACTGCGTCCAAGCGGGTTTTGAAGATCTCCAGAGAAGGAGACTCCACAACCTCTCTGGGCAGCCTGTTCCAGTGCTCTGGCACCCTCACTGTCAAGAAATTTTTCCTTAAGTTCCTGTGGAACTTTTGATGCTTCAGTTTCTGGCCATTTCCTCTAGTTCTGTTGATGGCCACCACTGAAAAGAGGCCAGCACCATCCTCCTCACTGCCTCCCTTGAGGTACTTATAGACACTGCTCAGGTCCCCTCTCAGCCTTCTCTTCTCCAGCTGAACAGGCCCAGCTCCCTCAGCCTCTCCTCATAGGGCAGATGTTCCAGGCCCCTGATCATCCTTATAGCCCTGTGCTGGACTCTCTCCAGCAGCACCACATCCCTCTTGTACTGTGGAGCCCAGAACTGGACACAATACTGCAGATGTGGCCTCACCAGGGCTGAGTAGAGAGGCAGGATTGCCTCCCTTGACCTGCTGGAGACGTTCTTCTTGATGCACCCCAGGAAGCACCTCAGGAGAAAACTAATGACTCCTCCTAATCACAAGTTTGCAATTACCATGAGATTTTGCCTTAAAGAATACCTGCTTTTGTTTTATGTACAGATATATCTTGTAGCTCAGCACCATAACTTACATAGTAGCAGTTGATGACGAAGCCCAGCAGTGGATATGTAGGAAATAAGAGAGGCGTGATATGCAGGGAAATGCTAGAATCCACTGAGAAATCCACAATTCTGCTGATAACAAAAGAAACCAAACCTACCTAAAAGAGAAAAAAGGCAACTTAGCTGACAGGAAAGGTTACACCTCTTCACCAGTGGTGAGAATTGCATACATTGATGTTTTTACTTCCCTGTTGAATTTCTGGCAATGGTCAATGAGAAAGAGACCAGAAAAAATGAGGGTTCAGGAGCTCCTTGGCCGCGAGAGCTGCTGCTTCAGATCTGCTGGGGAAACTCCTCCCCAGACACAGGCCTGCTTTGGACAGAAGGACAAGGTCTGTGATCCTTTTCTTCCCCAATCCTGGTTTATGCCTAATATTCTACCTCTTTTGATATCAGACTTAGACTTTCTAATCCGACAACTTGTGTCTCAAAGCTTGTGTTGTGCAGTCATGAAGCATTGAACAGAGTGATAAATAACCTTCCTGACTTCCTATCCTGTACCAGTTCAATATGCATCCCCCATGGCAGCTTAATGGCAGCTTAATCAGCATCAGCATCAGCAGCTTAAGCTGCTCATGGCAGCTTAATCAGAAGAAGGGGAACTATGTGGATTGCTCCATGGCTCTTCCTGGGACTGGCTGCCTTGTTCCTACTTCCTTAACTAATCACCCAGCCATGCAAAGTGGACCCCTTAAGTAGGCATCCTGGGTACAGCCTGGTTGAAGCTGGTTAAATAATAGACCAGAACCATAGGAGTTCCCCATTGGTTTGGTTTTGCAAACTTCACCATGAAGGAAACACTGGACAGGAGAGAAAGAATTGCAGTATCTGCAATGAATGATCTAAACTATCAAATGACTTCTCATTTCTAGAGAGGTGAGAGCAAAAGGCTGGGGGGAAGTAGTGAGACTGACACTGAACAGAAAAAGATGAGTTTGATATAGGATTGCCTACATAAAATACATGTCCTTATCTATATCCTTAATGTACGTTTGGTGTTTTGGCTTCTAATTCATCCTTAAGAGCCCCAGATATACTTTTGCAAACTCTGCAGTACATCATCCAGCTGTATACTTACCACTATCAGGATAAAAGACCAAAAATCACAGTTCCATCCTTTGCGAAACAGGAAGGAGATTAAATATACAAGGAGAACAATAGACATTCCATAGCCAAAAATAGCCATAACCTGTAGTGAAAAAGCTTTCATTAGAGAAAAGGGAGTGTGCAAAGAACAAGAAAACCATGCACATCATTGCGGTTCAGAGCATTGAGAAAACACCGCAATTACTGCTGAGTATAAAGGACTCCAGTCCTTTCACTCCGCAGAAAGTCCGTCGGAATGATATTTACCAGCAAACAGAAGACACCAGCACTCCCAGAAACTTTGTTACTCATTGCAAACTGGAGCCCAAACATTGAGAAGAGAAGGAGCCAGCTCAGAGGGATGTCCACCAGTGCCTGGCCACACCAGTAGGCTGAGGGCAGGAGCCCCGAGATCCGCAGCTGGGAACGAGCTCCTGCCTAGGGACACACATGGAAAAGAGCAGGATCCCAGTTGGCCAGTTACACCCTTTGGAACAACTCTATGAAATATAAACCAGGGTTGTTTTTTCCATATTACCACCGTAATATTATTCATTTCCTGGTTGTGCTTCTCACTGGAGTGACCTACACATTTTTAGCTTGCTGGGGTTAAATTCTAGTCCTTTTAGTATTTTATTATTCTCTGCTAAATGCAAAACTGCTTATCTTTATTGTTAAAGTTGGAAGGGATCGCTAGAGATCATCTAGTCCAAAATATGTCTATCTAAAGAAAAATATTTCAAACAGCATGTCACATTCAAGTACCTAGTGACAATACAGTTTAAAGCCCTTCTTCCCACCCACAATTTGCACCATTTCAAGAATTACCTTGTAATCTTGCAAGTAGCCCATTGAAAAGTGAGGAGGGAAACCAGGGAATAAGATCAGCATATAAGCGAGGTAAAAAGAAAGAAAATAATCCCAGTATCGTGCATCTATCTGAAAACAGAAGAAAAAAAAAAGTAGAAAACACTACATCATAAGAGATAGACACCATGATTAATCTTACTGCATTTTCATGATTTAAAATACATTACAAACACAAAATGGGATACTGAATATTATGGGGCCGGGGAGAGAGCCTTTTATTGATAGACCTGAACTCTCAGCTACTATATGTGATGGATTGGTTCCCACCAAAGATGCACTTACGCAGTTTCTGGTTCAGAGCTGGTTTGCATCCAGCTATTTGAAAGCAGGGGCAGAAGCTGGGCAGTTGTGCAAGGGCACATATTGAATTTATCCTTAGAATCACTCCTGAAATCAACTGTGCTTTTTCCATATCTAACACATGAATGTGTATAGACAACCTCATGTGTCGCTTCCTGTTATTGAAACCTCAAGTAGTTTTAAGACAAGTTGTTTGACACATTCTGGCTCTCAGACTCCAACACTTACACTGAAAAAGGGGTGACTCCAAATCCGAATATGTTCAGTGGAATTGAAAGTTCTCAACAGAGCATTGCTAATGATGTTCACGAGCACGGGAAAACAGTTGATAGCCTCCATGTGACATAATACGGTAAACCTGTAGCTCTTAAAAGAGCAAGGAAACAAGATGAAGTCCAAGGCTTTATTTTATTTTATTACTGCAGGGAAATAGTAGAATCAAATATACTGGGGAAATCCAGAGCTGAATTAATTTTACCTATACCTTAGCTCCTAAAAAACCTCAAGTTAGTAGATACTAGAAGTCTGTATAACTACTATAACTATATTACAAAAATAGTAACGTTTGGGGAGGAGAATTGGAGAGATGAGACCCCCTCTAGCATGTGGTCTACTCATTAGAACACTTCCAATTCTTTATACCTGTGTCTTATTTTTTAGGACCATCACATAGTTTTAACAGAATTGATAGCAGCAATTTGCTTAATTATTAAATTAATGAGAAGAAATAGAGGAAAAGAAAAATCCTTACCTGCCCTTCTCGAGACACTTTTATAGCCCCGTTATGTTCTAGCTCCTCTGTGATATTTTCCTCGCTTCTTATTTCCACTGTTAGATCTTGACGTTCTAGACTGTGGATAAAGTCTTCGATACCTGATCCTAGCATGAATGCCAAAAGTGGAGGAGTCAAAATATTGAACTATTAAGTATTGAGTGAAACTGTCCTGCCTTTTTCTGAATCCATGACTACCAAACAAAAACAGATAAAAATCTAATGACTGCAAAATTCAGACAGCACCTATGAAGTAGGTCTTTGCACTTTTTGTGTAGTGGATGGATTCTGGCCTCAGTAACTGAAAATTTGCCTTGTAATTTTTTGAATAGAAAATGATGCGGATCAGCCCATTTTTTTTTCCACGCACCTGTTTTATTGAGGATGAGCAGGGTGGTTGTCTCCGAGTGAGCCTTCCTGCCAAGTGGGAGAAAATATTGCGCAGGTAACAGCTCCCAGGCACTTACACCTTGCCATGCAGCAACCAGGGCCATTTGCAAAATAATAGGAATCAGAAAAACCACATAGAGCAGCAAGCTGCAATGAGAAAGATACGAATAAAATTTCTGAAGACAGACATTTTGCAGATTGAATTTCTGTATTGGAAATAATATACTATGTTTAGCTTATTGAACAACTTTGCTGTTAAAAATATTTTAGCTATTTTGTTTTTAGAAGTTCTAAAACCTTGATCATTCAGAAGAGCCCTGAAAACTCAGTGGGAAGGCCTCAGATTTAAGCAAGTCGTGTTTTAAAGCCATGAAATCCCCTTCACACTTGCCTAAGATGTAAGTTTTTCCTAAATCAGCATTTCCTCTCTGTTTCTTGTGCCCGCCAGGAAAAGCTGGCATGCTGAACTGAAGACCAACAAGTCAAATGCCTTCAGACACAGGATGAGCGATGTTAAAAAAAAATAGAGGAAGTTTGAAAGTAGTATTTTTTTCCTCCTTTCTTTTAATACCCAACTTTATTTTCAAATCTCCTCTCTCACCCAAAACTGTTACTGAATGACTCTCTTCTGCAGAAAGAAAATGGGGTTGCTATTGCAGATATCACTCCATGTAGGAAAGAAAATGCACAAAAGAAAACGGGTATCAAAATTGCTAAAAATTAAGTTTTGGCTGAAAAACCCCAATGATTCATTCACAGCTATGACCTGATTTCAGTTACTCCAAATGTTAATTGAAATGCATCTGTGAAAACTGTCCCTACCCTGCAGCAACCATGCTGCTCACAGCATGCTCAGGCTGCGAAAGGGAAGAGCTTTGGTACTTACATTGACCCGAGGTTTTTCAACGAGCTCTTAAGCGTCAAGAGATGAACCCGTGCCATGGCACAGACCTGCTGCCTCCAGAGAGCCATGCCGCTCGCCGTCGCCTCTACGACATCCGAGAGCAGGACACCCTGCTCCAGCTCATCCAGGGACCTCGCTCCAGCCTCTGCCCGGTCCTCACCAAAGGCATGGTCATCTACAGAGAGTTTTCAATGTGCGCTTATTTGGGGTCAGATTTTGCATTGTAATGTGTGGAAAAAATAAGAGTACCCTAAATAGTGAACATGTTACAGCATGGCAAATGCTGCAGTAAAGCAGCATTTCTCTTCATCTGAGAAGAGTTTATTTTGGAGGCAGCATTGTACCTTCTTGATCAACTGTGGTATCTCCCTCCAGCTTCAGGAAGACATCCTCCAGCGTTGTCATGTGAACTCCATAGTTGATAATTCCCTGGTCAGAGCAACTGTCAAGATGACTGAACAGATCTGCAGGACAGAAAGAATATAAGTGTCTTCAGGGTAGTCAAACAGAAGCACACATCTGCTCTGAGGCCACTGAGTTTCCTCACCAAGGTTCACCATTGCAAACAGAAGATTGGCGCTGTGTATTTTGATCTTAAATGTTTGGAAGTTAAAATTGTGAGAGAGGCCAAAGCAGGGAATAAAACATAATAATTCAAAAAAAGTCCTTATTTGACTCCCACAGAACTTCTTCCTCTCCATTTCTCTCGCCCTACATTTCTGATAACTTGCCTTTTTATGGAAACTCCCAATTATTTTAGTATGCATTACCTGGGAATTTGTTCACATTCTCCAATGGCAGTTTATATTGCAGCTCATATTGACGGTGTCCTGAGAATACAGCATTTGGGATGTGCTGTTTAACCAGAGCTGTAACATTCTCTAAGTCACAAGACTCACTGACATGGATCCTGTTCAATTTTTAAAAAGTAAATGGTTAATTTTGAGGAAAACCACTGTATTTCCAGGATCTGTTAAATCAAAAGCTCAGCATACTTCACTTGGCCCTTACTTTAGCGGGAAATTATGTTACTGCTTGCTAGGGCTTACATAGATACCTTAAATGGTAGCCGATTCCCCATTTTTTCTTCAAGAACAGAGAAGAACCAATACACTTTAGCCTCCCATGTGAGATAAAAGCCTTGCGATCTAAAGAAACAAAAAGCCAAGAAGTTTATACTGTAGAGCAGGGACTCAAAACCCTTTGGTGACTGAGCCTAATTTGTGAAGATCAATGTTGTGGGGCCCGTTCCCTTTTTCCCAGCCCTCTAACATGCCCTTCCTGGCCTCTGACACCCATACAAAGCATGGTGCAGTAAATACAGAAGCGTCCATCTCCTGGCATGCCATCCTCAAATTCAATTCCAGCTGGAGGACACGTCTGCTGGAGCTCAGTCATATGAACCAAGAGTCTTAAAAAGGATACATGCAGGAAAAAGCTAGAGAACTTAATTCCAATAGCATTTACAGTGAGCTTGGATGTAGTGCGTATCACCAGGGAAGCAGAACAAATGCTCTGCATTGCTAAGGAGGGTTTTTTTATTACCCTAGCAAAGCTCAGTCTTGCTGTCCTTGTTGACCTGGAGCTTCTGTTAAGGATAGCAAGTGCCTAGTGCTGTTAGTGCCAGCAGAAACATTGCTGTGCATTTAACAAGATCAGGACTTCATCCCAGGTAGGTCAGCTTGGAAAAGAACATGGTGCTCAAGACTTACTCTGGAGAGAAGCTTCTGTCTGAGCCTGAGCTTACCTGCGAGGATATCGGCCTCGTCCATGAACTGGGTGCTGAACAGAATCACTCGACCCCTCCTGTGCTCCTTGAGAAGGCTCCACACTTGATACCTGGAAAGGGGATCCAACCCAGCCGTTGGCTCATCCAGCAACAAAACCTGCAAAAGGAAGATATGCTTGTGATTTTACTATCTTTGAGGTATAATCATAAGAGCTTTAAAAGGCCTTGAAATCATGGATGAGCTTGCAGTTACGTCCATGCATAACATTTTAGTTAGGCTGGACCCAGCCTTCCAGTATTACACAACTGCCCCTGCTTCTTTACCTGGGGGTTTCCAAGCATGGCTATTGCAATGGATAACTTTCGTTTTTGCCCACCACTCAGTTTCTCAGCTTGAGTGTCTTGAATGTTGCTGATATCCAGTAATTCCAAAATGTTTTTCACCTAGAAAAGCACAAGAAAGTCCATTACAAGCCTCAGTATTCCTTTGGTCCTTTTCTTTAGACATGAAGGGGAACTGATTGAGCCTGAAGGTGAAATTTCTGCATGTCCTTACTGAAGGTGAGCTATACACACTGACCATACTGTTGGCGAGAGTGCTAGTAGTACTCTACTACTCTATAAAGTAGTACTAGTACTGTGCAATGGTGCCTTTTAGGAAAATATGCCCACTCACCTCATGTTCTACATCTTTGGACTTGATGCCCTTGATTTCAGCAAATGTCTGCAAATTTTCTTTCACTGTTAAAACTTCAAACTGGACATTGAATTGTGGGCAGATGCCAATCATCTCTCTAATTTCTTTCCTGTCTTCCATTTCAGACAAGTTGGAGTTGTATATGGTGGCAGAACCTGTTCACAGGAATGGACACAGTAAGGTGGAATAAACTCTCTTTGCACACAGATTTTAATTCAAGTCCACCTTGATTTAACCATTTCACCTCTTGACATCCTACCTTCAGAAGGCAAAGTAAGTCCGCTGAGCACGTTTAACAGTGTTGTCTTCCCAGCCCCACTGTGACCAAGTAAGGCAGTGATCTGGCCCTCATAAATGTTTAAAAATAAACCTAGAATAAAACCATTAGGTTTTTTTTTTTTTTTTTGGGGGGGGGGGGAGCTTTTACTTCATTTTTCTCATTGTCATAGGCAATAGCAAGACAAATCAAGAAATATAAAAACTAAGTAGAAATAATCCATCAAAAGTGCATTATACGAACTGAGGGATAAAGCTTTGCAAGTCTAATGCTAAATTCATAAGACGTTGCTCTGTATTTAATAGAGAAGACAGAAATACAACAACTGAAGAAAAAAGCTTTTGTTCTCTCTACATGTTCAGTAAAAAGAGAAAGGCAATCTCTAGAAACTGAACAAAGTAGCAGTCAATTGCATCAATTATTATTCTAGATAATTTTTCAAGCAATACAGTTATTGCTGTTTTACTTTGATTGAAATGTTTGCACAATTATTCTTCTTCATCTTTAACAGGAATCAGTATCACAGCTTTCATACCTCTTAAGGCTTCTGTTTTCTTATCCTTCTGCTTATAGACTTTTTTAATATTGATGAGTCTAAAAAGAAGGTAAGAAAAATATCACTTCTGGATTACCATTAATACATTTCCCTTTTATGTATTTTTATGGGTCTTAACTCTCAGTACCTTATGTATTTTCATGTAATTTCTGTCTTTTTAAACAGATATTGGGGCTCAGTAGGATTTTGCACAAACATGAATGTGTACACAGATGGGAATATCAATATGTGGCATGCAATAACAAAGCACCAAGCCTTTCATGGACAAGGTCAAGCCCATTGCAACAGATGGCCCTTTCACTGCCCTTTAACTTCCCTAGTGAACCTTTAGCAAAGTCCACAGCAAAAGAAAATAAACTCCCCAAAATCAAAAAAACAAGCAACTGTTTAATCTAATTTTCACCACTCGTGACTGGCCTGAATTACCTGTTTATCTCATATGTATTTTAACTCTAATTTTTCTCCATGAAATGCTCTGCAGAAATGTTATGAATATGCAAACTGTCTGGACAAAGCAACACAGAGCTGGTGGCAGGAGTAGGGGAAGTGTTAGTGGGAGCATTAGACCTGAGCTACCGAACTCAAACAGTGCCAATAGTAACTCCCTTTTACAACCTGATGGCCTCCTTCCCCATGAATTCGGGGGGCACAGGCTCTACGTCGTCACCGAGCAGCTCCTCGGGGCTCATTTCAGACTGGGGCCTCTTGCTGGTGGAGCTTCTCCTGCTCTTCATCCAGTATGAGGGCTTCAGGCAGAAGAAGGGGGGATTGGGGATGCCGTATCTGCCTAATGGAAAAGCAAAGAAAATGACCCATGATCAATCTAAAGCACAATCTAAGCACTATTCTGAAGGTCTAAAAATACCCGGCTACCTCAAAATTTTGACTTTATGTTGCTAAAAAGAGAGTTTAGGAGGTTTTCATTAGCATGCATGAGATCTGGGTCAAGAAGGAGAGATTCAGGGCTGTTTCAGGCTGTTTTACTTAATGTATTAAGATATTGATACTTCACTGCCTTTGATTTGTCAATAACCAGGCTTGGGCAGGATTAGGAAAGTCACTCTGCAATATAATACTTTTTTTAAAAAACGAAACCTATGCTAATTCACACAACAGTGGAGCGTTGTCTCCTTCTCCTGAAGAGCTATTGCACACAATCCATATAAATCAAAAGTATACAGGAAAAAGTTGTAAGTACACGTTGTACTTACCAGGCAGAACTTTATCAAAGTAGATAGCTAACAGCAGATACAAGACAGAGTCAAAGATCAGCACAATGTAAGTTGAAAATAAAAAGTATGATTCCTCCATAAGGTTAGAAAAATAGAAACCTATCCCAAATTTTTCCAAATGGAAAATCTGAAATAAAGGACAAAATAAAAGACTTTTTAGATTGAAAAAACATGAGGTTATGATCAAATTATGGATGCAATCGACTTGTTAACGCTAAAGTCTTTCAGGATGGCAACACTGATTTTTTTTTTCTCCCTTTTAATTTCTAGTGAGAAAGGGAAACAGATTTACTCCACTCAGAGATCCTATGTTTCCATGCAGAATTTTCCAGAATAATCCAGAAACAGAAGAAAAGATCTGAATTTTATAGAAATACAATATTGGATATAAGAAATGAGATATTGTCACACTTAGATAATTTTAACTATGTGCATAATCTAGTACAAAAATTATAAGAATTTTTCACAATAATTGGTTGCAGTGTAAACTGGTAGTAAACTAAGTGTATTTTCTGGTGGTGCACAATTCTGACATGAAACCAAAAGATGAAAGAACTGGCTCTCACTGGAGCCAGAAAACAGCATTCAAAGCTGCTGAAATGAGAATGAGAAATGAGGGTCATGACTTCCCATGTCTTTCTACCTCCGAAACACAGTAGGGCTTTTATTGCCATTATCTGTGATAAAATGCACTCTGCCTTCACCTCAAGACCACGCAAGCTATTGAAAAAGTTTGATTAGGGAGATAACACACCATACCTTGGCGATTCCAGCGTTAAATGCGTAAGGACAAAAGAGACTGAGAAACCACTGCATGGGTTCAGGAATATTTTCTACCAGCACTGCAAGGCTTAAGGATCCAAAGACAAAGATGAAGAGGAAGACAATGGATTCAACAAGCTTAAAAGTCCTTAGGAGGGAGGAGAGCAGGAAAGCAAAATGGACCTGTAAGAAATGGGAATTGTCCATTAGCAAGATGCATTTCCAATGCCACCATCCCCAACCTGAGGCATGGGACACAGAATCACAGTGCTGAAGGGGCTATTCTACTTTTGAAGTACTTCTGAGGTGTATCAGCACATACATGCAAAGCCATCTCATCAACAGAAGGAAAATAAATATCCTTAACTAGCAGCTCCCTGGTGAGCTGAGTCCATGTAATAAAACAAATCAGAAAAGATTGTCGTGAGTAGATCTGAGGTTTTGTTTACAGCCAGTCTACTGCCTGCAGATCCTCAGACTGCAATCCAAATCACGGCCAGTTATGAAATACAACTGAGTCAGAGAGTATTTGCATTGGCAGGACCAGGGGAAAATAAGAGTTCTGAGCAATTGTGCAAGTGGCTCTGGAGTAGTGTTTAGGCTACTCAAAATATTAATAAATTACATGGTAAGAAAATCAAATCTGTCTTTAACATCCCCAACTTACACATGCCATGCCATACAGGAAAAATAGCAGTACAATTGCAGGGAAGCTGCTAAGGTAGAAAGCATCCTGCACGGTGATGGCTGTCAGCAAGCAGGACATGACCAGCACATAGACAGCATACAGCAAACTCCAGGAGAGCCTGAAGATGGAGAGATGAATGACATTATAACCTCTTTTTTTTTTTTTTCTTAAGTAAAAATCTTTGTTTGAGCTTCATCTGCATGGGAGAACTATTTAAAAATATAATATTAAGTATATATAATATAATATTAAAATATAATACAAAAATATAATATTATAAATTAATATAATATAATAATCCCAGGGTATTATAATACTAACTAGTCCCTAGTGCAAACTCATTCACATTCTACTTAGAGTAGGCAGCATGACTGTCTTTAGGTGAAAATACTCCCAAAAAGAAGATACCTCCACCCTCCCTGACCCACTCAACCTTCAACTACAGTTTGTCCTTAGTGAACTCAATGAACTTGTGAACTCATTGTGCCAGTACCCAAGGGTACGCTCATTTTTGGTAAATAGGTACTTTAGTCATATTAGTTCTACTACTGAGGGACTCACCAAAATGCGATATCATGTAATCCCATCATCTTCATCAATGCTTTGAGCTTCTTCTTTTCTTTTACAATTTGCATTGATAAAAAATGCATGAATGCAGAGAAACACATCACGACAGTAATCATGAGATAACTGTACTCCAATGAAATTGAGGAGATGACACCCCGGGATTTCATACGGATACCAGCGATTGATTTCATTTCTTCCCAGACGGAATGATTTGCCACCCCCTAAAGGAATTCAAGGTAAGAATCCGTCATGCAGCGAGGTGTAGTTATGTACTGAACCTTCTGATTTATCAGCCCCTAAATCATTTTTTTTATACACGTTTATATAAAGCATGAACAAGTGTAGCAATAATCCCCGTGGGAAGCTTTCATCTGACTTGTTCAGATGCCTGCGACCCAGCTAGACTCCCTTGGAGTCTGTTGGGAAAAATAAATCCTTCATCTCATCCTGAGGTAAACATCCAAATGGGCAAGTCACTCACACTGCCCAGGATCGTGTTTCTCTCTCTGGCTATGTAAACAGTCTAGATGGTTGCATAGCCAGATAAAATAACCCAGACACATTTTTGAGGTACAATTTGGGAAGAAAGGGCAAGAAATGACAGACAGGTCTCTTCCAAATGAATAGCATGCAGCAGACATTCATACCACTCTGGGTAAGGGCCCAGTCCCAGCAAGAACTGTCTGTTTCTTGGAATCTGGGATATTCTCTAAAGCAAATAACGGTATTGCATTTGGTTCACAACCTTTCAGAGCAATTACAATCTTCAGGAGAAACAACAGTAAACACAGATCTTGACAGCAAAATTGAAAGCGTGTCATTTTTCATAGGGAACCTTGAGATGGAGAAACTTCAGATTCCATCCAAGTTCCTGCTGCCTCTGCCACTGCCAGTAATATTCCCAAAGCCTCTGAGGCATCTGAACAACTTCAGCTATTTGTTCTTCCGCAGAATTTTCTGTCCTTTGCTATTGTCATAGAGGAACTTGTCTTTTCTTCACCACATATAAAATAAAAGGAAACCCCTTTCATTTCATGAATTTGATTTACCTCTATAATAGCGGCATCGATACTGGACTGCAGGGACAGGAAACCTCTGTACCAATACTTTGGACTGTTACAGTAATGAGATGAGAAATTATAACAGGTATCTGCAAGGATGAAAGGTTAACACATACGGATTACTCCAACAAAGCTACGCCTGTCCAAGTCAGGCAAACGTATGTCCATAAATATTTATTTTGAATTACCTATGTATCCAAACTTCTCATTTGGAATAACTAATCTCGAAGTAGAAAATCTGAGGCGATAGGAGAAGTTGTCTTTAAATACAACCCCTATAATTGTGTTATTTGAAATCCATGCTTGCTCCAGCGCTCTCTCATTTTCCATTGCCTCTAACTTTATACCTGTGGTTTAGAAGAAAAACATTGCAATGAGTTTCTGCAAGTCAGAAAATGTGAGCATGGGTACTGCTTATATATTCTGCTTTTGTCAGCTTTGCAACTGCCCCTTTACACTTCTTCTATCTGGATGAGTTACATTTGCCTACCTTTAGGTAGTTCATGCTTAACCAATCGAGAAGAAGGATTTCTCAAAATAATGAGCCAATGCATCTTAATAATATTATTCTATATAGTGAGTATCTTGTAAGGCAGAGCTACTTTTCACAGAAGCAGAAGATGTGCTCTTTAGTCTTTTAAATACTACTAAAATATTATCTACTAGTATAAATATTTGAAGAAATGGGAGATCTGGGATGAGTTTTCTCTATTAGCTGAAGATACTTAAAACACATGAAAACACAATGCAGGTACAATAGATTAAATAATGACAAATCTAAATACATAAAAGACAAAACATACCTGTCATTACAGATTTCAAGGCCACCTTATTCATTATCTGTCTTGTGGTTGCTGTTATGGGTGTATAAGCAACAGTAACCCCAGTAGTATCAAAGGCAGGATCATCAAGTTGCCCAAGATAAGTGTAAGGCACTTCTGGATGGCGTGTATGCATTGTGAACAAACTTACTAAAAATATCAGAGGCAGAAAAAGTAGAGACAGGGTCCACTCCTAGGTAAGGAGAAAATGGAGAGGAGAATTTAATGATATAGGGGAATTTTGTAATAATAATAATAGAGAGCACATTCTCTGAGGGACTGAGACCTAAAGAGGCACTTGATCACCTTGGCTTTTTAGAGGTGGATTAACTAAGGATATCTTTGCACTATGCATGTCACTTAGGTGAATTACCCGCAAAGAGCCCATCTGTGCTTTCATATATTACATAAATGACATATGTACAATTTCTTATAAAAGCAGTCTCGCAAGTCTTCATTAGCAGCTAGGTTTTTTTTACATTTGCAGAAAGAACTGGCTGTTTAAAGAAGGGCAGGGACTGGAGGCTCCTCAGTGTTTAGCTTTGCACTGTTTTGTTTTCAGTATTTTAACTTACCTGAAAGCTCTGCCTTTTCATCCTCCATTTGACAAGTACATTCTTCCACAAGAGAATTTTTGTTTGCTGGAGTACGCTCATATTTCTCTGAAGTCTCTTCATCTCTGAACCTACAATTCTTTTTTAAATTACTTTCAAATGCAAGAAAAAAAAAGAATAGCAGTGACTGTTTTATTGGTACAACCTTTGCATTTATTCCAGCTCATAGGACTTTTTAAAGGCTCACGTTGTCCTCAGCATACTGCTAAGTCTTGTTTTGGAGACCTGAACTATCCATTGCAACTCAAATCCTTAAACTGGGAGGAGGTATTTATGAAACGTAATGGGAAGCTCAGACTGCATGATCTCATTCGTTTGGGTGGCCTTCATGTCCAAGAAATGACAACTGTATCACTTAAAAATGCCAAAAATCATTCTAACTGGCTACAGGCTTCACACCAAGAGGTGTTGAGCAACTCCTGGATGCTGTAGAGGCTGAGCTCATCCTGAAATCCTTGTCAGCGGAAAGCAGCTTGGAGTTATGAAAGAGCAAACCCTTGGACACGCACTTGGAGAACTGTCACTGTCCAAGCAGAGAGAAACTTGGCAGCAGCGTTTAAACAGCTCTAGCCAAAGCAAAACAATAATTTACTGCCTGGATAATCATTAATGGTGGCATGGGAAGCTTAGAAAAACTAGGGATAGAGAGGGTTGTTTGAGACACTTTTGTAGATGAGATATGCAAGCTGTTAGTAAAACAACCATGAGTAATTGAACAGAGTAAAAGGACTAAATACTCAGACCTTAAAGGACTGTGTGCGGAGCCAAACCGCTCTTCCAGCATACAAGCAGCTAAAACATACTTTCAGACAAGATGTTTTCCTCATCTTTTGTAATTAAATAAGTTGTAGAAATATTGGCATGTTTCCACACGCAATCCTTTCAACCCTCTATATCATATAAAAAGAAGATGCATGTTCTCCTATTCCCTCTGGGAAAATATTATCTCATGGTGCCGACAGGCGCATTGCAGTTTATCTTCCTCCAAATACTCGCATTCGTGGTTTTCCTCTCTTAATCACCAGTTTAATGAAGCCTTTTAGAATGAAGGACTCCTGGTGAACTACCCTATGCATGCATACCCTCAAACCCAATTACTTGTGATGTTATTAATTACCAGATGTTTTCACCCACTTGGAATAATTAAATAGTTCTGAAAGGAGAGGAAAGGAAAACGAAAGGAAAGGAAAAAGAAAGGAAAGGAGAAAGAAAGGAAAGGAAAAAGAAAGGAAAGGAAAAAGAAAGGAAAGGAAAAAGAAAGGAAAGGAAAAAGAAAGGAAAGGGTCTTACCTTAATGGGAGGGTGTGGCAGCTGGTTTTTGCAGCTGGTGACCCGCCTGCAAATGCCCGTGGATGTGCCCGTCGCGGCGCTCCTCTCTCATTCACTCACTCCCCGGTACTGCGCTGCTGCCCAGGGACATTCTTCACGCCTGTGCTTCACTTCTTGCTGCCTTCCTCTTCTCCTCCCCACTCTCCCTTCCCCCTGGGCACATCTTCGGGTTTATTTATATCAAAAAAAGCAAACAGAGTTTATTGTTGTTGAGGCGCTGAAGCAGCTTCTCGGAAAAGTTACTCAGGAAATACTTGAGTCTTAGCCAAGAAAGGCGAAAAACAAAAAAGCCAAAAACTTTTCAACAAATGTTACAAAATCCTTTTCTGGCCTGCTCCACTGTGTTCCTCGGTGCAGCAGCAGAGGCTTGAGCTGCAAGGAGTATCAGGACATGGTGTTCAGGGTGAAGGAGTAAACGCTGACTCTCCAGACCCTGCGGTTTTCTTGCAAACAACTGTTTCATGGAGACTAATAAAGCTCCTGCACTCTTTGCCTTGCAGGAGAGCTTGTAAAGTTTAAAATAAAGGGAAACCTTCTACTTTCACCCCGAGCCCAGGTCCCCGGCTCTGCAGCATCCTTCCTGCTCTTCACGCGCCCCTTGCTTCTCTGTGAGCAAGGCTTAAAACACTGGCGGTGGGAGGGAGCAGCGAGCAGCTGTGCTGGGACAGAGGTTGGGCTTGCGGACGCCCAGGGAGTTGGATCCGCTCCCCTTTGCTCTGCGGAGAGAAAAAGGCACCAATAACTAGGTTCAGATCATGTGCAGATGTCTCAGCCAGACCAAGGTAGGTTTCGAGGTGTAAGTCAAGGCACAGAATCCCGTTAAGACCTGCCCCTGATTATGCATCCTAGAAACCCTTCTTTCTTCTGCCAATCCCTCCTGGCAAGGCGGGGGGGGGGGGGGGGCGGGGGGAAAGAAAAAAAAAATCTTGTTTTGAGTGATGGAGTAGACAAGTTTTTGCCACTTCCCTGTTCATCTCCTTTCTTTTGAAGATTACTGTGAAAAGGAGCATTTTGGGTCTGTTGGGCAGCCTTCCTCAGCAGGAGCAGCGCATTGCTGAGCTGCTGCAGCCACCTGCTGGTACCCGCCAGCCCGCTCTGCTTGTGCCCCCTGACCGCATCTTCCACCAGGGCATCATCCATCCCGGATCCTCCATCCAGGCATTGTTCATGCTGGCGTCTTCCATCCCAGCATCCTCCATCCCAGCATCCTCTACCCAGGCATCATCCATCCTGGCATCTTCCACCCAGGCATTGACCATGCTGGCATCCCCTGCCTTTGGCAATGTCTAGGCCAGCATCTGCTGGTCATCATTCACACTGACATCCACCTGGGCATCATCCACAGCATCTGCCACCTACATCCTCCACACCAGCTTCTGCCTGCATCATCCACACCTGCATCCACACCTGGAGCAGCAGAGCTCCAGCTTCAGCAGCGATAGACCCATGGCCCCATGTGCAGACCCTTTGCAGATGCTCTGTACCAATGTGTTTGAACTCAGCGTACAGGAGAAAAAAGAGGTAACAACTTTGCACCCATCTCCTCACTGCCGGCTCCCAAATTCAGCCTAAACAACAGGAGTGTGCAGAAGTGGTCAGAACCAACATCCTTCCCTGCCGCATCTCACCAGGGGTAGGGACCAGAGACAGGCCAGGCTGGCTTAAGAGCATCTGAAATACACAGACGTAGCTGCTTTGGAGGGACAAAACACCTCCCTGAGCTCCAAAATATACCACTGTTGACTGCTGAGGGGAAAGTTCTCAGCCCTGAGCTAAAGCTCTCGTTTGCATCCACCGCGGGGGATTGAGACCTCCTCCAGCAGCAGCACTGGGTCCTTCGACTTGTTCTGATGAGATGGCTTGGGAAGTAAAATTTCTTCTGGTAGCGTTATTCTTCAACAAAACAAGCCTCACAGTCTGGACGGGGTTACAGATGAACTACAGATACAAATTTGGCAGAGAATCAAGGCTTTATTTATCAAAAAACAAGTGTATTTGTTGGTTCAGCGGAACCTGCAGAGCTGTATATGTTGTTATGCTGATAACCAAGTCTTGAGACTCTAATAAATCACACTTACTAATATTAATAGTACTGATAAAATATACTGAAAATTTTCCTTTCTGGCTTAAACATCTCTGGGATGAAGAGGTCTCTGATCCTGAGCTTTACTGGACACTTCATCCTGGTCATGCTCCTCGAAATCCGTGGTGAGGTCTACAAATACCTGCAATGGACCGCAACACAAACAGTCACGTTATTTCCAAGGATATGACAGTATTAACACTGATCATACTACTTTTTTTTTTTTTTAATAAAAATAATTTCTACTCTTGCCTATGTATTTTTTTTCCAACTAGATTAACGCTATATGAGATCTATTTCTAACATGCACAGCATTCTCTTTTCCAAGCTTTAAATCAACACTGTAAGAGTCTTTTTTCTAAAGCATCAGTATCTGTTTTCTGGAACTTATTTAGAAATCAATATCGCCCTTCAAACTGCATAGTGAGATTTGAATTTGTTTTTTTATGATGCCTTTTCAGCAGTAGTGTAACCTCTCACTTGCAGGAATGTCTTTGACATTTAATTGCAATAACTATTTCTTTCCCAAGAAAACTCATTTAACTGATAATTTGGCAGTCATTTTTCATGCACTTCAAGCTGCACAGCAATTAAATATGTTTTATAAACCAAATGAAACATTCAGCATGGCAAAGGCACACTGCATGCCTGCTTTCTTAAGTCAGCATGCGGTGGCAAAGGCTTTCCCACTCCACCTCAGCACTTAAGTCTGGCTAAGTCCCATTTTTGGGATATTTGTCTCTGCCACGCATGAAGCCCAGACTCCTCAACTGCATGTGCTAGTTCTGCATGACCTACCTGTTGCAAGGTGCGCAGAGACAAGCTGTACTCCTCAAGCCTCCTATTTCGTTTAGCTATGCAGGGACGGAGAAGGAATAGTTACAGATCAAACCCAAATGAGCAATTTGTAAGCTATCTTCATACTTACTTCACTCTCCTTTTACCTGCTTCTAGCTTGGAGAAAGACTGGGACAGAGGAAGGACATTTTTCATGGGTATCTTGTAGACCAGCAAAGAAGAAGAACTACTAAAAAAAAAAAAAAATCCATCATGTTGTTACTCTGCAGCGAGTTTAGGAGCTGCTACTCTATTGGCAGCTAAATCATGGAATGGTAGCAGAGCGGCAACCTTTCCTGCTGAGCCGCTGTGGGGAAGAGCCGCAGCACCTCGGCCTGGACGGCGGCGCGGTGTCCCGCGTCCCTCGTCGTGACTTCCAGGTAGTAACTTTGACCAAGCTTACATTTCAGATCTTCAGCAGAGCCAATGTAGCTGCAGAGGAGGGAAGAAGGAAAACAGTCATGAAGGAAAAGCCATCGTGAGCATCAAAAACGCGATCTCTGGATCCGAGTAGCAGATATACTGCTTTATATGTAGATATTGTAGATACTCTACAGTTCTGTAGCACTCTAAATATTGTAGAGCTGCAGAAACTCTACAGCTCTTATTTTTCATCCATTTACACCATGGTCATGATTCACATTGGGCAAAGCACACCAAAATGAGCATTTTCCTATTAGATTAGTAAGAGTAAACTAAAAGCAGTGATGAGGACAGCGCCTAAGCTGGAGTAGACCCAGTGAATGGTGCCATCCCAGTGCCAACCGGAGCTGCCCCGACACCAGCACGGCCACCCGGTCACACGTCGCCATGGCCTCATCCAAGTCATGCGTGCTGAGCATGGCTCCCCTCTCCTTGCTCTTCAGCGCCGTCTGAATTGCTTTCCTGGAAACAGAGGGATCACAGTTATTTCCACCTACAGAAAACTTCCTGTTCTATTTTTTGCCTCAAAAAACAACTAAATGATAAAATAATAAAAAACAGATTAACATTTAAAAGACTTCAGTGGCAAAGGAAATTTCCACTAACATGCAAAAGAGCAATGCTTTCCTAACTTTGCTCTCAACAACTTCTATAAAATAGAGCTTGCATGGAGAAAGCAGTTACTAAATACCTTTTGTACCTGCTCTAACTACAATAAATTGAGCACAGAGTCCGTTTTTCTTGGCATATCTCTCATTGCTGCTTAAGTTATCTTGCATAGAGATGACATGTGAATGCGAAGGCTACATTACAATTTGTCATGTCAGCATCCCTCCAAATTTTACAATTTCAGGTAAAACAGCTGTTGAAAAATAACAGCAAATACTAGACCAGAATGGCCAACTAGTTTTTGGAAAGGGAGAACTTATAATTTTGTCACAAACTCTGAAGAAAGTAGGAGTTTTTTCTTCCGTACCAAATGTGTGGTTCCTGTTGGAGCCCACTAATATTTTTTCAATGATGCTATGACTAAGATCACATCTGATTGCTAGCAATGATTTACTGCCTGCTGAGACATAGGCTTAGGAAGTACAACTAGGAAAAGGGAAAACATTTTCACATTTCCATCTTTCACTGGAGCAGAAGCTATTTGCTTGTCCAACAGTTACCACAACAGTGAGGATCAGACTCATTTTGTTACGGCTATAAATCTGTAACCTTTTGTATTCCCCTCTGTTCTGCTAAAATAGCACTGCTCACCTCATCTGGCGCTGCCCTTTGGGGTCCATGCCCACGGACGGCTCATCCCATAGCAGGACTGTTGGGTTGCCCAGCACGCTCAGCGCAAAGCTCACCTGAAACAGGAAAGGTGCCCAGGTCAGGTCTGCCTTTACTTTGCCTGGGCAGCTCCACTAAAACCCAGAGCTTGCCCCAGTTAAAACCCAGATTTGCCCCTGCAAATCTTTGCATTCAAATCTCTTAATTCAAAAATGCAGCAAGAACAGAAAGAGCCCCGAGGCGTTCTGAGTCAATGTTTTAATCCTACAAAATCAACTTCCCCCAAACATGCAGGTCTGCCAAAGTTTTGAAAGCGTTTTTCCATCCTATTTCCTGGCAGATGCAAGTTGCAGGGCACAAAGAAGTGACTATCTGCTAAATCCAATTTGTGGCTACCATTTGTCAAATAATTGCCCAGAAAAAGTGGGGAAAAAGGAGAATGGGGCAGTCTGCCAGAGAGGATTCAGAAGATAGTGATGGAAATAAATCAGGCGAGAAATACCCTGCTGTATGCACTTCTGTGTTGGAAGGAACCCACTCCCTTGCAAGGGCTGTAATACTGCAGACTGACTTCAATTCAGCGGTCTTTCTTTAGCACATCATGTTTGCAGAAGGGGTTACACATGACAGAATTTTAGGCTTTCTCCCAAGAAGAAAATTTCTACTAAGTGAAAGAAAAATTGAAATTTCTGCAACAAAAAGGACCACGTTCTGCTCTTGCTGACATCAATACAGAATCCAAAGAACTCTATTAGCTTGAATGAAGGGGTTTTTTTGTGTATCATATTTGAGAAAAAGCAGGGATTTGGTCAATTACAGAGCACAAATCTAACTTACCTTTCTTGCTTCTCCCATAGACAATCTCCTAACCTCTGTTTTCAAATGCTTCTGGAGCTCCAGGGCCACTGCTATGCTGTGGAAAGTGGATAGAAGATGACCAAAATACATATCTCCATTTGTGAACTGTGGTCAGGGGTACTGAAGATCCTTGCAATCAAAGATAATATATTCTCTTACCTTGGGTTACTTGATAACTGTATTCCTAGTTCTACTGATAAATTAAAGAATTCTTGCAAAGGCTCATGACAGTAAGTACAGCTAATCAGAGAAGGGCAGCTATTAATGTAAAGGCCCCAAAAAGGCAAGACTGGATGCTTTCTGAAGCGTTTCTAGACAAACTAGGGTGAAAATCTACACATGCAAGGGATTTGAACACTGATACAGCAGACATCTTTTGAAGTCATATTCTTCTAACATAATGAAGGGAATTCATTGCAGATGCTACCTCTTTTTCATACGAGCCAGGTTTATCACTGAAACCACCTTTCCACGTCTCCTCATCTTTTAACTCCAGAGATGAAGAGTAGAAAACAGAAACTATTTGGTTCCATACCGGCTGATGTTAGCAGCCACATCTTCATCCCTCATCCCTTTCACGGCAGCGTACACTTCTAGATGTTCTTGCACCGTGAGCTCGGGCCAGAGCGGGTTCTCCTGAGGGCAGCACCCAAGGAACCCAGCGCTGTCCTGGCCTGGAGAAGAGGCATCGCTGCCCTGGATCAGCACCTGCACAAACACAATGGTGAAAGGGCTCTGGGTTATTCTGGCCTGAAAAAACTAGCCCCTTGAAACCCTGAATGTTTTCTCCTGTATTACAGCATGAAATAATATGGACTTCATACACACATGGAAAAAAAGTCCAGCATTATTCAAATGATAATCTGCATCAGTCATGACATCTGCTCATCCGGATGCAGGAAGGTGTTATACAAAACCAAGGCTTTGGGGAACAGGACCAACACCAGACTATTGTCTCTTTATATATATATATGTATATATATATTTACATTTCAAACTTTCAGCCACAAAGCTGTAGCAGCAACAGCACATTTCATTAATCATCATGCACATGATGGATTGTTACTGGCCCAACCCTATTGGTATTCATTTTTAACTTCCTGCCTTTGCCAGGCTTTATGAAAACAGTACTGTTTACTAAGATGTCAACATTTTTTACAGTGCTTGCGAAATATCAAGATTGGCTTCAAAACCACATTAAAAATTTTGCTTAGCTCAAACTGTTAACACTATAACATTAGTTTTAATGAAAACTAGAATATGTTTTGAGGCAATCAGCATTTTATTTCTGTATCCATCAATTTTGTGCATCTTTAAAGCTCCTGATTACCAGGTTGCTTTGCTGCTCTTCCTTTTCCCATTTTTCATTTCTAAAGGCATCAAGGTTATCCTCCAACTGCTCCAAAGAAATCACTTACCTCCCCAGCAGTCAGTGTTATGTCTCCAGAAATCATATTCATAGTTGTGCTTTTTCCAGCTCCGTTGGGTCCTAACAGTCCTAATACTTCTCCTGCAACAGATATGCAGGATTTGTTAATGAGACTCCATGCCCATGGGCTAGACAATATCTAAAACTACAAGGGAAGAAAGGGGAATTCATCAACATATCCCAGAAAATAAAACCCATGGAATTAAGGACCTTGGTGTAGAATGTGCATCATGCCTTAGGCTTGGTTATACGTGGGGAAGTTGTAACAAAAACATGGTCTCCAAACATGACCTTTGCATGAGACAGTCATTTTTAAGAGTTGCAGCAAAGCACTTGAACCTTTTTTAATGCTGAAAGAGAGATTTTTGACAGCAACTTTCTTTTTTTTCTTTGAAAAGCAGCAGGCCTTCCTGTCTTCATATTCCTTGCGTGCACTACTGACGATGACAGGATCCTGTGTAGAAACAAAATGGGAATTAAAAACCCTCCTGCTACCAAAGGAGGCAGCTCACCTGTTCTCACCATTATGTTGAGAACTAATTCTGCACTAACTAACTGTGGGCTCGGTTAATGCTTGAAAATCAAAAGATGTGTAACAGAAGTGCATAAACTAAGAAAGCAGAGACAGGGCAGAGGACAGAGTGTGAGAAAGGGAAGACTCCAGGACCTCGGTTTACCTCTTGCTGTGGCAGAGATGCTATCGCCCTCCTGACGCGCTCCCTCTCAGCCTGCACTTCTGCAGCTTCCTCTCCTGGATGGTCCTTGTTCTGGCGCGTGACCGCTTTCCCGCAGTACATCCTGCAAGCAGAGATGGGGCACGGAAAATTGCCTCCAAGAGCATTTTATGGGTTTATTCCCAGGGTACTGCCCATACAATATCCTGCACAACTTATCGGTATTAAGGGAGCCACTCCACAAAGAGTATTTCCTCTAATGTTATTCACTGAGCAGTGAATTTTGACTTTATTCACACTTTGCAGCATGGTTTTTTAAGCTCACTCTAAGGCGAACAGGTGGGGAATAAGCATAGAGGACACTGCCTCTCTCAGCGGGCCACCATGGTCACCACCAACCAAGCCCATGGCCCTCGGAGCTCACAGCCCCTTCCCTGTGTGGCACAGACCTGAAAATGGGGTCACGTCTTGTAGCTGCTCCTCCATATCGTGCCTCCAAGCAGCCAAGTAGAAGAACAAAAATCACGCAATGGATAAAGGGCTGAAAATGAAATAACAAAATAGGTTTCAACAGAGGCAAGTAATGGCACATTTGATTAATTTTAATTCTAAAGGGATGCTGAGACCTATCTCATTTACTTCAGATACTGAAGAGCTAGGGAAATAAATTGAATTGAAGCTTCACAAATATTTCCACCTCACTGGCAGATCATTTATATTGCAGCTTTAGCTCAAATGAACAGCACTCCAAAGGGCTCTTTTTGAGGTACCTTACAGGATCAGATACCACATTTTTCTTTTGAAGCAGCAGCATTACCCTGTTTATTATTTAATAATAACTTTTCACGTGTTGTCTGAAAATCTGCCATTTTATGGCCACCTGAAAGATGAGCGCTTGACTCCTCAAGATTTACTTCCCCTTCATCCAATATGCAACTTTTACTGCATAAGCCATACTTTATTCATGGCAAGAGTTATGATAGACCAGCGCGAGTCCATTGCATTACAAGAAGAACCTTTTACAAAATAACCATCATCAAACTGCTTCTTACTGCAAAGACAGGGATAAAGAATTCACTCTGCAGCTCTAAATCCTCGGCCCTGTCAAAATAGTACGGTCCCTATGGGGAAAAAAATAACAGTCAGTTAGAAAATCTCCTTAGTGTGTGTCCATTTACACAGGGTGAAAGCAGACATTTGGCAAGCAGTATGTTTAACATACTGCCTTCTTCCTGGCAGTGGCACACCTTACTTTCTATGTTGTGCCACGAAGAAGCTGTATTTATTTTAGCAGAATATGTTTACTTACAGGTAAAAATAAGTTTTGCCAGCCCAGCAGTGAAAACACAGGAATCAATGCAGAAAAGACGAGACAGAAGATTTGTTCGTGGTTACTAAAAATATCGAAAATCAAGGAAATCTAAAATAAAGCAGAAAAGAAGTATTTCCAAAATTCATGAGCTATTGCTAAAAACTAGTTTGCCATTGATTTTGGTTATTCTGCTGCATATCAGTGGAGTGGAACCTCAGGTGGCTTGATGTGTAAACCAAATACTGCAGAGTGAAGATTCACTTTACTTACCACAAAAACGATGAAAGACCAAAAATAACGATTGCTCCGTCCATTGCGAAATTTAAATGCAA
This sequence comes from Tinamus guttatus, assembly GCF_059628265.1. Taxonomy (NCBI): domain Eukaryota; kingdom Metazoa; phylum Chordata; class Aves; order Tinamiformes; family Tinamidae; genus Tinamus; species Tinamus guttatus. Next base: position 1,159,141 of record NW_028288579.1, on the reverse strand, counting down.
TCAAATAAATGAGTAGAACAAGAGATACTCCATAACCAATGACGCAAATGATCTAGACAAAGAGACTGATATTAGTGACCAGGAAATGGATGTGGATAAAGCAAATGCCCTTGATAGAGCTGATCAATTAAAATATTGAATCCTTCCAGACCACAAAGTACTTTGAATGCCATCTCCTTGCAAGGATGGCATAGTGATTCCCATCATACAGAGAAATATCCTGAGACAATAGATAGGAGAGGGGCATTTGTAGGAGGGTGCTTTACAGCAAATGAAACACTTACGAAAGACAGAACAATGTTGGCATTGAAGAAGGTGATGTTGCAGAACAAAGCCAGAGTCCCAAACATGAGGCTGATGAGCGCCCAGTAGAGCGGGATGTCAACCAGCGCCTGCCCACACCAGTAGGCCGAAGGGAAGAGCCCTGTGAGCCGCAGCTGGGAGCGAGCCTTGATCTGCCAAGGGGAAGGGAAGCACGTCCGTGGGGCTGTCACAGGAGGCCTCCAGCTTGACTGGAAACAGCTCGAGGAATCAGCGACGGACAAACCCATTCCTGCTCCCCTCTCCCTCTAACTGCCCCCGGTCCTCCCTGACAGGGTGTGTTCGAACAAGTCACCATGAAAACTGAAATTAAATTAAAGAAAGACTGGTACTGATTCTGGTCACAAGCACCCAGGAGGCTTTCAGAGCCTTGAGGTAACTGCAAACAAAAACCCTAACCAACCGAAGCCCCAATCTCTCTATTATTTCCTATGTTCATGTGGCTGCATTTCTTCTGGGACTCCAGACTAGCAATCCTGGCCAGCCTGCTGAATAGGAACACTGCCCATACAGAGCACTGTGCTGTGGACATGTATGCTGCATTTTTCTTGAGCCTTCAAAATAAACCGACTCCCTTTGTTTTTTTCTCCTTAGGATTCTTAAATTGCAGAACAAAGCAAGATTAAAAATCTCTCCAGAGACGTCACAATTGTATTAATTTCTCCTTACCTAAATGGTTTCAGTGCATGATTTTACCTTGTAATCATCCATGCTACTCATTGCAAAGTGAGAAGGCAAACCAGCAATCAACAAGAGCATGAGCAAGAGGAACCGATAAAACGTGTCATACATGAGAGCGGAGTGTTTTATCTATGGAAGAGAAATTCATAATTCAGAAATTATCAACAGTCAACACCTCCCCAGTAAAAACATGTTTCATGGCATTGAAACCCTCTGGAGTGCAACAGCTGGAGAAAGGAATTCTTTGAATAACCTGTGTAATGACTACTGAGAAATGACAGTAATTGGCCACCAGCTGGACTTAATATTGTTGGCCATAGACCTTTGAGCTTGCTGGTCCAGCTGGATTTCAAACACCTTGCAGTCCACCCATCCAGTCCTTATCACTTCAGTTTGCTAAACATTTCTAATAATTTCCAGCAAGAAAAGCAGGACACTTACATGAGGAAAGGGGTTACTCCAGATGCGGATATGTTCTGTGGATTTGAAGAGCCTTAAGAAAGTGTTGCTAAGGGTATTCATGAGCACCGGAAAACAGTTGATGGGCTCTGCACTGCACATGATTGTGTAGTGGTAGCGCTGGAGACATAAGATCAAAGGACATTACCTTCATGCCGGTGAGAGTTGGGAGGAGGAGCTAAACCGAGTGAGGATTTTAGGAAAAAACAATGACAAATGCCACCATGTTTTTTGGAAGAGTGAGAATGCTAAGAGCTGAAAGCCTGCTAACAATAATCATCAGCAAAAATATGGATAAACATAACTATGTTTTTGGAGAAGAGTACAAAAAACTTGGTACTAATCTTGTGTAGTACAGTGGGATTACTGTAAAAACCACTCAGTGGAAAGACTGTCTTTTTCTCCGAGAAATAAAAAAAACTGCCAGAGATTAAACAACTCCAAGGAAAGAAGCTCCAGTTTATTCCAGGAAGGTGGAGGACACCTCAAACATCTTGGAGGCAGAACAGGGAGGCTTGAACCTTCAGTCTTGCATGATATCTGGAAAGATCTTATGGAACAGGCACAGCTCAGGGCTGCTCTGCTGCCTGTGGAGCCATGGATCTGGGCAGGGAAAGCATTCCCAAAATCCCTCTTTCTCCTCCATTGAGGACGGTAGGACGCGGTGCACCTTTGCAGAAGCTCAGAGGCGGCTTAATGGCAATGAACCCAGGTGACAGTCACTTGCCTCAAAGTCCTGTTGAGCCATGCAAACAGAGCTGGAGCCAATATCAGGCATTTATTAACCAAATATAGACCAGCTTCCCACAAACAGAATTACTGACAACATCTAATATGGCAAATAAGTGTTTTCTCCTTTTCTGATCTTTGTATTACACTGTGCCTCATTTAAACACATTTCAGAGAATCCTCTGGACAGAGAGAATGAAAGAAGAAGAACTATTGCTCACCTTGCCTTCCAGGGATACTTTTATAGCTCCATTATACTGCGGGATACTTGTGATGTTTTTCTCAACAGCTATTTCTGGCACTATCTTTTGAATCTTCAAGGCATGAATGAAATCATCAATATCTGATCCTGAAATCAAGCCAAGAGTATAAACTAGAATAAATGGAAGGTTTTCTTATAGATCATTTCTTACAGACAAGCACAGGAGAAGGATGCTAAAAATATCATACAGAATCTGAGCAAATTATCTTTTCAATTTTTATTGAACAGATTAAATACAATACGTTTTTGGACAGTTAATTTAATTCCTGTTACCTTAAAAATATTCTTTTAAATTTTGGCTATTCAGTTATCATCATTATAATTTGATTTGGTTTTGCTCAGAATAAAACACCTCAAAAGGCCATAAATATGTAAAGGAAACAAAACATGTAAGAACATTTACTTTTATCAAGTCTAAGAAGATTGAGGGAGGTGCAGAAGACAAATAAGTTCTTCTTTCACCTGTATCATTGAAGATGAGAAGATTTGTTGATTTAATATGAGCTTTCTCTTCAGTGGGAACAAAATACAAGCTAGCGGTCAGCTCAAGGTTATTGAATCCTTCCGTCAGTTGCAATAGAAGAAAAGTGACAAACAAAGGAAGGATAAATACTCCAAACAGCAGCAATCTAGATGGAAAAACAAACCATAAATGAGGTCCAGAAGCATTTTGCCTCTCACATATGACAGTGACATAAGCAGAGGAAGGCAATGGGAGATTTAAGAACGGAGAAGTAAAGTAATTCAGAGTTCTACCAAGAGGTTCTAGCTGACCTTATTACTATATTTTTAAAAATGTTTTCCAGCTACTTAGTTTCAAAAAAAATCTCAGCCATTTTTTAAGCCTCCCCTCAGTCATTTGAGGGTATATTCAGGTACTTTGACAACTATCAATGCCACAGATTAAGCAAGAGCTTCCAGACTTACATGGACCTGAGTAGTTTTCCGTCATGCTTTAGCTTTAAGAAGCGAACTCTTGCCATCGCCCGAACTTGTTGTCTCCAGAGCTCCATGCCACCGACGGTGGCTCTCCCTCTCTCCCAAAGCGTCAGGAGACTTCGGTCCATCCCTTCAAAGTCAAAGCAGTCTCCATCTTCTGTATTTTCATTATTAGAAACACTGTCATCTACAAGGAGGTTTCAAAGGACATGCTTTAAGGCTTTGCTGAACAATGAGCAAAGATTTTCTATTCTAAATCTAGGAATACTCATATTTAGCAAGAGAAAAAACAGAGAAAAAGGGTGCTAATTTGTATAGAGTATAGTTTACATGGGTGAATTCAGAGTTGCTGAACCTGGGCTCATATGTCTACATACACAACATCTTGGCTGGTCTTTTCAATTGTCCTCTGACAAGTTTACCTCTTCCTGGTCTAGGCAGAACAACTTTCAGAGTCATTCCAAAATCATTCTTCAATTCTGATACTTAAAAAACTGTGAAAATTGAGACTGGTTTGTCTAGATTTTTCTGGAAAGATATTTGTCACTTAAGGAAATCTAAATTTTTAATTTAACTGTTATTGTTGCCCCACAGAAAACTATGGAAAGTCACATTTAGCAAAACTAGGTATGGATTCATTCATTCATTCAAAAAAAAAAAAAAAACCTCTATTTGGAAACTTAAATCACACCAAGCTGGCAAACATAGATTTTACCTTCTTGATTGATAGCTTCCTCACCCTCTAACTTCAGGAAAACATCTTCCAGGGTGGTCCTGTTAACCTCGTAATTAACAACCCCCTGCAAGAGGTTGCTCTCGAGGTGGCTGAAGAGATCTGCGCACAGAAACAAAGATGTCATGATTATCATCAGACTTTCTGAGCTTCAAAATCACCCATCTCCATAATTTAAAAGCCATAGCAAAGTTCTTCCTGGCAGGAGAAAGCTTTTCTTGAAACCATAGAAGTGTCATTGGAAGTCCAGGCTTTTAACAGAGTAGATTTTAGTTTGTAAGTTAGTTGGTAGATATTCTTTTGTTAATCTGAAGCATTAGTAGTATCATGTTCATGAGAGGCTTTCCTTAAAGCTGATATTTATGCAGCTCTGGACTCCCTAATGATATAGAGGGCAGATCATGGAACATATTGATGATGATCTCAGCAACCTGGCTCTCTGATTTTCCCACTGCTTAGTGTCCCTTTATAACCTCAGCTCAGTTACAGGTGTTTCTTACCCGGGAGGGCATCAGTATTTTCCATGGGCAGCATGTAACATAATTCATCCCCCTTCTGTCCTCTGAACACGGCATTGGGGATGTACTGCCTGACCAGGGATGATGCCACGTCAGGGTCACACAGGTCATTTACATGCATCCTATTTGCATGAAGAAGCAAATGCTGGGTCATTCATTCAGTCAGTAAGAATACAAAAACAGCAGTCAGTTCCTCAAGGAGTGGAGAAACCTCCAAATCTAGGCAATATTTCAGCAGGAATTTTTATAGACAACTTACAGCTCTGCAGTGCCCCTGTTTTTACTAAGCCTACATAGAAAAAAAATAAGGTTAAGGTTAAGAATAGGGTTAAGGTTCTCAAGGTTAAGAATAATGACCCTGGGCAGCAATGTCAAACCAAGAACACAAATTAAAATCCGAAGAAAAGCAATTTTATATTAAATGCATTGTATGTGACTGGCACCACAGATTATGTGGAAATTGCAGTTCTTCTCTTGCTAGTGCTCTTTCGGTTGCCTGGTGTTGCAAAGTCATTTTAGCTACATGTTCAGAGCTTTCAGGATTGGGTTCAAAGAAAAGCAGCTTGCTATCCAAAGCAACATTCTTTTGGCAGTCTTAAAGCCTTCTAAAATGGACTGTCAAGATTTCTATTTCTCTATATGGAAACTTTAAATGAGACATGGACCCTATGAGCAAATACTTTTATGAAAATCTACTTCTAGTTGATGTGGTGATGATCAAAAAGAAAAGAATTTACCTTAAATGATAGCCAACTCCCCATTTTCTCTTCAAGTAAAGAGATGAGCCAACACACTGTAATCTCCCATTTGAGAGAAAAGCTTTCCGATCTAAGGAAGTGTAAATACAAAGGATTTAAGTGAATAAGTGAACTTTTATAAAGTTTTCTGCCTTTCTCCTAAACATTAAATATATATTATTATATATTATAAAGTTTCCTGCCTTTCTCCTGAACACTAAGGTTGCTCTTAATTATGCATTCTTATAGCTTATAGAAAATTTCCCATGGAGCCTAAGAGCAATAAGGAACCAGGACAGCTATTAATTCTGACAATATCATTAATTTTGAGTAGGTGCTGTTCAGATATAACTGCTTCCTACTGAAGCAGTGTGAACTGCAAGGTCTTGGAAGAATGTTTTAGCCTTGTTTTATCTTTCACTCAGGTTAGGCTGAGTAGTTTATCAGATAAAACTCATCTAGCAAGCACAGACTTCATTACATCGTGGTCTATAGGTGACAGGTTCTAAATCATGATCAACCATAGCATGAGAATCTGGGCTCACCTGCATGAATATCAGCTTCATCCATGCACTGGGTAGTGAAGAGCGTCACACGATCAGCTTGATTTTCCTTCAGAAGACTCCACACCTGGTGTCTGGAGGAAGGATCTAACCCCACTGTTGGCTCATCTAAAAGCAACACCTGCAAAGACACCATTTCCATGTTTATGCAGAATCATTTGAATGCTTTTAAAATCGAATGCTCTTATTCTAAAGATAAAATGCAACCCAAAATGATTGCCTTTTCTATTGTTCTTTCTTCTAATTTAGTATTACACTTTCTGTTTTAAATACAGTTTTTAAAATATCTAGATTCCTTGCCCCTTTTAGCAGCCTAGTGAATTAGCAGGTCAGAGGATTTTTTTTAGGTGGCGAGGGAAAAGAAGTACAAATATCTGTGCCAAATCAAAATGCAAAACTATGCACTAAACCTTTGTTTAGATACACAAATATCATCTTCTCCCTACCTTTGGATTCCCTAAAATTGCAATTCCAAGAGATAATTTTCTTTTTTGTCCCACAGTCAAAGTATTGGGGCGGGCATCCTGAAGATCAGTGAGATCCAACGCTGTCAGTACTTCCTTCACCTTGGTGATATACAAAAAGAAAGGCCAAACTTCAGTTTCAAGGTGTGGAGACCGTCTGCTGAAAATGCACAGGGAAGTAACTCCTGAGCTGGCTACAATAGCTCCAACTATTACACACTTTTTGTTTCACATGTGGCTACAGACAGTACACAAGAGCGGAGCTTCAAGATATAAAATTTAACTGCTTTAAATGGATTTCCATTTAAATAAATATTACAAAGAGACTGCTGGGAATAAGAGAATTAAAATGTACTTCTGCCCTAAATTAGGGCTAGTCTTGATTTGAAGAATCAAACACTGGTGGCAGTCTTTTATAAATTTAGCCCAACAAATGCTTCAAGATGCTGGAAAACAGAGGTCAGCCACCAAACACATACCAACCTCTCGCTCTACTTCTTTCATCTGAATCCCTTTGATGTGAGCAAAAGTTCGCAGGTTTTCCTTCACTGTTAAGGCTTCAAAATGCAGATTCGATTGTGGACAAACCCCAACAATTGTCTGAATTGCTTCCATATCTTCTATTTCAGATATTTTGTAGTTGTATATCATTGCAGAACCTGTACACGGAAAGGAATGAAACAGGTGTTATAGTATACAGTATTTCTCAGTTGTGCGGGGAAAGCACACACTTTTGTGTTTGTATCTTTGACATTAAATCCGTGATAATGACCGTTTCTCAGATGTTAAAAAAAAAAAAAAAAAAATAAGGTGGGCAAAATAAATTTCTGTTGTGCAAAGGTTTGAATACCAGTCAGAAATAGCTCAGGGCACCAAATCTCTCTCTCAGGAACTAAAACATATTTCCTGCATATATCAAGCTCAAGGAAGACATTGGACATCCAACTGGGAAATAACCGTCTATGCATGCTTGCACACTCTAGCATATCCACGAGAGTTGTATTAGTCCCAAAGCATTTGTGGATGGAACAACCTGAGCTAACTGAACACCAGGAGAAAGCTGTGGCTTTTTTTGTTTTGTTTCTTCACCCCGGTAGACTTGAAAGCCAGACAGCTTCTCATCTTCAGCATACAGGTCCATCATCTTACCTGCTGAAGGCTGGGCAAAGCCACTGAGCACATTTAATAGAGTTGTTTTTCCAGATCCACTGTGACCAAGCAATGCTGTGATCTGGCCTTCATAAACATTCAAGGACAAGCCTAAAATAAAAACAGAATAGTATTAGGATGAAAGTGTGTGAAGGAAATAATTTGCACCTGTAGTTTATTGTCAGGTTTGATAGAGGAGTGCGATTTCTTTTGAAGATGGGCAAAACCAGATCCCGAAGAACAGATTGCATCTTTGCAATTTAGTTTACATGTTTAGTGTGCTAAGGTGTTTTTACACAATGGTTTATGTCTGCAAATACACAGCTTTTGAGGAGACTCCTGCTACTGCAAAAAATATTCTGTAGCAATTTTTCTGGAGGGAATAGGAAAACTGGATAACACATTTTTAGGAATCTGCAAGTAAGTTACACCAGCAGAAATAACAGGTGCATAATGTGTTTTAACTTCACAGTGCTGAAGATGGATTTAAGTACATCCAAATATTTCAAAACAGTTTTGATTTATAAATAGGGAAATGTGAAGTAAAACTTATCTTACCTTTTAAGGCCTCTGTTCTCTTGTCCTTCCTTTTGCATGTTTTGCTAATATTGTTTATTCTAAAGAAAAGGCAAGCAAGCTGTTACTACTAAATCTCGCAATTCTGGCAGATTTCTTTTGCCTAGAAGGAACCTACAAAAACTTTTGGAAGGATATTTTTCAACCTCCTCCTAAATTTGATTCTACTTGTCATCATCAGGGGATTACTACATTTTCTCATGGGGAAAAAAAAAAAAACTGTTTTTATAATTCATCTCCTAAAAGCAGATTTAGTTAATGCAATTTTATAACGATAGCAAAGTGTCTGTAAATCAAATTCAACAAACAATTAATTAATGAAGCAGGAGGCCATAGGGAATGAAAGAGCACATGGTTGTATAATGGAAGGCAATCAGAAGCACATGTGCAGTTTCGCTGGTGCAACAGTGGCTATGCCACCTAGACTCTCATATAATGTGTAGGGGTTGTTCTTCATATCTGCAAGTCTTTACCTGATTGCTTCCTTCCCAGCAAACTCTGGAGGCATCGGTTCTTCAGCAGTACTGAGAGGTTTATGGCTGCTTCCATTGCCAGCTCCCTCTCCTGTGCTCCTGTACTTGTGTGGGAACCAGTAGGATGGCTTCAGAAAGAATGAAGGAGGATACTGTACTCCATATTTACCTAATTCAGAAACAAACAAAAAAAAGGTTAACTATCACTCCCAAATTGCTGTGTCAGTTCAACTTTGATAAATGGCATATATGTATTGATATATATTCATACATTCAGCTATCTCATTGTCTACAGTCACAAAATTTACATTTCTTTTCACTGAATCAAAGGGATTCCTGCGATCAAAGTTGCTCACTTGCTCATATCTGAAAATGCACACAGGCAGCAAAGACTTTGTTGACCCTCTCTTTACTTTTTTTTTTTTTTAAACATATTCTGAACCAAAGTCCTACAACATCCTTCTAAAACCTTACTGGCTAAGGATGCTGGAGTAGATGCGAAGGATTTCAGTGCCCCGCTGTGGGATTTCGGGCTCTTTTTGCAGGCTGTTTCTAAGGCAGAGCCAAGTTGGGTAGCTCTGCACACTGAGCTTCTGGGAAAACAAGAATCTTTCCAACAATTTCTTCCTCATGATCATGGCAATTCTAGTTTTCAGCCCCTTGTGTAATGGGGCAGGTACGTTTCCATCAGGATGTTGCTCAACAACCTGAGTAGCTTGCTTCTGGGACATATTTTTTGCTGTTTCCCATAGGTTAGAGTTTTCTCAAAAACATCCCACAGCTGCTTCAGCTCCTCATCCTCCATGAGAGGAGAGGGTTACAGGGAAAAAAAAAAAAAAAAAAAAAAAAAAGTGCAAGCCGATTCATACTCCTTCCCTTACATTTCAACTTACCAGGCAAAATTTTATCGAAGTAGATGGCCAACAGCATATATAAAACACTGTCAAGGGCTAATATGATGTAGAGACTAAAGAAAGGGTACAATTCTGGTGTAAGTGCTGCTCCATGTTTTTCCAAATTTATAAGCTAAGGAGAGGGAAAAAAGTACAGATCAGATGCAACACTCCGTTCAGCCCGAGAGCCTGTATGTAAGCCCCTGTTGTGTTCTGACCTTTTCTCCACCATCAACCCAAGCCTACTTGCGATCACAACATTGTTTTTAATAGTTTTCCAGACACAGAAATTTATGGCATATACAGAGCTCGTAAAATTCCTGCTGCAAATGAGAGACTAACTATGTTTGTTTGGAATCAGACTTTCTTTTTACAAATCACTTAGCACAGAGCTGCCCGAGTGGGTCATTCTAGCAATGGATATTGCCCACAGTGCTAACCTGTCCCTGTGCCACATCTGCAGTGTTTGCTGCTTGTTTTATTTGGAGCGTACCTTTGAGATCCCGGCTGCACAGACAAAAGAATTCATGAAACTAAAAATCCATTCAAAAGCCGGAGGTAGCATTTCAAAAAAGGTCAAAAAGCCCACACATCCAAAGAGAATTTGAAGGACAAACCCCACAAAACTAGTAATATTAGGCCTCCTTAACAATGAGCTGAGCATAAAACAGAAGTGAATCTGCAGAAGAGAAAAAACTGTAATTAGCAGGATGAATTTTTGCTGATGATAAAAGAATAACATAAAAATCTAACAAGCAACATTAAAGACATGGTTGGCTTTGGTTATCCTCTACAGTCATGTTCTTGGAAAGTGAAATCAAAAACATTTGTGTGCATGTGGCATCTCAGAAGGCTTTGTAGCCATCTGCTGAAGGAGACATCTAGCGCAGGTCTATACGGACAGATGTTCCCACTCCTCTCTGCCTCCAGCTTAGGACATGGTGCGTCCCAGAGCCATTCAGCACCAGACTTTCCACTAATGTTACTGCTGAAGACTCTCTACTGCAGGTACATTAAACCTGGGGTGATCCCATGCACTTGACACTGATTGTCTGTACAGTTTCTACAGAAATTACCATTTTTCCTTGAAAGGTCCCTACTCTGTGTGAGATTTGAACATACAAAAACTGAGTCAGAACCTTCTAAAATTGGAGTGACATTTTAGTCTACCAATTTTTTAAAAAAAACCCTAAGCAATGCAGCTGAAGAATTTTTTGTTACTTCTAATACAATGTCCTGCCCTGGAGTATTCTGTAATCTAAATGTATAAATAGTTTAATTAGCAAGTGGGAAAAGAAAATCCATGCATAATTTAAAAACACAGAAGCAGACTTACAGATGATATGCCATAAAAGAAATAAAAGAAGAATATTTCAGTAAATTTGTGTTCATAGATGACTTGAAGCGTGATGGCTGTCAGCAAGCTTGCCAAGATTGAAATGTAAACGGTGTATAGCAAGCTCCAGGACAACCTGCAAATGAAGGCACTGTTAATTTTGCCTCTGTAAATGGCAACAGTTGCTACGACATATCTGGTACAAGACACATTCGTCTTATGTCAAAAGCCATTCTTGCACCTACCCATGAGTGTGCAGGTGCAATGACACTGGGAAGAACTGAGGGGCATGTAATGCAGTCTAGACTATTAATTATGTTTTTCCTGATGAACGAATACAATCATGCAAGTCTTTCCTGCTTTGGTAGACCCTTGATCATTTCAAATGCACTTCTAAATTTCTCATTTCACTTTTTTTGTTCTCTGTCTTATGCGAAGAACCCCTATATTACATGTTACTGCATCTCATCACTGGCGCAGGCACTTTAAGCCCTGGCAAGTGAGGACTCGGAGTCCATGCGTGGCTGTCTCCTGCTCTGCCCATCACTGGGGCTCCCTGCCTTTGGAAACAAAGCTGAGCTGCCCCATGGACCAACACTTTCATTCCAGCAAATATAACTCCTGCAATTATGTCCAGTTAATCTCCTTCTATTAGACTTACCAGAATGCGATATCTTGTAAACCCATTGCTTTCATTAAAACTTTGAGCTTCTTTTTCTCTCTTATAACCTTCACTGATAAAAAGTACATATTTGGAGTGAAACACACTATAAGGCCAAAAATGAACCAAATATAGTCCATTCTATACATAGGCTTGACTGAGTCTGATTTCAGATAAATGCCGCTAATTGACTTCATCTCTTCCCAGACAGAACGATTTGTTTTCGCCTGAAGAACAGAAATTTGCCATTAATTTGATTTTTCATAATGAAATAGTCAACATCAGAACAAAGACCTATCCATAAGCATTACAGTTATTAGTTTTTTCAATAATGATGTTAAGTGTAATTTCAATAATGATGTAAATTAATTTCAACATTCAATATGTTTCTATAATTCCATACAATAAATAATAATGTTGCTTTGAGCTATGAGTATAACCATGACCTAAAACCAACAGATGGAAGAGAAATGTGAGAGAAGCAGTAATGAAACTATAGGATAGTTAAAGGACAGGAAATGCATAGCTTTACTGCTCTGTAAATATTGTGCTTGGAGTCAGTCTTATTTTTATGTTGAAATAGTTTTTCACTGAAAAACAGAGTTTGGGAAATGTTAAACATTTCATAATTATTTTTCAAAATGGAACATTTTGATAAAGACCAAAATCTTGCTTAACTGCAAACACTGTGCCTTTTCCTGTAAATTTGCAAAGAATAAATTGGAGAAAAGTGAGGCTCAGATAGCTAATTTTCAGTTTAATACAGGAAATCTTTTGTACCCAAATGACAGGTGCAATTTGCCAAGATGACCCATCATTATTTTAACTTTCGAATCACAATAATATTTAAAAAATAATGATCACAGAAAACTACTTTTTTTTTCCTCTTGTAAAGTTGAATAACTCAGAAAAAAAAAGGAAAATATATTTTCCATCATGATCATACTTACTTCTATCATTGCTGCATCAATGCTGGCCTGCAGTGATAAAAAGCCCTCTTTCCAGTATGAAGGGACATTGCAGTAGCTTGATGAATAATTGTAGCAGGTTTCTGGAGGAAAGAAAGAAAATGAAGCACTTTACATGTATGCTTAAACATACGTACACATATGCATATATACACACATATATATATTATGTGCATATAATATGTATATTATATGTGCATATGTATGGGTGGGGAAGGTGAAAGTATCTGACTTAAGAGTCATCAGAAAATTAAGATTTAGTACAACTCAGTATTTCCCCTGGAGATGCAGTTTTGGGAGTCAATGGCTCTAGCTCCACGGACCACCTGAGGCAACATTAGTGTTGCCTCCACTGCATGGCAGAGCCAGACAAGCTCAACCTTCCCAGCTTTCCTATTTTGTTTTGGATATTTTATTTCTTTTAGTCAGCAAATAAGGGCATGTTTGGTCTTGCTGAAGAAAGATGTGGACACATGTGTCCGTGATTATCTTTTAATGCATTAAATATGTATCAATATACAGATATATTAGAAGTAAGTTAGTGCACATGATGTTCATCTTCACTTTATGATCTGACATGGTATGACACAGGGGGCTGAGATGAAGGAATTTTTGAAATCTGTGTTAACATTTTTTCCCCTTGCCATTTAAATTTCTTTTTAAGGAATCAAAAATTCACGGCCCAATTATTATCTTCGCTTAAAGTACTCAGCACATAGACCCTAGATCCCTTCCAAATGGTTGGACAGCACAGAGATTCCTCTAAGCAGTTTGTTAGGCAAAATTGTTATGCAATTCTCTAGGTTCATTTCTTTCCATTACCTATTTGATCAAGGACATCACTTGGATCTACTATTCTGTAGTTGCGAAATCGGAGACTATAGGAGGAGTCATCCTTAAAAACAACACCAATAAGGTCTCTATCCAAAAGCTCATCTTCTATTTTATCATTTGTCACTTCTTCAGGTTTTATACCTGGCATTTTCAAACAAAACAAGACAAACGCAGCAGGGCTTCTGATTAGTACTGAAACAACATGAAAATATGCAGCTACATGGCTACAGCCAGTGCCCCAACATCAGTACTGCAGACTGATGTACTCATACGGTCAGGGTAGGACAGATACTGTCACTATAAACCAGGATTTAACAGCAGCATTACCCATCATTGCCGAATCTGAAGCCACTTTAGCCATTATTTGCCTGGTGGCATCCGTTGCTGGGGTATATAAAACTTGAACTCCGGTAGCATTGAAGGCAGGATCATCTAAGCGTCCAAGGAATTTATAAGGGATTTCATAATGTGGGAATTGGAATATCGCTCGTGTTGTTAAGAATATTATGAAGGTGAGGGCCAGCATGGTAATCCATTCCTAGACAAAAAGGAGGAAATAAAGGTGAGTGGTATCACAGGGTTTTTAATGTCACGCTAAGGTGCTCCAGACACCAATGCTTTCTTTACACAAATGAGAAGGAGCTATTTGGCAGGTATCATAATTTTAGAGTAAGAGGAATATATGAAGTGAAAAAACACGCCTCCTTAGCATCAGAGCCAACAAGCTCTGCAGATAATTTTGTAGCAGCGATTGTGACTTTCACACTGTGTTCAGCAGCTGAAAGCAATGAGCCAGCGTAGAGACAAGCTGTTGTGATGTCGTGTCACTGGGAGAAATCCAATGCTGACATTTGCTAGAGAACCACATTATCAGCTGAGAGTTTTCATAGATCACCTACCATAAAAACAACACAACACAAGAACACTTCATAGTGGAAATCCTGTCTTCTCCTTGGTAGACAAGATACTTGCCTGTAAAGTTTCCATTTTTGTTCTCCACATCCTAAGAATATTTTTCCATAAGAGGGCACAAGTTTGTTGAAATATTTTTGAGATTTTCTTGCATATTCTCTGCATTTTCCCAGCTAGGATGAGAAATAAAAGAATATCATTTAGAATAGTATGGATTGCTGAAAAAATATTAACTTCAGGGAAAGCCAAAGAAGGTGGCAAAGGTTAAAAGCTTTCCCTGTTTTACAGCTTGGATATCCAAGGAGAAGGTCAAAAGAAATAGTCCAAAATTGTACAGGAGGCCATAGAGCTGTGCTGGACACAGCTGCCTCTCTCAGATTCACAGATTAATCCTATTTCAACCCACAGAGACTTAGCAGAGAGATGCACTTAACCAGCTATAATTTGATTCATCAACTGCATAAAATGAACAGCAGAGATGCTATACTCTTCTGTACTAGAAGGGGTGACAAATAAAACTGAAAATGTTTACTTTTCAAAATATTTCTTATCCAGTTATTCAAAACACTTAAAGTACCTATAATTTGCAGCAATAGTGTAAGTGCCCCAAAGCCCCGGGCTGCAAAGGGCCCCTCACCCCATGGAGACCATGGCGGGAGGCAGCGGCAGTTCAGGAGGGCAAGGTAGAAACTCAGGTTAGAGGCTAAAAGTGCCTAAAATAGATGTCTCACTGTCTCCCTTAAATGAGCTGGAGCCCTGCTTGTCATGTATACAGCTAAGAATAGCTCTGATATAGCTAGAACGGAGGAACATTGAGAAAATCCTGCTTGTTCCTTCATATCCACCTAAACACTAAGTAGGGAAGTACCAAATGTGGGGAATTTTTAATTTCAGCTCCCGCTTCAGCCACGGGCCAAACCCCTGACTGGTTTCACCACCTTTCCAGAACAAGAGCAGGTGAAGGAGCCTCAAAACACATTTTGAATGTCGCCCATCAGAAGGGCTCAAGCCCAGCCCAGAGCAACCTCAGCACATTGTGCCCTGCTCCCGCCAGGCAGCGTTTCCTCATTTTGCAGACCAGGCAGCTGGAGTTAATAAACAGTTCTACTACTCTGTTCCTGCCATTGTTTGTTTTGGGAAGAATTAAATATTTGCATGCTCCAGGGCCAAGTGATCCAGGATCTCTGTTTACCCTTTGACTGTTAGCATAAAGTCTTATCTTCATGAACGGGTCTTTTTTTCTTTTTTTTGCCTGGAACTTTCTCCAGTGCTTGGACATCACAGTCTACTATAGAGGTTAAAGGCAACTGGGAAGCAGTTTCTAGGAAGTGCCACTTTTTTTTTTGTGCCGAAGTGTGGCTTTCACTCTTCCTGAACCCAATCCAGCAGCCCATCCTCAGCTAAATATTTGGGCGTAAACAAAGTTTCATGCTGGAGTATTTGAGGAACAAGAAAAACATTACAGTTTTGTAAAAACTGCACTGAATTTCTACACAAGTAACAGAAGCACTTCACTATAAAAAAAGTCCTGGTACATTTTTACCACTCCTAACCTTATGTTTGCCATCAGAGCAAGAAGCACAGTGCCCCTCAACCTGAAGCACTAAGCTACCAGAAAGTCAGACAAATGATGATGCCTGCAAAAAACTGTCAGGAAGAATGTCCTTTCCAATTTTGATAAAATTTCAGCAGGAAGGATGCACAACCTGAAAGAAGCAGTCTCTGCACGACCTGACGTTTGAAGCAGTGGGTTTTGGAAGACACAAAGTGAATATTCTGAAGCAGTAATGCTTGAGACATGGTTAACCAGAGCATCACATGTAAAAGTATTGGTGACACTGGGAACATTTCCTGTCTGAGGACTCAATAGATGCATCAACACCTCTCGCTCTCCAGGAGCACACTGCTGAGTTGCTGCAAGTTTTCCTTTTAGTGGCATTTTGAACCACTGTATCAGTGCCCAACATTTTAAATTTATACAGAGAGGTGAACAGGGAGGGGGGCGAGGGGACCAGCGGGGAGGACCAGAACCAGCACCCATAGCAGAACATCTGCGTTGGGAACCCCATGCGTCCAGAAAAGCGGAACAGTTTTTTTTTCTCATGTAGTACCTTTTGCCTTAAACATTTGGCGGCAAGGCTCCATGTTTGTTGGAGAGAAGAGCCAGAAAGTGCAGCTTTTGTGCTTTTAACCTCATATGGCACTAAAACCAATGCAACTTCCCCCCATGAAAACACAACAGCTATGATTTTTTTTTCCACTTGCAAAGCAGAAAGGGGAACCTTCCTACCTGGCAGTGTGTTCTCCATATTCTCCATGACAAGTTTGTCTCCTGCAGCTCTGGGTTCCAGTCCTCCTGCGGTCCTGGAACGAGTTCAGCTGCAACGTGTGTCCACAGGATGAGCTGTACGAAGCGACATCTACAACCAGGTGGCCTTCAGCCAGGGGACACTAATGCAGCGTGTGTGGCAAGAGCAGAGCACCTCTCTGCGGGGCTGCACCTGGCGTACACAGCATGCAGCAACGGGAAGAGATACCACAACCTAAGCGAAGTCTGAATTGGTGTGAAAGTCGTTTTTTTAAGAAAAATACTTAGCTGCAAAAAGAAAAAAAAAATCCACACAATTTTACTAAGACAACAACAAAATGACACTTTCCAACAAAATAGCTTTAAAAGAAAAATTACGACCAGGTTAAATAGCTGTTTGTGTGTTTACCTTTGCTAAGGTCTTCCCATGTGCTCCAGTCTGGCCGGTGGGGAGTTGTGCTGCGCCGGAGCACTCACAATTCCCAACCCTGTCCAGCGCTGCCGTGAAGACACCACGTCCCTTCCAGGCAGCAGCGAATGCTCCACAGGGAAACCCTCCAGTGCCCTTTTTGCTTAGAGGTTGAGTCAGCAAGAGTTCCTTCCTCTGCCAACAAGACTCCTTCGTCCACAGACCAATGATATTCTTTTTTTTTTTTTTTCTTGATTCCTCTCTTTTTGTTCTTAGCAATTTTTGGGTTCCCGCTCCTTTTTGTTGCTTTCCCAGCAGCTGCCACACAGCTGGAATCAGTGTAGGGAATTTATGTTTTTTTAGCAGGTTTTCAGTGAATTTGCTTTCGCAACAGGGAGGTAAGGAAATCAGATAAGCCAGAAATCACAAATGGCTTGGGAGTGTGCATACCCACGTGGCAACTTAAGGAGTTAGAAGAACGTAATGTGATTGTGCTAGAACCACAGCTTAGAGACTCAGCATCTCATTTGTAGAATTAAGTACAGAAAACAAAAGCAATCTGGGGATTGCTCAGGAAAGGGCCATAGCTCTTTTGCAGCTGTGGAGTTTGTCATTTCAAAGGAATGGGGAGGAAGAAAGCAACGGTTCTTCACTAAACACTGCTGTAATGTTTAACACCCGCACGCACACCCACGAAGACATGCTCTCCTTGGAATAGTTGCCTTCGTGCAGCTAGCTCTGGTGTGCCCTCCCAGAGCCTTCAGAAAACATATTTTAACATAAAAATACTAGCTGTTCTCTGGGGTTACCTTTCTGTGCACCAGAGGACTCCTCTGGCTGCCCATGAATCTAACTGCTTAGAGCTTCCAAATGCACCTGGAGAATGGGATGCAGATGCTGGGGCAGAACCCTGGGGGCATCACTGGAAGCGGTTCAGTTTGGAGAAAAGGAGAACTGAAAGCCACAGGAAAATAGTTTCCAAAAAATTAAAAATAGATCAGAACTAGTCACTTTCTGAAGATTTCTAAGAAAACACTGTAGGAGAATTAACTGATCTTGGTGTCTTCAAAAAATGACAAGCTACCCCATGGCCACCTCTGAAGAAAAACAAGCATGAAAAGCAGGAGCATTCAACCAAGTTCTGGCTCGGTTTCTTCATAATTATTTTTTCCCGACAGGCCCAGGCCTCCTGAGGCCTCCCTAGGCACCAGCCCAAACTCCTGCCCTTGTAGCAGGTCCTGAGATGACCCATCCTGCCTGGCCCTGGTCTCTTGGGCAACCACCGGGTTTGAGGCAGGACCAGCAAAACCCGGAGTGCAAGTTTGTCCAGGGTACTGGCCCAACTGGAAAGGAACTGTTTGATTTTTTGTGGGTGACTTTTGCAGTGGATAAATGGGATCCATCTCTGCAGATACACCAGGACCAGTGGCAGAAGTTTGCAACTGCCTTGGAATCACTCCTAGCTGAGTCTGGAGATGCCATGTGCAACCTGGCCATGAAATGCAGCACTGCCAAATCCAGAGCATTGCAGTATCTTTTTTTTGGTGGATCGTCCATTACAAAATATTGTTCTTCCCTGAAACCAGTCAGAAACCTGATCTTAATCCTTGCATTAAAGAGCCTGTGATTAAACCCACTATTTGCATGACTGACAGCCTGATCTTCAAAACCTGGAGTGGCAAACAAAACCAAATGAATAATAAAATAAATGCATAAGAGTCCTACTTCCAGCCCATGCACCTTAGAAACACATGATTTACCAATCTAATTCTCTTTTATTGTAGTAAACCTTCAGCTGGAAAAGGAAAAAAAAAAAAAAAAAACGACAACAACAAAAACTTCTACTTACTTTATAAATACAGCAAAAGAATAAAACCCAAAACTAAACAAACAAAAAAACACGAAATAAACCATGGACAACTCAAAAGTACCAGACCGTCATGTCAGGTTGAGCACTAGAAGTACGGCACATTCAAACCTGTTGCCTTCTGCTTCTTACTACCAGAAAAGCTGTTTGTCCTCGATGCAGCAGCCTTACTCACTATACAGACATATTTTTAAATAAAGGCTTTTCTCACTAATGTGAACAAGATTTCAATTATTAAAGTCCCCCATATAAAAACATATAACTCGAGTAACTCTGCCAAGTAAATTTATCTTCAACTTTTGTATATACAACCTAATTATACCATCACAATATCCTTGTGAGGCAGGTAAAGGATTGCACCTGGGAAAAGAGCACCAACTTAAATCACAGTCAGCGATAACAGCTGAACTACAACACAGGGACTCAGCCTTGGGAGCAAAGCACTCTTTTGGGTTTTCAGGCTATTCTGTTGTTGGATTTTGCACGCAATTTTCCCTATTCTTGCAATTACAGGCATCATGTCACGCTTTGGAAGACACTTGGGTTACAATATTGTGGAGAAGTTTTGGGGTGATAATTTTATACCACACTGAAACATGGCATTGCCAGATAAAACAGAAGATGCTACCCAAATATGCAATTAACTTAATGAGATAAATTCTTTGCACAAGTAGCTGTATAAATGCAATGCCACCATTGACCGGGTTGTGCCAGTATAAACAAGAAAAATATCAAGCTGAGAAAAATCTAGATGCTAAAAAAGGCTGTGTATGGCCCATTTGAAATACTACAAAAATAAGTCACCTACTGGAAAAGTTTTGGTGATGTTATGCAAACAAATACTATGGTATAGAGTAAGAATTGCTTTATAGCCTATTATTTATGTCTAAATGGGGTAAATGAGAATAAAAAGAGAATAAAATTGAAGAAAGATGTCATAGATAAGTACTTTTATAACTTTATGTGCAAAGAATATGCTGTACATTGCTTGACAGATGTACAGATGATACAGCTGAAGCAGTTTTAATACCATTTACAAAGAAGAACAGAATTAAGTGTAATGTGATTTGCAGGAAACATTTATCTTGTGTGCGTATTCAGAGGAAAGCATCAGGAGACCAAAGTCTGTCTCACCATTATTAGAAATACAGAGAAACCTCCAGAAATACTGGCCAGTTGCAGGGATGTAGATGAGAGCAACTAGCTGGTGTATTCCTCGGTGCTAACGAAAAGAGAGCAATAGGATCGCATAAACGAAAAGACTGAATTTGTGAATTTTTTCTTTTCTGATAGGGCTTCAGCCTGCAAAAGATTATGACTAGAGCGGCCACTTACACACTAGTGCTTTGAATCCATTCATTACCAGTATTTTATTTGCAGTATATGAGAACTGGGTACTTGCAAGGATCACTGCATTGGACTTATCAGATCGGCTGTCTGCTCTCCTATGGGAATGGGCATATTCCCCTTGGAAAGAAACCAGTCACAAGCACATGGCAAGTTCAGTTGTTTGTGCAATTCCTGGGCTCAACTTTATCTACAAAACAAAATGTATACATTTATACTTAATCATAAGGGTATGAAGGAGGGAAAACCTATATATACTGGGCTCATGTCTTCCCATACTGAATTAAATAAAAAGGTTTCTACGGATATGCATGAAAATAGACTTGGGCTCTCAACATTATAAAAAATTATTATTATAAATATTACATAGATTATTGCCCAATAATTATAGGTACTTGAGAAATAAAATTGTCTTAAGCCATAGTTTTCTGAATTATGACAGAAAAACAAGGGAGTATGTGTGAGCATCCCAGACTGATGGGATTTACTGAGAGCGTCCAAAATTGATACGACTTACGAAGCCAATGTTTTTGGTATAAATGCATCACTAAATTTGTTCATTGCAGGACACAATGAACTATTTACAATCTTTAATTTCATGTTATAAAACTAAACAAGCAGTGATAGCTTTGTTTAGAAAAACTAAAATAATATATCTTAAACACACATTTAGCACATCTGAGAATATAGGATCATATATTCCACTATTAGTCCTCCTACTGCCAACCAAAGGCAGCGTTCTTACTGACGAGGTTGTGCATTTGTATCTCACACTTTTTGGTTTATGAAGCTGAAGGAGAAACTACCATAGCAGATAGAAGCAAACAGTCATCTGCTGAGCACACCACTGCATCACTGCCTGCTATCGCAATGAAGTCAGGTTATGAAATATTGCTGCGTGTGCGCACAAATTTGTTGTTAAGAACAATGAAAACATCTAAAAAGGGCCGTATCTAGAAACAGCTGGCAGGATAAATGTGATTACACTCAACAAAAGAATTAGATTTCACTGACAAAGTCTAGAAATACCGACATTTCTGCAAATATTGTAACTACACAGTTAGTACGTCTTTGCACTTTTACCAAACTGGTGGGGAAAAAACATCCATTACTGTGTCCCCCTTTTAACCCCCACGCTGCATGCATTATAAACATTAATGCCACCTAGGACGGCAGCACAATTTAGGAAGATCTGCCAATTTGCAGTAGAAAGGAATATACGTTGGCGAGTGCCACATTGTACCTGCAAATGGACATTTCTTGCATCAGCCAGACACCAAGCTAAGCTTACTGCGTAGCTTTTAGGAACCTGTTCACAGTGAATACAATACTTTGGAGTGACTTTTCCCCTCAAACAGGACCAATCAAAGCAGATGGCAGTGACAGAAAGCCATGCCCTTGGGAACAGAGATATGACCAGCACTTCTACGTGCACCAGCAGTGCCCACGGACGGCCCAGGGCAAGGACGGCAGCAGCACACAGTGGGGCAGGATCGATGCCAGGCTACTGGTTTTGCCAAAATGAGTTATTTTTTGCAACGTCTGCTGAACCTCACACATTACCCTGACTCCAAATATCTCCTAAGCCTGCAGGGCTGATCAGCATCTCTTCAACGTGTAAAGGAACTCTCTGTATAGCAAGAGGTGAGCATGAAGGAGGGACAGGTGCCAGGCAAGTGCTGCCATAAGAGTGGAGCAGGGGGACCACGGTGTGTGTCTGGGCAGCTTCTTCTCATTCCTCCCTCACAGCAAACTAGAAAACACTGAACAGAGAAGAAATTTCTCAACTGACAAACTAATGAGGGAATTATTCCTTTGAGAGCATCATTCATGCGATCAGTAAGATGGAACAGGCTCCATTTTTCCAAGTATTGTTTTCTTTTTTCCTTCCTCTCTTGGATGTTTTCCACGCCCCTGGCCCTCCCTAGTTCTCAGTGTGTCCTAGGAAGAACAATCACTTATACAACACACGAACCAGGGAGCACAGCTCCTGAGTCTCAGAGAGTTCAAAAAACAACTCTATCTTCCTGTGTTCTTTCCCACCATAGAGTGCTGTTCAGGGTGCCAAAGCTGCTGTCTTCCTCCTCCTGTTCTTTAGCAAGTTCCACAAAAACCTAAAATTAACAAAAAAGAATAGAAATATATCATGTTTCTTGTAAGAACTTTCAGTCACAAGATGCAGAATTCCTTATAAAACTTTGCAATGTGTTGCTTCATATCTGAGTTCACATTTCAGTTTTTGGCATTTTGGTGTTTTCTTCTCCCCTCCCCTCCCAATTCTTCAAGAACACAGTGAAAAGGAAGTTGAACCAAACACAACCTGAAGGATATTTTTTGTCAGCAATAACTAAAGCAGAATAGGGCAATAGTGAACGTGAACCTCAGCTTTACACTTTTTCATAAACAAACTGCAAAGTCTGTCATTTAAGTAAGGGATATTTTCAGTAATGACAGTCACTGCAGTTTACAAGTGATATTTCAAAGAAAAGGGAAAACAGGAATTATGCAATTAGTGGAACTGACAGTCCAAATTTGCTTTTGGAAAAGTTCCCCAGAAGCATAAGAATGGGAGTCAGCAAAGTTGGCTTCAGCAGAATGAAAGCTGGACATTATGTTCAAACCATCTCTATAGGGTTCAAGCCAGAGCTTCCCTGCTCACTCCTTCCTCTGCTGACAACACAGATTTCCCTAGCCTGGATACCCAACTTCGATATGGCAGAAGCAAAGTGAATCCACACCCAGACACTTCGGAATATATTATCTAAAAATCTATTCCATAATATATTAAACTGGCGTGGTTTGCCTTCATGAAACAACATGTGAAATATATATAATAGGATATATGACCTAATAATAATAATATATAATGTGAGATATATGTGAATACCTTTATGAAATAGAACATACCTGTTCCAGAGTTGCCTGAGAAAAGCTGTACTCTTCCACACAAAAGGTATGTTTTACTGGTAAGAGAATTCACAATAGCGAATAGGTGTTATCTGAGGTGACTTGATTTAAAATATTTTAAGCTGGTACAAATGCTTACTTACAAGAAATAGGGTTGAGGACGGCAACAGTAATAAAAAAAAAAAAAAAAAAAAAACCAAACAACTAAATTAAATGAATTTGGTACGGAAATGTGAATGTGACACACTAAACCATACACAGAACGGAGACAAACTTTTCAGTTACAAGGAACGGAATGATTTCTTTACAAAATGGGTGGCAGAACACTTAATTACCTTCTTCCAGCTTTGAAAAAGAATGTGAAAGTGATTGTACATCTTCTTTAGGAATTTTATATGCCAAGACAGATGCAAAACTGAAACAAATAAACAAACCAAAATTAACTTCAGGTGAATTACCAAAAATACTAAAACCCAAGTCAACATACCTAAGGCCACTGCAGGCATTTCAACCTAGCTATTGCCATCCAAAACCATGATCCAACGATCCAAAACCAGAAGATCACCTGATTTATTACTCTGTCTCAAAGCAAGGAAGCCAAGGTACATCAGGCAAGATCCCAGGACAATTAAAGGATTTTCACACTCTTTAGCTACGAGTCAGACATTTATATTCTACCTATAAATTCACCTCATGAAAAAAAAAAATCCATGCCAGTGGCCTAAAAGAAATGTGATATTTTGCCTTAAGGATGAACTTAGCCAAGTGTCACAAGATTTCTCTAGACTTTCTGCTTCACCCAGCGGTCCCTGTAACCTAGACTTCAGAATAGGGAGCTGCTTTATGCTATGAATGGGTTTCCCAAAAAATAAACTCTCCTCCCAGTACTCCACATATAGGTAAATCTGTTTTCTTATGTAATTATTACAATTCTCTTTTCTCAAATTCTCAGCAACAGAAACCAAACTAGACTACAGTAACCCTAGAATTTCTAAAACAGGAATTCCAAGCTATTGAGGGGCTCAGTAAAATACTTCTGAGCAAAACAAAACTCTCAAACTTTGAGATATCCACAAAAAACTCTCAAACATTTGTATAAAAGAGACAGTGATCTAGTGACTCAAATACCACCCACATTTCCTGGATCAAAGAGGGGCCTCTACCAAGAAGGAAGCTCTCAGCCAACAGCTATGCAGAAATCTGGTTTTGCTTCCTCTGTGCCAAACATCTGTGCACGTGTTGCTCAGAAATGCACAGCTCCGCCCATCAGCACGAGCAGAATATGCTTCACCAACTTGCAAAACCCTTCCTCTTTTTTTTTTTTTAAAGCAATGTATCTTTTCTTTTTCTGTTAATTTTAACATCATGGCATCCCTTACGTAGCACTGAAAAATAGGACGCTTGCATTAATATGAATGTTTTCTATGTATTTATTAAACTTTACCTTTCTTGATGATTTGCATTTGGGAATATGCTCAAAATCTGTCTCTGAAGATACTCCAGCTGTTGTGCATCCATAGTTTCTTTTAATTTCATTTCCAAAAAGTATCCTCTGCCAAATTTGCTTTTCAGGTGTTGAACGGTACCTATACACCTACCAATTGGTAGAAAAACAGGTGCTGTACATGTTACACTTCACCCAAAAAGCAGATTAACATTCAACAGAACCTTGCAAAAGTTTAGTTACGCTGCTCTGAAATGAAGAAAATTATCTATCCAATTTCCAATGAAGCATATTCAGGCCAACAAAGGTTTTACTTGTTTTGAAGTATGCATGTACGGATGGGCAGCACAAGCCCACAGTACCTGAGCTGCCCAGACACCAGAATGGCCACACGGTCACACACAGCATCAGCCTCTTCCATATAGTGAGTGGTCAAAATAGCTGCTCTTTCCTTATTTTTAAATGCTGCTCGAATTGCCCGCCTAAAAAGGCAAAAAACAAAGGAAGTCAAGAAGACAATTGAAGCAACCGTGAAATATAGCACCTTCCACGTTTCGTGTGTGCTATCAGGGGGATCATGAAGAAAATGCTGCCATCTTCCTTCCATTGTAAAAAGCTAAACAAATTGACTCAGCTTCTTTCTGGTTTCTGAAGTTTTTCAAAAGCTCTACTTAAGAGGAAAATACTGAAGTGTCTGCAAAGGATTTACAGACAAGCAATTTTCCCAATATAAAGAACGTTTCACCAAATGTGCAGTGTGGAGACACACAGCAGCCCAAGGTTTGATTTGGGCAGACTAATGTCTCTTTCTAAGGGACATGCTAAAACCATCTGACAGGTTACAGAAAATCTTGGTTTAGTGTGAAAAGAGCACTTACTTCAAGGAGTAGCATTACTCTGAAAGCCACAATTAACACCTGAATTTCTCACAGATAAGACTCAAAACTCACTTGTTCTATATGCTCTTTTACTTGGAAAATTCCTTTCTCTTGACTTGTAGTCTTTTAATCTTTAAACTATTATGAGAAAGGACACAGATGAGGTTCACCTTGCAAGGAGGTACAATATTGATTCTCCGTATTTGGCTTTTCTCAATGTTCACAAGAATAATAAACAAATAAACAGGAAAAAAAATCTTTTATATAAAAGCCTGTGGCACCAGTGAGCACTCACCACATGTGCTGTTTGGCTTTTGGATCCATTCCAGTAGATGGTTCATCTAACAGGGTAATCTGAGGGTTGCCCAGCATACTCAATGCAAAACACAGCTGAAAGGAAAGGAAAGGTGAAGGATAATTGTGCTACAGCCTCCTGAAAGCACCCAAGACCACAGCTTTAAAAGCTTTTTCATACCTTACGCTTCAATCCTACTCCTAGTTTCTTTGTTGTTTTCTGCAGGTGGTCTTTTAAATCCAGGGCATTTGCGACACTGCAGAAACAGCCCACAGATGAAAAAGTGACAAGATTATTATAAAATATTTGAGGTTTTAGCTCTATTTCTCTTTCTTTCCTTTTTTTTTCCCCCCTAACTAAACCATTTACCGTTTTAAGACTTCTTTTACATCAGTCTGACTCATTCCTTTGATAGAACCATAGATTTCAAAATGTTCCTCCAATGTAATATCTGGCCAAAGAGGATTTATTTGAGGGCAGTACCCCACAAATTTAAATGAATCATCTTCACTATTCAGTCCAAATGAGTAATTTCCCATCAGAACCTGCAGGGAAGACGGACAGACTTTACTCGACAATATTTTCATAGAACTCTCATAACTGTTTTGTTAAAATTTTAGCAAAAAAAAAGCCATTAGAAATTCTTTAACTAAGAACAAATAATAAATCTAGATTCATTTTCTATTTAGTTTGCAGCATGCATTATACCTGCCCGCCAGTTGGCTCAATGTCTCCAATGAGCATATTAATTAATGTGCTTTTCCCAGCTCCATTTGGTCCTAACAATCCCAGTATTTCTCCTAAAGAATGAATGACATACAAAATATTGCTTAAGGTCCAGTAAATGCAACTGTAAATTCAAAAACAAGACTCATTTTTGCAAATGTGGCAGTTCAAGAGCATGCAATTTGACTCTAACCTTTTTTAACACAGAGAGAGACATGTTTTGTTGCCACTTTCTTTATTCTCCTCCCAAGAAGAAATTCTTTTCTTTCATCATACTCTTTATGCAAGCCACTGACCAGAATGGCTGGTATCTAGAAGAAAACAGAGATAATACATAGATCAGTAACTAACCATGTGGGGTAGGCACAAAGTTCTTGGCCAGTGACAGAAAGTAAAGTGGAAATATTAGATTTTAGCAACGTGGCCACACGGTGTCACCTCTTTGCTGTTCTGGCTGCTTAATAGCTCTTTGACTCGCAGTCTCTCAGCCTTCACATCTTCATCTTCATTCTCATCATGTGGCACCTCTGGGCATTTCCACGTTCTGGCTTTCGTAAAATATCTCCTGAGAAGAGGAAAATATAATCAGGCCTCTAACTCTGTGTTCCAATGAAACAAAGCTCTTGGTAGAGATTTGCCCTCTTAACTGATGGATGAAGCACTTTGTGTTGGTCGAAGCTGGAAGTGACATATTTACATAGGACATTTGAGAAACCCCAAAAGACAAAGGAAGAGAAAGAATGATTGCATTTATGCCAGTTTTATACTGAGCTCTTTGTTAAGAGTATCAAGTCTCTAGTCAGGCAATGAGAAAGGAAGTTCATAGTCATCTGCCAAGCAGCAAACAGATCTGCTCTGTTAGCAGCAAGCGCAATCCGGGTGGCCAGGTGAACCACACTGACCTTCCCTTCTGCTACACCCGTTCCTGGATTTTACACCAGTGTTTCTAGTTATGTATTACTGGAAGAGACAATCTGAGGGAAAAATCTCAAGTTACTCCATTTATGTAAAGATAAGGTTCTTAAGAAATCCCTCATTTTGCACAGAGATAAAACCCATGTTTCTGCTCCCTGATGACTAAATTTCAGGCAGCTGAAGTTCGAAGAGAAAAGTCTTTAGGCACCAGGGATTGGATCCTGCAGAGATCTGCAGCAATCTCTGCAGACAGGCCAAGGAAAACCAATTTATTTACAATAAGCAGTCGTGGTTCCCTTCTGTAAAACTGCTGAACAGTTTTCTAAACAGAGATCAAAAGTCTGAAAGTTGTATGCATATATTTTAAAAAGTAAAATAGCATTTCACTTCATCATAAAGCATCTCTGATGCATGAATATAATATTATCTCTTAATAGAAGATGGAACCTATAGGAATCAAATCCATGTTTCCTTGTCAAAACACCTTATAACTGGGTAACCTGTGGTAACAGGGGGATGTTTTTGTTTTATTGCCAGTAGCATCCTCGACAGCTATGTGCTACATATCCCAGTTTAACTGCCAGTGTTATTGTAAAAAGCATCTTCTTCAGACTTTCACTATTAAAATATCTATTCAACGTAGAGACAAACCTGAAGAATGGATCCTCTCTAATTGTTTTACCTCCATTCTTCACCTCAAGACATCGCAAAAGGAAGAGCCATACTATACACTGCAAATAGGGCTAAAATAGACAAAAACAATTATAATTAATCCAAGCACTGCTAGCTATCCCCACACGGATTCTCTCTTTCGCCCTGTCCAGTTCGTTCCCATTTCTTTCACAGCCCTTTCACCCTCTCCTTTACCCTTCATTTGGCTCACTGCTGCCAAAGTTAAGTTACCTTCCTCTAAAGCCCACAAGATCCTGCTTAGTGAAATGACATTGAGGACTTAGAACGAGATAAAATATGTCTATTTGGTGGCAACCATTTGGTCTTAGGGAAAGAGAAAGGACTGTGCCCTTCTCTGCACTTCTTGCTGCGCCTTTACAACCTTCCACAGTAATGAAGATTAGTAGCAGCACTGTTGAGAACTGCTGAAGCAAATGTTGTGCTGGAGAGGATGGCAGCTTTTACAGATAAGTTCATGCTGTACTAGGTGACAAAGCAGGAGCCTAGAGTGATGTTACATCTTTATTAATCTTAAAGAAAGGACCTCCCAGCAGGTTGATGTTCCCTTATGGCAAACAGACATGCTTACAGCTATAACTGCTATCAAGAGCCTGTCCCATGGGTTGTAGAATCCTTCATTCTTTTGCTGATCTTTCCATGAAACCTGACAATGCAAAAACACACATTCAAGTAAACAAATATCCACCAGAAGTTGCCTATGATACATCTTACTTATATCTCAAATCAGTCATTTAAGTTGCCTATGATACATCTTACTTATATCTCAAATCAGTCATTTAAGCACTTTGAGCTCTACAGACATCATGGTTATGCTAGTTTGAAATTAGTAAAATTGTGTAGAAGTTCCTGGAGCTGCTCCCAGTCTAGAGCCACAGGCTGCAAATTAATCCATCCACCCGTCACTGAGTTTGCCAGAGACAGTCTCACAGCATTCAAAACATCAAAATAGCTCAGTTCCACGGACTGAGAAACAAATCACTTTCTATTAAATATTAAATTGAAGTTTTTTCTTTATATTTTTTTTAAACAGCAGCACTAACAGGAAAGCAGACTTTTCACCAGCAGTTGCTATTCTTAATGTGTTCAGTGGCTATTGATGACATTACACAGCTCTGCAGAAAACTTCTATTTACATGCCAAGAGAGTAAAAGACAATCAGCCACCTCCAGATTAAATAACATCAATTAAGAGATGTTCTGGAGAAGATTTTCTGTGTTCTCTTACCTTTATAAAACAAATCAGACAGCCAATAAGGGGATAGATAGGAGTGAAGATGGAGAAAACATAATGCAGGATGCTAGTGACAAGGTAATATCCCATAAAGAAGGCCACTTCAGTAACAACAGTACACACCAAGGCTGTCTAGAACAAAGAAAGGGGAAAAAATCCATTTTTGCTCAGTTCAGACTCTTCAGGTATAAGCAATCAGAAGTACATTGTTAAAGCTTTTATTGCTTTGGGATATCACAGTAATAAAGAGACATAGGTAAAAGTTTCAAATCAGGACACGCATGCAAGTATATTAACTGGAAATTCTGTTCTGGCTTTGTAGTTAACCTGTCTTCATAGTGAAACAAAATCCAGATAAAGTTACTCACCACTGAAAATATAAAAGACCAAAATTCTTTGGTATTTTGCACTTTTTTAAATGTGAATGAGACCACGTAAGTGAACAGCACTACTGATGGAACATAGCCAATCAGACAAAATACCTGCAAAGATTAAAAAATAAAAGAAAGGTTTCTCAGCAAATATATAGCAAGGAGATGTGGTTGAATTTCCTATATAAGAACTGGGATTAGAGTGGAACTCTAATTCTGGACACTAATAATTAATATAAAAGATTGCATGGATAGGCAGTAACTCCATTCACACAGAATGGAAGTTTTGAATTTCTTTTAAGCTAAGCAGTGCGGATCTAGCAAACAAAGCACTGAAAGATTGTATATTTTACTGGAAGAGCCTGGTATTCTGAACTCCAATTTTATTCTAGTATTTCAGTGGCTGAATGAAACTCCAAAACTCTACAGGAAGAAACAATATTTTGCCATTATTTCAATGTGACTGGTGTCTCTAAGCCAAAGCCCGGGATGCATCCTCAGGGCTCCTGATTTCCCATCATTCTGCCAAGTAGCCTGCCAAGAAGCTGTCGTGAAATAAAGCAGAGTTCAGTGCAACCCTCAGCCTCCTCTCTTACAACTGTGTCAAAATCAGATCATCTTCAGCAACGCCCAGATTTTATCAGGCATTTTCTGTGAACACAGTTTGGAAAAAAATATCTGCTGAATCATTAGTTCTAATAAGACTAAACATTTGTGGAAAATAAGAAGGTCCTTAGGCTCCCTTACATGCCATGATCCACAACCACACTTACCACAGCAAGGAACTTGCCAACATGGAAATAAACACCAGAGTGAAATGCAAACAGGCTGCCTATCATCAGGACAAGGATGGAGAAAAACAGTGGGAGATCAACGATAGCTTGGCCTGTCCAGTAAGCGGATGGATAGAGACCCGCTATCTTAAGTTGCGTGTATGCTTTGATCTGCGAAAAGGAGAACATCCATACTGTTAACTCTCAATGATAAATGAGCTGGGCCTCATTCTTCACCCTCATATAATGCTTTCAGATTGAAGTGAGGTCAGAGTAATTCACCCAGACATTCCTGATTCAAAGTTTTTAGTTTCCAAAGCAGCACAATGTATTTCCGCAAGAGGCAAAAGGGTTTTTCTCCCGTTTTCCTATGCATGGTAGTAAGTGCTATGCTCGTGTCTGCATAGGGGTGTCTGCCTTGCTCCTCTCAAGTCAAAGGACAGTATTTCTGAAACTTAGGTTAATTCTTGTGCACTCTGTAAATCAACATTGCACTGGAGCAAACACTAGCAGGCAGCTGCTGCATGACCATATGCCCTAAGATATTCCCCTATATGGCTAATTACACACTTTGCAAAAGTCTCAAACTGTGTATTTTAACTGAACTTTTACCTTATGGTTTTCTGTATTCTCCATGGCAAAATATGGTGGCATTCCAGTAACAATGATTCCCAGTAAAACAGACTGAAAGTAGAGCTCTAGCTTGAAAACTGTGTCAGAAGCATCCTGAAAAATAAAACAGGTTTTCTTGATATGGGGAAAAGACATGAGGATTCTTTGCTATGACACGTGCATACATAGAGAAAAATTAAAAAGAAAGGATACTGTGTCATACATGCTTTTAAAAGTACTTATTCTTGGAAAATATATTTAAATCAGACATAAAATTTCACTCCTTACTCAAGTTTTTAATTGCATTGTTTTTAGCACAGACTACAAAAACAAACACAAAAACATTCAACCACAGCATGTTCCATTCAGGTGCTAACCAAAAAAAAAGCTAGTTCATCAGCTGAGGAGCATACCATGAAATTTAGGATGCGCGTGATGAGTTGCAATAGTAACTGGAACAAGGCTGTATGTTTCAAAATATACACTTTATACATCTTGAACTCATCTGAGCAGTTGCACGAAGACAGAAAAGCTTATGGAAGTTTCTGGAGTAGTGAAAAATTGGAGTGTCTAACACACTACTAAAGTATTTATCCACTGCAGCATCTCCTGCAGCATCCAGTCCATTACTGCAGTATTTATCTAGTGCTGTATCTTCACTCTCCTGCTTGCCTCTAGCCTTTCCAGAGTTCCCCTGCCAAAGGTTATTCCCTGCAGCGTGTGGGAGGAGGCAAATCCCAAGTGACCCCATGTTCCGCCTCTCAAAATTGCAGGCAATCCCGTAACAGATTTTGTTCCATCCCTGCAGTGCCTCCTCCCCATGGGGAAGCTATGGAAGGTCTGTAGCAATGACGTGCTGCACACTATGAGCTTAACTACAATCATGTCATGAGCTCTTTTAATATTGTCTGCTGCAGACATGGGTCCTGCTTACCTGGATGAAGGGGTTGCTCCAGATTTGAATACTTTCAGTCACATTCAAATTGCGAAGGAGGAGATTACTAACAATATTGAATAAAACTGGCAGGGAATGCACCATGGTACTGTTGAAAGCAACTGTGAAAAGGTAGTACTAGAAGGAAAAAAAAAAAGTATTTGCTTTATTAATTTTCTTCACAAAGGGTAATACCCTGAACAAGGCTGAAAATGGCCAAAATTACACCTCAACTTTGATAAAAGTTGTGTAAAAAAGTATGCTTTGTAGGGAGGTTTGTACTGTCCTGGATGGTTAGTAAAACATAACTCAACTCAGTAAAATAGCTATGCTTATACAGAACAAGTCAACTGGAATAAATTCCCAAAATGTTTTATGAACGATGGCACCATGACAAATGACGTTTTACCAACTACAGCTCTGAGAAACATGAATGCAGAGCCTTGTGTACCTTAAGTTTTCACTAATGCATTAAAAAGTCAAAAAATTACATCAGTGAAGTACTGCATCATCATACCAACATTAACAGTTGCCACAAAGAAAAAGCGGGGACAAAGGAGCAAGATGGCATATTGCAAAGCATTTTCTTTGTTAGGCATTAAATACAATTCAAATATCCAAATCCGGTTGACATCCTAAAAATTACCTGAAGCGAATACTTACAACTCAAGATACCATTAAAAAAAAAAAAAAAATTCAAATTGCATAAGAAGGAAAAAAAAAAAAAGAAAAGAAAAGCCGTACATATGCCAGGTCTCTTGTGAAGCAAAATGTTTCTCTTGGCTTTTCATATTTTTGTGAGGAAGTAAACAGGGTGGAAGTTTTGTTAAACCACGAGAATAATTACCATTAGAAAGAACATTTATCTTGATAATATTCCATTCTGTTAACACATGAATCTCTCAAGCCTCTGCCATTAGCCATATTTCTTTTAATACTTGTGACATTTAGAATTTGACCTTTTTACTAAAAATAACCCACAATACAATTTCAATACCTAGAGTTGTCCTCTGGTATTCATCTGAATAGCAAAAATAAAATCTAAATCTATCACATCAAATGAATGATCAGTGTCAAATTCATCAAGTTGATTCTGAATGTGGTAGATATAATACCACAGAATAGTCACCAACAACTAGTGGTCTTCAGGAAATGGCAGCTCAGGTCCATCTTTCTTACCTTTCCTGATTCAAAAATGTTTAAAGCTGCGCTGTGTGGTGCAGCTGCAACATAGTTACTGTCATTGACCATCTCGGATTGTATGTTCAGGCTCCCAAGAGAGCTGACAATGCCATCGATATCTGAATCTAGCATAAGACAGGAAAACGGCATTATTACTCACCACCAGCTTGGAATATTTTACACAAAATATCAACTAATTCTCCAGTCGACAGCAGCGAACTTTTCTCACTGATATAACCCTTGGTGAAAGATCACTATTTCCTTACACATGCCTACCACAAATATCTTTCTTAGAATACCACAAATGTTTTGCTTTCAGCTTCATACTCAGCAGCCTTACTAGAATTACAAAAAAAAAGGTAGCAGCATTATCCAATAAAGTTGTATAGATCAATTGCATCAATGCAAAGTCAGGAAGTGGAGGTGCCAAGAAATATTACCAGAATACTCAAAGTTTCAACACTGCAGAGAATAAACTAAAAAGGCAGGAAATAACAGTCTCTCTGACACAGTATTTGGAGGACTGTAGCATGTACATATTCTGGACTGATCAAATATAGGTTTGTTTCTATGCATATATTGCAGCTACACAACTTTAAGTATTCTGAATTGAAACAAACCAGGATTTTCCAAGGCGTTTTGCACTCAGACTTTAATGCTGACATGTCCGAACATCTCTCATACAGTCTCTGTCCACGTCATTTAAAACAGTCCTTTCTCCAGAAATGTCATGTGAGTATTACACATGCAAGCAGCACTATCTCTGAACTGACAGATACCTATTCTCTACTAAGTCTGAAACTCTTCATGATAAATTATTTGGAATAATTTCAAGGAACATTTGCTCACAACATAAGCATCAAGTTTCTATCTATCTCCACAGTCAACCATGAGGAGCTCATGAAGCTGATGTTTGCAGTCCTACCTGTGGAATTCTGCAGGAGGAGACGAGTTCTGTACTTGTGATATTCCTCTCCGGGCTTCAGCAAGTACAAATCTGGGGAAAGTTTGATAGGAGCTACAGAATTTTTGAAGTAGTGGTGTATGAGAAACAAAAAAATCTGAACTAAAAGAAAAATCAGAAAAAGCAATAACCTGAAAGAAATAAAAGTTTCATTTTTACTACAATTCAGTGAAAGCAGACCCAGTTTACGTGCACGTCAGTTGAAACAACATGTCCTTCACCCCAAAACCAGGTATTCAACAGTAACACAGTCTTATATTTGTTATCACTTAGATGTAACTACTAAAATATATTAAATCACATCCTCTAGGACTTCTGTTGTTACTCAAACAGGTTTTGAGAATTCTGTATGCAAAGAAGAAAGCCTTAAAACTTACATAACTCTCACAGATTTATTTTCTCGCCTGAGACTAAGGAAGTGAACTCTTGCAATAGTAGAAACCTGCTTCTTCCAGAGAGCTGTATTGTTCATTGAAGGTGCTTTAGTCTCAGAGAACACCAGGAGGTTCTGCTCCAGATCATCAATTGATCTTGTATCGATATCCTCCTGTACTTGCTGGGAATTAAACACACTGTAATCTGAAAAAAGAAAAGAGGAAACTTCTAAAAAAAATCTAACTATGCAGTTTGGAATCATAGGGCTGGAAGAAGTTTGGAGGTCATCCATTTTTCTTCAAACTTTTAAACTGGAATGGGAAATAGATTCAAAGAAGGGGGAGAAAACTCAGCCCTAAGTGCAGGTTACAAATACTAATGCCCAAGCAGATAGTTGGAAATGAATTATATTTTGTCCATCTACAATTGCACAGAAGTACAAACTTCCATAAGGAAGATGAAGCATATGGCCATAAGTGGTGGCATTATAAAGCAAAGAAGTTAGATGTAAGTAAACTTGATGAAAAATTAAACACTGCAAAGATGTCCAGTAAAAGGCTTTCCCTAACCCCTCTGGAATCTGTTCTCACCCAAGTGACTCTCTGTTTCTGAATATTTCGGACGTCTGGAATAACATGTGATCTGATGCATCCCAAACTGCCTGACGGGAGTGTTTACAGGTGATTTTTTTTATTCTACTGCTGTAATGAAACTATTTCAAGCTGTGCCATAGCGTAGACAATTCTACATTAATTGGATATAAGGGAAAATATAAAAGGAAAATATTGGAGGCCTGTCTCACCTGCTTGATCAATCTCTGCTTCAACTTCCAGCTTCAGATATACATCCTCCAGTGTTGTCATGGAAACACCGTAAGTAATAACACCCAAGTGTGAATGAGTGTCAAGATCAGAAAATAAGCCTAGGGGAAGAAATGAAATATGTTGGTTGCTCTGAAGAAGCAACATCATCTTCCCAAAACACTTTAAGTTGGACACTGCATCTCTAAAGCCTTCAGCAAAAAGCCAGTACTATGTAAATACATGTGTTCATGATCGAGAAATCAAGCCATGGATTAAGAACCAAGGTGGTGATAAGCTCCTTCAAGTGCAAAACTTTTTGAAACGTCTGGTCAGTTAGGGAAGATGCTGCACAGTCTTCCCAAAGTTGTGGTGTTTACAACAAGTCTTCCTGTGCTTTGAGTTGCTCATCAGCTGACTCCAAACTCATCTCTTGTGGAAACATCAGCACAGGGATTGGGGAAGAACTCAGGCTACACAGACCTGAGGCCAAGCATGAGGCAGTTTTACAGATATAACCCTGAATAATCACATGTTAAAAATTACCCACATCTGTAAAGCTACCTTAACTGAGCAGGATATTCTGGGTGACGTGTGTAATTTGAAGACCAAATTACAGTCAGAGTGAGAGCACTCATTAGCACATCCGGAGAAAAACCATTTTCACGCTCTTGTCAATCCTATAAAATGAAGCACTCTGCAAACCCAGGAGCTTCACAGTCAAGGTTAAACTGAAAGAAATGCAAATGCATAAAGGTGGGAAGGGCAAGCAGGACACGCAGCGATGCTTACCAGATCACCCTGTTTTTTTTCTACCTCAATAGCAGAGATGCATTCCCAACCTCTGCTCCTCTTTAGAGTTTGGGGGAATTGATTCTATCTTGCATAAAGATGCCTGTTTTTCGAAAGTACCCTCAGTAACTACTAAAGAGAAAGTTAATAAATTATTTACTAGTGAAATGCAATAAGAAGTTATTTATGAAATATGATCCACATTCACATCTGTAGTGGTTCTGTCTCCTAGCTGTTCACATTGTCAACAGGACATAGTGTTTCTTCCATTTATTCCTGGGAGACAAACAAGGAGCCCTGTGTGCGACTGAGAAGATAATTGCTGCCATCTAGTGAAATCAGCACATTTGTTCCACTCACTCTCTTTCACCAGCAAATTTTAACATAATGACACAATGTTCTTTCCGGCTCACAACAAGAGAGATAATTGTAGGACTTGTGCCTTTCTGGCTTCCCGCTGAAGGCCAGTCTTGTTTACAAAAATGGTCTGCAGTAAGAAGATGGTGCTTCTACAAGACAATCACATTCTTGGCCAAAAGGTCTCTACATTTCTGTTAAAAGGCATTTTCCCAATATTTGCTTTTGGATTCCCACATCACTGAATAAACCACAACCCTCTTGGAGGAGGAGAGGAGGTCCTCTCTAACCCGAGAGAAACAACCCAGTGAGAAATAAAGACCTCACTGACAGAACTTGAGCAAAATCACAGTCAAAACCCAAGTATGTAGAGACATGCATGCCTACAGAAATGACTATATAACACTTTTCAAATACCAGCTACAGACACGCTTGACAGATTTTTCTTCTACATTCTTTCAGCCTTGCAATCCCTAAGAAAGAAGCAATACCTGCAAACTTGTCCATATCTTTGAGTGGTAATGTGTACACAAGCTGTTGATCGTTCTCTTGGACCAGGTTGGCTGCAGGTATATGTTGTCTTATCAATGATGTTGTTGCTTCAGTGTTGCAATATGCATCTATGTGCATACTAATAAAATATGCAGAAACAAATGTTTTTTAAAAAATACTTTTCTCCTTGTATCTATACCAGAAACATTAGCCAACAGAACACAAAACATTTAGTATGAGAAAGATAAAAGAATATTTTTTGCTGTTTTTTTTTTTCAGTGGGGCACTATATTATTAATTTCAACAGCAACACCATGTAGCACATATCATATAAATAAAGTACCTCAAACGGTAGCCAATTCCCCATTTGCTTTTGAGAAAGAGAGAAGATCCAAGGCATTTTAACATCCCTTGAGAAATCACAGCTTTGCGATCTAGAAACAAAATCAAAATCCCCTTTGAATCAAAGTACTGTTCATTTGTTTCAAAAAAATAATTTAAAAAGCTATGTATTTCAATCCTGTATTCCAGTGGTTAGAATAGTAACGTTACTGTTTCTTTAGGACTGTATCAACCTGCATCATATCAGAACTTACCAGCAAGAATATCTGCCTCATCCATGAAGTGAGTACTGAAGACTGTCACGCGATTTGCTTTTCTGCTTTTCAGGAGATTCCAGACAACATGTCGCGAGCATGGATCCATACCCGCAGTTGGTTCATCCAGCAGTAAAACCTAGATGCAAAAATAAGAAACTTTTTCAAACCCATATTCGCATCTCAGGTAATCCTACTTAAATAACAGATATAGGCCTTTGTTTGTTTGTTTGCTCTTTAGTTGTCTTTAGTTGCTCTTTACTTGATCTTTTATTGTCTAAAACAACCGGAAAAAATTCTGAAGTACATAAAGCAGTTATGCAAAGCTTTTAAAAATCACAGTGTGCTGCCACACTTATTTTTAAATAATGTAAATGCAGTTTCAGTTCTTGTAAGCCACAAGTACATCAATCTATAAGACAGAAGAGCAGTCTGGCTCCACTCCTCACTCCATGTGCTTGCTCACACTACCCAATATGAAGTGATCAAACTCATAGCTATAAACTATTAAACCCCTGAATCATGAAGGATGAAATGTTTAAACCATTTTATCTGTCTAAAATACAGACGAGATGAGGAAACAAAAATTAACAACTGGTCACAGTAACAACTTCTGCATCCTATATATTACACATAAAATGCATATATTACACAATTTTCACCAAAAAAAAAACAAACAAAAAAACCCCACACATTTAGGTGTACTAGAGACAAAGTCAAGAACTCTGTTGTCACACTCACCTTTGGATTTCCAAGAATAGCAATTCCTAATGACAGCTTCCTTTTCTGCCCTCCACTTAATTTTTTAGCTTGATTGTCTCTGATCGGCTGCATATCCAAATCTAACATTACTTTTTGCACCTTTGAAAAACAAGAAGCAGAATTATTACTAATAAAAGAAAGGCACTATGACATTTTTACAGGATTACAATTCTCAGCATTCAGATTTATCTTTGTAAAAATATCTATCAACATTCTGCATCCTCAGTTTTGCTGTAAACTAACATTCATTTGAATACTTGTCTTAAGGAAGTATCTTTGCAGCACAGGGCTGTTCTACCCAGCTAGATTAAAAATGACACACAATGACGATACCGAGGTCTAGCTGACTTACCTCTTGTATCAAATCATTCTGAGGTATTCCTTTGATTGCAGCAAATACAGACAGATTCTCCTCTACGGTTAATATATCAAAGTTTATATCTAGCTGAGGGCACACCCCAGCTATTTGTCGTACTTCAAGCATTTCATCTATTTCAGAGACTTTGTGTCCATAGACAGAGACAAACCCTAAAAAATCCAAAAGTAACCAAATGAAGGTTTTTTTACACTGAGACAGAAAGTAGGCTATCAGGTTCAGCTAAAAATGGGCATTCATCTAAAATGATCACTTTGAGAAGACAGAGGCCAAAGAAAAAGTTAGCATCACTTGGAATAACCTCAAAGGTTAATGTCAAAGGCTAATGTTAATGATAAATAAATAAATTTTCTAAAATTGGGAAACTCACCATCCGTTGGTGGACAAAGCCCACAGAGGATGTTCATCAGTGTAGTCTTTCCTGTCCCGCTGTGGCCAAGCAGAGCTGTTATCTGTCCTTCATAGATGTCAAAGGATAAATCTAGCCCAGCAAGGCAAAGGCAATGGAAAAAGGAGACACTAGTGATATATTTGTATTACACCCAAGAGCCTTGTATCGCAGAACTAAATTCAAATATGGACATATTGGGTATGCATTTAGACACTGCTCAGAGGAACACCTTACTTCCACTCTTGGGTACAGCATGGAAAGCTCTGCAAGAGCAGCAGCAAACAAAGCCGGGAACAGCCACCGCTTGCACCAACTACAGAGAGACCTCCCTTTAGAAGTATATGATTTCATGCCACATGGGAAATTACAGGGAAGGGAAGAGGGAAACGGGACTGTGACGATCACATTGCTTAACAACATGAATGGAGGTGAAATAAAGACCAAGATGTCATTAGATTTTCTCTTAGTGACAGAAGAGCTCCTCTTTTTCAGACACAATTTTAGAGGATTACTGCCCAAGCGGTGAGAGAAGACACACAAAAGCGTATCTGGTGTTCATGCTCCAAGTCCCACCCCACCAAAAGAAACCAAAAAGCCAAACTGAAACGTGAAAGACCACTCATAATTCAGTTAGTGCTCCTCTGTATCTCATAAGCAACTTAAAAACTAAAATGTTCTTACTTCTGAGAGCCTCCACAGTTTCCCCCTTTTTCCTGAATGTTTTCTGAACACAGCTGATTCTGAAAGAAGACACGCCATTTTATAAACTACTTTAAGATCTTCATATGTCATTTTGATCGACCAACATGCCGCAACAGTCACAAAAACAAACAAACAAATCCAAAAAAAAGACCATGCTAAAATCACACAAAATATCTAAAGAGCCACAGAGGCAAACCAAGGACAGGGGCTCTTGTAGGACTCACTGCATCTCCACACTGGTTTCAGAATGCTTTTTCTCAACACCTTACTTGCTTACTGTCTATGATGACTGAGTAATTTCAGATCTGCATTTCTTTCATGGAATAGAAAAAGGCACTAAAGAATCCCGTACCAGAGAAGAGGGCACGACTATTCCTCAATGATTTCACAAACTGACGGAAGATTTAACAGAGAGGATATGCAAAAGATGTGATATTAGCGAAGACCCCAGGATGTAACTAGTGACAGATCTTGACAAAAAATCAGGCAAAGAAATACAGGTATCTTTCCCTTCAAGGAAGGTAATAACCCTTCTTCCAGCTCCAGTGTTTTTTTTTTTTTTTTTTTTTTTTTTTAAAAAAAAAGGGCAACAATGACAAAAACAAACCAACCAGGTTACGTAAAGGAACAATTTCAAAGATGGGTTTGGAGATGCATTTGAAAGCCTGGCAAGATTGCCAGAGAGGTCAGAGAGTGAATTACAAGTGTAAAGGATGGGGAGGAGAATGGAGAATGAAAGACAACAAAACCTGGATGTACAAGGATGGCAAAAGGGGGAGAAAAACAACGGAGAGCTAACAGAGATGCTATGGAAAGGGTCCAGGGCAGATGAGCAAAGGCTACAATGCTCTCGCATGAACCTCAGAGCATCAGGAGGAAAAGTAGACCTTTCACTGTGTGCTGGACATACCAAGATACGTAGGTAACATAGACAACACAGTAATTCTGCTCACTAAGCTCAAATATTTACTTGACCCTAGTGGAGCCAACAAAAGGGAATGAAGATGAAGAATTTCTCTCATGCTATTCTGTTGGAAAACAATGAAAACAAGGACTAAGGGAATAATTCTGAAAATAAACTGTGAGAAGCACTGCATATATATGACAGTCCAGACAAAAGTCTAGATGAAAGACAACAGGTAACATGAAACTTGAAAGACGAAAGCAAGCATAGCAGTTTTTAAGTTGTCTTTTACCCTTTTACATATGATACCTGGTGTAAAACAACCAAGAAGTTCCCCCATTTATGAAGAACTTAGTCCTCGTATAAACCTCAAATTTAACTCTCTCTCCTGTAAGACTCAGATGCGTGTTAATGGAAAATAACCCTCCCAGAAGAGCAGACGTTTCGACATCTGCAAACACTTATGCCTCTTGTGGCCTCAGTGAAATCAAAGGAATGGAAAACTGACTGTTTTTGAGAGGACTCCAATTGAAGGAATACAATACACAAACAAATCCTTTCCTTAAGCAGAGTGATTTATCCTTGGAGGACATCCACGTAGTTGATGATGGGGCTTCATTGAAAATGGAAAATAGTTGTGCTGTGTGTGTAGAGAACTATCTGCAATGCATACCATATGCTATTTGAATCAACACGCTAGAAAAACAAGAGCAATTTTCAGTTCAGGCATTAAACATCAGGAATTCAGGTGATTTGCTCAGCTGAACTTGGAGATTGAGGTGAGTCATACCTGATGGCTTCTTTGCCCTGAAATTCAGATGGCACAGGTTCGACCATCTCACTGAAACTGAAACTGCCATTGATGCTGCCCTCATACAATTCCTTGTAATTTTTTCTGCGCTTTGACCAAAATGAGGGCTTCATGAAGAAAAGTGATGTTCGGCGCAGTCCAAACTCCCCTGAATAATAATAGGCAAAAAGAAAACTTCTTAACAGTAACGGTAGATATATCTCAGCGTTTCAGTTTTGGCTATTTAACCTGTGAGCAATCCTGCTGCAAGTTTAGGAGCCAACCCCACCTCCTGATGCTGGAGGGATCTAGGCAGCCAAGTTCACACTATCTGCATTTAAATCATCATTCCCAACAGTGCTCCTGGTAGATTCTGGTTTCTTTAAGTATTTAAATACATGCAGAAATCTCTCTCCACTCAGGAAAAAATCCTAGTACCAAAGGAAACATGACTGAAATACACACAATGTAAAGAAACGGAGATAACAAGCAAAAGAAGCTGAAGAGCCTAAGCAGGGATTAGTAGCAAGATTAACAACGTTGTTCTATATTCTTTGTTAAAACTACTGCTATCACAAGGAAAGGTCTGGAACAGGCAAAGTAGTCTTTAATTTTCAGCCCTGTAAAAACAAATTGCAAAGGCTGAGACATAAGTTAACCCAGCAAAGAAGCTTTTCCTTTTAAAAAGTTGTCTGATATATCTTAAAGCTATCAATTCTAACTGCTAATATCATCCTCGCATCTCACAGTTTTATTACAATAAAAATTATTCAGAAAAACTAGTCTAAGCCATAATTAAAAATATATTTGTAAACAGCAGGCACCATATCATTTCTCCACAAAGGACAGCAATACCACAGTATGTTGGAGCCATTGACAAAGGACCTAGTGGTTCAGAAATGCCACCTATGCCACTGATTTCAAACTGGGGGTTCAGAACTTCTGGAAATAATGTTAGCACAGTTCAGTTTCTTTCATGAACATACCTGGAATAACCTGATCAAGGTAGAAATAATGTTAGCACAGTTCAGTTTCTTTCATGAACATACCTGGAATAACCTGATCAAGGTAGACAGCTACAAGCAGATAAAATATGCTATCCAGCACCAACAAAATAAGAGAGATATAGAGTGGGTAAGGGCCATGATTTAGATTTGCAAATGTTGCACCATCTTCATAATCTTCTAGATGCATGACCTGCCAACAAACATGGACACACTGAGATGTTACAGACCGGCAATATTATGAGTTGGAATGAAATGATGGCATGGTGCAAAACTTAGGAAGAAAAGAGATCAAAAAGCAACTGAGATCACAACAAAAATGAGCAATAGTTGCCCAATGCATTTTACTTGATATTAAAATTGCCATAGAGACCTATTAAAGTAGGCAATGTCCTCCACCATCATTAAACAGACAAAGAAAAAAAAAAAAGAGAGAGAATTACACTAAGAATATCAATATCACTAATGCTTTGAAGGTAATGCCAGACAAATGACTGCAACAAGGCTGCAACCAGAGCAGTGCAAGGTGATTTACCTCTGCGATGCCGACCAAGAAGGTGCACTGACATAGGGGCGTCAGAATCCACACAAAAGACTTCGGGAAATCTTCCAGCAAGACAATATTAAGACCCACAAAACCAAAAGCCAGCGTTGCCAAAAATTCAACTATACCCACATTTTTTGACTTTTTAAATAGAGGGGTCAGCATAAGTGCAAAGAAAACCTACAAACAGATTAAAAAATATATAGTACAGTAATATATTAAAAAAATATAACAAAGCATAGAAAATATAAAAGAAAGACCATAACTTCATTTTCGTCTCTGGTAACCAAACTGTGTTCCTGGTTGCTGCCATTTCAGCAATAACCAAGACCCACATGTCCTTTAAAAACAGACTATCAGGAGCAACAGATTTCCCAAAGATCCAGGCAAGGGACCAAAGAAGAATTAGGAAAGAAAAATATGAAGCCATTCTTTGCAGGAGGCATACATACGTAATTATACATATGTATGCATACATACAGAAATTTATGTTAAGAGATATATAGTAAATAAGTATTTTAAAATTGTTTCATTATGAACTTTGACAAGTAATTTGTTATACTAAATTGATTCTTGAGTTTAATTAGAGTTTTAACATTATACTATAT
The DNA here is from genome assembly GCF_059628265.1 of Tinamus guttatus. Lineage (NCBI taxonomy): Eukaryota > Metazoa > Chordata > Aves > Tinamiformes > Tinamidae > Tinamus > Tinamus guttatus. The sequence continues at coordinate 1,115,585 of NW_028288579.1, read as the reverse complement.
AGTAATAGCAAATGTGTAGAAGCGGGCATGGTTTGGGGCTTCGAAGTAGTACAGCACTGCATTTTCTCTTCAAAGACATATGATGACTATAACTGAAATGCTTTGCTAAGGAAAGCGATTTCTCATAGCCACAATCAAGACCTGCTCAAAGTCCCCAAACCAGAGCGGAATACAGAAAGGGGATAGGGCACGTGAAATATCTGGTTCTAACGAAACTACATCCACATTGTCTAGAAAAGAAAACAGCATCCGATGGGAATGCAAAACTCTTGGATAGGATGGCCAAATTCAACGAGATTGAGAATACTTACTGAAGAGATTCCATATAGGAAAAAAAGAAGAAATATCACAAAGGCACTGCTCTGGGGAAAGAGTGAAGAGGCGGTTGCGATGACTGCCATAAGAATGGACATGACGAAAATCAAACTCGTGTACAGCAGCACCCAAGAAAGCCTACAAGGAAAAGGAGGGGAGGAACACACAGACACAGAAAAAAAAGAGACAAAAACAAACAAACAAACAAGTGAATGAATTCACAGTCTGAATTACTCCCAAAAGCAGCTAAAAATACAATTCCTTATTACTCCTGACAGATGCAACAAGTGACAGGCTTGCAACAAACAAAACAACAGCCTCCCCAAAGAAAAGAGCTCTGGTAAATATTAATATAATTGTCTGTAGCATTACAGTATGCACATGAGGCCCCAGGACTGCCTCAACACGAAACCACTGATGATTCATGGTATTTTTCTGAACGTGCATAATTAATTCCCTATTTTAACCAGAAGAGGGAAGTTGAGTAGTATGTTTCAATTATTAAAGAAATTCTATTTAATATTTAATACATTAGCCAGTCCAGTAGCTGAACAGGGTAATAAAATACTCTTCTGTACAAAAACAGAGTTAGAAGTCAGTGAGCAAGTCTGATCTCAGCAAAGAATTCTTACAGGTGATGTTCTCACAAGCAAATTGGTTAGATTATTTTCAGCTGTCTATCAAAGTTTCATTACAAGGCTTTTTTTCTTTCCTTTTTTACATTTTCTCCAGAATGAATAGGTCATACCAAATACCCACATACCAAAAGGCAGTGTCATGAAGTCCCAATATTTTTAAGAATTCCTTCAACTTCCTCTCCTTTTCTGCCACGATATGACTTGCCAAATAATAACCAAATGGTGAAAAAGCAATCACGAGGTAAATTAAAATGATGGCACGAGGAAAACTGTCTATTTCCATCACTTCAGCCTCTCCCATAACGACAGCTCTTGTTAATTCAAGTTGTTCCCAAACTGACTGATTAGTCTTCAGCTAAAAGGAAAGAAGGAAGAGTTATTCTGGCCTGGTTTCTGATTTTCCATCTGTATCCTTTCTACTCAATGTATGTAAGCTAAAGGTCAGTAAGGTATTTTATTCCAATAACAGACAACTTCACAAAAACATTCAGACTGAAGGCAATTCAAGGATTTGAATTCCTCTGGTCTTATTACACTGTTAATTTACGCTTACCTGTATAATTGCTGCATCGATGCAGGCTTGCAGAGCTGTAAATCCGGAATGCCAGTACGTTACGGATTCACATCCTTTCACCAAGCTGGAGCAACTGGCTACAGAATAATCAAGGCATTTAAAAAAGCATTTTAAAAAAGCCAAAATCTGGAGTTACAGCTGTCCCATCCCGAATGTAAAGACGCTGCAGGTTTATACAATCCCTTTATATATACATATATATATATATATATACACACAGAGAGAGAGAGCATATCTGCACAGCACAGGTGTCAGAGCCATAAGGGTCCCTGCCAGACCCTGGCCTGCCCTGAACCATGACAGCAGCTCGAGCAGCAAGGGCCACAGAGCTGTACTGAAGCTATCCGGTGCATCTCACTTGCTTCTGCACTTCGCTAAATTAAACAGCACTCCAAATAGTTTCACATATTGCAGCATACAATATCAGAGCGAAATAAAAAAAAGAAAAGGAAAAAGAAAAAAAAGGAAAACTGAGGATCTGACTTTCCAGTTTATTCCTGTAACAAACAAAAATAAGAGTGTGCACATGTACCTCTCGACTCCATGTAAAGAGAAGACGTGGTGACAGAATCAGGAAACCTAAGTTGGTAGGACATAGCGCCATTGAATACTACCCCCACAAAGTTTGAGGATTTGAAAGTACTAGCCTCTTGAAGTTCTTCTTCACTTAAATACTCTTCTGTGATTATGCCTGCAAGATAACAAATGATCACATGGATTTAGGTATCAGCACAGCAGCAAGAAAAAACTCTGCAGCAGTTTATTTTAAAGCAAAGTCATGCCAGTCATTGATGATTTGTTTGGATTTGGCTATATATAGGGTTATGGTTTTGTTCTGATAAAGTATTCCCATGAATATAAGCCTGCAGGAACGCCCTGTTAATAGCTGCATGAGTAATTCAAAGAGAAATTTACCCCAGCACCTTTCCCTCAATCCTTTCCCTGCCCTCCCCACTGCGTTTCTTCTGTTTTAACAACTTCTATGTCCCAATCCTTAATTTATGTTCAAGTATCAGCACTTTTCAATAAGAGCAGATCAACTAGCATATACAATTAAATATATGAAAATACAGTATTTTGTCACTGACTTCATTAAAAAACTTCAGTTCTCAGTCCACAGAAAGCACCACAGAAGTTTTAAGGGAGAACAGGCTTTGAAGGCAGAAAGTGGAATGATTTACTGAAAACAGAAGAGGATCTCCATAATGAAAATGCAGACATCAGGTTGTGCTGTAGATTAGCGATACCTTTGAAGCATGAACACCACAAGGCAGAGAGTCAAAGATATCAAACTAAAAATACATCAGAGTGGTTTGGGGTAGCTCAGTTACCACTAGCTATGTCAGCTCTGCAGGGGGAGAAAAAAAAATTTAAAAAAGTGCTTTGAAAGATCGCTTTTAAAATCACAGAGGTGACACAGTATTAACGAATCATCATTAAAAAGAAAATCATTGTTCTAATAGTAACAACACGATTGAAAACTCAACCTGAAATATCTGCAGATCAGTATCCTCTCCTGAACCTATCCCAGGATGTCGCAGTCTAAATACAAATTAGTTCAAGAGAGTTTCAGTGGCTTTGAGGCCTTTGCATTTTCTCTAAAATCCTTTCCCTTAGCTATGTAACAGGACTGAATTGCTGGATGTAGCAGGAACACACATGTGGAGAATGTGAATTGCTCTGAGGAGACAATGCAGGAATATTTACCAACCAACCCCAAATGCCTTCATGGTCTGTTCTCTTTAGCTGTGATAGAAAAGCAATGCCTTCCAGGAGAGGCAGGTCTGATCAATCCTCTTTAAACTGAAGCCACAGCGTGAGATATACATAGAAAAAAAAATTCTTAGGCATTCAGTATACCATCTTCAAAGTTATCGAAAGCCACTTTCTTCATGATTTCTCTTGCCATGTTGGTTGGCGGCGTGTATCCAACAATTAAATTCACCAGCAAGGAGGTGTCTAGAGTACCAAGGTCGGTGTTAGGGACCTCGCTGTATTTCTTATGTGGATGCATCATGCTCATGAGTATTAGCCAAAACAAGAAAAAGAGCGGGAAAAGGACTTCCTGTACAAAGAAATATATAAAAATTGAGAATTTCAAAGAACGGTAGTAGAAAAAATAAAATCCTGAGTCATACAAAGTTGAAAGAAGGGACTATGTTTAATAACTTGGCTATGAAGATCCCTTAATAATTTCAAGGCAATAACAGATTTAGTACCTTTAATGCCAAAACCTTCTGTGTGGCACTGTAACAGGATTTTAATGGCATGCATTGGTAACTTGAGAAGCTATTTTAAATAGCTTTAAAGCTATTTTTAAAGCTTTAAAGGTAAAAAGGAATAATTCTACCCAGTCTTACGTATAAGTAAAACTTATGCTATTTAGAAAAAAAAGGCAAAAAAGACCATGACAACTAAACGAGTTTACCTCAGAACTTCCCTTTGAGTATCATACATTTGGCTAAACCTTTAGAAGAGATAGAAATCTTTTGAAGAGGCCTAGTCCTGCTATACCAGTCAGCTATGATCCCTAGAAAGCATGCACACTTCTTGAAAGTGTACTGATTGCACAATTATTCAAGGATATCTTCTGGATAATGCCAGATTACCACTCTTGTGATACATATTTCCAGGCCAAGGATTGCAATAGATTCTGAAAACCTATTTCAAACCAGAAATAAGACCTAGAAGCTTCAGAAACACTGTAATGAAGCTGAACACTGTCTCCAATTCAAGAACCACTTAAATGTAGAGTAACTGCAGACACAAAGATGACAGTAAACAAGCACTGCACTTACCTGAACACTGCTTTTCTTAGTCCTGCACTTAACAAGGCAGTTCTTGAATAAAAGGGCTCTGGTTTGTCGCCACACACTTGCCTCTCTCCGAGTACTTGGTGCCATTTTCAAGACTAGTTTGTTTAAAAGCAGAAGCAAAGAAAAAAAATGAAATAACAAAATAATTTCAAAACGCCTAAGCCAGGCAGTTGCAGCATTCATTACCTCCAGAAAGGGCTCTCCAGTACACATGCTAGACTCCTATTACAGGCAGAAGTTGCTATTTACAATCAGAGTCATTGCAAACAAGTCTGGGAGAGATTTTAGAATATCATTCAAGTGGTCTTTCACTCAAAGACAGGATTAGTTCTATGCAACATAACAAGACTCAAGCAAATCTTGGCTTATTTTCTTTTTATTATCCAGATATTATAAACAAACATTTTCAACTCAATGAATAATTCTAATGTCCAACAGACAAGCTCAGGGCAGCAAGCCAGACCAATACATTCAACAAGACATATCACCCTAGGCAAACTGTTCAATTTACTGTGAGTAATCCTTTATACTGCAGCAAATGCAATACTGCTTATTTTCCTAATTTACCTTTTCATTAGGCAAGCAGAATGAACAGTACAGTGTCGCTGAACATGCACATTTGGTACAAAAAGAGATTTGAAAATGCTCTTTCAATAGGTGCTACTAAAATTCCACCAAGCCATACATTGTGATCAGAGCGAATGGTAAGATGGGGAATAATCCGCCTCTTATTCCTACTTCTGCCACCAATTTGCTGTCAGAGTCGCTACTTAATCTCTATCTCCATTTCCTCACCTATAAAATTGAAATACAAGCCTTAACTTCCCAAGAAAGTTAATATGAGAACAATTGCAGTCTTAATATTGCTTGGCAGATACAAGCAACTCTAAACCATTACCACCATCCTTTCTAAATCCTATTTTACTAGCCCAGCTAAGAAGGTTAGTGTCCCACTAGTTATATTGCAGATCTTGCAAACCCAAGGCAGGTCTCCTGCCTAGCATCTCCTTCTAATGGCAACATGTTTGGGATGGCACAAAAAGAAACCATTCAAATGGGTGGAAACTGAAACCCTGTACCCAGATGTTCCCTTCTGAGACTGATATCACACAGAACCAATCTGGCTTGCAGCAGTATTGGCATGCTGCAGGGGAACAATTCAACCATTTCTCAGCATTCGAGACAAAACAAGTACAGTTTTTAAGAGTTTATCTATATTCCAGGCTTTCCGGTTATCGACCCTTATTCAGAGGGTCAAGAAATGCGTTTGGTGACTGCACATGCAAAGCACTTGTGTAGCAGGAGCCAGCTGCCCTGCTATCTTACAGACAACACACAGAGACAACACACAGTTCAAGGCTCCTTCCTTGCTATATTATAATATTGAAAGCTATTTGGGGAATGCAAACATCATTTAACTGAAGTAACACATGAGGTTGCTCAGATGCCAGCACTGCTGCTGCGAGATTAGCTTGTGCAATGAAAAACTTCAAATGGTCAAACTGCTTAGAGATAGGCATTTCTATCCGAGCACGTATTTCTTTAAGCGTAGGAGGAAAGGGAGAAGGGGAAGGACATCTGCAAGCAAACAAACCACCACTCACTGCTCTCCCTGGCTCTGATGCTGGACTTGGCTCTGCGTAGGCAGGTTGGCAGATGCTCGGAGCCCGTCGGTCAGCAGTCCCTGCGCGGCAGCTCTGGCTGGGCACACGCAATGCAAGGACCTGCAAGACACACATTTGCACCCAAAAAGAGCCTTGGGAACAGGTTCCCGTCAGAGCAAGCAACTATTTCCTAGAGTGCCTTTAATAGCACGAAAATGAATGCTACTTTAAAAATTAAACATCTTGCTTTTTTTCTCTTTCCTTAAAAATAGGATACTTAAATGTCACCATAATGCCACTTATTAATTCTTGCAAAAAAATAAAAATAAAAGAAAAAGGATGATATGGTTCAGGAGGGATGTGGATCAGGTGAGAAACCCTTCAAAATGACATAAGAGAGATTTTAAAAATAACCAAGAAAAGCAACCGTTTCTTACAAATTGTAAAAATCAAAGTGTTTCTTCTCTCTGCTCACAAGCTCTAAGCGTCTGGACTTCCACTGCCTGCATTCAGGAGCAGATTTCAAGGGGATTCACAAGAAAAGAGGCTCCACTAATTTCCTTGCTGAATGCAGCATGACTGGATTAAAACAGCATAGTATTAACTTCATTAAACTTCAGTTTAATGAAATCCAGAAAAGTGGCAAAGCTGATTTAATCACATATGGGTCAAGGACTGCTCCTTTCTTCCTATGCAGTAAAAAACAGAACGAACAAAACAATATCATTTCTACTTATCCTTCGGAGTGCTTCCATGCTTTAATTCACATCATTTTGGTTGAAGGGAGAGTCCCTATAAGACTAACTCATTTCTCGGTATTGCATTTGAATAGCAACAGCAATTTTTTTTCAACTACTTTACAAGCAATTAAGAATATTAAGAACTATTGCGTGAATGCTGACAAACTTTTTCTTGGCAAGAAGGAAAAAATGCTTTCAGAAACTGCAGATGAAGAAAACAAATGCTGAACAGAAAACATTTGCTGAACAGAAAGAAGCATTGCCATGATGCTATTTGACTAAGTATATTAGAAGAAATGAAAAGACTCTTAACCTGCAAACGTCCTCAATGATTTAGCCACTTCTCTGCAATTGTGCGCTGACAGGAGATGCGGCTGAAGCACAACAGCTTGTGGGTGTCTCAAATCAAAGCAACCCCAGGGAAATTGTCGCTTTTGAGCATTTGACTCTACATTCGAGATACTGATAATCCTTACAGGAGAAAAACAATGATAATGTGATGCCCAAGAAGACTTCCTCCTTTTCTTCAGATGACAAGCTGACAGTGGCCTGCAGTGGTTAATGTGATTTGCGTGCTTCAAATCACATACCCTTGTTTTTCAAGTGAAGAAAAGCGTAAGCCTCAGTCAACTGAAATGTGGCTTGAGGGGGAGAAGGGAGGGAAAACACAACAAAAAAAGGAAATACACCAAAGGACAACTCTGCAAAATGATAAAAACAACGCAGATTATCGATCTTGCTACAAGCAGGTAACAGACTAAATATAACAAACACCCCGACAGGCCTTTGGTTGATCTTGCATTCCTTAAGCCATATTAAACTCCATACTGCCTTCCCTTTATATATTCCCTTATATATTCGCCGACCCTGCTGCCCCAACGTGAGGCAGCGGCTCCCGTGGGACTCTTGGCAAGGTCGCTAATTACGAGCTCGCCCAGATTGGGACCCTGCTCCCACGAAAAAAAAAAAAAAAAAAAAAAGGAAAAGAAAACACCCAAAACCTAAGGAAATGGAGCAAACCCAACGCTCCGCTTGCTCTCCAGCAATGACGCGCGACGCCCGGCGCAGCAAAACTCCTCCTCCTCTGCTGTTTGCTCCTCGTTTTCGCCCACGACCCGCTTCATCCCCATGGGCATCGCCTCCCCCCGCCCCATCCGCAGGGACCGGCGGGTCCGGGGTGTCCCCTGGTCGCCTCGCTCCGTCGCGGGGGACTCACCGCGGAGGGCGCCTCGGCCCGGCGGGACGCGGCGCTCCCGGCCCGGCGCAGGGTGAGGGGCGGCCGCGCTGCTGCCACCGCCCCCGGGGCGGAGCGGAGCTGCCCTCGGCGCCGCGGCTGCATCTGCATCCTCCCCCCTGCTCCAAACCCCCCTTCGCGGCGCTGCCCCCCTGCAGCAGCATGACCACCGCCTTCATCTTCATGTCCATCCCCTTCCTTCTCCTCTGCAGCGAGTAGGGCCCCTTTGCCAGGTGCTTTTAAGGGGCACCCACTGTGTAAAAGGCAGTGCCGCAGAGCTAAAAGCCACCCCCGTTACCCAAAATACGGTCCAAAGCGTTGAAATCTTGGGAACCCCTGCAGAATTCCGATGCTGCATGCCAGCTCCCAGCACTGCCTACAGAAACAGGAGATGCTGGTGGCGGGAATACGGCAGCGACACTGCCTGCTGAGTCACGGCTCCTGAGCGCCCATTGGAAAGGCCCGTGGCCCTGGTGGGTGACCAGCCCACTGTGGGCGAGCAGGATGTTCTGTGATCAGAGATACAGAGCTCTTATCAGTAGCGCTGCCAGTGCCAAGAGACCAATTTGCATGCTCGGTTTAAAACGCTGGCTTTGAGTTCTTAGCAGAAAGCACAAGCTGGAAATTAAACCCAGGGGTTTTGCTGCAGAAAAGATGCTGCATATGTGTGCGTGAGAGCTCAGGAAGAGACTCCTGTGCACCTCCTTGTGTTCCACAATATACTGCTTGGCAACAGCTTCCTCCAGCAAACACAGTATTCTGGTGGAGGAGGTTTTGAGCCGGTATTTCAAAATGCCCCTTTGGGTTGGTTTTGTGAACCTATCGAGTGCTGTATGAGCATCGCATAGGGATGCGCTGAAATGCAGCTGTGTAACAACAATTTGGATTCAATACTTTTACTTGGAAAACTGCAAATCAGTTGCCTGCTTCCTCATCTGGAAGAAAAGGGTCCCAAGATACCTCATTAAGCAGAAAGCTCAAGCTTACATTTCTAGATACCATTGCCATACAGGAGCCTTTATGTTCACACTTCCCCATGCAATGAGGATGAGGAATTTTCATCGTTTGTGCTATCTCACGTGCAGCTTTGCAGAGTCTAGTCCACTGGACACAACAAGGCGTCTCCAGCCCCTCCTCGGCTCTGCGGGTGAGGCTGTTCCCAGCAGGTGTCCTCCGAGAGCGCCCTGGCTCCAGGCACCCTGGCAGCTTCTCCCACCTTCAAACCCGCTGATTCCTGCAGCACATGAAAACCAGCAGCTGTTTTCACTAGACACCTCCCAGGGGGTTGGGTTCAGGCATCACCTTCAGAAAACCATCAAGTTGCATCTTGTCATCTTGCTATTGCTCCACCAGGAAAAGAGAAAAAAAAAAAAAGAAAAAAAAGTCATTGATAAGGACTGCTTTGATTCAAAACTTCTCTTTTTTTCCTTCTTATTTCCATCCAGCAAGGAGTATTAGACACAAATACTCCAAATAATGCCTAATTTTGCCTAATGAATGTGGAGTAAATACAATGGCCTAACCTGGGCTTCAAGAAAAGTAGCTTATCCTCACACTATCTAGCATTAAAAATAAGAGAAGACCAGTCTAGGACTGTTTTTTTCTAATCATTCTGTTGTTTGTTGTGGTCTCCTTTTATTCTTAAAACTAATGTTAGCTACTTTTATTTATGCTCTACCAGAAAGTTTTGAAATCCTGTCAGTTTACGGTATTTTAGCATAACAGCCCCTCATCAGCAAGTCAACACCTTTTTTTTCACCTCAAACAGTGCTCTCACACTGCAGTTTCTAGATAATGTGTCCTGATATCTGTGTGCAGGACTGGTGCAACAAGCGGGTCAAAAACTGTCCCCAGAGCGGGCAGAGAGCTTGCCTAGAGTAACTGTCACCTACGGCACAGCAATGTTTTTCATCTACAAAGCATATAAAAGCCATCACCTATTAATTTTTACAATATCCCTGCATGTTTAGCTGCCTTAAATATAATCTTCATTTATACAGTGAGAAAGCCAGGCAGGAGTCATGCAATTTGTTGGAAGTCAAAAGAGTCTGCATCTAAGAAAGAGGCACAATCCTTACTTCAACCAGTGGTAATCAGAAACCACTCCAACTTTTACTTCTGGGCAAAAACCTCTCAATTGAAGAGAAATGAAATTTATTTCCTTCACTGAAATAAGGTTTTAAGCACCCAAAACCAGGCAAAGAGAATTATGCAACAAAGCAGAGGTTTGGTAAGTACAAACCATCCTATCTTGTGTACAGAAACACAGACTACAGACTTACGGTTTCTACTTACCTCTAAATGGCAAAGCTTTCACTTCTACATCAAGGGTCCTTTTGTCACCATCAGTCAAGGGTGCAGTCCACAGCAAACATATGGAAAGATTAATCCTGGCAAAAGAGTTAGTAAGCAGGCTGTGACACTTGGGCATTTATTTTTAAATTTTGGATGTTTCTTCTCCCTGCAGCTGAGAGAGAGAGGTATAAACACTCCAAACATGAAACAGTTGGTGTTTAAACTAAATTACAAGAATTGGACAAGGGAAGGCAACCTGCACAAGGTGCCTTCCAGCTCAGAGGGGCTGGAGCTCTTGAGAGCAAGGGCCTCAGAGGGGCTCCCCGCGATAGGGTTTGGTAATTTTTGTGGCAGGAAGGTTTTTTTGCTTTATTTTGTTTTATAAGGCAGCCCCAACCTTTTCTCTTTCCCAGTCTGTCTTCAAACTTCAGATATCCAACATAAAAACCATTACCTAATTAATTTTTACAATATCCCTGCATGTCCACATATCCACATTCCTCATAAGAGAAGGAAATGACTAAAAGAGACAAGAGATTCATGTACAGAACGCTGAAGGAAGCCACTATTTGGAAGCATCATAGTTACAGCTGAGGCTAACAGGACGGTGTTTCACTAGCTCCTCCTTTTGGATGCTCTTTCTGCATGGCATATATAGCTAAGCAGACGGAGTTTAAGTTTGGAATATGTAGTTCAAGAATTTAAATAAATCTTGAAATTTTGAACTCGGTATCTTGCCAGTGTTTGTGCTAGTAAGTCTCAAATTTGTTTTCTGCACACAAATGACTGACAGCTCTTGACAAAATAGTGAGATTTTTTCCTCCAATTCGCATTACTCTGCTTATTTAATAACCCACGTTGCACCAGGGACTCCAAAGCCACCGCAGCGCATGGAGAATAGTACTTCTGGCCTGAGGAACTATGGATGGACATTCACTTTTTTGGAGGATCATATGGAAAGGCTTCACTCAATACTTGTGAACTGCTCAATGCTGTACACAGCTGCTGGATTCTCACCTAAAGCATTTAGTGAACAGGATATTATGGAAATGGTTGTTCAGTATGCTGAAGTTCTGCATGCAGATAACAACCAGATGGCCAGCTCTTATCTTATCTTTGGATTTCAGTTGTGTGGATTCCAGGTCTTCTCCTGTCACTCTCCTGTCACTATTCTTTTGGCTCCAGCATGGCTTTTACATACCTGTTCCAATTCCTCTTCATATTCAGAGTCTACAGAAAACTCAGGAATGCTCAGATGATGCTATCCATGAATGCTGAAACTTCAGGTAAGCAATTTCCTTCCATTATTTCCATCGCAAAACACGCTGAGAATCAGAGTCTGCCACATACATTGCTCAGAGATTCAAACACAGGCAAAAACAAACTCTGTTTTACTTTTTCTTTGGATTTACCATCTGATTAACTAACTTCAATACTACTCCTCGCCCATTTTTTCATTAATATTTATAGCCATTTTCTCATGCAAAACATAGGCTTGCGCTTCGGTTACGTTTGTGCTTTTCCTCTGCTGCAGACACTCTCCTGACCTTGAAAACATCACTGTTGCAGGGGATACGGTGCAAATGTAACCCAAAGGCTACTTCAAATATTATGAGCCTCTGGCATGCTCTTCAAAGGGAGATTGCCTCTAATGGTACTTTTGCTTTGCAGAAAGCAGAAATAAAAAAAGAAACAGTATTTATAACAAATCATACAGGCTTTTGTCATGCTATAAGAAGGTGCAGATGTTCCCAACCAACAAAAAGTTTTTTCTGTACTCTAGCTGGTGGTCTGAAAGTGCTCGAATGTGGTAATTCCCTTTAGGAGCGCTGGAAGGGAGAGCTGGTGCCAGATTTTCTGCCTCGTGCTTACAGCCTGGCTTCTCACTGCTGCAGGACTGCATTAAAAACCCGGTCTTTTATTTTTTTGAACGACTGCTATTGGAGATGATGCCAGGTAGAACCAAATTATAGATGAAAACGGAGTTACTCGTTGTGTCCCAGTTCTGTTAGGAGACAGCATTTCCCATGTGCCCTGCTTTTCAATGGAGCACGGGCTAGGAGAAAAAGCCCACAGCAATACACTGTGCCTTTTGTTTTGTTATTGTTAAAGGGCTTTTTTTGTTATTGTTGCTTTTTCTGGGCTGCAAGTCAGCATGCGGTATGGTACAGCAATATGAACTGGGGTGCAAAGCTAGAGCAGAAACCACATCAGAAAGTGCTGCTGCTTTCCAGCTCACCTCACCTAGCACAGTTTCATCCTGCCAGAAACAAAACTGGTAAAAAGACAGGGTGTCTGGAATTTTTTTTAGGTTTAATTAAGGATTTTCACAATGATGCGGATGTACCTGCTAGCACAGGTGAAACTGGACAGCAGATTTAGGCCTTTCCTTCCTCTTACAAAATAAGCCAAAAGTCAGTTCCACAGTTTAATCCCAAGACTACCATAGAAATCACGGAACTTTGCTTGCCAACAATTATTCCATTTCTGAAGGAGATGAAACAGCTCATAAGAAAACAGAGAACACTCTACAGAATAAACACATTCCATACTTACTGGTAAGGATGTGCTTGCATCAATAAACCTGTATATTAGCATAACAATGCTGCATCCACATCATCCCAGAGTCTTTTATGGGAAGCTAGAAACTTCTGAAAAAAACCCCACATTTCTAAATGAAAATACAACAACAGCATCGGGGGATAAGGATACAAGGATAATACACACACTGCATGCAATGCATATATACTGTGATTATAGCCATGTCTATAGAGACATGTATTCATTCTGGTTATGAATGATACATCATGTTTGTAGAAAAAAGGAATCAAAATGCCTATTTTAAATCATTTTTGCAAAGGATGCCAGCAGGAATGCAAAACTTACAGCACAGACAGGTCTTTCCCTCTCCATAGCAGGTTGTTTGGAAAGGAGAGATTTAATCCGCCTCACAGGAGTCTAGCAGTAAGCAAAGGTGTCCCTCCAGGTAATGAAATGCAGCAAAAAGCAGGTTTTTTTCACCACCGATCATACTGTATGTGCAGCATCTTCTCCATTCAGTGGTTGTTAAACACTTGCCTAACACTAGTTATTTTCCTTTCCCAGTAAATTTTTGCTGTACAGATTATGAAATATAATTTCCTGTTTTAGAAAAGCACCGCTTTGGCCGACTTTGTATTAAGGCACACTCTAGAGATACATGTCATTTAAAGAAAATTATGCTTCCTGCTGGCAACCAAATAAAAATATGCCTTCAACAGAGGCTGCTACCTGTCCTTATTTAGAACTGCTTTTCTGAGAATCTCACATACTGAACTGCTAAATCTCATTCAACACTGCTTGGGAATGTTTTTCTAGTAGCTTCCTCCTTTTCCTTCCTTTCCCTGGCTGTTAGTTAAGCATGATTTTCTAGCTTTCAATATTTGAGCAACTCCTTCCCTTATGCCTTTGGTATCTGGAATTTCCCGTTGATGTTTACACGGAGTCATTCGAATTTGTACCATGCTGAGCAGTAGCAAAAAATGCTACCACGAGCCTTTGACAAACTCCTCAGACGTATTCACCAAGAAAACAGGCTGCAGCAATTAACACCAAATTGCATTCCCCTGACAGCTACGTAAATATAATAAAGGTTTAATAAACCACCTCAATAAAAAGCAGTCGTGTGGTGATCGTTGTTGAACATGCAGGATGATACAGGCCATCTCTACACCAAATTGCTGGCAGGCTGCACTCGGCAGCGTGGTTTGTCTTCAGCTCATGCCTACCCTGTCCTCTGCTCTTGCAGCACCCAGAGCTTCAGGCCTTGCAAACACCCATTGCACACCCTGGGCTATGATACCTTGCACAGGCGCTGCCTCACTACAGCTGATCACAAAAAAAAACCCTTGAGAGGAGCGTGTACAGACAGAGCTCTGCATCTGGGGGGGTCCAGAATGATTTCTAGGTGAACCTTTTTTCTCAGAAGAATAAAAGAAAAATGAGCCTGCAATTCTCTTGGTTGCAAAAACTAAGCGTTAGGGTAAGGAACTCCTAAGCATTAGTCGTGCGAGTTTATTTCTTGTTGGCTTGATAGAGGCGCCATCATCCCTGGTGGAATGAAGGAGGCAAGAAAAAGCAGCAGGAAACAAAGTCCAAAGTGCAGCGCAGTCCTGCAAGGTGACAGAAACACAGCAAAGGCAGTTTGAAAGTCACTGCTGAGAACGGATATGAGGCAAGTGACTTGCTATAGACGAACATCCATTGGGCCAAAGGTTGTGGCTACATCTACTATGAAGTTAATAGCAATTAAATAATTGCTACCAAACAGCGTTGCAAGTCTCTTGCCCAGTAGCAAGAGACACTTACACCCAGATGGATGCTGCTCAGTGGCTATTTACTTAATTAAGCCAAAACGCACTGTTATCTTAAGGGAACCCTAAAGGAATAATTTAAAAACACACTCACTTGGCTTTCTGTGGCGTGTTGGGTGCTTTCACTAAACCTTAGGAAAGTGGTAAGGTATCTGTGCATGCAGAAGTTCTTCCTGTTTCTTTACACAGACACTCAGCCAAACAGAATTTACAAGATCAAGAGTGAATTTGCTGATTACTCCTTGCTGGGACAAAGCAGACACACACTGCTAGATGCTCAGTCGGTAGCTGGCAAAGGCCCTGCAAATCTTAATACAAATGAGACTGAAGATTATAGATAGGAACCCAAAGATATTTACATTTCTAACTTCCAGGTGAAGCTGAGCAACCACAAGTCCAAGAACATGAAGCTATCTGGTACTGTCTTGCAAGGGCTGATGATGTTCACTGTACTGAAACAGCTGCACTGCAAGGACCAAGAGCGAACGCTGCAATTCTGGCAAAGCACAAAAGGTCCGTGACTAAAGACTGAACTAAGCACTCCTATAATACATAAAGGAGGCATTTTGGTCAAATACTTAACCTTACTTACCTCTCTGCATGGCAACACAGCAAAAATGTGACCAAGTATCTGGTAAAATTTGAGGCTTTTTACAAGCGAGAAAAATGTCAATCAAAGCACATCTACCTCTGTCTTCTGATGGCAAATTCAGAAAAAAAAAAGATGATGTGCAAAATAAGATATGCCATATAAAAACAACTTCCCCAAACAGTGATACAAAGCTGCTTTGGTTTGTGCATCTGTGTACTAATCTCATATATATATACATATATATATATAGAGAGAGAGAAACATCCTATCTTGCTCTTGCATCTCAAGGTCTATTTCTCTTTGCAATTCAAGATACATCTGATAACTCCTGCACCCCCATCTATATAAGCAGTCTTTGCTTATTAGAGTTCTGTCACTTTTATGAGCTGCATGTACTTCACATATCATTTTAACCTATATAAATTCCTAAGCTATCTGGTTAAAGCCACTAAACTACTTTTATCAACTCCTTATTCTACCTATATTGGCGTAGTGCAGTTAAACTTCTGCTAATTGCAATATTCTCGCTTTCATTTGATCCAACAATTCAAGATATAAATGAAAAAAAATGCACTACTCATGGCTGTAAGAGAAAATGCTTGAGAGAGCCAGAGGAAGTGTGAACAAAAGGCAAGATGTAGCTGAACTCTATTTGGCTTTCAAAATGCTGCAGCCTACAATCCCCTTTAAACTGGAGAACAAAAGAATGCAGGATATCGTTTTGCACCATTCAGGCTGGGAAAGAGCAGATGGTCTTTCCTCCCATAAGCTCCTAGTGCTTCGGATGGTTCATTGTTTATCACCTCCTCTCTTCTAAAGCAAGCCTGCTATTCCCTCCAGCATCTGCACCCACTATTTGCCCTGGCTTTTCTTCAAGCTCCTTCCTCAGACATTCCCTTGGGGGCATCCTTTCCTCCAGCTGGTCCCCCTTGTCTTGGGAGAATCTCCTATATTTTCTTCCATAGCAAAGAGACTTCCTTGTCTGCCTGCCCCATATCAAACATATCTTTTATTGTGCTTATTCCTACTATCGTTTTCTTCTGTATCAGAGCTTGGTACCCTGCTGACGGCCGTGATATAGCAGCAGGAAAGGAGCAGCTTAGGAGCTGCTGCACACCTTCTAGGCATGCTGGCCAGCACTGCTGCACTTCTTAGGAGCTTCGGTTTCTTCAAAGCCAGAGCCATCCACTTAAACAGAGAGGAATCCAGAAAGCATTTAGTTGGGGTGGGCATACATCCTCCCTCTCATCCAGTTGTCTCTGCTTCTCTATTGTAGCTCACCACTCCAACTGTTTTAAAAATATATATATACACACATATATATTATATATATTATATATGTCATGGGGTACTGTCCAGGGGACAGGATCTCACATAACGTCATTCTCTTGCTTGGTGCTTCTAAATGCCATCATTGCACTCCCACAGGAACCGACTACGACAAATCCTCTTAAACTTGCCCCACAATATCCTTCCTTTTCCATAGTTTCCATTCCCAGGGGAGGAGATGATGGTTGGAAGCAACATAACCTAATAAAAAATGAAACCGTAAATAAAGGAAACAGAAACAGGCATCCATGATTCTTTAGAGGTACTATTGGAGCTCATCCCATCTCCCAGCCCTCTGGAAGCTAACAAAGCTCCTTTGCTCAGCTTGATTTTTTACTGGTAATTTGTATTGTTTTTGGAAGATCCTGCTTCCCATGCATGGTGACTCCTGAACTTCCCTGCACACAGCTGTCATCCAAAATACACAACAGCTTCAGAGGTCCTCTTTACAGTGGCAATAGTTACAGCACATTTACACCATGTGACATTCTGTAAAACCTGATATTTTGAGAACAAATATCTGGTTTTAGTGTATAAGAACCTCAGAGGTGTTTCAGATACCAATTTTGCTCCTTTCTGTTTCACACCGTATATGCCTTAGCAGTTATAGCCTATACATGTGAACAGCATGTGCTAGCCCAGGATCTGTGTTTTCTAAACAGCAACATAAGAATCCTTAATGATGGGATATGAGCTAAGGAAAAACATATTCCTTCCCACTGAGATGTAAGAAATTGAAAGACAAAGAGATAAAGAGACTTGACAATAGTCATGCAAGCGGAGAGTGGGAACATTTCAAAGACACAGCATTCCTCTAAGATTGCCACCGTGTGTGAACAGATTGCTGGAATTATTTTTTGGCCTGTTGATTATTCACAAGCAATCATTCTAGCCAACACAAATTGAAGCTTCTAATTGTATATTTACTGGGCAGAAGTGCCACACGACATCGCATGCCTTCCAAGCACCCTGGTCAAAGCGAACACTGAAAATGAAGCCTCCGTATTTAAAACAAGTATGTATTTGAGTGTGAATGTTTGCAAATGTGATTAGGTTTTTCAGTGGCATCCTGCAGCCACAGCATGTTTATCAAATTTCCGTGCAGCAAATTCATTCTTAGCATAGCAATGAAGCAGGAATAAACAGACCATAGGTATGTATGCCCCTTTGAGTGACTATATACGGGTAGCAAACATTATAGGAAAAAATTACTGACAGATTTAGAAGCCAGATTCTTCATTCAGCCTTATAGTTTAATCATAAATCTAACTTTCTTTTCATTCCTTGGAGCTGCTTTGCTTTCAGGCAGCTCACACGATACGCTTTAGTTAAATGATTGCTTGAAACTTTTATGCATTCTTAAACACTCGAACCAGCAAATGGAGATCAGAACCAAAAGCAACCCTGCTATAAGCACTACAGGTGTTTAAGATATGCCCTACAGTGAACGTTAAGGGACCACAAAGCAAAGCAAACAAAAGCAGCAGATCCTCTGACGCTTTATCACTGTGACACAGAATTAACATCTCCTACGCTCTGACGTATACACTTCATGCAGACAAACCGGTAAGTTGCTTTATAGAAAGTCATTGCAAAGGTATGTATACAGACATGACGCTACTTATTGACACAACAAAGTGATTAAAGTCATGCTCCCGCTGAATTTAATTATACGAATATATAGGCTTGCCTAATGAACCCAGCTATTCTCACCATCGCTTTTGGTTTTTAGATACGTAACCATGCAAAAAAGGATTTTCTGTTCTCCTTCAATGTTTGCCTTGATGAACTGCTATACAACTTAATCAAAGTGTTTTATTGTAAACAAAACCAGCAACCAGCAACTCAAGCTGCATTTAAAAATTACTTTAAAAATGCTTGGAAGACAAATGGCCTTTTCCACACTGCAGAAATGCTTTTGACCAGAATAGACGGTTTGAGAAACAGAGACCTGAACCTGTTAATGAAGAGGAACAGGCTAAATCCTAGCTAGGGAAATAAGAAATTTGGTCATATTATCCACAGAACTTAGAATTTAAAAATGAAAATGATCTGTCACTGGGAAGCTAAAAGCAGAGGCCTTCAGACAGAGTTCACATAAGGGCTGGGCACCACGTTCACCAGAGCAATCTTGCTGTCAATGCTGCTTTGTTTAACACCAGAGATAATACAAGTCTTCTAGTAACACTTAATTCAAAGCTGACATATCAACCCATTCACGGCGCCATGGGCTTGATGCCATTTCTATGGAAGCCCCCAGGAGTTTGTCTATTGAGACTAGTTCTAGTTCTACCAGGTCACACTTCAACATCATCATTTGTGTTTTGGCCAGGGATGGATTTACTGCAGGCACCACAGAAGGTGGCTGCTCTCTATAATCACCCAGAGCAGATCAGGAGCTCCAGGGTAGCACCTTAGCTGCTCTGCAGCCCAAATCTCGGCATCCGACCGTCTCCATCCCACCTTCTCCTGCCAGGACTTGTCCACGAGATGAACTTTATACAGAGTCAAACCCTATGCATATGAATTACCGCACAGCACATGACACACGGACAAGTCTTTGCAGGTTCCGGGCTCAGACTAAACTAGGCCTGGAGAAAATGTTACGCAGCATTGGCAGCATACTGCACCGGAGCGCCCTAATTTTGGTGAAGAGTGTAGGCAGTACTGCAGTAATACTCAAGTTGCCCTGCATGTTTATGGAGTAGGGGGGAACAGAGATGATGCAAAACAAACAAACAAACAACTGAACAACAACAACAAACTCAGAAAGGAACAAAACAAAACAACACAGCAACAACCCTCCCCCTCAAAAACAATTAAAATATAGATTTTACTTGGTGGATTTCAGCAGTTCACCACATGATTCTGGGTTTTGCTGTGCTGCCCCAGCCCCTGTGAATGAAAAAAAATGTCCTGGAATGCAGGACTTTGTCCGGCAGCCAGCGAGGGGGCAAGCAGAATGCTTTGTAGCACAGCAAAGAAAAAGGACTCCACCCTCTATAGGAAAAATGCATTAAAACAACTGGGTTCTTGTTCTTACTTGATGGATGTTCTTCGAATGGCCATCCAAAAAAATTCTTCATGAATATCAAAGGAATAGCACTCATTTTGCCCTTACAAGCAAGCTAGCCTACCAACCACTCATTAGAGAGATTATAAGTCAAATTAAGCACCGATAGTTCCACTACGTATCCTCGTACCAGGAAGGTCTGCAGGACGCACTTGGCTTGCACTTCCAGTACTTGAAGGCTACCCATGCTGCTGCTAATTTAGCTTATAGCTACTGAATTGTAATACTGTCATTTTTAATGGGTTAGCTAAGGGTTTGTCAGCATTTCCATCATAAACCTTTCATTTCAGGGATTTATTGCTTGCCTATAAAGATCTGCTCTAGTTGCAAGTTTGGCATGAAAGATCACATACGGCAACATATTTCTCTCACCCCAAACAATCACTTTCAACATCAGAAAGTTTTAAAAACATATCGCTAATTGAGGGTTGCAGGCTCCTTTATGTTTTGGCCCTTACAGCTAAAACTGGCAAAACCCTGATGACTTAGAGCCTCATATGGGCTCAGTCATTGGGGCATGCCGGGAAGCAAAACAGTGCGAGGTTGCGGTATAAAAATCTGCCACAATACATGTTTCTCAGCACTAGTAGCATTGCTTATAATTACAAATGTGTTCTCTCAGCAGAACCTTTTTACACGATTTTAATACCTTTGGCATCAGTATTTTGCTGGGGTGTAAACAGGCATCTTTGTCAGTAACATAGCATTTTTTTTTAAAGGGCCTTTTTCTTCACACCTCTTATCCCCACCTTTTTGTCTTTATTTTCACCTCCTCCGGTGTGCCTGTAAAAAAAAAAAATTAGTAAAGTGTTGCTGGAGGAAGGCCTGTCTTGTGTTTTTTTTAACCATTTTTTAAGGCTGAGTTTGCAAGCACAGAAGCAGGCACGCGTGCTACTGCCCGTTCAACACACTCCGGTGTTAGAGGGATGTTCTGTTCGCTGCCTGTCCCTGCGGATGCCACCGCTCCCCACTGTCCTGGGAGCATCTCCTGCTCGCTCAAATTAGAAAGAGGAAAAAAAGATTAGGAAATTGTTAATATTATATAACATGCCTGTGAGCCACAGGTTGGCATTGTGCTGGGCAAAACTATATAATGCACTTGACTTTGTATAAAGACGAAGAGGCTCCTTTCCAAGGATGCTTTAACAAAAAAATATGCAAAGCTTAATATATATATATATAAAACTAACAGAGACAAAATGCAGCCTCCGTGTTCTGCTTTCCCCAGGCAGCCTTCCTTGTGCTCCTTGTGCAGCCTCAGAAGGGTCCCTGCTGGCAGAGGCTGATGGTGCTGCCCTCCCTTGCAGTCACAGCCCAAAACGTGGTGTTTTGGGGGGGGGTATGTTTCAAGGTGTTCCATGAGGAAAGGGGAAAAAAAGGGTGGGGGAGAAGGGGGAAAAAGGGGGAAAAAGGGGAAAAATGGGGAAAAGGGGAAAAGGGGGGAAAAGGGGAAAAAATGGGGAAAAGGGGAAAAAGAAAAAAGGGGAAAAAGAAAAAAGGGAAAAAAGAAAAAAGGGAAAAAAGAAAAAAGGGAAAAAAGAAAAAAGGGAAAAAAGAAAAAAGGGAAAAAAGAAAAAAGGGAAAAAAGAAAAAAGGAAAAAAAGAAAAAAGGAAAAAAAGAAAAAAGGGAAAAAAGAAAAAAGAAAAAAGGGAAAAAGGAAAAATCATGAAAAAAAGATCATGAAAAAAAAAGAAAAGAAAAAAAAAACAGGAAAAAAGGCGAATGGCCGCGCTGGCCGCCGCAGCGGTCCCCCGCCCCGCGCAATGCCCACGATCAATTCGGGCAATCCGCGCCCTCGCGGCGCAGTTTCCGCGCGCTCCCCCCCCACCGCGCAGGGCGCCAGGGCGGGGGTGTCGGCGCTGCGGCCGCCCCCGCGCAGCGGCCCCTGCAGGAAGCGCCGCGCGCGCTCCCGCGGGGACTACAAGGCCCAGAGCGCCGCGCGGCGGGCGTCGGGCGCGCGCGTGCGCACTGCGCGCCCCCGCTCCAAGTTTGGAGCCTGGAGCTGCCAGCCCTGGCCCATCATGTAGGTGCAGCGGAGCCTTCCCTGCCATTGCGAGCAGGGGGGGAGGAGAGCCCCCCCCCGCCGTGCAAGCGGCCCTGCACAGTGTGCAATTGCCCGGCGCTCCCCCGCTGCACGGGGAGCTGCGGGAAGTGCCGTGCACGAAGATTTGAGCGCGGTGCAGTTTGCATCTTTGTTGCAAAACTAGCTCCCGGAGAGAGAGCGAGAGAGAGAGAGAGAGAGAGAGGGAGGCAAAGTCTTTTGTGCCTCCCCTCCCCCACCAAAGCAAAGGGGAAAATGTCTCAGGCGAGAGGTAAGGCTCCTGCTTCTGTTCCTTGCAAATATGCAAAAAGCCGTGCATGCATTTTCAAGTGCATGCATGCATTTTCTCGGGATGCAATTGCATTTTGAAGTTTGAGGCTTTCAATGGCTCTCAGTTGCATTTCCTGTTTAGTATGTGCCTTTTTGCAGACACACACACACTCACACACACAGTTCCTGTAAGGCAGGGCTTGCAGTTCAGCTGTGCATTGACGTTATTTGAATTCTTCTGCGGGGATTACTGAGCCCTTTTTGCCTTTTGCACAGTCAGGACAGATAAAGGGTGCAGAAGAACAGATGCATTCGCTACTGTGCATATGCATGCAAAATGGGCACAATGCATGTGAATTGCAGATTTACAGCGCAGTATTAAATGAAACTTTTAAAGAAGTCTGGGGAGGAGATGAAAGGTGAAACTTGAGTGGAGTTACCGGGAATTAAATATATACCTATGTTTCCATGGGAAAGTATTGTTCTTGTGCCAGGACTGAGATCATTTTCCACCGATTTCTCCTCCTTAATATTTGGTAACTTTTGGTCAGAGGCAGCAGTGTGATTTGTAACACCAGCTCGTGAAGAGCATGCAGCAGCAGGCAGCTTTATTTAGCAGTTCGGAGCAGGGGCTCAGCACTCCGGATGGAGCAGGAGGGGGATATTTGGGCAGAGGACAACAGTGATTTTTTACCAGCATGGTGGGGAAGGCTGGAACTTGATTTTAAGCTTATGATTCCTCAGGAGTTGCTTTGCCTTGTGTCCTGCAAAGAGGGAAAGCTGGGGGATTTAATATTGGAAAAAAAAAAAAGCTGCAGGAATGTAATAGTCCTTGCAAGAGCAGGCTGCAAGTTTAAAGAGGGAGCTGCTCTGGCCATTCATTGTGGCCACAGATGCACATATGTCAGTGCACAGCAATGCAAATGCAGCTTTCTTAGCTTCTTTTAAACATTTGGATTTCATATTGCAACTGCTTATTCCTGTATTTTGCAGGGTGTTGGAAACAGGGGGTTGAGAGCCATCGCATGGCCCAGATGGGAGGGCAATCTCCCTGCATAACTTTTCTAACAGACATGCATGAAGTTGGTGGCCTTGCACTATATGGCTTCCCAGGGGCACGTAGGAAGGAGGTGCTCTTGCCACACAGTTTTCCTTTGCAAGAAGAATGTAAAGTTGTTGTATAATTTATTCCTAATTTGGGTTTGCTGCAGTCATCTTTTCCAGCCAAGTAGCGAATTGTAAAAGTTTCCAGGAGAAAGAGCCAAGGAAGTTTGATAATGCAAAATTGAACAAAAAATGATACCCACAGCACATTTGCTTGGGGCTCCTTTGCATGTGGGAGGCTCAGAGGGACTGGACTGTGCTGGGGAAGGTGCTTCTCTCAAAAAGCCTCCAAGGTGGGGGACCCTGGTCAAGCAAAGCCGCATGCTGGGGTCACTAGGAAGGGGGAGCAGCCCCCACAGTGCCTGCACCCCACAGCTCCCAGCACTGCTCTCAGCTCTCCCTCCACACCAGGAAAAAATGGGGAAATGCAAGTAGCCAACCCACAAAACATGATCTCCATGAATGGCATCATTCTTGAATCAGTTTTCCATCCATCTCATGCTCTGCAATTTGAGTGCCTGAAGTAGGAATTCCTTGCATAGATAACTTTTTCAAGTTCAGCTGTTTGGGCTGAGGTTTTTCTTGGGAAGGGGTTGCAGTGCCAGGGTCTGCACCAAAAGTCTCATTCTTTAGAGGGAATTAAGCAAGGCATAGCCTGCTTTTTGTCATCAGCTGCATGTACTGCACAGGAGGTCACTCTTCAGGTTTCTAAAATACTAAACAGATTTCACTGCTGAGCTGTGTAGCCTTCTCATTTTGGATTGTTGCTGAAGTTGTGAAGTTGGCAGATTTTTCTTTTTTTTAAAAATGCACCTTGTCATGGGGACAGCAGCAAAAGATGGTCATTCTCTGATAAGACTTCCTACATGCAATGCATCTCACCCTGGTTGAGAGGCAAAACAGACCCTGTGTTTGCTATTGGAGGAGCTACTTCAAGACAACCATGGAATTTACTTTCAAAGAGAAAACTCTACCTGAGGTTGGGAAGCATATTTCTCTGCTTCTTTCCACAGCAGAAGAGAACAGATGCTCACAGCATCTGGCTCTCAGTCCCCAGGCACATTATCTGTGTTCTGCAGGGAGACCTCTTAAGACTGTGGTCCAGACCAAGGCAGAAATAACCATCACCAGGAGGAGCACCTGCATTTTGGTGAATGGGCATTTCCAGTTCCAGGCCCCTTTTCAGTTGCAAAATGGTGTTTGGATGGATGGAGAAATATATGGAAAATACATTTTCCCCAAGCACAGGACATGCACCTTACCTTTGAAGCTGAGTTCACGCTGAACAAGTGTGACTTGGTTTTGAGAGCAGTTCAGGAGAAATTGAATTGTTGCCCAAACATGGAACTTTTGGCATGGAACTAATAGGATATTTTTCTGGAAGAAAAAATGCAGAAGTGCATATTAATTACAAGCTAAATGCAGTCTGAAGCCATAAAGCTGAACTCTTGTGACAACAGATACATTCAGGAGACTTCCAAATTCATTGTAATGGATGAATTATTCACTTAGCCCACATTAGAAAAATCTGAAAATATGCAAATTTCTCCATGGAAATAGCAAAAGCGAAGGGGAGAAGTTCCCATTAGAGCACTAATTCAGAAGTAGTTCATTGAAACGAGCTATTACATTTAACTACAAAGTATTGCTGCTCATTGATCTCATTCCTAACTCTTGCACTTGGCTGTTTCAAACATGATTTTCTTCTCAGGCTCAAAAGGGATAGTGAAATTATGAGAAATATCCCACGTGATTCAGGCTGAGCATGCACCCTATGGACTTTGACCAAGGCACTGCACCTATTTAAAATACTACTTTTTAAAGTACTCTTTTCTCAACTAGAAGTGTCCATGGAACAGATATAAAGTCTGAATAGTAAATTAAAGGCATCCTTGGGTAGATAGTAGGTTTTCACTAGTATGAACATTAGCCTTTCAGTGTTGTGGGGATCTCTGTGGGTTGTGCAACATGCAGCTTACCTGCTCAGCAGCACCACCAAGCTTGTCACCATTAACACCCTCCCTTACACTGCCTCTTGGCAGGACAAGGGGTTTTGCGAGAGTGAAGAGTGAATTAAGACCTAAGACCTACCACCATTGGCAAGGTGCCATTTGGCAAGGCCTGGATAGTAAGAACCACCCCTGCAACTCTTTTTATTTTTAAACAGAATTTACGCACAAGAACAGCAGTTCCCTGGTGCTAGCCAGGCTACTCCCAGCCATGGGGACACACTTGTAAGCACTTAAACTGTAAAAAAAATTGCAGCAATAAAAGCATTAAATAGCAGAGGAAAAGGAGTAAAGACCTCTTTTCTCATCTCTACTGCAAGGACCATAGCTCTCTCATCACCACCCTCAGTGGTCACTACTTTAGTCACCAAAACCCCTGAGTTTCCTCTGGAGCAACAGGTTCCCCCATGACACACCTGCTGTTCAGGTGAAGTGAATGATACACAAGTAAAACCACAGGAGCAATTAAGAAAGATGAGACACTTCTTGCAGAAGCATTGGCATTAATGGGGAACACTTAGCTTCAAAGTCACACAGACTTTCCCAATTGTGTGCTACGAATAACCAAAAATAGTTTTCTCCCTGCAATATGTGATTTCAATGTCATTTTTTTCCCCTCTTATTGAAAGGTTCCATGAGAAAAGACATTTAAAACTAGCTCATCTAAAACAAGTTCCTGTCCTTTAAGGTTTTAGAACAATATGGTGGCCTTTTCCATAGCACAGGAGCACTAATCACAGCCACTGAGGCTGGAAGGGACCTCTGGAGATTATCAAGTCCAACCAAAGTGGGATGACCCATCTTTCAGGTCTCTGGGAAGATGCTTTGAGGACCACAATATCATTATGCAGTTCACAGCTGTTCCCCACCCCTGCCCACCCAAGTTGCCTGCCTGCACCCTACAAACCTGCATTCAGTCTGCACAAACCCTTCTTCCCCCCCACAGCAGCTTGTTTCAGCACCCAAACCCCACAGGAAGCCCCTCACCTGCCAGGAAACCCCAATTCCAGAAAATTACCATGCACATAGTGCAGCACATTAGTGCATAAAACTAGTAGGAAAAAAACTAATTCTAAACTACAGCAAGGGCAGTGGACTAGAAAGTGCACACAGACATTGTTGCAGTCACCCCTGTTTTGGGGACAGCCGGTGCATTGGAAGAGTTTGGCAATGTATCCATACAACTACTGGGCTCACAGAAGCAGCATCATTATGTAACACATGGAGTCAGTCTCAGGTGGTAAGATAAATTGTGGGACTGTTCTTTTAATTTTAGACATAGCCAGAGCTATAATTAAAAAAATGTTTCATTACCTGTAGAGTTACTTAGCTCCCTTCCTTAGGGCCTGCATGGGAATAGTTTAAGAGATTAGCATTATCAGCTAGAGCAATGTTAGCACTAAAGCAGATCTAGGACCCTGGACTCATGCCACATTAGATATTATGTTCTATGGTAAGGGCCAGTGAAGGCCGCTCAGCAAAATGTCCATGTTTACTCAGTGTGCAAAAGAAATTTTGGCTTTGTCTCCCAAATCCACTTTACTTTTCATGTCAACAAGTGAAAATGGAGGAAAGTCTTTTGCATGGTAATCCTGGCTCAGTAGAAAAGAGTTTGGAAGAGGAAAACCCAAAACTCTTGATTTTTTTTTTTTTTTTTGCCTCAAAGCCAAAGTTGAAGCTTTCCTTCCTTTTAAGCCAGAAACTCCAAACACTGCGTTGACATTTCAGAGTTCATCCTGTCATTAGAGCCTCTAGGGAGCTGAAACACTTCTGAGTCAGCTTTGCTTTGGAGGTGTTGCAAACAGATGCTCAACATCCTTCAGCAGAGCTCCAGAAAGCCACCGCATGTCCCCATCTTGCAGTGCCAGCCAAGCTCCAGCTCAGCATTGCTCCAGGGTGTCACCTGATACCAAGTAGGGGCCCAAATTCCTATAAATGTGGGGAGAGGAGCCTCAGATGGGCTGTTTGGGATGGGAGCTGCTCAGGCTTCCATTGCTGGAGGTGGCCATGGATATCCCTTATGGGACTGCAAAAGTAGAGACAGCCCAAGGTCTTCCCAGATCAGTTTCATATTTATAAGGAAGATTTCAGAGAACATTTTTTTCCTGTCAGAGCAGGAAAACTTGACTGACCCGAGCTGATCTAGTTTCTTGCTGTTGCTGTTTTGTTAGCCTACTTAGCTTGCAATTTTATAGTCACAGCTCCCAGCTGCTCTGCACTGATCAAAAATCATTACAAGAAGCTAAAGCCTGAGATGCATCCCCTGCACTCAGATATGGGGCTGGGGGAAAGTAGAAGCTGCAGACTAGGTGCAAAGGATAAAGCAGCAGCAGAAAGTAAGTGCAGGAGTCAACACTTCTGGCTGCCATAAGAGGCCATTTGTGAGGGCTGCCTAAGCACAGGCTCCATCAATGCTTGTGAAAGAATCTTTCTAAACAAAAATATGCAATGGCATCCCATGAAACAACATTTATCAGCACTACACAGCCCTAGGACATCATGTGCCTGTTTTGCTATGGAAGACCCACACTACAACTTTTTACACTTACTTACATAGTTAACACGTCTGATGAAGTTCCCTATTCAGTTATTTACTGGTTTGACACTCAAACAACAAGTTGCATTATAAAAATACAGCCTTGCTCCATGTTGCCATTTCACATGTTGATTGCTTCTCAGCAGTCCAGGATCAAAAAAAGAAAGCAACGTAAAGTCTCATCTTTAATGGCTCTGAAGTGACAGAGCAACTACCTGGAACAAGCCAACCTCAATAACACAGGTCTTGGAGGAGAAAGGTGGAGGGATTATTTTCCTTAAAGGATTGTGCAGAATTGATTACTAACTTAGGATGTAAGGGAACAAATCCCAGCTTTCTCATCAATTCTCAACATACCACTCATTTGCTAATGAACAACATGCTCCAGAACCCCATAACAGCCCACTGGACCCATGTGGTCACACTATGTGCAGATAGAGCCCTCCAGAAAGGGGATGCAGGTGAGAAGGTCCTTTTAGCATCAGCTGTGTGCAGAGGTTTGTACAGCACCTAGCACTGCCCTTGGCACAACAGACTCCATCACCCTGGGGCACTTCTCCAGTGCTGCCAGCTGCAGTTGAGGGACAGTTTACAGCCTTAATTTAAACAGAATTCATTCTTTCTAGTGCTACTTTAACTGCCTACAATTAGGGTCTGCAATGCTGCAAAAATACTAATAA
Organism: Tinamus guttatus; assembly: GCF_059628265.1. Taxonomy (NCBI): domain Eukaryota; kingdom Metazoa; phylum Chordata; class Aves; order Tinamiformes; family Tinamidae; genus Tinamus; species Tinamus guttatus. Next base: position 1,087,382 of record NW_028288579.1, on the reverse strand, counting down.
AGTCAAGTTTGGCTTCATAAGGTCTGAATGTTTTTCTTTTGAGCAGCTGATACAGCTGTTTAGAAAAGAAAGCATTAGAATGATCACAAAATTCATGCATGCTACTGCCCAAGGTTTAGAAGCGCAGGAATGTTTGGCATTAATTGCAGCTTTATTTGGGAAGCTGAATCACCTGTACAATCCAAGAGCAGCTGCCCCCCTTCATTGAGGCAGTGGCTTAATGTTCTGTCATGAAAGCACCAAAAACGCTTTAGGCACAGCTACATCTTGAGCAGATGTGTCAGAGCACTGAGTCCCAGCACCATCCCAAAACCCCTCACCAGGAGCAATGAGCTGCAGCCCTGTGCCATAATGGGGTTCCCAGAAGTGGACAGAACTCCCAGCTCCTGCACCAGCCAGCTCTGCTGGTTTTGTTGGTGATATGCAGAGATCTGAGCTTACTTCCAAACCCTAGGCAGAGTTTGGAGCAACAACAGGACAGAGCAACTGCAATAATTTTCATTGCAAGCTTGAACCTCACTGAAGTTCAGGAGAGGAAGATGTCACCTTAACCTGCAGTGTCCTCATGTAGGTTTGTTTCTCTTAGAGATGCTAATGGTTGATGCTGATGCTTGTTCCCAAGCAGACCTTAGTAGTTAACCATACTAATTAAGTGCTTTCAAAAACCACAAGATTGACCTTCACTGCATGCCCACAGATTTTCCTCACATTTAACAAACACAAGGTTGACAGTAGCCTATTTAGGGAGAAGAAAGGCAATGCTCTAGATACTTTGGAATAGGCTGAAAAAAGCAAGAGTATTTCCAGCTTTTTTTTTTTTTTTAAACTATAAGAAACAGAAACCATAATCCCCTAATAACTTCTACCACAAGACACCAACTTGGAGACAATGGGAGCTAGGATTGGATAAAGCAGAGCCTGATCAGATGATTAACACACCTAAAACCAAAGTTTACTCAGATATCTCTGCAAGAAGCCACAATAGCCATTATACATACAGGTACTTAGGCAACCCATTCTGTGTGTTGTAGTGTTGTCCTCCACCAAACACCCTCTGGCAAAAAGGCAGTTAAAATCAACACTGATTTCCTTACCTTTCCCAAGAACACCAGTAAAGTGCTTATTACTAATAAAGCTTGGAACATCTCTACTGAGGACTTGAACTACTGCCAGGGCATCAGTTGTACAAATTAGCTACTGCCAGGGCATCAGTTGTACAAATTAGCTAAAAGACCAGATCTGGGCATTGCCATGATAGAGCAGTGCACAGATAAAGCAATATCCCAACAGAAGGGAGAGCCTCAAATTGTCCCTGGCAGCAAGGGGGTGACACAGACACAGTAGTCAGGTTATTGGCAGCAAATTGCTTTTTGAAGATAAGACAGGCAGAATTCATAGTAGACTCTTTTTGGCAGAGCTGGACCTTTGGACTTGCATCTCTCTAGCAAGCTGCAGGGAAATCCCAGGGCTCTGCCCTTGCAGGCCCATCTGAGAGCAGCAAAAGAACAAGATATTTTAAATTTTTCTATGTTGCATGACTGAAGTTTCATTCATGTCATTGGACAGATTCCTTTAGGGCTAAGCACATGAGTTTTTAAAGACATTCCCCTCCACCTTCAAAATTATTTGATACTTCCCCTCAAAGAAATTAGAGGCTTTATGCCTGATGAGAGGCTGGAACAGCTTCGTAGAGTAGGAAAGCAGCCTCCTGCACACCTCAAATCAACACTCCACAGCATTCAAATGTACTTATTTTGCCTTGGTGATTCAGGGCTCATCCTGCAAGAGCATCTCCCCAGGCAGCATCCAGGCAGAGGGGCTGTAGCTTTTAGGGACCTTCCTTTTAAAGGCCTTGCTGTATCTGAGCTGCAAGGAGCAGTGGGAGTGGGAAGAGGGAATCAGAGCTGATTCAGAGCAGCTGCAGCCAATAAGGCTCTCATTGGGAAAGCCTGGGGCTCGATTTTTTTTTTAAGCTTCCCCTTAAAAAAAAAAAAAAACTGAATGTGATTTATGTATTTATTTATTCATTTTTGCATATTCTGATCTTGAAAACACTTAGGCGTGTGCTGAACTTAGGGCATGCTAGTCTTTCTGCTGGAGTCAGGGGACTGAATGTGCCTGCAGTTGAGCACACACATAAGAATTTATAAGGTTGGGGATATATTTTGTCCTGGTTGCTAAGTAGGATGGACATTATGGGTTTGTGTCGATGATTTATGCAACCCTGCTTTCTCTTGGCTTCCTTCTTTTTCCTCTCCATTTCTGCTTATCTAGTCCTGCAACCTAGTAAAAAATGCCATATTTGAGAGCATGTGTGTTTATAACTGGAGCTACAGTCCTGAACCTTGCCCAGGGACCTCTATAGAGGCTTTGATAGAAAGGCATATAAAGGGAGTTTTGTATTTCCAGCTCCTGATTTAGAAGGCTGGGTGGAGGGATGTAACCTCCTAGCGGGATGCGATCCACGTGGACGGATGTGGGCAGAGCAAAACCTACTTGGTTGCGTTAGGGGTGCTTTTCTTGGGGAAAAAATGAGGAGGACCCATGGTGTCCCCCATCATGGTGCTATGTGGCAAGGCTGTTCTTCAGCTGTGCCCTAAATTGCAGCAAAACCTTCAAGCCCTGTTGGCTTGATTTTCTTTGTGGAGGTTGGAACCAGAGTTTGCTACCCATGCCCATGCACAGTGGGAGCTGGTCCCTGCCCAGCATGGCTCTAATGATTTTGCTGCAAATAAAAAAAAAAGTCAGCAAATAACCTCATCGTGCAACCAGGAGGAGGTGGTAATTTTTAAATGCATCTGAGTGTTGTTTGCAACACAGAAGAGATCCTAAAATTATCTTCAATATAACACTTCTGCTTGAAACAAACAATTGCCAGCTGCTGACGTGAGCAGCAAATGGATAATGTTTTCCCAGGAGAAGCAGAACGATGGTGGCAGGTTCAACTGTGCAACTTAGCATTGTACTTCTAGGGATGAGGAAACTTGAGGTGAAGACACTTCCTACAGAAATGGTTTGGGGCACATTTCTCTATTTCCATGAATATCTTCATTTGGGAGTAAAAGTTATTGACACTCTAATTACAATGCCCAGAACAAAATCAAGTGGCCTGTTGTCCCTCTGTGGTGTTTGCAACATAAAGTGCTCTTTTTTCCCCCTAAAGTAGCTCTATTCAGGAAGGCTTTATATGCAGCACACCAGCAGTAGAAGATGCCTTGATAACAGCACCTGTCCAGCATTTACAATATGCTGAAGAAGTTAACTCTGTTTTTGGTAAAATGAGACTCCTGTGGCTGCCCGGGTTACATGGTAAACAGACCTAAAATTGTAGATTGGATTACCCTTCGAAATCATTTATGTCTTGTTATATCCCACTGGTTAGGTCATGACACCAAGACAGAAATCCCTCCGAAAAGGAGGGATGCCTCTTTAGTGGACAGAGAGATCTTGGTAAGAAGATTCAAGTGCATTAGTATATCGGGAGCCCCAGTGCAGAACTGAAGGAAAAGCACATACAAGATACCAAAGATATCAAAGGCAATATATTTTCCATGGCGGGGAATGAAGATCTGCTGCAGGTCCTCATCCAAATGGTGGTGCAAGATTTAAAAACACATTGCGATGAAAAGCCCTCTGTGCTGAACGCGTTTGGAGGCTGAAAACCAAAATTTGAAACTTGAGTGAAACCAGGAGTGAAAAGGCACCCATGGGCTGTATTCGTGGTATTTTGAGGTGGATGAGAGGAAATGAAACAAGCAAATGGAATAAGGAGAATAATTAAAAGCTCACAGATGAACTTGGAGCATCCTTTCTCCCATGGTCAGCATGAGAGCATCAGCCGGGGCATGGAAAGACAGTGCAGGACACAGGGAACTTGGTTAGGAGCCGTCTTAGGGTTCCAGAAGCCAGAAGGCCGATAGCTGCAAGGGCTGAGTGTCTTCCTCTCCTTTTGTTAATTTATTTTATGAAAGGAGCAGAAAGCCCAGCTTGCCCTTTTAATCTGCCTGGGGAGACTCTGCTGCAAGTGGGGATAGTGCAGGGCAGAAGGTGGAAGTCGGATGCCACCAAGCCCAGCCTTCAAGCGAGGTACGTTAGCACTCGTCTGTTGACCTATTTATCATTTGTAGACTTTAGATAATCCATCCAGCATGTCTTTGCATGGCTCCATCCATGGAAGTTTGCAAAGAGCTTTCCCTTTTCGCCATGTGAAGCCCTGCTCGTATTGCCTGGAAGAGCAGGAGATGATGAGCTCCATAATGGCACCTGTCCGCTGTGGATCGCATCCTCCTCCATGATGTCTGGGTGCCCGTGGCAGGTGTTCTTTGGCAAAAAAGAAATGCAAATGGAAGTAGCAGCAGGGAAAACAGCCGTGGCCTCCCAATCCTGTGGCACAAAAGCCCTGTTGTTCCCAGGGCAAATTCCAAGGGCCTTTCTGCAGATCCCATTCTAGCAAACTCCCACTGGATGCAGGTGACCAAGGTTTAGAAAACAAAGCAGCAACTAAACCAAAAATCTCCCAGAAAAATCCCCCTGAGGGCTGGAAAGCTCCTGGCAAATAGTGTCCTTGGCGTGGAATTCCTCTGGATTTCCTCATTTGAGATATGCAGAAAAAAAAAAAAAAAACAGTTGCGGGACAGGAAGACAGTGAAGCCAGTGGACTTTGGCAGAAGGAAAACACAGAGTTGATTTATGGTTTTCTGGTGACTCGAGGGAGTGACTCCCCCTGCTGCTCATATCGCTCGGGTTTTATTAGTGTTATTTCTGGTGATAACTGGGGTGGTGGGAGAGGTCACGGGGGCTTGTGGACAGGCTGTGGCTCTGTGGGATCTCCTTCCGCCAATGGAGCCTTTCCAAAACATTCCTGCTGGGCAGTGCTGCACTGGGTGCCATGGCCACGTCTTTGGTGCCCCTTACCCAAATGTGGTCAGTTTGAGACCATTCTGTGGGTCCTCCTACAGGTCAGCAGGAGCTTAGGAGTCATGGAATATCTCCACACTCGGAATGAGTTGGCAAATGATTGTGGATTTCCATTTCCCACCAGCCCAGGAGATGTCCAAGCTGAGGATGAAGACGGTGAGCTCTGGAGAGGATCCTGCAGCTGGGCATCAGTATGGCACATGATGAGGAAACTGCGCTATGCTGAAGCCCAGCTCTGCTGCATCCCAAGCATCTTCTATTTAAGGTGACAGGGCCACATTTGCACAGAGGTGCCAACTATAGCTCTGCGTGAGCAGTCCTGCCCTTTCTTCCAGGCTGTTGAAGGTCTTGCGGATTGGGGCACCTGCAGGAGCAGTTCAGCCAAAGTGTTGGAAGAGGAGGTTTCATATTACAGTATCTTGTGCCCTATCCTGAAACCTCTAGTCCATAAAGCAGCTCAGCGAGGTTGCAGTAACATCCATGGGGCACAAAAGGTCATCCTGAACCATCCTACCCTGTGCCTGGCCAGGAGGTTGTGTAATCCTGTTCATCAGATGGTCAACCCGCATCTTACAGCTGGTGTTACGGGTTCCTGCCTCATAAAAACCTGTTGGAAGGTTATTCCAGCATGTGATTTCTGCAGGTAGCGCCTGGCTTCCAGCAAGCTCTTGTGGACCAGGAGAGGAAAATGCTGCGCTAGCTGCCTACCCGCATCTCCTGCCAGCCCTGCCATCCTGGGCACATTTTAGCACAGGATCTCTCATCTAATCTCTATCAAAGCGTCTCTTCTGTTTCATGCTCACAAGTTCTAACCTGCTTCACATTCGGATGCACTGTCTTATCAGAGTGACAGATTCCCGTAACCAAAATGTGCAGCTAAATAAGAAGAAGCTGCATCCCTCCAGCTTCCTTCTGTGCTGCAGCAAGCGAGCTGCCACAGCAGCTGCTGCGTGAAAAGTGAGCAGAAGGAGAGGGAAATCAGCCCGAATCAGGAAATCAGTTTCAAAACAGAATTACTGAAATGCAGAGCTTGCTGGAAGGCTGGAATGGGGGTGCTGGTGTTTGCACACTTTGGGGGCAGCAAGCTCCACCACCTGAAAACACAGCTCTCCCCTGCAGCAGGGACCAGCCCTGAGACACAAATAACATGGGCACTAGTGGTGCGGGCGTTGCACAACCTTCCCCACACAGTTTGCTCCATGCACCTCCGTTGCTCCTTGCAAAACGCCGGCTATTTTGGTTCGGGGCCTCTCCTGTGCCAGATTTATTACAGGTTGCAGGACTGAGTCATCAGAGCAAGCGAGCGCTGCAAGGAGCAAGCGAGCGGTACCATGCGCGCTCCAGTGCCGTCCGCAGCAGCTGCTTTCAGTGAGGGATCTGGGACCTCTCGTGAACAGCGAGAGCTGCCTGTGTGCCCAGACGAGCTCTACTCCAACCTGCAGGAGTGTTAGGGATTCACGTGGAAGAAGCACTAGTGCTATGGCCTGCTGGCCGACCGGCTCCACCACCAGCACACGGTTCCAGGTGTTGATTTTCCAGATTTGGGCAGCGGGATTTTCCCTCCCCTTGTCCTCACCACCCCAACTGCTTTGCAAAGAGAATGTAACAGCCTCCAGGACTGGCTCTGGTCACCCGCTCCTTGCCTACCTAGCCGAGTTGTATTCCGTTTGGGAATGTGCTGGCTGCATTGGAGGCACCAGCACATTTGCCACCTCCTGACTCCCCAGTTGGAGCAACGTGCTGTAGCATCTGCTGGCTCTGCGGAGCAGTGGCATGGGAGGAGGATCAGGAAAAGTGACTCAAGCGACTTTGCCAGGTCTAGCATTAAATGAGTTTTTGTTATTTTTTGAGAATCGCGCAGAGTGCCAGCAATTTGTAGGACCTGCAGGCTGGCCCGCGCGTATCTCTGATACAGCACTCCCTTCCCCTGAGCAGCCTTGCGAGGAGTTGTTAAGGAAACACATTTCCAGTTTGCCGTTTCCAAGGAGTTACTGCAAACAGTCAGGACCCAGATAACGGCCGTGCGCTAGGCATGGCGTCCCTGGTGCCACCTCCCCACTGCGCTGTCCCCTTCGCCCCGGAAGCGGTGAAGATGCACCAAGTGGTGGCACTTGGCAGCTCGATGATGATGCCTCAAGGTGGCAAATGCTGCAAAATGTTCACTTCATCTCCTGCCGTGGCCTTTAGCTGAAACTTCACTAATTTTTAAGCGTCCCTTGCATTTAAGCTCCTTCTCAACTGCTCTGTAATCTCAGTGGGAGGGTTATCCCAGTGCACGATCCCCGATGGGCTTGTGGCAGATGGGAGCATCCTTCGTACATTAACCTGGTGTAACTTGCAAGCATGAATAATAAATCTGTGAGATGATCTTTAATCTTTTTCATATAAAATATTGGGGGATTTTACCCTCTTTGGTCACCTTGTGTGAGGTTCAGCCATGGCCCGATGCTGTTTGCCTTCAAGGACCAAGCCCAAAAGCTGCTTCCTTCAGGGCATTTTGTAGGCATTTGGGACAAAAATCTTCATTCTCTTTGGAATAAGAACCAATAACTTGGCTTTCAAGAACTTTCTAGAAAAGCAGAGAAAAAATCATTAGGAAAGCCAGGAATAGCAGTGAGCCACTGCTAGAGAAGTGGGAGAAAGAGGCATTTTCCTCCTGTGAAATTTTATAGGAGACTCATATGCTGAAGAGTATTACTTGGGAGAAAGCATTGCTCCATGGCTGTTGAACACGGCTTTAATAATAAATTGTGGTGGAGACAAAACTGGTTAATATCCTTTGAAGGAAACGGGAGCTTTTTGTGGCAAGAAACCATTTACTTTGGATTATATAAAAACATTTTTGACTGCAGGGAGAAGTCTGGAGACCAGGGAATGGAATTGTCCTCCAGAAGTAAAAGTTTATTTTCTGTTACAGCACATGTGGGTAGTGAATTCCTCTGTCTTCCCTTTCTCTATTAGTCTCTGTTATGGTTCTCACTTTTTTTTCAGTGAAACTTTGAAGTTTCCTCAGTTCATATTGATATTTAACATGGCTCTAATTGAAATGGGCTAGCAACATTAATCTCCATGTACTATCTGTCAGTGGCAGTGGAAAGAGGTTAATAGCCTATTGGAAGTTGTATGTTTCTCCCTTCCCTCAGGAATCAGGTTTAAGACCTTCACAGGGAAGTGTTTAACGTGTTTTTTGCTAAGTCAGTTTTTCTTTCTCCTGGTACAATTCTGTTGTTAGACCTCATTTTATTCTCTGCATCGACTTCCCTGCTCTGGGGTAGTCAATGCCCGTTTTTAGGGCACATGATGTGTGTAGCTGTCGCTGAGAAAATTGCAGTGATGTTGTAACTAATACCTTGGATTAGTGCTGTCTGCATCGTTGGGCTTTTCTGTTAAGCACTGAAGTTTCTTGAAAGCGACAACTTCTCTAGCTCCACGCGAGTCAGTAATTGCTTTGCTAAACGAGGATGGAGTTAAGCTTCTGCTTAAAGTCAAGGACAGCCTGAATGTTTTGCAGAATCGGAGCTTCGTTCTGAAGCGGTTCCTCTGCCTTGCTCAAAGCCATTCTCTTTTCCCTCAATTATTCTGAAAACTTGCCTTTTGGAGTCAACTGTTTATGAAAGTCTCCATGTGGAAAATTGCAGGGACAAGCTCTAAAATGAGCTTTAGCTTGCAGGCTTGGAGACCAGAAAGCCACCAGTGGTTGTTTATGCCAGAAACACATGATTTTTTGAATGCCTGGAAGCAGATGTTTGATCACATCTGTTAATTAGCCAGGACTCGGAGCCTGGTGAAGAAGCTTCATGCTTTGTATAACGGCAGCTGTGGGTGTCCGTGGGCTTGCGGTCTTGCAAACAAGGATTTGCATTAAACCCGTCCAAACTACAATGCTCCAGCTATTTTGGCCAGTGAATTTAAAGCTCTTGGGAGGAACCCAGGCTGACAAGTGCACCCACATGGTGGTTTACTTTGGGATACAAAACTACAAGTAATAACAATTCATAAAAATATGAAAAAATACTGTTTTTTTTTCTGGTGGGTGGAGTAGGCAATGTCAAATTTGGTAGGTTATTGATAAATGGAAGTGAAGTGCCTTCACGCTTGTAGCTCCTGTAGAAATTATCTTTCTGCTCCAAATTGCAATTTCTATGCAGTGTGTTCTTCCAAAGCCTACATCTTCTGTACTGAACTGGAGGCTTGTTATTTTGACAGAAAGATCCTTGCCTGGCAGTTATTACTGAGGAAGACGCATCTTGGGACTTCCAATTAAGAAGCAAAATAAACCACGCCAAGTGTCAGTGCTTGAGCTGGGGGAAAGCTCCTCGCAGGGAGGATGGGCCGGCATGCTGGCATGAGTGCACATCTGCTCCAGATGTCTGGGGTCTCCCGTTGTGCATTTCCCATGTATTTTTACGCAAAGTGAATGAAGTGCTGGAAAAGGGGCAGCGTGTTCTGTTTCATCACTGCAGGTGTGTTTCCACATAGGTGTCAGGGATTTCATGCAAGGATGCAGTGAGAGCATTGTGTTGGTGCTGCAGGTGCGAGTGCCGACTGCTGTAATTCCAGTTAGCAATTCCTCCTGTCATGAAACCTGTGTTTTCTTCTTGTCATTGCCGTTGCTTTCTTCATTCTTGAAAAGAAAACCCCAAAGCACTGTGCCTGTGTCTTGGCAACTCAAGAATGCGAACAGATTGTGCTTCAAAAAAATGGCAAAGCTTCAAAATATTGTATTCTGTTAAGAAGAGACAAGGAAAATAAACTCTCCAAAGTGCAGATTTTATTTCACCAGAAGGCTTTTAATATTTATTTGCGTTGGACATTTTGCTACCTACTTCTTCTAGTGACATCACTTGTGAATTGCGATAAGATTAACTGTGGCACAGTCTGCTCTGGACTGTGTTCAAATTAGGTTCATGTCCAGCAGGTTTGTTTTCACCCTACCCGAGCTGCCTGCGAGAAGCTTCCTGAGATGGGCACAGCTTGTGTAATCCTGAGAGGATGTCCCATGCAAGGGCTGTGAGGCTTGTGCAGGATGGAGTCAGGTTTTTGGAGCAGGGAGGTCACTGGGATGTCACTCCAAGATTGCCAAATAAACTGGATTTTTATTTGTTTGCCTTGCAAAGCCTTTGTTTTTGAGATACAATTAAGAAAACAACTAGAAATAGAAGAGTCAAATGAACAGCCCTGCTAACTGTAGAAATTCCTTCACTTGTTCTTATAATTATTTTTTTGTTTCCCTGAAGACCACCTTCCACCTGTAGAGAAATTTGAGAGCTATTCCTCATGCCTCTGAGTAATCCGGCTTCTTTTAACTTTGTATGTGGCCTGTTCTCTGGTAGACGGGAGGCTCCTTGGAGCTCCAAGGACTGGCTTTTTTCTTCCTATGCGAGTCTGCAGCACTGAAAATGGTTGACAATGAGCAAGAATACATTTGTTGTCCCCAGTAAATGCTTTTCCCAGGAGGTTTCAGCTACATCACAGCAGCTTGTTCCGTGCCGGAGTTACTCCCCACCAAACGGGGCGAGTGTGATCTTGTCTCCTGGAGTGCGCTAGGAAAGGGGAATGGCAATCTGAATCGACTGATTGCTTCCAAAAAGGTCGTTTTCAGTCCTGGGTACCTGCCCTTTGATCTCACAGCCCTGTGGCACCGGGATGCGCAGGCATCTATTGACCTGCGCTCATGTCAAGAGGAAAAACAAACTCAAACAGGCAGAGGTGAACTTCAAAAGAGAGTTTTGGAAGCAGTGCATAAAAATTGTGCTTGAAAGAAAGGCAGTAATTGATATAAATTGTTAGGTTAAAAATGTTTAAAGTCTAAATTAGATGCTTGTGCTTTTTTGGGGACCACAGATTTTACTACACACCCAGACAGCCAGATGTTTACCTTGGGGTTTTGTTGACATGACTTATGTTTCAGGTTATTTTATCCATGAATTCAAAACCCCGTGATGAAATGTGGCCGTATATGTTTAGTCATAAAAAGGTTCTTGTATTTCTCTAGTCTGCTGGCTCTAGCATCTGTCGACTTGGACCCCATTTACAGGAGAGGCTGCATTTGAACCGCCCTGGCGTTTGAGCGTTATCCAGCTCAGAAAAGCTTGGCTGGTCAGTGTTAACAGAAACCAATGGTTTTGCAGCCTGAAAACTTAATTCTGTTTTATTTTTGGTGCATTTGCTCAGCTTTAATGACCAAGGTACCATAGCCGTTTAAACGGAATCTGGTACTGGATTATCAGATTCCTTTTTAAAAGATGTAAAATCCTGCCAGGGTTCACACTTGCATATCTGGAATGGTTTAAAACCTGTCTAAGGAACAGTCTGAGGGATCCTACGTGGGCAGGGCTGATGAAGGAGAAATACCTTTCTCCTTGCATCTCGCCTTTGCCAGAGCTCCTGCCTGTTTTCTGTACCAGGTTGGCAGCCAGCGCTCGTGGCTCTGAACGGAGCCGTGCTGAACAAAGACACTTTATGTTTTGAACTCTGTGCCCTGAGTCTGCACCACTAGCCTGGCCTGGCATTTATGTTAAATAAGGTCAACAAATATAGGCAAGCTGTATTTTGCAAATTAAAACCAAAAAAAGAAGAAAAGTAAAAAAAAAAAAAAAAAGCTTTTTTTTTTTTTATTTAAAGTCTGCCTCTTTCTTGTTTCACAGGCAAGAAGAGAAACCCTGGGCTGAAAATTCCTAAAGAAGCCTTTGAGCAACCACAGACAAGCTCCACGTAAGTCTCCAGGGCTAAAGGGAGAATAAAAAGCAAAACCACGAGCCCAAGCTGCCTTCTTGTGTTTGGCAGTGCCTGCATTGTGGCCGTGGTGGCCACACGATGGCCGAGCCGTGTCCCAGCAGGGACCAGGGCTGGTGCTTGGAGGTCTGGGATGATGAAGATCCAACCTGAGGAATAGAGGCAAATCTGCCTAGATTAATTTTGGCGCAGCAGTTAAATGCCTCTGTCTCCAGAGAGGTCTTTCCGCAGGGGAGATGCTCCTTTCCAGGGCTCCGAGCTCCCATCATTCAGTTTTTCTGGACTTTCAGCCCTTCTTGCACAGTTCCTGCCAGGAAGCCAGTTGTTTTCTGGGCCCTTGGCCTCTTTTTCTCCTAGAAAAACAGCACTAATGTTTCTTGTATAGCTCCAGATATGAGGTGGTCTCTCCCCATCCTTTGCGCTGGCTCCCTTATATTCTTGTCGGACCCTCCGCTCGTGTTACGAGAACTAACACATCCCATTCCGTTATCATTCAACAAGCAAGGATGACCCTGGGCAAGCCTGACTCAAGGCTGAAACACCGAATGGTCCCCATTGCCATTTGGTGCAAAGATGCTGCTCAGGGTTGAGCTCCTCTTGCTGCTCTTCCTGAGCTCGGAGGCGGAGGGATGTCTCCCTGCACTGAGGGAGTTTGGGTGGAGCAGCCCTTTCCCATGGCACCTTCATACCTGGTGCTCAGTGCTGTGCAAAACCACATCTCCTGGAGGGGCACAACCCAAGTTTGCCGCCCCAGCGGATAGTGAGGGATTTTGGCTTCTGCTGAGGATGACCGTAATTTTCCTTTTCTCCCCAAGTGATCTGAAAGAGCTGTTGCCAGCAGAGCACACTTTCTTCTTAGACTTCCCCGGAGCTCTTGTGAAGTCAGCAGATGTCAGAGGCCACTCTGCGAGGACGCAGAGACTGATCCCAGCCTTTCTCCATCTGTCCTCACGTGGGACTAATTTTAGGACAATCACTTCGTTCCAGAAATAAATGAATACAAAACCAGTTGTTCCTCTTCCTTCCCTCCTACGTCCCCAGCTCAGTTGTCAGCCATTTGGCATATGCCAGTGCCACAACCAGGAGGAGGCCAGGGCCTTACTTTCTGAGGTCCATAGGGCACTTCAGCCAGCTAGACAAGTTTCAGGCAAGGCAGGCTGTTAATTGCTCTGCTTAAGTCTGGCAATGAGCAGCTGCAGGGGTTATCAATCCATACACTCCTGGACACATGCCCAGCATGAGCACGGAGAGCAGGGTTGAAACGAGGCAGATGTGTCTGGGCTGGAGTGCTCAGCGCCGCGTGCCCAAGGAGCCCTTGCCTTCTCTGGTGTCAATCTTCGTGTGTCCAGGGCTGCAGCAGAAGAGATCCATGTCCATCCGAAAGCCGTATTCCAAAGAAAAACCAGCCCTACCTCTGCCATGGCCTGTTAAGAAATAAACAGAGACAATAATAAAGCAAGGTGTAGGACTTAAATAAATCTCTTTTCCTTAAGCTTAGATGCTTTTGAAAACAATTCCCATATCTTACACACACATACAAAAAAAAAAAAAAAAAAAAAAAAAAAAAGAGAGGAAATGGCTTGTTTTTTGACCTCTAATCCATTTTTTATGCAGGCTGACAGAGATTGGATTCTTTCCACCTCACTTTCCTTCCATAGGAACTGGTTGCGATCTCAGCCCGTTGGAGGCACTAATCTCCCTGCGTCCCTTCGCGTGGGAGTTGGATGCAGATGTGTGAAATTCCAGCCCCAGCAGCTTCCTTCCCTTCTCACCCCGTCCTGGGGGGATGTTGCAAATCTTGGCAGCGTCTATTGATCCAACAAGGCCGGGAGACCTGCTGGTGTGAGGGGACAGCCTGAGGGACCCCGTGGCCATGGAAGTTAACTCGATCCTCGCCAGGAGCAGTTTATATGTCTTCCATTTTCTCTCCCGCAGGCCACCCAGAGATCTAGACTCCAAAGCCTGCATCTCCATTGGCGAGGAGGTAAGGTTAGGAGGTGTGGTGAGCAGAAGGCTCTTGGGAGAAGGTGACCATCCCTGCCTAGCTGCTGTGGCACTGGGTGCTTCTCCAGACGTGCTGCTTGGGTGCTTGTTTCCCAACTAGTTTGGGGTAAAAAGGAGCAAGTTCATAAACAGTGTCTGTGAAATGTGTTATATTTTGCATGAAATGAGTCGGGGGGGCTCAGCCAGCGGATTAGAGGGTGCTGGATCTTTTGCTGGCTTGGGAAGTGTAGATGCAAGAGGCCACCACGTAAGCAAATCCTCCAGTTAAGAAGATCCTCCTGGAGACTCCCCTTTGCCCCCCCAGGGATAACTGAGCATAATGAGCATGAGAAGCTGCAGCGTTGCGTCGCTGCGAGCACGGCATGTCCGGGAGGAGCGAGATCTGAGGCAGGAGAGGCGGCCGGGAGCTGCTTCGCGCGAGCCCTGGCAGCCCCTCTGGCTGCTGGAGCGGCTCCCCCGCTTTCAGCCCTGGCCCCGGGCCACTCTTGGCAGCAGCTGCTGCAAAACAGCCGTCCCTGAGCTGCAGCGTGGAGCCCCAGCGCTGCCTGGCTTAACCCCGAGCCCTCGCTGCCAAGGCACAGGCAGCGAAGTGCAGGTTGCAATTTTGTTTGGCTCTTTTTTCCCCACACACTGAAGTCTTTCCAAGACAGCAGGGCCTCCTGCACCAAATGGGGCCCTGACGGGAATTGTCTTTTTCCTTTTTTGTGGACTTATGGTGTCATTATGAGGCCCAGGAAGGTCTGGCCTGGCTGTCCTTGTGCTCACCCCCCGCACTTCCACACAGGACACTCGGATCCCTTCAGGGTGTCCCCCTCACTCACAGTGACAGCACATTGCGCAGGGAGACGGCTTTTCTAAACCAAAATCAGGCCCAGCTCACATGTTTCCGATACCTCATGGTTATAACCCAAGGTCGCATGCTGTTTTCAGAGAGCTTTGGCTGCATCTCCTTCAGTGAAGCTGTATTCGGGTAAGGGGTCCCTAAATTTTTCTGCAGCCACTGAGGTTGCTGCTATTGCTCAAATACAGCATTGCATTTGGTGGCTATGTATGTACTGTCTTCACATAAGATTTTTGTATTTAAAATCAGGCACTCTGTTTATTTAGGGGAATAAAACCAGACATTTTGCCCTCCTTTTTGCTCAAACAACAACAAAGCTGCTGAGAATGCAGGTAAATCTGAGCTTTGGAAATTCCTGCCTTGCCTTAACGAGGTGCAGCTAATCCCCTGGAAACATCAGTTACAAAACAACAGGATTGCAAACAGCAGATTTTACTTTCCTTTTCGATCCCTTTACTGATTTAAAGCCTTCGTCCAGAGAATTTCCCCTTGCTAATATTGAAGGCCACCTCATCAGGAGTCTAGGGCAGGTTGGATCTTCCAGTCCTGGAAGCAAAATTCTGCAGCAGTGTGGAAACCATTCCCTCTGATGGTATAAAATTGCAGCAGAAAAAAAAAAAAAAAAAAAAATCAAGGACTGGCATTATGATAGGAGAAAATGGCATGGCAGCATTCATGAAAGCACATTAAAGCTAGACAACAAATTTATTAGGTGTAAAAGATAGGCCCCAGTGTCAGGGAGCTAATTTATGAAGTGAAACACGAACCCAGTGGCATTTTAGAATGTCTATCTTTCCTTCATTTGGGATTTTGTATTTTCCCTGGCATAGAGCAGAGGCTGGAAGGTGGAAAGAGTGCGAGATGCCGCTGGAGCAAAATGGCACGGGGGAGCGGCGTCGAGAGCGCTGGCCTTGCGGCGGGCACCTCTTCCAAGAAAATCACTTCTCCTGCCGCGATCCCCAGGACGAGGAGGAGCTGGAGGCTCCAGAGAGGCTCCGTGCGGAGGCAGAGAGCCCGTGCTGGGTGGTCTAACGTGGCACATAGCCCTGGAGCTCTGTCTCTTTTGGGTGTCACTGGAGAGGCAGCATCTTGCATGGCTCGACTTTCCCATGGACCCATATGTGCTCGTCCAGAGATCCTTGAAGATGCGAGTGCCTCTTCCATGGGCCTTTGCAAACATATCCCAGATCTCTCCAGAAAGCCTCTTCCCCCTTCTCCATTTTATTTTTGCTGCTGAATTTAAGGAATTACGCACAAGCCCGTGGCACAAGCTGATGTGCCGTGAATCGGCTCATTATAGCCCGCATTGCTCTGCTGGGCGAATGACTTAGGCGGTTGTGCGCTCAGCAAACAACGTGGCCCATTTTTAGGAGCAAAAGCACATCTGAAATGTCCAAAAATAACAATAATAAGCAAAAAATAGAGCCACTGCACAATGTCGTGGCAGCAAGGAGAGGGGCAGGTTGGGACGCAGGGCACCAAAGACCAAGAGAAAGGGATGGCGAATGTGAGACAAAATAAATGCTTCGTGGTTTCAAAATGGGGCATGCTCGGCTGGTGTTCGGCCCATCTACAGGGCTGGTGAAATAAGCTTTTCCAGGCCTGTAAACCGCTTGGGGATATTCCCATGATTGTTTTGGGGACGAGAACAGAAGGAAAAAAAAGGAAAAAAAAAAAAAAGAAAAAAAAACCAAAAAGACTGAAGGGGATTTGTAGGCGAAACCCTCCTGTCTCTGACATTTTTCTCCCCCGCAGAACTTTGAGGTGAAAGCCGACGACCTGGAGCCCATCTCCGAGCTGGGACGAGGTGCGTACGGGGTGGTGGAGAAGATGCGGCACATGCCGAGCGGGCAGATCATGGCAGTGAAGGTAGAGTGAGCCTCCCGAGGTGCTTTCTGTGTGTGTCGTTGTGTGTGGATGCCCCTGAGCGCTCGTTCGGGCACCTCTCTAACCTTGCTTGTTCTCACGCATGCCTTTACTGGGGATGACTTCTTCCCGCGTGCAATCCTCTCTCTACACAGGGGCCGTAAAAACAAGGTAGAGTTGGACCCTGTTTAACCAAAAAAAATGGATATGTTTGAAAACTCTGTCATGTAACATCCTTTTAGCACTGTACAGACATACTGTCCATCTGTATCTACAATATTCCCGTTTCCAGTAGGAAATGATTGCCATCATTTTTTTTTTTAAATGTGCATACTTTCTTCTAGGGTAGTAACCCTCAGATTCAGGGCTCTGCAGGACAGGAATGATTGTAATTGTAACAGCGTGCCGTAAATCAGGTTGCATAACATAATATTCTTCAGCTGGAACTTTTCTTGACTCTTCGGAATAGGAGCTTTTTTTTTCTTGTTGGGCTTTTTGCATAATGTCTGGTGCAGGAGGGTCATGGCAGAGGTTTATAGATGCTGTTATGAAAAATAGTACTTTTGTTTCATAAGCTTGCAGTTTAAGAAAATAGTCAGGGAAAGATACATGTTTTGGGAGGGACAATTTTTCAATTTTTGCAGGGCCAAATTTTAGCTCAAATTTCTGGTCAAAAGTAAAAAAAAAAAAGAAGTGAAAAAAAGATGAAGAGCTGAAAGTTATGAGCAAAGTGAGGTTGTAGCTCCTCGGGTTGTGACATGCTGGGGATGTGTTTCAGGGCCTTCATGTCATGCATTTTGTCTTTTTGTTTGCCGTGGTGTTTGCCAAAATGCAAAAGTCCTTTCTCAATAGGGTAGCAGGGGTGAAGAGGACTTGGCAGGAACCTTCAAGCCTGTTACTTGCAGCTGTGATGGTAAACAGTTTAATGCCACCGTGTTATTTACCTGGAGTGGCTTTGACCAAAGAGCCTAGATGATGTATACGTGGCCCATGCTGACCTGTGTCATGCCCCTATGTAGCACTTCACAGCTGAGGATCTCCAGGTGTTTCTCATAAATAGCATCTCTTCTTTGGGAGATTGGGCAATATTATGTCCGTTTTCCAAAGCTGTGGGGAGCACGGGGCCTCTGGTAGCAATGCCTGAGCTCTGTCTTATGTCCAAAGTCCCTGGAAGTCAAGGGTTTGCAACAGCCCAGAATTTGATATCCTGCTCCCTTCTTCTCCCTCAAACCTCGGAGTCTTTTGACTGTCGTAAAAAGAGTGGCATTAGCAGGGAAGATAAAATTGCTTGCAAAGTGGGGTGGTATTTGAAGACCCTTCTCCATCTCTTTCTGTGCTCCCACTGTGGATGGTGTGTTTCTGCCATGCCTCCAGCAAAGAGGAGTGATGAAAGGGTATCACAAAGAGGTGTAACAAGAGGGTACGGCACAGGCACAGTGTCAAGGTACTGTGGTCACCTGGGACGATCTTATAGAATGTCGTATGGAGATGCTGATGACCAATCCTGCAATGCTTTGTGTTCCAGCGGATCCGAGCCACGGTGAATAGCCAGGAGCAGAAAAGGTTACTCATGGATCTGGATATCTCCATGAGGACGGTAGACTGCCCCTTCACTGTCACCTTCTATGGGGCACTTTTCCGAGAGGTATGGCATCCCGGAGACCCTGCCCTGCTTGCAGCCCGTGGGCTCAAGAGGCCTGTCATGGGCACTGCTAGAAAATAAGAGGTTGGACTCTATCAAAAGTCATTTTCAGTTCTTCTGTGTGGATCCATCCTGGGCTCTGAGCTGGACTCCCTCCGAGTCTCCGTGCCAGGGTTTTAATCTCCCTGTAGGCATGAAGACCTGATAGAATTTGTATGTGCTGAGTTTCTGCCTGAGCACTTTACTTAGAGTCATTTCTTCTACAAGGAAAGACATGTTCCCACATGAGGAGGAGCAGAGGGCAGATGAGGGCCATGGAAAGGCCTGTGTGCCGGGACACTTGGACTTGGTTGGGGTTTTGACTGATGGGGACAACCGGGTGCTGAGAGCATTGACTCACAGTGTGATCGTTCAGTGCTAATATTGTCCTGAGTTGCAGTGAGAAAGCCACATGGAGGAGAAGCTCTGAAGAGCAAGATCTGTTGGAGAATTTAAGCACAGCTTTTGCGGAGCTGAGCATTTCCTGGCTCAATGTTTCTGGAGTGACCTGAGCACTTAGGAGTCCTATTAACTTTCAGAACTCCTAAATCAGGAGAATTCTACTTTGGGGAGAGATGGTACCAATTTTACCCCAAATGTTAGTGAAGGTGGACAGCAATTACTTAAGCTTGCCGAGGGAAAAAGATAAGGCACAATGGAGTTTTGGTGGATGACTTCTAAAAGACAGGGAAGAGACAGGGAACAGGCCAGCAAGGGGCAAGTGCCAGAGAAGACCTTTGCAGGTGAAGGGGAAGGACAATCCATTCCAGTGTGCAGGTATTTATCTCTTTCTCCTCCAGGGAGATGTGTGGATTTGCATGGAGCTGATGGATACCTCACTGGACAAATTCTACAAACATGTCATTGACAAAGGCCTGACAATTCCTGAAGACATCTTAGGGAAAATAGCCGTCTCTGTGAGTAATAGCAAGGGGTGAGGGAAGGGGAAGGGGGATTCTTCTCTAAGCCAAACCCTTCATGACCCTCTGTCCCTGCCATCTTTGCGTTGAGAAGATTTTGTCCCACCATCAGCATATATGTACATCCCTAGGTGGCTTTCAGTATTTGGTCGGAAATGATGTTCTTTATAAGCCATAAATACTCCCAGTTGTTCCAGGGTATGTTGTAGCTAAGAGGCAGCACAGCATTGGCTGTGGGGAGGGCTCTACAGCTGGTTTGCCTTCTCCTGACAGTCTTGGGAGATCCCTGGGTCCCCAGCGTCATCTCTGGCTGCTACATGATGGAGGGATTAGCAAGGGGTGAAGGCAAGGGGCAGTTTCTTCCCATCATGGTGCTGCCAGCTCTGATTCACTCTATATTTGCTGTTTCAGATTGTAAAAGCACTAGAACACCTACACAGTAAGCTCTCCGTGATCCACAGAGGTAAGTGCCATCCATGCAGCTGGTGACTGTGCTGGCTTCTGTCAGTCCTGCGCCACGTGCTCTTTCCCCAGCCTTGCGGCTGGGCAGAGTTCTTCCAAAGTAGCCAGGATAAAATGGGGCTTTGACAGCAAAATGTTCCCTAACATCTCAGGATTAGCAAGGCCTAGTCCGAGGAGATGTCCACTGATGTGCGCTTTAGGAACTCCATGCTCTCCCCAGCATTTCCCGCTGAGCGGTAAGAGAAGTGGCCTCCAGTGTGTTCTGCTGGCAGAGAGAGAGGGCTTTTTCCTGCAGCCTGGCTGTGTTCCCCTGGATTGCATTTCCCTAATCAGAAGGTCTAATCCATGCTCTGCTTGAACACCCCCACGGTATTAATAAAAGACTTTCTGACCTTGGTGGGCTTTGGATGAGAAGCTTGCAGGCTCCTCCCCTAGCATAGTAGGGGAAGATGCAGGTGAGCAGTGTCTCCAGGCTGGCATGGTGACTCATGCACTCAGCAAACCAGCCAGCGTCCCCTCCATGCCCGTGCCCTGATACCCATGGGGCAGAATGGGGAGGTGTCTAAAATGGCATCAGATGAGCTTGTGAACACCCTCCTTAAACTCTTTTGGCATTTTCCTGCTTAGAGCACCTCAAAAAGACCATGAATATATTTAAAGAAAAAAAAAATGCAGTGTTGCTGCTTGACACCTTTGTTTTTAAAGGATCATTTTCAATTTGTCATGAGGAAGGAAAAGCCCTCTCTGGAGTGTGTGACTGCTGGGGAAAGAACGGTTTGAAGTGAAAGGAGTTCAGCTGTAACAGGCGGTCACCTTTTGTACATTATGCATGGGGCTTAGGGTTGAGTTCCTATCTTCTGTATAATTTAAAGTGGGTGGAAAATACTGCTCAGCTTCTGGATTTCAATTTGCTTGTTTGCTTTCCACTGAAATAGTATTATTTTAATATAAAAGCAGATGGGAGAGGATCTCAGATACCTGAAGTTTTTGGTTGCAGAGTGCTGATTGGAGGGAGGATGTTAACCAACTGCAAACCACTCAGTTCTAATGGGCACGACTCAAAAGTGGCTTCTGGCCACCTTCAGACAGTGTTTCAGCTCTTCTATTTAACAGTTCATCAGCATAAATAGAGGACCTGCTCCCGTAGATCTCACTTGTAGCCTCTTCCCAGGCCTTCACTTCCCCCTTAGATGGTGATCATAGCTGGTTTCATGAGAAAGATGCAAATGCAAATACAGCAAGAATGTAAGGCTGTGATAGGAACCAGATAAATCTGTCAGTAATAGATGAGACACCCACATGCCTGCTGCTGCTCCCATTGCCTTCATGCATGATAACCTTAAAATCAGAGGGCGCTTCTGAAGTTATGGTCCTTCTGTCTTAGTTTATTGCTCCTTCCTTCCCCTGGGACACACACTTCTCTTCCTCCATTTCCACCCACTCCTCATCTTTTTCCCAAATGTTTTTCCTTATGCTGCCTTGAGAGCAGCTCCAGCTGGTGACTCAGCAGTGAGCTGGACTTTTGTAGACGTCTTTAGGAGATGTTCTAAGCCCTGCTGAGGTTGCTCCTCCGTGAGCGCTGTGAGGATCCATCACAATCCTTGCTATCATAAGGTGGCCACATGCACAATTTCGGCCCATGCAGTCACATCAAAAGGGAAGGGACGTTTCCAGGATGTATGACAGGCTCATGAAGCGCTTGCTTTGCTTGTAATAGCTCCTGGCTTTCCGGTGAGCAGTAGCAG
This sequence comes from Tinamus guttatus, assembly GCF_059628265.1. Taxonomy (NCBI): domain Eukaryota; kingdom Metazoa; phylum Chordata; class Aves; order Tinamiformes; family Tinamidae; genus Tinamus; species Tinamus guttatus. Next base: position 1,066,211 of record NW_028288579.1, on the reverse strand, counting down.
TGGGGTTTGCACAGGCACTGGGGGTGCCCTCTAGTGTTAGGAAGCTCGTTAATTTTTTGGCTTAGTACAGCCACCCATGCGTGACAGTGACTGTCGTGTGTGTTCCTTCTTGCAGATGTAAAGCCCTCTAACGTGTTGATCAATACGCAGGGGCAGGTGAAAATGTGCGATTTTGGAATTAGCGGTTACCTCGTTGACTCGGTAGCTAAAACCATGGACGCAGGATGCAAACCGTACATGGCTGTAAGTTGAGCTGGGGAGAAGCCGGGTGGGAAACCTGCTGCAGCCGGAGGAATATGAGACTGGGCATCAGGTTGTCCTAAAGGGGAAGGATCTGGCATGTGTCCTAGGGACTCGATTTGGAAGACATATCTCTGAAGTTATATGTAAAGGGGAATAGAGGAGACAGGTCTCACAGGTCGAATCAGGTCTCCTGGGCACTGTTTCCTGTTCCTTTAACACCTCTGTGACCTTGAGAGGCCCCTGTAATTACTCTGTGTTGTATTTTTGCCATTTGCCGTATGGGTACAATGGCGTTTCCTTTCTGGGAGAAGAAAAACAGTCCCTAGGGAATGGGTCCTTCAGGCTCCTCCGTGGGAGCTGCCGCTCCTGTTTTGCTCTCTGCAGAGCTATTTCACAGAGGGGAAGCAGTTATGGAGAACTGAGGTTTGTCGCCTCTAAATATGTCAAAGCTCCAGCACTCCGATCTCTAGAGTAGAATTCACCAGCTTTTGGCGAGTCATTTCTCTGACTGCCTTAACTGGCAAGGATGTACCACCAGCTTTGTCTCCAAGGTGGCCAAGGAAGCAGACTGAGTGACCTGGATTAGGTAGTCCTGGCCTGTCACCCTTAAAAGATCTGCCTTAATTTGCCTGCTGTTCCAGGATGCGTGGTGGTCCCCACTGGAGAGCCCTGGGTACGGCAGCGCTGAACTGGAACCGTTCGCGATTTTCCAACTGTCTTTGTCTCTCTTTTCAGCCTGAAAGAATTAATCCAGAGTTGAACCAGAAGGGATACAGCGTCAAATCTGATATCTGGAGCCTGGGAATCACAATGGTATGGTTATTGGAGGGTCGGATGTTCTTTGTGAGATCGTTTTCTTCCCCGTGGTCCTCCTGGTGCTGGTGGCACTTGTTCTCTGTGAGGCTGGCGGGGGCAGGAATGGGAGCTGTCAACTCGTACCGTTCACTCCTAGCACGCTCCAGGTGCAGCGGAGACAATTGGCAGCTCCTTTGCCAACTCCTTGCCAGTAGCTTCATAACCATAATACCTCCAAACTGAGCTCAAGCTCCTTCACAGGGTGACGTGGAGAGGACGCATACAGGACGTACAGGCTGTATGTCCGCAGCAGGCTATCCATAACCTCCCAGAACATCCTGCCAGGCAAGCGACCCTGCTGCATGCGCTCCTTGGTGAGCTGCTGCCATCTCCCACCGCAGAAGGGGAGGAAGAAATTGGGAGTAGGAAAAGGCAATGGGGCTATGCCAGCATCCAGTGTGGGGAGTGTGAGGCTGTGGGCTGCCACCTCTCCTTGCACTTGCTCTTTCCCCCCTCGGGATGCTGGGGACAGCTGTGGCCATGGCCACCGGCTGCCGGGAGGTGGCAGCATGGGCTAAGGCGAGGGCGCGTGCAGCACGTCTGGTGCCGCGCAGCTTCTGCCTGGGAGCAGGTTTGGTTTCCAAGAGGAAAAAAACCCTGTAGCGATTAGCAAAATCTCCCTCTGGAAAGCAGGGAGCGATGGCATCTCCTAAATGTCAGGAGAACTGGCGTTTAGCAGGAATCCATCTGCTTGCAAGTCATTTGCTAGTGCTGCTATCTTTACAAGCTTTTATTTTTCTGTAATTTCGCTCTTAAATGAAGTCTAATATAAGAGTAGCAGAGAGATAGATCCTTTGGGACCTCCTTAGGCCTTTCCCTTTTGGTGGTGAAGGTTAAACACAACCATGGGTAGGGAGGAGTTCCCAAAAGAAAGTTGTGACCATGTGGGATGGGGAACTGCCCATATTCACACAGGACTGGGACAAGAGCACGTGTATTTAGCCTGCACACCTGGGAGAGGGCACTTGGCACCGTTCCTGTTGATCGGGAAGCGCTGATCTGGGCTTTCTGCTCTGTGAACTGACTCCTGAAGAGTGTGAGGCCAGAGGATCTGGCTTAACTTGACTGGAGGAGTTGCCCAAGGGAGCCGATGTGGCTGAGGAGCCGGGCAGGGGGACAGGGACGTGGTGTCGATGGCATGTGGCTGACTCCGCTGTGCTGTGCCCCACAGATCGAGCTGGCCATCCTGCGCTTCCCCTACGACTCCTGGGGGACACCCTTCCAGCAGCTCAAGCAGGTGGTGGAGGAACCATCACCGCAGCTGCCGGCGGACAAGTTCTCAGCGGAGTTTGTTGACTTTACCTCGCAATGGTAGGTCCCAGTGTGCCACCGCGCGCGTCGCCTCACGGCTCAGGGTGCGGTGGCGGCTGCTCCCTCCCCCTACCCTGTGGAGGTGTTCGGATTTTCCAGGCGCTGTGGTGGCACTTGCTCCTTGGCAAGTTGGCAGGTGGACAGTGGTTCACACTGTAGTCAAGACACTGAACAAGGTCCCGTCAACTCATGTTTTGAGATCACTTAACATGGGGGCCCAGCTTAGGTTAGCACAGGTTCAGGAGACTGCAGAGAGTTATCTCTGCTGTCCGGGGTAGTAAAACTCCCATTGCCGCCTATAGCCCATGTGGGGAAGTTCCTGTGATGTCCCAGCTGGCATCAGGAATAAGTAATCCAAATATGGCTCTCTATTCCTGGAGATTTGCATTGATTTCAGTAACTTGTCATCAAATTTCCTGCTATTAGTACCCTGGGAACCAGGTTTTTGTTTGTAGAGGGTCTAAATTAAGAGGATTATCCCCACATTTAAAATTCACCTTAGCACCTCATTTTGGGCTGCTTTTGAGCTCAAAGGATGTGACACATCCCGTATCTTCAATTAGGCAATATTGGCACGTATCGTTACTGGGTTCCTCTGTTCATTCACAACATGACACTAAACACGAGCTAGCTACACACAGGCAGCAGGAAATATCTATTCAGTGTGTGTCCTCCACTTCCTCTGGGCTCTGGCAAATCCCAGCAGAGCACTGGCTTATCATCACCGAGGTTCTCACTTTTGTTTTGCTCAGTGTGACACCTTTTCCCCACCACCGACGTGTACGTGTGTGAAGATCTTTTCAAGTTGCTCCAAGTGTCTTTCCCCTAAATACACTGTCAGGAAGTGAGTAGAGATTACGTCCTGTCTTTTAAAAGCTATTTTCTGCTGGAGGGAAACCAAAATAACTCCCAGCTACAACCCTCCAGAGCCATCTGTTGTAGAAGAGGAGAAAAAGAGGATGTCCCATGTAACCGTCCCTGCTGATAACAACGTGGTGATAAACAAACAGTTGTACACGTGCTTCAGAGCCACTCGGTTACCACTCCCAACTGGAGGCTGGAAGCTCTATCCACTTCCTTACTCCCTGTTTTAGCGGGCAGGACCCAAAGGACCAATTATGCCAGTTCCTCAGCAACGTGCAGTGTATTGACTTGTGTGTATGGGGTCTCTGGATCTGGCTTTGACCTTGAGTTCACTTCACTTGTGATACCCAGCACTGGTACTGTGTGCAAGTTGTTGGCCTAAAGCTGTTGATCTAATATATTGAGTGGTTGGACTTACTATAAATGCACTTGAAATCTTCTGGAAAGATATATTTATATGGCCTTGCTTTAGTTGTGTACAGAATGTAAGGTTTCTTATCCCTTTTTCTTTTTTTTTTTTCATAAAGCTTGAAGAAGAATTCCAAAGAACGGCCAACATACCCAGAGCTTATGGTGAGTGTGTATTAAGCAGTGTACTGGTTGAAAAGCTTAGACATTATTAAATGCTGAAGCCAGGGTTTCCAGTTGTGACTGGGGATTTGGGATAGTCGGCATCTTGATCTTTATAAAGATACAAAAATCATGTTGACATGGTGCCTTGGAGAGAAGAGTTTTTGGACAGAGTGACTTCTGAATTCCAGGGACAGAGACTAGGCTGTAGCTAATAACTCTGTTTTTTGAATTTCATCTGCTGCTTAGAGGTTGTTTGATGTGAGAATGGCTAGGACAGAGAAGTAACAAAGAGGACGAAAACACTGATAAATGTTTGCACTTGGTATGTCTAATCAGTGTCTATATGTACCTCAAGGGAGGCAGTGAGGAGGATGGTGCTGGCCTCTTTTCAGCGGTGGCCAGCGACAGAACTAGAGGAAACGGCCACAAACTGAAGCATCAAAAGTTCCACAGGAACTTAAGGAAAAATTTCTTGACAGTGAGGGTGACAGAGCACTGGAACAGGCTGCCCAGAGAGGTTGTGGAGACACCTTCTCTGGAGACCTTCAAAACCCACTTGGATGCAGTCCTGTGCCACATTCTCTAAGTGACCCTGCATGTGCAGGGGGGTTGGACTAGATGACCTCTAGAGGTCCCTTCCAACCTTGAGCATTCTATGATTCTATGTCGGTGTTTTGTTCCCATAAGCATCTGTTCCATTTTTAGTTGTCACTTGATTCATGGCTTGTTAAAGGCAGAAAGGTGCCTGGCTTAGTTACTTCTGGAGGTCTGGACCCAAATGCTTCATCTGTGCGTTATGTCCACTCCATCCTTTGGTGTCTGGACCAAGCAGGGACACCCTTGCAGAATGTGCTAAAGCATTAATGTCTTCTGTTACTTGTGACAAATGACTTTTGCCATCCAGGGATCTCTCTCACACTACCCATGTCCTAACACCTGCCTGGAGGTGCTGGGACATATATGGCATGAAGGTGCCAAGGTTTGAAGTGCTCTTTAGGTGCAAGATGTGCTGGAAATCCATGCACCTTTTAAAAATGAAGTGTAACCAATGAATAATTCCTGTGGCATTTCTTACTGGGCTCTGTAATACAATTAGGCTATATATAGGTCTGATTTACGCATGGTTTGCTCAAATGTTGGTTTCAGACAAAGGGAGGCCCAAGGTTTATGGCTTTTTTCCTTTTTTTTTATTATTGAATAAATACATATATATTTTAAGCAAATCTCTAAAGTTTGCCAAATGGCCTTTTATCAAAAAAGTTCACCGGAGCAGCTCTGTCTGTTGCAGCATTAATACTGGTTGGCAAGCGAGTGCATTTCTATTGAATTAGGTTCTTGGATCACCTCTCCAGAGTATCTCAATGCTGTGGTATTTTATGGCTGACATGAATGTTGTGAGGTCCTGTGGCTGTGGATTAGTGTTTTGTTTTGTTTTGGTTTTTTTTGACTTCCTCCTCTCTCTCTCTTATGGCATTAAATTGCGGTGCCGGATTGGACTTGTCATTTAGACCAAGGCTGCTCACTTGCTTTCCTGTGGAATTGAGGTTTCTCATGGAAAATATGACTCACTGCTATCTTGAGCATCAGGAAAATTGATATGGATGCTTAATTTTGTTTAAAACCCACTTCCCCAGGTGAAGTGGACCGTGAAACTACTGCAGGACTCCTCCTTTGGTGGTCAGGGAATCGTGTTGAGTTGACTCGGCTACGTAGTGTCTTGACTGGGTGGTTGAGCAAGGCTCGGATTCGGGGGACATGGTGCTGGCCCATCTTTAACTCACACAGTGCAGCTGTGAATGTACTGCTGTGGGAGGAACTTTGGGAACCTCTGCAAATCTCAAAATGCCTTTAAAAATGTGGTTGGAGTGTAGAGATGTATTGAACCCATGGACAGATGTTTGGGAAGCACAAAGTCATCTTGCACAAGGCAGAGGGCATCCACTTGCCTGAGTTCTGCAGTACCCTGGGACCTCTCAGTTGCCTCTGATACGCTGGAACTCTTATTCCTCCTTGAACCATTTGGGCTCAGCGCTCAATACTAGCAAAAATGAATAACTGTGTATTAAATGCTGAGGTGGCGGGTGCTGGCCCTAGCAGCGAGGGCCTGTGTCCTGCTGGGGTGGGGGTTTGGTGGTGTTTTTGCTCCTTGCATGTATTTTTCCGTTTGAGCTGAGATGCAGGCGAGGTTTTCTGGCAGGATGTCTTCCCACGCTGGTCACGATTAAGTAGTTAAACATAGAGCATGCTACGGGCTTTCCAGCCACGGTGGCTTTCCTCTGCGGTGGCGAGGGGTGAAGTAGCCGTCTCCTGCTGGGAGCATGAGCAATCCCAGGGAAGAAATGAGGCTCAGGAGTCACCAGAGGGTAAATGTGCAGATAAAGCCGGAAACAGACTGAAAAGGCACTGCATCAGCCTTCCTGCGAGTGCTGCTGGTGCAGTGGGCAGCACGTCTACCTCAGGGAGAGGATGCAGACAGGGACCACTCAGAAAGCCCCACATTAGCAAAAAAATCCTATTTTTCTCTGTCTAAGAGTTTGGCTGAAAAGCCATTAGGTCTGGTCCTTTGAATTGCGAGCAATAAATTTTAAAACATTTTTTTCTCCTTCTCTTCTTTCCCAGCAACATCCTTTCTTCACCCTGCACGAATCCAAAGAGACAGACGTTGCCTCTTTTGTCAAGCTCATCCTGGGAGACTGAGAACTGGATCCTTGTAAATGAATTGCCCTTCTGTGGACTGGTGGGTGCCGGGGAGGGACGCGTGGCCGGACTCGCCAGGAGAGCACCAACAGAGAGCCACCGTGTTTTGTTTTGTTTTGTTTTTATTCTGAGAAACCCTCGCCTCGCCGAAGTTTTTAAAAGGGTTCTTTGGTATTCGTAGTGACATAGAACGAGCTGGTTAGTGAAATGAATTTTAATGAGGTTGGTAACCTTAAAACAAATGCAAAACAACTGCAACAACAAAAAATTTTAAGAGTGATTTACATATTTAATGACAGTTGGGATCCCTCTTTCCTCACTTGCTCCTCATCCCCCTTTCCCTCCTTCTGAACCGGAATTTGCTTTGTCATGGTAATAGGTGCTATGGTAGTCATGAAGTTGTATGTAGATTTATATTTTGTCCCTTCCATTATTTTAATATTTATGTTAAGTGCTTGATGGAATAGATTTCTGTTTTATGTGAGGATGAATGCGTGGTGACGATGATAATGCTAAATGAGGCCGCAGAAGGGGATAGTTGCAGGGTTTTGCTGTTGAGAAGGTGTTGCAGGAAAGGAGGAGGAAGAGAAGTGTCTGTGTGGTGGGAAATATTTAATGTGCCTCGTAAAAATTATTTTAGAATCAAGGATCTCAATTTGGCTCCTCCAGGGGGGTTGGGGGAAGGTAGAGCTGGTGGGTTCCTGCCCTTGATAAAATCCATGCTCCGGTCGTGGTGACAGTCCCCTTCCCCTAGCTCCCAGACTGTTCCTCTTGTTGGAGACTTTCCCCTACAACCTGCTGCTCTGACTCCCTCTGTGTCTTTTCAGTAATAGGGGAAGAAAAGTCTTGGAGAAGGTCGAGGCAAGGAGATGGGCTTGCAGGAGCCCTCGGTCGTCCTGCTGCAAATAGGCAGAAGTGAGTCCAGGCTCTGAAGAAAGCAGTTTGCAAAGCCCAGGTCTGCCGGTGGGACTGTCTCTAAATGCAGACACTCGGGGCCAAATCCCGACCTTTTCTGGCAAGGTGGACGTTCCATGGGATGTAGCCCAGCCTGGAGCCCAAACCTTTCCCTCCCACGAGAGCAGGGCTGGTGTTGCAGGCTGGGCTCCTGGGCCAGTGCATTGGGGAAGAGGCCAACGGGCAGGTCTCGAGCTGTTGTGGGCGAAACCTGGGTATGTTTCGCCTCTTGGTGTAACTCTAAAAGGCCTCATGGGGCTCCTGGCAGGTCCGCTCCTCTCCCGGGCTGGGTGCACGTGTCTGGTACCGCTCGCTTTCCTGTCGGTGCAGGGCCCTTGTGATGGCTCGTCCTCAGCTGCAGCGCAGAGTCCAGCCAGCCGCTTTGGGGAGCTGCTTCCAGCATCAATTCTCCCTTTGAAAAACATGACATTTAAAACCACCCTTTGGTTTTCCTACATATGGATCTGATGCTTTTCGTTAAAGATTGTTTTTGCTACTTTTCTCCTGGAATATAAATCTCCTTTGGACACCACATCTCCTTGACCTCAGAGCACCTTTATTTCAGTGCCATTCTAATTGGCGGGCTGAATTTATGTGATACTGTCAAAGTTCAGTATTAATAGCAGATATTAATGTCACCAGCGTTTTCCAATAGAAAATTAATGTCAGTGTTGTCTGCAGCTAGTATCCCTCTGCTACAATGATTCCTGCATGCCTCGACACTACATGCTGAGTGCTTTGCTTTCATGCTTTTTGCTCTTGCCGGGCTTGGGTCGGCTCATCCCTTTGTTTTCATGACATTATTACAATGGGGCATGCAAGAAAATAAGTTTCCTCCCGGTCCTTCATGACTTTGTTCCTTTAAAAGTCATTTGTGTCAGCACCATGAGTGGATCTTGGTGACCAGTGAGACTTAGAAAGGTGATCCACGTGATCACTGCTTCCACCGACCCTGTTTTTCTTGAACACTTGAGCAGGTGGAGAGACAAGACCTCATGTCCTTGGCAGCTCTGAAAACCTGTTGGGCTGCAAGATCAGAATCTGTTTCTTTGCTCTTTCATTCAGCTGAAAACTGTGCTCGGAGCTGAGCCCAGAGCTGTGGCCTCAGTGCAATGCTCGTCCCCCTCTTCTCTGCCTTATTCCTGGAGGGAGCCAGTGCAAAATGCCTGGTGGCTCCCAATGCTCCTGAGCTTTTTGAGGCCTTGCCATCACTAGCTTGTGCTCTCCAACTGTGTTTTTCCTGCAGATTAGCTACGGAAAATCAATTTCTGGGCTCCCTACAGGTCCCCTAGACTTTGCTAAGAACATGGAGAGTGTTTGTTGGTCACTGTTGGTCTATGTGCCGGATTCATGTTGCTGCGATGGGTGACTTGTCCATCTCCTCTGGAGATTTCCGAGGTGGATAAAACTTCACATAGATATCTATGTACTGTGTTTCTGCCTTCTTTCCTGAGTTCTGCTCTGCTTATGGGCTTGGAAGGAGACATTTCTGATGTGTTAGAGAGGTGGGACCACCACTTCCAGAGGCAGCTGGCCCATCCTGGCAAAAGGCAGGATGGATGATTGGCGGGACACTACTCAGAAATAGCTTTTTTTCTGGAAAAAGAAAAGTGCAGTTGAGCTCCCATTTCTTTGGCAGCTGTGGCAGGATGTGGGGTGAGTGTCTCTGCCCAGCCATGTGCCTTTGCTGGGCATCCCCTTTGGCACCATCCACCTTGTAATGCCGGGGACATTGTCCAAGTTTTGAGCAGGAGGGAGGTTGTTGGGGCAGAGCCCCTGGTCTCGGTGTGGAGGGAGGGCATAGAGGCGTCCATAGGTAACGCAGGCCCGTGGCTGGGATTTTTGCCTCTTCTTGGCAAACCAGAACCTACCTGCACATCTCTCTTGTTTCCTAGATGTTTTAGAGGAGGAAACTCGGCTCTGCTGATGCAAGATTGCATTAGCGGCTGGTCCGAGGTAGTTCAGACAAGGTTCCCACCAGCTCTCTTGTTTAACAGACCTCTTCTTTATTAAAAACAAGCCCCAAACTCCTCTCTCAGAAAAAACAGCCAAGATGTGCTTTTATTTTCCTCTCTTCCATCTTGTTCCTCTTAGAGGGACTCTGGGAGCCCGTCTTGGTGCTTTCACTCTTTCATATGCCAAAGATTGTTACATCCCTCCTAGAGCTATACTTCTGCCAAACCAGATCTTGCCTCAGAAATCATCCACTTCCCTGCTCCTTGGGGTTCCTTCTGTTGCTGTTGCTTTTTCATTGAATTTCCGCATGTTTATTGACATGTCTATTGTTGAGCTTCCTGGACACATGCAGCTCATTTTTTCAGATGCAGAGAAAGACAAATAGTTGCCTTCCCTGGTCTACTCCTGCTGTTGGGGAAATACTGCTAGCAATAGGATTCCTGCAAATGGGGATGGGTCCCATCGGCATGAGGGTCAGGCACGGTGTATGCTGGCATCGCTCTGCTGGCTAGGCTGGAATGAAGCCAGCTGTGTCCAGCTGAGAATCTGTCCTTAATGTCTAAACAGTTATTACCCACTAATAAGGATTAATGATTGTAAATCCCCAAGGATTATACATAAAATGGCAAGTTTTACTCATTAATCTTTATAGCTGTATTATAGCTGTTTATGTCAGAGGAGTCTTCGCTCTCTGTTCTGAGTCTGCCTTTGGAAAGGGGGTTTGAGCACGGAAGTACATGAAAGATGGACATAGCAGACCAGATGTCCACATGTTTTACAGTCTGTGTCGTCCCCTCAGGTCAGTTGTTTCCTTGAAAGCTGTTAAGCAGCAGCAAAGGATATAGCGCAGAGTGGTGTCTGCTGTGCTGGCCTCTGCCTGAGCTATAAAATCCAGATTGTTTCTGGTGAGAAGGGATCAGATCTCCTAATTAATATTTCAGCCCAGCCGCTGCTGGAGCAGATGGATACTCCGGAGTTTGCCGTGTGCTTTGGCAGCCAGGGTGCTGCGGTGAAGTTGGGTTCTCTGGAGGAGATGCTCTCCGCACAGTACACAGCTCTGCTCCAAGCTGGATGGACGCTGCTCCTTCAGCTAGCCCCACACTATGGAAGAGGCCCAGAGATTGCTTGTTTGAATCTCAGCTGTCATGTACTTGCAGATGAGCCTAGGCATGGCTCGGAGGTCATGGTGTCAGCGGTCTGGATACAAAGGTTCCTGTTAGGTGGTGGCTGGCACAAGCGGTTTGAACATGGACATGTTGCTTGGGGTGAACAGTTGGGTTTGCATGGGCAGCTCTTCCCTCACCCAGCTCTCCTTTGCTTGATTTTCCTTTTCCTTGTTGCGGCAGAGAAAAAAAGTATCCTGGGAAAGTCACCTGCAGGAGGGCTTCCAGCCAAGGTCGATTCAGCTGCGAGCACTGCTGGGCTCGTCAGTAGGATCCAGAGTTGGACATAAATGGTAGGGCAAGCAGGAGAAAGGTCTCTGCAGCTGAGAAAGAAGAGGATTTTAAGATTATCTCTAAATAGCCTAATGGTAGCAATGTCCAACTTGGAGTCTGCAAAGAGGAGCTAATCCTTGGGGGATATGCGCCTTTTGGGGCATCTTCCTTTGGGCACCATTGCCATCACTTTCCTGGAAGTGGAGCAGCTCTGGAGTGATCCCAGCCTGCCTGAGCTGTGGTTCAGTTGTGCCTCCAGCTCCTGCTCTGTCCCCTTCCTCGAAAGGCTCCAGCTTCCTCTGCCTGATGGCTCCAGCAGCCCTGAGGTGCTGTGAGGATAAGCTGGGAAAAGCTTGGAAGCATTTTAACCACTCGGGAAGTGAAGCTGGAAGCCTCACACGCTCAGACGGCTTTCAGCAATCTCCAGGGCTGTGTGGTTTCCCCCGGAGCTGCACACCCTGCCTCGCACTTAGGTTCATGAGGTTGGAGACGTTGCTTTCACTTTTAGGTGCAGCGAAATCCAGGCAGCTCAGACTGGGGTAATTTTTAAATCAAGAGAAAACACGCACAGCCCAGCAGTGCTGGCCCATATGGGAAAGTTGCTGTTTGGTTTCTCTCATAGGAAGAATTCAGGCCAGCTCAGCGCTTACCCTAATCCATTCCTTTTATTTTTTGTCCCAGATTATTATTATTTTTATGAGAATGAAAGTTCTTGCTTTTCCTTACACCGTCCTGACTTCAGCGCATTACTGTGGGTAAAGCTGGGCCCTTGGTCTGCCCAAAGCTTCAAGCTGCAGCCTGGAATATCCAGAATTAGGATTTTCAGGATTTTGCAGCCCTGTTGATTTTTTGTTTTGTTTTGTTGCATATTTGTTTTTTAGAAAGGATACTGTGAAAAGTCAGAAAGGACCAGATGTCCTTGATTTACCCAGCAAGAGCGGAGGTCCGTAGCCCACGTACTGAGTAAGAGTCAAAAAGGTATTTTTGGAGAGAAATTGCAGCCTGCCGGGGCTGGTCATCCAGGATCGGATGTTCCTGTGCACTGGCACAGTGGAGGGAGTGTTTGTTTTTAACAGCAGTACAGTGGGATGAAGCTGCTAAATGCAGCTTCTTGCAAACTGGGAATGTGTTGGAATGACACTTGTCCTTTCTTGTAAAAAAACACAGGACGAAAAAAAAGACCAGTCTAAAAATGCCCAGAATCTTCAACCTGATCATTTACAGTTTTATTGGCATGAGCCCGTGTTTTGCATCTATATATATGAAGTTTTCAGATCCCCTGTTGTGGTGTGAAACCTACTATTTCTTGAGATGGTGGGAAATTTGTAAAAAAATTAAAAATAAAAAGGCATTTCCACACACTTTTAGCTGAAAGGGGAAAAAATAATAAATTGAGCACAATCCAAATGCAACAGCTTCCCAGCAGGCTGCAGGTAATGAAGAGGGCATGGGCAAAGCAGCTATTTAGACTGCATTAGTAAAGAGAAGACTTTCCCATCTGCTATAATGCAAGTCCTTATTTTCCTTATTTTATTTTATTTTATTTTATTTTATTTTATTTTATTTTATTTTATTTTATTTTATTTTATTTTTGTTTCATTTTTTACAGCAACACCTTTTATTCGGTAACTGTGAAAGCCCCTGCTTTTCCTCATGTGCAGGACGCTGATTTATCTTTCTCATCTTATTTATTATTGATCCATTACTGGTACTACCCGCGATGTGCCAAAGGTTTCCCCAGCCTGCTCTGGAGCCGCGTTTAATCACTCTGGTATCTTCTGACAGCTGGAATGGCAAATGTCAGTAGACGGCAAACTTATTATTTTAAATTATATTTATAGAAATCTCCATTTTCTTTTTTTTTTTTCTTGTTTTAAGTGACCTAGTGTGCTGTGGGCATTGAGGAGGGGGGATGAGGTTTTGCTGATGCTGGGGGGCGCTTCCTGCGCAGCCCTGGGTTGCTGGCATGGGGGCTTTGGCCCTGCTGGCTCTCGCGTTTCCCAAAGCTTTTCTGAGAAGCTCCTCATGGTGCAATCCAGCAAAGTACACCAGAAAGTTGCTCCGAAGCAAATCCGGTGGAAGTATTTGTGCATATTTTGGAGGTGGAGGGAAGAAGCCAACCCAGGCTGGAGATGTAAGAAAAATCAACACTTAAGGACTTTGTTTCCAAGCAGAAGCTCATTGTGCCACATCTCCCACTCTTCTCTTCATGGCTCGGGCTTGCTTTTCTCTGCTGTGTTTGTGGCTGTAGGGTCCCGTGGCTGTAGGGCCCTGTGTGTAACGTTATCAGATAGGCTTGTATTTAAGGTCACTGTTGTGCTAATGGGATGCTTTCAGGCTCTGCATCATGCTGGATTAGGGACATCCTTGTGACAACTGAACCGGTCACTAAACCCTGGTGCCCCGACTCCATCCCTCCACCCCGAGCAATTGCTGTGAGAATATATTTAACCCCGGGAGGAAAAAGAAAACAACAAAAAAACCCAGTACCCTACTGGTGGGCTGAGTTAATGCTCTTTACTCTGCTTGGATTTTATTTCTCAGGATACCCAAAGGTTACTTACTGCTGCTGAGAGAAAGGGACAGTTACACCTTTTGGAAACTGCAACCACTGTAGCCGTTGTGCAGACATGTGCGTGTGGGTGTGCGCGTGCGTGCGTGCGTGTGTGTGCTCGGCTGGATGGCGTGTGCATCTGCGAAGCGCTTCAAACAACTGCCTGGAAGTCGAAACCAGCCACCTCTTTCCAGTCGTATGTTTGCCGTGACTTTTTGTAACCACACTTGAACTAGTGGTCTTGGTTTAAGTATTCAAAGAGCAGGGCATCTTTATAGCGATGGTATGTCAGTCAAATAAAGAAAAATGTACACAAGAATGAATAAATGAACTTTAAAAATAACACTCTGTCAGTCTATCTGTGTTTACCAGGGTGGAAACATTGCCTAGGACTGCTGGGAGCACCTGTTTTATTGCTTGTCTTATTTGCATAGAAGATTTTTGAGGATCGTCTGACTTGTAACAGCTTGTCGTCTTTTGCCCATCACCTTCACTTAAGCCTTGCATTAGGCTGTGTATCTGTCATGGTGCAAAGCCAGTTTTTGCCCTTAAATCACTGGGCTCAGTCAAAAGGTATTTTGCTTGAGTGAAGTAGGCTGGTCTGGGTCATCCCAAAACAGGAATTGCTCCCCAGTGCTCATGCAGATGAAGTTATGCTTCCATTTATATCAGAATTGCTGAAAACAACATATATCTGCTCCCTCTGCTGACCCTGGTCCCATCTCCGGCAAAAACACTAGCAGCTGAGCTGATGCACTAAGGGATGAGTCAAACAGAAATAGCCTGGGTAATGCGATAACCTCTTGGGGCACAGGAAAGGAATCCATGTCCATAGCGCAGAGGAAAGCACTGTGCTCTGGCCTCAATGTTTGCAGATTGAAGAAGGTACCTGGCGCTGGTGGTGGTATGAAGCTTGCCATAAAAACGTCTCAAGAGCTGCAAGAGGCACATCACCATTGCTGGGAATCTTGAGCAAAACAGCTGCCGAGGTCTTATCTGCGTTGCGGTATGTGTGAGCGCTCTGTTTAAAAGGAAGAAATTAAGAACTGTACTTTTATCAAATCAAATTACCCTAGTATGTTCAGAATATTTATGCGTTGGTTTTTTTTTTTTTTTTATTAGAGCTTTATCTCACTGTAATCAATTCCAAATACAAAACTATTTTTATCGCTGAAATGCGGCAGTAATTTATAAGATGTAGAGGGAACGCACATGAGATGCCAAAAGCAATTTTACAGAGCCTCTTTTGTTGTCATCTACAATGCATCAGTTCTTGCCTTCAGCCTCCCATCAATTTTAAAAGCCCCAGGATGAAAAAATAAAAAGAAGTAAGTGTGCTGAGGCAGCTGCCAACCCCTAAAATGGTCGAGCGATATGTGTGCACCTTTGGGGCTGCTGTTGATTGAACAAAGCACAGTAATGTAAGCCATGCTGAGCTTTGTAATGATATTATTTTAGTTGGCAAAATGGCAGATCTTGTTCTTGCTGTCTCCATTGCCTACTAGATAGGATTTCACATGTGTACAGAAAAAGAAATGGTGAGATAACACCATACGCTATCACAACTAAGGTTACATTCAAATGAGGGAAAGAAGAAACTGAGGAAATTGGTTCCTCACAGCCAAGTGGGAACCTTTAGTATTCTTTCTAGGAGGCAGTACCCAAGTAAATGTAATCCTTGCTTTGGAGGTTGGATCCAGTGCTGATTGGTTTCCTTGTGGCTAAACATGCACAATTTGGGGTTTAAAACTTTATTTTTCTTTTTTTCCAAGGGAGATGTCACTTCTGCTCTCTAGAATGACCCATACATCCCTCCTCACAAAGCGACGTTTCACCCTTTCGTCATGCCTTTGGTCACCACTGAGGCTCTGTGGCTCTGCCATCGCGTAGGTACATAGGGTTACACTCCAAGTTTTCTATTGCAACGATTCATTGGAATATCTTGAATATAGAAATGATGTCGCTTACAAATCTTATAGATGTAGGCACTCAAATTCTATGTTTGACTTGCTTGCCAATCCTAATGTTATAGCTCATGTGATGAGAAGAGTAGACAAATTGGAATGTTTTCTGCCATACAAAAATCATGCCATTTTAATACCCAGTGATAGAGCTTCATGTTGATAAACTTCTGTCACCTTCTTGTTTGCAGGCTGCTTGCACATCAAAGTGTTTTTGTAGAATAATCATAATAAAAAAAAATCCCTCTTGAAGGAATCATTACTAAAGCATTTCGCACGCAGATTACTTCAAGCCTGAACACTGCGCTCCTCAGCTAGGTTAAGAGATGAAGGCCAAGAGTTGTTGATTGAGATCAGATGGCTGGTGGCGAGAAGGAATCTAGATGACTTAACTGGAGGGATTAAACTCGAGTCTTTTGGCTTCCATTTGGCTGTCTTATAAACTTCACCACGGGGCCAGCTCGCTGGGCTGGGTTCCCCTCGTCTTCTGTGTGTGATGTTAGAGAGACAGCTTGTACTATCAGCCAGTTGATCAGTATTAGCAGTCCAGACGTTCTGGGTGAGAAAGAAAAAGGCAGTATCACTGCAAGCTAAAATTAGTCCCCGAAGCGCCCGCTGTTGCACCTCCAGCTCCACACTGACCTACTGCTTGGAGCACCTGGGGCAGCGGCTTCCAGCCTGACCAGATCCCTCCAGCTTCCCAGCTGTTTTCCATGTATGCCCAGACAGCGTTGGCGTTTCCAAGAGCTCCAGCCCCTTTTCCACCCTCCTTGTCTCTGTTCTCCTGCAAGGCCAGGGAGAGGCAGGGCCTTCATATCATCTTGAGATCTTGTGTTCCTCAACTGAGCACCCTGGCATGTGGACATCCAGCACCACGAGCACATCCGTATTTTTCCTGATCCGTGGACTGTTGGCAGCGTTTGGCTGTTTGTCCCTGCCAGCACTTCTGTTGTGAGCATCAAATGATGCACAGGAATGAGGATTTTGTTACTGGCACACCGTGGTTGAGGCCGCACCCACCAGACGTACCCACACAGGCACAGATGAAGCTCCCTTGCTTCTCTCTCATAGCTCTAACTTTTAATTTTACAATGCTGATTGAAACCGAGTGGAAATAAAAAGTCAGATTTACTCCCTGTTTTCCTTCCCCTCCCTTCCATTATCTTCTTACTTTTCCATCCATCCTTATTTCACATGCCTCTCAAATTGCATCCCCTTGGTTTTCCAGTTATTTATTGACCTAGACCTAATTCCCTATTTCCAAAAATATGTCATGAATCCTGCCTTTGAGTCATTCTCTTTTTGCTTTCCAGGCTCACCTCTTTGACCGTGTTTTCCTGTAAGAGATAAGGAGAGGGGATTTGTAGAGTAATTGCAGCAGGATGCCTGGGTTTCATTCATAGATCTGTTGCCACTGGCTCATTATGGAAAATTAGGAGAGTTATTTTACCTTTCAGTGCCTCACCTCAGTGTCACCATCTGTAAAACAAGGCTAATAATTGTTATCTCTTCCTCGCAGGAGAACTGCAGAGCTTCACTAATGACCATCTGCTAAATGTTCTCAGAGCCTCACATGAACATTTCTACTGAAGTGCAAATTATTATTAGAAACCAGGGATTGTTACTGGATTGATATCAAATCATTGTCGACAGCCTCTCTGCAGGGAAAACTTAGGCGCAGCCAACAAGAACAAGCTGCATGTTTTGAAGTTGTGCAGTTGATTATATTGGCTTTCATCTCCTGGTAAGAGGATCCTCTGCCATCTGAACTCTCTGATCTCCGGGAACACAATTCATCCAATCAGTCTGCAGGAAAATAAACCTCCTAAGACAAAAAATAAAGTATCCACCTGAGTTCACATGAAGATGGAAGATGTCAATTAGTCCCCAGCCCCCAAGACTTAACTCTTGTAAACCCAGCATCTTGCTGGCCCACCAAGCAATGCTTCGGAGAGCTGTATAAGGCATCCGTTACACATTCTTGGTTTCATAAAGATTAAAAGTGCTGCAAAGATCCTTGTGGGTCTGCCTGGAGTAACTTATAATCGAAAACATGCAAATATTTTTACAGCAAATTTGGTGCCACTGAAGGCTTTTGTGGACTGTATTAGGGATATTTTTTGATCCCCTGGTAGGATATGGAGATTTGAGATGCAGAGAGTGTGCTGCTGACAGGGACAACTGCAAGGACCAAGCACCGAGAAGCAGAGAGCATTTCCTCCTCCTGTGACACTAAATGGGTAATATCTAACCAGCAAGGCTCAGTAATGATCTGGATTCACTCCCCTCTGATACCATTTCGTGCCGTTTTACTCCCTGCTCTTAGCACTTCTGTGTTTTTAAGTAGAACAAACTTGTTTCAATGATGCTGTTACTATCCAGGAGCAGTGGTGGGGCTGGAAAACCTTTATGCTCATGAAAACCCTTATGAAGCCACGCAGCATGTACTCATGGCAGGACAAACAGGGTGACTGGAGCCTTGGGAAGCTCCGAGGTTAGCAGGAATAGCAGCGGGGCCAAGGTTTGTGGGGCTCTGATGGCTCCAGGGACAGGAGCTTTGTCTCTTGCCTCCCCCGAAGGTGCTGTGGGCAGTAAAAAGGAAAAAAAAATACCCCAGTAATTTTTTAATTAAAAAAGGATAATAACATCTTATGTTAACATTTTAAAAAGCAATGCTCTATGGTTAAAAATATACCTATAAAATAATATGTGCCTTTTGGCTATTTCCTATAATATGCAACTTGAGTCACATGGCTCTCATTAAGACACCAGAAAATGTTGTAAACTGGCATTTATAAGCTCAAGATAGGAAATTTCTGTATTTTTATTTTGAATTTATAATCCCAGTCCAAGATTTGCTGAAAGATATGAAACTTTATGTGAGGTTTTGGAAGTGGAATTATTTCTGAAGCAAAACAGTCGTCTTTTGGTACAAACTCCCATCTGTTCAAATTCTGACATTTTCTTCAGGCAAATACTATTTTTTTTTGCTTACAAATATGCAAATATGAAAAAAAAATCTGGATAAGAGCATAGTCACTAATACTTAAAAAGAAGGAATGTTATGAAATATTAACAGTTTAAGATAAAACTACTTTAAATGCATGGCAGCATAAACATGCCTTCTTCGCCCATCTTTGCTGAGTCAGGGTATACCAGAGCAGATTCCTATAAGTATTTACTTGTGCTGTTTGCAAAACAAAAGAAAGGAACTGAGAAAATGATGAGACGGGGCGAGCTGAGAGCTTTTGTTCCCAGACCATCCAGTGCACAGGTGCTCCCTCCTAAGGAAAGGTAAAATCTGGATGTATTAAGTTATTATTCAGTGTCTTTAAGCACTCCAGAAATCCCTATTCACTAGATGTTGCGGCAGGATACTCTTCATAACAAATCGCATTCAAAAGGACGTTGAGCAAAGCCAATGATAGCTGAGAAGGCAGGTGAAGCTACGGAAAATAGCTCTGATTTTCTACACTGTGGAAATGGAGCTGCTATTAAATGGTCAGAGAGAGCAATTGCTTTAAAATAATACGGGGGAGCACTTGCTAGGCCCTTACTGGGTTATCCCAATCATGGCTTGATCAACCCTGAATGCTGCAACTATTAATTCATCATGAGGAACCCGTGCGTGAGCCAACTCCCCAGAAAGCGTTTTCCAAAAGAAAAGAGTGCACCGCTTTGCTGAGAAAGTGCCGATCCTTTGCCTGACCCCTCCTCGATGAACCAGACTGGAGACACAACGTCATCCAAGATGCTACGCAGGAGAGTGGCCACCGTGGTGCTTGGTGACTTCCCTGCCCTGCATCCTCTCCCTCATCGCCTGTCGCAGTGACTGCACTGGTAGAGCCAGAAGAAGGGCAAGAGGGCAATTCCAGCAGTACCTTTGGCTTATCGGTGACAGGACAAATTGATACCAGACTTTTAAGAGGGTGGGGAAACGTCTCTCCATAAAAAAGAATCTAAATTTACCATCGTGTTAACAATTCTGTAAGACTTTTTGGCAACTTCTCATGGAAATTTCAGGAGCAGATGGAAATATTTGGAAATGTATAGAACACATGAGCCTGCAACATCCATTTTTATTTTCTCATTGGGAATGTGGAATGGTTTCATGTTGCCTTTAAATTTTTTTTTTCTTTCTCTCTTACGGATACTAGGAAAAGCAAGAGGGAAAGCAGGCGACAGCTATAGGCAGGAGTTCTCAGTTGCTTTTGCTCCCTTGGTTCCCCTGTGTCATCTGTGACAGGATGCAGGAGGACATGGTGCTGGTGCAAGGACCGGTCGGGATCAGGAGGGCACCTGCTGGCCTTGCTCCATGAGCTCTCGCAAGCCAATTTGCCTGGTCCAGCTTGGCCTGAGGTGGATGATCTGTGTCTACCACCCAGGCAGCTTGTGAGTGTCAAGGCACAGTATAAAGGCCTCAGAGATTCTTTGATGAAGATGATGTAGAGTATGCAAAACAGATTTTACTACTCCTGATGGTCCCTGTCCCCAGGGAGAGGATGCGTAGCTGAGACACACAAGTCAATGGCAATATGCTCCAGGTGGCCCTTCTTCAGCCGCAGGGGAGGAGTAGAGGATCTCCAGAGATCCCTTCCAACCTCAACCCTTCTCTGAATCTAGATTCTGTGCATGGAAGGTATTAAAATGGTGAATAAGACATTTCCAGTTCCCTTTGCCTACAGAGCAAGGAAGGCTTTTGATTTTTAGGCCTTATAATCCATCACCTAGCATGAAATTCAGTGCAATATGACAGGACTCATTAACAGCAATAGACACTCCTACATGCAAAATCTGGGGTAAAAATAACAGCTATCCATTATCAAGACTGCTCCTGATTAGTAATGATTAGGAATAGATGAATATGCTGTAAGTTTTTATCTCACTGATGGCTTAGTACAGTGAGGTCTAATGTACTGACTTCACTGCTGGTCTGTTCTGGTAGGATAGACATTCACTTCTTTTTATGTGGGCAGCCCATTTGGAAACTGAGGCATTTTCCAAGGTGTTTACATTGTCTCGCTTCCACTGAATCTCAGCAGCTCTTGGAATATCCATGCTTGAAGCCTTTAATTAGAACAGAGACTTCTGGGCCTGGTGGTTGCAACATTTATTGTGCTTGGAAGGGGACTGAACTTCTATTATAGCAACAGCAAACTAACACGGAGCCAACAGCAGTTATGACAGTTATCACATCCATGGCTAGATACACTTCTCGATAGGAAAAGAGCACGCTTTGGAAAATGAGTGCAGTTTTCCCTTGAAGTACGAGGAAATGAACTTGGGTGATGACAGAATGTCTTCTCCGGGAACCACCAGAGCAGCAAACTGAGAGAAATAAGTCAAAAGTCCTTCGCTGTCTCTGTAATTAATAATAGCATTTACAGCTTCTTCCATTCTGTGGTAGTAGCTCAAAATGTGGCCAGCTGAGAAATTGCCTCCATGTCTGGTGGAGATGGTTGTGACCTCTTGAGAGCAGATAGAAAGCGGGTGGCCTTCAGGAAGTGGCATCTTTGGGTTGTAGCTTCTCCCTTGATACCATTTACAGCACGCAGAAAGCATTTATAGTGATTAACTGTGTGTTCGCCCTGCTTAATTGGAATGTGATCCCATGTGTGACATGGAAACTGTTACAGTAATTCCTGCTTTATTGACTAGTGGTGCATAATTATATTGTAATCCTCCTCTCCATGATAAATATGCACAATACACTTGCAGCTGCTCTGAGGCAGGTTTAAACCACCTGCTTAGACAACTTCAGCAGATGTTGTGTACTTTAGTGCATCCTAAATCAGAAGAACAAACAAACCTCCCCCCAACCCAGATTAGGCTTTATTCAAAGCAACCAACAAATATAAAAATGCAACAACTGGAAAGAAAAATCTTCTATGGCTTGGGAATCATATTTCTATTAAATCATTTTATTATCAGTATATGCAAAATCTCTGTTTTACTCGCAACCCCCTTTTCATCCTTAACACCTTGAAGAGAAAACGATGAAAGATAAATTTGAAAACAACCCAAATGTATTTCACTTGGAAATATCAGGCACTGAGGTTGAACATTAATAATAAGAAGCAGTCAAATTTTTCAAAGTTAATCATTTTTAGTCAGCTAAGGAAGGCCTGTTATCCATAATGTGGATAAATGTCTTTGCCTGTACTTGTGATTCATATGCTAGCAAGGATTCCTGCTTTTGGCTATCCTTCCTTTGAGGTGTTTCAGCTTTTTTTCCCGCTTCCTTGTGCAGTTATGATGTTACAAACCAAGCAAGCCCTCCTCCTGAAGCCTGAGACATTTCCCCATTCTTCCTTGGCCACCATCACTATACGATGCTGACACTTGGGAGCTGGAAGAGGGTCCACAAGCTGAGGCCAAGGACACCAAAATGGAGACTTTGCCACTTCTCACTGTTGGTGCTTTTGTGCTTTACACAAATTCCTCCTTTGAGCCACAGCCTGCTTCCTAAAATAAGGCAGTCCTGGATCTCCAGTCTTTGCCTATCTCCTACCTGGTCATAATCTGGAAGACACAGCCCTTTGCCAGGATGCCTCAGCCCTTTGCACATTAACAGACCAACATTCCCCCTTTTGTAAACTCCAAAGATATTTCAACACAGAGGCTGACCTCGTGGCTTTTAAGTCCATGTGCTAGGATTTTTTTTTTCTGAAATGCTAGAAGATGCTTCCCATGGCATGGGGGGGCACCAAGGAGCCCTTATGAGGCAGAAAGAGCAGGGCAGGACCCGCTTTGCAGCCACCCTGTGCTCTGTCCCACACAGGGAGAGCCCCCAGGATGCTGAGCATCCCCAGTAGCAATCTGCATTTCTAGGCACTGTGCCCTTCCTGCTGCCTTTTGGGGCGGGGAGGCTTCATCTGGCTCATCAGGGTTGACGTGGTGGCTAGGGCCGCACGGTGGCAGCATCCCCGTGGCCGTGGCTGCCTCCGAGGCGTTCTGAAAAGGCTTTCGCGACCGTATCCAAAAAGCATTGTCCAAGCAAAAGGAAACAAAACAACCTACAGAATAAAACACCCTTGCGGAAACAGCCAGAGTTTGGCTCTTGCTTGAGAACTTGTGCTGGAAAAATGGGACCTGCTCAGAGGACATGCACAGCTTATTACAACCCCACCAGGCAGTAGAAGGTAACACGAACCTCCCGATGCATGGTGAAAAACGAGCCTGGGTGCTGAGTGTTTGACAAAAAGCTGGCCACAGTATGAGCCGCTACCTCGTCATCCTTCAGAACAATCCTCTCCCTCCTGCTCTTCTCCCTCATGAAACACTAGAAGATAAAAAGAAGGGGAAGGCAAGCAGGGGCTTGGTAATTTGGGAGCTAGTACCTTGCAGTGGACTTTGCATCTGGCCTACCAAGCATTAAACTCTGGAAACACTTGGAGGAGGAGAAGATCCCTTGCCATCACGATGGATGATGTGCCTGGTGTAGGGACAGGCTGGCTTCAAGCAGCGAGCACGAAGCAGCCAGTGCCAGGGCAGCATCAAGGGTTTTGGATTTGACATAACTGTCAAGCCAGAGCATCCTTACCAAGAAACAAAACAATGTTTTCATTATCTCCAGACTTCCCTTTTCTATAAAAAAGCTCCAAACAGTATCAAGAGCAGTAGGGGCATTCTTATATCGAAGGCTTCTGCACCAGCTTTGCTGGATGCTCTTCCAGGCATCCCACCTTTTTCCAATGCGACATTTCTCCTAAATTGCCTCTGTATCTGCAGAAAGCTCGCTCGCGACACTGGGCATTTCTCCTCTACAGTTGCTCAGTGCTGAGTCCAGGGAGTCCTGGTCCAATGGGGCCACAGGTACAGCCTCAATCTTTCCTATTATGCTCAAAAAGCTGGGTTTTATTTATTTATTTATTTTTCCTCCTCTAGTTGCTGCAGTATATCTGAACATGTGTTGTAGGTACAGCTTGTAAAACCTCCCTGCCTCTGATGCGCATGCCGGGCAATCCAAGCAGGATACAATGGAATATGCTGAGTGTTTTTTCCATTGTCTGGGATAATTCAACCTGGCACGACGGAATTCTTTAAGAAAACACAGGCAATCAGCTCTAAAAGAACTTGCAGGCGTTTAAAGGTGGCGACTTCACGGATATCGGGCCAGCAAAACAAAACTGATCTAGTCAGCGTTTTGGCTGTGACTTATTAAAAATGACATAACTTAAAACACTGTCTGGAAAGGTTGGTAACTGAGACCAACAGCTTTGATTTGGAACAATCCTGGAGCAGTCTATAAAAATAGAGGCGCTCTGGGTTTTGCAACCAGGTATCCCTGGCAAAAAAATTAAAGCCTGAAACATGGAAAAGGAGAATTGAAGGAGTGAGGGCCTGAAACGCTTCTTTTGGACCTCTTAGTCTAGGAAAATGCTTGGAAGTGTTGAAAAAAGTCCTTAAAAGCATACACAAGACAGTTGATGATTTGAGAGGTCCCCAAATCCATTGCACCAAGGGCCCATCACAAGTCTCCTGCAAGGCTTGAGTAGCAGTTTGAATTCACAGGTGATGGCCAGGCACAACTCGCCTCTTGCTTCACTGGTGGCATCCTCCGTCCAGCACTGGGCCCTTGACCAAACTCACACTGCTGCTGGACTCCAGCTCATGAATCTTCATAGGAGGTGTCATCCTGCCATTCCTAGGTGACCTGGATGGAGCTGCGCTGTGGAATCCTGGAGCACTGGCCAA
This sequence comes from Tinamus guttatus, assembly GCF_059628265.1. Classification (NCBI taxonomy): domain Eukaryota; kingdom Metazoa; phylum Chordata; class Aves; order Tinamiformes; family Tinamidae; genus Tinamus; species Tinamus guttatus. The sequence continues at coordinate 1,042,110 of NW_028288579.1, read as the reverse complement.
GCTGCCCAGAAGAAAAAAAAAAAATACAGAGAGAGGAATATCCATGTTATTCACCTCTGCAGAGGAAAAGTCATGCCTGTATCTTCCTTCCAAGAGAAGGTGCCAGCTGGGTTCAAGAAATGACTCTTCTGGTTGAAGACAACTACAGTTCCTCGCAGCTGCTGGTCAGAGGTTTTCTGAGGATTTTTTTGAGATGCTTCTCACCTCCAGGGATGGTCATCCGCCCCTACACACAACCATGTGCTTGTTGCTCATAGGCATGGAGGGGGAATAGCGCGGCTCTATAAGCAGAACGATGTGGGTGACTCACGGGGACTTCCAAGCCAGCTTTGCTCAGCTGTTATAAATTAGCACTTTGACTTCAAGGGAGCTCCGCCGACTTACCCCAGTCACTGACCTGGCCCAACAGCCCATTTTCTGCTTGTGGAAAATCTATGAGCAGATAAAAAATTCCAAACATTTCTTGGCTTATTTGATGAATCCCCTTTATTGACTCATTGATTTTTGTTTACTTTGATGGTGTACGGAGCCTGCTCCAGCCTCAGTCATGAGACCCATCCCATGCAACCCAGGGATTTTTCCTGGTTTGATAAGTGCCCGAGTACTTTCCTCACAAATATGAAATGTTGAGAAGTGAAAACTCAGGTTCACCTTCTCTCCCTCCAGAAAAGGATGTCCATGGCTTGTGCTAATTCACTGATCTATGTGAATAACTGTGGAAAATATTTGGCATTGCTCAGTCCCAGATATAACATGATTAAATACATCCCACAATTATGCTTAGTCTAAAATTATAGGCCCTTAAATATCTTGCATAGTGCTCATAGCTAGTATATCTAAATTTATGGTCCCCTTGAATGCGAGCAGCGTGGCCCCAGTGCACAGACTAGCATTTGAGGAGACCTGGCCAACAAGAGGGATGGAAGGTGCAAGAGTTAGTTTTAGTTTTCTAAATCTTCCCAAACTCCTGGATGAGCTCCCACAGTGTTGACTGGAAGGACAGAGATTCAGCCCAATGCGTTAGGCACAAGCACAGAGCAAAGCTCAGCTCATGCAGGAGCTGCCATGGAGCTGGACAAGCTCCTGGAACAGCTGGGGCTGGTTTTTAAGGGAGGTTTTTGCAATCGTTTGTTTGGAGCAGCCACTCAGCACAGGGCACCTGCAGCCCAGAGCACCCGCCACTCTCCTCGCACATCCCAGCCCATGCCCAAGTGCCTCTAAGGAGGAAAGAGCTCTTTTTAACTTTTTATTTCCCGCTTGGGCTTTATTTTTCTTTCCACCACCTCTTGACCCTGGACGTGGAAGTGCGGGCTGGCTTCCACTGAGCTGCGAAAGTTCTCAGCATCTTCTTTCCTTCCTGCAGACATCAAAAGGGGCCTGCAGGCCCGGCTGCACGTTACCACACAGCGGGTTTTGATCCTTTCAGCCTAGGAGACATCAATCTTCTTCCTCTTTCTTTCTCTGTTTGGGTGTCAATGCTTTCCTGTGTTCGGAAGTTTCCCAGGAGAAAATTCAAGCCAGTTTGTTAACTGATTATTTGCCTACGGATTTTGTCCCAGTGATCCTTATCATCACTCGACGTACAATATGTGCAAAACCCCAAAAAACCCTCCTGGTCTCCATGCCGCCCAGATAAACCCGGGTAATCTGTCCCAAGAGTGCATGAGCATTGCCCTCCTTGGGCTACTTCTTTGCCAGGGGCTCAGGTGCTGCAAACGAGCAGTGCCATCCTACAGCCAGGAAATTCCAGGATACAGAGTAGAAATATGGGCCATCAAACAACCTGCCGGCGGGGACACAACTTCCTGATGATATGAAGGAATTGGTAGAAAAAAAATCATGGAAAATGACAGAAAAATAATTACATAGAGGAGTTTCTGCTTTCATGTACATGTCCCTGAGCTTGCTGTGCCTAACTACCTCCATCAGGCAATTATCATCTTAGCTGAAGCAGCAGGATACAGCAACTTTCCCCTTCCATTCCCGGCCCACCAGCAAGCACAATCTGGGCACAATGCGGGCACACAGCCCCGTGCCTGCGTGCAGAGCAGGCGCGCGCTCAGCCCCGGGCAGCCTCAAGCAGACTATTTTTAAAGCAATCACTTGAATGCAGAAATTTCCATGATTTACTATCAGGACCATGAAAAAAAGAAAAAAAAAAAAGTGGGAATAGGGGTGGGGGGAAGGGAAGGTCATTCCAGTTTCTTCCTGCTTATACCCCCGGCAGCTTTCGGATACAGGATATTGCTGAATGGCAACCTCCATGCGGGATTTATTTTTAAGCCACTGATAGCTTTCTAAATGACCTCGCTGTACATGAGCAACATCAGCCACGAAGCTGTTTTTTTCCGGCCCTTCGACGTCAGATTGCTTCCTTTGACACCTCTGAGAGCCAAAAACTGGGAAGCATTCGCTTCCCAAGGTGACAGTGGTTTTTTTCCCTGGTGATAGAAGTGCTGATTTCTCCCAAGCCCAGCCTGGGGCTGCATGAACGGCCCTGCCCTGGGAACACAACCCCAAGGTGACAGCTGCAGGTCACAGCGTCAGGGCAAAGGGGCCCAAATTAAGAACTCCTGGGGAGGAGGAAAAAAAAAAAAAAAAAAAAAAAACCCACTGCCCTGGCTGGGTGAGGGGACCTACCAGGGCTAGGACAAATTCCCTGCAGCCTGCAGGACTCTGCCACTAGCTTGTGACCTTTTCTCTTTTTTTCCTCCTTTTTGGAACAGCTGGGATTTTATATTAAACGCAAGTTTTTTGGCAGAATGCAAATAGCTAAATGCCGCTAGAGTGTAAGCAGCTCTGAGATCCCAGGAAGATAGTGATGTTATTGCATTGCTTAGAGACGAGGAATATTTGTCCAACATTATCCTGGTCCTCAAACCAAGGATATTTATCCAGCTTGAGCAGAGCTGCTGGGTTAGCTGTGATGGGAGCAAATGGGAGGCCAGGACACCTTCACCCCTCCTTTTTGGTAGCTTTGAGCACCCTAGGATGAAAATAACACCCAAAGCCCTGGGCTTCCTCTTGGATTCTGTAACAACAAGTCACTCACCTGGTGTGTGCCTCAGTTTACCTCTTTGTACAATGCAGGTCAGCACTGGTTGAAATCAGGCGCAAAGCCCTGAGCAAGAGGAATCCTTCAAAGCCACCTCGTCCTGCGTCACTTGGCGAGCCCAGGGCACCAGGCTCTGATAGGGATTTCTGGGCTCTGAAATGTCAGAAGGAAGTGATGGGCTTGGAGGAAATTCTTGCGACGGTCTAGGAGGAAATGGGAGATGTGAAAATACACGATGTATTTTCCTCTTGCAAGCTGTGCGCTCTGTTTTTATTATCGTAAACCTGTACCCAGAGGATGTTAGAGTGTTTATTTATTTGTTTAAATGAGGTTTCTCTCCTGGTTCAAACGTTCTCCTTTTGGCAGCTCGCCCCACTTTGGTCCCCGTTCCCATCTGCCTTCACTGAAGAGGGGTTAATTCTTCCCTGGGCACCCCAGCTAGTGTCCTGGCATCTCCAACTCCCTGGTCCTGGGGAAGACTCTCATGGTGGTGGTTGCTATCCCCAAGCACGCCACCATGTAAAGCCTCTCAGGATGGTGGGGCTGCCACCTCAAGCTCTACTGCTCCTTTGTCACTGCTGGCCTTCATTCCCCTGCTGAGGATGAACAACGTCCTGCCTCAGTGCTACACAAGTACATGAATGAACCAAAACACCCCAAGTCAAACAGCAGCAAGCATCATGCTTAACTCAGGTCCTGAATTCAAAACCACAGAGACGAGCCCATTGATTGGGCTGCAGTTCCAGATAGGCTATGGGAATGGCCCAGGGTTGCAGAGGTGGGAGCACTTGGGGCAATTCACCCAGATCCACAAACCAACCAAGGGCAGCGAGCAGGGATCAGGAGGGCAATAGCCTCTACTCGGTGCCCTGCTGGCTCTTGTATCACTCCCTGCTCCCCGCGGCCTCCGGAAGCTCCCGTGCACGCTGGCGTGGCAGGGAAAGCCGTGGGAGATGCACCTGGGAGGAGAAGCGCTGTGCTCAAGGAAGAAAACAGGATCTCGCATATAAACAACATCCTCAATGGCTCAGCAAGTGAGTCGCTCTTTCCAGCGCCTGTTTTTGAACAATTGTTGCAGATACCCCCTGTCAGGAAGCACAATTAAAACAAGACAGTGGGAGCTGGATGAGCCTTGGGGGACTGGACTGTCCCCTGACGTGGCCACAGAAGCAGCAGGTGTCCCCAGCTGTGCGTTGCCCAGCCCTATGACAGTATATATCTAATTTCATTATGGCTGAAATGCATGTATGGAGCTGCAGTCTAGCCCTAAATGGAAAAAAAATCATTTTGTTCATTAAAAAGAATTTCTATTTTTTCACTCTTTTTTTCCTTCCTCTCCTCCAAGGAAACTAGGATAACCTCATGCATCATTGCTGGTAGCAAGTAAGTCCAAACCACTGTGCTATCTAAAGGGGTTCAACTAGAGAGGTACATTGGGCCAGCAAGCGTACAGATGCCACAGGTCTCTCAGATCAAGGAAGCTCCCCCATGATATTCTTAGCACCCACCTGCCATGACACGATGCATTCCCAGATGTATTTTCTGACTTGTCCATAAGAGAACGAAGAGTTTTTGCAACTTCACAAACTTTTGGATGTGTTCTGACAAGCTCCCCCCAGCCCCAGGTGGCCCAAGCCCAGCTGCTCACTGGTGACAGGGAGCAGATTTACATCCCTGACCCAGGACCCTTGGGTTATCAGTAGATATCGCCCTGCTTCTATTTGTTGCATTTCTTATACTGCAGGTCTTCAACAGGCCTTACTGGCCCTGCATGCTTCATCCTTCACTGCTGCCCCATCATGTTCCTTTCAGAGTCTGAAAAACCACTTGCTTCCTCCCTAAATCTTACCTAAGTATCAGCCAAGAGTTCCAGCCCTAATTTCTTTTAAAACTGCCTCTTTCCTTTCATCCTCTCCCTCTTCCTCCAAGACACCAATGGTTTATTGCCCTTCAAAGGCCCTTTTAAGTCCTCCCATGCTGCTGCAGCACCTGCCCTGCTCAGCTCACGAGCTCCAGCTGCTCATCCAAGCTGTGCTCCTGGACTGAGCTGCCTCAGGGGCTTCTCCAGCCTTGGCCACCACAGGACAGCATGGACAAGCCCCTGCAAAGGATGCACTGCACTCTGCCTCCATGCCGCGCTCTTCCTCCACCTTCCTGGAAGTGTGCGGCTCTTATGCCAGGGAGGAAGCGACAGGTTTATTGTGGGAGAAAAAGCGAGTGAAGTGTTAACGTGACCGCAGCAAGCGGAGTTCAGCGGTGCATCCGGCGGCAAACTTCCCGTTCCAGCTCCAGCCAGAAAACAACAACATGATGGGGATGCAGTGGGCTTGTTTTTCCTTTTGCTTACCTTGGACCTACTTTCTTGATGGTGCTCACGGCCACCCGCGTTCCTGCCCGGCAAGTGAGCATCAGCCTGGCCCAGCACGGCTCTGCACGTCGCTGTGGCGGTACCGGGTTTTTCAGTGGTTTAATTGCTTGACTATTTATATTTTTATTCTGGTGTATCCTGAGCTGGGCTGGGCCAGCAGGGGAGGGATTAAACCCAGCTTGGGTAATTTTGGGGTCCAGGAAGCGCGAGATGCTGTTGCTGTTCTCTTATCCAAGGAAGATGCAATGCTTGGAGCAGGGGAGAGCACTGCAAAGTCACCTGTCAATGCAAGGGAAACTAGCGGAAATTTTTTTAATTTCAGTTTTATATCTATCTCCAAGACCTCTGGACACCAACCATGATGGAGAAGACTGTCACATAACTGCAAAAGCTGCTCGGTGCTTGATGAAACCAGGAGGGCATGCAGATCCCTGAGGAAGATCAAAATCCTTGGTTCTCTCTTACTCCAGGCCACTGATTCCATCTCAGAAAAAAGGTCAAAATTATATTTTAGTAAAAAATGGCTCAGAAGACTGAGTTGCTTCTCAAAGCTGAAGCACAGTTGAAGAGAAACACATTTTTTCTTGCCCAGTCCAGGAGCCATGGTCAGTCCCCAACAGCATGTGCAGTTTCTGTATCCAGTTCTTTGCCTGGCTACCTGTGTCCTGTGTTCATTTCACTTTGGAGAGCAAGGACCAGCCTCCATGGATGTGGTGTGGAGCCGCGCACAGCCTCGCAGTAACACCCAGCTCCAGGGGAACGCGATCGATGCCGTGATTAGCCATGCTAAATTGAAATCTTATGATCTTCAGGGTGGTTACATAAAATGCCAATTAGTATGTGGTCTACATTGTTTCATATAAATGTTTTTCATTATATTTGGCTGTCATCAAACGCTGGTGTGAAACCAGTTTTCATCCCTCATATGGCCACCATGAGGAGATTAGGAACCGCATGAGTGTGCCTCAATCTCCCTTTCTATACGATATCTTGTCCAGCTGCTGCTGGACAGGGTCTCCTTTTGGGACAGACGCTTCTTTGCTGGGGAGGAAGAGTGCAGAGGGGCCAAAGGCCACCATGGTCCTGCTGCAGGACACCCCCAGCCTTGCCAGCCGCCTGTGATCTGCTGCAATTGCTGCTTCTTCAGATCCTATTTTTGTTCTTGCTACTTGGTCAATGAAGTGCTGAGTCACAGGATCCAAGCAATATTGTGCAAAATAGCCGCAAGGGACTCCTGTTTGTTAAGATGTCTGGGATGCTTCCTATTAAATAATAACAAAATGCTGTAATAATAACTTGGCAGCTCGCTGCCTCCGTCAGTCGTAATCTCAGTGCTCGTCTGCTTTCCTAAAATTCCTTTAAGTATTTCGGCAAATTACACAGGAGGAAGGAAGGCCACCTCGCTCTTGACATTTGCCTGAATAAATTCTTGTAATGAGCAACTATCTTGAGGGGATGTAAAGGATGAAAACTACATCTTTGCATCACATTAATTGTCAATAGTGAGGTTTTTTTACACATCATATTTCCTGATAAACCTAGAACAGGTTATGAATTTAACAAGGCAGTGATCTTGCAAAATATCCCAAGATACACAAACACTGGTCAGCAGTGGTTTGAAGCTGCCTGTTCGGGAAGATCCACTGATACACACTTTGCTACTTCTACTTTGCTTTCCTGTTTCATTGAGTCAATGCGTTTTTGGTAATGAAATATTTTAATTAACACTTAATGTCAGAGTCTTAAGTTGGTATGGATGCTTTCATGATTTATTAACGAAATGTGTCTCCTGACTGCTACATTTATCCAAGCCTGCTTGGTGCCTGCCTTGGTAGCACCAACTTCCTGCCTTGGTGGTATCAAGTAACCCTAAATGCTGCATGCCGGGACATGCCCTTCACAAAAGGTCTGTCCTGGTAAGTCTTCCCAATGAAATACACTTTTTTTTCCTCTCAATTCAAGACAATGGAAATAAAACCAGATGAGAGATGAAATATATGGTGCTGATTCCAATATGTGTGGATTTTTTTTTTGATGAAAAATGGAAAGGGCTTTTAAAAATGTTTTGCTTGAATTATCATTTTCTTTTGTACATTTTCTGAATAAGTAGATTCTGGGTCTCTGGGACCTTTCTTTAACCATATACTCTGTTCTCTTTCTTTTCTCCTTAAAGAGTCAGGTAACTTAATGATCCCCTTGAAGTTCCTTCTGTTTTTGGTTTTGTTTTGTCTTGTTTCATCCCATTTCATCAGAATAATTGAGAAAGTTTGTGGACAAAGCACATCATTCTGTGTGAATGGGCAATAAAATGCCAGGAAGCCATGCAGATACAGGTAAAGGGTCGAACAAAATCACAGACACAGGGTTAAGACCATCCAATTTCATCAGCTGGAAATCAGAGAGGAGGAAATGGAGCATTAGACTTTTATGACACAGTTATGACACTGCAACTTGATGCTCTGATGGACACTATGCTCTGATGAACAGAGCACAGGCAGTTCCTAATGTGTCCACCCAATCACAAAAGGAGATAAGGGGCTATTCTTGTCCTTGGGCAAAGTCTAGATAAAGACATACTTGAAAAATTGGGCAGTTGTGGTGACTGAATTCAAGTAAAATTAATTGGAAACAGAATGGGTTGAGAGAAGGTTTGTTAGTTGGCCTTAAGACTCCTGCTGTAACAGGAAACTGGAAGGTGTCAGTTTTGCTTAACCCAGGAAAAGAAAAGCTGAAAGGGAATGAAAGTACTGCAGGAGGACACCTCAAATAATACAGACAGATAGAAAACATGGGAGAAAATGGGAGTGATGGCGGGTGCTGGAGGAAGGTCTCCCACCATCAGAACCGAGAGGTGTCAGGCATCCTTGGGATACTGCGGGAGAAGGCAAATCAGCTTCATCAAATCTCAGGTGGGGTTTAATCGCTGTGGCAATGGGGGCTCTGCAAGCACCATTGAAGAAATATTTCTGAAAACAAATTCAAAAATTTATCCTGTCCTCAGCTAATGATAAGGCCTGGGCTGCAGGACGGTGAAGGGGAATTTTCCATTGGTTTAATATGATTAGGACTTTTTTCCCCAGGAGTTAGTGCCTGTCTGTTTATATTATCAGGAGGGTCAGCATGGAGTTCTGAGTCAGGAAAAGAGCTAGCTTAAATTCATCCCTATTGAGAGCAGAAGCCTTTGGTTTGACTTCAGAGGGACCCATGCATGTGCTTAGCATTAAGACTGTGCTTACAGGCTGTCCGGAATAATATGCTATAGTGTATTTTGAGAGCTCATTTTTACTTTTTATTACAATAATAACTTCTACAGTGACATGAATTCCAATATGAAGCACTGAGGAATAACATAGCCTTCCAAATGGTTTTCCCCTTTACACTGTTATTAGACTACATATTAAGAGAGCAGCACATTATAAGACAAAGCACTTTCCAGAGGCACATTTTTCTCAGCCTCACTGCAGGTACTTCATAGTCAAAGATTAATTACATTACAGAGCCTGCTTCTGCAAACTGTAGTCAAATAGATCATTACAAGAGAAGAATAGCCAGGACGATGGCTGGGATATTGCTTCCAAAGGGCCCAATACTTCAAGGTGCTGAGCTCCGGGAGGCTTAAATTAGTCCCTTCTTTACTTTCCTCTCCACATCTCATGTTATTTTTGCAGAAAATTACCTGTTTGACAAATAGCCCTGCTGCAATGCTGACAGTGTATTGCATGACTGCTCCAGCAGCGCAAAGCTGGAGGCTGCACCGCATGGCCCATTGTGGGAGGTTGGGAGGTGTTGGATAATTCCCTTTTTTTCCCCAGTTGCTTGTAATTGCAACCTCATCCCTAAATAGAGATGAGGCACTGTGAAAGCTGTGTCCTCGAAGCTGCTTTGGGGCTTGGAGCGGTGTCCTCATAGCATGGGATTGTCACCCACAGCATGGACCACAAGCAGGACCATGGCCAGTTGTATCATGCCTGTTTTGGGGTCAAATTAGCTGTCAGTAGGGCGAAAACAGTAGATTTTGTGGAGAGTGAAGGGGAAATATCCAGCCCTTAGGCTGCAGTGGGTAATGAAGCTTGGAGGTAGCTGGGCTGCAGCAGCACCAGGCATGTTGCCTCTGGGGAAAGCAGAGATAAGCAGCCAGCTTAGTCACACTGCGATGCCGGCTGCCCGTCTTCAGACTCCTCTCCTCCTGGGAGAGGAGTCATGACAATGCTTCCACTGGAAATTAAGCTGCAAAAGGCAAAGCAGAACTCAAACTCAGCTAATTTTATCTGTGGTTTAAAAAAAAAAAAAAGCACGCACACACGCAACTGCACAAAAAAAAAAGCAAAAATACAATGGGAGAAATGAGCAATGTTTGCCAAATAAAATCACTCACTGACTCTTTGCGTTGCCCGTTAGTTAGCATCGCCCACTTGAGGCCAGGGTTCCCTGCTCCGAACATAGCCCTCTACAGTCCACAGAGCCCCTCTTGATCCCAAGGGAAAGCCTTGGGTCAGCAGGAGAAGGTAAATGTCACGCCATGACCTTCTAGTCTTTCATCCATTTATTGTCTCACCAACACTCCTCCTCCCTCCTTTTTCCCCTCCAAAGAGCTAGGGAAAGGTGCTGAATATAACCGGAACATAACAGCTCTGTCCGTGGTAAAACTAAAAAGATACAGAGAAAAATAGAACTAGAGAAAAACCCCAGGGAAAATTGTCTAAAGGTTGGTGGAGACGGTAACAGATGCCCCCAAAGAGGAAATTACAACATGTGGCAGCTGTAATTTTTTGGGTTAAGCAACTTTTTGTAAAAGTTCAAAGCATCTGGAGAAAGTAACTAGTAACAGGGTGAGACAGATTTATGGAGGCCACACATGGCAACATTTTTGTATAAAATTAGTAAAAAAAATTGTATCCCTAGATGAAGAGATTAATTCATACAAGTTTGCATTCTTTGAAGAGCAATCATATTTTGACTTAGTCAACTGGAAGAATTGAGTAATTTCTTGGATTAACTGATCACAGGAGTTGTAATCCATAATAAACCTGCTCATGGGGCTGCCAGGCATTTTCTCAGAGTATTAGGGCAGTGAGTTGGTTTGACAATAGCAGAATGCATCCCACACCGCTGCCACATTACCTGGATCTATCGGGGTGCACTTAGAAAGACCAGCACATTAATCAAAGCCTTTGACATATTTTTTTAATATGTGGCAATTTATTGTTTGTGTGGGTTGCTGAACAGATGCACTTGGAAGATGCGGTCTGCTTAAATTGGCAATACACAGGTGTAGCCTGGGGTTACTGATTTGCCCAGTTTTGATCCAGGTACCACGAGGGCACTTCAACAGCCCAGACCTGCTGGTTGGGTCTCCACATCAGTCCTAAGCATTGCACAAAGGCATCTGCACATGCCAAATAAGCATCACCAACAAATAAGCACCACCTTGGCCACTAACTCTGCCTCAGGCACTGATAAATCCCAACTGACCTTGAATACAAGGATGAAAACATGAAAATTTGAATGCATTTGCTAGTTCTTTATGACTATCCATCCTCCATATATACCTATATAAAAATATATATGTATGCATGTATATTTTAAGACAAATGATGTTGCAAATTGCCTTTCCAGCGATGCCAAGGCTAGTCTGCAACAGTCTGCACTGATCAGGAGTGACACTGCTGCAGGAGGGCTTCATTTGGGGGGAATAAAAATAATGTGGTGTCGGTGGTTGATGCTCGTGATGTCCCATTGCCTTTCACGTGGATCAGGGTGCAGGTGCTGTCAGGGATGGAGCCGCAGTCCCGTGAGCTGGTGTCAGTATCTTGCACTTTGCTGCCCCGGAGCTGCTCCCAGAGCAACCTGATCTGCCTTTAATCTGCTGCGACCCCAGCACGGGTGGTTTGAATAAAGCCCTGCCTGCCTGAGTCAGTCCCTTGCTGGCTTTTATATGACATACGATGGAGTGGTGTTTTACTTTGCCTGAGTAACAAAATTAATGTAAGAGAAACATATTTTTATGTGGTAGCTGGGGAGGGAGGGCGGGGGAGGAAGAGAGAGAGAGAGAGAGAGAGAATGACAGAGAGAGAAGAGATGTAGAGAAACCTGGGCGGGATGGGCGGGATGTTTGTTCTTCATCAGGGAAATGAAAGGAATTGCTTTACTTGCAACTATGGGGTAAAAGCAACGGCAGATAAACAGCAGCGAAACTGGGTGGAAACACAAAGGGCACAGTGGCACATGGGGCCAGGACTTGGTCACCCTGTGGCTTTCTTCGAACTGGGTGCAATTTTATTAGCATTGACACGAGCTCTGGTTGGACTGGTGCCCGTAGGAAAAGATGCGTTTGCTTTTTTTCATTCTTCCCTTTATTATTACAAAAACTAATGATTTTCCACAGGCTTCAGGACTTATAAACTAACACTGTAAAGAGGTGCAGACTCATGTAAAATAATACCTTTCCTCTGAAGAAAAAGTTTTGCCATGGCAGAGCAGAGCTATGTGGCTTCCCAAAAACCGGGGGTCTGCTCCTGCTGGGAGCCCAAGCCTTGTACAAGGGCACGATGCTCGCGACCTTGTTGTCCTTAACTTCCTGTGTAGGACTACTCCAGATTCCTTCTGCTGCATGATTTTTAGGCTCACTTCTGCATTCCTTTATTCTGCATTATTTTTACGGTCCCTTCTGCATTGAGTTTAATCAAAGCACCTGTGCATCTCAGTGCATATGCATTACAGAGGGTTTTGTGCAGCCCCATGGATCCACTTTGAAGTAGGAAGCTAGAGGCTTTTACAGCAAACCAGGCAAGAAAATGAGTCCTCCCCTTTGATGTTTATTACTTGTGAGCATTGCTGGCCCCTTTAAGGATCAGAAATCCATTTTACCAACATTTCTAATGTTATGAAATACAGCATTTGGTGGGAGAGAGAAAGGCAAATGAGAAAAATATGGCACTTTTCCCTTCTCAGAGAGAGATTGCAGCTCGTTGCTTGTGCAAGCGGGAAACCCTTCACTGTTGCATCAGGAAGCAGATGCTCTCCATGGATTTTAGACTCAGAGACTCAGCACTGTGCCCTGAATGCGTCGACATAGGGGACACTTGTGAATATCTCCTTTAAGATGTTTTGGGCTCATAAGTAAAATGTCCAGCAAATGCCACAAGATCCCTTTCCACTTCCCCTGATTGTCCTTGGGTTTTGTTTTTTGTGGTGAGTCAGTGTTTATCAACATAATAATGGCAGAAACAACTCGCTATCAGAGCCGCCCACTTTCCCATGCGCCCATTGTCCCTTTGCTTGTGACACCCCCATGTGACACGGGCACTGTGTGGGGCCACCTGCATTACCAGCAGAAGCAATGTCTTGTTTCTAAACTTTAAGCAAAACGGAAGCAGCTCTAGCAGCAGCTGCAGTAAGTGATAGCAAGGACGAAGGCAGGCAGATACAAAGTTTGCCCTCGCTGGTGGGGACGGGGACAGCGGCCTCAGGCACCACTTGGTGTGTTTGGATTTGGCCTGCAAAACTGAAGAAGAAAATGATCCACAGGGAGAGAAAAGGCAAAAGGCAGCGCCAACCACCCCTCAGTAAATAAAAGGCTCTTAATTTCATTCAAGCTATGTCTTAGCCCACAGACTGTGGCGGGATTACACATCTTCCTTGGGGGTGGCTCTTTTTTTGGTCTTTTGGCAGGAAATGGAGCCATGAAGCCTGAGCAGTCAGAGCAGAAAGCAAAATTCCCTATGCTATACGCAGATGGGTTTAACAGCACTCCTCTTATTCACATGTAAGTGTTTGCATGGAAGGGGCCCAACTTTATGACAAATTTAATTAGTTTCTGGCCAAACAGGGAAGCTCTCTGGGGAACTGGAATTTTTGGGGTGAAGAGCTTCCATCAGAATTTCATGGCAGCCCTGGAATTGGAGGGCACCTGGAGAGACGTGGGCTGTTCTCAGCTCTTTGGAAACCCATGAGATTTTGGGGTGCTTTGAAGGATCAGAATCTCTGATGGAGTCTATAAGCTTGACCTGGGTCAAAAATGACAGGCACCCATGCAGTGGAAAATGCTACTTTGTCCCATATTAATTCACTGTTTTAAAATAAAACCAGGGAAGCAGCACAGGAACCAGTGTCTAGTGCCAAGAAATGAAGTTGCGATGCCCTTGCATGACCTGACAACTTCAGCTGGGGAGTTTGCACAAGGAGTGGGCTTTATTTTAAGCAATAATGGCATTAGTTTTGTAGAACTACGTCTAGTTTTAATAAAACATAGATAATACGTGACATCCTGGCAAAATGATCTCAGAACAGAATGCTTGCAAAATTTCCATGAAGTCTAAGCTGCGCTTTAATTAGTACGTGGAGGAACATTGAAGAAAGTTGCTAATTACGAGAACATCATAAGAACTAAACACTGTGTTCAAGTTTTACAAAGGCAACATCTTCTATTTACCATAGATGCAAAAGTGAGCCTGGGTTGGCTAATGAATGGAAAATCATGGGATTTTTCTTGAACAGTTCATGAGGAGGCATCTGCTGTTATAAAATCAACTATTTCCTTTGGAAAAGGAATGAAAATATTTGACAGAAATACCTTCAAGATTTTTTTCTTTTTCTTTTTAAATATAGCCCAGGGATAATCAAAATCTTCAGTTTTTGAAAAAGAAACCATAAATCAAGATAGCTTTATTGAAAACTGTCAGTACTTTTGGTTCTTCATGCTGCCTGATATCTTGCTCATTCCAACTTCTTCTATTTGCTGTCTCTCTCTACACGGTATCAAAACCAATGGGGCAGCGATATTTACTTGCTACAGTGGAAAACCTGAAAAAAATGAGGCTATTTGCTGGGATAGTTAGTATTCTGATTTCAGTGCAGTAGTCCTCCTTGAAGGAGATCATTTTATGGTTTATTTTGTTATAAAGAGGTCAGGTTGGCAACCTTGAGGCAACCAATGAGCCCCTCCCAAATTTGCATTCAGAACAAGTAGCAGAGGAGAGGAGATGGTGTCTGAGCAAGGAGCTGAGTGCTTAGGGCCAACACTTTAAACTCCAAGTGGTTTCTGATTTAAGTATATCTCTCTCTGGAAGTCCAGGCTGAGCTCTCTCAGGCCTGATTCTCAGAAAGGCTTGAATTCTTTGGAAACTGAAGATATTCGGCACTCCTAAAAACCAGACCGATATTATGTGTTGCTGGGCACCAGGTTCAAGGTTCAATTCTCTCTCCTTTTTTACAACTCTGGCAAAGCTCATAATAATTTTGTATCATAAAGTATTTTTAACTCCTGCTTTTTTTTGAGGCAGAATATATATATAAAAAAAGAAGTGAACAGAGGAAAAGTATTGTTGAAAAACATTTTCCTCTATTATGAATGCACTGAGAGGGCCATCACCTGTTCTTGGAAGTGCTTGCAGGGACACAGAGTGCAGGTCACTATGCTACTGCAGACCAGGGCCAGCTCTTGCCAAGGAAGAAGCCTTCTCTCAGAGTCACTTGGGCACTTGACTTGCCACTTGGGAGCCATCATTACTCATGTGGCAGAAATCGAAGGCTGAATAATTAGCCCAAAGGAACAATTCCCACCTATTATATTATCAGCATTCAGTCCCATATCAGTAGCACACGACCAATAGCAAAGCCTCTCAGAGAGATGAAATTAAGGAGTTTAATTTGGGGGCACAGTAAGTGCAGCAGGGGCGAAATCATCTACCAGCTCATTTGGAATAAAAGGGTGTCCTCAAAGCTCAAGAGATGACTTTGAGCAGGTTCAGCAGTTAAACAGAGCTGATTGGGGAATCTGCATGGTTTGCTGTAGTGCAATGCATGTGTTACGCTGCAGTTATGGGTTTAAGGAATCTGATTCTCTGCCACAAAACTCAAGAACATTCCGGAATTGTCCTCCATAAAGAAGCACTGCCCTGTAATAGGTGCCATGACCTGGCACCAGTGCACATCCATGGGAGAGGACACGGCTTTCCAAGTGGGAGCATTTAATGTGGAAATAACCAGGACAGCTGAAAGTGCAGTTTCCCTGGAAGGTTTCCAGTCAAGAACTTTGAGGCACAAGCTTGATGTTGCCAGTAGGGGAGTAATCTAAGCTGCCGAGCTGACTGCATTTCCAAGAAACAGAACAAGGGAAGCTGGCCCTGGCCGTGGGGAAGGTGCACGGGAGTTCACAGCACGCGGCCCCGCGCCTGGCTGCCTCTCTGGTCTCTAGGTGCTCCAGTGTGGTGCCAAACTGCCATTTGGAAATCGGATATCTTGAGAAAACAGGATTTTGTTTGTGCTCTTCAAAGCCACAAGGCTAGAGGGGGGAAAGCTGGGACCTGTTTTCCCTTCCCGTGCTCCCCTGGTTCCCTCTTATGGAGGATTAAACTGAAGGGCAAGGAGGCCACTGCAGAGTCAACGAGGCCCTTAATTTTCCATAAAAGAAGATGACTGGCTGTTAAGGTTTTATCGGATTACAATAAAGGCTCTTTGCACTCAGGAGACTGTGGTTTGATTCCCGGCATCGCTGGCAGGGCTGCAGCTCGTGACCACAGATTATAGCAGTGAGCTTCCAAATTTCCATATTCCAGCCAAGGGTGCTGATCCCAAGTGCTGCCTGGCCCAAATAGGACCTTCAATATCACCCTGGACCTTCTGTTGGACTTTAGGTCCCCAGTGGTGCCACCAGTCCTGATGTAGCCTCAGCTCTGGGGCTGCTCCAGCCCCTGGGACGTTCTCCACCGTGGGATGGGAAAAGGAGCGAGATTCTGCTGTGCTGCCTACTTATTTACAAAGCAAGACTTAAATACAAGCTACCTTCTTCAGTGGTCTTTTATGCTATAACTTTCTGCATGTGAAGCCTCCCTCTTTCATCCCAGATGTCTCATAGCTTGCCAGGCAGTCTGGAGAAATGAAGTGAAGGAAGAAGAGCAGTTTCTGACAAATGCATTTCCCTCCTCGTGAGCCAACCTTGTGTGTGTGTGTTTTTTTTTTTTCCCCAAACTCCACATTTCAGTAGGAAAAGCATTTTATTAACGCCACACATCTCGCTTCGGCATAGCGAGCGCGGGTGTCTTGTTTGTCAACGAGCAGATGGAGTTGCGGGAAGCCCTGCAATATGAAAGCAGGGGCCTTGATTGATGTGTTGGAAGATGTGTCTGTATTTGAAACCATAAAAGAGAATGGCACTTTATCTTTTTTCTCTCTTCCCTTTGTTGCAGTTGATGCATAAAAAATATGTATGTACCCTTTGTGCAAAGGAGATGTGAGCTGTGATTGAAATAGCAGAGCGATGCTGCAAAGCCCTGCTGACTTTTAACTTGTCCTCTTCTGATGATGCTGCCTCACCAGGACCTTGTTATATTGATGCCTTTACCCACCAGGAAGCTCTTTTTGTCCTCAGTGCAGAAGGGGACAGCAGTAATGCATCTGCAGCCACACGTGGGACCGTGCCCGGTCGCTCTCTGGGTGGTGAGGCCACCACCTCTCCACTACTGAAATCTTGGGTTGAGCTTCCAAACCTGTGTGTGCAGAAGAGGCATCAAATGCCTAAATAACAAGCAGTGTGAAACCGAGAAAAGAAAAGGCTGGAACTTGCTCTCCTGGTGAAGTTGTGCTTCTTATAACAGACCAGCTTGGTGGAAGCCCATAGCACAGTCTCATTGAATCTCCCTGTTACCAAAAAAAATGGAATCTTCTGTTTTTAATGAATGCATGATAAAAATGTATGTCTGCTGTGTCCTATCACAGCATTGAGGAAGTCAGTGTGGCCTGTTTCTCTCCACTGCAACCTTCAAGGCCAACTCAGCGTTGAGTCTGTTGTTACAACCCAGTGATCTTGCAAAGCTCCACAGCAAAATTTTCCAAAGAGAGAATCCAGAAAATGGTTTGTTTGTGTAGATGAAAATAATTATTTTCATTTTAGCTTTCTAGATTGTATTTCTACAATATAATATATTTAATATATGAAAATATTAGAGAAAATATAACAAAACCAAGAAATTCAAAACAATAGCCATTTCAGAAAGAAAACTCTAAACATTTTGTTCTGAAATAGTCAAAACAGAATATTTTGACATTGTCAGAATTTTTCCCTCAGGTTCTCTTCCAAAATAAAATTCCGGTGCAAAAGGGGAAAAAAAAAGTTTTGTTAAGCATTTCCATTTAACTTCCACTTCAGCTCATCAGAATCCAAAAGAATGTTTTTTGTAGAAATTTTTCTAGTCAGCATTTCTACACCTAAACACGCAATATGCACAGAACAAATGACCATGTGTTTTGATCTGATGGATTTTCCTATGTTTTTGCATGTAAATAAACTATATAGTAATTAGATTAGAAACACTGCTATCACCGGTCTGTAATTGATAACGAACATTTTAAAAATATTGGCTATCATGGAAGCAGGACAGCAGATTTAGTGGACAATCAGCTTGATATTAATGAGCACAATTATTTCTCCGTTCTTAAATCCTGGTTATCTCAGTTACACTATTATTACTCTTGTTAATTGATGAAGTTTGTGGAACAGCTTAAGATTTTTGCCTGACTGGAACAGAGTAGGATTTAGGAAAAAAATACTTAAGCAATGGTCCTGAATTTCAACATGAATTTATACATACATATATGTATATTTTCCCAGGGGGAGTGTTTCTTCAGATACAGAGAAGTAGTGAGCTCCCACTGAAGATATCTCTTAAAGGACTTGCAAGATCTGCAAAACTGTTCCAGGAATGTCTCCAGGAGCTGACTCCTGTTATTGCACACAGTGGGCCTGAGCAGGGAGCTTTGCCAGGGCAGGCTCGCAATATTGCAAGAAATTCCACCCAATGAGTGGCCGTCTATAAGAAAAACAATATTGATGTATTTTCCTCTATTTGTGGTTTCTTTTGTCCACGGAATATTTTTTGTCTTTCAATGACGTCAAAGCAAAATTTTCTTGCAGGATGACAAGTGGAAAATAACCCTGAGAATATATTGGATTTTCTAACTAGCAGTTAACTAACTTGAGCCTAATGGAATGTATTATATGTTCTACTGAGGCTGCAGAGGAGTAGTGAAATAACATTAATAGTTGCTTTTTTTCTGAAAAGCAAATGCACTTTGATACTCCTGGGGCAACACAGCAGCACAGCCTGAGACTGGCTTGTGCCCATCCGTGTCCTGGACTGACAGCAAGAGCAGGATCTTTGGAAAAGCTTTTTCCATATTTAAGTATGCAGTTGCTGAAGTCCCTAGAATTCAGCAACTAATTCAAGTTTCTCTTTATTCTTCTCCTAGGGTGCCTTATTTCTAAAGTGCTGCTCCAGCATAGCACTCTATTGCACCCTGCATTTTTACTACAGTCTAAAGGAAAAAAAAAAAGTCGTCTATTTTTTTTTGCAGAATTCCCTGTGTCTTTAAGACTGCCTTGTAGAAAGAAAAATACAACTTGCAGGCACATGCTCCATTGTGTAATATCGGAAGGAGCAGGTTTCACTGCGATTGTTGAGGACAAGCTCAAACAACAATGGACATTTTTCCTTCCTCTATAAAATAGTTTGTTGATGACTTTGCACTGGTAGGTCCCTTGCAGGAACGGATAAGAATGGAATCTCAAATCAAAGTGGTAAAAGTTATGTCAAGGTTTCTTTTTGTGTGTGTTGTTTTAATCTGCTGTTGCTGAGAAAATTCCGCCTTATATAATATTGGTGAGTTTAGAGGTGTAAGCACATTGCGTTGCTGCTGATGAAACTCACACACTGCAGACCCTTGGCACAGCCCAGTGAGCAAAGAAACCCGTTAGGGCTGTTGGTGCCATTTGTTAATTACTGAGCGGTTTGAAATGCCAGCAATGCCTTGTCTTGGCCACATTGCTGTTCCTGATCTTGGCATCTTCCTACTTTGGGGATCAGCCCTCACTCTTTAGGGTGATTTCTGCCTTGCTGAGCATGGGCTGGTGGCCGTGGGATGTCCATGGACATGTGCAAGGCAGACCTCAGGTCAGTGAGATGAAGGACATGCTGCAGATGTGGCCCCAATGCCCCTTCTGCCCTTAATGCGCTATGAGCTATTTCTTCTTTGTCCTCCTTGCCCAGGTGGCCTCTGCAATCACTGTGGGGAAAATCAAACTTCCAACTTCTGTGCAGCTTCTCAGAATTAGCGAAAATGTCCTTCCACCTGGAAGTATCCCGCAAGATGAGACTTTGTCACATTTGCTCTGGGCTGCTCAAAACAGAACCTTCCTTTCTTAGAAAAGATTTAGTTTTCCAAAGAGATGCTTTTCATGACTTTAGTGAAGCACCGATGTGTTTTAATAAAATTCAATAAAGTGTATATATGTCAGGGGAGATTTAAGGCTTATAGTTGTGTTGTGCCTTGGAGATTCAATTATCCTTGGGTCAAAAAGACATGAATGTTACTTAGTACATGAGTGAAAAGAGAACATTTTAAAACTCAGCTTTATTCAGCCAAAGTGGAAATCAGGTGAAGGAATAAGACTACATTTTCACCACAGGAGACACTATCCATATGTTCTGTCCCGCAGAGGGAGCTTCCTGTCTAAAAGGCAATGGTGTTTGGAGATCTATGAAACAAGTATTTTCTTGCCTTTACATCAGCAAAAGCAGATGTTCAACTTGTCAAAAGCAGTGGAGTTGACATTATGTGAGTTGAGGAGCTGGCTGTCCGAATCAATGGGGTTTCTTCTGATTTAGAGTTTGTAACTGGAATAACATAGTCCAAGTTGCTATACCGGGGCAGTTTTGTTTTACTGTTTTTTTTTTTTTTTTCTCTGAGCTTTCCAGAAGAGTGGAAAGGAGTGCAAACTCCTACCAAGGCTCTGCTTAAAACTCGCTTCCCAAGTCTGCCTTTGACTTGTGGCAAATCCATATCCTAGGTTTTCTGAGAAATGTCCTTGATTCCAGCCGGCATGCCCAGGAATCTCATCCCAGCTTTATATTTGTAGCAAGACCTGAGAAGGGGAAAGCGGTTTGCACAGCTCTGCTTAGCACCTTTCCGCCACAGAGCAGCCAGAGAGGCTGAATCCAGCATAAAGGAAACCAAGTTTTACAACCTATTCAGAAGGTCATTTATTTAATGGAAAGAGTTGTCTATAGAATTTTGTGTGTTATGTTTTATACATCAAGTGCAAAATTATTCTTTCAAAGCTCCAAAATGAGTTTCAGTTTGAGCACTGTGCATTAAAGAAAAAGACCACCCTTCCCCTTCCCTCAGATTTGAGAAGTTATTAGCCTCAGGGCAGGGAAATGAGTGCAGAAAAGACATGAACTAAACTGTGTCTTCTGTCTGCTCGCGGTTGATACTTACTGGAAGAGTGTGAGAAGCAAGCTTGCTCTGCTTTCCTCAATATACTGTTGCCTTGCATAGCTGTAAATCTAAAGTGGTCTGCAGAAATTGGAAATCAGCAAATTTCAGTCTGCAGCCATGCCTGGTCCCAGTTAATTCACAGACTGCCATAACTGACTGAGTTAAGTCGACCTTGCTTGGTTGGTTACCTCTAGTGCCTGAAAGGGGCATGTGTTGTAGCACTGATGATCTGTGGGACTTCATGTGCTGAAGGTGCAGGACAGGACGTGCCTCTGGGAGCTTCAGGAATGCTTTTAGCGAAGCTGTGTCCCAGCTAGGGAAAAGGGAAAAGGGAAAAGGGAAAAGGTTGCCAACCTCTGCGTGCAGGGGAAACTGAGGCTCACAGTTTTCACACAAAGCCAATGCCAGACACATTGTCCATTCCCTTTATATGTCAGGAGAGCTCAAGCAAAATCCTTATCCTAAAGGGTCCCTGGGAAGGAGAAATCTTTGAGAGCCAAGTGATTAAAACAGGGGTCAGAACCATGTCAGCCTGCCTGGTTATCCTCAATTTTCAGGTAGTCTGGAGATGGAAACATTTCATACTGTGTAAAACAATATTGGTGAGCACAGCATGTTGCCTCTGGATAACTGCGTCTGGAAAAGGGAGGTCTCCTCTCTGCAAGTGTTGAGTGACATCTCACAACCTGCTTCTTTCCAATCAACCTGGAAAATGTGCACTCAGATTTCGAGAGAGAGGAAATATAAAGTATTTTCTCATCAAACTTGGCATTATCTATTTAGCAGGCGGGCCTCTCTCCCGCGGCACAGTATTTTTCCATTGTGTTTTATCAAACTTTATTTTCAACCCTGCTTCCCCATTCTAATAATAACGACGTGGCGTTCAAAGTGTGGCTTTGCAAGTGATTCATTTCCTCAATACTGCTGATTGGAGTTTTATACTACTTCAAAGGTATGCAGTAATTTAGCTTTTTAACACATTAGAGATAACATTTCTTTTGCATTGGGAAGAACTCATTATGGACTGTAGGACCAAGGCTTGATTATTTGCTGGCACAGAGCACTACTTTTCTACTGATCAGTGTAAAGAGATGAGAAAAAGTAATAGAATGGGCAAGAACTCATTAAATGCAGGGGCAGAACAATAGGTTCTTACAGCCTTTAACTCCTTAGATTCATCTGGATCTTTCAATCACAATATCCTCCAGCCACTTGAGACTAAAACATTGAATAGAATTCAGAAAAGAAAAGCTAGGCAGTTACTTCACTTAATGGAATTCATAAAATCAGAGCAAGATAAAGATGCAAGACACAAATTGGGTTATAGAGTTGATTATGAGGTAAAGAAAAGAGAACAAAATGGCTAAGGGAGGATAAGCTAGTAAGTGCTACCATATTCAGACAGGCAACAATTCATGAGAAAAGCCCTAAACATGAACACCAGATAACTTTACGAGTCTGTGTGTCTGCTTTGGGATTTTCTATGGATGCTTTCCATAATATTCCACATGGATGCTTCTCTAAGAACTGGGATGGTTACGTTTTAGCACCTTGATGTAGATTTAGGTTTCTACCTTGTGTTTAGCTGCTATAGTGTCTTTCAGTGTACCTTGGATTGCTTTACATACTTGACAGGCAGCGTTTCTTTCTGTTGGCCGTCTGTAGCACTGCAAATGCAAAAAGGCTGCCTGTGATAGCCAGCTCTTTTTCTTCTGAGGTTTACGTTATCATCTTGGTCTCATTATTCCTGGATGACTGCCCATCATTTCTTATACAGATCCTTCTTCAAAAGATGAAAGGAGAAGGGTGTGGGAAGGGAAGGGAAAGAAACCTTGACTTGTCTTAGGAAAAGGAGCAAATAATTCATTCAGCTGCGTGGGTTTTATTATTTATGCTCGAGATCTGAGATACTAGCATGTGAGTCTGCTGTGAACTTACAGAAAGAAAAATAAAGATGTCTCTGCTGTCATGAGGGAAAAGCAATCACCATGTCATTTCTCTCCTCCTAATTCTGAAGTGTTTTATGAAGGACTAAAAAGAGTGCCTGGAAGAATAGCCCCAGATAAATAGTGTCTTTGCATTGCCATGCATTATGGTACATGTGTGCTGAATCCAGGACAGTGCCCACACCACAGGGCAGCATCACGGCCCTGGCGCAGGAGGTCAGCAGAGCTGGATGCAATGAGTAAAGTGCAGGGCACAGGGAGTAGAAGGGCTTTGAGCAGGAATGACACAGAGCCAAGGAAGTCTGTCTGCCTGGGGTCACTCAGTCTCTGAGCCCACAACTCATCCTTCCCCCGTACCAGCTCCCGCACAACGTGAGTGCAATTTTGGCTTTTGAGAACACTTTGCAGGTATAGCTGTCCCAGCCTCTCTACTGCCATGCAAAATAATAGCTATTACTGATAACATTTACCATGGTGCAGCATTTTGGAAACGCTGACCATAGCCATCTAGTGCATTCCCTCATGCTCACCAGGATGTCACTATTGCCACTGTCACTATTTTCGTGTCCCTGAGGCTGCTGTTCAGGCTCTGTTGCACCTCAGCCATTAGCATTTCTCTTAACAGCAAAGCTGAGGTGCCCAGCACAACGCTGGGATAGAAGAGGCCGGCACTGCTTGTCATAGTTCCTGTACTTTTAGATCCTCTATGTGCTTTTTCTTGGTGCATAGGCGGTTTGATGACTCTCAGCTCTGGGAAGATGGATGCTGATGCTGACGATCTGCACAACATGGGAGACATCTCTGAGTCTCGGTTCACCAACAGAAGCTTGTAGAGTTGTTTCTTCTACAGAGAATGATGTTTGCCATTGAGCATGGGCTTAAGAAACCATTGCATTCCCCTTAATGCCTAGACAGAGATATGAAGATGGCATGCTTGTGTCAGAGTTTTCTGAAGGCTGAATTCAACTTGGGAGGGACGTGGATCCCAAGGGAAGTGTCACTGTGGAGTTGTTCATCCCCCCTGTCAAGACTCTGAGCTGCAGGTTGCATGTAGGGGCTAGTGAAATTTCTTTTTCTCTCTTGCAGGTGAATTCCTAAGCCATCTGCAGAAAATTTTCCCCTCATGGCTGGGAACACATGGCCTGAAGGCTGGTGGGGTGGTTATTTTAACTCCCCTCTTCCCTCCCCCAGGCTGAACAAAGCCCTTGATAGAGAGGTAGGCTCTGGACTTTGCAAGAAAAAAGAGCTTGGGGTTTTGTGTGTGTGTGTGTGCACGTGTGTGTGTATATGTGTGTGTATTTTTCTTTTCTTTCCATCATACTAATGAAATTTGCAGACATGGAAAGGAAACTGAGAGTTATTTATAGGAGTGAGAGGAATGTGAGGCCTAATTGTGCTTAGTCTATTGCTCAGTATGTAATCTGTTTGCTATTAAACTTTTCAGTCTTGCAGCAATATACATAGGTCCTATTGCAGTTCTTTTTTTTATTTTAAGGGGAACACATACATTTGATAAAAAAGTCTGCGTAAAGTGCTTGCAAGCTTTAGGAGCAAGTGACACAAAGCAGCATTTTAAAGGAGAGAGGGCCATTTAGGGAATTAATTAGATGGGATAATTTTTCAGCCTTATCCTTCAAGACTTTTTTGAAAAATGCTCTTTTCACTTGTGGAAGATTTCTGTGTCCCTGTTCATGAGCTCCCGAGGTTGCCTGGAGCAGCCAGCCATTCCTGCAGGAGGTAGCAGGACCTGGTAGGCAGAGCACGGGACAAGGGTCTGAGATGGTTTCACGCTTGCCTTTTATGAGCATGCTGCACCTCTCCATGCCCAGAAAATACAGCCTGGTTTCTCCTTACCACTGCTTTAGGTGCAAGACAGCTTGTGGAAGAGGCAGCCCAGGGGCTCCTGTCAGCAGCAGAGGTACCTGGTGGCAGCAAGGGCACAAGAGCCTCTGCTCTAACCTTGCCAGGACCTGGGAGAAATGCTCTAAGGAGGTGGAAAAGCAGAGGGTCCTTGGGTCTTCGCAAGCTGATTTATTCCATGCCCGCCTCCAGCTGCTTTGCCAAAGCCCAGACTTGCAGGAAGGGGTGGCCACATGCTCTGATGTAGGGACACATCCCTGGACCACCGTTCCTGTGGAGGCGTGGGCTAGTGAAGTGTCTAACAGAGGGCTTGCATGGGAACCTGAAGGATGTGAGCTTGCTGAGCTAAGCGGCATTCTTCATGGAAAAAGTGAAAAAAGTCAAGCATGCAACCTGATACAATTGCTAATATCTCCCACACAGCAGCCGAGCACTGGAAGGGCTCAGAAGTTAGCTGCTTTCTGCTGCTTATCGCCGCCGGCCCTGTGCGGCACAGCGTATTCCTGATACTTTTTTAAAGGGCCTAAAGGATCCTCTTCTCCTAGGTTTTTCAAGCAAACTTTTTTTTTTCCTGGGATATTTTGCAAAATGCTACAGTGACTCGCTTCTGTTATTGCTCTTTATGAGGATAACAATGCCAAGGAGAAAAACTATTTACTCCCAGTGTCCAAAATTGGCTCCGTCACTATGTGCTGAATTTAGAGAGACAGAAATAGCGGCACTCTGCATGGCAGTTTGGAAACAGCCCTGTCTTCAACAGCAAAGAAGCAGTGGCAAAGCGGAAAGTCCTCCTGCTCAGCACATGCTGACTTCATTCAACCCAAGGAATGTCATTGCCATCCACCCACCTGGCTTCCCAATGTGCAGATTGCCCCCATGCAGGTAGCATCCCATGAGAAGGGTCTTCATGCCTGCATGACGGCCCATATCTCATCATGAGAAAGCCCATAACCACTTGCCTGGAAAGGACCTGGTCACTCTAGCAAACCAGCCCATTCCCAAAATGGTTAGAATGAGGGAAGAGAGACTGGCTGTACATCCCCATGGGAATTATCATGCCCTTGTCCAACTCACTTGCAGTTCCCTTCCAGATCCTGCTTCTGTCTCTCATATAAATTGGCTTTGCCTTGCAGACGGTGTCCTAGTGCCTCTGGAGAGCCGTGGGAGAGTGAAGAGCTGTTTTGCTAGGCTACCTGGGAACGAGTGATTTAGCATGTGACATTTGGGGTATTTGCAGGGCAAAACAAGAAAAAATGCCAGGCAGGTTACCTGCAGCAAAGCCCTTAAAGCCCTGCTCCATTGTGAATGAGAAGTGCCAGTTGGCTGATGGCCAGTTGTATGGCCACTGACCAACTGGCTGACATTCGCTTCTTCCATACTTTACTTCTGGACCTGGCGAGAGGGGTGTTTTACAGCAGCAATTAGTTTATTCCTGGGGTAAACAGTAGAAATTTAAGGGTAATTGCAGCAAGAAATTCGCTTCTGTTCCAGTGTGAATAACCCACTGGCAGCCAACTGGACCTTAGCCCTCTGAGCCACATGGCCAATTGGCATTTGTCCCTTTCAGGGTTTGCAGATGTATGTTGGAAAGTGTGGGAATGGGGATACCATCAGTAAATCAATCACACAGGCTTGCCAGCACTGTCAGAAGCTTTCACCGGGGTCTGGTAGAACCATGCATGCCATCGAGCTCAGCGCAGGTCGAGCAAGGGTGATGTTGGTAGTCACCTGATGAAGCAACCAGGCAGCTTTTCACCCCTTCCTCTTGCTGAATAATTGCTACTTTTCTTACTTAAAGTCCTTCTGCTGGACCCTTGCACATGTTAATTGGGAATATGACGCCAACACCAAGGGGATTTCTTCTCCCCTCTCTTTCCTCTGATGCGCTCCTGGGATTATTTTCCCAGTGGCATCCCAGATTCCCTTCACCACATGTTGCACTTCTGCAGTGGTACCTCTACATCAGTGCGGACTTTTGGCTGGGAAGAAGCTACTCGCTGGTCTCAGCATCCCAACACGTTGCCAGAGTAATTCCCTTGGCATTATTCAGCTAGCTGCAATTTGCTCTGTTCGACGCTGTCAGTACACAGACAAGCAGGACATACGTCGACCTTTCCTCACAAGTCAAGCCTGATGCTCATCCTATCTTTTTGTTTGCTGACAAAGAGGATGTTAACCAGAAAAAAAAATGACCCTTAACATGCTGCCAGAATGGAGCATAATATACTTCGAATAGTTCCCATATATGAGATATCAAGAAATCTATCCTTCTTGCATTACATGCCTTATTATTTTATATTTTTTCATATTATTTTATATTTTTTCATATTTCCATTAATGAAATGGATCCTGAGATCAATTTACTGTTCTTTTTCCAAGCTACATGGTTCCCTTTGTTATTTCACTCTCTTCTCTGGTATTTCAGGCTTCTCTCAAATTTGTATCTTTACTTGCTGAGATTTCCTAAATCTGATGTCTTTAGGCCAAGCTATACTGCATTATTTTCCAACTGGGAGGTAATGAAGGCAGGCGATCCAAAAGAAGGACTAGCATTTCATCCTCCTCTTTCTTGGATTCAAGGAGCAGTGATGGCTCAGAGCTGAAGGGCCAGACCACGTTCCCCATTTAGGTGGTGAAAACTCCTCAAATCCATCCAGTGATTTAGCTGGAGGACCAGAGAGAAAAAAAGATCAGCATGTCCAAGGACAGCTTATTTGAGTTGCTAATATTACCAACATAAGGAAATATTTATACACATTCGGACATTTTCCATTTTCACTTTGGAAATACAGCTTGCCTCCTCTGTTATAAAAAATAGGCTTGGCTCACCTCTACCTCTTGTACCTTTGCATGATATTCTTTCAAATATTTGTAATAAAGGATTAATAAAATACATGCTGGCAGCTCCTCTTTACAGGTTCTTCTCTTTGAGATTGTCTAGGTTGTTCACAGAACATTTCCTACTCGTCCTGTGCAAGTCAATGGTACAGCTCTCCTTCACCATGTTGCCCTTCCATTTCTTCTTTAGAGTAATTATGAAGAACTATGGTAATTTTGCTTCAAAGATCCTCTTCACTCTTTTCTATTATCTATCTGTGCCCACCCCACTTCCCTTCATGCAGTTCCATTTCAGTCTAAACTCTTCCAATTTGTTGAGTATAAGTCCGATCTTAAAAGAACCTGCTGCATCTGAAAAGAATAACTTCTGCCAAATGACCATGGCTTCTATGGACAGTGGTTGATGGGATGGAGGTGGTTTTATGGTAGTTTCACTCATAGAGACTTTGCCACCAGACCTTCCAGCTGTGTTGCAAGTAGAGGTAGGAGGAGAAGAAAGAGTAAAGTAGGTAAGATTACGGTTGCGTCTCCATTACATGTTAAGGGCTTCCCTTAAGAGCTGACTTTTGGACCAAACCAAGAGATATCCCCAAAGCAACATGGATGGAGCCCATGCTGCCTCACCAGCTCCCTCTCATAAAAAAGCAACCAGAGCTAAGGCAGCTGTTAACAGCCCCCGAACCCTGCCCATGTCACCCAGTGGAAGAGAAAGGAGATGACAGATTTTCTTGCTCCAGACCTGGCTCCTGAATCCCGGAATACGAGAGAAGGACTTGCCAGAGTGTGTGGAGGTCACATTAAGAGCTCTCTATTTTTAAACTATACCATAAATCAAAACTAAATCAAGAGCAGATGGGGGGCTAATGAATTAGAGTTCTCCAGTATGTAATTGCCTTCTGGAGGGCACAAAAAACAGAACAAGAGACTGCACCTGAATAGACAATCAGTGCATAATAATACTTTTATCTTAATAATGCTTTTATTGAGGAGCTATGCTATAAAATGATCCATGCTGAAGCTTGGAATAAATCACAAAACAAGCCATTTGACTGAAGCATCCTTGAACTCAAGATACAGAAATTTCTATCCCTTGGATATGTTCTGTCAGATGATGTAGCTTTGTGAAATTCATTGTTTTTGCAGAAATCAGGACACCGGGATTTCTTCGGTTAACTTAGTACCCCTCCCCCTAAAAAAAAACCAAACGCCAAAAAATAACCCAAGACCTTGATTTACCTCTTAGTTCCGAACAATTTATAATAAACAAGCAAACAAGTAAACAGCCTCTGCCTGGGGGAAAAAAAAAAAAAAACCCTGGCAAAGAAAACAGCAAAAGAGGAAAAAAACATTTCTCTTACAGATATTGACATTTCCTCTGCGAGGTGCATTTGTCCTTCAGAAATGAGCAGCTGTGTAAATCGTTAGGAGATTACTAAGGATTAAGGCTAGCCAAAATATGTTCTTTTACTGTCTTGGGTTTCCCCAATGTAAAATAAATGTAAGCGAAGCTGTTCTTACTGCGGATGCTGCCACTGCTCACACAGAACCCAATTTTGATAGGGATGGATCACATTCCTTCTTAAACTGATTTGATACTAACATAGGACCTGAGAGTGTTAACACATGGTATGGCACATCTTTAAGGAATCTGAGGCAGAAAAAAAGAGTTGAGTCTACGTGATTCCACTCACAGCCAGGACAGGTCAGCACCTGGTCACTTCCAGGTCATCGATACTTGTGTATGGTCCAATTCATGGGACCAGAGAAGCCTGCTCCCTAGGCTAATTGCAGTCAAGTGTAGTCAGAGCAGTAGTATAGCAGGAGAGTATTTTGCAAGATCAGCCCAAAAGGCCAGCAATAAGGTAAGAAATGGAGGTGATTTGAATATGCTTAAGTGAAGCTCCAGTTTATGCCTTAGATTTGCCAGATTTTCTTCCCTTGCCTTCTCTAGCAGTTTATTTATTCTATTTATGTATTGAATCTATTTATTCTATTTATTTTATCTATTTATTTGTTTTATTATTCCAACAGTCCTAAGAACGAGCTGGTGGGATATGAAGCATGCAGCACTGACATCCTGCATGGACTCAGCAACGAGCAAGCAGGGGAACCTCTACCTCTTTATTGATCCAAAATTTGATCCACTAGTGTAAAGAAAGGCTGCTCTTTCAGAGAACCTCCAGGTTAAAAATGCCTACATAGAAACAACCAACAGAAAAAGAGTGAATGGTTACAAGGAGTATCCTTGTTCCTCTCAGCTTTGAGTAACTACTGCTGCCTTCACACACTGCTCTGACCTCCTGATCCCTTCTAAGCCTCTGCCTAAAGGATGAGAGGAACCGCTGCCAGCACAGCCCAAAAGTCTGGCTTAGACAGTGCTGGTTGAGCAGCAAAATCAAATTCCAGTCTTGGAACACATGCTGTTTTGCAATCTCATCATTTTTTTTGGACCTTGCTTACTGAAGAAGACATGGCAGTGAATCAGCAAGTTAACAGAGTTAACATTTACATAAAACTGCAGCAGATAATTACTGGAGCATCCTTACCTTTTCAAATAACATTTTAAATTAGGTTTCAGCTGCACATGTCAAAAAGGGAACAAGCCTAGAAATCAGAAATTCGGACTGTGTAAATCTGGGCAATCTGCTTTGTATCATGTGCTGAATTGGCTTGGTTAAAGGGAACAGATGGCAAGAGTCTTTTGTGATATGTATATATGTCTATGTATACATATATATATATATATGCATATGTATCTATATGTATGTATTTTTTGGTAATCATTTGTAAGTCAAATTCTTTCCATTGTCTTCTGCTCCTAGTGAAGACTCTCTGTTGCCAGGTCAGTGTATTTTAAGTAGCATTTGGACTTGTGTATAATGCCAAATGATGTAATTGACTTGCTGAAAACGGACTGGGTGACGATTCTTCAAAACTACATATGTGCAAGCTTTGAACATTTAATTGCAGTTTTCTAACATCCTTGCTGTTAAATAGGCTTTAGAAATTTTCTACTCCTTAGTCATTCTCTCTGCTAAGGCACTCTAACAGCAGTGTGTGTTTTATTGCAGATAATGATAGTACAATTCCTTTGATTTCCCTGACCTTGTGATTTCATCGGTGTCAGTGGGACTACTAAAAGTATGTAAGTCAAATATGAATATATTTTTTTTCCCATGGTAGGATGATGAGAAACATGGAAATTCCTTGTATGATTGCCTGCCACACTGGAGGTCAAATATTAATAATATTCATTATATATTGGCACTCATGAAAAAAAAATTCTCATTGGTTAGAGAAAGTAATAAAGTAAATGGAGTCCCTTTGCTAAGGAGGAAACACCTGAAATATAATCAACAAGTTTACTTTTCTTGAGTCAGAAACCGTGTATCATTTGGTAAAAATAGATCAAAATCAAGATTAATTTCTCATGGCATTTCTGAGGAATTTCAGATATTTCCATTTGGAAAACAGTCATTTCTTTAACCTTCCCAAAGTTAGTTTGTTCAGCTTTATCTTTTGGTTGCATAATTTAAGGTTACCCAAAGGTAAAGTATGTAAAGATCTAACAGAGGAGTCAAGAAAAAGTGAAAAAAGTGAGTTAAGGACAAGATTAAGAGACCAAAGACAGGAGGAAACAAAAATCAGACTATGTCAGTTGGGCAGAAAATTCATAAAAGTTTACAGAGAAAGCTATATACACAGACTTCAAAAGTTTTCTCTCTGCTGTGACAGTCTTGCAGTTGCACTATATCTAATGTATCCACTAAGATATGTATTAAGACTTCAGTAAACCTGTAAGATTACTAGAGTAACAGTGCTCATTGCTAGTACACTTATAGAGTGCCCTGAATCATTCTGAAGTGCTTCATAAATAGAGGGTCTTTTGCTGTGCCCATTTTGGGGTAAAAAATGGTGGCATATTAGTGTATTTTTATACCTACCATTATGGAAAGCTCATACCCTCCTGAACAGCTGGACCTAGAAGGACTTACTGCATGATGAACTTACTGCCATGGGATTCCCCAAACTTTCCCCAACTCAACTCTATAACTTTATTTTCACTCTCTCTTGGCCTGCTGGATCACCATGTTGATAAAACATGGATGACAATTCTTGCTCAAACTCACTTTTTTTTTTTTTTTTTTTAATTCAGTTTTTGCCACCTTTGGAGCAGGAGCTGTCCCTTGAGTCTTCCTGCGACAGTTGACTCACTGATGGTGAAACTGTAAGTACTATCTTAAGCTCAGGGAGATAAAACACAGGTCGAAGAAAGCAGGACATTTTTTTTTCTGAATCAATCCTGAGAACTGCTTGTTCTATTTCTATCTTTGCATTTATGAGCAGTTTTGTTCCCTTCTTTCTCTCAAGAGTCATACCAATAACATAATGGGCATCAAGGACCAATAACACAATGGAATTTTAAGTCACACATTTTTCCATCTAATCCAGGCTTGGAGGATTCTCTCATTACACAGCAAAGGCAGAATTGTTCATGTCTTCTCCAGCTAATATCTGCTTATTCATGCTAGGCAGTGATAAGTTTTACTTATGCAGCCTCATGTTTGCTCTTGCTGACTTAGGCAACGCAAGTCCAATTCCTGACCCACTGTGCCATGATGGATGGAGCACAAGGGCTCCAGGGCCAAGCACTACCCTGGGCTGCACTGAAGCCCTCGTCCTTCCATGTCCTTGGGGAGAATGCAATGTACAGGACTCGGCCCATATAGCTGCAGCCTTTCCAAAGCTAGTGACTTGCCTATGACTGTCATATATTTGCTTCCATTGCCAGAGGGGGAATGACAGAAGCAACCAGAGAGTGAATCATACACCTATCTCAGGATGGGCTGAATCACCCTCTGAAAGCTCCCTCCAGTGACTATAGGAATTGTAGACAACTGACATAAAATAGATGCCTAAATTTAGGCAAGTAAACATAGATGAAATGAAATCCATCCTATGGGGTTTTCCTTATCGGGGCAGTTAGCTGTGCCCCTTTATGGTTATCTTTTGGAATATTCTTCTCATCATAACATACAAAATCCTGCCTGCTCACTAGGAAGAAGGTGGGAATTTTCTGATGTGTGGCATTTAGTGGTGGTGGTGCTAAATAAAGCTTTTGGCCAATTGTGTTGAACTGGCAACGTTGAGCAATAGCATTAGAAAGTGAAGCTGTGACTACATGGGCAGGATCTTTGATGCAGAGGGTGAATAATATTTCAAAGTGAAAAGTATCATGCTATTTTCACCTCCTGCTTTTCAAAGGAGTAGGAGGGGAGAAGGAAAAGGTGCTCACTGAAAATCCTGAGCTAGATTTTTAACAATGTCAACTTTTCGCCTATGCTATCCCCCTTTTTTGCTTCACATAGTGAGAAACTTTCCAAGGTTGCCAATGGCACTAAAACAGTCAGTCCACTTTCAGAATTTCAGTCACCTCTTAAACACTTAGAGGCTGAATTGAGTGAAAACCCGTTTTCAGAAGAGTTTCCAAGGAAGTAGAAAGTTTCCACACCCTGAATCTTACACTCAAAGAAGTGGAAACTGGATCTCTGCTGCCAGCAGTATGAACTGCTGTATCGCGGGCTGTTGACTGTTAAATTCTATAATAAAAAATGTGAACATGCTTGATGCTATGTTAAAACACACAAATACACTTTGAGAAGTTTAGCTGAATAATATACGAGTTGCTATTTCTTTATTTTTTGCTTATATTTTCTGGGCATAATGCTTTTAGCTGTCTGGTAACAAATAAATTCTTCTGGTGAAATTCCACAGCTTGTGTTTTCCAAAGGATCTACCTCTGTGATTATCAGAATGCTTCCATAAACCAGATAAGAAGGAATTTAACTAGCATCAAAGACACCTGGAGAAGAAAATTTGTGGACCCAACTATTCATGAATGACTAATCAGTCAGTGCAGAAGCTGCATGACCTTTTACAAATCTTACACATTTATGGTTTAAAATATAAAGCTTAGACTTCACAACACTCTACAAGGAAAATCAGATGATAAACAAGACAAGGAGTTATAATCTTCCCTGGAGATCCTAATTATCTGGAGATGTCCAGTTAGAAGAATAAGGGAAGCTTAAATCTGTGGCAGTTGTTGGGAGCTTCTACCATTCAGTGGTGAGGGCAGGACCTGTGTGCAATTATTTTCATTCCTTGTGCAATCATTTTCATTCCTTCATACAGTATCACACAACTGGTGCACCAGGAGCAAACCTAGAAGCTAAACATCAGCATTTATCAAGCTACAGGTTGTCTTACAGATGAGCTTTTGCTGGCTTGCAACTAGGACTGGACTGAGTAGCAAATATTGGTATAATGTATCTAAGTGGCTTGAGGTTCATGATGAAGATCTGAGATGCTAAAGCCGCATCTGAGATAGATTCAGCTTTCCAACACTTTCACAAGTCTTGCCCATAGCAGAAGGAAGGTTAAGATGAGCAAAATTAGAGTTTTCTCTTCTCTACTTTGTGTAAGAAGATCTCTTGTTTTCAAAATTCCATTAAATGATTATTTTCACACAAGGGCAAATGTAGTAAAATAAAAGACAATATTGCATTTTAAAATTAACTCTAATTATGTGATTGAACCACAACCTGTTGAATCTAATGGAGAGACTTCCTGAACTTGGAGGGCTTTGCATGGGATATCATCAGGCTCGTGGTTTGACCCTTTTTGATGATATTACATCTATTCGGTAAAATATAACTCATGGCCCCTTCAATCACTAGATAACTGACAGGTATTTCCAAATCAGAGCAGAATAATAACAACAAAATTATGTAGGGCTTGCTTGTGGAGTTGCCTAGGAGTGCTGGTTGGGAAACTGGAAAAAGCATTTTTGGGATTCCTCTGCACTAAATGGATATTTGCTGCCAATGTCAGGCTTAGTCTTTTTATCATTTTGGTTACAGCACAGCAAAGTTGAATTATTTTAATTAAATTGTTACGTAAAAGCTGATTGCTTTGCATTGCCTTTCATATTATACAATAGAAAGCAGTTATTATATAAAGCAACCAATCAACCGAAACAAAAATTATTTCCAGAAAATCCTTCTGTTTAAAGTGTGATGAAATAGTAAAAGCTTTTGTAATAAGCAAATAATGTTTGTGAACAAGATTTATTTCTCTACAAATTAACTTAGTTTCCAGACCAGTCAAAAAAAAAAAATCATCACCTTTTCCTGTTGATAAATTTCAGGATCAAAATGCCAAGTCATGGGTGGGTTAGGAAAATCTTGTTTATAATCAAAGGCTTGGCCACCTTCCTACATTTTTTACATTTTAATTATATACATTGGCATCTTGCTACAAAGACACTACCTTCTGGAAATTCCAACTATTTACATGACTAAGCCATAATTAAATCAAGAATTCTTGCTTTTTCCTTTTTCTTTTTTTCTTTTTTTTTTCAGTAAAGAAATGTCATTATTGTTATTTGCTGCAGAGAACATTCCTTTGCTCCCAGTGGATGTTGGTAGCAAAACAAACAAACCTATTATTCTCATGCAGCCATTAAGGAAGATGGTCAAATATCTTTCTATATCTGTCAAGGAACTGTTAAATACTGCTGCCAAATCAAATTAACGGTTCCTATAAAGCTGATGTAGATGTCCATGAGGAGCATCAGTAAAATCCATAGATGTGCTAACAGAGTGAAACCCATAAGCACACTCCCCTAGAGCTCCTGAATGTTTTTTTGTTTGTTTGTTTGTTTTAACCATTGTGTTTTGACAATTTAACCTAAACAGATGTGGTGCAGGCAAGCAAACACCTGAACTCCTTCTTAGGCCTTGCTTTCACAGGCATTAAAAATGAAGATGACAACACATGCCTCTTTAATCAAGCTGTTGTGAGAATTAAATGTCTGAAAAAGAAGTATATTACATGTAACACTATCTTCTCCTTAGAATAAGACAAATTCTAAACCTGGTAATTATAGCTACAGCTCCCTTTTTCTAGCAATTTTAGTGGGTTCAACATGTTTCACTTCTTGTTACAGTTTCTTGCATTAAGAAACTGAAATTAAAGGTACCATTGAATTGGAAAATATTATTATTACAGTAACAGTCATAAGGAATTGGATTTGTATAAAACTGTAAAGCAAAAACCCTGAGATAATTCATTATGCATCACATGGATAAAGACGTAATGCTGTTAATATGGGAGAACAGATGTGTCTATGTATTTTAAGTACCTCTTTTTTTCTCTGCTGAAAAGTTTTTTTTCTGAAAAAAGAGAAAAAAAAAGAAGAAAATATAACCCCAACCTGATCTTCATTACTGATACTATTGAGAAAGTTCATTGGGAAATGAAAGCAGTCATTGCTGTTGCCATTAATCTCATTTTATGTTAGTTTAGCTTTTACAGCAGAAAGTAAAAACTCTTGGGTTTTGTTGCATACCCCGTCCCATATGTGAGTTAAAACAAGTTGACAAGCAAGTCCTTGACGTAATCTCACACACTCTGTGATTAGAAGCCATAGAGAAGCCCAGATGTGATTTCCTCACTTTATTCAAATTAATTGGCCTTTAATTAAAAACGCAACACTGTTTTGTTTTGTTTTAGAGAGACATGACTAAAAGCACAAAAGTGCATTTGTTAGTTATCTGTTTTTTATGGTAAAGCTATTTTGATGTGTGTGAAAAAGAAAGTTCATAACTTTCCATTCTGTCATACTTCAAGCAGGGAACAAGAGCATGCTCATAAGTTAATGATATCTATGTAGCAATATGCTGTGTTTTCAAACGTGACTCCCACCTTGCTCATGTGAGTGGGGCCAGCTAGTCACCACTGGCTCAGTGTCCTAGCCGGTGTGACTGTGGCTCCTTGCTGCACAGATTTCATGCCTTAATCCTCTTTACTGCCCAAGTCAGTGGTGGAGAGATCTATATAATTTATTAGATGATCCACCTGGACGTTCATATGGGGGAGGTATTCCTTATCAGCCCTGGAGAAGTCATTAGAAACATGTAGGTTTGCCCAAGGAGCTTCCTCTTCTATTGACTGGGCTGGTATAAGGATGAGTTATGGAGTTTTGACTACCTGCTATAAAGATCTGCGTCCAAGATCCAAGTTCAGTTAGTGTCAGACAATGGAGAGCAGGAGATGGCAACAAAGTAAACCTGGCAGAAACTTGGGAGAAGGTTTTGGGGAGGAAAAGTGTCTTCAAAGGCTGATCTGCTAAAGGCAATGCTTCAGAAAGCTGCTGCTTCTTCAGTTTGACACCAGTGACGTGGCACGAGCAAATCTCACATGCCACCACTCAGGAGCTGTCCTTGCTACTGTCATTAGTCAGTCATTCTTTTATAGTGCCCAAAGATTTGCTATGTCTTAGCCACTATTAGAGGTGATGACTTTTTAATGGCAACCAGCATGCCTGAAAATTTCCTGAAATGGAACAATATTTTGAAAGCTGACATTTCTCCATAGAGCCAGCTGCCTAGCCTCCCATTGCTGTAATATTGAGGTTAATTCGGGAAGTTGAGCCCTTCGAATTACCACTGCAGTATAAAGACATCTACGTGCTTATTTTTTGATGTTTTATTTCAGATCCTTGTAAAAATACCAGTGCAAGTTTTAGCTATTACTAATCACATTAAACTAGTGGACACATTTTATTATTTGGCAGCAGGTTTATCCTATGTACTGTAACTGAGTCTGTAACAAGATTCCCACTTTGCCTTGTTTGCGTATTTGGTAGTGCAGATAGAAATGGGAGGATGCCGAAAATTAAAGCTCTATTTAGGACACGTAATCTCCTTCATTAACTATCGGAGATGCTGGATAAGGTTCACTTGGGAACCTATTAATGGAAACACATCTGCTCTGTCCATAAGAATAAAAAGTTTGATAGAAAGTGATTAACTGCTGCTAATGGAAGGAGGCCCTATTCTGGGATAGCAAATATGCAGCACACTTGGATGAGCAGAGCACATAGCATAGATGAACGTAGCTCTTGATATGTCCCGTTTGCAGATGCAAAGGCAGCTCTGAGGATTGTCAGAGCTGCATATGGGCCATGTCAGGCCACCTGGCCTCTGGCTGGCAAGCCCCTTTGGCACAAACTTTCTCAATAACAGCTAACTGGAAAAGAAGCCTTTCTTTCCTGATTCAAATGCATTTTTTTAACAGTATTTGTATTATGGTAGTCACAAGAGACCCTAATCAAACCAGGGCCGTCTTGTATTAGATGCTGTCCAGACGCATAATGCAAAACAGGTCTTGCCTTTAAGAACTTAAGGGCTTGCAGATAAGGCAGAGCGCAGGAAGGGAAATCCAACACGATGCAAGGAAGTGACATGACCTGCCTTGAGTCTTAGAAGACAACTGAGATCTCATAGGTCTTAGTACAGCATTACTGAACCATACCTGCTGGATGGGTGGAAAATGAGGGATGTAACCCATAGACAGATGCACTGCCCCATGGTTGGCTCAGGCAACAGAGAGAACAGCTGTCCTGGAAGATGCTCTGAGTATTTCAGCAGAAAACTCAGGAACATTCCTGATTTACAATCACCTTCAAGAGGGCATGCCATACCTCTTTAAACACACAGAAAATACAAGCAAGAATGGCAGGAAAATCCTGCTTATTTCCAGGCACTACACTAGCAAGCAGAGTAAGGTCCAGATAAAGACAAAAAAGTTGCAGTTCTGATGCACGGTACCGCGATTGGATGTTTCTGTAGAAGATCTAATGTATTCATGCTGTCAGGTCACATACATTAGACCTAGAGACCTGGTGTTTTCTTCTTTTTTTTCCCCTTCTTTTTGGAAGCACTTTGAACAAATATATTGAATGAGACATTTGCGAGCATGGAGCCCATTAATAACACAAGTCAAATGCAATGCTGCAGTCTCATTCATGCTGCTCTTGGGAGACAAGGAAATTAAAATCCTATACATTTCTTTTCTGCCCTGGGGAAATTAAAGACAAATCTTGTGATGAGGCTGATTGGAGACAGGTGAAATGTCTGCTTGCTTTTAAAGCTTTACAGAGCTCATTCTGATAGCCCCTAGATTTTTTTTGCAAACTTGTTCTCTGGCTATCAGAGGATAGAAGACTTGTAGAAGAAAAACAAGTTTGAAAACAAGTTGAACAAGATGCCAAAGAACAGAAGATGTTGTAGTAAAAGGCTCCCTTCTGCCAGCTGGTGGAGACACCCATCTTTGATTTCCCATAGCCCCAAGGACACAAAAACAACAGGAGTCTGGGGTCCAGTTAGCGTTAAGAGAACAATAATAGCAACAACAAAAACATTCCATGAGTCTCAAGGAATCAATAAACAATGCAATAGGCAGTAACAACCAAATTTTGCATATGTTTTTCATGTAATATGTTTTGTATATAAATTTATTCATGGCTATATTGCTACTGCATATAAGGGACATTTTATTCAAGGTGCACTGCAGCTGTGGCTGAGCACATGTACTAGTCCTTC
The DNA here is from genome assembly GCF_059628265.1 of Tinamus guttatus. Taxonomy (NCBI): domain Eukaryota; kingdom Metazoa; phylum Chordata; class Aves; order Tinamiformes; family Tinamidae; genus Tinamus; species Tinamus guttatus. Next base: position 1,003,320 of record NW_028288579.1, on the reverse strand, counting down.
TCCAGGCAACCGCTGCAAACTAGGATGCAGATGTCAATTAGGTTAGTAGCATTAAGTGGGCAGGCAGACATCAAAACTGCTTGGTCACGCATCTGAGGTTCTCGTCTAAATAGATATAAATGGCCTTGTTTTATAACTGCTTCCTCTAGTCAAGGTCCCGTGATATACTGGACTTGCTTATGCTCTTTTTATTGCTGCCATCTGATTGTATAACCCTCTACTGATAGCAGCTCTTCATATTGCATCGATTATAAAGAGAACAGGAAAATGAACAAAATGTACTCATTCTGTTTACAGTATGAACTATAATTTTGTGGCCCTCTTTGGACGTCTTAACAGAAGAATCAGATGCACTTTTCTCCATGTTTGGCAACATGTTCATAATTTGTCTGGGAGCTGTGTCCAAGTTTAGTCAGCTCTTGTAATTGTGCTTGCTTGCGTTCACAACTGACGTTTTTTAGGGCATGAGAGACAAAGGGGTCTCTTGGTGAACCTGTTGAGTTCCTATCAAACCAAGAATTTTGGAAGAAGAAAGGATGCTCATCAACCCTGAAAAATGGCAGTGGGTGCACACGCAGCCTCTGCAAGCAGCTTTTGATCTGAAATTAAATTGAGTGATTACCATGCAAGGGAAAGGGAAGGTGATGCTCTTGGCAGAGGTTGCCCTGCTCTCTGAGTTGGCAATATTGAGATTGACTGTTCTCCATTGGCAAAATCTTCTCTGCTCCCCGTCTTGGTGTGCCACAAGCTCCAGCTTTGCTCTTCTCAGCTTCATTCATAGTGAATAACTCAAGGTTACAGTAGCCTGGTTAAATTAGAAGTTTAAGGTATGGTGAATCTGATTTTTTTTTTTAGAAACCGAAGCAGAGAAAAAGGAATTTATTTATTCATCTCCTTTTCCATTCTAAGAATTCCTATGGAAATTGAGTTAGTTTTTTATACAATTACCTTTCTTGCTTTAGGGCCTAGAGTTAGAAGAGGGTGTTCTGTACAGCAAGAAAAATGCTTCTACACATTAACTACAGAAAGTGCTAGTGCCTGTCTTGCTCAAGTCACCTCAGATGTAATAAGAAAAAAAAAAGAAGCAGTTTGGTGGAACTCTAACACGGATGATGCAGCTCTGGGCAAATTGGACAAGCTTATTTTTTTACATTAGTTTCAGAGTCAAACCAAAAGATTGCACGGGGCCAAAAGTATAGCCAAGATCCAAAAACAAGAGGCTACACTGGTTCCCCTTCTTATATTGCTCCTGGAAAGTGTGCCCAGAATACGGCTTTTTTGTGGGAGTGTATCAGTATCAAATTTTCCTTGATATGCCTAGGTAAAACAAAAAGGCTCATTCGGGGAAAGGAAAACTGAACCCTGTTTCCTCAGTTTCCATGTTTGTTGAAGAGCAACATTCACAACAGCATCACTAATGCTGTTTTTGTTTTGTTTCCATAGTCTTCATCAACAGTGTTTGCTCTCAGATAGATTTCACAGCATTTTTCTCATGCAAAAGAATCACTCGGTTCTTGCAATGTTCTATTAGCTGTTGTCTGCCCAGTGATGAGCTTAAACTGCAGCAAGGGAGATTAGATAACAGAAAAAGGAGATTAGATAACAGAAAAGCAAGGCCAACCCACCACCAGGAATGTTGCAATAACATAGGCAGGGAAGAACTTGAAAGCTGTAGTGTCACTTGGGGATTTTAATAGGGGTTAGATGAAGACCTATGGGAATGGAGGAACTTGTCTTCAGTCAAGCTATTGACTTTATAGCCCCTCATCCAGACCTGGTTTCTATGGCAGGGTGAAATTTGTCATTGGTAAATACAGATTAAATAAAGCATGAGTAATGTGTATGTAGATCTGGGATGATATCTTGGCACTGAAATCAATTTCCTGCTCGGACAGATTTAGATCGGTTTAGTTTTCTACGGAGATTGGAAAGTTGTTTCAGAACATCTTTCCTGTGATGCTTAAAAACCCCTCTTTACGTTTCCATCCTAAATCTATTCAAAAATGGCTTGATTCCAGGCCAACATTGTCCTTCAGCTTAAATAACTCTCTCCCTTCCCTAGGGGTTTACCTGGACTATTAATAGAAAGCAATCAAATGCCTCCTTTTCCTTGCCTAAACACAGCTATTTTAGTTTCTTCTCCCACCTCCTTGCTCACCCAGTGCTCTTCCCCTGAACTCACTGTCCTTGTCTGCCTCCGTCTTCGATGCTCGGCACACCTCCAGTTAATATTGTTCGCATCTTCCTTCTCCCTTTCCACTGCTATGATGGCACCTTGTCACAGAGACTCATCTAGTTAACATGAATTTCACTTCTTTTACCTACAAGTGTGTGTCTTGAAAAGGTAGTGATGATTTGATGGTAATTCTGATGTGTTTTGCAGTAGGCAAAACGGGGCTCCGGGTCCAAGCAGGTGTTCACAAGCTGCAAATAGGTATCATGGCTGCAAATAAATGTCCTTTATGAGAATGATATGTTGTCCCAGCTGTTCTGGGCATGTGCCTATGAATGCAGAAGAAGAATTTCAAAATCTCTGTCTTTATGCTAAATCTGCTCTTTGTAGAAGTTTGTCACTACTGTGCTACTCCTCCAGCAGCCAGCAGGGGTGATGAAGGATCCCCCTCGCCTCTATAAAACCCGCACATAAGAGAGTCCTCGCCAGGTAAGCACACAGCGTGCTAACCTCGTGTTTTGTTGTGATGGAATCTGGGCAAGAGAGAAGGCAACTTGGAATTCACCATGGAAAATACTTCTGAAAGCAGCTGTGGAAGAAACGTTACTCAGCTAGCATAGGAATTATTTTGGTGTACAATAAATCTTTGCAGTTCTGCCATCTCACTTGTCAGCTTGCACAACCAGCCTCCTCCCCAGCCCTGCTCCTCACACTGTGCTCTGCTCCCCTGCAAGGGATTGACCATATTTCTGTCTTTTCTCCACCACTTTCCTAAGCTTTCCATGCTATGTAAGCCAAAAATATTTAAACTGCAAACATCTCTTTTTCTTCATGGGAAGAAGGAGACTGCTCCGCGTGGAAGGAGACTGCTTTCTAGACCTCGTGTTTAATTCTAAATGCCTCAAGTTGCTGCTGAAGATTGCAAACCCTTACCCTCAATATTCCCCTTGCAGATGCCTGGAGAAAATTCCCTCTTTTTTCCCCAAAGTATTATGGCACAGGCAAATTAATGACCTTGGAAAGGGAAAACAGCATCTAAGGGTTTGTTAACTAATGTGGCCCTGCTGGGAGATGACTGGTTTCATTTGGTCTTTGAGGCAGTCGCGAACTTAAGGCCAGGGGTGAGCTGAGAATTGCTCAGATGTCTATCATGTAACTTTAGCGAGAGTCTGCTTGGCACATTTCAGTGCAATGAAAACAACACAGAAATATTTCAGTGTAGGCTGAATGGGGAGGGCGGAAAGACAGATGCGTAGTAATTAATCTCGTCCCTTGAAATTTGCTTATGCTGTTTCTTTCCTTCTTTTATCATTGTTCAAAACCTTCAGCAGTGATGGGAGAAATGACAGGATGTTTTAAATAAATGTCTCGGCCCTAAGTACATTTTTCAAACAAAAGAAATTAAAAGCAAATACTCTTTGAGACTGACTGTTAGTGGCTGGCATCTTGTTTTCAGCTCATCAGTTAAATGCAAGTCCAAAATGCTAATACTTGTGCAGCTAAATCTCCAGTTCCTTTAATTTTCTAGATCTTCAGCTTGTGCTTTGCTTATGTCAGTGGAGTTAGGTCTGCTACATCTTTTAGCCCTCTGACTCAGATTACTCAGAAATTGATTTTTTTTTTCATTGGATGGATAGAATTTTAGTTTAAGTGGGGAAACTGGATATGCTTGCTTTGAAAAACAATTATTTGCAGCATAACGGCAGCTATTCCTCTGTAGAAACTACTCTTTATTCTCCACAGAAAACACCAAGAAGTTTTTGGAAAAAGTGCAGCACATTTTTCTTTAAACCACCACAGCAATTTTTCCCTTTTGGGTTTGTCAGGAATATCTTTAGATGGTAAGATTTTCATTCTATATATGGCCTGAGTTAATTGCTTCCCCTTCCAAGCATTCTCAGAGACGCATTTAGTCAGACTCTGGAGAAGCTGCGCTGAGTGGTGGGAATGGAAATCTACACGCATCCAATGTAGAAGGACCAGAAACAGGACCAGAGCTGGCAGTCAAAAACCACAGGCCCGTACATGACCTAGGAAGGAAGCAAAAATGATTCTTCCAAAACCCATAGCATATAATAATTCATTCTAATGTTCCGTTGTTGCCTTGCATCTATGGCAGGGAAATAAAAAATGAAGATCTTCAATTGAGATTTACTAGAGCAAAGTTGTCTCTTGGCTCTCCAGCTGCCAGGGAAGGAGCTGCACTCCCTGAGCTGCAGTTCTTGAAGAAGAAAGGAGAGCTCTGTATGGCAGGATGCATGTGCTCAAGATGGCTTTGCACAAGCTGTGCCAGCCATACGCATCCTTTGATCTGCCCTTTGGAAGAAGCCTGGAACGCAATATTGCAACTGCTCCAGGCCAGTGTAAGGCCATCTGCGGGAGGAAATGGTTATCCTGCTGAAAAACCTTCAAAAAGCGGTAAAGACAGGACCTAGCTTCATGCAGCAGAGGAGATACTGTGATGCTACTCATCAAAACAGTGAAAAGAGACTATTATGTTTAGAAAACAATTTTTCACCCTCTCACAGGCATGGTCATTGTATGCCATGAAAAGTTTCTGAAAATTTCCCCTTTTTCTTTGCATGTCTTGAAGAGCCCCAAGCTGTTGATGCCTGATAAAATCCTCTGATAGTGAAACAATGAGTGATACTAATTTTTTGGCTTGTTTAGACAGAATTATGATTCTGGAAATACAGTTAGTATTACCAGTCTGGAGAATGCTCTTTCTTAAGAGGCAAAAAGCAAATGTCTATTTAAGACATCATCAAACTCCCTTTGGGCTTCATCATGTCCGACAGATTTGTGAGTCATTAAGAGGAAGTATTTTACTGCTATCCTGTTTGGTCAGCAGGTGGAAGGGAAATAGCTCTTGCAAACCTTGGAAAAAATGAATTTAACAAGAGTTAAATTTCAGTACTGTCTTAGTGCTTTTAGTCTCAATCTCCCTGTTAGTTTCATGTAATGCCAGCAGTTTTGTGGCTATTTTACAGATGAAAACATAAGATGATTCTTGGCATAAGAGGCTCTTTCTTAGTCTATATCATTTTGTGCTTCTTTCCAACTTTTCACCTACTAATAATTTATTAGTAAATCTAAAGAGCACTTTTTCTTCCTTTGTTCAATTTTTCTCCAGTGTTTCAGAACTCTTGCTCCCTCTTCAAGAAATTTTGCTGCAAAATAAAATTTTTCTGCAGACAACCAGAAGCATTTTCTTTTCTTAAAACTACAGTGTATGATATAAAAAAGACTTAGGAAGTTCATAAACACCACAAAAGGGATGAATTTCATCCCTAAGGAAAAAAAGAAATTGCAGATATCTCCCTTTTTCATAATCCAAGGAAAATAAGATAATGAATTTTGCTGAAGAAATCTGATACAACTATTTTCTGACAGGAATTTTCTTGGGGAAAAAAAAAAAAAAAGTTCCAGTGCTCCTGAGAACATTGCCTAGCTGGAAGCCCCAGCCAGCTGATGTTGTAGTGAACAAATTGTAGCATCACTCATTTCACACACTGTTGAAGAACATTAACTCTCACTCTTTAATGTTGATTCTCTTGCCAAATGCATTCTCAGGATGTTGTTCTCTGTTGCAGAAGACATCAGTGAGATTCAGCAACACAGGAGGCGAGTGTCACCATAGCAAAATGTAGCAATTACTCACAGCACCCAACTCGAGGTACCACACTCAGCCCTCCAGTTTCTGTCTGCTTTATCACGGAGCTGAGGGAGAGACACAAGCAAAAATGGAGCTGCTTAAAGCTGCCGTGCATAATCTTATTCACCTTTCTGCTGGGATGAATAAGCTGTGAAATAGGCCCTTGGAAAGGGTTTCCCTCCTTGCTATTGAGGAAGACCTCAAATCTGGAAGGAAATTCTCCAAGAAGGTTGTGCATTTTTGAGACAACTCTGTAAGAGAGATCAAGAATTACCAAGAACATCTACCAAGAATTCAGAAAGCCCCAATAATATTAGGTCCTGAATTATATGAGTTGATTGCAACATTGTTGTTAGCATTTTACTTTTTTTCTTGCAGTCATCTAAAATATAAGGATAATCTTGCTCCTTAACCAAGCTCTGGATATAAATTAGCTTTGAAGACTTTTCAGAGCCACTTTTTCTCACTGTTTAAATATTTCTGGTTCAGCAGATATCCGTCTCAGAACAACAATGAAGAAATGAGTCCATTGTTCAGCAAAGTACATAAAAACTCTGAGGTTTCCTTAGAGATGTTCCAAAGTGATATATGATCTTGGGTGCTCAAATTTGAGACACACAAGAAACATTTTACAGTATTCCTAAATAAATTAAGTCCCTGGGTAAACTCCAGCAAAACTGATGAGAGGACAAATGTACAAAATAAAGAATGATCCTCTGACCCTCATCATGTGTTTGTTTCTGTAACTACATTCAAAGAGAGGCTTTTGGGAAACTCTGCAATGTTTTGATGCATGTGCACATTTCATTTCCAGGTTCCACCTGGGACTTGTAGTAGCTGAATAGCAAGGAGAGCAGTTGTTCTTGTGGTTTCTTTCTGGCTCAAGCACAGGCTGATGCACCAGAAGTCTTACGAGAAATTCTGATTTGTTGGGATTTCCTGCTCAATTCTGCATACAAAGGCAGGCCAAGCGATTCAGCTGACACAGTTATTGGAACCTGCAGGCACTTTTCCCAACACAGATTGATTTTGGAACCCTGCTTTTCACCCACCACTCTTTGTTACATCCTACGAATTTCCTGTATGATATAATCTGGATATACTTTTTTAGTAAACACCATTGAGTGTTATAAAGTGTCTTTGTATCCTGCTAAAGCATTGCCATCCCAGAGAGAGTTGTATTTCAGTGGCCAGGAAGAGATTTCCAGTTACCAAGATTTAAGATCTGATACCACGTATCGGCTGAACTGTAGGAAATATCCGTATGTGCTTTTTTTTCTGTCTTCTAAATCTGTGGCAAATGTAACATAAAGCATCTTGCTTTACACTTTTCTGCCTGTGTGCTAAACAAAAGTGAACTGCCTCGAAGCAATCATGTGGCACATGTAGAGCTGGTGGGTAGGAAACCATGGGAACTTAAGCATGAGGCTCAGCCTTGTAAGATGGAAGAGAATTAGCACATTGTTTCGCAGGTACAGCATTGCGCTACTTTATTAGAAGAGGCAGTGACTTCTTATGCTCAGGAATAACAACACCCTAAAGCAGCAGCTCTTGCTTTGTGCTGAGACACTATCATTAATGCTTACTAAGGCTGTGCACTTCACTACTGTTCTGACACCTTGCTCTGTTTGAAGACCTCCTCATTTGTACAGTGATTGGCAATTCACCATAATGCATAAGCTGCTATGCCTCCAAACAGCCACTAAAGATTGAAAAAACCCAACTACCTGGTCTTTGGATGGGGGGGGTTTGCCAAACAAAAATCTTTCATTCACTAATGGATGTGCATGGGGCATTTGCATGCTGCTGCCTAGATTATGTAGTCTTTGCTTTTCTCTGCTTTAACTGAACCCTTCATTTCTGCTGCCAGAGCAAATCTCTGCACCAGCTGGGGGCAGAAAGAAGCAAGAGGAAACAAAAAAATAGCCTTATTAAAAAAAAAAAAAAAAAAAAAAAGGGGTTTGCCAGTAGAAAATTTTCAGCTTGTGTGAACACAAAGAAAATCTTTATGATGAAACCAAGAACAGCAAAAACCATGTAAACACAAGACAAACTAAGGTACTACAGTTGCAGTGAATAAATGAAAATCATTTGGTGATCAAGAACACATTAGTGCACCTAAACCAAAAGCAAAGACATTTCATTCTCTTGCCAGCTCCGTTTTATTTGCCCATTGAGAAGGGCAAAGTTAACAGCTTGTATTCGGAGCCTGAACCTGGGAGGAGACCATGCTGTTAGTGGTGAATGTCCACTTGAGAGTGTCATCTGCTGATATAGGCTAAGAATGTTGCATATCTCTGAAAAGGACCATGGGGTAAAAGTCCAGCAATGTGGTGCCCGACAGGATCTTTTGGCCAGTTGGCTTCTTAGGGACAGGACAGTTGAAGTTTGTCCTTGGGAGAGAGTGAAGGAACAGCTTCTCCCTCAGACTCTTTTAGTCCTCATTTTTAGACTTATTCAGAACTTTAATATGGTGATTGGCATTGGCAGACAGATTTTTTTCCCCCCCAGCTAAAGCGCTGACACTGAAAAAAAACGCCCACTGGCCAAAAATCACAGATTAATTGCAATGAGATATGGAATGGAATAAGTTAACTCTGAATGATGGCAATTTTACTCCAAAAACGTTTACTGTATGATGTGAGTCACGGTGTGGTTTGGTCTTTTGTCTATGCAGAGTTTGCAGTATTTTGTTTCTTGCAACAACAGAAGATTCATCAAAATGTAGGAGCCTGATGGCTTTATCAAGTGCAGAGCCCCATGCCTGGCAGCCACGTTCACCTATCGATTCCACAGGAGGTGAGAAAGCCCCGCAAAAGCACCTCACCAATTGTACAGCAATATCCTTTTGAGGAAAATTCTTTCCTGATCCTTGCTCTAAAGAAGTGATTTGAGATTAATGTAAAGACCATTTGTCATTTTGGTTGTAAGAAACACTAATGGCTTTACCACCCTTTTGGATTTTCTACACATTAAGCTTGTCTTGTGAAGATAACTCTTAAATGCACTGCACCAAAACAGAAAAAACCTCCTCTAAATGGCAAAGACCAAACTGACTCCCTCATCAATTCACTGTTAATTGTCAAATGTGTTTATTGCATGGGAGAATTGATAACCTGTAATAAGATGTGATGGATTTAACCAGCTGTGTTTCTACAATTTCAGGCTGGTGTATGTCCAACAGAAACCAAGCAAGTTACACGAGCACAAAAAAGAAAAATAGCACAATAGTGTTGATTCAGCACTGGGGTATTTTCTTCTCCTGATTATTTTTGTAATAACAAGTGTCTGATAAGTGGGTTAAAGAGTGACTGAGGGATATGGGATTGGAAAAGAATTACCATGCTGTTAATATTGCTCCAGCTAATTGGAAATGTAGGCAAGTCATGGAATAATTTAGACTGGCAACATGTTTCATGAGACTTTCCTTCTGAAGTGGAAAAAAAAAAAGAGAGAACACACTGCCTGTATTAGTAATATATTTAGATAAGTAAATGGAGCCAGATCTAATACTGCTTCTATGAAAAATAAATGGAGACAGAATCCACAGTGGAAAATGTGTTTGCTTCTGACAGGCATTTGTATGAGCCATGACATCCCAGCAGCTCCGGATGAAATTAATCTACAGGAAAACCCGGTGTGTAGGTTGCTGCTCTTGCCCCTCTCTTGTGAGATACCCTGAAGCTGGAGGTGGTCGCACAGGCCTCTCCATCTCTCAAACGTGGCCAATGTCCTACCACTGAGTCCTGCTGGGTACCAGCGAACCTGGCTAAGCCACCACGTGCAGCCAGGGAAGACTGGTCTGGAAGAAGCCAACTCAGATCTTCAGCTGCTGAAATCAGAGATGCCTCTGCAGGAAAGACTTGAAGCTCCTGACATACCAAGGGCTGAGGATAGTGTGGTGGCACCTTCATCTGGTGATCTTCTCTCTATTTTTCCTCCTTCATTAGCCAATTTCCTCCTACCAAAATTCTGCCAGAAAGTTAACCAGTCCGAATACCGGGAACAGTCACTTGATATTTGCAGCTAACCACATCCTCCCAATTCTTTGTCATTGACTACTCAGATTTTGAGGTCTCAGAGACCAGCTAACCCCCAACCTGATAAGGGCTTGGCTTCAGACAGAGTTCCCAGGCAGCCTTGAAAAATTGGGCATGATTTGTAAAATCATTATGTGATTTGTGAAAACTAGAAATGTTTTGATGATGCCTGACTAATGAATATGCAGAGACTAAAAAGGGCTGCTGAGACATTGCCATTTTGACCCTACAGAAATCATACGGTGATTAATTGTGCAATGAAACAAGTATACATAACATCAGTCTTCACATAAGACACATGTCTTGCTAGCAGATAATTTCTATAGGATGCAATCTTACTCTACCTAATACATCAAACTTCAGGAAGGCCTTTGATCTGTGCCACATGCAGTTAGATTAGAAAACACATGAAATGTATACAGTCTTTTCAAATTTAGGGAAGCTATTCCTTGATCACAACAAAGATAGGAATCAAGGAGATTTCCTTAAGGAAAAGGCCAAGCTTCAGGGCTTCTGACACAATTAGGATGTGGTGAACCCTGGTTTGCTCTTGAATTCACCTTTGTGAACTGAAATTGGACATACAGATACCACAGCAGCTTCTAGCACATATGCAGCCTGAACTTCATTAATATCTTACTGAGGCTGTGAAAATTTTGCTCATGACTCTGTTCAGATCTGCTCAGGCTTTGTCTGGAAGCTGGAAAACTCTCCAAATGGAGCCATCTTTTATAACATAATTGAAAACCATAGTGCTCTACGGTGTTGTTTTTTTTAAAAATAAGTTTAATACATAATTCTCTTAGACTACGAAATTCTGTAGGAGCGTTAAAAATAATCCAACAGGAAGCATAAAAGTACTTATTAAATTCTACAGGTATTTTCAGTAATTTCTGCATAGGACACTATTAAATTTCCATACCGCCCTCCATTCCATTTCTGCCAGTTTCCACAGTTTTTTTCAAAAATGGTCAGCTATTTTTTCTTTCTTTTTCTGTTTCAGTGAACTTAGAAATAAAGAAATCTGCTTTTTATCTGCGATCTGGTTGCACCAATACCAGGTTCTGCAAAACACAGCATCTGACTTTTAACCGGTAAAATTCAGCATAAATCTGCTACGCTGTCATGTCCAGCCTCCAACACGTCCTCTGCCAACTGCTCACCTCCATGCACTTTAACTAGATTATAAATCTATGCAGGACCTGTTTTTGGCTCACATGTGCCAGTTAGCCAACTTGAAAAGCTATTGTTTTGAACTCTGGTTTATTTTGGTAACTGTAAAATTAGCTGTGTTAGTTTATAACTCTTGGGATGGGATGGTGATGTGTTACTGCCTCTTAATGGTTACTTTCAGGGATGGAGGGAAGAGCCAAGGCTTGAGGTCACCGGTGCTCAGTGCTCAGCAGCCTGGGAGGACCTGCAGAGCTTTTTCCACCCACTGCAAGAGGACATCTCTGTGGTGCCCTGCAAAGCCACAGCCAATCTTTGTTAGCAGTGCTCTTTCCCAAACAGACCCAAAGGCTCAAAGGACAGAGTCCCCACTCCCCGGGCACGGAAGCATCGTGGTTTCCATTGCAGAACTCACCCCGGCTAAGGTGGCCCTGCAGAGCTGCTGCCTTCCAGCGCAGCCAGGCACTGCACAGACAGTTGCCAAAAAAGCTCCCAGGAGCAAAGACACTGCCTGAATTTTCTGCAGCAGTAGTAAATCTCAGACAAAAAACCCAGAGGGAGCTGTTGGCACGCATCATGCAGCCATCAAATAGGAACCCTGCTTGTGGATCAGCCAACTTGCTGGCTGGCAGGATTTTAGAAACCATTTAGCACATGAAGACTGGTAAATACGTGTCTACAACATAATTGACATATAGCTGTATATGAACTATATGTGCATGTAGGAGGCTTATGCATACAGAAGTGGGCCTAGCTATAACGTTTTGCAAAGCTGAAGATGGGCTGTCACTTTGTAGAGCAACACCATGTGCCTATGTGAACCACATGTAGCCCTGCACTGGCCTGCACCTGGGAGCACTGGCAGGATTCACTCCCCCCTTTCCTTACAGAAGAAAGATGCTGTTGTCACACATTGTGTCATGACGGGAACATTTTTGTAGAAATGCTATTGGTATCTCTTCAAAGTTGGGTCTGAGAGACACAGTGATACTAGCCCTGGGTGAACTATCTGAGATGGAAAACGAGGAACACAATGCTCTGGGTTATTGCACTTTGCTTTTGAAGCTATTGGGAACAAGCTTGTTATACCACAGCACCTAGCGTGTGTTGTATCTATCTCCATCTCAAAAGTCTTTCTTTTACCATATCCTTATCATCCCACTCACACTGCAACAGATTTTAAATCCCTCAAAGTGTGTTTCCTCTCAACATGCAATAGGAATTGTGCAGAAAATGCAAGTGATAGATTGTCTTTTTTTTTGATTTTATATTCTCCAGAAACATCTACTCCATCTTGGAAAGATGGAGCGAGTTGTGGAGAATCCAACGTTACCCACTGGAAACCATTCAACAGACTCAAGAGGAGGATTAAATCTCTATAATGAAAGATAATTTGTAATTGAGGTGAGGTCCAAATTTGCTCCATGTCAATGGGAAAATTCACTGGATTCTCTTCAAAAGTGTATTCTGCTGACTTAGTGCTGCCCAAGTAGATAACACACAGCAGCTGAGCAGTTTTGGAAAGATTGCACGGTAGGAGAATAAAGGGCTAAACTGATAATCCTATCATGAAAATATAACTTAATTGGGAACTATGTATAAAAGATCAAATCCAAGCCATAGCAAACTCAACAAATTTGCCTCTATTTGCTGCTGGTCCTGGCAGAGGAGGTGGGTGCCTGCTGTTTTGAGCATGTACAGGATGCAATTGTGTCTAATTCCCTCAATCACATCACACCAAGTGCACAGCATTCCTCAAAGGAAACTATTTCTTTCTGAAAGTTTAATCCCTATAAGAGGATTCCCAGCCTATCCCTGGCAGAATCAGAAATCAGGCTTTTCACACTGCCCTTAGGAAAAGAAGGAATTTCAGTAAGATTCATGTCAGCTCTGCTCAGGAACTCCTTGCATAAGGCGCCCCAGCCTGACCCAACAGTGGAGCAAAGCTTCACTGCAGAGCAAAGCTCTATGGCCTTCCTCTCCATTTTTTCCATCTCTTTTGCCTTTGTTTTTCTTAGAGACCTCTGTCACCTCCTTGTGTTCACAGTGCATTCGTAGGAATTAAGCCTCTTGGGGTACAACTTCAATGTGCTCCACTACACTGACTCCAAGCCTCAAACCTCTCATTGCCAGGGCCAACCCACCCATGGGGCCTCTGGTTCTCCCAGGGTCTGGATCGGGACACTGATCTTACGCACACGCAATGCATTTTCATTATAGCCAATTAAAACCACGCTTGTGTCAACCCGCCCGTGGCCTGGAAGGGGCAGGTCTGCAGAGCTTGGCTGTGAGTTTTACTGCTCTCGACAAGGACCAGAACTGCAAACATAGATGCTTATCTAAATCAAGCCCACAGGCGCGCACGGTAAATAAAGAGAACCGTATTTAGCTCGCCCTTGTTGCTGTTAAGGAAGCTTGGCTAATTATCCATGGCAAGCAGACCATGAGTGGCTTTATGGGACTGGGGACACTGGCATCGTGCTGGTGATGGCTTATGCCAGCCAGCCACCTCCGTTGCCATCTGGCCCCGCTGATGCAAAGTGGAGCTAATCAGCACCTCTGTCATGAAACCTTCAGTAGGAAATAATGGGGAAGGAAGGAAAGTGGTTGGATAGACCATGCCATACCGTCTGGATGATGTTGATGGCACTGACCTGTTGGATGCAGGAGGAGAGGTAGTCGGCTGGAGCAGAAGAGCATTTCTGTGCCTACTTTCCTGGGCCACCTGCAAAGTGGACCCACTTCGAAGGTCTGCAGGGTTTTCCATCAGTGGAAACAACCAGTTTTAGAGATGAAGCCTCACAGAACACAGCAACAGGAGATTTGTGTCCAGCGCAACTGTGCATCCTGTCCCGTGTGATTCTGTACCTTCCCACCTCTGCTTTGACAGTAGAGCTCTAAAGCTTTTTGCAAAGCACTGGCATGAGCAATGGGATTGCGAGCGCTGAGGAAGGTCAGATATAACAGAGCTACTTTGGGGATAGAAGCCACTTGTTAAGAAAAGCTGAAGGACCACTCCGCTCCACACAGCAGACGCAGTTTTTGGAAAGGAATTAAGGAGAATAAAGCACCCGCTCCACAGCACAGTACACAGCAGAGCTTGTCTGGCCTCCTTCAAACTATTTGGGAGCCTTGTGACAACTGGAACAAGCCTGGAATAAACTTTTTTTTTTCCAGGAGAGAAGTCCTTGCCCTTTTGTGCTCCGCTTATACAAGGGACCATAGCACTTGAGGAAAATCTGAGGAGCTCTCTGCATGCTAGAGTCACAGTCTAGCTTGCTTAGCACATGTGTAATTTGTTAATGGAGTAATGTAAGCATGATTGGCTGCAGATGTCACAGATCAGAGCCCTGGGACGGCATCAGAATTCCTTTAAGGTTGCTAATAGAGCAAGTGGATTGATTAATTAGCTTGTCAGCCATCTGACTTCCCGCTCTTGCGGCAGGATCTGTTGGGATATCAAGTCACTTGATGGTGAGGAGAGAGCAAATCATGAGGGATGCCACACATACTGAAAGGCAGTAGAGTAGGGTGGGTTTTTTTTGACCAGCCAAATAAACATTCTGTGTCTGATCCAAAACTCTTGTTTGGAGGTCACAGTGGCTTAATTAAAAGCAGGGAAATCAAGCAAAGCAGCCGCTACCTTCTTGCCATGTTCTCGCAGCATTCATATGATGGCTGGGCAAAGCACGCTGGACATGCTGCTGAAAAACTGCATTTTTGAGTGTGCAGCACCAGAAACTGAAGTAATGTTCAGCCTCCTTCTCCTGATCGTTTATGGGGGGGGGAACCTTTCTACTCTCCAAGTGCTGCTCTCAGCCCCGAGCCCCCAGTCTGCTCCTTCAAAGCCACATTTACCAGAGGACTCTTGGCCGAAGGGCCGCTGGCAGCTTGTTTAAATAAAGACATTTGCTAAGAGGAAGCTTATTAATTCTCGCTCGGTGTCAGCAGAGGAACGACATGACGAAGGAGTTCAAACACTGGGGAAATACAGTCAACCTATAAACAGGAAGTTTGAAAAAACAGCCCAAATTCCAAGGCATGTCCTGCCCTTATTCACCATGCACTCGGCTGCTCTGTGCCGCTTATTGCCCTGATCGGAGGCGATTTTAGTGGCTTCTCCCCAGTGGAGTCTCTAATCCCGGCTGGCAGGTGGAGGGGAAGGCAATCGTGCAGCTTCTCTGCCCTGGCTCAGCATCTATTGCCGCCGTCACAGGGCTGTGCACAACTCGTGTCTCTGATGGAGCAAGTTCCAAACCTAGTTTTCGCCCAGGGGAAGTTTTTTTTGGCCTAGGGCACTGCAGCGGCATGAGACGTGACTGCTCATGCCCTCTGCTGGCTGCATCTTGGTGGCTTCAAGAGACCTTGTGCGGCAACTTTTTTTTAATGCACTAAATCCAGACCTGTGCAAGGCTCTGGGTTTTGCAAAGACCTGGATTTGCTTCAAAAGGGAGATGCAAGCATGCTGATGGCATTCCTAGCAAATCTTTTTGATCTCTTATTTTTTCAAAAATTCCACATTTGTGAATGCTGCACAAGAGGATTGTACAAGAGGGGTGACAAACGTGGCCCAGGATGGGCATCAGGACGGTCCCCGTGGCATCGCAGGGTGTTCCCAGAGCAGGGCAAGGGCTGGCGCATGGCCCTGCATCAGCCAATGCAGTTGGCTCCTGATGACTTCAGCTCTGGGAGAGTTCGCTGTGTTTCTGCCTCTTCCCTTTCGGCACAGGAATTGTTACTCACCGTGCACACAATGCCATGCTCAGCTTATTGTGGGACAGGGAATGACACGGAGCGGCCAGGCATGGGAATGCAACTGATTGGAACTCTTGATTTCCTATATGACTTCAAATTATAACAATCCCAGATATTAAGATTTTGGCACTGGAACTGGCTTGGAGGATAATTACGTGCTATGATTTAATTTTCGGGATCTGCAGCGAGTGCCAAATCTCCACGGTTTTCCTGCCTCCCTCGAGAGCACTTGGAGCTGCAGGTTCCTCTTAACTCCCTCATTCCCGAACTGGTCCTGACTCTCCCTCAGTGTCTTCCACCTTTCTCTCAGTTTCTTGGGAAAACCTCTATTGCAAACTGGAAGAAGTCATGCTTTTCTCCTAGGGTCTTTATCTGCAAGCATTCAGAGAGCATTTTTCTCACTGCCATCCCCCAAATCCCTGTAATACACAGCAGGGGCACTTGCTCCCAGTGCTTGTGGCAACTATTTCATCCCCTTCCAAGCCTCCTTCAGCTAAAATTGGATATTATCTTTGCTGTGTGATTCACTCCTTCACACAAAAATCTGATTCTTCTGCAATGCTGTTGCACTTTCTGTGCCTAATTTCAGGCTTTGCGCTTGCAGGCATCAGCTCCCTGTGGAGCCAACCAAGGGCCGAGGTGGGGAGGAGGAAGGTTCTCAGGTCACCTAGAGCTAGTACTGATGGCTACGAGCAGTGAAGGGAAAGGAGACTAAGACAAAACCCTTTCAGCAATCTCCATCCTTGCACTGTGCTTTGGGACACTGCCATGCAGGTGTCCTCTCTGCAGCAGCACCGCAGCAGTGCTGGCCTGTGCAGTCTGAGCCTGCACGGGTAGATTTACTCTCATTTCCGGATAAAGCAAGCCATCCCCTTTGGGCTCACTTTTAGGAAAAAGAAAAGAAAGAAAAAAATCCACCAAAACCTAAAAGCATGTTAAAATAAACAGCACACACCAAAAATCTGTTTTCCCTTGTTTTGCTTAGTAGGAAGTCAGCAGCCTCGGTGGGACTTTGATGTGGGGATACACATTTGATGTCAGCATTAATGACAGGCAGGCCTCAAAAGGCTCCGAGCGAGGGTTCGAGTTCACACAAACACTCCCACGTTCACATACTTATCCGAAAGGGCATCCAAGCACTTGGAATGGCCTGAGTCGGCAAAACCCGGATCTCGGGGCTCTTGCAGGACACCTGCTCTGAGCTGTGGCCAGAACAGCCAGTGCACAGTTATTATTTATCCACTTTTGTTTCTGTGCTGGCTGGAGATGAAAACACAAGGTGTAGATGTGCTGGGAGAGGCTGCGCTTGCAAAGGTTTGATATGAGCTTCGTAAAAATACAGGAAAGCATAAAAAGCCCAGGAGCCAAGGAGCTCTTTAAACGTGGAACTAGACATTTCTATGAAAAGACTAGGGGTTTAAGACCTCTGATTTATGGAGCAGAGTGATGGCCACCCCTAGGAAATAACCCACATTCGCCTGGGTGGTACAATTCTTCCTTAAAATGAAGCCTCGGGGCCTGTTTCAGTGGAGCTGCCCTGGAGGTAACAAAGCTCTCAGCCCTGTGACTTTGGAAGAAACATCTACTTGCACCAAGCTGCTGCTTGACCACAGAGATGGTTTCTGTTGACACCAGGTGGTTTTCATATAGCTCAATATTTTAGTTCTGAAGTAAGAACATAGCCAATTGTGAATGAATTAAATTGCTTCGGCGCTCAGTTTCCCACCAATTACAGTGAATTATGGACAACTCTCAAATAAGAGAATCTCTCTTCTTGGTGCTACAAGATATATTAGGTTTGTGGTCAGCTCTATATTATTTGACTGATTTATAGATCTATAACTTATGGAATTAGAGGTGATCTTTTTTTCAGAGATTTAGCTCAAAATGGTTTCTTTTTGTCTTTGAAAATCATGTGGAAAAATGAAGATGATAGATATTCCTGCCATATATTTTCAGAGCTCTAATAACAATCTCACTCGAAGCTTTCTATTCTGTATGCTTATCCTGCATTAAGTCTGAAACATGCCATCCAAACCCATACTCCATCTATGCTCAAAAAAACTTTTCATTTTCTAAAACATTGACCTGCCAATTTCCCCGCGGACAGCCAGGAGAAAAAGAAGGAACTTCTTAAAAAAACTTATGCAAATCTTGATTTTTTTTCCTTTGACTGCCAAAATCAGATTTTATACAAAGACTAGGGTATTATTATGTTATCAGCAGAAATCATCTTGCAGGAACTGCTGCCACGCTGTTTCTAAAACATCCTTCATGTGAAAGAAGGGGCAAATTTTGATTTCGAATGCAGAAAAGGGCCACCATATTAACCCCTTTCTAGAACTGAACTCACACAATTCTTAAAGCCAGCACTGCAGAAAATGTGCAAGTATTTTAAGAGTATTCTTATGTTACAGCATTGCCATCTCTAACCAGAAGTGGAAATGTTAAGGACAAAATGTGTGTTGGAGGCATGGACTTTCACATCAATTCTATGGGAAATATTGGTGCCTCCATGGGTGAGTTGAGCTTGAAAGAGTGTTTTAACAGGAGAGAGATGGCCAACTCTTCCATGCTTATCTGAGCCGAAGGCAGACTCTCAGATTTCTCCAGAACTAATCTGTACTTGGAATTGTTGACAAGATTAAAAAAAAAGTAGCTATGTATTTTAGAAGTTATTCTGGGATTGAAAAAAAATCTGAGAGATTTTGTGTTTTTTAAAAATGTTCTCTTTAAATAAAACAGGTTCTTTGGCTTCCTGTCCTGAAGGCTGCTAATCTAGTGGAGAAGATGTCTCTGAGGGTTTCTGCTGCTGTTGGGCTGCAGTTCAATTAGATTTGAAGTTATTTTTTCTGGTAATCTCTAATAAAATGAAAACCTGACGGTAAAGATACCTCTCCCTGGCCCACCTGCAAATGATGTCATGGAATTTCTCTGTTCCCAAAGTGTTGCCCAGCCAAAATTCTCATTAGAAAAGAGGGGAGTGAGGTATTTGTTGTGAAATAACAAAAAGAGAGTATTTAATAGGTCAGGTTTGCAAAAATGCCTCCAGACAAGCCAGGTCAATTGGGGTCAGTTAAGTCTCCAAGGGCATGAGGCATTAGTAATATTTTCCATGGGCTCAGTAAAAGAAAGAAACTTTCCTCTGGGTGTTGCTCCAATACCTGTGTTGCCTACAATGACTTTTTTTTTTTTTTTTTTTTAAATCATGGTATGAAACAGCGTCTGTTGTTGGAGCCTTTCGAGTAGGATTATGAAAGCTCAGTGGCACTTTGCCTCCATTCTGTTTTCTGTTTTTCTGGATCACATTTCCATTGACCCAAAAGTCATCCCTTCACTCCACCTGGCCTTGCCCTGCTCTGGATACTCTGAATCTCCTCCAGCCTTGACTCTTTCACATGCCCTGCAAGCCAAAGACAGGCACTTCCAGGAGGGACATTCATCCCACCTCCAACGGCCAGATGTGCTGGGATGGGTGGCAACGCCCTTTGGAGATATTGAAGGGCTAGGTTTAGGGACACGTGTCTTGCTGAGTGTCTAATGCAGACACTGGGCATGGACATCTGCTCCTGCCAAACGCTTTGCATGAGTGTCCTTGAGCCTAAAGCAAGGGAAGAGCATGGCTGGGAGAGGGTCTGTGGGATATGGTGGGAGTTAACACACCAAGGAGTCCTCCAAGGAGACCATCCAGGCTACATCTCCCCAAGATGTCCCCAAGACCGTGATGGCTTCTGGCCAAATGCCACCGAGCCACTTTGCATCTTCCAACCTCACATTCTCTCGGCATCTGCAGATGATTATTTCTGAGCCCCGAGTCCACTGGCTCCTGAGCAGCTCAGGCGAGTCCTCCCAGTGGGCTTCTCTGAGCACTGGTGTTATTCATCTCGACAGCAAAAGGTGCTCAATTCCATTTCTTTTAATGCTGCAGTAACCACAGACAAATATTATTAACCAGCCCTCGACCACATGCCAAAAGTCCAGCCCTGTTGCAAGAGGAAAAAAGGGATAAAGCACTTGAAAATCCAATCTCTTTGGTGCTAATTTTAGGTGTACATGTTGGCACAGGGATCTAGGTTTCATCCACTTGAGTCTAGTGCAGCGCCACAGAGTCAGATTTACAGACTATTAGAGTCTCAAATAGCACTTCATGTGCAAGAAGTCAGGGGAAAAACACTGGGTGCCGTGTTTTGGTGGGGCTTGAGCTGAGTTATCCAAGTAAAGCCACTTCAGTGGAGTTATTTACAGGTTGGCTTGTGAAAGACTCAGTGACAGATTTAAATGAGTTAATTTCTCGATGATTTTCATTCAGCTTTGCCTCTGTCTCCCCCTTCATCCCCTCTAGCCATTGCACAGCATTGCAGGAAACCTTAGTATATCGTATCTTCAAAGGGACTCATTGAAAAGCAAAAGCAAAATATCCATGTCATGCAGCCCCAAAGGCTGGAGCTCACTGCAGAGCGAGCAAGGGCAGCAAGAGATGTTGAGCTCGCCTGGACCCTATGGACCTGAGAGCCCCTTCTCCTTGTCAAGGCCAGCGAATCCTGCCCTTTTCCAATGACGTTTTTCACTGTATGGCTGCTCCCTGCTAGCTAGAGCTCTTTTGGATTTAATTACATTTCCAGCATGTCACAAGTACTTAATTGTGAATAGTTAAACAGTGTTTAAGACACAAGAGTACCTCTCTGAATAAACACATGTGCAGATGGTACAGTGCTACTGTATCCACTCCAGAACCTCCATTAGTTGCTTTTACATACATACATACATACATACATATATACATATATATATATAGCCTGACTATTGAGAGAAAACATAACACTAGAATTAAGAGGGAAAGGAAATCAAGTGATGAAGCTGGTGGATGTAGCTGGATTAACGCAGAGAGAGAGAGAAAGAAAAACATGGCTAGTTTGGTTGCCTTCAATGAAAGAAATTTGCGTTTTAAATGTAAAAAAAAATATTTCCACTGAAGCTTGGACAGAAAGTCAGAATCTAATAGATATAATTTGAGACACAGACCCAAATGAGGGCTTACATTACTGGGCTTCTTCTAAATGATCTTTCTTTTAATTTTACATAATGTCTCCCGACCCTCTTAAATAAATACATACTGTTTGAAGTTATTGGTTTTTTTTTTCATTTTTTTTCTTTTTAGCGCAGACAAATCAAATGATAATGGCTTGATCCAAGAAACACAGTCTAAGTTTACATGCAGGAAGCTTTTCTTGCTAACATGAAGAGTAAAAAAGGCGTAAACAAGAGTGGCTTTCCAGACTCGTGCACATAGGTATAGAAGAGAAAATGGATTTAAATAGAATCAGGTCTGAATTCCTCAGAATTTGGGAATATACACAGGTCCATGGGGATTGATTCTAGGTACAGAAGTTAAGATTTCTGTAAGTCTTAAGGTTTAGCCACACCAATAGCTCTGCTAATGCCTCTTTCTGCCCACTTGAAGCACATTAATGACAAAGAGGACTTGGACATGTGGCTAATCTGTTGCATGTTGCATTTTTCCTTTCCTCAGCTGCTCCCTGCCAGGCTAAAAATATAAACAGACTTTCACTGAATTGGGCTGTTATGGAAATAATTTGATGTTTATTTAGTCTCAAATTCAGAGAATTTGTGAACCTTAACAACAACACAAACAACAACAGGAAAAATGGGGCTAGTAAAAACTTAATCCCTTATAGGAACACAGTCAGCACAGGGACGCTGATGTGGAGCAGGGAATTCAACCTTTCTCATGGGAAACCACCAAGGGAATGTGGGGAGGCAAACTGAAATGATGTAGTGAGGACTCTGCCTTGGGCAGCTGTCAGCCCAGCTGATATGAATGCAAAAATTGCATATCCTGCGTGTGATTTTTAGTTGCATTTTCTTAGAAAACCAGGCTGAGGGCTTCAGGCCCTGGGTAGGCTCACATGTGCTTGCAAAAACCTGGATCATGGGGAGCTACACAGTTCCTCTCCATGTGGAGGACTCCCTGGCCCTGGGTGTCCAAAGCTCAGCTCTGGTGATTTCGGGATTAATCACCATGTGGTTGTAAGGAAAGAAAAGGAAACATGGAAACATAAAGGGAGGTGGTTTGGACTGTCCATGGCAACCAGTTGTTTTTTTCATTGACTTAGCTGGAAATGAATCTCAGCCATGAACAAACACTGCGGACAGCCTTGTACATCACGGGACTTTTTTAGGTACTGTCCCTCCCTGAGGATCCAGGGCAAACGCTGGCCACTTGATGAGTCTCACTGTCTTTCATATGGTCACCATGAATGAATGAATCCTGGTTCAAATCCAAATGGAAATCTTAAATTAGGTAAAGCCTCGAGCACTGCTGGAGGTGTTTTGGAAGCGCGGACAAGCAGCAATGAAATATGATCCATCTGTGGATGCTAAACCCTGCTATGGCTTGTTTGCTTTGCAACACCTTCTTAGCCCTGTATGGTTACAATTTAGCTTGATTTTTTTTAACCTAGAAAAAGAGTAAAGTAAGAAAACAGAGGGGGAATCGAAAAAAAAAAAAAAAAAAAAGAGATTTTTGAATCAACTGTCATTTCTGGCAAGGCTGAGGATCCCAGCAAGGTATTTGTTTATTATCAGGTATTTCCTCAGGATCAAATCCAGAGGAGAGAAGTCTGGTGTGAGTTAAAGTCTGCTTAAGACCCTTCTTGAAAAGAGATTTATGTGAGGAAATTACCCAACCCGCGGCGAGCGGCAGAGTGAGGCCGCGGCGCGCGGTGTGCGCATCCGTGCTTGTGGCAGAGGGTTTTTTTTTAGCTGCTCCAAGAGTGCCTGGTGAGAACAGCAGCAACACAGTGCTTGCATCGCTCCACTCCACTGGCTCCTGAGGATGCACAGGGACATTCACCTTCCTGGGATGGTCCTCTGTGCTTGGCCAAGGGGGTGATGTCCCAGCAGTGATGCTCCCCCATGGGTACCAGACTCTCCGTCTTCTGCAGGGTGAGCAATGACAATGCATGGCACCAGCTTTGGGTTGACATGATGCTTTTGTAGGCAAAATATTGGCCAAGTATGTTGTCTCACTGTTCTTTCAAGGTCGCCACTAAAACCTCTGGCAGGACCCCGCTCCAGCTGGGAAATTTTACCGTACGCACAGCGAACAGGGAGTATTTTTTATCCCTGTGCCCGACTTGTTGCTGTTTGTGTTGGTTTAACTTCACTGACCCTGAAATCCAGAATGCGAGTAATGCACTGTGGAGCTGGATCCTGATACGAGGATGAATTATGTGTGTAATACAGTAAATTACGGAGAAACAAACATTCAGCAAGTCTCCTGTATGGAAACTATTTCTCCTTTCATCTCCATTGATCATTGACGTCTCTGCTGACAGAGCGTGGTTATGCCTCCAGCCTGTGATCAGTTTGAAATGTCTCAGAAATATGTCTCCATGCAGTTAAGGTTTTCCGCTGCTAAGAAATATCTTAATGCTAAAGGTTTGTTTACAAGGGGTGGCTGTTTCCACTTGCTGGAGCATTACAAAAGTTGTTTTTTCCAACCACTAAGTAGATCTAAACATTAAGCATTTCTTAAGTTGGTTTTCCAGCTCCAAGGCTGCTATAAACATTAACTTCCATCAGCTCAAAAAAAAAAAACAAAACACAAATGTTGCTGCTCTCACTCAGCCTTCCCTAATGCAAAAATATATATACATTTTTCAAGAGGCTTTTGCTCTTGAAAGGTGCGTTGTGCAGCTGGCATCACTCCTGCCCACCAGCGTGATCACTGTTCCTGCTGCCCTCAATGCCCGGACTGGTCTGTTTGCAGTGTTTGCATCACTTGGACATGTGAGAAACATTATGAACTGCATCGGGATAGGAATTAGTCCTTCCTCTCTCCTCCTCCTCCTCCTTCTCTTTCTCCTCCTCCTCAGGATTATTTAGAGAGAGAAGCCTAGGAGAGGCTGGTGCCCACCTTGCTAAGCTCATTTAGTCAATCCTACTGCAAGCCCAACGGCATCCAAAAGTGCCTTAACATCTTCCCATGTCAGCTTAGATTTTCAAACCTCCTCTGCAATGGTGACAGCCACAATTTCTAGTTACCCCTCTCAGGAAATTCTTAAAAAAGGAGATAAAACTCATTTGCAAAGGCCAGGGGATCAGGGCTCTGGAAACATCTGGCTCCATGGCAGAGTCTGTGCCGCTTGTCTGCAAACTGTGACAACTAAAATTAGTAATTTTTGGAAATGCAGGCTGCCGTATCATTAGGCATTTCCAATTAGATCACTGGGAATGGACGATCAATAGTAAAATAATTGCTGTTTTGGAATGGAAAACTGTGTCTGGAAAACACTACTGTAATATAAAAACATAGCTTAAATCAGCTGTAAGTAATGCCACTAACCACGGGAGTAGCTGAACACACCCACAGCTACTACAAAAAAGACTCATATTCCAATATAATTTTAATTTACTACACTGCTTTTCCCATCTCTGTGAATTTAAGGCACTTCTGGTGCATCCTCACATCCCCTGTGGGAAAATTCAAGAATTGGAAGCTCTTGATGAGCTGCTCTCCTTAAAATGAGAGAGGGAATATGTCTGCGTATTCAAATGCACAGCCCTCTAGCTTCTCTTGCTCTAACTATGTTATACCTATTACAAATGGTGCATATCGGAGTATCAGAAAAGTCCTAGATATTTGGGGATGGTTCAAAAGTGGAATCTTACTGCTACTTCCTCCTTCTCTACACCAAGAAAGGAGAGACAGTCACCAATTGCAAATTGCACAGCGTAGCTGAAATTTCAAAATTACGTGATTTTTTAACTGGAAAGCTGAAAGCAAAAACATGTTTTGCTTCCCAGCTGTTGTTATTTTAAAAGGCGTTTTTAATGAAGAATTTGCATGGACCTCTTCCTGATTAAAAGAAAAGTTACCTATATCTCCAACATGTTTCAAGTGGAAATTGTAGGTACTCGCTAATGTTAGCCAAAAATGCAGAAGCATTTCACTACGATTAAGCAATAAGTATCTGCCATTCTTCTCTGCAGTCACTACTGCTGCTTCCCTTATTATGTTGTTCATTTAAATGCAATCACAACATCCAAGTTTCCTATCATCAGAGTTTATTCTGGTCTTTCTCATTTCCCAACCATAACCTAGCAATCTTAATTTATTTTGCGACTCTCTGGCCATTCAGAACCACCATAGCAAACACCCTCCCCGACAAATCATGCAAATAGGAAGCAGACAATAAGAAGAATTTGACAGTGTTAAAAAAGCCTTTCCTTCAGCATTTTTTTTTTCCCATAGAAGGAAGCCCAAAATAGATAGCACATTGCTGAGTGGCTCTAGCTGCATGGGCATACACAGCTCTGATAAGGACTATGCAAAGAAAACTGGGGGAGATGATCTTGTGCCAGTTCCATGGATCAGGAGTGCAATGCTCCGGTGGATTTTGTTTGGAGGCAGCGAAAGTTTATTACAGGTTCCTGAGACAGGGATGGTCATAGGAGCGACAAACAGTCACAGACAAAGCAGAATCCCAAGGCTTATAACTGGCACATTTTAGAAATGGGAACAGGATATGTTTTTCCCATGGTTTGGGAACAATGTGAATACTTTCTCACACACTGCTGGTGAAATATTTTGGCACACCTGTGCATTTTGAGAGGTCTATTATAATCCAAGGTCTCCTAGTCAGCTGTTAAGGACTCTTTTCCTCTCTAAGAACATGGATTGATTATGTGGAAATATGATTTGGGTTTATATTTTTACTGGATCATGGATCAGAAGGAAGTTTCAGTATGTACTGGCTCCTGAATTGAGCTTTCTGCTCTGCAGCTGAGCAGTGAGAGACAAGCAAGGGCGATTCATAGATGTTTACACAGCTCCCTTCTTTATTTGTGACAATGCTGAACAGGGAAAAACTGTTTACATGTTGCAGAGGATGTTTTAGCAGCGTTACTTCCTACAGAAATGTCCTCAAGCTCCAAGTGCTGGCAGGCGATGACTTTTCCTCGTATCTTTGGCCAGTCCCGTGTTCCTCAGGAGGAACGACAGACCTTGCAGCTCCGCAGGGCTTTTGATCTCAGCCACAGCTCCACCAGCTCTAAACAAATCATCACTGCTTCAGGGCATCTGCATCTCATTAGTGCAGATGACCTGGCTCTGGACCAAGGGAACAGCGCTCTGCGCTAGCATTGAATCCACGCGTGGGGTTGTAGCAGCTGCGGGACTATTGTTCATCAGTCACCTCTTAGTGCTTCTCTTGGAAAAGTGACTTGGCTGTGCTTAGACTCAAATGTGGGTTTGGTTGAGGTCCTGTAACTGTATGCATCATCATGGTGTTCCCGTAGGGACTGGGGACAGTTATGCTGCTTTAGGGATCGGAAACTGCCATCGCCTCCAGCTCCAGGAGCTGCCGGGAGGGTTGAGCTTGAGTTCGCTTGAATTTCCATTCAGATGGGTGCCTTGCTCAACACTGCTGGGAGTAACGAGTCCTGGGAGTATGAGTTTATTCAAGCATCACTGTTTGTTTGGGCCAAATGTCCATGTGTGCTGTGCTCCAGGAGCTCCTGATGCATCAGTGCATCTGTCTTGTGAAAGCAAGACAGTGAAGTCCTGTGAAGGAGAGAGGTTCTGGAGGTGTTTTTTGAAGCTGTAAAACACAGGATGGCTGCAGGAAACCAAATAGTCAGAGGTTCCGTCTCCATGAAATAGTTAAACAGGGTACAAAATGCCAGTGAACTGCACCATTTTCCTCATAAATGTCCTTTAACAATGTTTTCAGTGATTATTTGGCATGGGAATAGAATTTCCATCAAAACCTGTGGAGGGATAAGAAAGGTTTCTCTCCGTTCTCTCCACAATGGGGAAGAATAATTTGTCCCTGCAAAAACTATAAGAGATTTTCCAGGTTGCAAATCAAGCTAAAAGCAATACCTGGACACACATGTGTAGGCACACACACACACACACACAAAAATCAAGCACCGTTTCCCGTGAACTTCACTGTTCCTGCGAAGTGCAGACCCTGCCATGATCCAGCATTTAAAGGGAGGCAGGAGAAGCAAAATGAGCAAAACACATGAGGCAGCATCACGCATAGCAGAGTGAGCTACCTGTATTTTATAACATCCATTCTGGTTCCAATTTCATCAACTTGGCAAACGCTCTCCTGGTGGAAATAACTGAGGCCTAAAAGTCAAAAGCAATGAAGGAAATATCTAAGCTATGAAAAGTCAAGTTGCTCTCCAAAGGGGTTCCAATCTCCAACCGCATCAAGAAGGGTGTCTGAAAAGGCAATCAGGCCTTTGGTCAATTAAATGTCTTTTTTACTTCTTCTTTTGCTTGGGAATGAAGGAATGCTGAGCGCCATGGTGTGGTTATCTTCCACGACCCTGCAAACCTTGTTTTTCAGCTGCAGGTTCTTTTTTTTTTTTTTTTTTTTTTTCTGAGGTATTTGTATGTTACGTAAAGCAGAATTTGGATTATTCTAAGCAAGCAATTTTGTATTTTCTTGTTTTCATTTAATTTTTGCTTTGGGAGGGTGAAACCGTCAACACTTACAAACTGCAGCCAAGGAAGCAAAACCTGAGCTAAAAGTAAATAAAGTAAATACTCATTCTCCAATTAACTCCTACTAGAACACATTTCAATTGGCCCTGGAGCACAGTGATACTGCATGGCTGGGTGAATAGCATTCATATCTACTGCCTAGCAAATCTTTGAAGACAGTGGTTAAGATTCAAAGACTAGCCATTGAATAAAGACTGTGAGATATTCCTGGAAGGTTTTTAATAGTTTAGATCCCCAAAATCATGATTACTTGTTTTTAAAACCCTAGGCACTTCTCATGGTCAGCTCCTCCTTATAGGGACAGTTGCTTAGGGATGCAGTAACTGAGCAGCTCATCATGCTGTGTCCTGTGAAAGCTTTTAAACTTCATGAAATAGGGAAAAGAGGGATGAATGTATTTTTAAACTTAAGGGGAAAGAAAAAAAATCAGCTTTATTTTCCCAGGGGAATTTAACTATATTAGTTTACATCCTGTGGTATGAATAAATAAACAATCTCTAACCAATTTCAGGCTTGCCGCTGTTTTGGCTGGCAGAGGCTTTGCTAGACTAACCCCATGCCTCCAAGCTTCCATTTTCTCCTCTCATTCGCTTCCATGCTGCTGGGCCTCCATCCTTTTTACTCTCCCTCTTCACTGATCACTTTTATTCTGCATTTTTTGGTTTTCTTTCTTGCTGTTCTTGTTGGAGACTCCATCCTTTCCATATATATCTTCTCAGTGTAGCCCACACTATCAGTCTCTACTGCTAAAGTGCCTCTTGTCTGCCCATTCCATAAGCCAGGTGGTCCCCGGAGAGCAAATATGGGTTTGGAACAAATAATAATGTCTGAAATGAACTTATTCTGTCCTACCGGCTGGCTCGGGCCCAGTCCTTGCAATCTCTATTGAGAGTCAGGGACCACAACAGACAAAAAAAAAGTACTAAAATAACAGACTGTGAGGTCTCAAGTACATGTAAGGAACTCTGCAGAACCACAGGTGTGTCTTCTACTGCAAAAGTGGCATATTTTAGTGCTGAAATCAAATGGGCCTGGGAGAAGAACCGCGCATCTTTGTTTTGCCAAAGCAGACGGATCATATGGTAACAGCTGGAATTTATATGGTTTTATTTTACAAAATAATATAAGATCTGCCAGTCTGCCACCTCTTTCACCTAGAGCTATGGGGATATTAAGGGCCTGCCTGCAGAGAGTCCTGGGTACAGTGAAGGTGATGAGATTTAACTAAACCACAGACTGGCAGAGAACTAGGACTTTGCAGGCAGAAAACAGGCAGCAGGCTCAGGGACTAGCTCCTGGGAAAGAGGTGGTCGCTATGCATGATTAAAAATGATCAGAATGGGAAGATTGGCTATTTTGCTGCTTGTAGAGGAAGCAGGGCTATGCCTGGGAAACACAAAGGTAGCTGGCAGCCGCAAGGGCTTTTCCTGGGCTGTTTTTTTGGTGGCAGCGCATTCCAGTGCTTTAACTGAGCCCTGGAGACACGTACATTTTTTTGCATGAATTGTTTAGGGAACCTGAGGAGATGATACTTTTAATGCATGCAACTAAAACCTTTGCCATTGCAAATCTCCAAGAAAAACAGCATTGCCAGACACTGCCTGCAAGGATGCACAGAAGAACAAAGCAAAATAGAAGCCACCCAAAGCCTCCAGAAGATCCCCAGGTACATTGCCTGCTTAGCCAGGAGCTCGGGGGACTCCAACCTCTTCCTCAGCAATTGCAGACCCAGCTGTGGGTCCTTCCTGTTTCACTCAGAACCATGTCTGTATCTTCATTAACATGATTTATTTCAGCAGAAAACCCTGCCTTTCTGCATAAGAGCCCATTGGGAGGGACTGGTGGAAGGGTGGGCGCACTCCTCGGGAGGCACGCATGTCAAGAAACCCACGGACCTCCTGTTATTCACAGGGATCAGGGAAAAGAGTGACCGAGGGGTCTCCAGGAGGAAATTGGTATCATTAATTAAATACCTGACACCCCGCTCCGAAGATATATATATATCTCCCCATATATAACCTAATATAATGGCTTTTGCAGGATACAGAAAGCAATGTTGTTCCAGTTGTCTGCGCTGGCGGCTTCCAGTTCGTGGCCATATGGTTGGCTGTGAACTTGACTAATAAAAGTGGAGTGAGCCCTTTTTGTTTTTTTTTTTTTTGTTCTTCCTGACCCTATTCAGTGCCATAAATACCTGTATGTAGCACAGGGTTTATAAATAGCACAGTAGCATCCACTGACAGCAGCCTGGTGCTAAGTGTGACCGGCAGGAGCTAGACTGCAGAGTTGGAGCCATCTGGGAGACGAACAGCCAAAAAAGACTTGCGAGGCTAAAGTCATTCAGAAAGCTCAGTGCTACACAAAACCATGCAAAAAAAATACTGATCTGCCGCAGGACAAGGTTCTGAAATGGAAACACCTTCAGCCAATATTGCTGCTCTGTGATAGCACCAAAATTCCGTATAAATTTATGGTGGAGCTGACAGTGAACTTGACTGCCTCGATGTGTCTGGATGTCTGGCCCAGTCCAATAATAACATGAAAAAGCATTTTGCATATCCTTTGCCGATTCTGAGACTTGCCACTGGGTAACTTTGGAGCTCATTTTGTTCAGCGATTGTCCACAAATTGTCAGATTCTCAAGTGGGTTTGTTATTCAAAGTTATTCATATGTTTTCTCAGCAACAGCTCCTGGTATGCAAGACCTTTGCAATTTAAACACTATCCATTAGTTATTCAACTCATGCGGTAATACCCTGGCTCCCTTTTTGGGTAGTCTGTGTTACCAGCTTTCCCAAGTATTCAGAAATCATGAGTCAACACCCCCAGACTCCTGGGACTGGTTTCAAACTTTCCTTATTTTTAGTAAAAACACAGAAAAATTGGGAATTTTCATTTGCCTTCTTGCTTTTGAGTCTGTAGAGCTCATTTATTCAATGTGCTAGAAACCAACTTTCAAACAAAAGAAAGCTGCTGTTTTTCCCACATAAATTCAGCACTTTGAAAGTTACTTGAAAATAGAAGTTTTTCTGGAAAGAGGAATATTGAAGGTTGATGGCTTTTGATGGCTCTTTAGCCTGCTGGATTCTTTGATGTCTAATACAAGTGGAATTGCCAGCTGATGCTTTCCTCACTTGTTTTCCCAATGTTGCTCTTCTGGGTCAACTTAATGGTGCTCACCAATGGCTGGGTCCTTCTACAGGGACAAGAATAGCCTCCCACTTGCCTGTCTGTTTCCTTCAAACTCTAAGAAAAAGCCCCCGCCAGTGGTTCACTGAGAGCTTTTATTTACTGCAAAGCAATAGCAGTCATTCCCAAAATGCTCTGGTTCATTTTAAAATAAAGTATTTCCAGGAAGAGATTTTGGGTGCTGAAAGTGAGTGAAAAGCAATCTTGGTCTCTGTTATGATTCAGTGCAGCAGCGTCAGCTCGGAGCTGAACCCACTCAAAGCAGCCGCCCTCTCTCTGCACACTCAGACTTCTCTTCTTGCCTGAAGACTAGAGAATATTGAGAGAAAAAAAAGAGAAAAGTCTCAAGCGGAAAAAGTCAGATATTCCTCTTGAAAGGTGGTTCTTCCTATGTCTTGTGAGAGAAATTTGTGTTCAGAGAGGCAGGAAATGTAGAGGCTCAGCAGAGCTCAGCATCCTCAAGTGTATTTGGAGTTTTGGTTGCCCATTTATTTGCAAGTTAGGACGTTGACAGACAAGTTTAAAGATACCTCATAGGCCACCAGAGAAGGGACATAGACCACAGAGCAGAGAGGTGGATGGAAACGTTAGGAATTTAAAGCCTCTTGGCCAATCATCTATCCATCCATAGAGGTGCTTTTCACCAACACTGCTATTTATGCCAATAACTTTCTGGATAAAAATAAGTGCTTTTTTCTTCTCTTGTTACTCTAAATCCACCACAGTTGTCAATCTCTGCCTCACACTCAAACCTCTGCAGTAAGGTAAATGTTTTTCCTACAAGTAATGCCGTGCACGTTTGATCAACTTTGTAACCACAATATCTATAAGCGCCTCAAATGTTAAACAACGCGCCAGCCAAATATATTTGCCAGCCAAGAGATTTAAAAGCCATTCCTGACGTCAAGCTGTGAAGATCAAATATTCAAATTTGATGGCTGCCAATTCGGGTTCCCAACCATTGTCTAGCTCCAAAACCCATTGTACGTGTTTTTGTTTTTGTTTTTTTGGCATCTAAAAATCCGTTTCTCTCTCTGACCACTTTTGTTCTTACATAAATACATTTCCAGTTCAGCTTGCTGATGGATGTTAATATATGGATGTTAATGTATTTTAAATCTAATGGTAATATCAGCTTTTTGTTAGAGTATAAATTAGATTTTGAGGGAGTCTTTGAGTGGTATAGTATGGTATTAAGCTAGTGACTTTTCCAGAAAATCTTTTCAAATCCTAATACAAAGATCAAAATTCAGAGATTTTGCTTTTTTTTCCTTGATGGTGTTTTTTTCTCGAGCCAAGTTATATCCCAATCTGTTCAGATACCTCGCAAGGAAATATGTACTTGGGTAATATTCCTTCATCCTTATTCTACACTTGCAAGCCCTTCCCTCTGTGCTCTGGCCTCGGGAAAGGATACAGACCCTCTATGTCTTAGAGCCTGAAGCAGGGGTGAGGGAGACCCCACATTCCCACTGCTCTCCATTATCGTCGTCTCCAATCGAGGCAAAACTTCACTGTTTTGGTCATTGTGTGCAGCTTTTAGAGAAGACAGTTGGATTTGCACAGAAGATGGTTGGTAATTTTCTCCTCTTTGTTGACTACAGAGTAATTGCAGGCCGGATTCTGCTATCCCTAAAGATAACAGTGCGGAGTTGCCAAACGGCTGCCGTGGTCAAGCCAATGAGTCCAAGTTTGTGTCTGCAGCTCTGCCCATCCCAGCAGCACCTGGTGCCAAGTACCATCCCAGCATCCCTGGCATTTTGGGGACAAGAGCCGCAGGCTCTGCAGCAAGCGCAGAGCACCTGAGGCCTTCAGGGAATGACGATGGGGAGCAATTATTATTCATGACGGGTAACGGTTGCTGAATCAGAGCGAGAGATAATCCAAAATGCCATTATGTTTTTGAAAAGGTGCTAAACCTCATTGTGTCTGACGTACTGATTAAATTTATGGTGAGGACATCGTTTGGGGATTTTTATTTCTTCCTTTTTTAGCTTTGTTTTAGGAACCATTCTTCCCCTTCCTGGGTCTAAGGGCAATTGTGTGCCCAGGGCTGGTGGTGGCAGATGGAGATGGGGCTCTGGGAGTAGCAGCATCAATGTGCTTTGTGGCACTTGGCCATCATGCAGGACCTAAGCGGTCCCTCCTGACCACAGAGAACTCTGCCCAGCGGTCCCTCCTGACCACAGAGAACTCTGCCCAGCATGCAGGTAACTGCTTAACAAACCCTTGGTGCAATAATTATAATGATCCCCAGGCAATAATTACAGCATGTTCTGCACTTGAGTTAAAAAATGAAATCAGAGAAGGGTAGGGAGGAAGGATGAAAGAATAAAACCTGGCACTCGCCGTGCTGTTCAGGATGAACAGTAAGAGGGAAAAAAAAAAGGAGCTGGCTTATTCCCCCGCCGGACAACCCAGACACCGCAGTGCCGTGAGGTGTCTGCCCTTCCCTTGTTCACTTCCTCAGTCTGGTGCTGCTCAGTCTCTACACTCTAGTTCAAGTCTGAGCCGGATGCCCATGATTTAGTACTTGTTGTGTGTCCAGGATCACAAAATGTGTTGCAAGGTACTGCAGTCATTGACTACAGTTAGCATCCTCTCTTGTAGCCCCTGAAGTACAAATTAGCTAGTCTGGTATTTGATCATGGGCTGTTCTTAGAGCAGTATTTACTCTCTACTTTTATTTTCCATGGATGCTGCCAAGATGGAGTCCTCTCCAGGACCCCATCCCATCCCATCCAATCCCCTGGTTCTTCATCCTTGCTTCTAGCTTTTTATTTTCCAGATCAAAATTTGGCTTCTTTCACCCCTTCTCTTCCACTCTGGCTTTTGTGGCCTGCTTGCAAACTTGCTTGTGTATTTTATGCAAGCCCATGAAATCTTGCCGTGCTGGCACTGTGCAGCCTTAGTGTTCTCAACAGTTACTGACTTTGTGTTTTTTTAATACTGAGCTGTTCTGTCTTAGTCCTGAGCATTGCACTGCCATGAAAAAGACTGAATTAATGAAATATCTATTGCAGATGACTCTAAATTATCCTAAGGAAAAAAAAAAAAGTTTAAGTCCTACTAGCTCTGATTAGCTCAATTACCTGCCAGTACAGGATTCTTCTTTATATTTCCTAATTCTTTGCCCAATCTATTATTAAATGTCTGAAGGAATCGCCTTCCTCTACTTTCATTGAGGAAATAATTCCAGTGCCTAATAGCTCTCCCTGGCAGGAAAACTCTTCTTAAAATCTTTTTGCACCTCCTTCCTCTGCCCAGACTATGCTAAACAATTCCCGTCTGTCCTTGAGGAGTATGTCTCCCCATAGTCACAGATTATTATTATTTTTCCACTTTCACGGTATTTAGCCAAGAAGCAGCTCCATTTGGAAGATCTCTGTCTCAGATACCTTGAGAACATTGTTACCTGTGGCATAAGCACTAGAGGCAACATGTCCCGCTTCTTGTCTTGGCTCTAGGCACTTGCATTACTCCCAGCTACGGTGCCATTTGGGTTCTATTCCTGTTTTCATATGAAGCCCCAGACTGACAGTTTTGGGGAGATGACACCCAACTGTGGCAAGATTTGCTCTTCCCTAACTGGATAGGGAACTGTCACTTACTGAGACTCAATCTAGTCAACTTGACTTGACTCAACTCAACCTGACTAGCCAGGACAATCACGATGGTGTATGAGACAGGATGAGATGCTTTTGTTGAAGCAGACAGAGGTGTCTTCTTAAGGGTAATTTGTTAGAGACTGGTCCGGCAGCTAGGCTGGATTACTGGGTTGTACAGCAGCCCTTGGTCTGCTTGTATTGGATCCCCATCAAATATGCATGACCGAAGTAGCTTTATTGCAGAAATGTATTGTAACTGCCTTTATGGTCTTGTGGCAGTTCTCAGGCACGACGTCTGTATCTACTTGATTTGTCCCTGAGATGTACACGGCAAAAGGACATGGAAATATGGCATGAATATTGCAGAGTCTAGTTGGAGGCCTGTAGCTAGTGGTGTTCCCCAGGGGTCAGTCATTGGTCCAATTCTGTTCAATTTATTCATTAATGACCTGGATGAAGGCACAGAGTGTTTTCTCAGCAAGTTTGCTGATGATACCAAACTGGGAGGAGTAGCTGATACCCCAGAGGGCCGCACTGCCATCCGGAGGGACCTGGACAGACCGGACAACTGGGTGGTGAAAAACCTCATGAAATTCAACAAGGCCAAGTGCAAGGTCCTGCACCTGGGGAGAAATAACCCCAGACATCAGTACAGGCTGGGGACCGATCTTTTGAAGACCAGCTCTGCAGAGAAGAACCTGGGCATCGTGGTGGACAACAAGGTGACCATGAGGCAGCAGTGTGGCCTCGTGGCCAAGAAGGCCAATGGGATCCTGGGGTGCGTTAAGAAGAGCGTCTCCAGCAGGTCGAGGGAAGTGATCCTGGCCCTCTCTTCAGCCCTGGTGAGGCCACATCTGGAGTATTGTGTCCAGTTCTGGGCTCCACAGTACAAGAGGGATGTGGAGCTGCTGGAGAGAGTCCAGCGCAGGGCCACAAGGATGATCAGGGGCCTGGAACATCTGCCCTATGAGGAGAAGCTGAGGGAGCTGGGCCTGTTCAGCCTGGAGAAGAGAAGGCTGAGAGGGGACCTGATCAGCGTGTACAAGTACCTCAAGAGAGGCAGTGAGGAGGATGGTCCTGGCCTCTTCTCAGTGGTGGCCGCCGACAGAACTAGAGGAAACAGCCAGGAAGTGAAGCACCAAAAGTTCCACAGGAACTTAAGGAAAAATTTCTTATCAGTGAGAGTGACGGAGCACTGGAACAGGCTGCCCAGAGAGGTTGTGGAGTCTCCTTCTCTGGAGATCTTCAAAATCCACTTGGACGCAGTTCTGTGCCCCATGTTCTAGGTGACCATGTGTGTGCAGTGGGGTTGGACTAGATGACCTCTGGAGGTCCCTTTCAACCTTAAGCATTCTATGATTCTATGATTCTATGAAGGTGATCAAGGGACAGTGACAGAAAGCTTCGTTGCCTCACCAGCAGCCTGGGAAAATAGGTATCATTGATTCTAGGAAAGAATAAAATTGCTGTATTACAAAAAGATCGATTCTATCACCACAGAAATTTACAGCAATTATTTCCAATATATGCCTGCATGCATCAAGGTTCCCCTGAAAGGGTTGCACAGTCTACAGGCTCTGATAGACTATGAAGAAGACTAGTTTGCTTCTAGCAACTGTGATTTTAGGTAAGAGTGCACCACGCATGCAGGGCCGGTTGCAGAGATGCCCTGGGGTTCAGCTTGCAGACAGCACTGAGCAGCTCTGCCTGCTGAATCCGCTGTGGGCTTTCCAAGTGACTCACGCCTTGCAGAGAGCTCTGATTTCACAGTGAAACAATGATGCTTAATTGCTATTTATAAGGAGCTTTGCTTTGCACGTCACCTTTGCAATGAACAGACAGTGGAGGGGGCACTGCCTTCTGCCAGGCCTGACGGCTGCCACACAAAAACAGCACTTTTCTTGTGTCACATCAGTTGGGAAGCATCAAGGCAATTATTTTCTCTTACTTATTGCAATATTACTTTTTTACACAGCAAACAGTTTGGATGCCGCTGCTGCAGTCAATCTTTCATCTGAGGTGATGAGAACTCCTTACTTAGTTGTTATTTTATAAAGTGCTCTCTATCTAAAATGATTTAAGCCATTCCCGGGGGCTGAGTGGGATGTCAGAGCATCTGAGTCTGCCAACTTTCAGGCTGAGGGGACTTTAAATGGCTTAGTGCTAAACTCCCAGAAAATAAAATAAAACCGTGAATGCGCAGAATGAAAATCGCTCTCTGCTACAATAGCATCAGCAGAAATGCCAAGCTTATCTATTTATAACGTTATCTGTGTCTAAATACCCATAAATAGCTATGTAAAACACTGCAGTTATACATATATGTGTGTGTATGTCTTTTCCAGCCACTGAAATGTTAAATCAATTTTATAACAAGTTGCTTTTCCAGCCACTGAGTGGCTGTAAATGTTAAGTGTTTTTACAGGCGATTTTTTCCCCAGCTGCTAAGCAGCTTTAAATGTTATCAAAAAAAGTTGCTTTTCCAGCTGTTCAACTACTCTGAGCATTTTAATGGATTTTTTTTTAACTTGCTAAAACCTATTTATATTTTACTCACAAAGCAAGTGCAAAATTGTCCTGGCTCTGTCCATGTCTTGTTTTTATTGTTTTTTTTTCTTTTTCAAAACTGAATAAAAATTCTTTCTCTGTCTGAAGATTTTTTGGGGCAAAAAGAGAAGGGGCTTTCGTTTAATGAGTCCAAGATGAATATTATGCGTTCATCTTAGCATTAAGATACCTCAAAGCACCGTCCTTGTGGTATGTTCAATGGAAACACTGTTCTTGTGGTATGTTCAATGGAAATACTGTACTTGTGGTATTTTCAATGGAAAAAATATTATTGTGGCTTTTCCAATTCAGGAAATGCTGGTCGGTCTTTAAAGCAGGGGAAAAAGAGGGAGTGGAGGGTGAGAGAGCTAAATTGAGGTGACAGCGAAATGGAAGAATTATTTTATTGTAATGAGGTGGGGAGAGATATACGAAGAGTTTAGGGCAGGAAAATGGAAAATTCTTGCGGCCCTTGAGGATTCATAACAGTGGGAGAAGGAAAAAGAGCTGGGATAGAGTTAAGGCAAGGTGTAGGACAAAGTGAGGAAAGAAGCAAAGAACAGTCTGAAGCAGAAACGAAAAAAAAAATGGAGACAACACAGGAAGAGATGTGTTGGAAAAAAAAAAGTAGAGATACTACTTGCTATAGACAATAGTTAAGCACATGTCCCATTTGAAAATAGGAAAGTCCTATTATCTGTGGGATCCCAAAGTCAAATACTCATAGGGACATAATACTGCTTTGAGAGCTATAGTCAGAGAAATGAGAGGATTTTGTTATTTCTACTTCTGGAACATGAGGCCCTCCAGAGCTGAGCACTCCTGAGATGGCCTTGGTGTGCCCCACTGGAAAAACACCTTCAACATTTCCGATGTTCAACACAACCTTAACCAAGGTTAGGTATTAACCACGGAAAGGTAAAAATTATCTAGCCTTTCCCACTAAGCCACTTCAGGTTGCCCAAGAAAATAATTTTGATGCAAAGACTGGATTCAGGAACAGAGCTAGATCTAATACCTCTTAGTAGCTCCTGTTTAGGGCTTCTGTGCTGTCCTCTACAGTCCTCAGGCTCTGGGGTTGCAGAAGAGTACCCCCAAGACCAGCTGGACTGCAAACTTCTCCATCAAGATCCCATTAGGATGATTCAGCTCTGCAGGGATGACAGTAATACAATTTCTATCTTGATTGCAGTCTTGCTTGAAAAAGTCAAAAGAGGTTTTGACCTGCACAACTGAGGTCTCCAGCTACAAGGCAGCAGAGGAGACTTCCTTAGCTCATCAGTTTTGGGGTAACTCTAAACCGCTGTGATGTGGCCTGGCAAAAGCAATCTAAGAAAATAAAATACTTCTGGGAGGAGAGAGACGGCCACTCTATGAAGTGCTGGTGAGACTCCATCCGGACTCCTGTGTCTGGTCCTTGGCAGAAAAATATATGGATTTCAAGTAACCACAAGCAGCGTAGGCTAAAGATCACATTTCTGACTCTGAAAGCACTAGATTCTGGACTAACATATCGAAAAAGCAAATTCAAATCGGTTTCTATATCAAACAATGGTTTAGATAGGAAATAACCAAGAAGCTCTTTCCAGTCCGATATACCTAATTTTAATGATTTTAGGTGTATTTACAGGAGACAGCAGCTTATTTCGTGTATGCTTTCAGTGGGATTCAGACATCATCTCAACTAAAATAAAATGTCCAACAGAAAGCACCAAGTACACACATAAACAACTTCCTCTTCCCCATCAATTGAAAGTAGGTATTCTGTATTTTTGCATGTTTATATAACATCGTAAGATGCCAGTTGATCTGTTTTTGACATAAAAACATAACCTGAGCTTTTCATCTGCTCTAGTAGCAGTTCAAGAATTATGCATCTCTTGAAATCTTTACTGAAGATTCATTTTTTATGGCAGTTTTAATTTATACTTTAACTAATCTTAGATTCATTCAAGTTTGTATTAAAGTCACTTTGGCCGTGTTCACATCCCTTTGTCTTTGCTTTCTAAGAACTTTTGAGTTATCAAGTTTTACTGGCCAAAAACATAGTAGAGCGCAAATTTCAGAATCACACACAGAAGTATTTACAGAAACTGACATTTCGGTTTCTATGAGGAAATATTTGCACCAGATGTGCTTACACACGCATCCACTCAGGACTGAAAACACCACCATGTGATTCATCTGACCAGTCACAGTTAAGCAACTCAGATCAAATTTTGAATACTCGTTATGAGTCCCATTAGTAAACAGTTCAAAAATACACTGTTTATGTAATAAATTTAGACAATCCAAAAAGTTCCAAGGACCCAGCAAAGTCAGTGGACAGATTCTAGTCGCTTCAGGAACTTTAGATCAATACCATCATGAATCAATTTAAAGAAGGTAGAATTTGCTTGTAGATGGGAGAAAAAGACACAAAGTGGATAATACCATAACACTACTAATTGTCGGTGAATTATTAGAGTTGTAAATTCTGCTCTATCTTCTTTGCCTCATGACATCTGCCATTTCTTCATAAAATAAGTTTGCAACTTAGACCATCAAAAAGCAAATTGTATATAGCCTTACTGTAATTTTATAAGTCTGTTACTAAAACATATACATATTTAAAACTCAAATTCTCCCTTGAATGTTGGACCATCTGGTCCTAGGCAGTTCAATTATTCGGCCAGAGTGATACAGCAAACCTGAAATTATACTTTGAATGTAATACTTCATTCAGACCAATGTAAATACTTCCACTAATAGACAGCTGGCTTTTATGGATCTCTTCCTGTTTTTAACTCATCGCTTATTTTGGTTTGTTCTCTCCCTTGATTCATAGAACAAGGATTCTGCTGCCAGAAGTTGGTATTCCGGATTTGAACCCATTCTTTTGCTCAGCTTGCCATTTTGCAGTATTTCAGAAATACATATGACAATGCTCTGACAGAAAAGTTCAGAGAGTTTGACCAAGAAATGTCAATGTGCTATGTGTCAAGTCAATGCTGTTTGTACCTGATGGCCGTGAAGTTGAAAAACTCCTTTAACAGCAGGTTGGATTGAAGGAGGTAGAACCAGAAATATTGACTTGGCTTCTCAGTTTGTCCCTTTCACATTCTTCGTGTTCTGTCCCATCTAGCAGCAAATTGCTCAAATAATGGATCTTCTCCCACATCCTTTGGAAGAATTTTCCACAGTCTAATAAGATTTCAGTGCTTGGAAGTTTATCCTATTATTCAGCCTAAACTTTCCTTAAGACTGTGTTCTTCGTCCTTATATCCTCTTCATCATCCTAAACAACTTGTCTTCTTAGTGATTACAATTTGCAAAATTTCCTTCTTCTTTCCAAGAAGTAGTTTCCAATCAGTATTCATAAAATGGAAAAATAAATGACAAACAGAAGGTTCAGCAGAAAAGAATCTCATGCACTACGGCAGTCAGGTATTTGTGCAACAACTTCAAAATAGACGTGTGCTTCAAAATAGATTTTATTTCTATAGCCTAGCAATATCAAGTATACCACGGAAAGTGCTAGAAGTTTCTTTAGTCCAAACAAACTTTGAGAAATAGAGCTGCATACCTGGAGCTTCCAAAGTAATGTGTTCTTTTTTTTTTTTTTAAGCCAAACAAAATCAGGGATATTTTTTTCCTTTTTATTCCATTATTGTTATTTTTGACCAAGCATGGAATGACTGGGTTTACACGGTCAAGGGTTTGTTTGTGAAAAGGTGCTTAGGCATCATGTCCATATAAACAGTTAACCTCCCAGGATGCGAGATCTTTGTTGTGTCTGATGAAGGCAGACTTTCATTAGGCTTTTTACCACCAGCTCTTGGAACTATTCCACTTCATGCAAGTAAAAAAACCACAAATATTCCACTACTTATATCAGTACCAGAAGCTGGAAGCATGGAATGCTTCAGAATGCTTTGAACCCCATAATTGTCTCTTGTAATAATACATTTTTTACATTCGAACTCATGAGTTATCAAGGAGAAAGAACGTAGCAACTTGGTTAAAATAAAAAATTAAATTATGGTCATGGAAAAAAAGAACACTTTCCACTGTTCTCAAAGGAAAGTGTCTTTGGGAAAGAATGAATCAGAATGGATCACTCTCTCTCTCTGTATGACTTTATGTTGTATTTCATGGACCTAGGGATGGGTAGTTGGAAGCTCATGGTTGGACAGGCCTGAACTAAAGGTCTGCTGTGTCTTAGAACTCATTTGTGTTATAACACCTTTTGTAAAATGTAAAGTAATACTACTAAGTTATGGTTTTATGTATTATCTCAGAACTGTATGAAAGATTATGTATACATTATTCTAATTATTTATCCACCAAACATGGAGTTATTCTGTCTCTTCCACAGACCATCGTAACACATCTCAGCTCTGGGGCCTTCCTCACTGCTGGTCCATCACTTCTCAGCCTTGCCTGATCTCTGTGGCACTCCAAGCAGCACCAAAATCACTCTTCTGTGCCTTTATTTTGCATCTTGATTTCTGTAGGGTTCTTAGATCCTGATTTATACTCAGAAGTTCTTTAGGGAAATATCAGGGGAATTTCAATCCCAGCATACAATATGGCAAAATGCATGCCCTTCCTGAGAAAGAGATGACCGGGAAATAAAAGGAAGAAAAAAACAAAGTACGGCAAGAAGAAAAAAAGATATCTTTTAAAGCTCTTTCAAGTCATTGCTAGCACCCTGTCATTTGTTTAGACCCCAAATCCACAAAATATATGAGAAAATGAAAATCAAAAATGAAACCTAGCCATATCCTAAAAGAAATTACAATACAATCATTTTGTTCTAAATAAAAGGAGTATTTACATTTGGAAATCCAACCACGGAGACCGCATTTTTAATTTTGCTCAATAGGTTAAATTATGCTTTCTGAGCACCAAACTTCAAAACAAAATAAGAACCTTTGACCACTTAGACTCTCGCACGAACCATCATGAAACACCATTATGTAAGTGGCCCAAACCATTGGACCCCAGCTGGTCTTGGGTGCTGCTCAAACACATCCCACTGATGCTCTAAGTGTATTGTCCTTGGTTCCCCACGCTCAAGCTGGGGAGCTAGA
Organism: Tinamus guttatus; assembly: GCF_059628265.1. Classification (NCBI taxonomy): domain Eukaryota; kingdom Metazoa; phylum Chordata; class Aves; order Tinamiformes; family Tinamidae; genus Tinamus; species Tinamus guttatus. Next base: position 961,563 of record NW_028288579.1, on the reverse strand, counting down.
TAAGCAAGAAGGAAAATCATGGGCATTTTTTTCTGCTCTCACAAGGATCTTGTCCTGGGAACCTCTAGCACGGGTTCCTGCAGCTCTATGACTTCAGCGGCTGTAGATAGTGGGAGCTTTCTCTGCTTTTACTGCCTCAACAATGGGCTCGGGAACTCGCGCAATCTTTCATTTCCGTCCTTTTATGTATAAATTACTTTCCTCTCAGAATACTGCTATTTAATAGATTGGTTATGATGTCCAGTTCTTTAATAAGTGCTATGCTTTTTCCTCTGCAGTTTTGTTTTTATTCTAAATATGATTTTTTTTCCTAAACAGATACAATTTTATGCAAAAAAAAAGAGAAGAAGAAAGGCCAAACATGACCAGAAAAGACCTTATTTGTTATGGAAAAATTATAACAAAGATTTCCTGTGGGTTTTTTTTTTTCCTTTGCTCTTCCTGTTGTTGGTAATAAAAGAATTTTTATTGTTCTTTGGTGGTAATCCTAGCTTTATGTTGAAAATCAGAAAGGATTTTTTCCTTCTTTTTCTTTTCTGTTTTTGGTTTGGTTCTCTGGTTTAGAGCCTGAATGGAATTAAACCAAGCATTGAAAAGGCTTGCCACACACTGTCAGAAAAGGCACTTCTCTGTCTCAGACAGCTCGGCAGTGCGATGCTAACATTGCTTAGCAAAATATTAGTTCATGAAAATGACTAAGAAGGCATTAGCAGCATCTGTGCATATTCTGTGGTCAACGCTGATCTTGAGCACACAGTAAAATCACAGACTTTGGAGGAATTAGTGTAGGTTTACCTCACGGTAAGCAACATCAGGAACAGCACCAAGTAATTTGGGGAATCATACAAGGTGTGGAGACCAAGGATGGCTGAAAATTCTGCACTGGCATTTTTCCCTGAATATAAATGGCCTTTGTAGAAATTTATTTTGGGGCACTAGCTCACAATTCTTTCAAAGTTCTTCCTTTTTCTTCTCTCCTGGTGGTGGTGGGAAATCTACTGCTGTTTGGAATTTTTATGACTGCAAAACTGGAAAATTGATTTTATTTTGTGCATGGGAAACACTGGTAGCTGAAAAGTTTCACAAAAAGAAAAAAAAAAAACACTTTGTAATTTCATGACTGGTTTAACTGATACATTGCCTGAGCAAAATCCTGTATTAATCAAGATAACCTTAGTTTCCTCCCATAATAACCTATTCTGCCAATATGTCTACTAATAGTCTAGGCTTGGATCATTCCCTTCTTTTACGAAAAACATATCCTTGATAAAAAAAAAAAAAAAGGCAAACCAACAAAGAGAAGCAAAACAAGAAAAGGCACTCTTTCCCTTCTCCTGATCAGTTTTAAAATATTCTAATGACAGTATGGGTTAGCAAAGACTTGTTTGGGATCACATTGGACATGGGATTACATTACTCCAGCAGTGTTGTCTTAGGTAGATGGACATTTGCTGATTAAAGAGCATTTCCATTTAGCACAAATTCCTACATGTTGTCCAAATCCCTCCCTGCTGACACCATCATCAGGGATTCCAAATGGGGACTAAGGAACTTGAGGGATGTAGATTTAAGCACTGAAAAGTGCTTTTCCAAAGTCCTTTGCTCACACCTGATAATGCTGACAGGAAACAATTAAAAATAATGCTGCTTTTATTATAACTGTCTAGAGTCTTTCAACATGATGATTCTGGCAAGACCTGGAGAGATATCCAACAGACTAATAAAACATCTTTAAATATAATTTTTGAAAGTTAATTCATTTGGAGCCATACTTTTTTGCCAAAAACAGAACAACTTTGCAGCAAATGTTTGTCAATTTTTCAGACGAGTGGAATAACGCAGCAGTCCCAGAAAGTCTTCTGGAAGTTATCAATATCTAATTTGCCACTTTAGCCTTCTCATTCACCCTGTAAATGAGCTATGCAAATATATCCTTTGTGGCAGGAGAATGTCAGAGCTTGAAGGCAGTATCTGAGCTCTCTGGGAAATGGGTAGAAAGCCTCTACTTCAGATGTTTCACTCCTCCTGCCTCCACCCCAAAGAAAAATTTCTACACTGGATATCACAGAAGCTTTGCTGACTTTTGCAACCAACAACAGCACAAATGTAGTGCAAATCATATTTCCATGGCTCACTATTTTAGAATGAGAATGTATTTTTCTTGGAACATTCTTAAGCTTTGGGATCTTTTCATGTTCTTTAGCCATTGTGTTTGCCCCTTCCTTGTTTTCCTACAGGGAAAGCTGAAATGACTTACAATTAAAATCTTTTTTTAACAGATTTCTCCTGTCATTTTGGCAAAACAATTCAAACAGTTGAAATGACATGGTGCCATTGACTCCCTTCTCAAGCAGTTTCCCCTTCTATCAAGAAGTCTTGCCCAGCCTGATTCTGACTACTTGCCTGTGTAGAGGAATAACTCAATGTCTCGGACAAGACTAGAGACATCCACGCCACCTGAAGAGTTGAACTTGCACTGTTAACTCAAGGGACAAATATGTTTATGCTGGGCTAGATTCTTTCAGCACCGTTTGTTTATTTTTTTTATTTTTCAGGATCAGCTTAGGATTTATGGTGGTAGAACTGCAAACAGAATCTGGTCAACTAATTGAAGGTGATAATGACATCTCAGTCTGCAACGGGAGGTAAGCCACAAATTGCTCATGTACTTCACACTCTAAAACATGGGAGGATTCAGGATTTAGGAGTCTACTTTTACCTATCCTAGAAATAGAAGCTAACCACGACACTCCTACGTGAATGCAGGATGCTTTCCTGTCAGTTCAACTCAGTGATGACACCCGCAAACTTGGGTTTCCAGTTCAGAGTTAGGACTCATAAGCTACCTCTACATTTGGCACCTCCTAACCAAGATACCTCACAGAAACTTGCTGTTGGGCAAGCAACTCCTAAGTAGCACTCTGCCATGACCCACTCCTCAAAAGCCAAAGACTTCATCTTCATGGTGTCATATTCCTGATTATTTTCCTAATTAGTGTATATATTTTGAAGATAGACCTATAAATCACACTATTTGAGACTCAAGCACACATATGACAAATACATTATTTTTAAAGTTTATTTTTTTAATGAAAGAAAAGCAAGAGGATGGGGTTGGATTTTTATGATGTGCAAAAGAGGTTGTAACCACAGAAAAATCTGCCTCCAAAAGCCAAATATTATTCATTTTGGTGGAATGCACTGTTAAAATAGCTCAGCCTTTTAGGAAGAGGCAGGTTTATGTAAAGTATCTACTTTACTTTCTTTCAAACATACAACTTAAATCCTCTCTATATGTACATGTGGTATCTTCCTCATGTATACACAAATATGTGCATGGTCTTCAACAGGCTCATACAACACAATTAAGAGAAGAAGTAATCCTACAGGTAAAGGAATGTTGTAATCCATAGGATTTGTCGGCACCATTGACAAGGACCAACAAATTCCAGTGTTTTAACAGGATTTAAGAAGTTTATGTACTTTGTAAGTTGGCCACATATGTAAGTTAACATTAAAATTTTTTAACATATTAACCACTGAAATATTACACATTATGGTTGGTAAACCCAATTCTTTTCCACGATGGAATGATAGACTCAGTCGATTATGGCACAGGAGAGAGTACAACATGTGAGTGAAATGTGCAATGCGTTTGAAAACCCATTTTCGTTCTAAACAGTATTTTTGTAGAAAATACATAAATTTATGATTTTTTCACAGCTTTAATCCTACAAAATGCCTCAGAGAGAATTCCAAAACCCAGAGACCCTTCTGGTCTCTCTCTCACAGAAACCTTCTTTCTTTCCTACTTTCTCTTCTAGATTAAGGACCATATTCAGAAAGCATCTCAACAAATGCTGGTCCTCCACATTTATATTATTAGTGCTAAGGTTATGAGCTTTCCTGAATAAGGGTGTCTCATGAACAAATATGCTGCTGTTCTGCCCTACAGCCAAGTAGCTAGGAAACTGAGCTTTGAATGTCACTTGAAGTAACATGCAGATTAAACACTCATGCTTCTATTTTTCATCCTTTGATTTTTGTCCCATGAAGCTGTAGGGGAGAAGAAGACTGAAAAATTCGATGTTTTATTTGAAAGTTTAATTTGAGAGAGTTCAAAAACATCTAGAATAGAGGACAAACAAGTTGCAGTGTTTTCTCTATCCTTCATGTCTGTTAATTTGCATGTTTCTGCTTCTCTTCTCCCACCACATTCTGTCCCCATCACTTACATTTTTTTTTAATCCTTTTTAATTTTTGCTGGGAGTAGATGAAACACTGTGGTTGCTTTTCTTGGCCTAAGGAAAAGTTATATGTGTGCAGTAAAACTACTCCCTGCTATTATCACCCTAGGAGTTATACATATAAAACCAGTTTTTACCCATGAAAGAAAAGAGAATAGGAAATGCTTATAAGTTATCCTAATTGGTGAAAAAGACTGAATTCAATAGGTGATTTTCTGCACTGTTATAAATGGAAGTAGACAGTTCTTACCTCAAGTGGAACCTGATTTACACCATGTAAGGATTTGACTCATAGTAAAAAGCGGAAAGCATAAAACACTCTATTTTTCTTGTGGAAAGAAAAAGAAAGGAAGAAAACCCCTCCTGGCAATGAAATCCACCAGGCTTTAAAGAAGAACTTGTATAAAGAACATGTATGAGGTTCAGGGGTTGAAAAAATGAGAGCAAAGCAAAACAGTACAGAATGAAAATAATCCAATGCAGGTGAGAGAGATTGTTACCTTTATGATTAATCTCATGATTAGATTAACCTTAGATATATAGGGTCACATGCAGTTTTCAAAGACAAAACAAAAACTAGTAAAACTGGCAATACTTATGATACTAGATTTAAGATGATTTAAGATGATAGATTTTTCTAAACTCTCAATGGAAGTGTTTATTTCAGAGACTAATAGGAAATTACTTGTTAAAATGGGAGATTCACCTTACTCCAAAAGAGCCAGTCTGAATAGCCTGATCTGGAGGCATTCACATCTCAGGGTATTTCAGAAGCGGAAATGGCGGGGGGGGTCACTTTTGATTTTCTTCTATGGGATCCATATCACATTTAATAAAGCTCTCCTGCACCAGAGTGCCTAACAATGATACTTGGAACGGGTGTCCTGCCCATACCAGGGAACAACTATTTGTCGGTACTTCTTTTCAGTTTTCTCTCTGGTCCATTCATGTTTTCTTCAAATTGAAAATATATGATAATCATTAAAATATTAATAAACAAGCAACTTGGAAAATATGCCAGTATGATTATCAAACAAATCACTAAACTTATCCTTAAAAACTCAAATAAAAACAGTAAACCTGAAACTTAAATGAAATCACTATTTATCATATCTGCTTTTACTCAGGAACTAGAAATTACTCAAGACCAGCAATCTTAAACCTAAAAGTTTACTGTTAGGATACCGCTTGTGTCACTATATTTTACAGGGCTGCTCACAAACGACTCAAGTTTTCTCGTCATCAGTAATCTAGTTCTGTTGTTTATGTGCATCAACTCCCTTCACGGAGGAAATATTCACCTCCAGCATTAGCCGAGCAAAACAGCATGGTGCTTGAAACAGTGGAAACACGTACAAATTACAAGCCAACAGCGATCATGATACTGGCCATTTTTTTCTGTGGATGGTAACAAAGATAGGTCTCTGCTTCTTCTTAAGAAAATCATTATCATTTTTGGTCTACTGTTGTACAGGATGTTGATGCATTTGGAAATTGCTCTATGGAAATCATTAGAATAAGCCAGCTAAAGTCAACAATATGATTTGCCTTGTTTTACTTTCCTGACAGAAGTTTCACCAAAATGTATCTGAAATCCAGGATGAGAGACACAATTTCTTGGGCTATCTGTATTCAAAAATGCCAGCTTTAAGATCTTGCCAGGGACTATTCAGTTCCCGTCAAAATATTGGGGATTCCAGACAGAACTGGGGGAATGCTCCTTTTGGAGCTCTCTTGTTGTATATAATTATTCCTTAGTTTGTTCATTACTTTCTGCATCTCATAACAAGTTCCCCTATGGCTGACGAGCAGCAAAGGTTTCGCAGACATGGGATGCTCAGTCTGTTTGGTACGTCACACTCTATCCTAGTGACTCCTATGCGTGTCCTTATAGTAGCTAAAAACTATATTGAAATACTGTCCCATAGAAGTCACTGTGACTGGTAACCATTAAAAGTAGCTGAATAAGAAATGTACTTTCAAACATACAGGGCAGCAAAAAGACCACTTGAAAGCTATTTGGAGAGACTTCCTCTGCTTTGGAGTAAATAGCCTGGATTCCTAGAGTATTTATTAATCATCATTTACTCTCTGCCCAACTCCTACCATTTCATTCTATTAACAGTGCTTGCTTTGCGATTTCTCTTTGTCTTAGGTCAATATTACTCAAACTACAATAGCTTCTGGAGTTCAGCAGCAAGGTATCCACAAGGTATCAAGGAGCAGCAGTACATTTTTGCAGCTCGTATCTTCACCTTCCCCTTTCAAAACACTCATACAGTGTTTTAGATATTATTTCAGCTCTGCCACAAAACCACAACTCCTTGGAAACAAAAGTGCACACCGTCTGTACGTAGAAAGGCAATAGTAGAAGGTGCACCTGGATACACAGGATGGTTTCCTGTGGGCCCGCTAACATGCAGTGCTGTGAATTATAAACAGCTCCCTCTCCTTGCTTTCTTTATCCATCCTTGATACGATGTGAGAAACAAACAGCTTAACTGATTTAATACTTTGTCATGGCTGAAGAGTCACTTCAGTAATGGCAGTGAGCTACATCCCATTTCCTAATGCAATATCAATGCACATCTATGAACAAGATCTAGCATTTTTCAGCTCTGCCCATAACATCTTGCTTGAGTTCATACCACAGTTTCCAGAAATCAGGGTCAACATGGCAATGTTATAGAAGCTGTGGTGCTTTGACAACCACAACAGCTCCAGGGATCTTCTCCAATACTATTCCGCATGAATACTGAATTGCACACTGTTTGGGATTTGCTGCACACATGACACAGACCGAATAAGGATTTTCTTAGTGGTGGTCCAACATTTAAATTGCATGGCATCCTTTCTGTTCTCATCATTAGACTTTCTGGCGAGCATATATTCCCCCTTCACACAGCCATGTTCATATGAGCAAAAGGCAAACCAAAATGTATTTCATTAAATATTTAATAGTCACTAAGAAAAGTCACTTATAAAACTCACTAAGAAAAAAAGACTTTTCTACAGAGCTGGTTTTGTCTAAACTACTTTTGGAGAGCAATTAGGTATTTAACTTTTTTTTCTCTTGTTGATGTAGAAACAAGTGTCTGTGCCTCTGGAAAACTGGGAATTTTTATTGGAGACTTTTCGGGCAAAAAGCAAAAAATTTTTGGCTCCAAACCAAAAACTAAGCTTAAAATGGCAAACTTCTCATTTTCAGCCAAACAATGAAAACGTTGGTTTTGGCTGGACATTTTTGATTTTTCAACATAACCGATTTTTTTTCTCAGTCAAAAATTTTCCATGAGGTGAGGGATAAAATTTATGGGCAAAAGCCTAGTGTAACTGGGAGTAAGGAGTAAAAAGAGGGTGATAGGAACAAAAACAATTTCTCATAATCATCATAAAACTCCTGTAACCAAGGTCCGTCACAAGCTACTGTAGCGACGCAGTGAAGAAACTCTGAAACCTACCACCCGGTTTATTTATACCATGATTCATGGTGACTGAATGTTCTATAAACAAATTTATGGAACTGTTTTTCTCTCAATTGTTTCTTTTTTTAGCACATAATCACTAGGAAAATCATTTGTGGACTGCTCCTACCTGGACACTTTTCACAGCTGCCCTGATGATCTGGGTTAGCAAAGGCAAAAATGAACCCATATTCTGCAGCCAGGATCAGGCTTGTAGGGAAGAATTAATTGAAGGTGCATACCTGGTTTCTTTAATTATTTTTAGTTTTCTGCTTGACTTTTATCTTTAAAAGGCATCTTTCAGCACAGTGCAATGCAGCACAGGGCTGCATCTAAACATTAAACTGAGCAGTGTCAAGAAAAGAGCATGCCCTTAAGTTACTAGGGAATATCCTAGTGTTTGCCTTTTCTCTTTCCATGTTTTCAGGAAATACTCGGTCATTCATGAAAGCACTGCTGCCTGCATCATATGTGTAAGTCTGACTAATATGGGAGAAAAAGGGGAGTTAAAATCAAAGTAGACTGACAAAGATCAGTGCTTTCACTCCCCCTTTTTTTGTGTGCAGCATCCGCTATCAGAAACAATTTTTTCATCACTAACTCTTTTTAATATTTCCCAACCAGTTCATAAAGCTGCTTTTAGGACATGACGCAAAACAGCAGTTTAAAGCCATAGATCTTTCTATTTAATCTAAAAGATTAAGCACCTCACAGCCACTGGGAGTGTTCCTTGGAACTGTAGTATTATGGCCTAGGATAAATCTGATTTTATAATCCCGCTTAGTCTACACTGATCTGGATAAGCAGAGATCCATCAGTTGAGAATGAAGCTCAGAAAGCATGATTTAGGCAAAGGGAGGAAAACAGGAATGCGTATTTTCAACAGGGACAGGAAGGTGGCACAGGATGCTAAATCATGTTAGGAACAAACCATAATCCCCAATTGCCCTTTACAACGATGCTTCCAACAGAGTCACCTTCCTATTTAAGTGCCTACAGAGAGAAAGAGCTGATCAGCTGAGGAGCAAGAGGAGCAAGGGATGCTCCAGGGCAGAACAGTGATCCCATTGTAGCCTTGCATGGGGATGGAGCAACCTAGCTCTGGAAACAACCTGAATTTTACAGGTAGAGAAAGGAAAATCATTCGAGGCAGTAGTCACTGATGATGGCTCAGGAGCATGTGGTTTGCAGAAGGAGGATGCTGCAGCTCCAGATGGAGGTGGCAGTGCTGGAAGCACTCAGTTTGCAGCCAGCCCCTACAGCTCACCTGGGAATGTCACGGGTCTGCACGTGCGTGACTGCTGCTGGCCACAAGGAGACTGTAGGGCAGCCAAGAGACTTCCACGCGAGGGAAAAATAAATTATACTTATCTATCCTCTTCACCTTGGGGAAAGGACCAAGGACAGAAGCAAACATGACCACACAACAGTTGATTACTAGGAATCCTTGTCTGCTTGCCAGCACTGATATGTGGGTAAATTTATTTCTCACAGAAATTTCTTGCCACCTGAGAACTCAGCTTCTAACCCAACATACCTCCCTTGCTGCACTAATAACAGTCTTTACTCAGCAGTGATATTTTTCAGGGTAGAGCAATATATTTGTTCTCTTTTCTTTCTCTGATTTGTCTCTTCCTGATTTTCTAAGAAAACTGGGAAAAAGCTTATTGTGTTAAAACCGGTCACAGCATAAGGAAAACAAAACCAGAAGTCTCCTGTTTGCACTTCCAAGCAAATTTCCCAACAGTTTACCTGGCTATGTCAGTGTGAGTGTGCAAGGTCAGCCACAGCAAACTGCTAAAATCAGCTTGCTGCTTATCTGTTCAGGAGATGATCTGGTTTGGGGTTCCAGGGAATCCCTCGACAACCTCTCTAGTTTCCTCACATCCACATTACATTACTCATATGGAGTCTAAAAAGTTAAAACTCCAAAGAGAGACAGATGAACAGCCTGGGCTGCTATATATATGCTATATGCTATATATATATAGCATCCACTGAGGGTGCTTCAGAGTCTGATTTATAATTTCTGCAATGCATGAGGGGCTTCCCCTCACTTCCTTGCTGGCTGTATGGTGAAGAAGAGAGGGAACATGTCTGTGTAGACACAACGATGGCATGCAATGTGCGGACATCATGCTGCGACATGGGCAGAGCACTGGGCAGGAAGGTAGGGAAGCCTATTATTTTTCTTTGGTTTGGCTAACAGGCTCCCAGATGCAGCTGAGGCAGTTGTTTTCTCTTTCCTCTTTTTTTGAGTGATTATGACAGATACCTTTCTTAAAAAGCTGATGAAAGGCTGAAGTGCCTGAAGTGCTGTCAACATTCTGGCTAATAAAGCCACCATTCTGAAACAGCTTCATTTTTTTCTAAGAAGTTTCTGATTCAAGTGTGAGCAGCTCAAGTTTAAAGTGAATGAAATCATCCACTTACATCAGTGACTTACCTGCTGTGTGACTAAAAGCACTAACTGAAGAAATGGAAATATTTGCTGCAAGTAAATATCTTAAGAAATACTTTTTGGCACTTGTACAAGGAACACCTGCTTGTACAAATACTCATAAATACTGAGAAATACATGAGAAATGAATCTACCCTTAAATCCAGATTGCCTGTGTTTCTGTAAGATGTAGCTGGATTCTAACTCAGTTCAGAAATTACTGGGTAAAGTTCACTGGTCTATGTTTTGCAGAACACAAATTAGCTGGTTACAATGGTTTTATATTCTGAAGAATCTGTGAACAAAGAAGAAAGAGCACTTTTGGATTTGCATTTGCAAAAACAGATTTTGCAGTTAACCCACAAAAAAAATCAATCTGAATTATAGAGTTTTATAATGCACAGTCTTTGTCTCTTTTGATTTGGCGCAGAGGCTTTTGGCAATGAAGACAGGAAGACTGAAAGTGTTGAACATACCAAAGTTGCATCCTACTCACTTTCAATTATAATATTAAAATGGATTCTCTCTCCACTAACTTGGTGGCAGCAAAATTCGGAAATGAGAAAGGGAAGATTATATAAAACTAACCAAATCATGAAAATCCTTACTATGAGACAAGACTTATTCATGATATTATATAGTTCCTTTAAGTCCCTTCCATAGAAAAGGAGTTTTCTAATACCTTGTGCAAAGCACAAGAGACTACAAATTTAGCAGATTAAGAACATACATAGATAATGATTCTCCAAATAGAAATTCAGCAGATTTTTTTAAGCTAACTGGAATTCATCATATTGTAAGAGGGCTTGAGCTGACCACTTTTATTTTCCTTAGAGTTACATGACTTTCATAAGAGCTGAGTAGGGTTCAATCTGAGAGAGAGTGATTGCTCTAGAGCAGCATTATGGAATAGTAAAGGAACTTCGAGCTTACAGGATGTCTGTCAGAAGGAAAGGAAGGTGTGCTTAAAAGCACTGAGAAGGTTTTCAGATTTTCTAGGAACATTTTCTATAATAAACACATGTCAATTACAAGTGTCAGCTCATTCTGCTCTACTGAAAATTATGTGATTTAAATAAACAAAACCCTATTTTTACCACTAGAGAATCTGTCTCTCTTTCCCAAAGGAAAAGGTCATTTTTCCATTTATGTTTAGAAGAAAACAACAACAACGAAAACCATACAAACGCTTAAACCAAACAAAAGCATAAGAATTCTGAGTAAGAATAAGAAGTCCCGAATTCCCTTTTCCCTTGCGACCTTGGCATCCCATCCTGACCACCTTGATAATGCCAATAAGTTCACACATGCAAGTGTTTCCCTTCAGTTTACTCTTGTAAGACCAATGCTTTGCCTGCAAATGACGTATTTCCATGGAAACAAGATTCTGGAAAGCACTTGGTGCTTTTGGCTGAACATTTGGGAAATGCAGCTTGCTATATGTATTATGATTACTGGACTATCTTTTTGGCTCACAAAACTGCTACTGCCATGATAAGAAAAGATTCAATTTCTAACACAGTTGTCATTATCTAGAAACTTAACTGTCAGGAGGAGACTTAGAGCCCAAATCTTCACTGAAATCATTTGAGCCACGGTTGCAATAATGTTTTGGATGTGGTTTTCCCATTATTCCCCTCACTAAAAAGCTCATATCTAATATACAACAAAAAGCTGCCAAATAAGCACTGAAGATTCCTCCTCTTTCTGCCTCGATGCTCTATTACCTTAGCAGAAAATGATGTCACTGTTCATGTTAAAGGTGCAAGAGCTAATAAAAGCAAAGGTTACACAAGCTAATACAATCACTCCTGTCTCCATATTTTCTCAATAACGACTCTCGCTCTAATTCAGAAGATATGCCCTGCCTGGGAAACAATGCGAGGTTGAATGAGGACAGAGTGAAGAATGACATGTCATAAAAGCCTGATGTTCTCGAGTGCCAGCAGAACTGTTCTCTTCTGATGGGTGCTCTTGGGTTGCTAATTTGAGGCACTTGGAGCATTTGGTATACAGCTGTTCTCTTCAGAGTGCAAATGCAAGCATTTTCAAGCTAAAACCACAAGAATGAAATGATGATGCCATTTGGAATCCATGTTTGGAGAACTTACCTCCTCTGACTACGCTGCTGGTTTTACCCCGTCCCTTCCCTCCTTCCCTGCTGTTTTTCCTTTCATACTTGTCTAAGCACCCGCTCTTGCCAGAGCTGCAGATACCAGAGGAGATGCAGGCTGGCTCTGCAAGAAGAGGAGACAAGAGCAGCTCCAGTCATGTTGGGCAGGGTCCGTGGTGGGACAGATGGAGGAAAGACAGGGATGGTTTTGTGAGCCTGCCCTTCTATTTCATTAAAGAATCTATAACAGAAAGTTTAAATATATCTTTCTGACAAGCAAAATATAGTGATGCAAACCTACTTGCCACATGCAGAGACATTCACTAAACTAAAGAAGGTAAAGAATTATTTAAGAAACAGAAGGTGCTTGGGTCAAAGGAAGATAGTAATACCTGTGAGACTAGAATGCAGCTGAGTAGTTCCTCCTGTCTCCAAGATAAGTCTTTGGACTAATTTGATTTAAAATTTTTATGAATGATCTCAGGCATATTAAAAAGCTGGGGTTGAAATGTGGTTGCTGGAGGAGAACTATCAGATGAGAAGAACACACAGTTGCAGGGGCCTCAGTAATACAAGTGAGATGGAAAATTACCGGCACATACTGTCAAAATTTAAATTGTAACAGCAAGAATTTTTGCTACCTATGTATCAGATAGAAAAGAGAAGAGGAAGATGTGATTATGACTACAGGAAAAAGATGAATCCAGTCGTAAAATGCATCAGAGAAGATATTCATAGACAGGAAAGTATTACTGTTGTCGTACTACTGCTATTTTTTTTCTTATAATTGGAAAACAATGTCTTTTTTTTCTGAACCATGATAATTTTTGATGCTATTTTCTTTATTATATGGTATGGACCATCAAATACAAGATAGCTGCAGGAAAGGGATGCATTCTTCTACAAGTAACTATTGAAACCTTTGAAATGCTTTCTTGGGAAATGTAGGAATGGTCAATTGAGCTCCAAAGGACAACCCATGTCCACCAGAATCTACAGCACCTTGCAAGCTGAGAGGCAACATCTGATTCCAAAAACTGAAATTTTCACTGGACTGTAGAAGAGCAAAGAAAGGTAGTGTTTGCTCATGTGCTTTTAGCAGCACCTGGATTTACATAAGTGGGTGCCTTTTACTCTAACTGTTCCTCTGTGATAAAAAAAAAAAAATCTAATTTCTTAAACTGCTTTTGAACTGTCAGTTTGTCCCACAAAAGGCTCTGCAGGATAGGATGAGTACAGACCTTGACAGGTCCAGCCTAAACTCTTACTCTTCTCTTAGAAAGTGTTTTTTTTTTTTTTTATGATTTTCAGTCAGCTGCTCACAGTTGTCCCCTACCTCCCCATGTAAAATTTTATTAAGAGTCTATTTCCCAAGTGAGCCTAGAGGGCACTGCAGAAACCTTGGGTTTGAAATTCTGCAAAAGTCAAGTTCTCCTTGCAGCATACTTTAACGTTATTTAAGAAATGAGATGGCACTAACCTAATTTTTTGATAAATCTATCTTTTCTGCTTCTTCTTACTTTATCATCCCCATGGGTGCTTAAACACTGATTGCTTAATAATTCATTTCTATCTATTTTCTGGTACCAATTCTGTTCAATAGATCCACGGCTTCTCAAGTCCATCTTTTCCTCCTTTTTATGATCTCTTCGCTCTTCTCATTTCCCTTGGGATCTCACAAATATTCCATGAGACTATGAAAGTAATTAATAATTGCTGAGAACTTGCTTCAGCTTGCTTGCCCAAGAAAGCTCACTAAAACCCTAAACAGTGGCCATTTCAGCCTGTCACATGTATTTTCTTTTCCTCATTTTTTGTGATATTTCTGAAACTTTTTTGGATTGTCTTACTACTAACTCTGGTATGGTTCATTTGCTGACGCTCATTTTGCATCTTAATTTTATTGATTTTTCTCTCTAAATTCTTGTGATATTTTTCTATAGTCATCCTTATTAATGAACCTCATTTTAGAAGTGTATTGACTTCATCCAAAACATACCATTTTTTGAAAACAAATTCCTGATTTTGTCCTAGAGCAGTTATTAATCTATTATTTTAAAAGATGCATCTCTTATCCACTCCCTGACTTTAGGTACTAGATTGACCCTTCAGATCTCATTCTTCAGATTTTTCACACTCTTATCAAGAAAAAAAAAGTAAAATAAGCATTTTTTTCATTTTTTCAGCAAATATTGTGCTTGAATATTGTGCTGGAGCTTCTAAGTCACTTTGCAGGAAATCATAGACAGAAAGGAGTCCACGGTTACACAGAGAAACTCTAATAGGAACACTAGCCATTTCCTCCAAACTGTGCTTGCACCCAGTGCCAGTTAGTCTGCTTCTAAATTGTCCCCGAAAGGTTGCAAATCCAACTTTATCAGGATTGTTATGTTTCTTTGTGCTGTTAGAAGTTCCATCTGTTCCTGCGCTTCAGACCAAATGAAAATTAAACCGATGTTTAGCATGTACATGCTGTGCATAGCTCACTCGCTTGCCTATTTTTCACTTCCTTTTCACATTATTTTTAATGGGCCTTTAAGGACATATCTGTATTCTGGCAGTGTTATTTATGGTTCTGACATCATCTCTCCAGGTGAACAGTACTTCGCTGTACAGCATTTACTCCTTTATAGTAAATCTGCCTGCTGCTTTCTATAAAAACAGGAAAACAGCTGCAACTTTTATAGGTGAGAATGAAGGTTTCTCCCTCTTCTTTTAACATACACTTCATCATGGGGAAGTTGAAAGTTATCTTGGGAGGAGAAACAAAAAGCGTGAGTGTGGTCTTTTACGGCTGAATTTTATCTGTATTCCTTCAGCTGACTTGAAACAAAATGCATAAAGCCACACCAGATGTTTTTATTACTGTTCATTACTTGTAAGAATGCAATATAGGCAACATGGAATAGAGGGGAAAAAAGGCAGAAAGGGCAGCCTGATGAGATCAGACCTTTACCAATGTTTTGCTAAATGGTTAAGTGTATGCACAGTGCCTTTGGGTCAAGCAGTGTTGAGAGAAGTAAAATCAAATAAATGAAGAAGCAGGTAAATGGCTGCTAGTATCTGATGTCCAGAAAGACTGTCCCTCATAAACACTAATGCTAAATAGCGTCAGGAAGCCACATCATTCAGTTTTGCTAAAACTCAGATGCCATCAGTGCAAAAGAAGACCCATTACAAGATTCCATTTTAAAAGGAAACCTTCAGCTTCCTTTAGGTAATGTTGAACACATACGCTAATATGAGAAAAAGGAGATCTTAGCTTTTGTTCTAACACTTAGGCCAATTTGGGAAAGAGAGCCTGATTAATGCCACAGTTAGATCAATGTTGGCAGATGATATACATGGCACGTTTGGAGCTCACATGCACAAAAGCCTGCAGCATTTTTTCTCGGGTACCATGATGCTGAACCAGCAGACTGCAGGTTCATGCTCTGCACAGGCAGTTGCTGAGCACTTAAAAAAAAGAAATGGCATGTCATGAAAAAAAATCCAGACTCTCTGACCTGGGCAGATAGACTAGAACTGCAAGAGCAATGAATGAAAATCTTTTAAAAGTTCATAAAAAATACCAAGGAAACACCAACACTGAGAGTACATTTATTACCAATGCAGGGGAATGTCAGGAGGTTTAATGACTTTCTCCTCACCATTCCAATTGCTCATTTAAGAGGGAGAGTTTGCAAATACCACATAAAGACCAGCTCTAGGGCATTCTTTCTAGCACCTGCATCTAATTAGAAAAAAAAAAAGTATAATTCTTCTTCTTCTTCTTCTCCTTCTTCTTCTTCTTCTTCTCCTTCTTCTTCTTCTTCTTCTTCTTCTCCTTCTCCTTCTCCTTCTCCTTCTCCTTCTCCTTCTTCTTCTTCTTCTTCTTCTTCTTCTTCTTCTTCTTCTTCTTCTTCTTCTTCTTCTTCTTCTTCTTCTTCTTCGTCTTCTTCGTCTTCTTCGTCTTCTTCTTTTCTCCCTCTTCTGTTATTGGAATTTTAAAAGAAGTTGCTTGTGTTATTTGCACTTGCATCTGATCATAGGAACAGTGATATGATGTAGTACATAACATGTGCTTCATTCCTACTGCCTCCAGCACTCTGTGCACTTAACACATTGGTGCTTTCTGACAGCTGGAAAGATCTTCCGAATGCTGGGGGGTTTTGTTCCGATGGAATTTCCTGAATATTATCACCTCTCGGATGTGTCTTTGTATTGGCATTTTAGGTGAGATCTCATAAATGAAATCCCTCTGTGCATTGATGGGAGGAGTGCGTGTGCAAGCCCATTCAGGTAAGTTTGTACACAGGATGTTTACACACTCGGAAGAACCTGGAGTACCTCCAGCAGCAAACCAAGAATCAACATGTTCAATCAACTGATGCAA
This sequence comes from Tinamus guttatus, assembly GCF_059628265.1. NCBI lineage: Eukaryota > Metazoa > Chordata > Aves > Tinamiformes > Tinamidae > Tinamus > Tinamus guttatus. The sequence continues at coordinate 944,924 of NW_028288579.1, read as the reverse complement.
AAAGTCCGCTTCCTCAAAACCTTAATGTCCCAAAACGAGGCACTTCTTCACCCCACGCCGAGTGCAGTGCAGGCGCTTCTGTCTCCTTGAACAGATTCAGGAATTGGGATTCTTGTCCCACATTCTGGGTACAATGTTTGCTAGACCAGGTCTACCTGTCATCTTGGAGAACAGTGACATTTAGGCCCTTGAACCTTTCTGGCTCAGATTTCTCTTCTTGACACAACAAGGAATCCAGAATATTACTGTTGCATTAGAGCACCAGTGAGCAGACCTCTAGGCTTCAATATCCACTAGAGGCTTTTTGTTGTTGTTCACAATTGACTTTTCAACATTATTTCTAGATTTTTAAGTAGTATTGTGTATTAAAGTATTAAGACTTTTTGTCTTATTTGTATTTGTATTGATTGCAACATTTGTATTTGTATTAAGAGTATTTTGTCCCAGGTCCTAATTGTAAGAAACTCTTATGCATGACTCACACAATCCTTCAAGATGGTAAGAAGATCAATCTACTGCTAGAAAATCACTCATAAGCAATACTTTTGCCTTGTGTTTGAAACTCAGTGTAAAAAAATGTCCAAGGATTGTCCAATAACACACTTAATTCCCCTGTGGATCACAATTAAGTGAAAAGAAGAAAAAAAAAACAAAGAAATATTTCAGATTGTTAAAAATATGGTTATTTTCCAATCATGTTCCGTTTTCCTGACACCTATTGCATGGTGCTACCAGGTTAAAAAACATTATGTGGTTCATATTACTATTTGAACATGCCTGTTGTAAATGCCCTCCAGCAGTTATACTTAACTAATATGCATGAATGTGTTAAATAAAGATGATTTGTGAACAATTTTTGCAACGAGCAAGTTTCCCCTCCTCATCATCAAGGCTGCTGAGATGTGCAGACTGGATGCTGCTTCCGAAGAACTTTAGAATTTGCTCCCTCCTTTGCTCCACTGTCACCTGGCCAAAAATTTCCAACATTTTCCTTTAACAAATGTGTCCTTGTGGGGGAAAGTCCATTACCAGCAGAGTGTTACATCTTGTCAGGAACGGACTTTAATGGCTGTTTGATTTTTAACTATTATTTGCTAGCTATTTTTGTTCAAGCTAAGACCATTATAAAAGCCATTAAATACCAAGTAACTGGCCTCAGTGTAGCTGCAGGGTATAACATTGAGTAGCTGAATTTATTCACTGCAAAGGAAAGACTTTGTTCCTTGTAGACTTTTGAGAGATGGATTTCTTTTTTTATTTTTTTTTCCCACAGAAGATTGCCTAGAACAATAAAAGCACTTTTCTTTGCCCCTGGAGAAGCCAAACACCGTCTGAAGGTAACATGACAAATTATAATCCATTTCCGTATTTAAAACGATGAATGAAGAGCCTGTAAAATATCTGGCACTGATATGCTACAAAACATGGGACAGAATGCAACTTGCTGTCTGAATCAGTGGAAAAGTACACTGTGTAGAGGTACAGAAAACACAAGCCGTCCCCCCCGGAGCCGCGGGGGAGCGGTGCCAACCCTCAAGGGCAAAAAGGGCAGACGAGTCAAACCGAGCTCTGCCTTCTCCTGTTCTTTTCCTTCGGTTGCAACTTTCCCAGCTTGCAGGATCAGTCCACTAATCCTCCTCAGGTAGCAGTGGCACATCCGCAGGGAAATATGTGGGGAATGGTGGGGATGCACTGTGCATCTCCCGAGCTTGAGCGAAAGCATCCCATCACACAGCAAGGGAAGAAATAATGTAACCCCCCGAGAGATTTCCTTTTTGCATTCTTAATAGCTTTTCTGCAAAGACCTGGGGACCATAATGAGAACTGGCAACATTTTCATTTAAACAACAAATCTGATTCCAAACCATTTAAGCTGGATAGAACTAATACATCAAAATGTGTAAAAACTACAGAGAGAAGCTAAAGGCATGAGCCTCAACTGAAGAATCTGCAACTGTAGATACAGGTTCAAGGTAACACACGCAAGCATGAAACTCAGTGCAAAAAAGGAGAGAGGTAAGACAAAGGTTAAAATAACTAAAATTTCCTGGTTATTTACTGATGGCCTGATTAAAGTCTATGGAAGAAAACAAAAAGCCTCAGTGGGCTTTTGAATAGGCTGTTAAGACATTTGCACATCTGAAATGATTGCTGGATGTAACCAGTGCACAGAGACCAGAGGACAGAATAGAGAATTAAAAATAAGCAACACGTTAGTCCAAAAGGGAGCACAACAGAGAGCTCACAAAGCAATTTTCCATGTGAAGTCCTTAAATCAGGAAAACAACAAAAGAAAACCCCAACCCTAAACAAGGCCAGCCCAAACAAGTGATGTTCAAAACAATGCTTGGCTAGAAAGATGGGTTTTGCACCATGTTCCAAAGTGAGCAAACTCCACAGCTGGAGACAGTGATCTGAAAATGTTTTGGGTTTACTGCATGAATTGATCATTGTAGGGGTCAGGAAGAAATTTATTTCCCCAAAGAACAGTAAAACTTTGGCAAGGTCTATCACAGAAATGTTTCACCTTTCTGGAGCAGAGGATGTTGCTGGTGGCTGGATGTGACAGGCCAATGAGTACCATCTGCTCAGGTGACACCAATGCAATATTGAAAGTGGCCATGGAAAATGTTATTTACCTTAAATCTGAATGGACTTATAATCTGAACATTTATGGATAACTTACTCTATATAAAGCTACCCAAACTGAGGATCTAATTTATAATATTTAGCTGACTGTCCTAAGAGAAATCATAACTGACTATTGGGATTCAAGGTGTTTGATAAGCAGTGGATGGGGGAGTAAGGTAGGGTTCCCTGCTTTGCGCTATCATGCTTGTACAGAATTGACTCTCCCTTTCACTTAAAAGCATAATGTCACATAATTTCACAGGGCTGAAAATCCTATAACAATGCAGGTAATACTCAACCTGCTTACAGAAATTCTGGATCATCTGTTGAGCTGGAGGGAAATGTTGTCACTTAGGAACAAGAAAGCATTTGGGAAGCAGCTAATCACAGCTACACAGCAGTGGTTTTCACAGAATGATATTAAAGTGCCTGAGTTACAAGACTAATTTACTTCTAAATATGTTCTTTCTTTATTAGAATCAGCTCAAGAGTTTGCATGGTTCCAGAGATCTTTAATGGGGATTAGTTTGAAGTGAAAATGTGTTTTCCATTTGACTGCAAAAGACACAACAGGGAGCAGAGCACTGGTGATTATTGAAAGCATTGGGTGGTTCTGGGAGGCCAAAGGCCGTCTGACTTCAGCTCTCTGAGGCGTGCAATAATCCCCTAGCAATGCACAGCCTTGTCTGTCTTATTGTGCAATAACCAGTGGGTTATTGACTGTGTATCATTAACACAGGTACAACATGATCATTAGGCAGCTGCCTCCAGAGCTACTGATGAAGGAATCTTCACTGCCACTTTCCTTGCTTCATTAGCTTGCAGTATCTCTTATTAACAACAGCTTAGCTGAAGAGTAGGAAACAATGCAGCTGGTAAACTTCTTTTCTGATTCATGGATAATGAGTTAGTCATTTTTCCCACCTCGGGATATTTATACAGTTAATTGGTGGCAGAGAAGATTGCTATTTCAAGGCTGAAAGAGGCACAACTGTGCATTGTTTTCCCATTCAGTGGTGTCCATGACATATGGTAGGCTTAAATCATAATACTTGCTAAATGGCTTAGCAACAGCAAACCGACTTTTTCACATTATTATCTTCTTAGATCACTTAGTATCTGCTAAAATAAATATTTTATTCTAACTGCATACCTTTCCTTCCTGTGTGTTGCTGGAGGTACACAAGGGATGCTCAGTAGCACAATTTTTCTCCCCAGACCTATCCTGAACACCACATCCAGGTCCAGTCATCCTGAGTGACATCTCAAGCATCTCTAAGGTCGTGGAGATGAACAAATCTGAATCCTGAGGATTTTTTCTGGCATGATCTCCCATTGTCCTGAAAGATATTATATCCATTGTGGGTGCAGTATTCCTTTGATCCTTAAGTAAGTATCCCTTTGGTTTGCATGTAGACAGATTACATTATCCACTTTATGAATAATACCACACTATTTGTATGTATTTTTCCTTCACCCTATTTGCTAGACACCTTTCTGAGTACAGATTTGAATGCTGGTAGTGACCTTGTGAAAACACCATCTTCATTATTAAAACCAGGTCATAAATACCCCTGGGCACAATGAAATGCCTCACCTGCAATTCTTCAAATAGTTTCCACTATGTTTAATTTTTTTAGGTGTATGAGGTCTCACACATGTCTGTTCACTAAATAGATATCATCTGGAGGTAGCTGAATATAGCATTTTGGCATCAAATAGCTTGCATACAGAACACTCAGAAGTACTGCTGGTGGATTTGGATTTATCAATGCACACATTTCTTGATTTCCTGGAACTGTTCATCGGAGAGAAAACCCCACTTTGGATAGGAAACTGAACTCCTACAAAGTTCACTGGTGTTGAAGGTCAAGCTTTAGTTCAGTTCATTAGAAAGACAGATGTTATATTCAGATTAGGAGCTACATTTTGGGAAAGCTTAAGAGCTTTTGGAATCTGTGGTTTTGGCCTTCTTTAAGTCTCCAAGAAATTCTTGCTCACTTTTTTAGTGACACTTGTTAAAGTTTTGTTTTGTATTTTCCCACCTTAAAGGTCTGAAAAAGTCCCAAGATATTTTTATGTAAAACACTCAGGTATGAAGTCGAGTCTCTAGAAATACATCCACAAGGTATCCCTTACAAAGGTGACTCTATGTGCTGTGGCCTGCTTAGATTTTCAGGCCAAGAAAGATGCCCTCACTTCGTGTTAAACACACAAAGAGCCAAGAATTCATTGTAAGGGCACCTGAAAGCTGCTACAGTGCTACACTGTCCTCAAGCCACCTGCGTTCGCAGGAAAGTCATAGGGCTGTCCTGTACCCTCATGTAAAAAAAATCTTTAGCTAAAAATAAATTTTCAAGAATGTATTGCAATCACAACTAGAAACCTGCAGGTCATGATGTATTATGTAACCAGCATTTATTAGCACTTATAAAAATGAATATAGCTACTCAAAGTTACCTTTTCATAGTAGGTAAATAAAAAATTCTATCTGGGCAAATGAGGACACAAAAGATTTGGTTGCAGTCATGTGATCTGAGGCCTCAAGGCTGCTTGTTTAGTCTAACATTATTCACTAAGGAAGAGAAATTTAAAAATATATATCATTTCTCATGCTATAGATATGATGAAGAGTAAGAGAAAGAATCTATGCAAAACAAGCCAAAACAGCTCTCAGCAACTATTTGTAAAGACATGAGAGCAATTAGTTCTTGGTAATGCCATATAAAATGATACCAACCCAAAGGACCACTTTCAGAAATGACCAACAATAATGACTTTGAGCTGGAGGGACTGATTCATAAAAGTACAAGGATATTGTTAGCTTGCACTCCTTGCTTTACCAACCATAATGTCAGCATTGGAAAGGGATTCTTTAGCAGGGTATGTGAAACACAGCTATAATTAATGGGATGAAGTCAAGGAAATAAATGGTCAAGATAGCAATAGTAAAAAGAATGATACAAACTGCATCCCTTGGAACATCTGAAACTAACTTAACCAAAGCATTAAAAACTGTGGCACCAAAAACAATCCTGTCTTGGCAGGGGAGTGGATGAGATGATTAAAGAGGTCTTTCCTAGGACTATAGATAGGATTGCAGAGGGGCTGTTGCAAGGGGACAGAACTATTTTTGTCTTTTATGATGACCATTTGATGAACAGCTCTATTATTTCCCAGCTGTCAGTGAGTAAGAGGAAAGTGTTTCCTGTGAAGTAAAATCCTTTCTCCAAGGTGAAGAATCAATTGAAGAAAAACACCAACATCACATTCCAGCGCTTCATTCCTTATTGTGCTTGGCATGTCACTTCCCCTCTTCTGCACAATAATTGGTCCATACCAGGACAGAACCAGCCTGTTCTGTCTAATAAAATTTTATTGCGTTGCTTTTCAAAATAACAATTCCTATACTGGCACTTTGAAGGCCAGGAAGGCACACAGGCAAGAAAAAACATGCCTACAACTCATTAAAGCTACTGGAAATGTTGCATAAGATGATCTGACAATGCAGCAGAGTTTGCCATTCCAGTTTCATTCCACTGATTGTTCTGTTATTTTTTTAATAATGAAGAACCGTCACCCCAAAATAGACTGTTTCCATAAGAAAGCACAAAGATAAAATTGGAAATAAAAGTCATTAAGTCTTATTATCTGCACAGTCATGCCAATAGTTTTTATTTTCCAAGGACCTTCTCAAATTCTCTTTTTTTTCCTCACAATTTTGCTCTTAAATTCTGTTGGAAAGGAGAGGAAAGGGATGAAAGGAAGTGGTCAAATCACCATGTTCTCCAGTGTTGCAATAATGTGAAGTTGGCTGTTTTCAGAATTGTCAGTAATTCCTATAAAGGCTCAACCCTCAAAAAAAAAAAAAAAAAACACACAAAACAACAACAACAAAAAAACCCCACTATATCACTGAGAGCATGCCCTTTGTCTGTGTTGTGGCTCTGACCCCTCCACCCCTCAACTTCCTCAAACCTGAAGAAGAACTGCCGGAGTCTGGAGATGATTTTACTTTGACTCAAAATGCCAGAATGTCCCCTCAGGGCTCTCATCTCATACTCGCAGAACCTTTAACTGGCTTTTAGGAGATTCAGGAGCCTAATACAGCTGCCTTAAATGTTGGTGTAAAGACTGGAAAGCTCAAGGAGAGGTCTGTATTGGGAGACCTGTGTTGGAGTTTCCAAGGAGGTTGCACATGAACCCTTTATTAGGGGAAGAATTTTTTTTTTTTTTTGAAGACCAACTACATCAAAATGCCTCTGTCTGCACTGGGATAAGTGCCTCCTCCTTTCCTTATAGCACTGGAACTCTCAGTCTGTAATTTCTTTTCCCACTCTGCTAGATAAATATGAATGGGACTGACTTGTCCTTGGCTCTTGCACAGGTAGATGAGGCAGTAGGCCATGGGCAAAGCCAAGAATAGTTCCCGCCTGCTTAAGCCCCTTCTGCAAACACCACCCTGGAGGGGCTTGACAAACAAAAAAAAGGTGGGTCATTGCTGGGCATGGCCCATTACACACACTTAAAGGATGGTGCATTGCCAGTGCACATTGACCCTGGAGGCACCGGCTCCTATTTAGGCCATGCATCTCTGCAGTGGCGGTGCTTGTAGGTGGTGACAAGTGAGCACAATCAGGCCGGTGGTATCGAATCGACTGCCTTTGTACTGTCTCTTTCTGTTTGCCTGTTTTATTAGGCTAATGCTGAAAAGAATTCAATTTTAAAAGGGAAAAAATGGAAAAGAAAAGCATAGTGCCATTGAGTCCTGAGAGCGCCATTGAGTCCCTAACTCATTCCCCAGATGTTTGCTTCGAGGCACTGGAGAGTTATAAATAGCCAGGAGCAAGAGTGCAGAGCAGTGGTATATACATTTTGTAAATGGAGCTCTGAGCAATGTCCTGGTTTCAGGACCAGTGAAGTCAATAATGGCCTAGAATCTACCTCCATGTGCAGGTTATTATAACATGGAATAACAATAAAAGTGTTCCTTGATTTTCACAACTTCAAACCATAAAGAGGAGGGAAAATGTATATTTACTTTGCCTTCCAGTCACTTTTTGTAGTTTTTATTATACCTTTTCCCAAAGAAGAGATGGAAAGAGCAATGCTGTTCATCACTGAGGAAAGAGGAGAAAGGAGGAAAAAAGACACAAAAGATTTGATTCTAACTTCAGTTCTGTTGGAGTCATTCAGGCTTAACTGTGTTGTAGTGAGTAGTAAAAATTATGTGAGCAAATCAGTATCTGGTTCAGTGGTTCACAATTATGTACAGCTTTGCAAATAAAGGAATCAATGGCAAAACCACTGTTGATTAGTTTACATTATTTGCAAGCAGTGGTTCTTCATTTATGGCTAAACAGAAGCACTATGAGTCATTCTATGAGAGAATTTGAAGCATGCAGAATAGTTAGCAGAAAGTGCTAACTGTATTATGGCCTAGGGAAAAAAAAAAAGATATAGTGGGTTTATCAAAATATTTAGTAAAGGACAAGTATATATGGGTAAGGCTTCTCCTGCTACTGAGGAACCTTGTCATAAAAGTCAATATTGCTGCATTAAATTATTCCAATAACAATTATGAGAATAGTAACCTCCTGAAACCAAGATCTGTGAATGTGAAGAAAAAAATAGTAAGTTAACTGAAATTTACATTTGTGTAATAGTTTGCTTGATTTTTTTTTTTTTTGAATGAAGTAGGATTATGTCAACCGCAGTCTTTGGTCCTCTTTCATTTCCTACCTATAAAATGGGATTGCCTATTATTATTACAAGGTGGCATATGCAGAGCTATAGGACTGTACTTTCTTAACCAAGAGCAAAATCTCTTCTAGGGAAAAGATATTTTCCAACTTGCGTTGCTGTAGACGGCAGATGACATCTACTACCTAACAGATGACAGACGCTTTGTCACTGCTGCAGCTAACACCATCGCTGCCACAAAAGAATCTATTTGAACAGGAGAAGCTATGAAACACTCGTGGCACTGCTTGAACACGCAGAGTAATTTCTATAGCATGCTATTGGCCTTGCTCCCATCAGCTTCTAAAGAACTTCTGACCGGTAACCTGAAGGTGCAAAGGAGGCAGATGGGAACTGAAACAAAGAAGACAACAAAAATGAACAACAGGGACCACCTGAGCAAACCAAGGCTAAAAAGAAACATAGCAGTCCATGATAATCAGGCAAGGAAAACTGATTGGTTAAAAGTAGGATGAGCCCAGTCAATAAATAAATAAAAAAAACACAGCACACATGCAGCTGCTTCGGTTCCAAAGAGTGTGTTTTGCACATGCTACTGAAGCTCCAGCTTGTATGATAGGGACATTAATCTACAGGCTAAAGGGGGGTTATATTATCCATTCCAACATGATTTTGTTTTCATTTTTATCTTGCAAGTGTTGTCATCTCCTGCTTTGTAGTGCTAAGACTTCTCTTTCTTACAAGCATGAGGCTGCACTCAGCAATGTGTGGTAATTAAGCCCTTTGAGAGTCATGCATATTTTAATTATTACTTGTTTTATTGTCAAAAGCTTGCCCACATAAGATGGAGACTTGCATTCCATGTGGGATTGGAATAAGGGTCAACACATTCTTTTAGAGCTCCAGATACTAAACAGACATTAATTTGTTTTGAGCTTTGCACATTTTAGATGAGCGTAAATCAAGATGTATAATGGGGAAAAAAAGTTCCTCCATATGTTGGAAAACTGAACTGAGGCACTAACTCCAAGTGACAAAAAGTGATGGCCGCAACAGAAAATGATTAAATGATTTGTTTAGCATTTATATAATGTATGAATGCACCTTGTCTGCATTAAAGCAAAGTAATGATTGGTTTTCCACGAGCACAGGCTGTGAATTTTAGCTGTATTCCCTTCTGGGATTCTGAAGTTCTCAGGTTCTGACTTATACAACACCAAAGACTAAACGCAGACCAGTTTTTCATCCATGAAATGGAAGTTAAATAATGCTTGACCGAAGTAGACAAAACAAGAAGATACTTAGACTAACTGGAAATATCAAGATTTGAAAATTACCTGATAGGAAAAGGGAGGGGAGGGGGATCAAAGACGTCCCAGGGAATGAAAAATTCCTTCACAATGCTTCCTGTTCTCTCTGTTATGCTAACCAAGGTAGGATTATGTTTCAGCTGCCAAAAGAAATAACATTTGTAGATTTTTTTTTTGGTCTGGGGAAGTGGAATAGAAAGATTTAAGACAGCTTTTTCCAAACTATTTGCTTTTTTGTCAGGCAGTCAAGTCTAGTTATTGTTATTAATTTGTATTACAGAACTACCAAGCTGAGACTGGATTTCCATTGTATTAGGTGCTGTACAAATATCCACTGAAAGACTAGTTTTACCTCAAAGAGACCATAGTCTAAATAGATCAGACAGACAAAGGGAATTTTGCCCTTAAGTCGTATAGCTTCTTAGGAGTAGAGTTTAGTAGTAGAGCTAGGAATTGCACTCGTCTCTTCTGAGTCACAGCCTAGGCCCTCACTTCCTGGAGTCTGGATCTGGAGGACAGAACTGTCATTGACTCACACACAGAATAGGGTGAGATTGGTCACCAAGTTCTTCAAGCCACTTGGTCACCTATGCTAAAGTACCTATGCTACATAGGTACTTTATAAAATCCCATCCTCAGGGCCCTAGATAGCTGAAAGAGCCTCAAAGGGAGGTTCAGAGTGTAATGTTCAGAAAGGGCTGAGTTTCTGGGTGGGATGACACTCTGCTCCTCACCTTATAGGGGACAGAATCGTGTCTAGAAACTCAGATAGCCTAAGTTCATCCATAAAAGCCTAAATGAACAGCCCAAAGGTCATGTTCTGAAAAGCAAAATGAGATGTCTTGTAGGCTTTTGGAAAGGTCCCGCAGCAGCAGAGGCCCTGAGTATGGAGAAGGCAGCATTACTCCCTGGTTCTCACCTGGGTGCACTGACACGCAATGCTACGTGCTATCCAAACCTCTGACAGAAAAGACGACTGCCCTTCTTGTGCAAACTGGAAGACTTAACCTTGTTCTCAGGCTCATATCGAAACAAAAGTCTTTCTGTAGAAAAAAAAATCGGAACGAAACAGAAGGTAAGTATAAACACAATCCTGTTTATTCTGAAGTATTTTACTGGGTAATTCCAAGCCAAACCTATGTGCAAATATTTAAAGTGCCTCTTGAATAATTTCGAGGGGCCTTCTTTTCTTTTCTTTTCTTTTCTTTTCTTTTCTTTTCTTTTCTTTTCTTTTCTTTTCTTTTCTTTTCTTTTCTTTTCTTTTCTTTTCTTTTCTTTTCTTTTCTTTTCTTTTCTTTTCTTTTCTTTTCTTTTCTTTTCTTTTCTTTTCTTTTTTTACAGGGGGGAATTTCCTGCTTCTTGTTGTTGAAATCCTTGCCTAGATGGGCAGAGGTGACTCCAGCTTTCTGCTGAGTGCGCCTGAGCTGCAGACAGGGAAGTCACCGGGCAGGCAGCACATTGGCCGTCCCCTGTTTCTCAAGATGCCAGCAGTTAGCAGGGCAGACCCTCAGAGGCTGCTCTCAGGAACAACCTGGGGTAAATGTTTAACTTGGTTCTGTGCAGTCTATGGCTTCTACCTTTCTTTATTATTAACCCGACCCCTGTTTTTCTTTACAGTTGCACAGCTGCTGGCGCAGAAGAAACAAAAGGACCCTTGAAATAACTTCCTTATGGAGGCATGAACAAAGGTAAAGTAGCTTTTATATTGTTTCCATACTTATACATTGGAGAGCAGCTACACATTTCTGTGTTTGCTTTTTTTCATTAGGGCAGAACAACCTGTCAATATCAGAAGTGTTCTCTTACTGTGTCTTTTTTAAACTAAATCACTAGATACATCTGGTTGATTCATCCTGATATGACACAAACTGAATAAGTACCTCTATGCACAGTATAAGAATATGCACAGTAAATCATTTCAGTTGTTAACATAAACCCAGATACAAGCTCACTCCTTTCCATTGCTCTGTTCTTCAGACTGGAAGTCTTATCTTTGTAGCTATTATATTCCTCTTAATTTTCTGTACTGTTCAGGTCTGGAAAGCTCTGCCTCCTCTTCTCCCTGGGGATCAAGATGTGAATTTACATCAGTTGGTTCGCTAAGCTCCTGTAAATTAATGTGCCATTGCTTTGGGTACATTCTGCTCCATCCTTGATTTTTTTCTCTGCTTACACTGTCACTTTTTACAAAAGCAACTAGGACACTTGTACCACAATTGTTCTGATTACTGGGTCAATACAGTATGAATACTTCTTTTAAACTAATGTTAAATATGTGTTTGCAATGCAGTGGCTTGAAATTGTACTCTAGAGAGAAAGTTTCACTCGCTCAACTCTGTTTTCATTTGCTGTGACATAAATATACATGGAAAATTATTTAATTGCACTTTAGCCTAAGTAATGTATCAAAGGGAGTCTGAATGAAGATCAAAAGAAGTTAAAACAAATTCTTAAAGGTTTGAAAAGTTCGTTGCATTGTCTTTGATTGTATTATCAATGTTAGATAAATATAATACATTATTTATAAATGATAACATTTTAGTAGGAATGTATTATGCAAACATCAGTAAAAGAAGAACCAAATTGTTTCCACTTCCAACATCTTCAAGTGTTGGTTCACACCAAAATAATAATCTGATGTAATGGAGCAACAGAAGGGCTATGTTTCCAATTAAATCCTCTAAGTGAGGTACGAGCTTCATGCTACAGTTTAAGTAAACAGTGTCTCAGCCTCAATACTTCCTTTAAGAAGACCTGAATACAATCTCCCCTCTACACTTCTGTGGAAGCATCTGCTGCTCAGCTAGTTTCTGTCATTTGCTCCCATCAAAAAATATTGAAATTACTTAGTGGAATAAATTAATACCTATTAGAAGAATGTCAGAATGTTGCTCCAAGTGAGCATGAAAATCCAAATCACAAGAAAAAAGTCAATGAGAAGTTGCATTAATTTCAAGAGACTCACTGCAACTGGCACCTTGGTTATGAAATATGTAGGAAGTCAATTGTGAAGCTCTGAACATGTTTCTACAATGACTGAATTCAGATTTTGCAGTTCACTGAAAAATTGAGAGATAAACAAACAAAGCAAATACAACAAAACATAAAGCAATTCTCTAAAAGAATGGGGGAATTGGCAAGTAGATAAAGAACGTTGTGTCTGTTCGAAGGTGACCCAGATCAGTAGAGGATGAATTTGCTGAATTTTCCTTCTTTTTGTCAGGATTTTAATGATTGTTAAGGGTCCATGGATTCCTTTCCATTGGCTGATTTTTTTTTTTTTCAACCTGGCAATTTGACAAAGTGAATGCTGGACTTTAAACATATTTGCCTAGCTTGTTCTAGGCACTACTAAATGCAAATAAAGACCTTGATATGAAAAGCTGAAGTGCTTTGAAGATGAAGGGCTTTATGGAGAGCCAAGGAACCAATGGACCACAATTCTTACAGGATTTGAAGGACGCTGCCTCTGTGAGAAAGCAAACACATTGGAAAGGACCATCAGGGGAAGGGATCTTCATAGTCTTCTCCTGGCTAATTACTTGGGCCAATAGAGCTGCCTCTGCTCAGCTTCAGAACTGGTGAAATGGTAAAAGTGGATAACCTTATTTGTGAGCTTTTCCAGAGAGAAAGCAGGAAATGGGAAGTGAATATTGTCTATATTAGGAGTGGGTAAACTTGAGTTAACTGCCTGAGTTAACTTGGATATTCTGCTGTAAAAGAGCCAGCAGCAAGAATCCTCTCACAGCAAGGCTTTGGTCTCTGTAGGATGGTGAGAGAGTGTTCTTTATTTTATTATTATTTTATTTTTAACAGTGCAATGCCAAAAGTGTTTTGCTCTTGTTTATACCAAAATCGAAAACATTCTGGCCCTATACCAAAATGGATGATATTAAAGTTCAATTTTGTTGTCTTTTCACCTTGACTTGCTTCACAGATGTACACATAGAAAGCAGAGAAAATATCCTTCTCAAGCACCCCTGCTCCACCCAGGCACTGTGGCTTATGCTATAAATAGATTAGACTTTGCTAGAAAAAGAAGTGCAAAGAAATAACTCCTTTCTGTGATTCACTCCAGCTCTTCAGGTGCCTCTAACCCACCATATAAACTCTACAGCGAAAGAATCGACAGGCTAGCAGCAATGTATCAAGTGTTAAAATGCAGTGATAATGATAAAAATAATGATCACACTATTCCCTGATATGATTAGTTTCTTTTTCAGAAACTAATGATGTTAAAATAAGTGGAATTATGTTACATTTCATTTTTTCAAGTCAATAAATTCCAAAAGAGGATTTGCCCTACTTTTACAATGTGCTTAAGGACTTACAGCGCACGATAAAATGCAGCTTTACTAGGGGTGTGAGGGGTTGACATACGGCATTCTCTACTTAAAGCTGCTCACTGTCTTTTATTTCTGGTCAATGAGGATTTTTTTTTTTTCATTTTAATCGTTATTCCTGAGACCATATGTGACCTGGAGAAAATACCAAAGTTTTCTAGTGCAAGGTTTTTCTTTCTTTTTATTAATTTGGTCAGTACAAATTCTTCACCCGACTTAGTAGCTGTTGGCTCAAATGATATTGTATCTCTTGTCTTTGCTCCTCTTCTTGCAATTCAGTTCTTGCCGAGCTGTCAGAGATGGGTAAGATCTCTGAGCTTTGCAGAACTGCCTGGAGTGGAATTCCTCATTTTGGGTCAAAGCATGAAACACCTAAGAAAACATGATATATCCTCAAGATTATGTTCTGTAATGTACAGAAATATTGGATGGTCTAATCAAAAATGCTTTGCTTTGGAACATCCATATGTGTACATGGTGTGAGAGAGGTTTGTCCAATAAGAATATTTTTATGGCTCCTATTCGAAGCCCTTCTTGATGCAGATTTTTTTAATTCGGAATCTGCTGTGCATAATTCTCCGCTTTGTTCAGCACAATGGCATGGATGTTGCCAAATAGAAACGAAGCACTCTATTGCAGGAAGAGAAACACTTTTTTTAAAAAAGTAAACTCTTCTACCAATTTTTAGAAATTTTCCCTCTCAATAGAAGCAGCAGCATTTCTTTTCAATGTTTCTTCTGGCCACCTGTCAATATGATTTAAGTATATAACACTGTGTAGGTCTTTGTTTGGAACTGCGGCTTAAAAGCTCTTCTGGAAAGGTTCTCTGAGAAGAGGGGAGAGTGCAGCATTTTACTGAAAATAAATTTTAGAGAATCAAAATTAATCTAAAATCAAAAAGAACCTTTTCTCTCTGTTGTTTCAGTGCTGATGAAAAGTGTTAGAAATAAACGAAGAAATAAATACAATAGAATAAAGATTCAGAAGAAGAAATGACTTGTTTGGGGCTTTGGCATATTTTCAACATTCAGAAACTTACACCTTGTCTTTTGCCCTTAGATCAAATTGAGAAAATCCTTTTAGGTTAATTTGTTTTCTAGGGCAATATCATATGAAACCTCAAATGAGAAAAAGGCTTTCTTTTCCCCCCATCTCTCCCTCTTCTTTCTGTGGTGGAAGAACGAGGTCCACGGCGGGGCCGCTGTGGTGCTGAATGGATAGCACTGCATTCTGCAAGCGAGGAGTAAAAACGAGGCTTACAAAGTGTGCCTGCAGCACCTTCTAGAAGCAAGTTGTCAAAAACAACACTCCTGCTCCCAAAATCCTGCTCGGTTTCCTCCGCAGAACACAATTTCTCCAGTCCAGTGACATTTTATGTATTACTGTAGGGCTCACAGCCACCAGCCATGGTTTGCTGTGTGGCTTTAATGGCATGAACAGAGTCGGGCTCCAGCCCCAATTGCTTACGGCTTAATTAGGTATGACACATTACTTCTTATGCTAAACTGCTGCAGGGGGATGTTATGTGTTGTTAAACAGCTGCTGTGTTCTGCCCGAGAGGGAAATCTATTTATGGGTTGTAATTTAAGTTGTAAAGTTTGTGGCCGTGCTTTGGAAACAGCACTGCTGTAGAAGCATGCCGAATTATTAAGAATGTTCAGTCACACAAGATAATAACCATAAAATAAGGGGTCAGACACTGGCTGGCCCCATGTGGTTGGTGTACCGGGTCAGAAAGCATAGGTCATCTTGAGTGCATGAGCTACTGCTGAGTAGCAATACCTAAGTGGTCAGAGACCATTAAAAATTACCCTCTGGCCTATGGAACTGGCTGGATCCAGTAAATAATGTAACTCTACTGGAGAGCCTGTACTTATGCAGTGAGAAGCTGTGGGAAGGATTTCCTGACTCACTGATGGATCTAGAAATGCAAATGTTAGTGAAAATTAAGTCTTTTGCTTCTTCTTGTACTTTGGGAAAAAAATGACATACTGATTCTCAGTAATATCGTAAGACCTAGGGGCTGACCATGCAACTGCTAAGGGCCAGGCTATTTCTATTTATCAGGTATCCCATTTGAGTTCTTCTGCCAAGAACTGAATATTTAGGATTTCCATGGCAACATATTTCTGAATCCATATTGCAGACTGATGTGTGTCAACTGATACAGGGTTGCAGAAGGTAGTGCCTGAATTTATTCAAGCAATCACATTCTCTTTTCCAAGACTAATGCACATGAATTCTGCGTTAGCAAACTGAATTGACAGGGATTCCATCTCAATGAACATTTATAATGTTCCAGCCCAGGAGAATAGCATTTAATTAATGAGTGGGATTATATTTACATAGCAATTATGACAAAGTCAAGGTTGGCTTTTTATGAAAGACTGTTTGCTGCAATATCTTGTTTGGTTGTCCAGGAAAGCTATTCCTTTATAGGTAAGGAATAAACCAGACTAAATGCACTCAGCTTTTACAAGTACTTCTTTTCATATTCTGCAGATAGCCACTTCATGAAGCCAACTCAATAGTCACATTGTGGTTGTCTTAGATACATACATTAATTTACTCCATTGTAACTTAGATGCTGTTTGTTTAACTGCACAAGTATTAATAGTTATTCACTGTTATCCTAAAATGGCTGTTTGGTGGCTAATGTAGAATTAATAAGAGATCATTCTAAATACCCTATAAATCAATGGGCATCTTTCTCCTCATTTCATTCAGAGCTGGAATTAGCTATCCTCATTGCAGTAATACATCACTGCTCACAAATATTAATTGTTTGTCCTCAAGACACCTCTGCAAGATAGGGTAATGCTATTGATTCTGTTACACAAATGAGAAGCTTGGCAGAAAGGTTTCCTCTGAATCATCCGGCAAACGCACATAGAGGTCCTGACCCTGATTGTCCCTTTGGTCTGGATTTTCTGGGAGAAGAGGAGCAGCTGGACCTGTGAGCCAGGAAGCAATTTCACATCCCATAGCTCTGCATGTTTACAGACTGACATCTGTATTTGTGTGTCTTCTTTGGGTGCTTAGCATGGAGTTAGGTTCTACAGATGGCTCTAGAAACAAGAGTGTGGTAAGGATTAAAACCATCTATTATCCATGCTATGAAAAAGGAGAAATATGCATGGCACTTTTGTTAAGCCATCTGAATACAACCCCTGTAGACATTAAGAAAAAAGACCTGTACTTCAAAGCGTACCTGAAATACCATACTTGTCTTTCTCCTTTGACTGTACAGAGAACCAGCATGTAGCATCCCCAAATTCCCAAGTGCTCAGAAGTCAGAAATTGGGAACATCACGTTCTATCTGATGCCAGACTGAGTGCTTTAGGTCCATCTTTGGTCCTTCAATAGGAGATCAGCGGATATCCCTAAGTGACTTGCCTAGGAGCATACTGTACTGGAGACAGGGAAATAGACTTAGTCTTTTGAGCTTTCTACTACAAAGAGGCTTTTCTTCTCTTAGTCTAGTCATTCACTCTTTTCAGTCTTATTGCCATGGAAATTGTCTCCGTAAATGGTATTAGAATTGCCTTGTTGACATCATTAGTAAAACATGTAATAGATAGCTGAACTACTCAGATATTTATCTTTAGGTCAACAGATTTTCAGACTCCAGAGGCAAATTAGAACTATAGGCTCCTTATTAGAGGGCTTAATTTAACTGCATTTAAACTTCATTAAGGAATTTTAAAAATGACCTTTCTTAATGATCTCTTTCTACATAAAGTATGAAATAAGGATATTGGATTACTTGGATCCTCGTTCTTATTACATACATGCAGTAGATGAGAATGCAGAAATTCCCTCATTCAGTTAGGTACTGTTGGATGTCAAATCAAAGACCAGGTGTTCCACAAGCCCATTTCCTTTCTTTGGTGTTTTATGTTTTCCCTGCCCTGTAATTCCCCCCAGGAAACTAGAAGAAACCCTCCTCCCCTCCACACCCCCATTAAAGTAACAGCTCTGGTCATTTGAACAATCAAGCACATGTTCTTACACTGTCTGTACCTTATGCTATCCATAAATGGTGATGTGGTAAGAAAAAACTATAGAGGAAAGGAAAGGAAATGACATTAACCTTTTCCATCTGATAAATAAGGGCTCTATTCAGCTGTAATAATCCACATCCTTCCCCAGAGATCCAGTTAAATTTAATACCTAAGGGCTCAGTTCATTTAAAATTATTTCCACACTGGCCAGCTGATTTCTTGGTGAATTATTCAGTCCCCAGACTGAAATATTCTCCCTGTGCAATAGCACTTGTGAAATGGCTAGAGCCCTGCTGTATCCCCCAATAGGGTGAATATCCTTTTAGAGTTATCAAAGGATCTGTGGCATGTGTAGAGCTTCTCTCCTGTTTATGTCCACTAATTTTAGTGAGAATTTCTGGACTGACTTCCATGGGATCACCAAAATGTAACCACAGTAAACAGCTTACCTTGGCCAATTTGCTGCTCTTTTCTGAAAGTAAATTCCATCTCTTTGTCAAACTTTATGTGTCTGCGTTTTAAAGATAATAAAAAGAAAGATTGAGCTTTGACTGGGTGGAAATTTGGAGCAACAGATTCCAGATAATCTAAAAAAAAAAAAAAAAAAAAAAAAACCCTGGATTATGAGGTTAAAAGCTATTGGGGTTTGAGGCAATGGACATAGATCAATGACCCCTACGATCTTGCTTGTGTGACCCATATTCCTAAGTATAAAAGACGGGAATTAAAAAGTTTCTTTTTTTTCTTTATCCCTTTGTGATACATAGATGGCTCTAGGGTGATTAGTATCTGCTCAGACTTACCTGCCCAAGGAACCTGAAAAACAAAGGCCGCTTGTTTGCATGGAGGAAGATGTTTTCAAAACAGCACAGAGGAGCAGCGCATATGAGATCCAATTGCAAATCAGTGGGAAACAGTAATCTAAAATCACTAGCAGTATTTGAAAATCTGATATTTATTACATTAATTGTATTAATCCTTAGCCCATTTAGAGCCATGGGAATATTATCACTGGCATCAAAGAGTTTTGGATTAGGTTCCTAGTTTATGAGACATGTTCTTTCCTCTTTTTTTTTCAAAGGGAGTGTTAACTAAATGACTATAATAAACTGAAGTTGTGCACAATTTTGCAACCTTTCTGATGTGTAATAAGCTGTGCTCTGAGGGCTCATTATTAGACTGTATTGAAACTCACTAGTTAAACAGGAAAAACAAGAAATCTGACCTCACTGTAGTACTTAATTGAAGTGCATTTATTGACTGATTTTAAGCTCTCATGGCAGCTCTGTTTGCTAAGAACTATGGCCCAGCTCTTAGCTCATATGTAGTCTTTGTGCAGGGGACTCAGCCTAGCAAAATGAGGTAGTTAGTCCCCACGAACACGTGTCCCACTTCAGGCGTGCAGGTTGGACTAAGATTGAGCAGGAAAATGTAGAAGATTGGCGCATTTTCCCTCTCTGCAGTGCCATTCAGCTTCTTTCCCCTCGAGGACCCCAGCACCACTCAACCCACGAGGCATCGATAAACAAAGAGATAAAGCAGGAGCATGGTACGGACCCTAAGACTGAGCTTCTGGCACCATGGGGCAGGCAACAGGGGTCAGAAGAGACAATCAATATCCTTGGACCTCCCCTGCCTCACTTGGGAATTACGCATGCTGCAAATCTTCGGAAGGATCCGGATCTCTGGCCCCATAATGCTGCACAGAGAGGATTGCAAATATTCTTTAGGAGTGCCAAAGCAAGCTACAGCTGGAGCCCTCTACTAGTAAATCTACCTTTGATACTGTAATACTAAGACCGGTGAATTATGGACATGCTTAATGCTAATACAGTATTATCCTCATCTCATCTGTATTAGAAATTAAAGCAGAAACATGAAGACTGTTACCTTGTTGTAACCTTAAGAACAGTTTCCCACTTCATGCAGCCACTCATCAGCTATGATTCATGATCACTGAACTTCGGTGCTGGCTGTGACCAGTTTTGTCTGCATTCAGTTGGCCTGTTCCACTGGCAGAAAAACCTTCTGAGCATTTGTGTTATCTCCCTGGAAATCTTAAAGAGGGAGCTGATTGTGCCTGAGAACTGATACAAGGGAACAGAAAGAAAATGCATTCTGAAAATGCAACTGATGACTGGACTGGAAAGCAACCTTGGAATAAATGGGGACATTCTTTCCCGCAGAATAGCCAATATTGGGATAGCTTAGCTGGTGAGAGATGGAAAAGGACAATACTGTATATAATATGATACTGATTTTGTGTGATACCCAGTCCATTCGCTTATAATCTCATTCACCATAATGTTAAATTGTACTTGCTATTTCTTTCACCAGTCCTGGAACACTTGTGATTTTGCTGAGCTGTTGCTCATCAGCCTGCTGAATGCGGTCGCGTGAACCGTGGTGACGCAGGTAGATGAAGTCTAAGAAGCTCCATTGTTATAAACCAGCTGCAAATCTGACCCAGTGCAGATATGGATGCTATTCAAGGAGTTTGTGATGCACATTTATGCAGATAATTGGTACTAGTCTGCTTGTTCACTGCAAACTGTGGAATGAGGAAGAGACAGCTGCTCTGCAGAGGACAGGACAGCAAAATTACATATTTCTGCAAAGCTGCCACCTTTAAAAAAAGCTAAAACCATTAAAGCACAAAAGAAACTGGCCTTTCTGTTCTTTCAATTGATTACAGATAGGAAGAAGTGTCGAGTAATCTGATACACACCTGAGACTGTTGCTCTATATGGCCCATATTGCACCATCTCACATTGTGGACACTGTGGTCTGCCAGAGACATTTCCTAGCTTTATTTTTGAGTGAACTGGCAGGGATTGCTACCACATTTTAGGTGACAGTGACAGAAAAACAGCTGCTCTCCATGCAGCAAAGTCAGATAATGGAATAGGACAAAAGCTTAAAAGAACCTGATTTTTATTGAAGGTGAAGGCAGCATTAACAGAGGATTTGGGAAGAAAAAATGGTGTCTTTCATTGTACACACTGCTTGTGGGGTGCCAGGATAAGCTCCAAAGCGAAGAGACATTAGTATTGCATGTAAATAACCCTTTCTACTTTTACCAACACCTCCTGCCTGAAGGCTTCACCTCCACCTATGAAGGCTACCTGAAAAGGGGATATAATTAGCTGTTGCATCAGTTATGAGATAGAGGTGGACCTAAATAAAATAGATTTGGGGTCAAATTAGTTGCTAGTATAATTGCTCTAGTTGCTTCAAATTTACTGCAAGGAATACCTTCAGCAAAAATTTTGAACTCACTGGGTTCCCAGGTGCAGTATATTTCTCATCAGCTCTAATGTGCTGAAAGGATGGGATTTTCTGTGAACTTTTCCCAAACAGTCTTGCATTTTTTTTCCCTCTTTGAGAGGGGAGGAGTTGTGCCTAAAAAAACAAACCCAACCTGCCGTTCTCAGCCCTGCCAACCTGTCAGTCCAGCCATGCAAGAGAAAGAGAGAGGGAGAGAGACAGAGAAAAGGAAAAGAGGGGATGAAAGAGGGATTCTTTTAGATCGCAGCAGACATTAAGGTAACTCACTGTTTCTTGTTTCCTCACTTGTGTTGCTCTGTGTGTATATATGTAAATAGAAATTCTGTTACCTTAGTTTTAAACTACCTAAACAACCTGAACAGGGATAAATAGTTTATCTTATTCAAGTGGAAGTGTGTTTTGAGTTGTAACCTGGCAGCTTGTTAATTATTGTTTGGAAAAAAGAGTCCTCTATTGCACTGGAATTCAGAAGGAGAGTTCATGTTCACTTGAATATTAAAAATAGGCAGAGCTGCAGTATTAACAGTCATGTCTATATAAATATCTGCTTTGGGAAGGATATTAAGCCTTGCAGTTTCAATGCTTGAGCCTGCCTCTAATTACTGAAGATTAGGTTAAGAACATGTATGAGGAGAGAAACTCTTCCAGAGCTGCCTGTTGCAGGGCTCTTGCATCTTCTGGTTGGTTTTAGCCACTGGTGGAGGCACCATACAGGACTAGTCAGACAGTGGATCTGATCCAGTTTGGCAATTCTTATGTTCCTCCGTTCCTGTCTGTCCATTCCTGGGGGGGGGTTTGTCCAACTGGCCACTACCAGAGGAGGAGCAAAGCTAAGGTGCAGCAAGACTGACCACATGAATTCTTGAGTTAGGAGACCAGAACAGTTGAGGTACTTTCAGTTCATACCAGAGGAAATTGAGGGTTACAGACTGTGAGAAATGTTGGCTGAAATGAACATGAGTCAGAAGAATCACTGTCCCAAATTTTGCCTTACGAGTCTGGTCTAGGCAACCAAATTGTTGGAACTCTTGTAGCAGAGAGGGGCCTGGCAGCAAAGACCTGGAACATAGGAAAGACACAGTTTTGTTAGCTGTGAGTGTCTGGAGCTGCATAAATGTGTCTGTGTGCATACCTGTGTGTGTATAAGGTATAGGTATATGTATCTGCTGAGAGATGCTGAATCCTAGTATGCCATGAAAATATGCAAACAAAAGTAAGAAAGGAATAAATATATTCATCCACCTTAGAGATACCCCTACTTCTATCTTTCGAAATCCCAAACAAAATTTCAAACTGCTCTGAAGACTCTGTGTTGTGTTTCTAAATTGTCAAGGCTCCAGGTAGGTTGCTTAGAAGGCAAATTGATGGATAGGATTTCCTTTCCTTGCCATATATTTAAGGTTCTCACTCCTGCTGTCTCTTGGATATAGCTATCTAATAACACCAAACAAATGAGTGGAACAAAGTTGAAAGGTGTCAGAAAAGGACAACACAGGCATGTTGCTCATCGCAAGGTTTGTAATGCACTCGCTGGGGGGCTGATTACATAATACTAGATTCTATGAGTTGTTGTTAAACTTCTTGAAATACTTGTGCCTATGTTGTAGTGTCCAAAGGAAGCTCTTTCCTGGGGAACTTTGCGGCAGTGGCCTCAATAGCGTTCCCAACTTGCAGAAGAAAGGCAGGTGGTCAAGGTCACAGCTCTGGTGGGAGAGATGGTCTGCCCGCTATTATAAAGAAGTTTGCAATGTGCTGCCTTGCATCACCCGCCTTTGTTCTGGTAGTCTGGTCTCCTGGGAACTCTCAGCTGGTATTTCTTATTACCCCTGACTCATTGCCCCAAAGGGATGGTGACACAGTGTGAGACTATAAGCTTTTAATTGGGCACAAAAGAATCTGCTTTATAGAAAGTGCTCTTTGGAATATTATTAAATGCTTTCCTGCTAAAGTCAGAGTGCAGAGGGAAGTGCTTTCTCAAGTGACCTAAGGAGACGTAGATGGAGAAGAGGAAGTGAATGCTTCAGTTCTGGTGGGGGTAAACATTCCTGCTGCCGGCTACAATAACAGAAATCAGTCACTGAAAAGAAGGAAAGGAGGAAATGTCTTTTAGCTCTTACAATCTGCAGAGACTTTACCAGCTGCCCTTACAGCATATTTGCATCTTTCTTTTGCCTTTTTTTTTTTCCTCTTCTTTGGTCTCTTTTTATTTAGATGATTTAAACCTGTGTAAAGAAAGCCTGGGGCATGTACCTGACTCATTCTATAATATTGACAGGCGTTTTTAAAATGGGAGCAGACAAGCAGGTACAAACATTCTGGTGTCCATGGTTCAGTAGTGCTTTTGAAAGGGTGTGAATGGATGGGTGCACCAAGGCTGCTGCCGCTCAGTCAGCCAGACGTGCAATGGATAAAATGATTAATCCAGGTCCTGTCAAAAGCAAGATTATGGTAACGTGCTAAGAAATGTTTTAGCACTACTTAGGAATGCCAATCGATCAAGCAGAGTTAACCAACTGCAAACTCACTAAGATCCATTTTATGTTAAGGCAAGCTCTGTTTTAGATGGGTTTCATTAGTGCAGCCATAATGATTCGGTAGTAAAAGCAGAAGTATCAGAAATACAATTTAAGGTCTTGCCAAGATTTCTATATCCTTTCTTTCTGGAGGGGGAAAGAACAGGGTTAGATGCGCAAGTCATTCCTTTAGGAAGCTCTGTTTCTAAAGAAATGAACTTCTGCAAAGGAATTGTTACCAGACAAAAGTGTTGAAATCTTTGAGAAATTCCTCTGCCACAAGAAGTTCTGAGTGTTCCTTCTGAGTAGAAGTTAGAGAACACTTCCAGCCCAGAAAAAGTTTCTAGAGATGCTTCTAATTCACCCAAGCCAATATTCTCTGGCATGAATAAAGTTCCCTAGCATGCTTGATACCTTGTTCTTTCTTTTACTAATTACTGTTCTTGCCATTACTGTTATCACTATGAGCCTCGTTTTGGTAATGAGTATATCTGATACCATTAACTTACTGTGCAATGAAAATATGAGACAACAAATACAAACAAGTGAGAAAAAGAAAAGAAAGACAAATTCAGAAAACTCTTTTCTATTTGCTTTTGCAATTGGGATAGCAGCTTGATCTGATTCTTCATCTCTTCTTCCGATATTGTAGAAGATTAGTTCTCCTTCCTGTCAGCTAGGAAGGAATGCTGTAACCCTAAAAGACATTGTGCTACTTTATATGAGGAACTATTCTTTTTTAGCTTTCATAATAGTAACACTGGTTCCTCTTTCTAAAGGAGTTAGAAGTCCTGCCTTAAGACTGCAGACAGGGAAGACTGATTCAGCTACTCAAATGTTATTTGTGGTGACACTCTGGACTGGAGAATTGGAACAGTGGAAAGACTTTCAGCCCTTAATTTCCTGTGGAAGGATTCAATTGAGGAAGCATTGAATTTTTTGTTTCTTTTTGCTGTCAATATGGTAGGTTGGGAGGTCGATACTCGCCTGAGAAGATCTAAGAATTAACATTTGATCAAAATCAGCACTGTAGCAATTAAATTGAATAGTCATTTTCAGACAAGTTTTCCCACACTCCAGCAAACACTACAAAATGTGAAATGAAGACTCATTAGGACAAAAGAGTAAAGCTACCTGGAAATTTTCTGCACATAAGAACTGAAGGCATCTCCATTCCTGAAGCAAGGGCTCCCCATTTTTTTTTTTCTAATGTTGCATCTCAAAATATTTTCAAAATGACAGATAATTTTGTGTATATCATTGTAAGGGAATTGGTTTTATATTGCAGTACCAGCATCGTCTCACGGCCTGTTCTGCAAGCTTTCATCCTAGCAGTGATCAGGCTTATTTTACTGACCAGATTTCGGACATAGCCAGATGGCCCATTTTGCTTTCCAAGAAATGCTGATCTTTAGCAGCTATGGGTGAATGTACACGTGATATAACTGGCATTCCCACTCCAAGATAGCTCGAATGGAGGCAAATCTGAACAACTGAGGTATTCACTTAATACATATAAAAGTAAATGCCATAAAACACAGCCTACTTTCCACCAGCAGTCTCAGTGGGAGAATTCAAACATTTCTATTTCCACTCACAAGTCTTAACCAGCTGCTTCACTATTAATGAATATCCTTTTAGTTTTCCACTAGTGAGGGAGAACTCTTTCCAGGAGTGGTTTGTGGTGAGATTTTAGTGAACTCTTATTTTGGCTAGACCAAGATTTTTAGTCTTTTCATGGCATTTTGTCACCCCAGCTAACTATTCCCAATAGAAATGAGAAAATTGGTGCCTCATGCAAAAACAAACATCCCTTAATTTCTATGGGTTTCTGTTGCTCAGATCTCAAAAAGATTTGATTCAGATCTTTTCAGTAGAAATAAATAATTAGCGCTCCATTTTATCTACATGAACCTGTTCAAATCAAGTTCAAAGACTGGGGCAACAGAGTTTTGGACTGAGGTGCAGTTGCCCTGGTAACAATCAAGAGTGAAATCAGAACCTTTTGAGCAGCGAGTGGAATGTGGTTCTACTTGGATGACAATAGGTCAAAGCATTTTAATGGCTAAAAACGTAATCCAGTACAATAGGATTTATTGCCACTATGTCATCAGATAGACGCTATTCCTGCAAATTCTTTAGTTTGTGACAGCCTTTAACTGAAATCTGTTTAGTGGAAAAACTTGTAAAATACCATTAATCATGTTGTTTTCCAAATCAACCAAAGAGGCTGTATGTCTCAGGAGGTTAGAAATAATATCTTCCAAGTGAGTGAAATTCAACCTCTCTGCAAAAAGCTCTAATGAATGGGTTTATTCTGGTCAGAATAAATGCTTCTAAGAACTAAAGGCTCATTTCTGCAGGGTGCTGAGTACTATGGTCCAAGAGGGTTGGAGAACTTTAGTATTTGCTTTACTTTAAATTTACAACATAATTTCCAATGATTTCTAGGATGGTTATTAATGTTCATAAACCTGACAGTGTATACTGATGCTCAGGATCTTGCAGAATTAGAATCTAAACTAATACTGGAAGAAAAGTGTCCCTGTTCAGCATGGCAAGAGCATGGGGCAATATTTCATCCCTTTTGCTGACATTTTTCCAACTGCCACTACAATAAGGATCCTCTTACTGTGCAAGATCCCAGAGAGTTGCTAAGAGAAACAAAGCATGAGATGAGAGTAGGGAGTGTTTCTGCCTTCAGCATTAAGGAGATGTCAGATTAGGGTGCCAAAAACCTTCCTCTCTATGCCCAATCCGTAAGAAACGAAGACTGACTTGGCTGTCTTTGGGATGTCAGTATGGGGCTTCTGTTACCCACAGAGGTATAAAGCCATCTGTTTCGATGACAAGGTAGCAGAAATGGCCTTTGACATTCATTGTAGGCTGGTGCCTCCCTGTACCTTCTACCAATTTTCCTTTCAAACAGATAGGTGTCATTGTCCTTCATTTTCCTTTAATGCGAAAAGCAGATCCTCTTCAATCATATGTCTGCACCATGCATATCCTTTTGCTGATGATAGAAGTCATTTACAACAATAAAGCTTCAAGCCACTGAGCATTCCTCTCTTTGCAATTATTATGTGGTTACAAAGAACAACTGAGCCAGACAATGACACAACCTGCTTGGTGTCCTCGGCCATGGGAAGTGGACTTTGAGCTTTGCGAGGATGTTCATAAACAGCCAAGGGTGTGTGAGAAGAGGAATGACCTCAAAGTTGCATTTTACACAGAAGAACAAAGAGATCTCAAATTCTGATTTGAAAAACACTCGAAGACCAAATCAATGGTGTAATGTCATAAATATCAACATGCATCATAGTGTTGTTGGAACCCACTTGCCACTTCTGCCTTTAAACACAAGTCCATCTCCTAATTGCTACACAGCTGTCAAGCTGCTTAAATGATGTTTGTGCTGGCAGTTAGCTGGGAGATAACTTCATCTTTCTAGCATTCCTATGCACTGAAGATTCATGCTTGCTTCTTTCCTCAGGATGTTTTGTGACATTACTGTTTTCAAATTGCCTTCCCCTTGTTACAGGCTTTCTGGCTGTCTTCCAGTTTACTTCCTAGTCCGCTTAATCTGTACTTTTCCTTCTGAACACAGTCATCATTTCAACTGCCTCCAGACTAACAGACCCAAGTCGGATGGTTTGTTTCTTCTATGGGAAACACTATTTTTTTTTTCAGTCTCAATTCCACAAATATCTTTTTAGCGTAAAAAGAACGTGGTATAGCACTGGTATGGCACCAAGCTAAGCTCATACGATTTGGAGCTTCTCAGGCCTTGAAAGCCATTTGAAGTTTAATTAACCACCTCGTGATTTGCAGATCTTTTGAGTGATTCTAGCTGAGTGTCAGAAAGACTCTTCATCTGTGGAGACAAGAAAAAAACAAATTAAGACCTACTGAGACACAAGATAAAAAATCACTCAGGCTCTGAGCATATCACTTTTGAGTTTAAATTTGTTGACTAATCATTCATCTGGCTCCCAGCTAATTTGGAGGGAGTCAGAGAGATATTCAAAGTAAATTTCAAAACAGAGAGTGAATTTCTCTTTAGTCTCGCAGATAGTTCAGTGGCAGGTTGCAGTCTTTGCTGACAGTACTCTTGTAAAGTTAATGTTTAGCAAAATATAGAGAGCAATTATTTTCATAGGTCCATTGCACCTATAAGGAAAAACAGAGAAGTTGTTTCCCAAAACAATCCTTGAGAATTACTTTGGCAATAAAATCAACTCTATTGCATTTAGATTTTTTTTTTCTCACAAGTGTTGACATTTGTAATGTAACAGATTTTTATTTGCTGTATTTTGCTTAACATCATCTTGATAAGATCTGCTCACTTATTCGTAGTGTTTGCCTTTGGGAAGTAAAACAGGAAAAACGTGGCTGTCTCAGCAGGTTCATGGCAAACATCTTGGAATGAGCTGAACCTCCCATAAGTATCTCACCCATTTGGTGGTATGGCTGAGTGAAACTTTTCCAAGCAAAGATCAACCATACCATAGAAACTTAGGACATGGGCATCAAGGGAGGCGTACTCAGCCTCTGTGCAAATCACTGGAAAAGGAAATCTTACAAAAAAAACTAAACTCACTTTTTTTTTTTTTTTCTAGAGGCAACTTTGATTTATTTATTTTTAAATAAGCTCTGCCACTATTGCAAACACTTTGATATTTTGTGTAGAAAACACTGTATTATCTTTCACTGACATATCTGAGGGATTTCCTGGTTGAATAGATTCATTATGTTGGGTTTGAGAAACCAGTTTGCTGCATTCCTCTGGTGGTTCATTGCAAAGCCTTCAGCAGGTATTTTACCTCTCTGGCTCTGGTCTCAGGAAGCTTGGAAACAGGCTTTAGCTCACTCTTATTATGTCCTTATAGTTAAACAGATGCGTGAGTGTTTTTCTTAGACTAGTTCAGACTATCTTCATCCCACCTCTCACCTGGGACTTCTCTGAAGTCTTTTAGAAGTTGAAGAAAAGAAATGCATGTGACTGAGAGACTCTTTCCATGGGGAATGCATGGAAGGAGTCATCAGAAATTTATTGACAAATCAGTCTGGTAAATGCAAGTTTGATAAGCAGAGGTTGAAACATGAGTAAAGAAATAAAGCAGAAAATAGTAGTAGAAAATGTTGGGAAATGAAATCAAATATTCCTAGTAGTCATTAGAA
The DNA here is from genome assembly GCF_059628265.1 of Tinamus guttatus. Classification (NCBI taxonomy): domain Eukaryota; kingdom Metazoa; phylum Chordata; class Aves; order Tinamiformes; family Tinamidae; genus Tinamus; species Tinamus guttatus. The sequence continues at coordinate 915,950 of NW_028288579.1, read as the reverse complement.
ATCAAATAAGGAATAAAACAATGGCAAGGAGGATAAAATTATGACGAGTTGTTAAAATTCAAAATTTACTCCATTGTGAAAAAGTTTTTTAAACTGTGCAGACCTGACTGTGATAGTCAAATTGAGTGCCCCATGCAGAAAATCCTATTGAGACGTTTCCAAAGGGGACTACAGCCGTATCCATATTCATACATGAAAGCAGAGTCATACAAGGCTGCTTAGAAAGAAAAATAATCATTTCTGACTCTAGTCATGATTGGTAAACTGGCTTCTTAAAGCAAAGTATTTGATTGCGGGTTTGTCTGACTACATGTGTTAATATCAGTCACAGAATTTCGTCATGCTTTTATTGAGAAAAAAAAAAAAAGTACTGATATATTGTTTGATTTGATCCTTAGCCAAAACTTATCTCAAACTCTTTGATTTGGAAATCAGTCTGGAAATCCTGAGGCAACAGATTTTTTTGGTAGTATTTGGTTAAAAAAAAAAAAAAAAAAAAAAAAGACAGGGTGGATGGTATTCATTTTATTTACCTGTTTTGCTTTGAATTTTTTTTCCTTCTCTCATTTCTAAGGAAGCAGTATAAAAGTAGTATAAGATGACATTTTCACTGTTCTACCCTACTTTGATTTTGAAAATTTAAAGACTTTACTGATCGTATTGGCATTTGAGATATTTTATTAGGTGAGATGTGACAGCTTCAGGGAATTATAATACAATTCAGGCTCAGGTCAGCGGCCCGAGGTTGAGATCAGCAGAACCTGGCAAGTGTTGCCTTCTGCACCACACAACCCTTAGAAGTTAATAACTGCTGTCAATCTACCTTGTGGTGAACTTTGTAGTAGGGGTGAAAAGTAAATTAAATAAATAAAGAAAGAAAGAAATGAAGATCCTCATGCTTCTTAGTCATATCTTACTTCACTCATCTGTTGAGCAGAGCTCACTCATGCTGTTAACTTATGATTCTGTTCTATTCTGCTCCTTATGTGAAATACAATAGCAAGGCAGCTGATCCAAAATCCATTGACACCAACACAAGTCTTTCCATTGTCAAAGCTGAATTGGCAGGATGAAAACTTGCACAGGCAACATGAGGGTTCTCTGATCTTCACATAATGCTTTGGATAAGGCCACGTCACCTCTTCTTCTCTCAGTTGTTTTTTGGATGTGTGCACTCACACGTGCACACGTGGACACAACTGTAGTGGCACAGGGGAGCACTGGAGCACACTGAAGTGTAGGAGGTGACTTTATACTCCCATGCATTTCCTTACCTAGCAATTCTTTTGCTATAATTTTTTGAATAAAAAGCCTAAATGCAAAGAGAAGACTCCGTGTTCTTATGTCACAGTGCCCTTCACTGGGTATTTGGTTTACAGTGTGCTCCAGAAAACAGGATAAAAAAGGAGTCTGCTTTCTTCCTCGGGAGCAATGCTGTGCAATGTGACATAGAACAAAACCCCCTGCCTTCCCCCAAAACATACATTATGAACAACCTGTTGTGTTTTGAGAAAACATACAACACTGAATTGCTGCAAATAAGAGAGTGGAGGGTGTTGGCCCTTTTATCCGAAAGTGCTCAGCATTATCTAATCTGACTCGATCATTGTTCATGACCTGCCATTTACCTATTGTTGAATGCAAAATTATATTACGTCATGTCTATTAAGAGCTGCAACAAACTGTTCTGCTGTTCCCTGCCAACAAGGTCTGGTGGAAAAGTTCCTCAAAGAGTTTTTCTTTGCCTCTGCAGACTGATTGTAACCCATCAGGCTCAACATGTGGAGAAACCCCACTGCAGAAATGCGCAGAATTACTACAATGAGCCTTCCTCGGCTCAAGCCTCAGAGTGTCTGGAAGAGAGGGAGGAGGAAACCTTCCTTATCACTAGCACTTGTACTCACTAAAGCCCGGGGGTTTTCTCCTATGAGGTTAGAGAAGGTGAGGTTTTCCACAGGAAAAACACTGGATAGCAAGTGCATCTTTGTAGTTGACCCATATTTGCGTAGCTGCTAGGTTTTTGAGTCTGGAAGAGTGCTGCCAGCTAGATTTTCTTTATATACTAAGGCTCCAGAGGCCCGACAAAACATAAAGGCTCTTTGGTGCTCCCAGCTCAATATGAAAATGCATATACCTCATATACACCTATGCCTCATAGAAGCTGCTGGGAGCTCTATCCGCTTGCTGATCCACTCCTTCCTGAAAGGGTTAAGAGGAGGAAGAGAGTCCTGTGAGTGAGCGGCTCTGCATCTGCACCCCTGCCAAATTGTCTGAGACAAAGAATGGCAGCGAGGCCCAAAATTGAGAGTTTCAAGTTGCCAGCACTTTCCATTTCTCATGGTATTTCAGTGTTTCCACTGCCTGTTCCTGGCTAAAACCAAGCAGTGCATACAGTGCAAATAAATTAAAGTAGACATTTTCAGGTTTCTACAGATTTCGAGAGTTTAGCAAGACAGAGAGTTGTAAGCAGGGGGCTGGTTCACTTTGAATCTGTCCTGTGGCCCTGAACTTGGTCACCAGCCTTCACCAGCAGCAACAGGTTCAGAGCCTGTTCTCCCTGAGGTCAGGTGCCAAATCTCTTCTTTCCTTTCCCCCCCCCCCCCCCCCTTTTTTTTTTTTTAAGGAGATCTGGTTTCACTTAGATGAATTAAATGTCAATATATCTGTTACTGTGAGTTTTTCCAATGTAGATTACAGCACTCTTGCATGGCTTTAAAATCTGCGCAAGTGTCTGCTGCTCTGTGCTATTTATGTCTGTCTTCTAAAATGTTTAATAAACACTTTTATATTGATACTTTAAGTCTTCTCTCTGTGTTGAGGTTTTGAATATGGAATCCAGGAAATAGCCTTTTTATCCAGCCCTGAGCCTAGCCTATTCAAAGATTGTTCAATCTTCAAATAAAGAAATAAAACAAGACTTTTATTTCTTTATTTGGAGTTTTTTATTTATTATGGACCTAAGAAGATTCTGTGATCAAAACTGCCAACTGAGGTGTGATCCCACTCCTGCTAAAGTCAGCACAGAAACACATAGCGATGGGAAAGTGTTTCTGGTCAGGTTCTTCTGTGTGAGCCCTCTACTACATCTCTGCTTCCCAGATGCATTTGATTTGGGTGATTTTTCATTCCTCTTCCCGTTATAGAGATGTCCCTTTATCATTTGTGGATACCTGAAATGGGATGCTGGGCATTAGAAGTAAAAGAAATACTTGTCACATAAAATTGTGTTAATGGTGAGACTTTCAGGTGTTTTCCAGCTTGATTTGTTAGAGAACGAAAACATCAGATACTTTCTAAACTGAGAAATCACTGAGCTTTTTTATGCTTCCAAAGAAGATGCATAAAAGCTTTAGCACCATAATGATCTCTACCTCTTACAGGCTAAGAATGAGACTTGCAATCCACACAGGCAGCAAATTTAAAAGTCTTGTATGTCCTGAAGCCTTCCTGTTGGAAACTGTTGGCCAACACCTCTGTAGGACATGGGCAGGAGACAGAAAAATGGTGAATTGGGATGTGTTCCAAGCCTGCTCTGGGGAGCACATTTCAGAGCAGTATGGAGCGGAGCAGAAAGGACTGGCCATAAGTATTATGAGAAGCTAGATCCCTTTCCAAAGAAGAACAGTGAAAGGAAGGAAGGAAAGAAGGAAGGAAGTGCTTCAATGCTATCCTGCAATAGGTTTATTTAGATTTTGTGGGGATTTTTTTTTTTTTAAGGAACAAGCATTTGAGTCAATTCCAAGGCAGCTCAGAAGGCTACAGCTCATCACATTTCTGGTCTCTGAATTGAAAGTTTTTCAGGGTTACACAACAATGACTAAAACTGGAAATCTTTCAGACCGTTTCCAAAATGCAGCAGGAAACTGAGGTGACTGCTAAACCAATGCTAGCGTGTGCTGTGCTCGGGGTGGGGGGCTGGAGTGAGAATACCCAATTTCATTTGGAGGATTCAAGTTGTTTTCCTTTTGATTTAATCTCCTTCTCAGAACAGAATTATTCTGGAACCAAGATGTTCACATTGTTTTGTTTAATGTTTTACAAAGAGGCTGTTGACTGAAGTTGTCACTGAACAAAAATTCACCCCTACTTGTTTGCATAATGGGAAAATAGAGTCATAAAATGGGTGTAACAACAACTCAGAAGGTATTAGGTTAAGGTGCAATAGGAGAATTAAGCTTATAAGATAGTGAGCCCTAAACTCAAAATGCCATAATTAATTTGGAATTAAATTGGAAAATGAATTTACTGAAAGCCTTTAAAAGATAAAACTAGATACTTCTACATCACTGCTGTTCTGAGCAAGTTGAAGAAAATCAGAGTTCAAGTTCTGCTGCTGCAGCTACTTTATCCAGGAGGGACTAGATAAAAATAATAAATACAGTAGAAAGGCTTGCTTCTGCTGTTTCCTTTCTAGTACCTCTTCACTGGGTATATGTAGATACTGCTTTAGTTGCTAATTCAACCACTGCACTGCTTTAATCCCTTCTAAATATGCAAATATTACTTACCTCTCATATCTAGCTGGAGGTTGATTTTCACAGATACCAGTTTTGGTGGCCAGTATGCTGATCCCAAGAAGATGTTTCCGTAACCAACACAGCAATATTCTACCCTTGGGTCAGATAATTTATAATATCTTGCTGATTTTCAGAAGTCTGAGACTGATACCTATATGCTTTGGGAGGAATTCTGAACCATTTGTGGTATGCTGAGACTTCTCTATCTCACTTCTATCCTGCCTAGCTTTACTGCTCCATTTTTAGATCTGATAAGTTTTTATTTTGGTGGGGGTGAAAGATAAGAAAGATTAGCAGTACTGTAAATTTCATCACACTTCCTGCTCTAAAGAACTGAACAAAGTGCTAGAGGAGGTCCATGATGTGTGCATACATGCCCAGAAACAACAACAACTCCATAGAAAGTAAAAGCAAAAATAAGCAAGGCTTTGTGTCCTAGTGTTAGAGGAAGGTGAAAACACTTCTTGGCAACATCTGAGAATCATTTACAGCAACTGATCCATGAGCTTTAGTGAGCAGAAAATGTTTTAAAATCCTCCCCCACTCCCTTTGCTAACCTTTACCAGGTAGCAGGACCTCTAATGCAATTCATACTGGTTTCTTAAAGTTGTGTAAAATATTTTGTCCATTTTGAAAAACAAGACTGTGAAATGTCTCTAAGACTTAGGTTCCTAGGTCTGTTTAAGATTTGGTAATAATAATCATCTTCAGACTGTTCTGCAGTTTCAGTAGACTGAGCAATGAACATCTGACTTTCTATCCTCACCACCTCGCCTCTGAAAGAGGAAAATCACGTGTCTTCTTATTATCCCCATGAATGAAGTGTGGAACATAACACTGACTTACATAATTAAGAAATATTGAGGGAGGTTCTTTTATACTTCAAAAATGTCCTGAGCAACATCAGACGATGTAAAAGAGTTATTAATTATGACACATAATTATTATTTTGCTCCGGGGACTTTAAAAAGTAGCCTGGAAAAGTTCAAATTTGGCTCATTTTAAAGCACACCCAAAATACTGGGCAACATTTTTAGATGGTTTTGATTGACTCAGGAGGCTATTTCCTAAGAATTTCAAGCACATTTGGGATCTTAGGTCATTTGGGGCATGTCTCCACTATGCTGTGCCAAGTGGCTCTGAGCAATTCAATTTCCAACACACAGAGAGATTAACTCAGTCCCTAAGAGCAATATATACATGTGTTAGTGCTGCCCTGCACTGATTCTGTACTACTCCATCCAGCTCTAGAGCTAGAATATTTGGTGCAGGTTTGGGAATCTCTACTCATATTCCCTTTCTTATTATAGACATGCAATTAACTGTTTTGCAAAGTCCTACCCATTATCCTACTGCGTGGCTTCATTTATACCAGCCAAAAACCCAGCACAGATAGTCATGAGCATAAATATATATATATTACTATTACCTGTGCTATGGAGGACAACATAAATAGGGTCAGAGTTCCTGGTGCAAGATACTTTACAGTTGCATCAAATTTCTGTCTCGGGCACATCAGAGACTACCGAAAGTCAAAGTGAACTTTTCCGCATAGCTGCATGTGTGACAGTGTGTATGATTGCTGCCAGCAACAACAACACTTAAAGATCATGCCAACAAAACACCATTTTTGAAATATAATGATTTGCTGATCGCAGCAGTAGAGAGTGGAATCAAGTCAGTAGCTTTCATTTGGGAGTTATTTTGTCCCTTTTAGAGTCCCAGGATGTTTGTGAGTATTTTCAAGGGATGAAAGTTTGAATCCGTCAATAATAAAAACATTATAAGCCTAAATGTGTTTTTTATTTAAGGTTATATTGGCTCCTCATTACAATTTGCTTCATTTTCACACCTCACATTATGAGGTTCTTAAAAAAATAACTCAGTAGTTTCCAGGTTTTGTTTGTTGTTATATAAGACTTATAAATGTTAGGTCAAGAGTCTTCAATGAACTAGGCTCCAGTGTTTGTTTAAAGCCATGAGTAAAGCAAGTCATATGAATGTTTCCAAAGTCTGTATTCCAAGAAGTATTTTTGGAAACATTAATGTTGTGTTTTTTAATGAAGGCCACATTCTGAGGCTACAACACCATATGTCACATTCATTTCTGTACTTAAAAAAAAAAAAGAGAGAGAGAGAAAAGAAAAAAGAAATGGAAACTATGTTTGGCTTTTAAGTGTTTTTGGAATAGTGTCTGTGCATGCCTGTCATTGTTCCTTGGATGGAAGAGGAGTTCTTGGTCTGTTAATCTAGTCCATCCAATATATATTACACTCTGGGCCTGCCTCTCTTCTCCCCTAAAGTGTGTGCAGTCGTTTATGCTCAGGCAAAATGAATGAAGAGCTGAGGAAAAAGACAACCACTGGGAGAGGTTTTCCTAAATTCATTTTCCATGAATACATTGGCTTCTCTGTAAACCTGCATGTGAACCTTTTTTCAGCTGAAACCACCTTAAAAATGTGGAAAGCGCTTTCTATTTTCCATTGAAAACTTAAAATTTTGTGAGGTCAAGTGATTCTTTTCCTGCAACAGTACCCATAAAAGAGTATCTGCCACTCTGCTGATTTGACAGTGTTTTGTGCGGTAGCTGTTGTGATGTATGATGGTCTGGAGACTTGCTGGGAAAAGGAATTTACTTTTTTCAGTGCCGTATCCCACCAGAAAATCATAAGCAAGCAGTAACTGATTTCTTCTACAAAGTCTTGCCTCTTTTATTTGGTTCTAGTTGGTGGAGGTATCAGTTTCTAGCATAATTTCTTGTTACTAGTCGCCAAATGTATAGCCTGGCACTTTGTACCACTGAAAATCACATAGCTACCATCTGCAAAGGCATGCATTTTTACTTTCTGACAGAGGAATCTCCTAATTTACATCACTTCCTAAATTTGTGTCATCCACAAATCTCATTAACATACTGAATGTTTTTGTCAAAGTCATTAATAAAAATGTGAATACTTTGTGGTGGCCAGATTTTTTTTGTTGTTGTCTTAGGGAATGATCTGTGATGGTTTCCAGGACTTCAGCGAGGTTTCTTTCTCATTTGAAATGTAAATATGTTTCTACAAATTGAACAAATATGTGTCTCTAGCACTAGCCCAGTAAAGTTCAATTCCATGATCAGGTTTTTCTGGACAGACTGAAGTGCAAATAATGATGAATGGTTGTGTGGTTATTTCATTTTCTGGTAAAGACACATTAAAGAATTTGCTTGCCCATGCCACTGAAGTCTTACAGCAAAATGGAGATTTTTTTTAGGCATTCCTTCTAATGTAAGAAAAAAAACAAACATACAACAGACCAATAATTATCTCCAACATGTTGTCTACCTTAAGGAGGTACATGCATTCCTATGAGTGTTCTTGAGAGCCCATCCTGATTTGAATGCTATTTCTCCAAAACATTAGAAGAGATGCATAGAGTAGGGTCACCACAAAGGTTTCTGATCTCTGTTTTCATCTTTCACCAAGTTTTAAGACAGATCTGGAAATTTCTAGCTAAGTTGTATTTCTAGCTGCCTTATGTTTCCAGGTTTCTGAATTTTAAGTTATTTTGTATAATTAATGTCGGAGTCTGTATTCTTCAAAAAATTGCTACACAGTGGATGTATTTAATGTAGGTGTTCCAGAGTCCCAGCGTAGGAAATTAAAACAAAAATAACATTTTTCTTTTATTTTATAGATTTCCAACGAACAGGGAAAACAAATAGCTACTGGGATCACATGTGTTTGGTGAACTGATGTTACGAGGCAGATATGAAAAAGACAACTGAACAGAGTGGTTGCTACCAGCCCGTAAACACAAAAGGAAATAAGCTCAGTTATCAAGGCTCATGTCAAAAAAGGCCTGAAAAGGAGATGAAAAGATTGCAGAAGAGATTTCTACACAAGGATGGCAGCTGCAATGTATACTTTAAACACATCTTTGGGGAATGGGAGAGCTACGTAGTAGACATATTTACCACATTAGTGGACATCAAGTGGCGCCATATGTTTGTGATATTCTCATTGTCCTACGTTCTTTCTTGGCTGTTTTTTGGACTAGTCTTCTGGCTGATAGCAATCCAACATGGAGATTTATTCGATGGTGAAGAAATAACTCCCTGTGTTGCAAATGTTCACAGCTTCACAGGAGCATTCTTATTCTCACTTGAAACCCAAACGACCATTGGTTATGGTTACCGCTGTGTTACAGAAGAGTGCTCTGTTGCCATCCTCATGGTTATCCTACAGTCAGTATTAAGCTGCATCATTGATACATTCATAATTGGAGCAGCCTTGGCTAAAATGGCCACAGCTCGCAAAAGAGCTCAAACCATTCGTTTCAGCTACTATGCTGTAGTAGGCTTAAGGGATGACAAATTTTGCCTCATGTGGCGCATTGGTGATTTCCGGCCAAATCACATGGTTGAGGGCTCCGTGCGTGCTCAGCTCCTGCGCTACCGGGAAGACAAGGAAGGCAGAATGACTATGGAATACAAGGACTTGAAGTTGCTAAATGACCAAATCATACTTGTTACTCCTGTGACAGTTGTACATGAAATCGATAGCGAGAGCCCCTTGTACGGTCTAGACCGGAAAGCTCTGGCCAAGGATAATTTTGAAATCTTGGTTACGTTTGTCTACACAGGTGATTCAACAGGAACCTCACATCAGTCAAGAAGCTCATATGTTCCCAGAGAGATTCTTTGGGGTCACAGGTTTAACGACGTCTTGCATGTAAAGAAAAAATACTATAAAGTGGATTGCTTACAGTTTGAAGAAACCACAGAAGTTTATGCTCCTTACTGCAGTGCCAAGCAACTAGATCGGAAGGAACAAGAATGGAACAGAACTGAGAATGCACAGGAAAGAGAAACAGAGACGTCAGCAGTGGAGATCAAGTCATTTAGCACAAACCAAAAGTCATTTAGCGCAGTTGCCCTCATCACCAGTTGTGAAGATCCAGAAGACCCAGTGGTAGCTGTCAAGGAGCCTTCTGCAGAAGTTTCTTATCAGAAAGCAGCTGTGACCTTAAGTAGACTGTCACTGGAATCCCAAATCTAGCTTTTCACTACATTTAAAATCACTTCCAAACTTCATGCAGCATAGCTTTTAGAATATAAACAATGAACATATGCACAAGTATTTATATTATAAACCTCACTCTGACAGCATGCCTACATTGCAATACGGAGCTCAGCTGCTTGAATGAGCTCCATACTGTTTAGTGTGGGTATCAGTAACAGATTAGCATTGGCACAGTAAAACAGCTTGCCCTGGGTTGACTAGACAGCTACTGTAGTTGAGCAAACTCATTCTCAACTCTTTACTACCCCACAGGGACCAATGTTGGACATGCCAAGACAGCGATAATGATCTAGTCAGGGAACAAAAACAATATAGTGTGCCCCGTAGGTCAGATTTCTCGAAGCTGTCTAGTTTATTTGGAAGCCCAGATCCCAGTTGCTCTAGGAGTCTCTGAAACTCTCCCAGCATCAGAGTGAACGATTGCTCTTCCATGACAAAGGCACCTCTCTAGCAAGCCAAATAAAGCCAGGGATTATACTAGGAAATCTGTGGGCTCTTCATTATGGGAGGAAGTAAACTGGCATGAAAACTGAGCCCAGTATTACTGGATAGCTCAGAAACCTGCTCACACCCTTCCCAGTCCTGTCGGCTCCACAGTTGGATCCTGGAGAGTTTTTCTAATTTCCTGGTTCCGAGCCATTCCCAGAACTGCCCCTCCCTCGGCAGTTTGAGGTATGTGGTATGTCAGATGGCTCGGGTCTGCATGAAGATTTTGTTTCATGGCTCTGATGGCCAAACCTGCTCATTTGCATCCTTCAGAAATCAAAAAAGGACCTCAAGTTCAAACTCAAAATCAGCAAAACCAGGTTCAAACAGGAAGAACAGCCTGATTTCAGAATGAGCTTTCCAGGACTTTGACTCAAAATGTCTTTTCATTTCAGAATGTCAGTCTTGCTTTTATTTTGGTATATTATGCTTCTTTACAAAGAAAGAAAGATCAATCTGGAGACCAAACAATATGGATTTGTCAAAAAGAAAGATTTTAATTTACCTTAAGTGATTTTGCAAAAATGATCCTTCACAGAGAAATTCAACATATTTCAGCTGCCAGCTCAATTTGAAAAAAGACTAAATGTCAGTATTTTGAAGTTGCCTATGACATGGAAGTTCCACACTCTGCACATTTCTGTTGTTATCTAATATATAATATTTTATCATGCCTTTGTACTGATGATTATGGTTAATTTGAATCATGTTTTAGTTATCATGATAACATAGAAATAATTACCTCTGATCTTTTGCCTAAACTGTGATTTATCCACTAAGAAGCTAAGTGTCTATTTACTGGTCAAGGATCTCTAGTTATTGGCAGTCTTTTTGTCTTCACAGTAGAGCTCATCCCATTCTAATATGGGTGTTGAGAGAGCTCAAGGCAGTAGGCTGGACTGATCCTGGAAATGTCCATCCATCTCTATTAATAGTTGAAGGAGATAGGATGACTGGTGTGGAAATGTTGGCTAACTTTTAATTTTTAGAGTGCTAAATTGGGTCAGATGAGTCTATCTCATCATTCTGAGTGACAAAGTTTTTACTAATTACTCATGTATAATGAAGAAAAATGGCATGCTGATTTTTTTTTCTGAGCCTTGCTGCATTTTTTTAAAAAAATGTATCTTGCATTTCATTTTTGCTAGCACTTGTATTATGGATCATATCTAAGCCCTTTAAGTAAAACCAACCATATTAACAAGCCTGAGGGTAAGTGATTATTCCTGGACTCCTTAATTATCCTATATAATATGCTGAATCGTTAGCAACATCTGTCAATAACTGACAGAAGAAAACCTCTCATCCTGGAGGTATCCTGGTTTTCAGGGCTGCCAAACAATGGGGAAATGATCTGAAGAAAAAAAATGGGAAAGAATTTAGTAGGAAAATGTATAAAGCACTCCATAATTATGTGGTGTTGCAAAAAACACCATACAGGATGTATAAAATAGAATATAATCATCACAACATGTAATCCTTCCACACTTCGAAGTATCTTTTCAGGATCTTGGCCTGTTGGCATTATTGGATGTTGGCCACCACACAGAATAAAATCCCAAGATCTAGAAAGTGAGGAAGTTTTGAAATAGCTGTAGGTGCTTGAGTCCAAAGAAGAGAAGACAGAGGAGATGAGAAACAATCTTCAAATACACACACACACAAAAAGAAACTCAAGGGACAGTCTGTTCCCTATATGTGGTGAGTAGGACAGGAAGTGGGTTTAAACTGAAGCCAAAAAGTTTAGTTAGACGTTACGAAAAACTGGGTTCAGGAAGGTGGAAGAGCAGTGGCCTAGGTCTCTGGAAAGGGGTTGAGATATTGGTGATGGCTTTTAAGAGCCAGTTGAAAACCAGCCGTCAGGAATGATACAGGAAGAGTCAATCCTACCATGAACTTTCCAACCATGTTTTCAACAATGATCCTATGATTTTCAGGGAAAAAAAATGCATAAAATGAAATCTACTTAATTAGCTCACTCTACAAATAGTAACATGCATAAGTATTTTCTTAATTACATAGATAATGCTACTTAGAGGTATGAGATAGTACTGAGATAAGCACTCAAAATCTCTCAAACATTTTTTAAAAATGGGAATATTTCAACTGCTGTTTGCAAAGGTAGTTTCTCTACTAAGCTGTGAACTTAGCTTCTACTAACCTCTCTCCCCAGTATATCTCGTGCGAGCCTCTTGTGGTGAATAAAATTCTTTCCTTAGAATGACTTTCCTGTAAGTGAAAGTACCAGGAGTTAGAATCAGAGTATGGTCATATGCTTCTTGGTATAGATGCACATAAATATGTGAGCATGTATAGTAATGTATGCTTTGGCGTATAAGTCAACCACTAACTGATGAGGGTCAGGAAGAAACTTCTCTCCTGGGCATGTTAATTCGTAACAGGCTACTATATGGTTTCTTCTACTTTTATCTGTAGCATCTGATACCAGCCGATGCTGGAGACAGGATATTAGGTGAACCACTGCTCTCAACCAGTCTGGATTTTCCTGTGTATCTCTGATATTTTAATTACATTTATCACAGTATAAAGAATTATGAATAATAATGTATAGCAATGCACACATTGCAATTTTATGAATAAAGACACAGAAATAAAGAACGAGCTACTATCACATACCATGTGAGAACACATTTTACTTCCATATCTTGTGCACTGAGAGGTCAGGGAAAGATTGGTGAGTTGCAGAGCGGTCCTTTGATATGAAAAGAGGCCGAGTTACGAGCAAAACCACAAAGTTAAAAATATATTCTCTAAATGGATGCTTCTTAAGCATGGCCTGTTTGTTTTGAGGAACAAGCCATTCACAAATCTCAGTTACACATGAGTTCCTGAGGCTCCCCTCCACATGCAGACACTTCTGCATGGTGCTTGTACCAGAACTTGCATAATGTAACTGCAATTGCCTTGTCTGCTGGAGGATCTTTAATAGTGCAGGGAGAGAAGGCAGGCATGGACAGAGGTGTGGAAGGGACTTAAAAACTCACAAAGTGTGGAGATTCCTTCCATAACTCTCATTTAGGCAGTTTTAGTATAGCTGGTTCTTGCATCCTCCTTGCCCAGAGGATCTCTGGGAAGGCTGTTTCAGTGCATTGATGTAGTATCCCCTGAGTGAACCAGGGGCTTTGGGTAGATAGGAGGGAGAAATCCTCGCTCATCTGCTATTCTAGATGAGAATAGCAGTGATTTTTACTTGGATTTTCTTTACCCATCCTCATTGCAGATCTGTGCAATGCAAAGGAAAGCGAGCAAATCTCTCAGAACCCTTGCAAAAGTAATAACACATGAGTCTTCACAGCCGGAGAGCAGACTTAACCATTGAACCATCCCCACTGACAGGGATGAAATCCCCCACCAGTCCAAAAGTAAGTCTCTGACCATATGGATCAGAATTTTAACAACAAAGAAAAAATATAAACCAGCTTGCACTAGTCTCCTGCACCATGATTACAGCTGCTGTTATTTTCTCCTGGAAAGTAGCACTATTGTTCTGGGTCAAGGTTAGTTTATGTCAAAGGGAATATAATAAGGGATTATTTTTTTTCCCCAGATCTGCCTACCACCATTCATTAAGGCAGCTGGTGTTTCCTTCCCCATTATCATATATCATTTAGTGTGTATTTTCTGTGAAGGTGATGTTCAGAAGTGGGACATAATGTATAATCCATTTTGTTTTTTTCTTTGATTTTTATACACTGGGCAGGAGACCTGACTTCAGCTGCTTACCCATCATGAAGCATTACAATTGTACAACCATACCAATTTCAAGAAATAGTGGGTATTATTTAAGGTATCAGAACTGTTTGTGTGTAGAAGAAAAACTTGGTGGTAAGCTTCTTACAGCCCTTTTATTTCTTAAGTCTTTGCTGGTTTTGAGCTGGAAACCTGCAGATAGAGTTGGTGTCACTGTGGCGGGTCTAAGAGGCCCATTTAGGGAGGCATCTGACAACAAATTTGCTTCTAAGCAGTCAAGAGGAAATATGAAATGAAACAAGAACGAAACAATTACAGTCTTAATCTGGGCTGAAAAACATAGATTTTCCTGCGACCTCTAACCGGAATGCTGGAGCTACTTCCAGAATTTAAACTTTTCTGTGGGGTCAGTCCTGCTGGTTGAGGAGATGGCTGAAACAAAACCGATCAGGCATCATCAGGCAGTGAAGAACTGAATAATTCAGTTTTGTGAGCTTTGGGGGCACATTGATTCCTGTAAACCTTGTAGGTTTTTTTTTTTCCTTTTTTTTTTTTTTGCATATGTGCAATTTTTTTGCCACCTGCCAGTCAATGTTGGCTTTGTGCATTTTTTCCCCACCATGTCAAGTTAGGTAGGACTGTCGGAAGCATCTGTGACATTCCCGGGCCTAGGGGCATTCCCAAATTTTCGTCCACATCTGGGACATTGGAGATACTCAAAAGACCCCAGGACATGATCCTGTGCCACATGCTCTACATGTCCCTGCTTGAGCAGGCAAGTTGGGCTGGATAATTTCTAGGAGACCCTTCCAACCTCAACCCTTCTGCTACCCTGTGATTCCGTGACATGCACAGACCTGACGCAGGATTCTGGCGATGCTTCCACGTTGCGCAGGCGTTAAGCATCCCGTCGCTCGGAGCAGGAGCGAGCAGCACCACCGACCTCACGGAGCCCCACTCGCTGCCTCCACCCGGGCGAGCGCGGGGGGCTCCGTGGCGCTGCCCCCGCGGCGGCCGCGCAGCCCCGTCCCGGAGCCCGCGCGCCGCCGCCGCAGCCACCGCGGCGCCACCTGGCGGACGCCGGCGGACGCGCCGCCCTCCCGCGGAGCCTCCGCGCCCGCCCGCTCCCCACGCGCGGCCGCCGAGGAAAACCCGGAGCGCATCCCTATTTCCCGAGGCCTCGGGCACAGCCCCGCTCTGTGCCGGGCATTTGTTCAGGCGTCTGCTTCACAGCGCCGTGCCAGACAGTCGCAATCCCTCCGGAGGCACCGGATGCACTCCACTTCCATCCCACCTAGTATACTCCCTGACCATTCCTAAAGGACACATGGAAAGGAGGAGTTGTAACCACAGCATGAAGGGACAACCTGTTCTCAGCAAATAGCCGCGACTGCCCGGCCATGCCAGGCAACCCTGGGAGCCGTATTTAGAACTTTCTATAGGTGCTCTTTTAGGCTCAGGAGAATAAATCAAACTCGGAAAATAAATTGTTTTGGTGTAAAAATTGATTTGACATGTGCTCAGTCTGGCTGATTTATCCTATATCATTCCTCTTTAAATATAGAAGCAGAAGCTGGGACGTTGCTCGATTTGCCAGGGTAGGTATATATAGCCAGGCAAACCTGGCCACACTCCACTAGGAACCTTTGAAATAGGGCAATGATCTATTTGTAGCCAAAGATGCTTACTTGAAGAGGTATCAGTGACAAGAAGCAAAAAGCTGCTTGTTTGTTTGGACCAGGGAGCGTGTGTGCGTGTAGAAAGGCAATGCGAGAGTTTATTATATAAAACTACACACAGATTCACAGAAGGACTCCAAAATAGAAATGCCTTAATAATTATCTCATATTCAGTGCCATGTCCACTTCTGAACGCACATTTTCCATTGAGCAGCTTCGTGCGTTCTCTCACGCATGGGAGTAGCTCCAATTAAACATCTGCTGAACGATCTATATCATCATCCTTCTTCACATCCTCTCCTCAGACTCTCCTTTGCTGCAGCGTGAGGAGGAAGCTCCACAAGTGTCAGGCAGCTGGTCGGCTGAGACTACCGGGCATTGAATTTGTTCCTCGTGTTTCCCCATCTTTGATCACAGGGTGTCTCCCAGACTCGCCTGACAGACTATTTTTTGGTCTGATGTTCATTCAGCACAATTCCTGCCTATCCCACATGCTGGTAGGAGCTGATGGCCTCTGTGTAACCACTGTACAGAAGATCAGGAGGTGGGGGACAGTCCCCAGTGCATCCCAATGCCACTGCTGTGCTCTGTGACTCACTGAAATGACCCTACAGGACATGTCTAGCATGCTGTCCTTGTGGAGTCACCCTTTAGGTGTGTTACAATTAATTTTGACTGATATTTACATCATTGTGGTAGGCAGAAAGGTTCCTGTGCCCAAAAGCAAGCATGAAAATAGGGCTTAGGCATAAATGGGTAGATCTTGTGGCAGATCTCCAGGTGAGAATCAAAAAAGACCCTTTTGATTGCAGAGGAAAACCTTGTCAGCCTCAATCAAGGACCTTACTCATGCGGAGGAAATGTGGTCCCACCAATTTCAAAAGGACAGTTTCCAGACGGAGGTATGGTAGGATGTGAGCTGGGACGCAGATCTGCTGATCTTTGTTGCAGTTGCTGCAATTACTCACTGTGCATCATTGATTAAATGTCTTCTCCTCTAGGATCACTTTTTCCATAGGCAAACGTGCCCCTATCCTTTGCCATTTGTTTCATTTGGGAGAGTGGAGTGTCACTCCTCATTGGCAACCACCAATGTCTCACTGGCTCTCATTTCTCTTTCTTCCTATTTTATCCTTCTTTTGGCAGAGGTACTAGATAAAACAATAAAAAAAAAGAACCAACAGATCTAGACCTCAATCACAGTTTATTCCTGAAATGCCCACAAAACAGCAACCCAACACACCTTTGTACACACCAGGCCACAAGCCACTTCTCAACACCCTCCAACAAACCTCTAGCTGATACGAGAGCAAAAGGGGTCTCCCTTGATACGGTCTGCGCTGAAGGGGTGATTTGGAAAAACCTGAGTTTGCATTAGCAGTCCGCAGGAAAATGGGTGCAAAGCTCAAGCAAGAAAAACCGCACGTACCAGTGCCCGTTCAAGGGGCAACAGAACCATTGCTCCCCTGGGGGTAGTTTTAAAAAAACAGGACATTAATAAAAAATCTTCCCTTTTCATTGCAAATCTCCTCCCTCTGAAATACATGCACGTTCATCAGCTGTATATTTGGCCGAGGGTAATTACTATAGCGCTAATTTTACCAGAGATGATGAAAGTGCTGGAACAGCCTCACCACATAAAGGGAGGGGACACAGCACTGATGCACAGATCTGGATCCTTTTCTGAGCAAAGGAAGTCATGATTTTGACTTGCAGATCTGCTCCTTAGGGAGGCTTCTTCTTACAAGTGCTATTTGAAATGCAACTGAGGTTAGCAAAGAGCAAGGTCAAGGATACTTGTATGCTGTAAAATAATAGGCACTGAATATTGAAGTGTTGCCTTGTAGTAAATTACCTGATACAGATTAAATTACTCAAATAGGCCTGCTTGTTTTCTCTTCTCTCCTCTGAGAGAAAGACACCTCCAAGCATACAGAGATGCTTGGAAATCTTCTGTTTCTCCCTGGACCTTCCAAAAAAGACTCAAGTTCAATTGAAATTTCTAACAGAGATTCAGAACAGATATTCATGGTATCCAAACCAGTTCAGCTTGAAAAACTTACATCAAAGTAAGGTCAGGGAAGCAAACTGCCAAAGCTTGCCGAGTGTGAATAATGCAAAGCAAACAGCTCTCTGCAACATGCACCTCTGAAACATTCACCTCTGGTGATTTCTAACATATCTAAATTGGAAGGATTTTTTTTTTTGGATAAAACACCCAGAAATGACTGGCATTGCTGGCATTTGTCTCTAGGGGCCAGAATTGCCCAGGTAGAAAAGAATTGTCCTCCTGTACTCTGTGCCGCAAAGGGTTCTTATGTCCCCAGTGCTGTCAGGAGACACAAGGGTAAAGCGCAAAGCGCCTTTCAGTGTTGAGCCAGCCCCAAGCAGAGGAGGGACAGAGGGAGCCTGGCCCCCTCGCAGAGACCCTGCTCCTTGCAGCACCCGTCCCCGGCAATGTGAATCCTGTGGAGGTCCCCAGACTGGTGGTGTCCCACATGTCACCCACGGGTTGCAATAACTTCAATAACTGCAAATGATTTTCTAACACTTGATGAGAAACGGCGCAATCCTTTTCCCTCCAGCCTCCATCTCAGGATTGCTTGATAGGGTTCGGGCATTGGCTCAAGTAATACTGGAGAATCGAGGCCAACTTTTAACGTATTAGGGAGATTACACAGAAATGCACGGCTCATGACTCCATGGTGTAGCACACAGGGAGGCATTTGCTGGAATAAAAGCCAGAAGAGCCTCCCCTTCCCCTTGGTTTATGCCCCCTAATCAGGCAGAAACAGAACACAGGGTGCATGGTTTGGCCAGAATTTCAAGATGCCTAGGGGTGAGTGAACAAATCTTAATCCCTGTGTATCTGCGTAAGTGAAAGGCAGAATTTAGCCCGGAGGCACAAAATGTCATCAGAAAAGCAAATAAGCAGCATGAGATCGTGATAGCGGAAGAAAGGAAACGGCGGCATTTTCTTGCTTAGGATTGTTTCCGCTCTGACGACAGATTTCTCGAATGACAGTGGCCCTTCGGCGGGTGCGCCTTGGAAAGCCGCTCCAAATCATC
This sequence comes from Tinamus guttatus, assembly GCF_059628265.1. NCBI lineage: Eukaryota > Metazoa > Chordata > Aves > Tinamiformes > Tinamidae > Tinamus > Tinamus guttatus. The sequence continues at coordinate 897,422 of NW_028288579.1, read as the reverse complement.
AGCCACAAACAATATCAGGAAATTTCGCCAACAATTTGAGCTCGGTTCGGTTTTACTCATATGTTCAATTTAGGTTCGGAGGGAAATTTAGGAAGGTGTCAGCTCATTTAATTTTTCTGTTCCCTTTCCCAGCCCACGGGAGCTACATGTGGGGCTGGATGTCCTTTGTTTGCCAGCGAGAGACTCCGCTCACTGCCCAGAGTGCTCCGCGCCCAGCTGAGCTTCCTGAGCTGTGGATGTGGGATGCAGGATGCGGGATGCGGGTGTGCAGGACCACAGATGCTCCTGAAGCTCCGGCAGTAGAGCTGAGGCTGCCAGGTACCAGCTCCAGGTTATCCATCCCCCATCCCTGCTAGCCTGATGGGTATAACACATCTTCCATTGCCATGCAGAGAATTAGGGGCTACCAGCCTGAAGACCGAGGTTTCTGTTTGATGTAAGTAGGGACAGGAAAATGCTTAGTATTATGTAACTGTTTTTCCTTCTACAATGGCCAATGATCTAATGCTTTTTTTTTTTTTTTTTCCCTCCTTAGCAAAGTTTATTTGCTTTCCAGGAGAGAAAAAAAAAAAAAAAAAAAGAGCCTCCACTATTAGTGTTTACGTTGCAGCCATGAACTCCAGGCAATTTCTCAGATTCTGGTACAAACTGCTAGAAAGCACTGAAGACACTTGCATCTAAGTTAATACAACAAGGTAAAATATGTGAGGAAATTAATGGAGCAATAATTTATGCATCTAGCAACGTTAATGCAAATCAGATGCTTCTGAGTTTATAAATGTATAGCGTCTTCACTAGAGCAGATGCACTGACAGGTAATGAGGTACAGTGATAATAAACTGATCCTTGGTAGAAATGCAATATAGGCATGGCAACACAAGGAAACCATGTAGGGTTTAAACAGAGGCTATCTCGATCACTCCTGGGTATAGTGCTCTGCTGTTGGAAGCAGGATGTGTTTTATGCCCACATAGGTCACGTCACCCTTCTCTCAGGAACTGCCAAATGTCATCTAAGAGAGCGAAGCTGCCCAGCTTGAGTCACATCAGTGGGCTGAGCTGTGTAATTCAAATGGGTCAGTGGGAGAGCCACAGAAAAGGCACATCCTTCACATTCATCTTAAAAAAGGCACAAGGTTTCTAGCTGTTTCTATTGCAATTTGCTTTTCATTCTCTCTCAACACTCCCTTTCCCGTTGGAAATTTTCCACATTCCCGCCTATGGTAACACACAGAGCCAAAGCAGATCCCTGCTGCATCCCTTCTCTTATGGCAGCAGTGGAACTGGGGGAAATGTGGGTGAGTAAGGGTTACCCTTTCCTCCTTACCCACAGAACACCAAAAGGTAAGTTACCACCCCCCACCCCGCTCTTTTTTTTTTTTTTTTTGCTAACTGGTTTGCTGTCGTGAGAGTATTTTTGGTGGGTAGGATGGTACAGGGATAGACAAGTGGACCAGAAACACATCTTTACCTGCAGCGCTCTCCAGCTTCATGGATAGGTATCAACCTTCTCTAAGGATTAACTGCGTAAAAATTAGGTAATCCTGAGGAAGAGGGCTGAAGTTCCCATTCCTGTGCGCAGGGATGGACACCAGCCACCACTTCTGGACTGCAGAGGATGCTGCAGATGCATCTGAAAGTTGGCTGTGGGCTCTCAAGCAAGTAACTGGTCTCACTGGCCCACAGCAAGGAATCACCACAGGACCTAGGAAAATCTCCTCCCCTGAAAGGCCTCCTGCTTTAAATGGTTTGCAGGCAATCAGGAGTCTGCAAGCTAGAGAAATGCAAAGATGCTCTTACCCTGTTCTGTTCAGCTGAGCATGAGCCTATCCTGGGCTTAGAAAACCTGGCAGGCCAGTACCACTAGAAACTGAAGTGCTAAGGAAGAGAATGAAAGTGTGGTCATAGTGTTTGTATGTGTGAATTGCTGGCTCTTAACCCTTTTCCTTCCAGGAATTGTTAGGTTCCCGATGTCAGCTCCTTGGGCATGTTCTCACCACTCTGGCAAGTTTTTATTAACCATTAACTCCCTTTCCCTTGAGATATACAAAGAATGGGAGTCATGGAAGATCATTAGATAAACTCTGAGATTAACAGGAAAACGTTGGCCTTATTAATATTTATTTGCTTAGGCAGGTTTAATCACTTGGACTAAAATACTTGATTAATCTCAGTACTATTTAAATGTAAATGAGAATAAGACCACATCCATAAATAGTTTGAGACCTCTCTGGACTCAGGACTTCTAATTTCAAACTCTACTTTTGTTGTTGTCGTTGTTGTTTTAATGTTTTTCCCCCTTTACACTAATAGCAGTTCAGCTAAAAAGCTCCAGAGTCCAGAGAACGCTAAAGAGAACACCCCAAACATACACTCCCCAGTGTTACCATCAAGGACAAATCACCGGAGGAGGATGATGGAGGGCTGAATCAGCAGTGATAAAGGATATTGCCACACCACAAAATATACTACATATCAAAGGCAGTAAGCTTGCTGCATTTCCAAAGAGCTTATCCATAAACCTTAAATTATGAAAGTTCTTGAGACAGCATCACTAAGTGCTAATACAGGTCCTGCTACAGTAACGCTTCTAGAAAAGTAAGACTGTGCAAGGTTTACATTAAATAACTTCCTAGTAATTTTCTAGTGCCTTTGCTCTTGTAGAGAATACTCAAATCTGTTAGGATCTGACTGCACTCACTTTCTACCGGAAGGTATTTGTCAGATCTCAATAAGTCTAAAAGCTAGAAAATAAGATGCCTGAAATCTGGCATCTTAATTTATTGAGAATTAACCCCAAGGAATATAGTGTTGGAAATAAGTTTTTTCTTTGGCAGAACTTCCTGGGTTGCTTTTGCATTGCCAGTTATAAACCGTTGCTGTTAGCTATGGATTACTAATTATAATTTATTATTTCCAGATTCTTCACCTTGCTTTCCGCATCTGCAGTAGCAAAAGCTGAAGATATATACAGTAATATCTCAAAATATAGTCAGTGGCTGGAGATTTGATTTTAGAATAAGACTCAGACTGAAATCTTCCGCAAGGATTATAGACACAAAGTATCTGAGAAGGAAAGGGAGAAAAATGTGAATGGTGTGTGAATTCCACTGTTCTCAGATACATAAAACAATTCAATTTCCTATGTCATATTTCACCCCTTATATGAACAATATAACTGTGTCACTGGCTGCACATCTGTATATTCTATTTTCCTGCAAAGCACAAAATACATTTATTTGCTCTCTTAAGTCTTTCATCAAATGTGTAACTGTCTCTTTGTGGAATTTTCATTGGATTTATCCTGTCCTTCTACTGCAAATGTGGCTTAATTTTCCCTTGGAGAGCCCAGCATTAGACCTATAAAGATGCAGTTAATGTCTAAACCCCAGGAGTTTAGTGTGAATGGTGAAACCACCTTTTCCTGATGGATTTTTTCCAGTTGACTTAATGGTTAGAGAAGAAAGGCTAACTTTTGCCAGTTTACATGCATGGAAATGGTGAGATCAAGAAAAACAACAATATAGTATTTATGGCATTTCTTCTCATCTTGTGGAAACCGATGGCTACCAGTAAAAGCCACTTTTTCTTTGCAAATGCAATAGAATCAAGCTATTTTCAACTGGCAATAAAATCTGGAGAACCAAACCAGGATTGGCCACTTTAAGAGATGAAGACTAATGCAATCTGATAATTAGGTCATATCACCGCCAAGGCAGAGAAAGCAATTTAATAACTTCTCTTGTGCATTAAGGCAAGGGCTGGAGCCCCTTGGTCCCAGCTGGCAAGTGTGGTGCCTGCAATGCTCCCATCAAGTTTGCTGCCATCAGGTACCTGCAGATCTGCAAAGACAGAAGGCAAGAGTGCCTGCATGATGGGCAAAGGTGAGAATGATGCTTGAAAGCAGAAAACGTAGGGAGAGAAGTCTTCACTGATGTGGCCTGGCTAAAAGTTACCTGAGAAACACTGTCCTGCTATTTTGCTGGCTGTGTTCTGTATGCTTCCTATATGAGTTTGAAACCAAGATTGTTCTGGTTTTACACAATCCCTTCTTATCCCTGCTTCTTCTGTAGGGAAGAGGTTTTGCCTTGGAAGTCCCTCAGTTAAGACCATCCCAAATCGCTCTTCTCATACTTCACTGAGGAGGTACACAGGGAGCCAGGAAGATGCTACAGTAGCTAGACCACATTGAATTAGAAAACTATTCTTTGAGAGAGGAAAAACAAACCTTTACTCACTCTTGAGGGTTAAGTTTTCATCTCTCGCGCCCTCTTTGTCCTGGCTTCTTGCAACAGGAAAGGGTTTTTTAGAAACTTCTCTTGCAACTCAACTTCCCTGTTTGGGGAGTTTGGAAGCACTTCTCTTGCTGAAGTTAATGCAGACAACTGTAACACTCTGTTATAATTACAGTTTTCTGGAAAACAGTTTATAATCAATATTTCATTCTAAGAAAAGCTTTCTGGGCAGCCCTGCTTGGACTTTAAGAAAGCTGTAAGGTACCCACAATGTGTATGCTGTAACCTTTCTTTGGTGCAAAATACTAAATGGCTTGACCCATAAGCCTGCTCTGCTGTGAATAAGCCTTTCATATCACTTGGTCTGGTATATCTGGATCCAGTAGATCTGATGTCTTTCATCAGTCAGTTTGCATGAGCAAAGACTGAGTAAGAGCCTAGCAGGTCACGTGTTAATCTGTAACATCTTAGGAGAATTTTCAAGACCATCCTCCAGCAAATTGCATGTATTCTCAGCAGAGCATCTCTTAGTAATATCATATCTCAGTTCTACTTTATTACAGAAGCATCCACACAAGCACATACTTTATCAAAATGTGTTAAACTGTTCCTGTTTTAGCTGCTCCTAAAAAGGACACATACATTTAAGGAAATGAATGAGTTTTTCCTCCCCTGTAGTAGTGGAAACTGTGTAGTATGTGTCTCTATGACTTTCAGATCCTATGGATGGATAGTCTTGATTTTATTAAATGAATAATATAATTGCAGTCATTCTCTCAATGGATTTTTTTTTCCGAGAATTATAATTTATGGGAAACTTACCTGCATTATAGGACTGATGCTTGACTGGTGCTTTTTCTTCCAATTCATAAAGAACAGAATGACCCAAGAATAACTTACAAATAATACAATTGCCCAACATGCTGTATTGCTCAACATATACAAGACCTTGTCTTTACATGATAGAGAGGGGGAAGAGAAGATTGCGCATCCTGAGCACACAAAACTGGGCAAGTTGCACTTGGCCATTGTATTTGTTGCTGCAATAATGCAGCACTTCCTCATTCAGAGTATAGGGAACTCGGCAAATACTGTAAATGACCATAACCACGGTCAGTGGCAACCAGAATACAAGGGAGCATGTGGGCATTTTCAGTGAATATTTAAAGAGTACTAACATTACGTGTCCTAGGGTAAACCTGAAACACAAATGTAGGATGGAGGAGAGTTTAGGGAACTTAAAAAGCCACACTTAGTGGCTGCAGTTCCCCCTGTTGCTGGTAAAGGTAGGAGAGCTCCCCAAAGGAGAGTAGCAGAGCTGCTTGGACCACTCTGTCCCGCAGCATTTCGCAAGCAGAAGGCACTCCCTTGTCCCGCAAGTGATCCCAGCGCCGGTCCTCGGCAGGCTGCAAGGGCTGCCACCTCATCCCGGGTACAACTCAAGGCACTTCTGCCTGTTTCTAAAGCCTTGTGTGGTCTGCAGCCCCCAGCACTCGGCAGGCCACCTTTGCTCATGTTTTTCCAACACGATGCACGGGGCCCGGCTGATGCGTTTCAGCTGTTAGTGCTCAGGAACTCAGCTTCCCAAGGGCAGCAGGAGAGCGGCCACAGAGGACACCTGCCTCGGAAACTAACACCCCTGCACTGTCCATCAGCGCCCGGCTTTGGCAAACTTCGTAGCATGCTTACAAGGCTGTTTTTGTTCCTGCAAGGCTCTCGGCCAGACATTTCAAGCTTGTTTTCTTTGTCAGATATCTTAGGCTGTGTCCACTCCAGGGAGGACAAGCTACTAAAATCATTTTGATTTCTGCCGTTCTTAACAGCTGCCGGGCAGCGGACTGAGTGAGCTGCCACAGGTGATGCATGAAACAAAGAGACAGGTCCCAGATACTGCAGCCAGGCAAATAGCTCTCTTGCTTCCAGCCTTGCTTCAGGAGACTTTAGTTCGGGGATCGAAGCTCTTATTTTGGAAGGGGTCTTAGAATGTTAAAAGTGATTGCCGTGTTGCAGAATGCTCGACTGTGGCTTATAGCGCAAGTTGCTCTCAGTTCTTTGTGACCAGGCACCGTGTGCCGTTCAAAAAAGAAAGAAAGTGGGAGCGTGGTCCCCAAAAGGGATAAAACTCTTTTTTTTTTTTCCTGTTATTGTCCCGAGAGACCCGGAGCGAGCAGGTCCCGGGGGGCGCGCGGGGCGAGGGGGGCGCGGGCGGCAGGTGCCGCGGGCTGCGCTCGGGGCCCGGCGGCTCCGCGGTGCCCGGGAGAGCTGCGGCTCCGGCGGCGGCTCCGTGCGAGGCGCTCCGCTCCGCTCCGCCGCGCTGCGCGGCCCGGCCTCCCGCCTCCCATTGGCGCGGGGCAGCGCGGAGGGCGGGGACGGCCGCGCCGCTATTAAACATCACATGGCAGCCCGCAAAAAAAAGGGGCCGCGGCTCATTGAGTGGCTCAGTTGCAAGCGGTGCGGCCGGCGGGCACCCGGGATTGGCTCGCTGCGCCCCCCCGGCTCCTGGATCTTACCCCTCCGAGCCCCGCACGCATCTCCTGGGAAGGCAGCGGCAGGTAAGGAGCCTCTTTCTTCTGCAGCTCTTCCCGGGTCGCCGCTCGAGGGCCACCCCGCTCCGCAGTGGGGAACGATGCGTGGCTCCCCGCTCCGCGAAACTCCGCGGGAGAAGCTTCCCCTTCGGGTGAATCTGTGGCATTTTTCGGCGTGGCCGTTTGGAGGGGGAACTCCTGCGTGCCTCATTGCACCCTGCACGAGCTATTCTCGGTGCCTACAATAATTAGATAGGTATGCTGGAGCACTCGAGCATCTGTTTGCAGCATCTGTTTATGTTCATAACTTTCCATGCACCAGCTGCTCCCCCCACAAGATATGTTATTCTGGGGAAGGGCTGGAAGTTTGCATGACAGCGCCGTGCTGCAGGGCCAGCGCCGCTCTATCGCTTCTCCGTCTCCTTGCCTCTTGTTTCCTGTACAAGGGAAAGGTCAGAAGTACCAAGGCTTAGAGATCGGCTGCATGTTTTGGAAAGGAGCGTCCACATGTTTTGGCGTGGTGCAAAGTGAACCTGTAGCTTCATTCACAGGTGCTATGGAAATGGGAAGGTTTCTTCTTGATCATTCTCGCGAAAATAGGAAGAAAGAAAAGGCATTTTAGCTGGGGAGCCTGCGAAGAAACGGCATTGCTTTGACTTAGTTCATGACAGACAAAGGAAAAAATACTGGTGGGAAATAGCTGGTTTACTTAGGGGATCAGCGAATGCTTTGTCATCTTTGTGGGGCCCGGGCTGTGCACGGGCAGCGCACGGGCAGCAGGTACTTGCAGCGAGGACTTTACACCCATGTGGGTCTGCATCTTTGTTCTCTCCCAGCCCGCAGGCACCTTTCCCCACTCCAGCCTAGCAGCAGCCAGGACTTTTTTCCTGTCTTCTCAGCCTTACCTTTACACTTGTTTGCTTTTCCATCCTCAAAGCCGGTGCACCAAGTACACCCCCTGGTGATGGCTATTTCACTTGTAGTTATTTTGTCATCAGCTAGAAATACCCTGAGCCCTGCTCTTTTGCAGGGTAGCAGATGCAAATGCCACTTGCGCTTTCCTTTCTCCTGTTTCATCCTGCCCATTTTCCTGCAATGCCTGCTCTTTCTTTTTCCTTTATTTTGTTTTCCTTTTTCTTTATTTTTTCACTGCCTGATTGAGAACAAATTCTTCTCCTGAAGGCAGTTTATCACTTTGTAGTTGGGGTGACTTGAGTCCTGGCCACAGCAGAGGAGGAATCAGTAGGGTAATGACTCCTAAGCAATACCAGGATGCAGGGAAATGCTACTGGGAAAGGGGTAAGGCTTCGGCCCCGCGAGCGCTCCTTTGTTCTGTTTACGGCAGGGAAGACGCTTCGCTAAGGTAGTGGTTGTGCTCTCTTGGCTGTGCTCTCTTAGCAACATGTGCCCGGCGTGCGCAGCGGGGCTGCGTGGTGCCAGCCTGGGAATAGCTGCTTGGAGCGCTCATTAACGCTGCTCCTCTTGCTATTTCTTTACCTCTCCCTGCCTCTTTTTGCGCTTTACAGGTTCTGCTCAGTATTAAACTCTTCCACACAAATTCCCTCCATGCGCTTCATCACTACGTCTTTCCTTACAGGAGAGCTTGGGGGGGGACACTTGGTAAGGGGGAAGTGGCTTTTCAGGCCCCATTTGTTGCATTTGATGCAATGCTGGTCCACAATTGCAGCAGATGCAGCACAGTGCTCCTTTCCCCTGCTCTTCTGAGCATCTCCTCCACTGGAGTGAGCCTCTGGCTTTCCCATCCCATCCTTCGCCTATGACCAGGCTATGTCAGTCCAAGGGCTGGTAGTGATGAGCTGCCCTGCTCTGTGTTCTGTTCCAGAAGATAAGCTGGTCTGAATTTAATAAAACACCTAGTGATGACTGAGCTTGCACCTGTGAGTGTGGATCTGGCTGCAGCATTTCTGAGCCCAAATGATACAAAGATTCAAGTTGCTTTGTGAGTTCTGGGGTGTCTTTTGTCTGCCATGAGTGGCAGGACTGGTCCCACATTAGCTTGACAAATCCAGTGACACCAACACACTGATACTGGGAAACGGAGAGGGGAGAAACAAACTGGTTTTGCTTTTAAGCAGCAGGTGGAAAGATTTTAATGGTAGAAACCTCTAGTTTGATTCTTTGTGGGGTTTTGAGTCACCTCTCCTGAAAGTAGTTGCAGACATTGGGTAGACTCAGTGCTGGGTAGGTGACACAGCAGGGATCTTAAAATCCCATCTCAGACACGAATGGGAGCGAACTCAGCCCTGCCGTTCCTGGTCGCCTTCCCTTCCCTGCTGCAATTTGGGTGATAAAAGGAAGAATCCAAGTGTCCTGTGTCCATGTGTGGCGTGTGCCGGGGCTCTGCTGTGCAAACTACAAGAGCGGTTCACGAAGTTGGTCACACAAGCCCTGAGGCACACCACAGTGGACAGGGATTGCCGCTATGAGCCAGGAATGTCATAGGAAAAGCTACCGCAGCAGGTAGAAGGTGCTGAGCCATCCAGGATGGGAACCCGGTGGTGCCAGGCACCAATTCGGTTTCCAAACTTGTGACTGCAGAGAGCTGTAGGTGGGAAGCTGGTGTTGTGATTTTGGTGACTTGTGGAATTCAAACAAATGTCTGCAGGTCAAGAGGTTTTTTTTTTTGGGGGGGGGGGAGCTGCATATTCTGACACTTGAGACTTTACAGCTTGTGTTTCTCTCTGCTGCAAGTTTTCCTGTAAAATCCAAGAGAGGTTGCAGGGGAAAAAAAAAATCTCTAAGCAGCCTGTTTCCTGGGTAGTATATTTCCATCCACTTGGAACAAAACAGACTTGGAACATGCACGCAGAGCAGGGATCCGACTATAGGATGTGGTTTGTGAAAGTGATCAATCTACAAAGCACTGCAGTGATTTTTTTCAGGGAGCTTTAGTGTGGAGAACGCATTAGTAATTTCACTTTTCTTCTCTGTTCAGGTTCTTAAAAGTATTTTTGAGATTTCCAAACATTTATTTTATTTTGAGATTGATATTCTATCAGGATTGAGAAACTCCATGATTAAAAATGAGGGGAGAGTGAGTTACACACACTGTGGCCAAGTTAGCCAGATAATCTCAGGGGTAACTATGCCATCCAGTAAGTCTACATTGATAAGTGGTTCTCATATGGGGCATTACTGAAGCTGCCAAAATGTATTTTTTACATTGCTGAGGTCAGAGATGACTAATCTCAGCAAATATGTGTTGGGACTTATTCTTGCACAACAAATAGAAGTAAGAAAAAAGGAGACAGTGAAAGTAAACCAGAAAGAGATCCTATGGCAGCAAACATTTTGTGTGCAACCACAAACATGACGTTGTTTATTTGCCACCTGCTCTTTCCTTAACAAGTGTTTGCTGACCTAAGTCTTTAAAATGTGCTTGAAGGATATGGGAAGACGGAGAAACTGTTTGAAATCTCTCAAGTTTTTGGAAGACTCTGAGGGGTTTTAGATTCCACTTTTGGGGAGGGAGGTAACAGCCCCTGTGAGATGCGAGTTGGAGAGAAGACCTATGAAACATTGCAACTGCCTTGCTTGCAGAGGTCTTGCCCCTCGGCGAGTACAGTTGTACTGTTTTTTGGGCAAACTCGGACGAGTTTTGATAATATCAATTTATGAAAAGTATCATGATTTAATCCTCAACTAATGTAAATGGTCCTTAAATCTCCTCTTCTGTAGCAAGTGCATGGCAGGCATTCCTTATTACTTGGTTTTAGTTTTATTTCCTCCATGGACTGTATGGGTAGATGGAGTAGTTGCATTAATACATCTTGCCCCCTCTGCAGTACTTCAATTACATTTCCTGATACACAGTGCATGACTTAATGGATGACGCACTTATTAAAAGCTAAACCTGGGTCTAAGCCAGACCTCCCTGAAACAAGTTTGGTGTCTGCTCCCCTCAGGAAGAACGTCTTGCAGCCTCTCTGCTGAGCCTTAGCTGCTGACCCTCAAGACCCCTAGGATATTTGGGGATGGGACTTCCTTCATCTCTGGTAGGGAGGTTGTTGCTACTGCCTATGAAAAGTTACAGAGAGGCTGGACTGCTCAAGGGTGGTGTTTTGCCAGTCATGGTAGCAAGAGCAGATGAGAACTTTAATTAGGTTTAGTTTGGCTCACGCAACTTGAGCCTAAAGTGAGCATTAAAGCTCTCCAGACCCTGATGACTTGATGGAGTTAATGCAGCCTTTATATCTGCCATTTCATAGACTTGCAGGAGGGTTGAGGTTGGAAGGGACCTTTGGAGATCATTTATTCCAACCTCCCTGCATAAGGAGGGTCACCTAAAGCACCTTGCACAGGATCACATCCCTATGATTTGCAAAGAATGCATTTTTATTTAACTCTCACTTAGTAAAAAGACGATTCTATGCAATGATGTCATTTCATGGAAATCAATGGTGTTTTCCAAATTTATTGCTTTTTTTCAATACATGGTTTCTTCCCTTCTGCATGTTCCCTTGTTTTTCTTAGGTGACAAAGACCATGAGACAGGCACCGTGCAGCACTAAAAAGTGCTTCAGTGTTCTTATTTAAACAAACCTATGTTAAAGCTATTTTTTGTTTCAAAATAAACAGAAAGCACAGATTCTTTGCATGCCCCATTTTGAGTGAATATTGCTTACAGACCTGTGGGACATGATCACTTCAGTGCTTTTGCCAGAAGGAGTGATAACTTCTTTACATTATTGATGTCAGTTCTGTCAATACATAATTGCACGCAGAGAAATGCTGCATTCCAGAGAATGCTGTCATTGAGAATGAGGAACCTTCCTGCAAATCCACAGGAGTCATTTGATTTAATTCATTCAGATTTGATTCATTATCCTTTTCCTCCAAGATCTAATCCGACATTTCTCTTTCTCTTGCAGACCATGCCCTCTCTATGACGATTACTTGTTAAGCTAACTCTGCATGCCAGAAGACTGTCCTTGGTTGATCCAAGGGCTTTTGGGGAATCCAGCCTCTCCCCAATTTTTCTGTGTGTGTGTGTTCCTCTAGAACTTTCAAAACTGTTTCTCCAAAGGGTTTTGCAGAAACTTAGACTGTTTTCTAAAGCAGAAGCACCTCAGTCCACAGCAGTAGTGATGGGCAGCGTGCGAACCAACCGCTACAGCATCGTGTCTTCGGAAGAGGACGGCATGAAGCTGGCAACCATGGCCATTGCCAACGGCTTTGGGAATGGAAAGAGCAAGGTACATACCAGACAGCAATGCAGGAGCCGCTTTGTCAAAAAAGACGGCCACTGCAATGTCCAGTTTATTAACGTGGGTGAGAAGGGACAGCGATACTTGGCAGACATCTTCACCACTTGTGTGGACATCCGCTGGAGGTGGATGCTAGTTATCTTCTGCCTGACTTTCATCCTCTCCTGGCTTTTTTTTGGCTGTGTGTTTTGGTTGATTGCGCTATTACATGGCGATCTGGAAAACCAAGAAAATAACAAACCCTGTGTCTCTCAAGTGAGCAGCTTCACTGCAGCCTTCCTCTTCTCCATTGAGACCCAGACCACGATTGGCTATGGCTTCAGGTGCGTCACAGATGAGTGCCCCATTGCAGTTTTCATGGTGGTTTTCCAGTCTATAGTAGGCTGCATCATTGATGCCTTCATCATTGGTGCTGTCATGGCAAAGATGGCTAAGCCAAAAAAGAGAAATGAAACTCTAGTCTTCAGCCACAATGCTGTAGTGGCCATGAGAGATGGGAAACTGTGCCTGATGTGGCGTGTTGGGAACCTGAGGAAAAGCCACTTGGTGGAGGCACATGTGCGAGCACAACTCCTCAAATCCAGGATCACGTCGGAAGGGGAGTACATCCCTTTGGATCAAATAGACATCAACGTAGGGTTTGACAGTGGGATAGACCGCATATTCTTGGTCTCCCCAATTACAATAGTACATGAAATAGATGAAGACAGTCCTTTGTATGACTTGAGCAAACAAGACATGGACAATGCTGACTTTGAAATTGTAGTAATATTAGAGGGCATGGTGGAAGCTACTGCAATGACTACCCAGTGCCGTAGCTCATATCTGGCAAATGAGATCCTCTGGGGCCACCGCTATGAGCCCGTGCTCTTTGAAGAGAAAAACTACTACAAAGTGGACTACTCGAGGTTCCACAAAACTTACGAAGTGCCCAACACACCCATCTGCAGTGCCAGAGACTTAGCGGAAAAGAAATACATTCTCTCTAACGCAAACTCCTTTTGCTATGAGAACGAAGTAGCCCTCACAAGCAAAGAGGAGGACGAGATTGACAATGGGGTGCCTGAGAGCATGAGCACAGACACCCACCCGGACATGGACCATCACAACCAAGCAGGGGTGCCTCTAGAACCGCGGCCGCTACGGCGAGAGTCCGAGATATGACTGAAACTCTTCCTCTCTCTTTCGGTTGGAAGGAAAAAAAATAAAAAATAAACCCCTCGGTCAGGCACATTGACCTAAGAAGTTGGCCCAGAACAGTTTTCAGACAACGGTACTGTTGAAGAGTGGCGTAAGGCAAGCAGACCTGAGAAACCGGGCTGGTTTTAGGGCTGTCCTCAGAGGAGGGACAACAGAAAATGAACTCTAAACACAAAGCACTAAACATGTCTAAGTATGAACAGAAGGCACATATGTTGTAGAATAAATTATGTATATATTTTTTTACAAAACTTGAACTTGCAGGCAAGCTTTGGTTGGGTTATTATTATTTTTTTTCAACTTTTTCCAGAATGCTTCTCTCTAGGGAACAAGAATGTTTTTAATGGCATAACAAAGGCAAGAATCTGCCTTATTATTATTATTATTATTTTTTAAAAGCTGCTGCTAACTACATGAACACAAATGGTTATTTTTGTTGCAGTGTAGTTTTTATTTTCTCTTGTGTAATTTAAAAAAAAAAAAGAAAAAAAAAAGTCAGTGTTGAACTTTTTGGGTTGAAAAGCTTGTGATCACTTCAGAGAGGCCAATGTTGCCAGAAAGTCTAAACTCCTTTTGAGGCCAGTAATTTGATAGCTAGAATCAATTTCTCTCTTTCCAATTACATAAAGGGCATTATGTAATATCAGGCCAATCAGTAGCCTCCAGCAAAACTATGATTTTTGGGGGGAGAATTTAATTCTCTGTCTAAAGGAAAGTGAAATTAAATATATAGAGAAACATAAAAAGTACTAAGTGAAAACTACCTAAATGGATACCAAAGAAAATGCACAGTTTTGCACAGTGGAATTTATTTTTTAAATAAGGAAATAAAAAAAAAAAGGAACAGGCTGCTTTAAACAAACAAACAAAAAACGTTTTCAAACCTCAGATGCTTTCTTTGGTTTAGTTTTTTCTTTTCAGACCTTTTATTTTTGCACCTTATTCTGAAAGCTTAAGACTGGGATCTAAAGTGAGCTAGGAACTCCCTAGGGCCCCTCTTCTCTTTTGCTGGGGAAACACATTCTCCTCCTTTCTCGTAAGGAGAAGTGTAGTTGGGGAAGCCAAACAAGCAAACATCTGTCCTGCCTGTGCCAGGCAGTAGCTGAAGGTCAAGTAGCCCCATGCACATTCCCAAGCCGCTGCTAGACCTTCACGCTGACCCAGTGTCCTGAGCTGTGCAACCGTGTCCCGTGCCCTGTCCTTCTCTTAGTGGTTGAGCTATGTGCAAAGCTGCTGGTCTTTGCTCAGGGCTGAGTGCTGGAGCAAGGTCTCAGTCCATGGTAAGAGGGTTTGGAAGAGGAAGGAAGAGACGGATGGAGAGGAAAGGGAGAAAAGAATTGCTCTTGGCACTTGGGGGTGGCACAGAGAGCATAGCATTTTGTCAACACGCTTCTCTTCAGTAGGGCAAGGGTGTCAGAAAAGGGGCTGGTGTGTTTGCTCGCTCACTTGGAGAGGGCTTATTGGAGGAGATCAATGCTGCAAAGCAAGCTTCATCTCCTGCCTCCTCCTCCTCCTCCTGCGAGCATTGCCTCGGGGGGCAGTGGACGGGGTATGTTACTGAGCCTCTGAGCAGATCCTGTGACCTTATGTGAAGCTCTGGCTCTAACGGTATTTTGGCTCCTTTGCCAAGAATGCTTTAAAAATCCTCTGTGCCTCTGAGGTCAAGGATACAACTAAACTGCGCTTGATACTTGCTCACTTGTGTATCTTCCTCAAGGAGCAGGTGGAGGGAGGTGGTGGTGGGGACAATAATCCTAGTCAACTCTTACAGTATTGGATCACTGTATGCCATTAAAAAACAGCTTGTTCTAGGTCTAACAACATCTGTGAAGGCCTCTGGCCCCTTCCAGCCCTGCCTGAAAGAAATGCCTGCAACAAAGTGGTTTCTGCTAAGATGGTATCTAAAGAGAGCGGGTTCGAAACGGTGGAAATTCAACATTGCAACCATAGATTTGGCTCCTAGAGAGGGCAGATGATTAAGTGCAAGTACTAAGGCTATTACCGAGGTGGGGGGAAGTAAAAGAAGGGAAAGGCTGAACACAAAATGCGACTTGATTGCAGTTTCTGGGTCAACAGTAGTGAAGACAACTGAGTGCTGCTAGTGCTGCTATTGGCATATTCTTGTAAAAGGAAAATACCTAAACCAAAGAGTATTCAGTGAGAAGAGGGTGCCTGGGAACGCAATGGGGAAGGGATGGAGATGGGAGGCTGACCAGGAGAAAGGGGACCTTTTCTCCAAGTCAATGTCACTGGGTGCCCAGCGCGCCCACCACATGATACTTGAGACGTGTGAGGGAGACATATGAGATGGGGGAAGGGGGAATATAGGACTTCAGTTTGTTTCTTTAAAGAAAAAGAAATTTGGAGAAAAAAATAAAAATAAGACCCCTTCCCGTTAACATTTCTGGTGCAGAGGTTTTGCTTTTTTTTTTTTGTTTTAGTTTTTGGGTTTTTTTTGTTTAGTTTTCCAAGTCAGTTTTTCAGAAATATTTTTAAAATGTACATTTTATAAAGTTTATCAAGTATTTTCATATTTAAAGCCAAATGTAAATAGAAGTCTGTAAAGGAGGACAAGGAGAAGAAGAAAAAGGCCACAAAAAGTATAAATTCCGCTCGGCAGTCTTGGCTAGCTAGTACCTAGATGCTACCGGTTAGCATGACTTTTTAGCAAATACTTGCAAGCCTTATAGGATTCCTAATGCTATGAACTTCTCTTTATTTATTTTTAAGCATGGACTTTTAATTTGAAAACATGTTCTAGTTACTGGCTTTTTTAAAAGTTACCAGCTTTCCGAGTGCTAGTCTTGTCTGGAGCGTGCATTGAGGTAAACTTGTTACCCTCGCTGCCGCTTTCTTTACTTTTTTTCTTTTTTTTTAAATAACCCTTTGTCTTTGCCGACTGACTCTTACATTGCAGAATTGCACTCAGCCTCTGGCTTTTGGAAGCTGCTAGAAGAGACCTGCAATGTACACTTCATGGTACCCTTCCCCCTTGTCCATCACTTCTACATTTCTGAACATGCCTTGGTAAACCCAGGATAGAACAGGCTATCATAGCACACTTGTGCAGCAGCAAATTGGTTTAGCCATTTTTCTAAAAAAATACTATTTTTAAGGAATATGCAGTGACTGACAGTGTTTGTTCAGTTCCTGATGATCCCGGGCCAAGCTGATGTGTTATGAAGGGGCCCTGTAAAACCAATGGAGCTTCTACCCACAGGCTCCAATGGGCTCTGGTTTGGCCTCTTTATCAAGGCTCATCTGGCTCACACAGAAGGTTTATACTGTATTTTGCTAAGGGTTTGGGAGGAATATGTTATTTCTGCCCTTCCCTGAAAATACTTGAATGAGACACTTACTGTCTAAACCATAATATTGCATACAGTGACAAGATGCATTTCGGAGGCAGGTTGGGAGCTTTTCTTTCCTCTGCCTCTTCTGTGCGAGTCGTCTTTAGTTAAGTAGCAAGGGTAGAAATCATTACTTATTAGCTGTATTTAATTATACTTTCTCCCGGTCATTGTAAACTCCTGTGTTGTCAGTTTAGCACTTGCTCTTCTCGGAAAAGACAAAGGGTCCAGATGTTTTATTTGTTCTCTTAGGTCTTCTTTTTCATAATGGATTACAAGGTAAAACTGAGAAGTACTGTAATGTCTTTAAATTATGGCTGCTCATGACCATTGTAAAGTAGAAGGGTGCTGCATAGTTGCCATCCCACAGCCAATGAGAAACTTATTTTATAATGACTTTTGGCCTGCAGCTATTGTAAGGTGAACAACCTAGGCATCTGACAGTTGTCCATTACTATTTTCCTGTTTGCAGCCTTTTTGTATCAAAGTCTTCCTAATGTACTGCACAAATTGTGGATTGTACAGATTTTTATATATTATGTCTTATTTTATTATTTCTAAATAAATAAAAGAAAATGGAGAATGAACTGGTGTGTGCATCCTGTATGTAAATGTCCCAGGGTGATGGGTTAGGATGTTATTTACTTGTATTTAAGACTGTCTCTAAGCACAGTCATTGTCAGAGGCACTTGAATAAGAGACAGGTCATTCCCTCCCTTGATAATGACGGGAAAAAAGGTTGTACTATCCCTACCTGCAGGCTGGGGACACAGACACGATGCTTGCTGGAGTCTGCAGTGTTTGGCACCTTGCTCTAAAGGAAGATCTGCCCCAGAAAGACTAACTGTTTTTCCTAATGTCATACCTGAAGCTGCGGAGCTCCAGGTCATTAGCCACATGATGTCTGAACACGGAAAAGAGCTTAAAGTCTACAAATACGCTACAGCAGAGGGTGGGGAAATGAAAACACAGAGCTTAAGCAAGCTCACTGAAAGATTTGGAAGAGATTAAAAAATTGAGGAGGAAACTCAGCTTCAAATCCCCATGTTTCATGTCTCCCTAGAACATCCCTTTATTGAAATGATGCTCCCCATCTTAGCTAAATTCCAAGCATATTTGCTGTAATCTTCACACAGGCCCTATTTATTTGGTCTCCTGCATCTGGTGTCACAAATATGGAGCTGGGTTTTTGTGTAATGGCGTGGGGAGTTGTAACCACAGCGGGCCTTGAGAAGCTGAGAAGAGACTATGCCCATATTAGTCTGGGCTGGAAAGCTTCCTTCCCCAGTGCTTGTGTGTGGCCTCCAGGAAAGATGTCAAGGACGCACAACTGTGACTCAGCTCAGAGGGTTCTGCTGATCTAATCGGAATCGCACGCGCTGCAACATCCAAGGACGATCACGAAACATTTAAACTGAGTTTTGACCCCTGTGCTGAATTTTCCAACTTTTATCAGTCCTTAATGCTATTTAAGCACATCTCTGAAACGATGCCTCAGATGGAGCTCTGACCCTATCTAGAAGGACTCCTTTTATAAATTCAAATTCACTTTTCAAAAAATCTAATCGCCTTTTGGAAAGCTTATAATACAATAATTACAGGGCTGGATTTAGAGATGCGGATTAGCTGTCACAGCCTGCATCTGCTTATTCTCCCCATTGAAAAGTGCTCCTGTGTGAGAGCCACTTGCCGAGCTGACCGCTTCCTTTGGAGCCCTGTGGGGGCAAAGGGTGATGGTCACCATCCGCATGGGCTGCTGAGCCCAGGGAGACTTATTGAGCCTGTCTACATCATGAGCACCCTCTCCTGTTAGTGCTCTCCCTTCTCTTGCTGGCTATTCCTTCCTTCAAGTGTAGGTGAAGCCAGCCTAAATATAGCCACGAAAAAACAACAGCTTACTGTGGTAGATAGCAAGGTAATAGCTAAGCTCTTCTTCCTCCCATACTAGCTAGGTGCATCTAGCAGCCACCAGGGATACGCTGCATGGATCTAGGCATCATCGGTAAAATGAGAGAGGAGGCATAATGGTGCAGGTGGTGGCATGCTAGCAGCCAAGGACGCAGCTGGTGCTGCCTCCAATTTTCTGTGCGGATGTTTCCACAGTAGACAGCCTAGAAATGTGAATTAGAGAAAGGTGTGTGTGCAGATTCCCCATTTTCCCATCAAACTAATAGTGCTTGCTGGTGCTTTCGCCAACCCAAGCTTGTGCGGAAGACTGCAGCTTGCATATCTATAAAAGGTGTGCAAAAACACATAAGAATGTTTAAAGAGATGTCCATCCTTTCAAAATGTTTAAACTAAGCTCATGACTTCAGGGGGAGCCTGATTCATGGCCTGGGATTCTTGGCACGTGGAGATTAGTGTACAGTGAAGATTTTGGATAGGACGTGCATGCTGGGATTCAACAGCCACCTTGTCTGGAAAAGCTCATTTGTCCCAGGGCAACTGGCTTGTCAGCTCTTGGTCATCATGCTCAGTGAGGCGTTTTGCACAGGGGAATTGCAGTGCACAGGCTCACTCCTCCCTTCAGTGCAGCAGCATAAAGAGCTTTACATTGGCTTGAGATGCAATAGTGTAAAACCAGGTATACGCATATTAAGCATTTGCATTTCTTCAGCTATACTAGAACAACCTCTCCCTCCACTTCTTTCAGTGCAGAGTTGCCGTCTTGCTCATAACCACGTTTGAGAGAGAATAAGGCGGAAAAATACACAAAGCAGTTTTCTGCAGCGTTATTTTTCCTCCTTGTTCTCTTAGCTTTCTGGCAAACAGGATTCAGCTGCTTCACCTCCGTGATAGTAACATGTTGTAAGCAGAACTTGGGTAACTTCTCCTCATGGGCTCCAGATATGTAGGACCTGAAAACACTTGAAAACTTCAGTGTAAGCTCAACTAACTGGCGATCTTTTGCGCTGTTCATGGCTCACAAACACAGTGATGTAAGTCAGAATAGAAGGGTACTGCAAACACAAAGCCATGTGTTCTCGTGGGGAAGCCAAAGAGTAGTAGGAGCCCTGCAGCACTCCCTAATCCATCAAATATTTACAGCTGCGAGGCCAAGTGCTGATCACCACCCTGGCATAGCTGCAATGGCATTTAGCTGAAATTAGAGGATGAGCAAAACCAACTGAATCACTCTGAAGTCTCTTTGCAGATCTTGAGATTAAAATCTCAGCATTGAGGGTGAAGGAGCAGGAACAGGCTTTTGCAAATTGTTTGCCTGATGGTTTTTCTGTGAATTGATACCCACACAGGACGATGGCTAGCAAGAGATGGGACGTGACTACAGAACATGATGATGGTGGCGACTCTGTGTGTTTTTCTGCTAGGAAGAAAAGTGGGAATGCTGCAGTGGGTGCGCATGCTGCTGGGGAACACCGCCGCTGTGACATGAGCTATTCCTATCCTATCCGGCATGGGCATTAGAAGCCAGACACGTCTGCACAGGCCAGTGCGGTGAGCAGGGAGCAGCCGCGGGTTGTGCTGAGTTTGTGGCACTTCTCCAGATGCAACACAGCTCCGTAGCTAAATCCTCCCACTTATCATGTGCCGATGGTAGGCTCTGTTGTGCAAGACGTTAACACCATTCTACAGTTGCCCGGCCACCTGAAATCACAGTGGTCTTGCTCTCTTTTTCACTCCAGTTTCACGTATTGCTTTTGCTTGGTCACCTCTTGCAGATGCTCAGATGTTTCAGCCATTTGCCAATATTTGGGGACATAAAAGCAGAAGCAATGAAAGTTACAGAAAGCTCAAGAATATAAAAGTGAAATATGAGTCTCAAAAATAGCATTCTTCTCCTTCCATGTTTTTCTCTGAAGCAGAGTCTTTATTCTGGCACCACCACTTCCAGCCTTACCAAGGGTGCAGATCCTGTTACATGGCGACCTGACGCATTCTGGAGCTCTGGGTGGGCAGGGAAGGACTCTCTCTGGTTATTCTGGGTGATCTCTTATTTCCTTGAGGCCAGGTTGGGAGGTGCCAGCTTGCCCCCAGGAAATGCTGTGCTCCTTCCTGGAAAATGGGAATCCTGGAGACCACTGGGGAACCCCCCGCCGAGACAGCAGTGGGGAGGAAACCGCAGGTTTTGCTTTCCAGGATTGTCAGAAAGGCTGATATTTTATTAG
Source organism: Tinamus guttatus (assembly GCF_059628265.1). NCBI lineage: Eukaryota > Metazoa > Chordata > Aves > Tinamiformes > Tinamidae > Tinamus > Tinamus guttatus. Next base: position 876,758 of record NW_028288579.1, on the reverse strand, counting down.
CTTGTTTCTTTTTTTTTAAGAAAACATGTCTTACTCTGCATAAAAAACATTTGCTATGCAAATTTGCAAATTAACTCATTAATTATTTTGTATAATGTTGCGTACAGGGTGCCCTGCAGCTACACCTGCATTTCTGCACTTCACACAGGCTTTGGGGCCATGGCCACTGCCTGGGTCACGTGGCGCCAGCCTCTTACAGCCCATGGAAACCACAACGGCTACAGCTCTGCAGCCAAGTCCTTCCTACAGCTTGGGATGCGTGGGGTGTTTCTGTCCTGGAATGAATCTTACCCTGGGGCAGAGAGGTGCCCAGGGAAATAACAGTGCTTTAGCTCTATTTTGAAGTTATCACTGTTCGCAAAAATCACTGTGGCCAAAACCTCCTTCCTTTAATCAAAACCTTTTCAACTTCACCTCTGTGTCTATTCACAAGCCCTTTACCTGCACACAGAGAACTAAAGACAGACCAGCATTTTTTTTCTCCTTCTTTTTTTCCCCATGTTGATACTTGCTGTGACTTTACTTTTGCTGGAAAGGCAGAAGTAAATCAAAAGTTGCTATTTTCTCTGTTTATACCTTAGGCAAAAGAGCTTTGGCTGTTTGCAGTTTTTTCAGGATGCCTCTATGATCTAGACAAGGGCAAGGAGGGATTTCCATTCTTCTGCCTGAAAGAAAGTTTGCCAGAAGATTTCTACCCTCTAATAGGAAGCCCAGCAGCTAATTGAAGAAAGAAGAGATTTAAAGGAAAGTCAATAGCGCGCAGCTCCAGTGCTCTCACTGCATTGCAAAGGATATGGCAGGGGCTACAGTGGGCAAAAATGCTTCATGCTCTCCACTCCCCGCGTCACGCTTGGTTGCTCTACCCTAACTGCACCCGGGAGACCCAACTGCAGGGATTTTGCATACATTCGGGGTGTTTGTGAGAGCAACCTCTGGAGAAAGGAAAGCAATTAATTAAAGTGAGGAAGCCGCAATGTCAGCTGTGTTCTGCTTTGCAAAGTCGGCAGTGAGCGTAACAGGTGCCGGGGCAGATCGCGACGTCCTTGGCGCGTTTCCTCCCGTCTATATCTGGCCAGAAAACCTGATCCGTGGCTAAAAATTGCCTCACAGAGGGACAAGGCTTTTCCAGCCATGCTGTGCACCCCATCACGGGACTTCAGTGCATTGCGCATGGCCATGCATGTTTTCAACGCAGCCACAGGGAGTAAAAGCAATTAGGAAAGCTCGACCTTATCTTAATTGCAGCCAGTGGTGGAGTTGCATTAGAGTCGCTATCTTGGGTTTTCCAAAGATATTCCCCAGGAATTTATGCCTCCACTTCTCGTCCTTTTTTCCTTCTTTTCTGCCTCCTCCCAGTGACACTCGCTGACAGGTTTGGAGCTCAAGGACACTCATGGGTTTTGTATTTACCTTTGTAGAAGCAACATTTTAATGTACTCAGAATGTCTTGATGTTTTCAATATTCATAGCTCATTAATTCATACAACAAGATCCTTCTGCCATTCTGTACTCAGTGTTTAATGAAGAGGGGTTGCCAGAATCTCTAGTCCTGTCTCCTGGTGTCTTTCTGACAGGTTTTCCATTGAATTAACTCAAGGTATGCGTTGACTAAACATCTTCAGAGTCACTGGACAAACAGACTATGTAATGTTCATAAATTAATGCAAATCAGCTTCAAATATGTCAAACTGGCTCCCTTAGGAATCCCTGGACCTCAGTGTATTGTGACAGTTCTTGTTTAAGCAAATCTAGATCTTTCAGTGCAAATAACGAGAGTGCTTTCATCCTGAGCAGTAGGACCAGTGAGACTAATGCGCCATTCTCCTTCTTAAAACTATAGTCTCATCACATATAAATTAAACCATTGGGAGAGTAGGAAAAAAAAACCCTGAGTGACATTTGCATATATTGTCCCTTCTTTTCATCTTCTATGAGAGTCTCATCGCGGCGCCTCTTTAATAACAATGCTGCTGCTACAGCGAATGATTAAACAGTTGTAGCCTTTCAGATTTGGTGTTTTCAGGTTCTCTTACACATGTAAAATATTTGCATGCATTTGAAATACAATTAATTACATGTTGCTTGAACGACTCATGTCACCCACTTCAAATCCCACAGGTTTCCTCCCATGGATATTTCCATATCCCAGGAAGGATGGTGTCAAATGATGGTTGTAGTTGATCAATGGTTGTCAACACAGAACAAGTTTCCAGGTGACTTGTCCTACAGAACGGCACCATCAAGCATCACCTCCTGCACTGGAGGCTGCACTGGGAGCTTCTGCAGCTGCTGGTGGCCAGGTCTACATTTCAGTCCCCACTGCTGGCAAGTGCTTGGGGACAGCTCTTATTCTGGTTGACCCAAATTTCCCCATGCTGCAGGCTGCAGAGCTGCTATTTCTGATTCCCACCATTGCTCAGAGACTACAGTGTATGATTGCAGCACTGCACACTCTTATCTGAAAGTACTAAAGTACTGAAAAACGTAAGCATTCCCACTCAAACATATTACCACCCCTAACACACCTCCCAAGCTAAACATGCTCATCCCATCCCAACATGGTAGATTTTGTTTCAGATAGAAGCCGTTTGCTTGCTTCCCTTGAAGTTCGTCTCCTCCACATATCAGAAATTGTTAACAAATAGGCGTAATATATGCCCTAGGGAGCAGGGAAAGCTGCTTTTCTTTTTCTTGGCTGGCTTAACTCATTCTGAAATTGTGCGACTTTCCATCTCTGCATTTGAAGGAAAAGGCTAACTTGCAGTGTAAAAGTAGCATGATAAATTGCGGAAAAATAACTTGCTGGCTTTCCAAAGAAACTCCGTTTCGGCTCCTCCTCTTTCTGTACTCCTTCCAGTGCCCCAGAATTCATCGCATCCGTGCATGTTATGGCACCTTTGGGATGCGTTAGTCATAGGAATGGAGCTACTGGTGCTTTGCAGGCATGTTCTAGCGTTGGCTCTCACACGAGTGCTCTGACACATCCGCACTGTCTGCACGTCTGGGTAGCATTTGCTTGCAGGTGTCTCCTGAGGTTCCAGGCAGCTCACAAAAGGAAACGACCAACTTATATTTGCTAACATATACATGAGGTCCTTTCGTTATTCTTTGCTGGTGGCGAGGACTTTGGGGTAAAGGGTTAATGTGGGATAAATGCCAGACTCATGGCTCAGGTGGGAACTTGTGCTTTTGGCTGCAGTGTTCCCCTGTGGTCCTGTCCTTTCTCCACGGGATGTTGCAGGGCAATGAGGGTGGCACGGAGGCTGCGATATTTTGGCCAGTGCCCTCAGTACTATTTTTTTTTGCAATGCTCAGATCATCCTTGCCTCAGGCATTGCCCTGGCCCTGGGCATCACCCTCCTTGTGATGTTTCCTTCCCTAATGAGTACCAGGCATCAGGGACTGAAAAAATACAGGCACCAGAGTTTGCACTGGCATCAGGAGAAATCATAATATCTGCCTTAGCCCAACCACTGTTGTGGTGTACCAAATTGCCTGTGTAATTCTGTGCTTTGGGCACAAGATCTGAAATGAACTCCATTGAAACAGCTTCCCAATGGTTTGCTTTTATGCACAAGCGTGGGAGAATTCCCAGTTTCCCCTCGCAGGTTTATTACCAGCCCCGGTTTGGAAGGCTGTTGTGGGCTCTTTGGGCCTAATCTAATGTAAGCAGCACAGACTGCTCGAATATCAAGGCTTTTTAGCAGGCAGTGATTTCCCATCCTCATATACACTGAAGTCAGTAAGACTTGAAATAGCAGGGTGTTTTAAATTAAAATACTCAGGCATTACATGCATATTAGGTCCTATCACACACTGAGTCATTTGTTAATATTTTGCACATAACCATGATTATTTTATGCAAAAGATGGGAAAGGCATGCTCTGAAGTTATTTTTTTCTGGCTTGTCTACACTAAATGTTCACAGGTTTAAAAAGATGTAGTGCAGAGAGGAACATTTTTCATTTTTCTTTCCCTTAAAATGAATAACCAGCTAGAGAGCTGGTGCACAAGTGGGAGGAAAAAAAAACATATATTGAAACTGTAAGGTATTGTGGTTGGTAACAGGCATTGTTAAATGAAATGCCATTTTTTTCTCCTTAGGGAACAATAAGAAAACTTCTCTTCGTATGTATCTTTTTCTGAGCCAAGCTCTGTGACTGGTCGCAACCTGTAATAAAAATGCCATATCCAAAAGAATATATTTAATATCGGGAAGGCAAAATAGAACGATATGATCTGTTTGGGGCTTGAAGGTAAATGTTTAGACATTTTTTCCTTTAAAATAATCTGTGAGAGATGCTGGTTTGCTGACTGGGAAAAGAAATCACAGAGGATTTATGCTGTTAATGACAGGCTATGATGTCAAAGCCTTTTGGCCTGTAGCCATAACCTTTTGTGTGGCTCTAGTTGATTCTTATAAATAAACAGCCCGCTCAGCTGCTGCTTGCATAGTAGTCCCCGTCACTTGGGAGCACTGAGGACTGGTCTAAGAGGAGCCCTCTTCAAATTTCAGAGAATCAATGTCCTGCAAGAAGTGCTTTCTCCTCTTAGAGTACCCAGTTTTATGAAAGAGGACTTGGTTAGCACTTAAAGAAGCACTAAATCACTGCAATAACATCGACACCAATGTTACTTGCTGAAACTCCATTATATCACGTTGATTTTCAGTTAGTCAAAGGCCTGGATATGCCATGAATAGCAGGCACCAGCATGGGTTTTCCTCCACTGCTCCTCTTTTGTAGCATAAAAATGGAAACCAGAGTGGACTTGAGAGACAACTGCAAATCTGATCAAAGAGAGACAGGAAAACTCTGAAGTATATATAATTCTCATAGGCATCGTATCTGTTCTCTTAAGAAGTTTACAGGTATAATTTTAAACATATTTGCCAGATACTACCCAGGATTTGCTTGCAACTGTTTTAGCTATTTGATACTTTGGAGCTTCATTATGTTGGGGTTGGTGTCATTTTTGTCTCCACATAGAAATTTTCCCTTTTGCATCTTGTCTTTGAGGAGCTGATGTTGCTGATGGTTCATGAGGTGCCAGCCCCTTGGCTGGGTAAAGTAGTGTAGCTGCATCGATTTTGCTGAATGTCACCCATTTAAACAGCCTAAGGATCCTGGTCCCAGCATTAACATAATAACCAACCCGATTTCTGCATAAGACCATAAAGACCCGCTCATCCTTCTCTTCCAAGCTATGCTGTTTCTGTTTTATTCTGAAAGCTAAAGTGATATTAACAGGATTAGAAGCCCTAGTGCCAGGCGTTTTGGGACCCCATGTGCAGCCCTTCCATTTTTCCCATTAACGATGAAATCCAAAGCAAACCTTTCCCTTGGAGGGTGGACTGAACATCAGCCTGGAGCATCCCGAATCCATCTCCGTGCATCTGTCGGTGAGGCCACTGCTGGCTCCCCTTGCCCGCCCTGGCATCACCTGCGGGCACCGGCTCGTGGGGCTGCGCTTGCTCCGTCCCAGCTCCTCTAACCGAGTCCAGATGTTGGAGAGGCTCTGCAGTTTGATGATTGCATTTTACTATTAACATATTTGTTTTATGACAGAGTAGGATCATTACAATTGTCACATTATTCATTTTTTTCCCTCTCTGCTATTAGTAGAGACATTTCTATTATTTTAATAGGGAGAAACAAGTTCCCTATGTCCTTTTCCAGTCCTAAAAATACAACTATGTTTTCCAAAGAATCTTATGATTGTGGATCTAAATGTTCAACTAGAACATACTAAAACATCCCAGTTTTTCAGAGAAACAAAGTGATTTCTGATACCCAAAAGAAGGTTGGCTGCGTGAACTGAATCATAGCAATATTGGTGGTATTGTCAGACTTCATCATCTACAGAATTATTTCTAGTTATACACTTAATAAAACTATTTGTAAAATAATTGCAAAAGAAGTTCACCTGTAGAGCATTTGTTTTGGAAAAATATGAACCATTGTGTCCTTTTAACATATTTTGCCTCAGAAAGCAATAATGTTTAATTTGCGTTGAAAGTAGGCAGGGGCTTATTTAACATTAATATGTGGTTTACAGCATGGGTGAAAGTCCCTCTCTTAATGCAAGCTAACTTTGCCCAAGAGGTTTGACTCCCTGAGGGGGAAAGTTTCTGCTTAAGAGAAATGAAAATAAAGAACAAATATATGCAAAAGGTCTAAAAATGGCAACAAATGGTACTCTTTCTCTTCTTTCTCTTCAAAACTCTACTACATTCTGAGTGTTCACAATAATTAAGGGCATGAGCTAATCAATAAAATTACATAAATACTTTTATATAAAAGTATGCAAGTACCTGGCCCAACGTCTTACTGAATAAAGGCAGTGTACTAATATCCAGGCCAAAGCACCGTAGTCACTTCTGCACTAGGGGAATGAGACAGTCAGACACCAGCAGTTGTGCCAAGGTCAGACCATGGCATTAATGACAGAAACTTCAAGCTACTGTGGTCACAGAAAGGAAAGATATGGAAAATGCTGGGGGTGGCTATAGGGTAAGAAAGATTTAGTAAAAAGGGAAAAAGGAGATCCTAAAATATGGAAGAAGGTGACGGATAGAAGAGAATTTGAAGAAAAGTGAATGGGGATTATGCCTTCAATCAAAGCCTCCAGAAAGCAGCAATAAATCATGAAAATGCAGTGGGATTTGGGCTTTTAAATCATGCAGGAACTTCTGGTAACATTAACATGAAAGTCTTAGAATCTATCGAGAGGGTGGAAAAGCTTAAGGAGAGATTTTCAAAGACTTGATGGGAAAGTAGGTGTTTACTGAATATTTATCGAGGTTTGGGATAGAACGGAGGAGATAGCTTTCCTGTTGCAGGCACTGTGGCAAAGCTCTGCGCAGCTTTTGCAGTGGACATCCAGCCCCATGCAACATTAAAAAGTTTCAGTATTTTGCAGCAAGTTCCAGGGGAGTGTTTCCCGTTAGCTGCAGAGCAATACTAAGATGCAACTATTGGTGCAAATTAAGATGTAACTGTTGTGCATTGCATTAGTTTCTGGAATGTTTTGAGCTTTAAATTAAATTAAATTTAAAGACTGTGAAGCATCCTGAGACAGAAGAGAACAGCCATCCATCAATGCGAGGGAACATGGTATTATTTCCACAAGTTTACATCACAGTTTAACCCCCCACACACAAAAGAAAGGAAAAAAAGAAAAAGGAAAAAAATCTCCTTTGAGATGAGATAATCCTTGTGAAACAATCCTGTTACACCTGTCTGCTGCAAACAGTGCAAGGCTGAATTGTGAACTTTTAAATGGGAACATTTCTAGATGGGTGCACTGTATCAGCTCCAACTTAAATTCCTATAATCCCATCCTTGATGGTTTGCTGCTCTAGACTTACAAGGCAGAACTGTTAATTCTTTGCACTTGAGAAGGAAGGCAAGACCTTTACAGTCTCAAAAGGGATTTTTTTTTCTTAAGGACAACGTAATTGCATACAAACTGCAGACCCCTCTAAACAATTCTCATAGGTTGCCTGAAGAATCCCATGGCTGAATTGTAAATCACTGTAAAGCGCGCCAAAAAAAAAAAAAAAAAAAAAAAGGACTGAAGCATAAATGAGTTTTGGAGCTGTCTAGTCTGGGGATCTGTAAAGTAATTAAATCAAGGAGACTTTCTGATCTATAGAAGGGTCAATGTAACGGGGCAGTGCTTTGAACCATAGTCTCATTAAGTCACAATTGCCTTCTTTGCTTCCCAAACTGTTTATAACAGAGGCTTATTCCTAAGCAGTCAATAACTGAATAACATAAATCACAGCACAGAAAGAGTTATTCCTGGTTTATGGGGCCAGATCCTCAGCTGTTATAAATCACCGTTGCTCCAGTGATGTCACCTAAGCCATGCTTATTTATGCAATCCAAAGATCTGCTTCATACTGTTCTCATTTTATTGGTTTTTATTGATTCATTCTGTAGGCACAGATTTTCATATAGAAAATGAAGGTGGAGATAATTGAGGTATGTGAGAAGTAATTTTGCAAAATTTTCAAGGGAAAATCTGAAGTGTTCTCTTCCTTTGCCCCTTCTTTTTATTAAAAAATAGTTACCATGTGGATTTCTGGCAGCTCTGAAGCATTTCCCTGAATATCACCATGGTCCCTTCGCACACTTGCTTTTGCAGAATGTGGTGTCTGCGTGATTTAATGGAGCTGCTTCTAAGTTTTAATTAAATTCAGGACTCGCGCGGCCCCATGCTCCACCGTTTGCCCCTCACAAACATGTTTAAATCCCACTTTTCAAGTGTGCAGGTGACAGCAGCATCCAAGCAGCCTGGTCCAGATAATGTGAGTATCACACAAGCAAACAGAATTCTTGTGGCCTGCATAGCTCCTCTAACAAAACATTATTGCCGATACCTAAATAAACTTACACAAGATCAGATCCTTTTTTTTTTTTTTTTCCAGGGGCTGCTGTGAGGAAATCTGGCAGCATGAAGTCACCTTTATACGTCCTGGTTGTATTTCATCATGCCCATGTAAGGACTGATGTCACCAGTGTCAATACAGTGTTTATGAAGGTGGCAATCAATACTAGATTTAAGGTGCATTGACAGAATGATAGCTCTGACTGCATTTGCCCTTCTTTGGCTGACTGGGAGCCAGAGGGGTTTTTCCATGTCATTCAGTTAAAGGAGTTTCCACTGACTGTCTTTCTCCACTCACTACAGGCGTTAGCATAAATAAAGAAAAATAAACACCACGGAAATAGTAAAAATGCATGAAACAAATCTCCAAAGCACAAAGTACTAAGCTTGCAAAGAAACTGAGGGTAAGAAATCAGCCAACGAATATTGTGAAAAATTGATGAGTTGAGTTGAAATGAATAAACAAGCAGGATCTTTGCAATTAGGTATGGTCATAATGTTACTGCTTGGGTTGAAAGTGCTATAGTTTATACCCATCCAGAGTCTTGGCATTCAGGTAATGGTGATTTCAGGCATTTGAGCTCTCTGCCATTCTCTTTGTGACACACAAAAATCATACATATATATTTTTTTTCCCATGAAAAAATTATCAAAGTCTCAGAGTCCCCTGGGCTTCATCTATTTCTTTGATACATCAGTACAGTGCAGATCACGATGGGGCTTCTTTCCTGATAGGGGCCTTTTGGAATAGCCTTAATACATGTGTGTAAGAACAAATAGCCATATTAAAATTCCTTTATCTGGCAGGATATGCATGTGCCTAGACAGAAAACAACAGAAGAGATAGGATCTGCATGAGCAGAGTGCTGGGGAACGAGGCAAACACTCGAATGCAGCTTTGCTGCACAGTCCAGTTCGAGTCACTTCCTCTCCCTGCGTCCTATTCCTCCTCCGGTCCTCTCTCTGTTTTCTGTACTTAACTCTTAAATGGGCCAGGACAGACTTTATCCCTCTGTGTTTGAAAAGGCACCAACAACTTAAGTGCTCTTGAAGCTTCTGGATGTTGCCATATAACAAAACCTTTAGCACCTTAAGCACTGATTCACTGATTTCACTGCTGAAAATTTATACATGCATGCATATAAATAAAAATGCATGTATATATATAGGCATATATATGTGTAGACTTCATGCTCACCATCTGAAAGCCCATCACTTCCACTCATTTGTCAGTCTCCTGTAAACTTTCTCAACTCCCCCAAGCAATTTGGGACACTCTAAACCCACAGGTGGCAACATTCCTCTCTGAACCCACAATAGCAGCCGTAACTTCCTCTTAGCCTGAAGATCTTTCTTACGCTCCTAATCTTTCCGAAACCATCATTTCTTATCCAAAGCTGCTTAAGCAGTTGGAGAGTAACGTTCATTTCCAGGCAGCATGTCCACAAACTTGCGTAAGGACTGTTTTTGCAAACTGAGCGGGCTATAATCTGAAGTAAAATTAAATCTTAATCTCTGTGTCCTGAAGGAAAGATTTGTCACTGCCCAACAAACACGTATCTTAATAAACACATTAATTCCTGCAAAGCACAAATCCATTCATACCCAGTGGCTTAAAAGGATGTGCCCATGCATGTGAGAACGCTGGATTTTCCTTAGTCTGAATCAATTTGTTGCTGTTAAGACAGGCTTACACTTAAGCACCAGGAATGCTTAAAGAAGATGCGTCATTATCAGTGCCGCGATCACAGGACCATCTCCAGACCACGAAGGGGCTCCCAGTGCTGGTGCCGTGGGCAAGAGCAAGTCCTGCCCACACCGCAGTCCATGGGCAGCTCCACATCCTCTCCCTAGGAAAGGATCTAAGTCGCAGGGGAATTAAAGGCTCTTTTTCTTCTGTGACACTGGACCGCAGCAGAGAGCAGAAATCAGCCTAAGTCTCCTGAGTCACCACTCCATACACTAACCACAAGATTTTTGCCCTCTTCATTTGTCAAATTCACATCGATGTGAAAATTCTAGCACCTACGCATCCTACAATGACTCACTGGAATGCACTTATCACCAATCAATCTATTAAAGAAAGTCATCCTTTTTGGTACTTAGACCTGGCCTTGGAGCCTGTTCAGGCATGACCTCATGGAGCTTCCCAAGAGTTGGACGAAGACTAGGTACAGTGTCCCTCTAATTAGTGCAATATCTCACCTTGCATCTTATTTTATGATGAGCAGACATTATCTGGGCAATCTAACTGAAGCAAAACTGACGGGAATATTTCAATTTTGTTATTGACTTTTCTTCTCAAGCTTTGTAATTAATTCCTGTTGCCACAGGCAGACTGCAACAACAGGGACAGACTAGCTGTGCTCCACCACAAATACCATCCAAAGCCCAGGCTGCCTAGCAAGACACTTAGAGACCAACCCTGCCGTGCTTGGTAGCTCTGCTGTTGTTCCTGATGCTGATGTGGCAAAGGAACACGGTGAGAACCTTCCCTAAAGGACCAAATATTTACAGTCCATATTGGTGTGGCTCATCAGGAAAGACCCACTTGCTCTCTTTACCCCTGTCTTCAAGCCTCATGGATTTCTAGGAATAAAGCATCTCATTTCATTCTCAGACTTTGCAGATTAGAACGTGAAGAATTGTTCCAGACTTCCAAGATGCTCACTGATTAATTGATTAATGAGATTTCAATTTCTAAGGAAGATGTTTAATTTTTGAGGTCAATAGTACAGGTAAAAAGTGGTGAAAATTCTGAAATACTTGGCTTTGAATCCAGTGAGTCCATTAAAGTCAATGAGATTTTGACATAGAAGTCCTTTTGAAAATCCCATTGGGTGACTAACTGCATTGCTAGGCTCTTTAACTGAAAATATAGGCCCCAAAGTTTGATGCTGGGCTGTTCAATGGGCATTAGAGTGTTCCCCTGCCTCAACTGAGTATTATGAAAGTAACTGCAGATCATATGATGTGGCAGGACGTTCACATAATATATCCCGGTATTTGGATTACAAAAAAACTTTCTAAGACAAAGTTTCAAAACAGGCTGGTGCTCAGATATCTGTGTGGCCATTTAAAATCCGAATTACTGTACATGTTTTAAATCAGAAATTATGACCTAGTGAAATGTAGAGGTGACTCAGATGCTGGAGTGTATAAACACTTCTTCTCTGCCCCAGCAGAGCACGTGCTGTCCAGCTAAGTCTTCTTGGGTTGTACGTAGAATTGGACCTTAGCCAAAGCTTTAAGACATGTAGATCAAGACTTAAAACTTTTTACAAAGTTAAGTTAGTAAGTAATGTTTTAATTCTGGCCTATTTCTAGTTTTGATTATTTTTCAGGTTAGGTTGGGTATAGTTGCTATAAAGTGAAAACTGACTGGCTAAAATTTATTTTTAAAGACTAAGTGAACTAGATGATTTTTTTATCTGACTATAGGCTGGTCCAACCCACATGAAGAAAAGGCTAGAGCTCAGATTAAACACTTCTTGGCCAACATAGGACTGCTATTAGGGGAGATTTCCAGCAACCTCTGTCACAAGTTGCAAGCTATTTATCAGAAACAAATGGAGTTTGAAATTTCATGACATTTTATTTTTTAAGACAGTAATTGCCTATTTCCTTACCAAAATCAGAAACAGAAAATGTTTTCAAAGGCCCTAGCTCCAGCAACTCCTATTGTGATGCATTTTCTTCTCTTTGCAGTGCAGCCTTTGATACCCGTGACTGCAGAAGCAACTACAATCTTGCACCGCATGGTCGCAGCTCAAGTACAGCCATGGACAGGGATGTTATGGGAGTGCTGGCTCTGTCACGCGCAGGCTCTGCTGGACGGGAGAGTGAGATGAGCGTTTTCCAAAGAATGACTAAGGCAGCTGCAAGATATAGGTTTCACTTTATCGGTCTCTCAAGGAGAAAACAACTTTGCTTGCCATTAACCTCTGCTTGGAAGCTGTGGTAACCGTCCTTAAAAATTAAAGGATGGAAATGGAACTTCTGGAAAGTTTGTTCCAGTTCACTGCTCGGAAGCTGAATAACGAAAGGGGAGGAATAGCTGGTTCATAGCTATAATCTGGGCAGAACTTTGCAAAAAAAAAAAAAGTGACATGCAAAACCATGTGGATCACTTACACATTTGAGCTGTCTCTTGGGCCACCACAACAGAACAAGACTGCGAGAACAAACACAATCTGCAGGAGGTGCCCCTAGGGGAAGGAAAAAAAAAAAAAAAAAGATGCATTATGCAATTTATCTTGTTAGTGCCACTTCCCATCTCCTTGCCATGGCTTGGTGATATGCCCAGCAGAGCTATTGTCCGCTGTAAATGCAGAGCAGTATATTAGAAAGCAGCGAGGAGGGTTTATGCAGGTAGGTTGCCATACATTGACCACTGCTAAGGATCAGCTGTTAGGGAGAGTCAGGATGCATGCGGATGGGCCTGTCTGCTTGTGGTTCTTTTACAAAATTTTGATGGAGACAGCAAAATGTCTCAATAGTTGTCAGCTCACCCACCACTATTCATTGCCTCTGTTTAGGATTCAGGTGAGTGTCACAGTCAAAATTTTAACCAGAAACATTATCCTTTGCTGAATTGGTAATAGGAAGCAAAGCTTATTTCAAGGTGAGCCTCGGTCTGGTACTTTCTATAACTGAGATAAGTGCTATGCAACTGACCCAATTTGGCAGCACTACCTTTAAAAATCACAGTCTGTTACTAAAATGGCTATTAAAATTGCTTGCAGGGAAGTCATGCCCTGTCACTCATGTCTTCTTGCAATTCTATGGAAGCCTGTGGCTTCTGCTTCTCCTTACATCCATCCATCTGTCAAGCTCAGACTTGGACATCCCACTGCCTCTTCTCAGCCCTGTCTACCTTCCACTCCTTGCCACACACCCCTGTGGCAGACATTTGTAAAACACCTCAGTAATTCTCAAAAATTGTCATGATCACAAAGCTCTGAGGAATTCTGCAATTCCACAAGAAATTGCACTTGGAATGCAAACTAGAACTATTGGGCAAGACAAATTAATTGTCAGTATTCTTGCAAGTACTTTGTGGAGCGCTCTGTGCTCCAGGGATCTCACTGTACCTTCTGAGGTTTCTGAAGGACACAAGATTATATTGCCCCAAGCCTGCATTATATAACCTTCACATCCCTGTGGCATATGTGTGGGTAAACACTGGAAAGCATAACTAATTGGCATAGTGGCAATCGTAAAATAAAACTTGTAGAAATCTCATCCAGATTAAGATGAGGAGGTGCATCTCAAGAATGATCAGTGTTGGAATCTGTATCATCTCCCTGCGTGTATGGAGGCCTGATGCGTGTCTAAAGAGGCATATTGAGTGAAACCTCTGGTCTGACATCTAGACTTAGACTTATTGCAGCTGAACTGATATCAGCTCCTAAAATCACTGCAAAATCTTTCAGATGTAGCAAAACCTTCAGTGGCTGCATTACACCTTGTGACTGAGAAAACATCCAGTAGCATAGAGTTAGTCACATGGTCTATAACATAATTACAAATTCACAAATCCAGAGTATGTTTTGGATTTGCTCCACAGACACTGGGTAATTGCTGCCCAGAGATGCAAGGCTTTTCAAGGATTTATAGGGTAGCATGTGGTACAGCCCATGGAAAAACAGCAGATGAGGCATGATATAACAGGTATGGGGCTGTAGATTAATTTCCACGGAAACCCTTGTGGGTAAACTGATGCAAGACCGAACTGAGCATCAACTAGCAACTGTGCCATCATAAGTGAACACTTGCTGATCAGTGTTCATGCTTGGGCTAAAGGTTTCTTTGTAGGGTCAGCTAGGAGATTATTAGTATTCCTTGTCGAACCCCTAATCGTATCCACAAGAACTCTGTGGGAAGAAAAAAATGATCACTTGTTGAGTAAAAGTGCTAGAAGATTTTACCAATTGCCTGCTGACGAACCAGTGGAACATCTGAGTATTTGTCTCTGGTGAAACTCTTTCAAGACTAGCAAAACCACAGCAGAGCTGGGCTCATTTTGTCCCATTGCCTTTTGAGCCATTCTGTATTTCCTAAATTCTTCTCTCTCTCTCATCTTTCTTATTTGCTAGGACTTTCTCAGCAGGCAGTGGAGACAAGGTACATGCTGAGTGATCATCCTGTCTGGTTTTCCACATCTAACACTTAAAAAAAAAAATACACCTAGAGAGGAAAGAATGGTTTGCAGCAAGTGATAACAGCTCTGCCTGTTGTGACCATGACCACAACATCCTTGAGGTGAGGATGGTGCTGTGAACAAGCATGCTCTCTAACTGCTGTTTAATGACATGCTGGGAAAGCAGGCAGATTTGGTGGTACCAGCCCATTTGGGGCAAAAGGATCAGTGCTGAGGATGAGCGGCAGAGCAGGAATGGGGTCCAGGCAAGCCTTGAGTGAATGTTTTGTGCTGCTATCTGCCTCGCTGCAGGACTGCGGGGCTGTCGTGGCATACCTGGGCTGAGTTTCAAGTTGACCTCACCTGATTTATGGGCTGGATGGCGACCTATAAGACCTGCAGCGATTCCTCATGGTGGTTCTCTGTGAGACTCAGCGAAAACTGTGGAGCTCCAGCTGAGCTTTGTCCTGATTCTTCTGAAACTCGGATAAATGTAAACCAAAAGCCTCAGCCCAAATACTGCCAAATTATGGGGAATGTGCTAAAATTGAGAGCGTTTTTAAATATCTTTCCCTGTTTTGTGGCTTATGGGATGGGCATTGGGATACTATGCAATAAACAAAGGAATACAGAGACAGTGTTTTGTGAACTCCGTGCATGACCTTTTCCGCGAGGTGAAGTTATTGTATAAGACTTTCCTGTCTGAATGGGAAGGGAACTAGCAGGACAACACAATAAACGATCTCCCAGCAAATACTGAGGACTCGGTTACAAGAGCATGGCCTAATTTCAAGGTTGCAGCCGAACTGGAAGAGCTGTTGTGCCAAAGCTGGGGTAAGGAATCAACAGACCCTTCCGTTGTCTGGTCCCCTTGCATAGCAGGAGCAGCCAGCAGTCAAGGAGTGTCCAGGAGAGTCTCCAGAAAAGTCTAAAAAATGCATGTGTCCCTCTAACATCAGTGGGGGGTGGGGATAAGCAAGCTCGAGGTATAGAGGTACAGAGTGATTTATTGTCCTTAAAATCTGTTTTCTCTTAAAAGTCTTGCTTCTAAATAAAAATCTTGCTTCTAAATAAATAACACTTGGCTCAGAGAGAGCCCTTTCTTTACTGTATACCAGTGTCATTGCTCCCAGAAAGACGGAACCACAGGCAGGGATGGCTGCTGCGGTAATGAAGACAGACTGCACAGCACATCTGGCCCGAGGACAGGCCAGTGGTGATGGCTCCTCCACACTCAGGAAGCAAACCTGAGATGCAAAACACCTGAGGAGCTAGTGGCTTGGTATCCTGTCTCCTGCCCATCACATCAGCAGGAACATGCCCTGGTCCACCCTCTTCCATTCTTGGCTGGGGAGGGAGAGGAAGGAGGGAGGTCAATTAGATCTTGCCCATGAGAGGAAGAGCAAGAAAAGCAATGTTTGTCAACAGGAAACATGAAAGGAAAACAACCCTCAAACCCAGCAACCCTAATTCCACCGATCAGATAAGCTAATGGAGCATTAACACTTCTCCATTTCACCCTTCCTGCCCTGCCCTGCAATTTGCAAATGGAACCTCTGCCTCTGCATCCTTTTGCTCTGGCTAAACTGCCTGTCCTCTCCCACATTTATCTGCTGGAATCACAGCAAAGTGCACATATCAGTTCCGGTTATTAAATCAACAAAACCCTGTGATGTTGACAAATGACAGCCGCACGCTCCACCCTGGACTGCTAATGGAGCTGTGGTGATGTGTCCATCTGTTCTCCCGACAGGCAGGGTGCTGAACGGAAAAGTGATGGGGCAGAGGGGCTTGGCTGTCCGTGCATGCCCCATTCCCTGACTCATTTTATGGATTCATGAAAGTTTAAGGTGAGAGGGGAAGTATCCCTAAGCATCTGTCCGGCCTCATACCCCTCCTTAATAGCCCTTTAAACTCTAGCTTTTTAGCCTGGTATACCTTCTACGAAGGCATCAAGTCTTGCCATGAAGGTACAAAAAGAGCCACTGATGCCTGCAGTAATGTTTTTCCAAGGATTATATCCGGTTATTCTCACTATCAAACATGATTTCTTATCATTTTTCTGGAATTTTCTTCCTGATGCTGATTCTTGCTATTGCCATCAAAATTCAGCACAGCTCCTCCTGTCCTTTTTGTTCCCGTACGCTCCAAGCTCTATGCATGATTTTGCATTTTACTAGTCCTGTGACTTTTTAATGAAGAGTGCACTGGGCAAATGTTCCAAGTTGAAACAATGATTATGCATTAGTGGCATGAGATTGCTTTAGCAATTTGTGAATTCCTCTTCATGTCTGAAGGATATCAAAATACGACAGGAACAAGTCCAGCAGGTAGCCCCAGTGGATGCCTTGTGAGTCTCTGTCTCAGAGCATGAAGTTCCCTAACTTTACAGAACTCCATCTTCCCCCTTAGAAATGCAAAGGATGTGCAGTGAAGGACTCAGCTGTGGAATAACCTTTGCTCGTATCCCTGCTGCTCCACTCATATACCAGAATGAGGCCAAAATTAATATTATTTTTGGAAAGACATTGATACTGGAAGTTAAGTACATGAAAGAGGAAGAAAAACAAAGGGTTATTAGTCAAGGTCATTTTGAGGTCTGTCATGCATGACCCAAAAGAGCCCCAAAGCTTTGGATTCAGTCATCCCAAACAGTGCAGGAATTGATGGTGATTATACGGTTGCAAGAGTGCAGTGGGTAATTTAGCAGTTGGAAATTGAATAAAAAAAGGCTAGAATATCCAAAAACAAGATGTACTCTGCCATATTATGGAGGGTTTGACAGCAGTCATAAGCACTTTTAGGTGAGACCGCCACTACCATCTGCCTGCCAAAAACATGACTGTCCTGGGGAATATAGGAATACTGTAAACTGCTGGGATTTTGTGGCTGGGCACATAACTTGACTTTATCACCACTTCCTTCCTTCACAGTAAATGGAACAGTACAATAAAAATAAAAATAAAAAATAGTGGGTATGTGAGTAGGCCAAATCCACATCCAGTTTCCCGAAGCCCTTTATTAGAAAGTGCCTGAGTGTTTAAGCACGTAGTGCTCAAGCAGAGACCCAGGTTACCAGGGAAGCAAGGCCAGTTCTCACTTCTCCATTCGTTAGGACACTGGAAATTTAATTAATGTTTGGACAATAGGGTCCATGACTTTTTTCAGCAAGTCTGTTTTCACCTGAGAAAGCCTGGCTTTACTGCATTAAATAGAACTGATTTTGTTTTATTGTTGATTTATAGTGATGCATAGCCCATGCCTTACAGTATTTTATAAAATATTAGTTAACAGGAAGACCCTGGTGCAGGATGGAAGCTTTCTGTATCTGAACTGAAGTAGCAAAGATCTAGTAAGTATCAGTATTGTTCTGCCTTCTTTGCTTTGGAGATATCAAAAACTCTGGCTATACGATGAGGAAAATCACTTTGCTAAAATACCCACTTAATTAGCAAAAATCCATACTCACATTAGTATGTGTTTAGCCCATTCCTAGAATAACAAAGCAAATAAAAGCTACAGCAACCTGTAAAAGCAGACTCCTATAAAGTCTGTTTTCTTCCATGTTTTAGAAATAGGCTCCAGATAAATCCTTTACTGCCCCCTTTTCCCCCTTTTATAACTCCTCATGTCTAATTAGCACCTGGATACATCTTGAAAAAATGAAACCTCTTTCAGGGCTCGTTGCTTTAACATACCGTTGAAGGATCAGAGAAACAAGTCTTTCCTGGTATCTTATATCCCACACATACAGAGCACTTGTAAGATGAGAAGAATATGCTCAGGTTTAATTAGTCTTTTAGAGCTCATCATCATGTTTAACAAGCAGCAACCCTGCTTTTCTGGGGTCTGATATCACATGCCACTAGCCATTAGCTCCTGTTTGCTTTTCACTTTTTTTTTCTTTGCTGAAGCATACTTGCATTTGGAAGGGTGTGGGAAAGAAAGCCCTCTGCTATGTGCAAAATAAGAAGAAATTAGATCTCATAATTAATAGTAGAAGAAGGGGGAGAAAGTGAAACAGAATTATTTCAATAATATTATCATAAACATGACTTCGTAATTTGTTTTATTTCCACATGTTCAACTTATTTAATTACTTATTAATAAGTCTGGTTGTTCATCCCCATGAGGAGCTGGGAGGGCAGAGGCAGATGGGTGGTGAGTGACAATTGCATGACAGGGCCACCACGCTCTGCGCTCAACTGAGCTCTGGCTCTTGTACTAAGGCTCTAGGCTTCCCCATGTGTTTCATTAAGGAATTTAGGCGGATGGATCTGGGGCTTACAAATTCTAGTCCAGAGAGTGATGCCGTAGAATCAGGAATTGGAATGATGATTACCATAACGTATAGGACACCCTGAAGTCTTGATGCTATGATTGGATTAAAAGGCTGAGAGCTTTTTATTCACTTATTGTTGGGAGTAGTAAAATCTCACCATAAGACACTGTCACTGTGCATAGGAATCTTACACACTGTGGACATGTAAAGTGATGCTTCCAAAGCAGGGGATTGGAGTCAGCTTTTGCATATAAGCTGAAACCCTCTGCAAAGGAAATTAAGTAACTCTGTTTTAATTAGTTCCCTATGTAAGCTTAAAAGAAAAAAAAAAAAAAAAAAGCTATCAGACTGTTGCATTACACTATTTTGTGTCAAGGCAACGCTATTTTAAAGAACTTCATGCTTCAGAGTGGAAGGAGTTACCTCTAACCTAAAAGATAAAACAATCACCACAGATGAAGAACATTCCAAATTCCCTGGAAGAAGCTTACCATTTCTTTTTATCTCCTCTGGCACTAACTCTTCAAGCATTTTATTATTCCTGACAATCTTGAGCACCTAAAAGCGCAATACTTCTAGATATGGAATGGGCAAAGGCTTAAGAGAGCAAACATGCTTTGTGTTCTCTTTCCTTCTTCCCCCCCTTCCTCCCTCCCCCCCCCAAACAAAACAAAAAAAACCGTCGCCTTTTTCTCCTTTTTGTCATTAAAAAAAGAGCTGCTAAGTAGCTGAATTTTATTTACTTCCTGCATTTAAGTAAAAAGACATACTGCAGCACAAAACATCTGATACAATTGACATTTGATACCATTCATCTGTAATGAAGATCTCCTGTGAGTACTTTCCTAATTCCTGTTAACACAACTTCCTAATGTTAATTACTTTCACACTTTGCTTACCATTTTTCTTACTGCAGTATGTGTGCAGACAACAAACGGCTCATAGTAACACTATTCCTAAAACCACAATCACCCACACCATCAAGATTCTTAGCACAGTACTCCTAACCTAGGATCGCTTTGCAAACATTAACTAACAAACCGAGCTGATTTGCACATTTGCAAACTTAATTAGACCTCAATATGGATGAAGATCCTGAAGGTTTTTGTTCTGGCTAATAATAGTTGTACTTGATCTTGCTTTGCCATAATTGTGTGTTTACATTTACTGCCATGTGCAAAACATTTCAAGTAGATGGGCAAAGCAGCTAATTAGTATTGTACATTCTGTCCTAGCATGGTACACCAGGAAACTGTTCAGTGGGAGCAGGTTATCATGCACACAGCTGGCATTATTAATTAGTTGACAAATAGGAGTCATATGGGAGGAGCTCACACTAATGCTCTGAAACTTGTATCTGATAGTGTGAGTTTTCTTAAATCTGTTTCATGATGAAATCAAGTGCAGAGTTTTGCTGATTTATAATTTAGGGAAAGGTGAGAACATGCTTATGTACTTCTACATAAGAATTGGTTTAGGGATTGCTCAGTTTCTTTTCCTAGTCACTATTAACAAGGGAAAAGAGGTCTTCAGCTATCCAGCAAGTTTTCCCTTTAGGAGGTACGTGATTTTGTTCCTTTACTTGTTCCCTTTTCCTCTGTGGAGGAAATTATTTGTGTAATCAACAAATATATAGGGGAAAAAAAAAAACACATTGAAAATGAGCCTATTTCTTATTTAAGTGTATTAGTGTGTCTTCTGTGTAAAATACAAGGAATCTACGCAGGCTTTAATGTATTGCTTCTAAAATACGACCTAGAGGCAGGCTAAAATTCATTCATGCGATGGCATAGGGTGCCTGGAAAGCGTCGTGTAGGTTGTGCAGCTTCAAATTTGGTAAGTACAGAACTATTGCAAGGAGAGCTGTGCATACCTAGGCTGCATTGAGCGTGTCCATGTTGCTTGGCATGGGGTGTGGAGAAATGGAGAAATTTTACAGAACAACTTGACCTGCATTGTTATTTTATGGCTTGAATATAATATGTAGGAGAATAAATATACTTCAGGAGCAGACTTTCTCTGTCTGTACGGACAAAACATGTTTGCAGAGGATGACAATTTCAGTACTACTAAACTTTAAATGCATTGTGTGTATTTGTACAAGAATCAATTACCTTACAAAAGTCTTCATTGGTATATGATAAGCAAGTATCATATACCTGAGTAAAAACCAGGTTCAAAACAATAGAAATCAATGCATTGTGTTTTTTAACACTCCATACTATCACAATTGGTCTAATCAGCTCTTTTCCTGTCTTAATTGATCATGCATAGCAAATCACAAGTTTAGAACAGCCTTTCCCAGGAGGGACATAAAACTTAAAGGTTGTCTTTCAGAAGTGAAGTCTGGAGGTCACAAAATACTTAACTGAAACGGGCCATTTCAAATTAAGGTTAAATCTGAGATAGCTTCAAGTTCAAAGTTTTGGTGAACAGGTTTTTTCTTTTATGAGATTTCTTTTGCATAAACTGGAGTGAGAAGCCAAGGTAGGCATGTTTTCTGAAAAAATAAAATAGCCATTAGTTTCACGAAACCAAAGCCAATAACTAAGCATGTTATATCTCCAAGCTAACGGTACTCCAGTGCTTCCAAAACCATAAAGAAAGAAAGTTGAAAAAGATAACTTATCCGCTCAGTAAAACTATCTCCCAAGAACCTGGCAATTTTATGAGCTCTAAAATTCAATTAACATTTTTTGCTTTGTGTGTCACACTTCAATTAAGTAAAAAGAATATTAATCATATAGGACAGGAGTGTATTTAACATGAGATAATGGGATGTTTTTTGGGCCTTTGTTGCTCTGGTTGTGGTTCAAACCCAGAACAGTCTGTAGCTTGTTTATGCCTTTGGAAATGGAAGAGGTGGGAGTCATCCATGGTGTATTTATCAATTGGAAAAATGACTAGAACGGCACTTGAAGAGAGCTTGGAACAGTATTTCTTCTGCAAACTGTCGAATCCCTGCCTGGCACCAAAAAACACTTTAGCAACAGGGTAAAAATGACAACAACAGAATCTGAGAGGGACCTAAAGTCTTCACAATAGACACTATGAAAAGGTCTATGGAAAAAAAAGGTCCACTGTGCTCTAAGGAAAAAGGTCACAGCTTCACAATGCAGATGGATTGTTTGGAGAAGTGTGTAGCTGTTTCATACATAGGTACCAAACTCCTACACAATTACGTATTTTTGAAAATCCCAATTGTTACTGGGTTTGAAAATCTGCCCCAGGATGTGCGAACTAGCAGCTTTTTCCTTGCAAAGGGAAGAGAATGATGCTCTGGTGGTTTTGGCACTAGAGCAGAAGTCAAGAGCTCTGTGTTTTCCTTTTGACTTTGCCATTGTTTTTGACAAATCATTTACATTTGTGAGCTTTAATTTCCCATCTTTAATGAAGGAATGACCCATTTCCCTCACTTTCAGACAAGTTGGTGAAAATAAGAAGAGCTATTTTAATAACCGTAAGTCCTTCCAGGCAAAAAAGCATCTTTTCATTAGGTACAACAGCTGGTGGGGCTGGCTCTCTAGCAATAACAAAGGAATGCTGCAGCTGAACAAATGCATATAGATTTGTGCTCTGGGCAATGCTTCCTTGAATGATAAAGTTGAATAGCTAGTCCATCCACACTGGTGAATGACAGAGGTATGAAAAGATTAATTTAGGTGCCTTTTCAAAATATCCAGAACTTAGCCTCCTAGACTGCCAAAATTTTACTGGAAATCTCACAGGAGTTACAATACTGTCTACTTCTGCCATTTCAGCACTTCCAGCTTTAGGTAAGAATTATAACCTTAGTATGTAATAGGGGGGGAAAAAATAATAGGATTTGTTAGGAGCTTCAAAGAAGTTTGGCCCTATAAGAAGGAAACAATCCAAGAATGGCTATATATGAAATATATATAAAAGATATAAAAATAAATGTGTATATATATAAAACATTTTTTTTTTCTCTTAAGAATTTTCTTAACTACAAAACAAACAGAAGCAGAAAACAAGGGAAAAAAACCTTACCATATGGTCAGGAGCAGTTGGAAAAAGAGAGCAAAGCTCCCTTCTCATGTTTCAGCTGAAAGTTTTTATTTATTAGAGATGATTTAAACCCTAAAAATCTCAAAAGATTAGAATAGAAAACAATAGTGGTTAGTTGTGTCACCTTTTCAGAAGAGACAAAGATGAAAAAAAAATTATACGCATAAACCAAATGCTGTAGTAAATCATTATATGGGCTAATAAATCAGTGTGATACTGATAAAACTTCTTTGGCTGCTTTGAGTCACATTTCAAAAAGGTTTTTAAACTGGTGGTTACATCTCGTCTGTGATATGTGGTTGTGTAACTGATCAGGTGGGCCAAAAAATATCAATAAATAAATCTTTAAGAAACGTGAAATGGGATTTGGTTCAAGGACAAAAGGACCCTGTGCAAGAAATTTCCGCATTAAAAAAACATTGCTCTTTCTGAATCCCGGGGTGAATAAATGGTTTGAAATGAAACAGACAATTCCATAATTTTAGGGGGAAAATGTTTATTATAAAAGAGACAAGGTCACCAAAACACCCAGTCCAAGCTTAATTTAGAAAAAAAATCTCTCAGTTCCCCTGTTCAGCGCTCCTAGCAGCATTACACTGGAGTGCAGTGGATTCAAGGGCTTGGGAAAGATTTAAGCTGTCTGTGTAAGTGGTGTGATTACAGATTTTGTGATCCAAAGTTATTTTTGTTCTTATTTCAACTCCAGAGATCCAAGAGGCTCATTCTGAATATGGGCATTCTTTTCTCAAAGCTGTGCAATACATGTCAAGGCATCAATTCCCTCCAAGCTATTTGCAACTGCAGTTGCAAAGGTGCAGAGGTGATATTTTACAAAGATCAGAAGGAAATACCCTGAAATGGGCATGTGGGTGTTCTGTTTTGGAAAGATAGGACCACCTTGCTGTACAATAGATAGATCTGCAGTGAGGCTCTGCTTTGAGTTTGGCTTCTCCCAGGGCCACTTGGCAACCCTTAGGTCACCTATTCTAGACGCCTTTGCAACAGATGTGCCAGATATTTTATATATCTCATTTTCATGGATTCACCTTAATTTCTGTGTTTTCTTGGCCAGCTGTGGTGGACGAGCGCTCCACAGCTCTCTTGGAGTCAAATGTAAGAACAGCTCGAACGACAGTTGAACTATCTCCACCTCTTTCTGTTTGGGATTTAAAATACCACAGATGAATCCCTGACTCTATCTGAAATTAATGAGTTTTGTCCCTGATTTTAATGGGGCTGTGATTCTGTGATTTTTTTTTTTCTATAGCACTGTATTTTATCTGATCTATTGAGGATTTTTTTTTTAAAGCTTATATTTTATCCAACCTTGCTTTTCTCTTTCCAAAAATACAAAGTTTGGCTCAAAATGTGGCAGTGTAATCTATGGATGGTAGAAAGAGTTACACTGAGCTAAGTATTTCTCCTAGCTCTATCCGTACAAGTGAAAATAAAGAGAAAAGAATAACAAAATAGTGAACAAAAAGAAGGGAGTGAAGGCTGGAACAAGACTTCTGAAAACGTCAAGTCTGTTTGGGCATAGTCTTCTGAAAAGATTTAGTCACTTCTTTAACTAAGATCCCTACTCTTAAGAGTAAAGGAGATTTCTGTTTTTGTCCTTGTTTTCCCCACTACCATCATTCTGTTGCATGGCATGTGGCTATTTTCCTGTCGCTGAGATTATTGGGGGAAAAAAATGGTGTGAAAAACAGTGCTGGATAAGGGCACACTACATGTGCATGAAAAATCTGTGCTGGCCCGAGTGCTTGTAGTGTTTTGCAGGTGAGGTCATGACAACAGCAGAACACAGCTTTTGTTTCTGACTCTTGGAAAGACTTCAAGCTTAGAATCGGGAAATGGGAAAGGGAGAGACCTTTATGTCTTTTGAATATAGTTCCTTCTCACTTCATACTTTTAATGCTACTTATGACCAGTGTTTAGTCCAGTCCCTTGGCCAAGGACCCCAGGAGCCCAGCAAATGTGCTGGAGCTTTGCAGTTCATGGTCTCTGAAGCCAAGAAGCACATGAGCCCTGGCGCTGATGGGTGGTGATGTGCAGTGGGGGCTGACCAGGGATTCAGCAGCATGGACTTGGCATGTGGGATTATTTTCTGGGCCTGGAAGCTGCAATGCCCAATGTTTTTGCTAGGCCTCACTGACAATTTTCCATTTTCAAGATCCTGATGAAAATTCAACTTTGAAGATGGCAAATAGTCAAACAACTGGGAAAACGTTTGGCACAACTTTTGCAGAGGACATGCTTTTGTCCTCATTTTATCGCATGAGAGATTGGTGTGACTAACTATGGCCATTTATATATCTGACTGTATAATTTTATGGCCTCAATTATACAGAATTGTAGTTATAAGTATATGTTAAGAGTTGCAATAAATCTCAAAGAGAATAAGACAGTCGATCAGAAAAAAATCCCACAATGCCTGCCATTACAAAATTGGAACAGCATTAATGTAGAAGTCTGTCTTTGTCTGGGATGGGTTGCCAGCACTAGCAAAATGACAACTCATGGTGCTGTATCTATTTTCCTGTGCCCACATATCGAGCTAATTTAAACCACAGTGGTGATAAAAACAGACTTTGTTGCACAAGCCTGGATAAAACATTTCTTGAAGAACAGCCAGATCTTAATATCTGTGTTTTATCTTTTAGGCTAGAAACTTTGACACTTCTGTAGGCCCTCTTAGTAGTTCTAAATACATCAAATTCTGATGAAAACTTCCTTAAAATCTATGTTTTGGTCATTCGAAAGAGAAAACAGGTATCTAACTTTGAACTTCCTTTGTGAGTGTGATGTTTGGATTCAAAGGCTTGGGTTTTGGTCCATCTTAATAAACAAAGCTGACATGCACAACCTGGGTAATACATCCTGCATCTGAAAATGGAATAAGGAAAAGATCTATTTCTTCAGCGGATACTAGTCTGAGATTAAGAAGAATAAAACTACTAGGAGCTTACTCTAAAAATAACATAAGGCTCATCATCTTTCTTTAATCCATAACCAGAAGTGACCTAGACTCTGAGAGAATACAAGGTTTTCAAGACAGTTTCAGATTTTCTGTGAGCTCACGACCCTTTGTGTAATTGGTATTTATATGTGAAATTGTTTTGCAGTGAACTAGGAAATGATCACTATCCAGCATGTCACTGGGGACTCTTTCAAACTGTATAATTAGAATAATTTCACTTGTATTGGGCAGGGCAGAGATTCAAAAAGCAATTCAGAGGCAAAAAGGCAAGCAGCCAGACCATGCTATGTGGAGCTGAGTTATGTACTTTGAATTTTATTACTCTTCCACGTAGTATCTGGCAGTGGGCTACTTAGCAAACACTGCTATTTGTTTTCTGCAAACTCTTCTGAAATTGTACCAGTCTGCTCAAGCTCAATACAACTGATCTAGGAACAGCTAGGAATAGTTTGCAGGAAAGATAATGCAAAACCTTACGTTTTAGAAACCATATGACAGAGACGGTCAAAAAAAACTAAGATAACTCGGCCAAATGCAAAGGGGCTCTTTCAAGCTATAATGAAAATGAACGAAAGTGTGTAGAGTTTGTTTGCCCTGGTGTAGAAGTGGGAACAGAGTGATGCTCTATGCCCTGGACATCCATGAGCTTTCCTAGCACCCATTTCCTAGCAATAACTGGCTAATTACTTTAATAATGTTAAACACATTTTGCAAAGAGGTTATCTGTTGAAGTGAGTTCATGTAATCTTCATTCATTAATGTTTATAAAGAGAGGAAGACTTGATTTGGAAGGAGGAATAAACTCTCTGTAGAGCTCCAGGAGGCAAAACCGTGTGTTTTCATGAGGGGTTCATGAGGTTTTATGAATGGTTTTTCCCCTACATCTTCTTTGAGTTGTCTCCCTTCAAGTATTTCTTTCTTTAGTGCTTTCTAGATCTCACGGAAGTGTTTGCTCAGCCACCCTGAGCCACACGCTCCTCTCCCTCTGGGAATATTTGTCTTTTACTTACTACAGAGAAGATCTGCAGCCTTAGAGGAAAGATATAAACACAAATGAACCCCCCAGGCATTGTGTTTGCTGCTTTGGTCACACAACTTGCTTTAGAGTTACAGTTCCCTGTACCTCAGACTCCTCAGACTTCAGCTGCAAAAGCACAGAATCAAAATCTTGTGATACAAATATGTAAGAAACATTTGTACAACACAATAGATACAGAAGATGACAAGTGATTCATATGAAACCTAAAAAAGATGTAGAGGCAAAATTTGACCACAGATGCCTTAGTATAAATCTGCATATTCCTACTCTCAGTTTTACTAGCACGAGCTTTAGGGCTTTCAACAGTTTGGGAAACAACCCCCTAACATTGCTGTATGCTTGTGCTTTCCTAGTGAAATCCTGTGTTTTGCCTGGCACAGGATTAACCATTTTGGTGGGTGCAGAAAAATGCCTAAATTATGTTTAATCCTGAATACTGAAACCTGAGGCTGCATTTTCAAGAATTCCCTGTGTGAGGTATTCTCCACTAAACCATACCCTGCAGAGCAGGGGCCTGTATGACGCTGTACAAATGAACTTCCAAGTCTGAGTTCAGACAGGTACTTCATAATTTCAGTGTGTTCTGCAGTATTTTCACCTTTTGTTGATGTGGGATGAGCTGTATCTGGCTTAGTTTTCAGGAGCTAAGATGGTGCTAGATGTGACTGAGCTATCAGTATCTCTATCGCAGTTCCTTATTCACTGAAAAGGGAAGAATAGTAACACAGTTTGCAAGGGTGTTTTGAGAGATAATTGATCCTTATAAAGCACTTTGAAGAGGAGTGGCGTTATGTAAATGCCATCTGACAGGCGAGTAAAAAGAAGCCAGCTAAGAACAAATTAAAATCAATTAGCCTAGCAAGAAGTTAGTCCTTCCATTATGATAGCAGCTCTGCTGTGATAAAAGCAAGAATTCAAACAAGCTGATGATTTCATCTCCTTGGCATGGAGATTACAGCACAGCTGCACAGCTGAGATGTCACAATAAAAAGCAAATGCTTACAAAAAGTTGTTCTTTATGTTTCTGGCTTGTAAATGTAAACTGTCTGTACTATCCATACATGCTGGGAATGTCAACAATGGCTCAAGTATACAGCTATTCCCTCTAACCCATGGCATTACCAGATGACAAGTGAAAAATCCTTGCAATTTTCAGAACCTCAAATTTGGAAGTGTTTTATAATGACTTGGGCAATATATGCATAACTCTATCTGCCAGAAACGCAAAACAGGTGAACTGAATTAACCTTCCCCTCCTTCCTGTTGCTATGAATACAGTGGGGTTTCTGCCTCTGGCCTTCCCACACAGAGACATCAGGGTAAATGGAAAAACAAATGATAGAAGAGGTTTGTAGGGCTGTAGGTCGTAGTGCTATTCAGTATGAAGCGCTGTTCAATGTAGGAGGCTGACAAATGGTCAAGAGTCTTAGAAGAGAAACCCTTTTGAAGGGTTTGCCTTTGGAGGGCATGACTGCAGCTGCAGTCTGCATGACTGCAGCTTTGTACATTTGCGCTTTGTACATTTGTTGGGAGCTCAAGTGCCAGTTTGTCTTGCCCTGCAAGCCCCTAGTCCTGCTAGAGCAAGGGGATTCCTGCTTCTGGAGAACAAAATGGATCTATACTGAAAACAGAATTTCCAAAAAGCATGTAAAACAGTGTGGGGAGAGCTTCCAGTTCTCAGGGATGAGATGCAGTGTGTTTGTGGGTCTTCTCATGTGTTTTTTTTTTTTTTTCTTCTCTTTGATAGATACTTTCATAAGTGAAATGCAGAATTTTCTCTCATCTTTTCTGAGTGCTCTTTATTCTGGATTCAATTCTGCTTATTCCAAATCTTAGACCACTGCTCACCCCCTGTATCCTCTCATTCATTCCATATCTATGAGATATATATATATATATATTCATATATATATTCCATATATATGGGATATAAGTTCCCAGTATGCTCTAGGGATCTCAGTATGGCTCTCTTTGGAACATGTAAGACATACCTAGGAATATCCAATACAATAAGATTTTTATGGAACTCTGATTTACCTAGTGAGTTTTAAAATGTGAGAGTTTGGGTAAAGGAGACAGAAAAAGTGAAGGAGACAAAAAGTGAACAACCTGAAAAGTATTACTGTCAGGGTGTAATATGAACCTAAAGTATGTAAAATGATGACAAGTATGTGAAATTCTAAGATTCTGGCTGACATTTCAGAGTACAAATATTCCCAGCTTCATCCAGATTGCAAAATATTAATGATTTCAAATGGAAAAATCTAATGGGCCAAACACTGGTTTCTCTTTTCTATTTTAGGGACACCTAACTATGTTTTTTTGTTGTTGTTTTCTAAAAGAAATTAAGCTTATTCTAGAAGTGAAATGATTCAAGTTTAAAAATAAGAAGTATTAAATAAAAATCCCAAATTCAAGCCTCAACAATATGTGCACACAGTAAGTTTTAAGATAAACATAATGATTCAGATTCTTGTCAGGTTGAAACTGGCATTTTTTGTTTTTATTAGCAAAGAATCTGTTACAAAATGCTTGAAATCGTGATGTTTATTTTTCTTTCTGGCATCGTAGACTACTAACCAATACATAGGAACTTGGCAATTTTTTCCTCAATTGCACTTTCTGCTTCTTGAGATTATTCCAGAACAGTAGGATTGGGATTAGCACCATTACATGCAATAACAACATTCAAAGTAACTCTCCGGAGCAACTTCCTTGGAATTTATTCCCAAAATTATTCATTCATTAATTTTCCTAACATAAATAGGTAGATCCCTATTCTCCTTTCTGATATGTAATATGTCTTCATATGCCACGTCACAAATACTAGAATTTCTGTAGTCTTTGAGTCTTATTTTTTAAGATAGAGCAGGCAGTGTGCCAGCCTCATGGTCAGGTGCAGTAATCCAATGACTGTATAATTTTCAATTGCACACTCACAAATTAAACTGCAGCTGCTGCCCACACTTAACCTGATCTGCTCACTGAGACATCATTAGGGAAAATCAATTAATTTTTCCATTCTCCCAAACAGGACTGGAGTTGAATAGGAGAAGCAGGAACAGAAAAGGAGGGGGAAAAAAAGGACTTCTGTGCCTATTGTGTTGGAAAGATAAAACCAGTGGTATTGAGTGGCCAGGTTAATGTAGGTCAGTTACAGCTAGAAAGAAAGGAGATACAAGTAGTTAGTATTACATTTTATAAATGAAAATGAGAGCTAGTCAAGCATGAAACAAACCTGCTTGGTGCTCAAGCATGGCTTCCTGCTGCTTCACCAGATACTTTTTCTGTGTACTGTGCCAACCCATCCTGGGTTGAGATTAGTTAAAAGGGAATGGAAAATGTATTTCAGCCTGCCCAGAACTCAATGGTGGAACTCCTTAAAGTTAGGAGATTTGTTAAAATTGATTATACATTAGCTGTAAAATGTGCCTTTGGAAAACAGCCTACGTTACAGCAGGATTTTCTTTCTAATGAGCCAGATATGGGGAGAAAAAAAAAAAGCCACTTATTTGAAAGTCATTGCACAGGGCAGGAGACAGACTTTCTAAGCAAAAAATCCATTACGATGGCTTTTATGAAATATGTGTCTTATGGGATTGATATTTGTAAGCAAAAATCAGAAAAATCATTTTGGGGAGAAAAAAACCCTTACATATACCTGATTGAATTAGATCCATTTTGTTTTAAGTAAGCTATATAAATAAACATATATTGACTAGAACACAGATATTCATCAAACGTTTCAAGCATTAATCCACGTACTGGATGGAGCTTTCAAGCTTTCAGACAATTGGTAAAACACGATTCAAAGTCAACCGAATTTCTTTTCTGAAAGTATTGGTTGGTAGAATAAGAAAATCAGAAATTCTCTGGCTTAGAAAATTATATGCAAATATATTACTTGGCATTTGGCTAAAGGTAAATATACAACCAATTTAATAGCTATCCTCTGTACGAGGGTTGTATTGTGCTTTGAAACGGACCATCAGCTTAAATGCCCTATTTCCCTTTCACATCTGTGACATATATTGATGATTCATAATTACAGCATAACTGAGCAAATAACTCTGTTGAATATCCTATTATACTGCAAGAGTTGTTCTCCATAACGCTGATAGGGAGACAGACCTGTGCCATCTCAAAGGGTATTCAAAAGCTGCAACAACTAGAATAGGGGTATACAATAGGCCTGTTGCATGTCATGATATGACCCATTTTTTTCTGAATCATGAGGAAGAAACATTCAACAGCCTTCAAAATCTGTAATTTGCAATGAAAAGAGGGATCAGACAGGGGGTGTGGGGAATATCTCTACCTCCTGGCCTCCTTAAAATCCAGACAAATAACAAACCCTGTGTTCTGAGCAGGGATCCCAACAGGTACAAACCATGCATTAGGTCAGAGATCATCAGCAACCTTATCAGTTAGTACAATACATCTGAGCGATCATATCACTAAGTAATTAACTAAGTTATCAATTAATTATAAAGGAAAATTACTCTTGTAACATAAATCAGTTTAAGAGCTCTAGTTTCGGGAAATGAAGTATTTACTAAAAGAACTAAAGAAAGAGCCATCATTGTTTGCAGGAGAGTCTCTGCTATTCTTAATTAAAGTTTCTGAGTGTAGGTAGCACTCAGATGACTAAAGAGTAAGTCATCAGCAGGTGTGAACGAGCACCATGTGAGTAGAGGCAAGGATTCATACTCCTTGTGACACTCCAACCTGATCCTAGATTTTCACTATTGACAGAACCATTCAAACAAAAGTTTTTTCCTTTATAAAGATATCCAAGCATATTTCTTCCATTCCCATAATTTATTTATCCTCAGGTCCTTCAGTATCTGAGTAGCACTGAAGTCACTTATGCTCCAGGAGGCTTGAGCTGTATGTTACAGGGATTGCAAGCACTGCATCCAGAAGCTGCGATATTCTGGAGAATTGACTTTTTGAATAATGAACAAAATGAGGGGTTGGTGCAGAAAGAGTGGTTCACAATGCTTGTTTTACACAAGACTGAGTCATGACTCCAAATTCATAGCTTAGAAGTTTCAGAAGATTTAGACTATCCAGAAAGCTGCTCCCCAGGACTGCCAGCAAAGGTCCTATTTTTACTCAGCCCAGTGACTTTTACTGTATCCCCAGCACAGACTAAAAAGCATTAGCCATAAAGTGATACAAAAGAAGATACAAAAGAGGATAATCTGCGTCAGGTCATGTAGGATGTATTCACTGGTTTGGTTTGTGGATGTGCACTTGACTTTGACTATTGCTGAAAGGAATCATGTAACTCTTCTTGTATCTAGCCATCATCTGGAAAGTAGAGTAGCGGGTCCTTGCCTTGCCTACTTAAGATGCTAATATTACAAAAAATGGGAAGAACTAAGCAAAGTTTATACCGCATCACATTTTAAGAAGTTTGACTTGTAATCAATTTCCTTGTTCAATTTTTTCCTGTTAGGGCTGCATCTAAATAAACACAGATTTAATGTGAAAAGCAGAGATCTGTGTTCCAGGTACCAAAATGGTGTCACTGGTTCCAGTAATTTGCTTACACTTCAGTGAAAGCTTTAACTAGGAACTAGTTTTGCATAGACTGCATCCTTTGCTTTGCCTACCTGTGTGCCTATTTGCATGCAAAATGCATGTATCTTCTTCATATACTGAATATAATTAAAATAAGCAAAATGTATATGAAGCAGCAAGCATGAACTTCTGTTGAGGAATGGAAAGTGCCATTTTTTTTTTTTTTTTTCTGGAGGGGTACAATATAAGGCTTTGGATGGTTTGCTTGCAAAGGCCATAATGGAGGGGCAAGGGGGAAGCAATTTTTCAACGAATTCTCAAAGCCTGATATAAAGTTGCTTCTTTTCATATTGACGTCATTGATGGGTTTCTGCGTGAATGCTGCTGTGCTCTGTTTGCACTGAGACAATTGCAGAATAGCAGCCCGTGTGACTATGTTGCTGAGTCAAGCTAATGCTATTAGCTGAAATAATCAAAGACTCCAAACCTAAAAAGGAATATCTTTCTAGGCTTTATGATTTGTAGTGGTATCTTTCATGTAGACTGGCCTTTTTCTAATTAACTTTGAAAAGCGAAACTTCGAACAGCCAATTTGGTCTAAGCCAATATGAAAGTCAATATTCCTGACTACACCGTTATCGCAGTTCTGCAAGCACAGGGAGATAGCTCTTTGTATTTGGATATTAAGGTATTTATTAGGAGCGCATTAATTGTTCATTCAACTAAATGAAATGTACATCTAGGAAAATCTAAAAGATTTCTAAGAGTGGAGTGCAAAAAAAGTGTTTGCTACTATTCTATGATGAAAATAGCCTTGGACTAGGAAATACTATCATTTTTTGAAAAAGATAAAAGACAAAAAGGTTAACAGAGTAGTGATAAAGCATTACTAAAGCTCATATTTGTATACCACATTCTAATGTATCATTTTATTGGCAAGTGCAAGAGCTGACTTTCCACTCAGTTTGGTATATGCCTTTTTGCAAAATAAGGCCCTTAAGTTTCACATTTAGAGGGAAGTAAAAAAAGGGATGAAAGAGGATGAGTAGCAATGCAAGATGCTACTGGTTTTTTTTTCAAATGCAACCTATGCACATAATATGTGTCTATGCATACTCATTTGCACATTACTGGCAAAAGGCACTGATCTCCCATAGACAAATCTTGAGCACCTGCCCCAAGCCTCACAATTGAAAAGATCAAGTTTACTCCCTTTTTCCTTCCTTCAAGCTAAATCAATTCTCCTGTTCTCTAATTTCAAAAAAGAAAAAAAAAAAAAAGTCTAGCACATTTCATATCACTTCAACAAGTAAATTTTCCAGTGTTCTAAGTAGCCAA
This sequence comes from Tinamus guttatus, assembly GCF_059628265.1. NCBI lineage: Eukaryota > Metazoa > Chordata > Aves > Tinamiformes > Tinamidae > Tinamus > Tinamus guttatus. Next base: position 843,025 of record NW_028288579.1, on the reverse strand, counting down.
AACCAAAAATTTATAAAAGTGAAATGAGGACAAGTTTAATAATAGTACTATCAGGGCACTTAGTGGATTTATTATCCTTCTTATCAACCAAATGGAATGCTGAGAGACAGATTGAGAAATGTCTGATTTGATATTTATAGGTGCATTCAGGTCCTAGAGTTGTGTAGAAATATTTCTCTAAATGGCATCAGTCGTAAAAAAAAATCCTATTTATTAGTGGTCTGGCGTTGCATACCAAAACAGAGCTAAACCTCTTACATTTCCTGGCAATTGATGAGCTTGGACAGTCAACTTCTTTTGGCAAATTAAGAGTAGATTCTGAAGAACTTCCCTATTTCTTAAACACTGTTGTATAACCGGAGACTCTTCCATTGGATGTGTCCTTTCAGCTGTCACGATTCCCACACACTTTAGGCATGACCTTCAGAGAACACCATACAACATGCCATGTTTTTATGCCCCATTGAAATGGTTCTGGGAAATCTGCACTTGCACCACTTTGCAATTCCATGACTGCTTACGGCTTCTATGTGAATCAAACAAGGATACGAGAAAATGAGAAACTGTTAGTTTTGGAATTGCAGAACTATGGGAATACCTGCCCTAGATGAGGTTTCTCATGTATTTTCAAGTGTATCTGGATAGGCATCTAGCTGATACAATAACTGTTGAAGAGTTGAACATCTCTTCTAATCACTCAAGCTCCTGCTGGAATGAGTCAAGCAATGATTCAATCAAGCTCATGAGACGTATCACCCTCTGAAGGCACCTTTATTTCTTCTAACAGAAGAGTGTAGCTCTGTGCTCTTCAGCACTTTACCAAGCCTGGTTTAAAGTATCTCGAGGGATGATGCTTTCATGAGAAGGGTGTTAGATCACATCATCATTTTGGCTACCTTCTTAGGACTCATTCCAGTCGTGCGGCTTTTGGGGTGCCTGTGGTTCCTGCAGGTCATGAGGAAGGTGTGCGTATTGTTCTTTGACAGCAGGTAATCCTGCAATGAGATGAAATCAAAGGCTTAGCCTTTGAGAAGAACAATGAAAATGTGTTTAATTCCCTTTCCAGGAAGAGGCCACAGGGAAAACATTTGATAAACAACGTCATGAGTTTTGTTCTGTGATGAAAGAAGAGCCTTAATACATCAAATATGCCAAGATTATGTTTATATGGAACAATGTTTTATGTTACCTAGGAAACATGACTATTTGCTTCCTTAGGGAAAAGAAATTCTGGCTCGTAGTTTGCTCAGAGCTGGTAGAGTTGCATCTTCTCTACCGAGGGGGCAATCCAAACGCAGCCCAGGAAGGGAAGCCGAAGCAGGGGAGCAGAGGCTTGTCTGGTGTCACTTCTAGATAGAGGTATGGAAGATGATCTTGGATAAATAATGAAGGTAATCTAGAGAATGGGTAAAATAGCACTGCTCTGTCTTGAGTACAAAAACCTCATGCAAAAAGAAGACATTCTACACACAAACTGCTTTAGATGGACTTTCAGAATGCAGATAGATAAAATGCAACACAGGGGGATGAAGCAGGGGCAGAGAATTTGCTCCTGCCAAGCCTCCTTTGAGCTGATTGGGTTTTGTGCACCTGTGGCTTATCAGCAAGACATTTGCATTTTGCAGAGATGGCTCGGTCTCTGTTTCCATGTGAGCTTGCTGGATGTTCTCCCAGTTTTACGGAGCCCTGGAGTATGTGTTTGTGTAATCGTATGTTTGACCGCGTGTCTGACTAGCAGCACTGGTGCACTTCAACACTTCCAACAGGAAGATTCATCTGTATAGACATCATCAGTGGCAAACCTATTCTTCTCACAGTAGTAAAAAATACCTATTGAGATGGCTTTACATGACTGTGAATGAGAACGAATAAAAGCAGATGTCAGTTATTTAATTGGCTTAGTCTTTTGTTCTGTGCTGAGTCAGACAAAAGGCTCTGAAATCTGTCATTATGCAGCTTTTCTTATCTATCAAGTCTGCATCTATTACACTGAGGTAGCATATTTTTAATCCACTCCGCTCAGTCTGACCACATGGCTGTGAGATGGCACTGTCATGAATAAACACTTAATTGTGCAGGCTTCGCTTGAACATTAGGAGATTAAACATAACGGATTCTAATGCGACACAGCTAAATGCAGGGTATTGGCTGTAGTCTGCTGTGCTTCTAGAGGGGGGAACTTCATATGGTCTGTGTGTGACGCTGAGCAACTTGTGTTTTATTGAGCACTGAACTAGATCCTTATAGAAGCATCTGCCTTCCCAACAGTTTGTTCCTGTTACTACAAGGACATAAGACCTACAAAGATGCAAGAGTTGACACTTTTGTTCCATTTTTCTCAACAGAACAGTGGAAATGGCAAGCTAAACTGTTTTGCTAGTCCTTTCTCCTAAGAGATGGTTTTGAAATTCACTGCATTTTCTAACTTTACTGAAATGGGGTAAGAGATGATATGGCTGAAATGATACGATGGTGACATAACAAAGAGCAGTAAAGGTCAGACTGGATTAATTTGCTACAGGATCAGCTGGAGAATTTTAAACCTCTTAACTGTAATCCTTTGATAACCAGTCCTATAATGTAATCATCAGTGTACATCCAATAACATCCATGTTAATTACTTTAGAATCATGTGTTTGATTTTTTTGTGGTTTGTTTTTTTTTTTTTTTTTGTGTGTGTGTGTGTGTTTTTTAATCAAAAAGCAAATTTTAAAGGATAACCCAAAGAGTTAAAATAGCCTCTTCTTATTTGAAAAACATTATTCTTATGAGGTAGCTGGGGAAAAGTCAGCCTGGAAAATATCCTAATGAAGGAAGCATCTGTCACAAGTCAAAACATTATTGTTGGTCCTTTGTGAGGTTCCATGTAGGTATAAACAGAGGCAAATTTTTTGGTGCTGAGTTTTGACAGGCAAGGTGTGGACTTGGCAGTGTCAAGTGCTCTATCAAGATGGGTCTGAGCAGTTTGCACCAAGCCTTGGGAGAGTGTACAAAACCCTTGTAGATCTAAAAGCAAGGAGGAGGCTTATCACTGTTATTATTATTTTCTAGTACATATGATTTAGTATGGATGGAGAGGGGTAGCTGCTTTGGGGGAGGTCCACAGGAGCACTTTCTCATGCAGCTAAGAGTTCGGATGTGTCTACAAGTTCCCGCTGCCCCTTGGGCAAAGTCCATCTGCACGACAGCCTCAAGGTCCTGGGAGCCAAGAGCATTTGTGCCAACTGTGTAGGAGCTCATCCGCTATGCGGACAAATGCTCAGAAAGCATCAGGCTGTGACCCACACATTTTTTTAACCATACCAGAAATAATTAGCCACCCTCTAGAGCACTTGTATTTGTGCTGCACAGCTTGCGGGCTCAAATGTCTTCCAGAAAGGTGGGGAAAATGCTCCAAGTCTTAACTGAAAAATTAGAGGGGGGGTGGGGGGAAGTCTGCAAATTGATAAGTATTTGTCTCGGAGTCAAAACATGGGTAGGCTGAAATATTGCCTTTATTGGGAGTGGTAAAGTGCTAAATTCTTGAAAATCTGCCCAATATTTTAGTGCCTAAATAGGAACTTATAGGTACAGTTTTAGGCATTCACAGTGTAACAGTTACAGCTCAAATTAGTAAACCCATCTCTCCTTCTCATTCTGAAAGATATCAGTTTGGACTCAATCTAAATGGTATGACCTGATTTTCAACAGAAAGGGCAAATTCTTTTTCCTTAAACTAGAATGAAAAGCCCTAAAGTCTAGGGAAAAAAATTCCATGGGTACTCTGAGAAAATATTTACATGTGACATTAGTCCCAAACAATGCTGTGAAAGATGGATGTCCCTAATTACAGCAGTCTCCTTTCTGTTCCTAAGAACACAACCATTTCATCAAATAATCTCAGATTTCTATAACTTTTTTTTTTTTTCTCTTTCTAGTGAAAGTTGCTAGAGAGGGATGGAGTTAGGCAAACACTCAACTGATTGCTGGGCTGAGGCATACCGCTCCTCCGGTACAAAATCACTTAAATTTCTTCATGTTCCAAAATGAATGTTGCCATCAAACCCAAAATCACAGGACAAACCCTCAAGAAGCAGCACTTAAAGCCCCTACTGATAACTGATCCCAATATGTTATTGTCTTGTTAAAAACAAACAACAAAAGCCCAGAAAGTTGACCTCAGGGGCAATCCTTACTTTGAGCTGGGCTATAATTCAATAGGATTTATAAATCTTTAATTGCAGTTGGTTTGCTATAAATGCTTAATGATAACATGATGTCCAAATGGCTGTTGGAGGGTATTAGTGACTAGGCAGAGTTACAAAGCTGCAGTGCTGTAAATAACCTAGGAAGCGTTGGGATAGGGAAGATTCACGTTTATTTCCTTTGCATCTGTTCTAAACATGCGCCAGGATGATGGCGTGTGTGGCGCTCATGGATGCGTGCCTGCATGTAGAATTATGTAACAAGCCTGGGAAATTTTAGGTTGAGTGGGAAGGAAATTGCATCACTTGAAATCGCTTTTAATTAAACCTTTAAGTGTTTGCTTAGTCAAAGAGATGCTCAGAGCTCGCCACTCATTCCTCTGCATAACTCATTTGATGTCCTACCTGGTGCATTCTGCATAGGGCTGAGCTTAGGATGAGGCTCTGAGGACCGTTTTGGCTGCGTGACCCGTCCTGCCGATGCTCCTGAGTGGGCCACACAACTGTTTGGTCTTCCCTTCACCAAGGTAGGAACGTGCAGTGCTAGATCTCACGAGTCAGAGTTCTTGTTGCTCACTAGGTCCCTTTCTTATGTTGCTGGAAATAGAGTGGAGTGGAGAGAGCAGGCAGAGGAGAGCATCCTCTCGAGTCTCTTACTCTGTTTTGGATCAACATTTCTGGGTTAACGATCCTTCTGGTTAAGAGTTCGTGCTTGGATGCAGATCAGTTAAGAAGCAGCTTTGCATAATGATGCTTTTTACACGGAAGGAGGAAAAGGAAAGGAACATCAGACAAGCTTGCTTCTGTCGTCTTCACTCATGTGCCTTTCTTGCAGCTCTTACTCTGCACCATTTACCCTGGGTAAATCAATTGGCAGAATATTAGTGCTTTGCTTCCTTGTTTACTCTGAAAGATTATGTCCCATTAGCAGATTTGTCCTCTAATTGAACTGAAAAGTAAAATGCCAAAGTCTGTCCATCTGGGTTGTCAAGAATAAACTGCTGCAGACATTTCTGTCCTATCTTGAAAGATTTTGATTGAGCATAATTAATCCAACCGAACTGAGAGGATGATGGATGGTTGCAGCCCCAATGGCTTTGCCGTATCATAACAAGATAAAGGAGGAATGACAGACAATGGCTTCTGTTTTTACAGTGCATTTTTTTTTTCCTTCATGAGACTACATCTCTGTGGTATCTCCAAAGCACAAAAACTCACCAAGGGCTCAATTTCAGACATCACTGAAGCACACCCTTGTGTCAGGCCCTCCTTGGAGCACTCTGGAAGCATCCATTTAACTTTATGTTAAGAGGGAGTCTTCTAACCAGCTTCACCACTGGGAGTGCATAGGCTGCCGGCCGCTGACCTGAGCGGAAGTGTTACCGAGTTAGAATTCTGTGGGTGTGTGTTTTTTTTTTTTTTTTTTTTTTTCCTCCTCTTCCTCCTCCTAGGCACTTTCTCTCCTCAAAATTGCAACACATGATCAAACTGTCAGGAAAAAGCTTAAGAAGCAGAGCTGGTCCTTTGCACGTCGCATTAATCCAGAAGCACACTGGGTTCGCAAGTCTGCAAAGTATAAGGAGTTGCAAAGCTGAGGGGCAAACTTTAAAGTTCCATATTGGAGGAGACATGGTACATTACACACCAATCACTCATTTAACAACAACAAAAAAGTGAGTTTGGAAGATGTGCGTGCACATCCCGTCATCTGAAGAACACAGAGCGAACCCAAAAGAGGAATCGCCGTGGTGACGGTAGCAATCTTTCCAGTGCTAATTGTGCCGGGCTTTGCTGGGCTAATCAGGGTTTGCTGGCAGTTCCATGAGATGCTCAGGGTTCCCGTTCTCCTTCTGTCCAGCCTAGTATTTTCCACTGCTGTTTACTTGCTATTTTTGTAATCTTGTCCTCCACATCTGCTCTGAAGGCTTGGGGCCAAAGCAGTGATTGAGGGTTGGAGTGTTTATTATTTGCCGGATAATGAAAGAGGACACACTGCTGCGATGGCTAATCCAGCAGGTACCCAGACTTGGGGCTCTGGTAAAAACATGAGAAATGTTCTGACTTAGCTGTTGGCCTGAGTTATTTTAATGTCTTCACTTTTTTTTTTTTTTTTTTTTCCTGGTGTAAACATGAGAAATGTTCTGGCTTAGCAGTTGGCCTGAATTATTTTGATGTCTTTGCTTTTTTTTTTTTCTTTCTGGTGTTGTTTTTAACCCTTTTCTATAAAAAATCAAAGATGAAAGGTTTCGTGAAACAAGGACAAGTAGATGTTTGCAGATCTCTGGGCCACAGTCTTCAAGTTCAGCTTGCAGAGGCGTCATTGTTCTAGTTTACCAGAAGTATTTAAGCCTCTTGTCACTAACCAAAATTAAGTTAGAAATCTTGTAAAAAATGGTATTCTTGTGGTTAGTTCCTCTAACCAATCCTGGAATTACAGAAGCATGTAACAATGAATAAAAGGAAAAGATCAGAAGATATGGGTCATCACATGCCTTTATTTTCAAGCATGATGAAGAGAAAATCATTTAGTGTGTCTTTCACAAAAGTTCCACTCAACTTCAGTGGCTTCCACTCCTGGACATTGCACACACCTCTCCTGTCAAGTCAAGAGGCAAAATAAAACTATGCCTCAGGAGATCAAAGAAGGTGTTCCTGGATATCTGAGAGCAGAATTGCAGCTTTCTGCAAAATAGACTGAAGGTCAGTGAGCACAGAGCTTGGGGAGTCATATTCTGCTTTATTATATAACTCGTATCGCTGGAATTAAAGCTTAATCCCAGGCTGTGGCCCGGAGTACAAATCAGAAGGGACTTGTTCCATTAGCAGTAACAGAGCCACTCTGCTTTTTAGTGGTACAATAACAGGCATAAGCAATGGGGATGTTTTTTAATCTGAGCCACCATGTAAGGGAAATGAGGCTGCTAGTTCTCCTTAGCTGAAAGCCTATAGCAGCTGTCCAGAAAATAAAGGTTCTTGCCAGCACTTTGATGAAACACATAGAGTTTAGTATGGCATTGAGTGCCAAACATGCTGCTGATAGAAGCAATAAATCCACATCCAAAACCTAAAAATAATATTGGGATTGTTTTAAATTAAGGTTACAGAATATGGATTTAATTAGACCCTGCATGGATTCTGAATAGCAATTATTACATATTTGTTCAGGTTTAAGTATTTTTATAGTTTTTTTTTTTTTTTAATCTTGTTAGAATATTTTTCCTATGGGATGGGGATCATCTTTGTGAGAGGAAGAATGGTCTTGTGGTTAAGGCTGGCCTGAGACTTAGGAGATCTGTGTTCGATTCCTGGCTCTGCCACAGATACCCTGTGTGAGCTTGGGTAAGTCATTTAGCAGCCAGCTTTTTTTCTTAAAATAAAAGCCCAAGACCCATTTAAGCATCTAAAAGATGTGGCTGTTGAACTGCTGAGTGCTCAGCATTGGAAAAAAAAATTAAAAAGAGGGAGAAGAAGAAAGCTGGCTGCCTATCTAAGAGTTGTCCTCTTCTGGTTCCTTCAGCACATACTGAGAATTTCTGAAAATGTGTCCCTTCGTGTCTCTATTCTTCATCTGTGGAGCAGAAATTGTAATACTCCTCTTGCACACAGGGATTCTGGAAGTGCTAGCAAGGCTGCAAATGGGGCGTAAGATTGGGATGAAGTTAAAATGATTTTATTTTGGCTTTTATGCCAGTACTGGGTGAAAATATGAGAAATGTCATTGCTTCTCGCCAAAATGGTTTGCCTATTGCTGCAAACAACCCATCAAAAGGAACTGGTGGGGGAGTCTTTCTGGCACAAACGTGTTGTCTGGGTTTGAACTCAGCAGACTGGTGGCATGAGTTACGGACCTCATGTGCATTTGTTTATTGCTCCCTCCAACAGTAGAATTTTCAAACAGATCACTCAAAATGTTGACTCATTCTGCCCCTTGTTTGAACCAAATGACAATTGTGAAGCTGAGGGCAGCTTTGAAGTAAAGTAGCAGAACCTGCGTTGGGTCAAGCTGGGCTTGCAGCCCAGAGACCTTGTTTTGGGCAGGGTTTCTGAAGAAGGCTGCTATCCCTCCCTGCTCTCCTGGCTCCCAAACCAAAGCATACTGGTCATAGTCCTGTCCTGGTTGTCTTCCAACTTCCACATATGACTGGTGACCCCAAATTTTCAATTGCAATGCCAACAATTCTTTAGTATGCATTTGGAATTCAGCAGAAACTGAGTGTAGCATGATGCAGGCAACTTGGAAAAACTGATGAAAAGCAGACATACGAGCATGTATTTAGTTATTTAGCCTGAGAGAGCACAAGAAAGGAATTTCTTAGAACAGGTTACCAGATTAAATATAGGTTCCTGATTAAAAATGTTTTTACTGTTGCAATTCACAGTAGTGCTTCACAGAATCAGCGAATGAATTTATAGTCATCTGCAGAGGGCAAAAGAACCATGACATGAGCTGGATGTCCTGTAGTTAATCCACAGGCAGGGTGGTATGGCCCAGTCTTACAGATTAGACACATGCAGTGAGAGAAGACTGTTGAATCCTGGTGTCAGGAGACTAGTGATGAAAGAATCATTAAGTGAAAACTAGGTAGCAGGGTTTGAAATTACTGACATGATCCACAGCATATAAGAATAAGGTGGGCAGTAAATTAATTCACAAACTGATGCCAAATAAAATTTTCTTTTTGAAGATGTGGGAAATCAACATGGAGCAAAGTCATTCCTGGAGTTACAGAAAATAGTTCTGAGGATAGTGATATCACCTTGCAAAGTCAAAGAGCACGGGTGTAGATTCATAAGGTGAGGGTATATTCTGGCTGGAAGGAGCCTCCTGCTTAAACTAGGACTGACTTCAAAGCTAGAGCAGGATGCTCAGGATCTAATTGAGATTTGGGTATCTCTAAGGTGGAGATTGGGCATCTGTTCATTGTCATGGTATTTTTTTTCTTTGTATCTAATGAGAATTTATTTCCCTTGGTGCAATCAGTGTCTGCTGCTGCTCATCTTTCCATTGTGCATGTAGAGCAGAGACTGGCATTCCTGGGGAGCCTCCCATACAACCCCCACTAGGTATTTGGAGACAGTAATTAAAGCCATCCTCAGCTATTGAAACACACAGCCCTTTCTGAGTAGCCTTTCAGGCAACCATGCTAAGAGTTGAAACTTTTTTCTGCAATCAAACATCTATTGTCAATACACCGAGCAGCTCATGTGTTCCTGGTGTGCATAAGTAGCTCTGGGTTTATCAAAATTGTAAAATACACAGATTTTTACTAGTGGCTCAGGCAAGTACCTGATCCCTTGAATAGCTGGTGGCTGGAGCTGAAGCAGGGTGACCATGTACCTGCTGACTTGTCCTTGTACTCTTCCCAGAACCTAGTTTTGGCTTCCTCTGAGGACAAAACACTAATCCGGGGGAATGTCTGGTTTGGTTTTTTTATTATTGTAATTGTTCCCTGATATCAGGGGGTGCTTTGGGGATAAGAATGCAACCCGATGCCTTCCTTCTTAACGTATTTGCAAAGTTGTGAATTCCAGTCAGATGGGTGGCCGTTCTCCTTGGCTTTTCCTAACTTTTTCTTTTTGAGGATGAGCTTGTCCTTTTGGTAGACACATGGGCTGCTACCACAGCATTACACAGTTGGAGAGGGAAGGTCTCCCAATCCTGTGCCTGTTTCCAGCACATTTTTTTTTCTTTTTTTCTTTGTAAGCAGCTTGCGCCCTGGAATGTAAAGAATGTACCCATGTGGATTTCCATTCACTTCTGGCCAATACACTAGTGTTTTGTCTGGAGTATGGCCAGAATGGGACATATTTGTAGAATATTTCCTGAGTCATTTATGGTGCTTGGGTGAGCTCTCCTCCAATAGTTGTGAAGGAATTGAAAGATGGAAATGGAAAGCTGGTCATCCTGACCAACAAGAGCAAAGGCTGAGTGGTACAGGGAGAGGCTGCACAGGGAGCACATCTTTTACCTGGACTCCAGACTTTCCTTGGTGGAGTCAGTGGTATTGCCCACGGGCCGCTTCATTTTGGAAGGAGTTACAATTCACGCTGGCCAGATTTAAGCTGTTTAAATCGAATACCGTTCAGTAAACAGACTGAGGTACCTTAAAAAGAGCTAGACATAATCACCTAATGCTCACCACTTCAGTAACTTTGCATTCCCTCTGAGGTATATTTTTTTTAAAGGAAGCTAAGCTCACCTTTGGAAGTACAATTGCACAGATGAAGATTTCCTTTAGGGTAGTGAGCACAACATAAGGTCTGGGGAAATTTTTAAAGCCTCCAGTCAGCTCTGATATCAGTTTATCTTAGTAGCATAAGGCAAGTTTATTGCATCTTCTCATGGTTTCATCATTTGCAAACTTTACACTTAAAACAATGGATTATTGTATGTGCACAAACTTTTGTGAGATCTCAGCTTAAGAAGTGTTGCTTTTTTTCCCCTCAACATTTTAGCTGAAGGAATAGAGGGAAAATGGGGATTTCCCAAGGCCCTGAGCATCCTGCTGGCTTGGAGATTTAATTGGGTTCTTAGAGGGCAAAGTTGGTATTTTATATACTGTTCAACACCAAATGCATGGCTGGCACCAAGCTAATCATCTACCTCAAAGCAATGTTACAAGGGCTGTATCAGATCAAAGAGATTTAAAAATGAAGAAAACTGCATGAAAGCTTGGCATTACCAATGGGCTCCATTGACGTGGGCAATACAAGCGCCTGGTCTTTCAGACAGGAAAACTAATGAGGCCTCTCAGGCGAGGAAGCACGCTGCTCAATGGCCCCTGCTCCAGAATTGCCCCCAAAGATTGTTACTACTACAGAGAAGCTTGAATAAAAAGCTGGGACTGTCTGCCTGGCCATGTCCAGAAGGCTATTTGAATTCTTTGATCTACAGCTATTTGAATGAATACAAATGTATTTGAAATAGTAGCTTACATCCGTAAAATAATTTTGAAATACTCATCAAGCTCCTAGCCTCCAATAATAATGACTCTGCTTCTCTTTTAATACTGCTTTTCATCTCTAGCTCTTGGGTTCCATGGGGCCAAGGTGACTGGGAAATGAAAGGATCTTGTAAGAATAAGAATCAGGTTCCAAATACAGTATGTCATATCAGGGAAAACTCCAAGGTGCATCTCATTTGCAGCAGGCATTCATTCTGCTGCTTTATGCTTTTGAAAAGAGTTAAAGCTCAATCTCAGTCTGTTTACAGCAAGGAAAGAGCCTGAAAGGTGTCACCTCATATGACTGATGATGAAGTTTTCTTTTCTGATTGATCTCAAAAAAGTCATTGAAGATTCACTTGCCAGAGGCAAGCACCTGAAACAAAATTGTTATTCAGTTCCCAGCACATCAGGGGAGTCCTAACAGTAATGAAACCACTGGGCAGTCCTTTACTGCCTAGCATCAGGATGTTGCAAAGTACTTTATCGATACAAATTAATTAGATCTTACCACGCATGCAGAAGGAGGTCAGTGTTATAACCCTGATTTAAAGCTGTGAAAATGAAGGCACAGAGAACACTTGACACTACTTTGACAGATAAAACCAAGAATTCATTTTTCCAGCTTCCGATTATCGTTTGCCATCTCTTTTTCCCTCCTACTCCAGTTGCTGGAAATTGCTCAGTGAGCTGTGCTGTGCTGCAAGGTTTCTTTGAGCTGGTTACAGTTTAATCACCTAGCAGCAGTAATAATTTGCCATATAGACAACGTCGTTCAATTCCAGTTATAAAATCCATGTGATCCAAAAAAAAAACTCAAGCATGCTTTTGCATTAACCACTTAATTTTCCTGTTTTTCTTCCTTGTAAAGACACTCTTTTTTTTGGATAATTTAATTTAGGTGAAGCCCCAAATGCAATCTTTTTGCAGGTAGAGTTATATTCCCACCTTCACTATACTTTCCTTTTGCTTCCTACATAGTACTTTGAACATGATACAGTCCAGTAATTAGACTGCATTGCTGACAAAGAAAAGGCAGTTTGATCAGGGAGACAAAGGCATTTCAGGCTCCCTAGGAGATCCTAAAGTTAGACTTTAGTTCCATTGATTCATGGCCTATGTGTTCCCACAGTAAAAACACAAAAGTAGCATCGAGTTTGGTCTCTCTGTGGATCCAAAAAAGAGTCTAACAGAAGATGGGAATATACAGGACAAATGCTCTCACCACTTTTGTGCTGGCTGGGTTTTAGCAGGAGTTGAAACATCATCCTTCCTGCATCTGAAGAGAGACAAATTATTATGCATTTTTAAGAAAACAAATTTAAAAAAATCTCCAGTGGCTTCTGGAAAAACAGAAGGAAAAACTGCCTAAAGTTGGCCTCTTTAAACTGTACAGAGGACACAGCCACTTAGTTTTATTTTCTGACTTGTTGTTGCTTCTCCTCTCGGGCTGAACCTAGCATTAATTCTGTCTTCATTACTTACAGCATAGAGTTGATAATAGTCAATCTTAAGAGTTGTGTTTGGAATATTTGAAAGACAGATTTCTTAAAACTCAGGGAGTTCCACTCCTCAGAAAAACAGGATTTATCTGGGAATGTCATCCCTGTGTGATACTCTTGAGATACTCCAAACTGAGGATCACCTTGAAAAGGCAAGTTCAGACAACCAAGTCTGTTCACTCCACTGCTATCTCAATTATCACCACACATTCCACCTAAGGCAGCAATATCTATCAGCGAAAGGGGTTTGAAAAGCTTTTGAATGTGGGGGAGAAGGCTGGGTAGTAAAAACATATGCTTCCTGCAAATTATCAGTCTAGAGCAAAGGCTTGCACCTTGTGTGGATTCACACATGTAGCCCAGAGCTGGGTAATGATTCTCATCTGGGGTGAGCGGTGTGAATGGAGGCCCCAGTGGCATTCCCGGGCTCTTCCAGGAGGACAACCTGTCACCATTTATGTCCATTCTTGTGGTTGTAAGTTCAGGCTTTGTCTGGTGGATTATTGCCAGGGCATTCCTGAAACAGGAGACTACTTTTGCTTTTGTGTAAGATGTGCATTCATTCTTTTCCACATCAGTAATGCATTACACAAAACAGCATCAAGCGTGATTCCAAAAGAAATGGGATTAGAGGTACCGTACAGTACAAAGCATACCACACGCGCCAGACAAAGTCGTAGGTTCAAGTAATAAGCAGATAGAGATGTAGCAAGAGGGCATGGGCAGTGTGGAAACGTACTTAAAAAGCTGATCTTAGGTGTTTGAGCGTGACCACCGACATGAGTTGACAGAGGCTTCGTATTCAGCAACTGCATCATACAAGCCATGTCATAAGCTGATTAAATTCTATCTTAAAGCCAGTTAGTCTCTGTGCCTCTCTTGGAAGGTATTTCCAGAGTCTTGCTCTGGTTGCTGGAAGTCTTCTGATACCCAGCCGTGATGTATCTGTGGTATTTTAGTTTTATTTGGTCTTCTAGAGCTTCCATTATGTTCCCTTCCTCTAGTGCTTACCTCCACAGGTATATTTATGATCATTCCTTTATGGCCACACTGTTGAAGGATAAATAGGTGGATGTCTTAATTTTATCTCCAAAAAGGAGCCTTACCCTTAATAGCAGCATTCCAGTTCTGAGTATAGGTAATGGGGAGAATATTACTCCTACCTTCACCAGAGCCTCATGCAATGACATTGCCACGTTGACCTCCTGGAGAGATGTCTAAACACACTCTAGGGCTGATTTTTTTCTTTCATGGATGATTCACAAGGATGTCACTCAATCACCCTGCAGCTAACACACAGAGATCTATGTGCACATTTCCTCTTAGTAAGGTCTCTGCTTATACCATCAGCCATGAATTTCCATCTATCACAAATACAAGGTTCAGGCAATACGTACAACACAGCTTGAGAAACTGAATAAAACTGACGCTGATACACTGCTACCCTGAAAAGCATACAATTATTTTACAAAAATATATAATTGCAACCACCCTCTCCCAGCGAAATGCAGAAACCTTCTAGCATGGAAGGTGCAATTTATTAAATACCACCCATGAGGCATATCTGATGAGGAGATCACATTCTCAAATGGCAGTTGAGTTTTTGGAAGGCAGAAGGTAATGAGGTTTGCTTAGTGCACTGATGTTGCTGACTATAGTTTTACAAAACATGCCATGCCATCTTCAGTGAGGAGAACTTTTTATGTGATGGCTGAAGGATGCCAGATCCTACCACACGAAGCTCCATACCTTAACGCATCAGTGTTGGTCCTGACTCAAAGGGAGTAGTGCCACCTACTGAATTACCAGCATCATTTCCTGCAACAGCTGGATTTTAATGCTGTTTATTTATGTGAAACCCATGGTGTCACAGACGAAGTACTTGCCTCCTCAAGAGTGTCAGGTGCAGGACTAAATTACTCATTTCATAAATTACTCATTTCAATGATCTAGAGATGTTCCAAACCTGGAGGAATATAATTTGCTTATGGCACTTCGGTGTCACTGTTAGAATGAACATGCCTGTTGTATTCAAAATGAAATTAAGCTGATGAAGCTGGACCAAGAGAGAAATGTAATGTGAGCATAGCACTGCTTCCTTAACAGAGAACAGGGTTCAATGTAATCATCTCCAAACCCATGCATGTCTATCACACTGGAAGCTGGACATTATTTTTTGTTATATCTTTGAAAATATCCTTCACTCTTTTACTCCAATCCCCCGTGCCATAGTGCGGAGTCTTCACAAATACATCAGTGATTACTCCTGCTACTACTGACATATTGCTGAGAGTTCCAACTACAAGGTCAGTAAGTAATCTTTAAGATTTTGTTTTGAAGAAAAAAAGGAGGCGTATTGTATCCTCTTTCTCCTCTTTTAACGATGTACAAAAGTAGTTTAAAAGTTTTTAATAGCCTACTTAGACTTTGTTATTCTTTTACCTTACAAATATCATGTGTCTTGGGTTTCTGGTTTTGTTGCATGTATTTCTTGGGAAATGCCTCAGTCTCATTTTTTGAGTTGATTAACTGACAATTAACCCAAATTAGTTTATGTATTTGTAAAGACTAATTTAGCCACCCAAAACTATTTGTTTCAGGATACCATAATTTGTTCAAAATAGAGCAAAATATCTAATCTGGCTATTCTTGGGGTTGATTAAGAGGTAGCCACTCATCACTGTTGAAGATGTAGTGGTTAGAGCTGGTTTGAATATTTCTGGAAGTTGCTCTTTTCCCACAGAACCCAAAATTGTTTCATCTGAACTATCTTGGCGATGTGGAACTTTTGGTGAATCAAAGGCTGGCTTCCAATGGAACTATGCCTGGGTTCATGATGGGCTTCTGGGGATCGGAGCGCTTTCAGCACTGGCGATTCCCAGGCAGACACTCCTGCCAAGCTCATGCCAGCACAGCGATTTGAAAGCCCTAGGAACACGGGTGGTGGTGGTGAACTAGAGGAGAAAATATAGAAAAGACATAGAAAGAATTTTAAACAATCGTAATTAAATTTAGCTCATCTCAAATATCAGTTTTCCCATCCAATAATATCTCTGACATTGTCAGCTTATTTGTTCTCCAGCCATTCATTGTCTCATGGAGGCGCATGCTGCCAAACTAATGACAACCAGTGACCCGGTCCAAGTGGAGAAGATGCCATCGGCCCAGCTGGGCTTGGCAGGCTGGTTCCCGGAGAGGCAGCAGTAGGGGCAAGCGCTGAGCTCAGCGCAGGAGGCTCTTCCCAGCCAGCTGGGGAAGCTGTGATTGTTTCAGCATCTGGCTCTGCTGAGCCACAGGGACTGACTTAGAGCAAAGCTTCGTCTTCCACGAAAGGGCTCAGTGAGTCTTTGATAAAGCAAAACCTTCTGCCTCCCACAGAGATACAGCCTGTAGACTTTTCTCTTTTCAGGAGTTAGTGAATCTGTATGCATGTTTTTACCTCTGGAAAGCTCTGGGTTAAGAAACATGAATCAGACGATATTTGCAAATATCCAGTGTCTCGCAAAATTCATAGCAGTTTATCAGTCTCATCGGTGTGTACCGGAGCAGTGTTAGTGCTCTCAGTCATTCCTGGCAGGTACTTTACCTGGCATCTACGGTAGCACTGAAACAGCTATGCAAGTCGCAACACATTCCTCTTAAATCACCCACAGCTCTGCAGAAGATAAAACATACTTGACACAGGACCACTGAAACAGGAAAAATCTCACAATATTTGCTATTGAGAATGCAATAACGAACCATATTAATCTGCATATAGTAATTTAGGAAAACTTCCTCAGAAATGTGTTGCGTTGGTTGGATGCTTTGCAGCACTTTAGAGTAATTACAAAAGAAGGGACATTCTGTATCAGAATTGCACAGTTCTTCCTTAATTTACTATCTGTATAGGCACAGTATGGGCCTGTGTAAACTAATATTCAGGAATGCAGGAGGAAGGAGTCGCACAGAAAACTCCTGTAAGTTTTCTGAGATTTCTTTCTTTATTTTTTTTTTTTCTGGAAGAAATGAGATGATCATAAATTGACTGAAAACATTCTGGTTTGGGGGGAAAAAAAAGAACCAGATTGGCTCTGTTGATCCTTTGTTGAGTAATACCCTCAGCAGTTACTTCAAAGGGCTGCCAGACACCTTAGAGGCAAGACGCAGAAGATCAGAGAAATAATCACCTGGAGAATCAAAGGCTCCATTTCAAGCCCTTCCCTCTGTTGCACCTTGACTGTGTCAGCCAGGAAATGGGCAGATGCCAAAAGCAGCTGCCTAATGGGGAAAGGGAGACCTACAAGGCAGAGCAAGGGAAGAGCAAAACCCAGCTGGGCCAGCAGCCTGGTGGTTTCCATCGAAAATAACCATGGAAATGACAAATCCCAGTGGAACATGTCAATTTGCTCACTTCGGCATTTTCTACCCCAAAATGCTTCCCATCAGAACATTTTTTTTAACCTAACCTGATGCTTGTGACTAACATGAGATAGGAGTCTGCAAGGTCATTGCAGTGACTGGTGCTAGCAGTATTTCTTGAAAAAGTTTTTTAAAAGAGAAGGAGACAAGGTTACCAGAGGCCTCACCAATGGCGCCTGAGTGCACAAGGCAGAATGTTCTGCTTGCTCACCTGGCATTTTTTTCATATTCCGTTTTTTCCAAGATGCATCTCCTCACTCCTTTTTTTTTTCTTTTTTTTCTATTTTTTTTATTCATGATATTTCTATTGCTCTGAGCAGTGGATAAAAAGAGACATAAGTAAAAAGCGAGAAAGGATGTAGGATTTTCCACTCCGTTGCGTAGATTTAGACAGAAGTTCAATATGGCAAAGTTATTCATGTCAAAAGCAGGCACTGCGTTAAACTATATTCCAGTAAATCCCTCAGGTTTTGGTAAAGAAGTTGGTTTATGTGTGAGAGAACAATTAGAAAAGAGAAAATAACGACTGGTCACATCTGCCAGAACTTCATTCCTCTGCAGTTTAATTGTATGTGCAACTTCATTTGTATTCTTATCTCTACTGTGATTTATGCTTTCTCATGAAAGCATATCCTTGTAACATTTTTTTCTGACTGTAGGTGTAGAATGTATTTATTTTAGGCTGCTTTAGCAAGAGGAAAGCCTTAAGTATTTGCAAAGATATGCTTGACTACCTGGCCTTGGCATTCCTTCCTGTTGGAATGAAGAGTTTGCAGAACTGAATTGCCAGAATATGGACTTAAGAGTCTGTCAGCTAACATGAAAAGGGGAAGATGGATGTGGGAGATATGGAAGAGAAAAAGTACCATTTGGCAAGTTTCCCTGTGTAAGAGAAGAAAATTAGAAGGTACAAATGAATAGAGTATAACAAAACAAAGTCATTCACAAATTCAGTTTTGAAGAGAATGAAAGGTCTCCTGTAAGTGCAAAGACAAAGGACTAGTAAAGACATTTAAATATTTCCAAAAGTTTTGCTCTCCGAACTTAAGGACAAAAATGAGTTATACAGTTTGTTCTTCCTCTGTCTTTTGGATGAGAGACTCATTGCATTGGCTTAGAATGGGTAAGAATCTGCCCACTTTTACAAACATAAGCTATCGTAGGAGGGAAGGAATTTAAGAGAAGGAATGTTATTTCTTGTTAATTGGGTCCCCTGGAAGAAGGAGTCCAGATAGAGCAGTGAAATGCCTGTCTATAGTTAGGAAAAATGTTAACTTATGGGTTGGGATACTGTCCAAGTCAGGATTTGCAAAGGAATATTTAGTTTGGGAGAGGTCATGATAGATTACAGGAAAGTGAGGGGTCATCTCTGCTGAACAAGTGAATAGGGATTTGGCCCACTCTGTACTATGACAATACTCATTTATTCTGCTCTTTGGTTTGCTGTAAATAAGAAATCAAGTTCCTGATAGACAGGGACCCAAATCTGAGTCAAGCTGAGAGACTTGTTCCAAGCCAAGACACAGAAAGGATCTTTATTTTTCAGTTGACATATTTACCCTTTGTCGCAGTGCAGTTTTCTACCTTCATAAAGAAGGGTTCTTCTCTTCATAAAGAAAAGGTATTAGTTTTTCTTTGATACCGCATTGTACATAGGACTAGATCTATAATTCATGAGAATGAAAACAGAGGCATTAAAGAGAAAACCTGTCATAAATTAAGCTATTAGGCTTTTAAATGAGCAGTGATGACAGTAGGGAGGTGCAGAACATTTATTGCAATTCTAAACATAGCTATAATGCTAAAGGGTTTTCATCAAAAACAAAAAAAAATTGTTTTAAAAACAAAATACTGAAGTTACTTTGATCTTGATTTTCTTTTTTTTTTCTGTAAATAGCATTGCTGTTTTTTTTTCCCCTTGGTTTTTGGTTTAGGTGTCTCTAATAGTGGGGAGAGGCAGGTGAGCATTGGAGGACAGGCAGGACATAATATTCATAAGCAGGAATTCATAGAGAGGAAGCCCCAGACAGGGCAAATGCTCTCGTGCCCCATTACAACCCAGTGTTGCAAAAGGTGCTGCCAGTCCCTAGGCCACTAGGTGCTTTTGCTGGGGAGGGAAAAGACTGACCTACCTCAATGCTGAATTTAGTTTTAATGGGTTTATAGGAGTCAATGTATGCACATACACAATCCCTAATCCCACTTGGGCAAGTGCTGTCACCACTTAGAGCACCGCAAAGGGGCCGTAAGGCTGGTGACTTCACTGGAACCTCCAAAACGCATCTCCAGCTGACTGGAAAGAGAAGTTATTGCACCAACTTAAAGCAAATCTACAAAGCACCAGGCCTCTCTTGCAATAAGAGGAATCAGGAAAGGATATTGTAAATTGAAATATGAAAGAAAAAATAAAGCGGCAGCTTCAGCTTGTGTAAATCACTTGGCGCCGTGCCTGAAGTTTTCTTTTTTTATTTGAGGCTAAATATGATGGTTTTCTGTGGGAGTTGAAAACTACAAAAGTTCTCCTGGGATATTGTAAACATAATTCATGTTCACTCAGGCAACCGCTGACATCACTTCCGCCGGCGGAGAGGCCAAGGCACTGAGTGTGCCGGGGCGCTGGTAAAAATAGCAGCTTCATAAATCTGCCCGTTCCCTTAATTAGGCAACCTTGATGACAGGATTAAGATCGAATGCTTTCATTTCAGATTGGTTAATGAAGTGCTTTCTAATATTTTTGTGCCACATACAGAGGGCTGCCCTCTAAAAGTATCCGATCTGCTGGGATGTACCTAGTGCACCTTGATTAACCTCTTCAGGTAAGTGGAAAAACTTCCTTAGCGAAAGGTGAAAGGAAAGCTGAGGTAGACATTTGATTATCTCCTCTTGTGTTTGCGGACTACTCATAGTTTGCAGATGAATTAGACTATGCAGCTCTGCTCGTTTTTTTTTTTAATTAGTTATTTAACAGGGTAAACATTTCATCAAGATCAAAGAACATTTTCATATCGTGTTTTTCCCTTGCATCTAGTCTGTATTGAAGGATTATTAATTAAAAAAAAAAAAACAAAAAGAAGAGAACAAACTCCCAAAGAACAAAGTCTTCTACAAATTTTGTCCTTTGGTCTTTTCAGTGGATCTTTCCATGGATGAAAGTGTAATTTGCTGCATCCAGGGACAGACCAAGAAATTAAATTGCCTGTTCCTGCTAAACTCTCATCCAGGGCACTGCAAGCGCCAGGCAATTTTTCTGATATATATGAGATACAAGTTACCTAATAGCTGAGCTGTCAACACTGTTCTGTAGGAGATCGGTGGTTCCTGGTGTGGCCAAATGGATTACTAAACATGTGCTTAAATCCTATTCATTATATTCAGTTGACTGCTTTCTCAATCCCAAGGGTTATTTATCATTTTTGTGTTGATAGTGCTCAAAATCTGCTCTGAAAGCAGCAGGCCCCACGGAAGCCAGGGAGGAATGTGTGCAGGAGAAGAAACTGTTCCCTGCTCCGAAGAGTTTACGGTCTTTGGAAGGATCAAGGAAGGTGTTTGTATGGAATAACAACAGACTAAGCGAGGCCAGAGAAAATGAGGGAAAATGGTTTTTCCTGCTTTTGAGCAAATACTGTGGTGGCCAGCTTCAGAACAGCTGGTCTCCCAGGGTGTTTTTTCACATCATGCCAATACCTGACTGGGATAAACAACTTTATCTAAGTTCTTATTTCTTACCATCAGCGGCTGATAAGAAAATTTATTCGTATCAGCGTGAGATTCAAGCAGAGGGAAGAAAGATTTATGCTTGTTTCAAACCAGCCTCCACCCTGCCTAATTGTTCAGTGCCGTGAAGAGACGTGTAGTTTAATCAGGCAGATTTTGATTTTCCAGGAGGCTGTGGATCACTGCATCAATGCTCCTCTTGCCACCCACCAAGCAGTCAGCATACAGCTCCAATTTGTTTTTACATGGAAATTACAGTGTGCTTCCCCTCTGCAATTTACTGTAATGCTGATATTTTGTACTTCTATGGCACCTTCCCTTCCCCAGGCTCTGACTGCTAGGGAAAAATGAATGTATTGAGCCCACAGTGTACTCCAAAAGTGAGAATAATATACCTATTGATGGGCTAATCAGGGCATGGGATATGACTCTATCCCACATTACTATTTGGATGGTATTTTGAGATGTTTCCAGACCCAGTATTTGTTGTTACCAGTTCAGATATCCATGCAGTCTTTCTGATTCATCTGGAGCTGAATTTAGCCTGTGGGATCTGCCCTCAGGGCCTGACACCTCTCCTTCTCCCGCATCACTTTATAGATCATTTTTGGAGGACGATGATGTAAATGGCCTAACTCGTACGAGTGAAATGCCTGCCAAGTGGGGTATGGGGTGGAAAAAGACATAGGAAAGGATCAGCTAGGATGTGAAGGACAGATTTAAAATACTCCTCTGAAGAACAGTGAAATGGATGTAGCTTCATAGATGAAGACACCATGAAACCTATTGGACTAGAACTCAGCTATTCTTATTTCTATTCTTGCTTTCTAACTTCTGAATCACCACCAGTCATAGATACCTGCAAACTTATCATTTTATTTGTAAATCTTTTATATGTTCATCTGTTTAAACAGATGTATTGCCTTGGATGGGGAAATATATTTGGAAATTGTCTATTTTTGGCACTTTTAAGAATATTTGAGTTGTTGCAAGTCTCTTGTCACATATTTGACTTGATAAAAATGCTTTCCTGTAGGAGTTCAGATTCTTCTCAAGGGGTAGGGAGCGGGGCTCTGCTGAGACTCTGTCAGCTTTTGCTTTCAGTGTGCTCCTTGTTCAATTTACGGCTGCTCCCAAGACTGCTTTAAAGAGAAACGCATGCTTAGGCGGATTTCATTACCATCTTACATTCAGTACAAGCTTGAATACAATAAATTCATTTTAAGTTTCATTTATGAGAGGGCTTTACTATGTCATCTTTATTGATGAAAGAGATGGGTGGAGTTTTTTTATATATATTTTTACTTTCTTTTTGTTGAAGAGCCACTTAGCCAGGCAGTATCCATGCTCCTCACATACAGGAGCCCACACGTGGGACCACACATGCACTACAGAGTTTGGTGTGAGGGTCAACTGTTTTTTTCTTTATGGGCAGACTCAGGAGCAAATTGTGTCTCAGTAAAATGCATGAGATTCCCCATGGTAAACAAATGTCTTTCATATAAAATTGGTTTGATCTGGGGATCTCAGCTTGAACAAAAGTTGACTTGAGCAGCTTGAAAGTTCAAATTAAGTGCAATAGGGAGCTCTCAGTAAAGTGCAGCATGACTGATGGTCTCTGCTACAGAGAAGCACAGGATCCAATGCTGAAAATTTTTCCCAGTTGCAAATCTCCTCCTTTTATCACTTCCAAGGCAGAACAGGTGACTTGTGCTGCACTTGGCCAAGAAATATCGCATTAACCTTTCACATTTGTGTGTGTCATGTCTATATAAAAAGTTATGATATCCATTTGTAGTGCTGATTGCAATGGGGTAACAATATTGCTAAGTAATTATATTGCTATTTTATTCCAAGCATCCCATTGTTTCAGCCAAGCGCAATAAGGGTACTCTGAACAAGAAGTACCTACCTCCACTGCTGCTTATCTTTTGAGCATGTCTGAACAGGAGATTAATTTCTATAATACCTCAATTTAACAGGATAACAGAAAGAAAATAGCTACTCTAAGGGGATGTGGTATCTAAGTGTTTTAACACATCTGTCTGTCTCTTTAGGCTCTTCTGCTATATCCACTTCTATATCTGAACACCTTTTGACCTTCTAAAAGATGAAAAATCATTCTTTCTTCTGACTTTTTTTTTTTGAAATGCTAATTAAAACACCCTCTCAGTGCATGTCAGAAAATCACCTACTAAGCAAGGGCCAGTAGATACTAGTTGGCAGCATTCCTTGAATGTGTTTTCCCAAAGAGTTGCTTTGGTTCCCGCTTTTGGTGATTGACTGAATCTAAAAGTGTGTTTGAGGAAGAAAAACTGCATCAAAATCTTTGCAAGAATTCGTATGCATATAGACACAGAGAGGTTTAAGACGGCACGTTGTCTGCTGTGCATTTTATCCTCCTTGCTACTTCAATATTATTTAGCAATGACATTCACAGTAATTAAATTGCAGGCCCGCGACCTCAAATGATTTCAGAAATTCATCCATAGCAAGTGCAGGTGTAAGCCATGCCAGCACTCAGACAATGACTATTTTGAAAGGCTCGTGTTCTAAAGGGTTATAAATTACTTCCCAGGCTCACTCCAAGTGATGGTCAGAGCCCTGGATTCCCGCTTCCCCTCTTTGTTTCCAAGTGCCTTCCTTGGAACCCCCAGCCCAAAGCTCCCCATGGCTCTGCCCCTCTCCCGGGTGACCTCTGCTCTTCCTCACCTTCAGCACCTGACCCTCGCTAAGTCCAACAAAGCGGGTAAACGCTTCTGAGGAGCCCATCTTGCAGTTCAAAGAGGTGTCCAGACAACTTTTTTCTCTTGATTTTCCTTAGGCAAAGTGCTAAAGTTCATGCTCCTTTGCCCCCACACAGCAACTCTAAGAAGAATTTTAGGTTCTAAGGCTTCCAATGAAATTTTCCTCCTCCCTCACCTGCCATCCCTTCCCCCTGCAACTAATTTTGACCACATATAGTCATTTTTCTCACAGCTCCAATCCCAGCACGTTTGCTGGCATCATTTCAGCTATTTGGCTGTTGCCTGGAGGCAGTGGACATTCTGATCCTGCCTCACCTACAATTAAATGCTTCTCACAACATTGTTTGGAGTTGGAAGCAGGTAGTATATGATTGCAACAAAACCTCTGAACTTAAACACACAAAATACAAGTGTGTATGTGCATACACATTCAATAGGATGTTCCTAAAATGCGGTGTATTATGTATTAGACAGTTCTTTCATATTAGAAATGGGAAAACAGAGTGAAATTTTAAATTACCGTTTTTTCTTCACAAAACTCCTCATTAGCAAACCCCATTCTTTAATTACAGTGGCCACACCAAGAGGTCACAACAGTACTTTTATAGTAACTCTCTTTTCTCCTTTTATATCAGTTTCTGTCCTGAAGGTAACATCTTCATTTTCACATGACAATAATAGACGGACAGAAAATAATCTGAACCTTATGTGTATTTAGTACTACCAACTAATCAAAGTAAATTCAGTATCTTTTCTTCTGAGAGAGTGCTGCATTCAATCTCTTTTCCTTTACAGCTGCCTAGAGATGAGACGGAAAGCAAGAGTAAATTCTGTAGAGACTTTGGCCTGGATGAAAAGGACAGAAAGAAAGAACTTGTAAGTATGAAATTAATTCCAGTTGAAATCAATATGATTTAAGTTTGTATCTTAGCACTTTCTGTATCTTAGTGACAAATTTCTGTTAGTGTGTAAATTTAGGACCTGAGCTATGTTTTTCCTAAACCTTTTATTGCATTACTTAATTGTGATACTATCGTTATAATTATAGTTAACCCAACAATGGAAAATTGTCCTTAAGACAATAGAAACACTGGAGACCAGTTACAAACAAACAGTTTACATGAGCCTGGAAGCACATTCTGGTTACCAATGCACTTGTGTCTCTTAATGTTGCCAATATAGTCAGGTCAAGAAAGGTTTTCTTTGATCAGCACATATATCTTTAACATTTCCTTTGCAAGATATAGGCTGTTGTAGAAATTTTAGGACAAGATATCAGGAAAGAATTTCATTTATTGTCCCTAATGAGTTAGTTTATTACGACAGCACCTGCCGAAGCACACCAGAAATAGAAATACTTGCCACCTATATAAAAAAAGCATTTTTGAAAAGAAACTTTTCAAAAAGAAACAAAGTCCAGCCTGATGGGGTTAGAGCCCCTAAGAGCTAGGCTGCTCAACTGTCCTTTCTGCAAGGTTTACCCACTAGAAAGCAAAGCAATGACAAATAAAAGAGCAAGTGTGAATGAGAAAGGCTCCTGGATTAAAATATACACAGCAAACCAGGCTGCCACTTGTCACAGGCACAACACAACGACAAAGCAGCTCGGCTGCTGGCAGCCAGTGGTGCTGATGGGCCATGTGAAATGAACAGTTCTTTATTCTTCAAGGATCTGAAATACTGATTGACAACAGTGATTATGGGAGCCCTAGGGTCTCACTGTATGAAAGGTCCTAACAGCAGCTCCGCCACTTCACTCACTTCACTCTGAGTGACTTTCTCTAGCAGACAACATTCGTGACCATCCACTTCACTGACCAAAGCCTGAAGTCTGTGTGGGAAGGATGGGGAGGGAAAGCTGACCTGATCTGAGGCGACTATCACTCTGCTTAGTTGCACCTTTACAGAGCAAAGTGCTGCACTTTGCTGTTGTTGCTATATAAGGAATTTTACAAAGTTTTCTTCCCTAATATGAAACTGTCCTTTCTACTCATGCAAACTATGCCTGAGAAAAATTGTTTATAAGGGTTTAAGTTACCTTAAATAGGTTAGCGTAATTGTAAAATAGTCCTAAGGCACCAAGGTGGTAGGTTCTATACAGATACATGTTTAGAGGATGCTTAGAATCAAAATAATATGAAATATTTTGAAATATTTTAAATAAACAAGCTGGTAAAAAAAAAAAAAGACATGAGAGTGAAGACATGGAAAACCAGCGCATCTTAGATCTCCGTGTTCTCTGTGGTGCTATGAACTTTCCATTTGACTTTTTAACTTCTGCAGCAAATATTCAGATAAAGCTGAAAAACAAACACTTAGGTTGATGCCTGGAAATTTTCCTTGTTAATGAAGTTTATTAGACAGTAATTTCCAAACGGAAATATCACCGGGAACAATCCATCATTGTGAATGGGAAATAAAGCAGCTGAGCTGCTGGGCCTTTTACAGCTCTGAGTAGTTTACTTGTTCGTGTTTTTTTTAACTATGCTATTACAAGCCTTCACTATGGGGCTTCCTATGAATCAGACTCCATGTACTTATTGTGCTGCAGTTCACACATAAAAGTTACGTGGCAAGGAGGAGGCAGTTGCCTACCACCCACCACTTAAGCTATTTATAACTAATGAAAACACAAGTCTTACACAGTAATTAACATCTATTGGAGAGTATATTTAATAGCTCCATAATCTACTGATGAGGGAAAGGAACTGGTTTGTTGACATGTCACTTAACATGGATACAAG
Source organism: Tinamus guttatus (assembly GCF_059628265.1). NCBI lineage: Eukaryota > Metazoa > Chordata > Aves > Tinamiformes > Tinamidae > Tinamus > Tinamus guttatus. The sequence goes on along the minus strand of NW_028288579.1, from coordinate 816,789 downwards.
GGCGATGATACTTTTTATTTTCAGGTAACACACGGAAGAGAAGGAAAGGAGAGGAACGTATAATCTGATCTACTGTTAGTTGTGTGCTGAAAAGAGTGTGTGAATGTACACGGCCTTTTTGTGATATTAGATCTTATCTTTCTGGGCATAATCAGGAAAAAAAAGTAGGAAATGAATGAAGAAACATTAGGAAAAAAAAAAAAACAGAAAACTTTGAATGCTTCAAGAAACTGGTGAAGGCTAAGGGATGATGTACAGCCAAATGCATTAAATAAAAAGATGCAAGGGCAATGGCCTCTAGATTTCTGGATATAGCAGCAGGGAGCAGGTTGCATGGGAAGAGGCAAGGACAACTTTTTCAATCTGCATTTGGGTCCTATTCCCTTTAGATTTTAGACTTGCCTCTAAAATAACAGCCTAGCAGCAATACAAGCCATTACGGAGTGCTGACCTGGCCCTTGAGCAATTCCCATGGTTACTGCAAGACACAGGAGAGCTGGACCTGCCACCCTCACTTGAGGTCAATGCAGAAACAGTATCTCCTCTCTCTAAGCAAGAGTGGGATGATAAAAATGATTTAGGTGGAAGGGGAGAAGGTGAGGAGAGAGCATGGAAGGTATTTGTAATACAGCCTGAGAAGTATAGCCTTCTGGAAGCTCTGAATGATCCAACCCAGAATAAAAATAGAAGACAGGAGATCCCCAGATTGTGTTTCATAGGGGAAAGCAGGGGAAGAGCAGGAGGGATGGTGCAGATGGAGGCAGGGGAGAGGGAGCTGTAAGAACACAGATCTCTCATTTCTGCCAAGCTGAGCTGCTAAATGCCAGCACTGGTTCCACTCCTCTCCTGAGTGGGAACACTTAGCTTAGTGTGAACACTTCGGAAAGTCCCACCCATATTTCCATTATTTCTTTCTTCTGACTCCAGTTGCTCCAGGTTTCTACACACAAGTTTGTCATGGATAGCCAGTAGACTGGAGGCTAGGCTTGCAAGTTTGCAGAAGGCAGGGTAGGTGAAACTAGATTTGAAGGTAGCTATTAAGTTATAGTTAAATTAAAAATAAATTATTAGAGGCATGTAAGCATAGTCCTTGTACCTGTTATGCTGAGCCATCAGTAAAGGTTTTACAGCAGGCAGCGTCCAGTGGTGGACATGATGTAAAGCATTTGTCAAAATTTGTCCTTAAATTAACCTGTCCATCCACAAGATTGAGTAAGTGGATGAGGAATATTTGGATTACGTCTCCACACTGAAGTTCATTTGCAGGCAAGGAACAGCATTCTGGCAGGTGCCTGTGTGGAGGGTGTCTATCCAAGAGCCTTCCTCTGTCTTTGCAGAAGCAGAGACCTTCTAATGTGCTCCTGGTTGTCTTTTCTAACTGCAATTACTGTGGCTTTCCACAGAGATGCAAGAGGTTTGTGACTGGAAACCAGGCAAGAAAAAGAAATGAAGGCTTGTGCCAGCAGAAGGTATGGAAGGCTCACGAGAGCTGCACACTGGCTGTGCTCATACATATGTGCTTCACACATGGAATATCTTGCAAACACTGTAACAAGTCAAGACAACATATAGGTAGTGTATAGCTGAAGTTTCTAAATACCACATGTCGCATTACATCACTTCATAGTGAGTAATGTTCTCTCATGTTATGCAATGTTACGAGCAGTAGTCTGTTATTTCAAAGGTTGCCAAGTGAAAAGCTCTGAATTTTGAAGGTTTGTGTTTTTGTTTTGTTTTTAAAGCTTTCTATGCCCAAACAGATTTGGTTCCCTTTTTATCTACCTACAATTTTGTGATCTACTTTCCCTGAAAAGTGGATCTAAGTGCTTTCAAAAGTGTGGACATGAAAAACCAAGCAAAATTTTTATTGCGTACTCAGCAGGGCAGGTGGTAACTGGTAGCCTTGCTAAGTGGCTGGCAGGAAGAGCAATGCAAATAGTTTTTTCTCTGTGAATTACACTCCCTTTTTTGCTCACCGATGAGTTTGTTCTGCAATGAGCTTTCACACAGACATATGAGATTTCCTATTCCTGAGCTGATTACAAACCTCGAACTCAAGAAAACGACTAGCAAATCCAGGTTACTGAGGGATGGGACGATCAGCTGCGGAGTTGGCTTGGATGGGAGCTAGGCTGATACCAGGCAGCTAATGAGGATCTTCCCATTGATTCCAATGGAAAGCTGAAATCACCAATTTTGCCCCAAATCTCTAAAACACTTTGGACTGCTTCGTTTGAAATGGCACATCAAATCACAGGGAGTTCTCGACTACTTCGTACCATCCCTTAGATTTGCAGTTTTACTCCAGTTGTAGCAAAATATCTGAGCTTTCCAGCAAGCAAAATATGGTATGAAAATGTGTGCGGCCTCTCTCTGCTTCAGGAAAGGATTCAGGGAGTAGCTGAATCCATACACCCTTGGATTCCTCTGAAATTCAGAACATAGCAGTGTTTGCCCGTGCCAGAGTTTTCCAAGATGTAGGCTATGAAGACCGAATAATTCAAATTGCTTCATCTATCTGCTGAAAGCACTTCTTTAAATAAAATGATGTGTGCATAGTAGTGGTGAGGCAGGAACCTTGGTTTCCTTTTGCTTTTAAGGTCAAAGATTGAATCATGTGCTAACTGTTGTTACAGGCTGTGCCTTTAAACCTGCCCAGAATTATGACCTTTCAATTGTAGTCTAAATACTGGGTTTAGTCATTGGATCATCCCAGTGCCCCGTTCATAATTTATAAAGTCACGTGTCAGTGAGTAGTAAAAGGGATTTACAGCGGATTGTAGGTCAAAAGGGTTAGGGCACACTGGAAATATTGAAAACAGAAGTAAATTTAGCATAAATGAATGTACTGGATATTGAGTGGATGCCAAAGCATGTATGGGATTTAAGCCATTGTTTTCTATGGTCTTGAGCCAAAGTACAATGTATAATGGTCCCAGATCGGTGGATTTATGAGCAAACAATTAAAAAAAAGTAATCAAAGCTATTAAAAGGGGGGAAATGTGAATGTCACTGCTCTGATAAACATTAAAATTAATCCGAACCTGGATCTCAAAGGGAAAGAGAAAGCTTTAAATAGGTAAGTTTATTCTCTTCAGAGAATTTCCACAGAGCTAGTGAGATGCTTTGTCTTCTACTCTGAAAAAATGTAAACCCCTCTCTCACTTTGGGCTGCACTTAGCATTTTAATTTCACCCTGCAAAATCAGCAATTTATTTCATTCCTTGCAACGTGTAATTGTTTAAAACACACAGGATCCAGCTCTGCAATGTTTCAGTAATAAGCAGATAGTTTAGTTATGTGATTCCAATAGGAAACTGCATGCCAAGTATTTGGGTTGTTCTTTAAGGTCACCTGAATCTCTTCCCTCTCCTTCCTTTTAATGAAGCAATTTAAAAAATATATATAGCCAAAACAAGACCTAAGGTAATGGGACATTTTTGTAGTTTCTAAATTCCTTGGTGTCAGCAATAAAAGAAGAAAAGCCTCCCAGGCCCAGTGACTTCAGAGCACAGAGTACCTGCAGGCATGTGAGATAAGCCATGGTGTCTTGCAATAAATTTCTCTCTGTCTCTCTTCTGTGTCAATTCTGCTGCTAAAGAACTCAGACTTTCAGATTTTTATAGTGAAAGGTTCCTATTTCCTTCCTCTATAGCTGGTTTAGGGTTGGGATTCAACTAAGGGTCTCCTGACGTTTTTTTACTCCCTTTCCCTCCTGCCCCCATTCTTCATTTTAAGACAGACTGGAGCTGCTGGGAGAGTTTTCTCACGTGTGCTATTTCAGTCTGATGTGTCTATCCTTCTTATTCTTTCCTTGTTTTTAATATCCACCTTCCTGTCCTTCGTAACACTGCCCTTCCTCTCCCTCTTTCCTGGTTTTGTTTGATGACACTCATCTCTCATGTCTTCCAGAGAAGGGGCACTTTAACACTCCTTTTGCGGGTTATTTACACTCTTTTGTAAACACAGGCAAACAGCGAAAAAAACCCCTTTGGATGGGACTGTCACAGGCTCTTAATGGCATTATGGCAACATGTATGTGGCTTCTCTCTTGGCACTGAAAAGCTGCTGAAAATCCTTGTGGAAGTTCAGTCAGAGTAATAGCTCTTATTTGGCAAACCGGAATAAGCCATGCTGCTGAAAGTACTTTCATATCCGTGCAAATGAAGGGGAATAGGTTATCCCTTTATCTATGCTGCCATCCTTTGAAATGACAAAAATGCAAATCTAGGCCAGACTTTAGGATTTGGGGCTTTTTGTTTGTTTGTTTTGTAAATCTTATGCCATGTTTGCTCTCCTCTTTCAAAAAATGCTAAAGCAGTTTGCTTCCGTTGCAAAAACAAGGATTTTGACTGGAAAATGCTCCAAGAAAGAAGCAAGCCAAACATTTAACACCAGCGCCCAGCTTTGCAAAGCCAGCTAATACTCCCGCTCCGGAGGTGAGGCTGCTTCCCTGGTGAAAGAGCCATCCAAACAGAGACAATACAAACTGCTCTCTTATTTTTTTGCTCTTTTTGTAATAGGATTCACAATTGTTTTATATCCCACTTTAAATGACCTAGACTGGCAAAACTTCTGCTCAGCTGGAGAAGCACAGGAAATGATATATAAATATGTATTTTTTGGCCCAGCTATAAAACTGGTGTAGAACGAGCATCCTACCCTCAAGTCTACCAAGGAATAAATCACAGGTGAGAAGAGCTGAGGCCAAATGCTACCAGGGGCCCAGCTGGGTACTCGTCATACCTGTCCTGATACCGGTTGGGAAGTGCTGCCTGGCACTGAAGGTTTTTCTCACTGTTTGTGCACGTCACAACATGCGAGGGCCACACGTAGGCGACCTTGTTGAACAGACATGCACGTTGACAGCTTTGTATTTAGAGAAAGATATGAAAAACACATCTAAAAGAGCCTTCAAATGAACAAGCGCATGTTACGTAGGTTCTGCTGTGTACTAGGCTAGAGCAAAAGGATATTTGGGATGTGCCTGTGTTTGGGATAGCACTTTTAAAGTCAGTTTAGCAGAATAGTTCAGTGCCGAGAAACGTAAGGTTGTTATCGAGCAGATCTTAGGTGTAATAAACAGGATGGTATCACACAGGTAGAGACACCTCTTGTTTCAGGTGTTGGTGTCAGACGGTTTTCTGCAAGGACTTCAATCCCTTGTCAAGAGCTGATGGACCCCACGTCTGCGACTGCTTTTTTTGCAGCTTGGGGAGGGGAGCAGGAAGCCTCCGAACGTGCTCCGCACACTGCGCGCACTTCGCCCCTCGCCGCTCCGCGCCGGCGGGGCCTGCGGCCCGTTCCCACGCGCGCGGGAAGCATCGATAAGGTCTTTCCTGCCTGTTTGCAGCTGTTAAAAGCAGTAAACACATGAGGTCCGTCCACCACCACAAGAGGATGAAAAAGTAAATACAGGAAGCCGACTAAAAATTGAAACAACAACAACAACCCCTCCTCCAACGCGAGAAAATAATGACGGGGCTTTTTTTATCCGCTGCACTCCAGCAAAGTCAAGTAGGGAATAGCACGGGGCAGGAGGACAGAGCTGGGCTCCCCTTGCACAGCTTTCTGGATGGGTTTGCAGCAGCAAGGGCCATAGAAAGGAAGGGACAATGGGGTGGCCACGTGTTCGTGCGGCCGCGTTGGCCTCCACGGAGCCTGTGCTGGCCTCGCCGCTCACTTCCCCTTGCTCTATTCAAGGCAACCTCCAACAATAGCTTCCTGCTCACTTGGCTGCAACGTTCCCTCCAATTGTGGGGATGAAAATAGCTCTCCGTCCCCCGCCGCGGCCACCTCTGAGGTCCTTCAGCTCCGTGTATGGATGGAGGTGGACATGTGGGGACAGCTATAAATACCATCAGCCGAGGGTCCCAATGATACCTAGCTGGTAACTGAAGGCACGAGGACCTTAAGTATCATAGGTCAAGCTCTGAAAGGTGTTTAAAACTAAAGAAGAAACACACAGCAATGGGAAAGAAGGAGAAATGGCGTGGAGAACACCTATTATTTGTGAATTGATCTCAGCACAGTGAGTCAGTTCTGGTCAATCTGGTGCAGATTCATTTTCGGTAAATCATCTTTAGCTCTCCTTTTCACCAGAGCATTGTGGATGACACATGTTACCATCCTGTGGTTTCGGGATGACAGTTTTTGTCAATTTAATATTATAAAAATATACAGGTGATAATGAGAATTTAAACCTGAGATCTGATGGGCTCTGTAGCATATTAGAGACACTGATAGGAAAAGACTCAAATTTTGTAAAGGAAGATCAAACTTCGAAGTGAAAAATTATTAGGAAAAACAAAGAAAATATGTTTCAAATTTTATCTCTACTCTAGACAATTTTTCATTTTCAAAAAAGTTTCAGGTTTTCTTTCAATATTATTAGAACTGAATCACTCCATAAGAAATATTGCAGCATAAACAAAGCAGCACTACACTTTTTCATCTTGGGTCAAATGGTCTGTTTCTACTCCAGAGCAAACAATCTTTGGTCCTTCTATTTGGCTGGAAACTGAAACCAAACTGGGTTTGGTTGACACGAGGTGAGGAGATTTTTTCTTAGTCTTTATCTCCTTTTCCCCAGACCTGCCAGGTAATTAAGACATTCAGGTATTTGTACCCCCCTTGGAGAGGTGCCAGTTGGGGTTTTCAGGAGCACCTCAAGATCTGTCTACATCTGTAAGCACTTAAACAGTTCTAAACATCGCCCTGGCAGTGCTGTGAGGTTTTCTCTCTTTTTGAGATTTCCTAGCTCTTGTCTTTCTGAAAGCCCAGGCTGTAAATGCACAGATAATTACATTTGCCTGGAGCCTCCTGCAGATTATTCCCAATGTGCCAAGCATGGCGTAGCTCATGGCCTTCCCAGACAAATTAAGGTTTCTCTGGCGGCTGCAGGAATCAGATCTGTGTTGAAAGCCACCTTGTGAGTCATGACTGCCATGCGCTGTGGTCGCAAGCTGTGCTAATGTTCTGATACGACGACGCTGCGTTATCTGAGTACGTTGTCAGATGCCCACGTCTCAGTTTTACTGTATAGCCCAGGAAGAGCGTGCACGTTAGACATCAGTTAAACTGAGTAATGCTGTTTGCTAAATGTCCAGTTTTTGCATTCAGTTGGAAAAACAGTTAGTTAAGAGATGTGTAGGATTAGCTCAGTCACAATGATCTTTTTTTTGAGAGTATTTTTCCATCTGCTCCTTTACCTTCTATCTTCTTTTGTCTACCATCACAAGGTCTTATCTTCTTAAAAAGTTTAATGAAAATCTGCTCTCCTCAGCCCCTGTTTTAGGAGACTCTTTTTCCTCTTCCCTGGGTCCTTCTAAACACCAGCAAGGCACAGAAGCATTTACAAGGACCACAAACAGATACGAAGGGTACCTCAAGGTGACCAAGACCCCAGTAAAACAGGGGCTGTACGGAACATGACAGTACCACAAGCTAGATGTCTAGGTGGTCCAAGGCAACAGTGCAGGTGCTTTCTGCCCGATTCTGACAGATGTGTTGTGGTGGTTCAGCACCATGTTGTATTATTCCTGGGAGACAGAAGTAGGGCTTTCCCTTGACCTGTTTTTCTTCACAATAATGAAAAACCGACTACTCTTGCAAAGGCACAGATGGCACAGTAAACTTTCCTTGATGCACAGCCTGCAGATGGTGAGGACTTCAGTGCATAAGTACCTCCTACCTAGCCCTCAATTCTGTCAATATGTATTTACTGTTAGTAACTTGGACCTGGGTCATCACTTTGTCTTGCATTTGTTTTGATGTGTCCAAAGCTGCGGCTCTATTTCTGTCAAAGCTAAATGCTTGGTATTCCCCCTAAGACCTGGGCAGTTTCCAGCTTCTGTCTCACAAAATAAAATGAGCTATAAACAAAGACTTGCTGCAGCCAGGCGCTGTATTGTGGGCACAAAGGCTTGCTGGTATCTGAAATTTCCCACCCTTAAAAATATGTCAAAGTATTTTCACAGCTTCTACCCTATGTCATTTCTCCAAACATCTCAAATCATTTTCCTTTCGGAGAACAAGGGAGGGAGGGGGAAAAAAACTATAATGCATGTGTCAACAGGTGAGGTCTAAAAATTTCATTAGAAAAAAAAAAGGGGGAAGCAGTAACAGCTGCATGCATGTTTGGAGGAAATCAGAGGGGCACTTTCCATCTGGCATGTGTTTCACAGGCAAAAGAGCTTTTATAAGACTTGGAGCTCAAAGACCACTTATATTTTGGGGAGCGGGCTATTCCTGTGCAGCTCATTTTAGGCAGCACAGCAACAGCTACCATTCAAAATAACCCCTGGACCATTCCCCCACACAGCTCACACTGGAACTAAAAAATAAAAATAAAAGTTCCAAGCAGGGCGATGGGCATGGCCAAGGTGAGGATGTTTCTTTTTCTGTCTCAGCCAGGCCCTGTTGTGAAATGCTGGACTCCTGCACTGTGTATTTTCCCTGTTGTGAGGTCGGACAAGAAGAGTCTCCACTTTCAACCTTTCCTGCAGAAGTAATCTACAGTAATGACACAGATTATGGTTCCCTTCACCCGGGCTGAGAAGCAGAGCTCCAACCCTGTATCATCTGCTGCAGGAATACAGGCCGTGCGTGCAAAGTGCACCAAAGTGCAAGATGGCTCCATTTTTCCTGTTACTAGATTTATCTGGGAAACATTTTTCCTCCGCCATGAAACTTTCTGAGGCTTTGACAAAGCACCTGGTCTGCAGCAAAATGACGTTAAAGCTCCCAAAGAGATGTGATGGGAAAGGGCAGAGCACAAACCAGGGAGTGAAGGACAACCAAGAGCCTGAGAGCTGAGACAACCACTTGAAATACAGGATGTGCCAGACAGAAGTCTTTGCCCTGCCATGCTTTTGCAAGCAATCTAGGTGTCATATAGGCACTGGGCTCTCCTCCTTCTTTTTGGCTTTGAGAAGAAATTCCATCCTAGGAAACTTCTATCAGATAACACCTTCCCCCAAACCAGTATGTTGCTATGGAAAGTTTTCATTTCCAGAATTCTGCATTATCTGAGGAAGCCTAACTAGTCACATGCACCCCTCACACACTAATAGTAGTTACCTGTATTGCAGCAAAGTAATATAAGTAGAGCGTAGCAAAAGCAAAGATAACAAAACAACACTCTAAACAGTCACAGTACACAGAGGAATCATACAGGTCAGAGAGAGAGACAATCAAGAAAGAGAAATGAAAGGGCAGGCAAGATTTCCTATTTTGAAAACATGCAGCAAGATCGTTTCTCAACGTCCAAGCTGGAAACAAGCTGATCAGACATAACAAAAAGCTAACGCAGCAGTTCAGGCCAGGAGGCTGAGTGCCTACAGGACTGTACTATTCTTATGCCAAACAGGAAGATAGCAGCTAATCAAACCTGCTAACAGAGCATTTCTCACTCACTTGTGCATATCTTTTGCTCTTTCCCAAAAGCATTAGGGCAGGTTAGAGTCTATTATGCTGTAAGCAGTATTATACTTAAAATATTTGTTTTAATTCAGCTGCCCCAAACAGAGAGAAGCTACAATGAAGGAAATGCGCCAAGCCAGTTATTTAAGTTCACTAGGAAGGAGGTGCATGTACTGGGATTATTTGTGTTTACTACAGTGCATGTGGATGGCCTCGTAGGCTGGTTCTGAAGGTCCATATAGCTCAACATCCTGTTTTTCAAGAAAGAGTTAAAAGGAAAGCAAGAGTGTGTGGCAAGTAATGCTGAGAGGATGCCAGAGGGAAAAGGCCGAACAAAAACAAAAATCAGTTCAAGTTGAGGAATTATTCTGGGCTGATACCCCCCTACTACCCACTGCACCAGGGAGATGAAGAACCACATGGAACCCCTCGATGAATCCCTGGGTCCACTCTTGTACTTTTTCAAGGGACACAGATGTCATTATCATATTGAACCTTGAACCACTCAATATTGGGCTATTTTTTTTCCATTAAAGTGCCTTCTGGGATCCAGCTCATAGCTACATGGAAGAGAAGCAGCCTGTTCTTTGCAGGAGATTTGTTGGTTGTGAGTCTAGGTACTTTTTTTTCCATCAGTTATTCAAATGGAAACATAAAAATGGAAGAAAATGTTATGAAGACAAGGGGACATGTTTTGTGACCTGCAGAATTTCTCAGCAAGTTTCAGAAGCACAGCTACAAACAAGAGGAGTGAAAATCCTGCTGTGTTTGAGTCAGTTTTATTTGGTTGCCTTACTTTGATTTCAAAATCTCATGGCATGAGTAACAACTGATTTAAGGGCTCTGGACAGACAAGCGCATGCACATATGTAAAGGGTTATTGTATGTGTGCTATAAATACACGTCTCAGTGTCTTGGTGGCATTATTCCTAAAAACAATTTCCCAGTGTTTTTCTTTTCACGCTTTTAAATGTAAATGTTGAAAGTTCAGAGAACACTAATAAAATATGAATGATGAACATTCCTCACTCCCTGGTTTAAAAAATAGCCCGAGTCACGAGTAACATAAAACCACAGATTTTTCCCAAGAGTATTAGTAGAAACTTCATTACTTGAATCATTTGTAATCAAACTAGACAAAGTTGAGCAGATTGTACTCAAGGGTACAATCTTGAATGCCTTCTCTTCAGCCCTGAAAACTTTTCCCCAGCTGTTGGCAAGTGTCTTTCCTTACACATTAGTTGCCAAGACAGGTCCTTTGCTTTCCTAATTATACTATTACTAATGAACAAATTATAATCTTCTACATCACAAAGCTTTCAATAACATTGCATGTACTCTGAGTGTTCATTTACATTCAAGTCCGTTGGAATACATATTCACGTGCCTCTCTGAAAGTTATTAATATCATATGCCTATCCTTGTCTTTCTTGCCAGTCACCTCATCGAAATCAATCAGCAAAACACATAAGAAAGTAAGAAAGCCCTGATCTGAAAAATAAATCATTTAAAGTTACCAGGGAATTTTCCTAATATCTCCTCAAGTGCTTCTGTTTCATTGCAGAAATGAATTCTACAGTCTTGGTTGCACAAACTGTGCTGGCAATGAAAGCTCAGTGTAGTGTGAGGATAAACATGGCTGGAGAGCACGTGTCCAAGCACTCCAGAAATGTGGAATTCAGACCAGATCCAAACACAGGGATTATGCCGAGTCCCAGTGCTGGTCACCTTGGTATACTGAGAATGTGTGAGTCTGGATTCTGCTCCTGAAGTTTCCGTTTTGGCTCTGGATTCCCTGCTCTAAATACAGAGCCCTTCCTCTTTAGTTGACTGCAGTGATTTTTAATCTGTGTATGTGGTGGTCCAGGCACTGTTTTTTAGGAGACCTATAAAACACAGCTAAGGAAGTTCAAGTCTATTGCCAATAGGCTTCATATTCCCTTTGCAGGGTTCTCTACAATTACTGAAAACCCCATGGGTGTTCACAAACTGGGAGAAGTGAAAAATGCAGTAGTGGAAGGGACTTCATTGCAGCATTAGGCCAGAGAGCAGTGCGATACGCACACCTAGTTCTTCTCACAGATTTACAAGAAATGGCCAAAAACAGCGTGGCTCTTCAGTGGCAGTTTTTTGAATTCTGTAGTCCCCATAATCTCATAGGTGGAAATTAACACACATTTCATTTCAAGTCTTTTTGAGGACCATCGCACAGAAGTTATTTAAAGAGCAGGTTTATGTTGAATATATTGAGCGAGTCTTCTGGCTGTCACGGCTATCTGCACGCACCTTAACCTTTGTCCTGGGTGGCCGGGAGCTGCTCCACGCGGCCGGGCAGGTGTCCCCTGCAGCTCTGGCTGCCCTCGGGTGTGCAGTGGAAATCACGCTGAAATCCACAGCCTTTGTTCCGTCCGAAGGAATGCGTTAATACAATCAAGTCTTAACAATTATGAACAGCATCGAGTCCCCATGAATCACTTTTCGCACTGTTCTGCATCCTCTGTGTGTGTTTGTCTTTCTTTCCAAGGCTATTCCCAAGCTATTGCTTTCCCCTGGAGTCCTATTAGAGTCTATTCTTTGTATTTACTAACAGGAAGCATCACAGTTTTGTCCTCACCAGCTTCACTCGGAGGCCCTCTTAATTATTAGTATCTTTTTTTTTTTTTTTTTCTTTTTAAGTCTTTTTGGCAAAATCCATGTTCCTCTATTCTTCCTAGCTGGTAGGTTATTTTTTCTTCCTCAAGGTGCAATCTGGTTTCCTTTTGTTGTTAAATCACCGAATACTGACACTTTCCTGGATATTGTGGGAAAGAGTTCTGGTTGACAACCAACTTGTTTTCATTTCTATCCTGATTAGCAAACAAATAATAAGTGGAAGCATAATTTATGGTTCGATTTAAGCCACCTCATTCACATTTGGAAGGAAATCTAGGATGACTAAATCTTGAAAGAGCAGGCAGGATAAGCAGTATTAAGAAACTGACAAGGATTGGAATTGTATTAAATGTTCCTGTTTTATTGTCACGGACTTTGGTCTCTTGTATTAACACAGGGAACTAGAGAACTCTTTAATCTATCAGCCAAAAGATACAAAGCCTAGAAATAAGCTAGAAAATCTGACCATAAAAAGAAATTTAGCTTACTGGCATCCTGCATCTCACAGTCTCTTAAGCTGACCAATATTCTTTCATTAATTTCTTGGCCCTACTCCTGTCTTGATCCATTATCTCAAGTGTTGTCTTAAATTTAGATTTTAAGATTTTTAGATTTTAAGCTCTTTGAGGCAGTAGAAATATAATATATATATATATAATTATTAGAATATAAATGTATATATACTCAAATTCTTATGAAACTTTTCCCCTCTGCTAGGTGCTCAGAGGCTGCACTGTCTTTTTCAAGAGCAGCTCAAGGTGTCTGGCAGATTCAGCTGTGAACCCCCTTCCCCCCCTCAGATTTCAAGGCTTTCATTGCCCAGTGCGGGGCAGGTATTGATATCCAGCCCCAGGGAAGCTCTCTCATCTCCTCTCATCCTCCCCCGCTTACCCCCAACGTGAGCATTTCCATTCCATTCCCTTCAGGCTTCAAAATCAAACACAGTCAAAACCACATCAGTCTTCAGATTTTCACTGAAGCCAATGATCAACCTAATATTATGAACATTATTTAGAACTGCTCTGTCTCTTAAAAGATTTCTTTTTCCACTGTGAGGAGAAATGTTAAAGCAGGAAATCTCTCCTTCCTGATCCACCCAAATCAAAACAGATTGACAGAAAAGAAGCATTGCTTTCCAGCCCTTAAACATTAACTTGGCAGTTTGTGTTCGTCTCTCGGCTGCGTAACCTGTGAAGAGGCCTGGACTGGATCTGATCACTGGAGTAACAGCCAGCCAGGATACAGAATCTCTTTCAAACTTATTTCTGAAGCTGAAATATAAATCACTATTAACATGTCATCTTGTATTTTTCTAGTTGCGTCTAACCTAGCTCTGGCATCTCTGAAATGTCTAGCAGTTCCACTAATAGCGCTTATCTAAGTTAGCTGGAAGTGCATATTCTGTTGATTTTTTTGCCTACAGGTGAATATTGCATTGGAGGAAACACCATTTTGCACTATTAGAGGCCTTTCTTGCAAACTGAAGAGTGTTTCTCACACACCCTTTGCCTGCTGTCACCCAGGTCAGCACTAGTGTCATGTTATCTTGGATCACCTGAGACCAGCCACATCCCCTTCACAGCTAGAAGCTTTGGGGGAAGACACTGACACTGTCCTAAGAGCAGCAGCCCAGGCCCCACTTGCAGGAAAAGCTTTACAGATCAAATCCAGGTACCCCCTCCAGCTGAAAACCAGGAAACCTTACATCCAGCCTAGGGAGACAAGTAAACTGGAAATTCACCGAGTTTGAACAAGCTCCTGCATTAGCTTTCTCATTGCTTTTCTGGAACCATAAACAGCTTGTGCTTTGTTCACAGGACTGACATGCTGAGGGCTCAGCAGGTCCTGGGTGATTGCTGGCTTTGGTCCCCTTTGCACAGGCACCTGATACTGGGCACAAACCATCTCCAGTGAGCTGGGCCTTCGGATAAGACCCAGGATACCCAAGAAATCAATTCTATGAGGATTTTGTTTGCTTCTTCCTGCTCGTCACTCTCCCTGAACCTGAACAACATTCTTTTTTGTGACATTTCTGCTGAGTTGCAGCCAGATGAGCTCTTATCTTAGCCAAATCAAAGTTCCCGGATACCTCCATAAAACAATAATGCATGAAAATGTCAGCGAGGCATCACGGGAGAAAAATCTCTATGACAACTAGATTTTATTGGTTCGTGCCACTAGCTAAGCCAAAGGACAGAATGTGTCAAAGGACAGATCACAAGGAAGGAATGTTCAAAGGAAAGCTCAGGGAAGAAAAATGCAAAGCCCGCACAAATGTGTGCAAGCCCTAGCAAGCAGAGCGAAGCAAACGGCTGCAGTGCAAATTGGGAACTCATCTTGGGCACTTTTGAGGCTCCCCAAAGCCTCCTGAATTAATGATGGCCTCAGCTAAGCTGAACCTGTTTCAACAGTTTTCAATCTTTCTACTGAAATAAAGTGCAACAGAATGTCTCCCTTACGCAAAAATGCTATACTTCCCACTAAGAATGGAATGGAATAGACTTCATTTTGGTTGACATATTCTGAAGGAATTTTAATTTTGAAGTAAAATGCAGACTGAAACATTCTGTACTTTTTCTCTATTTCCTACCCCCCCCCCCATAGTGGGGAAAAAATGGAAAACAACCCCCAGAAAGAAAGTGAAAAAATTCTGTAATCTTTCACATTAAACAAAGTCAAACACCCAACAATCATTAAAATCCCACTTTGAAATGTCAGCCCTGATCAGATTTAATATCAGAAAAAAAAAAGAAGGCTAAAAATCAACATAAATCGAAACTGGTACACAAAAGCCAAAAGCAAAATCTGTGCTAAAGCTGCACAAAGCTTTCTCCGCTCTACTCAGGCACGTAGTGAAGCTTCCCACGGCACTGCTTTCTCACGTTGCCCTGGACACACGCCGCGTTTGAGGCTGCTGGACAATATCACACACGGATGAGCTAAGGGAGAAACGTGGCTCAGGGAGGCAGCAGAAGATATTCAGCAGAGAATCTTCTACTGCACAATATCAAGAGAGGCAGTGGAAGGGAGACGGGAGGAACCCACTGCACGTGAGCAGAGAGCTAGAAGAGTAGGGAGCTGTAATGGAGCTCTCATTTCTCCATGAGAAGGTGAGAACTGAAGTATCTGGAGTCACCTGGATGTCCACAGTATCAGGAAAGATCTCATTGACTGAGAGGACCCCAAGCAATGCTTTTATTGAACAGGTCTAATGAACTTTCCAAACATTAAGGCAGGAAGACAACATTTGATCATCAATTCTCTGCTGTAATACAAGCTTTCAAAAATGCTAACTTATAGATCTATTGCTAATAGTTATAATGAAAAATGCTGGTCTTTTCCAGGCACGTAATTATTTCACCTCCTGCCCTGTTTCTGTC
This sequence comes from Tinamus guttatus, assembly GCF_059628265.1. NCBI lineage: Eukaryota > Metazoa > Chordata > Aves > Tinamiformes > Tinamidae > Tinamus > Tinamus guttatus. The sequence goes on along the minus strand of NW_028288579.1, from coordinate 801,334 downwards.
TTCGCAGTAAAGTCCCCTGTCTTTCCCCTCTGTTTAGTACGACATGGATAATCTCCCCTACTGTTGTTCATATTATATAAAAGGAGACTGAAGGTTATGAATAAAATCCAGATAAGAAGGATATTACTTTAGGGTGGCATTTTACAACCTAACATCAGGCATACACAAAAGGCATGTGTACAAAAGTGATGAAATTTAAAAATATCTCAGAGAGAATTTCACACAGCCTAGTCATGGCTGCAAACTCCACTCTACAAAAAGCTCTCTCTAGCAAGTAAACATAGAGAAACAAGCAGTCCCTGCCCCCCAAAAGGAAGAAGGCTCATCAGAATCCTAAACGGTCCAAAACCTCTGCAAACCAGCCCTTCTCTTCTAAAATGAAATCATCAGCAGGTGTAAACTCACAAAATATCTTTATGCATAAAAATACACCCAGGGAAGTAAAATACAGAAAAATCTGACCTCTGACAGAACTGTTATAAATAGGATATTTGAGAAGTTTTCCATATAGCATCAGCTGCCCTTTAACCCTTGTACTGCAGACATTTTCCATCCATCCCTCTAGCTAACTACTTTGTGTATGTGCATATATATGTGTGTATATGTATATATATATATATATACACGTACACAGACACATAAGTAGTTATATACTTTGGGACGGCAGAGTGGGTATAGTAAAATTCTGCTTTGACAAAGTACTTTATAAATATTCTTACCCTAATCACTCAGTGCGGCTGAATGCATACAGTGGCTTGAGGATATGGAGACGGTCCTTTATAATCTAGTTTTCAAGGGGGAGAATCTTTCTGCAAAACTCGCTTGTGCTAATTCAAGGAAGCCAGTGTGTGCGCTAATAGGACATGGAGACCAGTAAGGTGCTTACAGCTAATGAGCAGATATAATTATAATATAATGATTATTACCCTGAACCCACCTAGATGCTCAAAGACGTGTTTTTTTTTTTTTTTTCACTCAAGGCACAGCACATACTTGCCTTTCACAGTCAGTGAAATATATGGCTTGAGTATTACTCTATGAAAGTTTCCTCTATGAAAGAGGAAAGAAACCTGCCACAGACCAAACAATCCATCCTTAAGGATGTCAGGATTCTATCCCAGGCCACAACTTACAACATTTTTGTGGTGTTTTGTTTTCTTTTCTTTTGCACAGAGATCACAGCAGTGTCACTGTGGGCCTTATCCCAACAGACCAGGATAGTAACAGACCCAACAGACCAGGATGTTAATCTCATCAATCTCCCTCCTGATTTGTGTGCATACATCTCAGAGCAGCCACCCAACACAGCAGTGCCCTGCAGTGCTTGAGCTCAATGAAACTATAGCACCTTTCACCAGTGAGAGCCCAGACCCAGAAAAATAAATTTATACAATTGACCATTTTCTGTAAAACCCACACAAGAGAAATGATAAGCAGGAGAGCACTATTTACGCAAATGGGACAGGCCAGTTCAATAGGGTGAAAAAAAAAAAAAAAAAAAAAAAGCTGCTTTATTGTGTTTATTGTGTCCTGGTAATAGAAATGAGTCCTCCCTCACCACACTTGCTTGTGGGTCACACAGGTATTTGGTAGAGATATGTGCATTTAAATTAATGTGTTGTTATTATTCATAAATAACAAGGTTGCCACCAAATGCTGGGTAACTGCAAACAATATCTCTCTTTGTACCATTGCAATAATCTTTTGTTCTAATCCTGAGCTCCTCTGATGATTTTATACTGAGGAAATCATAACTCGAGGCTGCATGCAACGCCATTAGGAAATTCCACCCTTTTATACAAGGCGTCTCCAATGAGACTGGATGAAGTGCAACCTGGCATCATTTCTCAAGGATAGTAAAAAAGAAAATCGAGAAACTTTGCATTAAGCAAGTGTTGAATGAATCAGCTTAGGAGAGATATTAGAATCCCTGGCAGCCAAGGGAGTCTTTGCCGTGTCTGTGGTGCCTTTGCACTTTACAGACAGGCGCATTAGCAGAGGCTGTGCCTTGGCTGTGGACACAGGCATGAAAGCAGAGCAGTTTCCTGCTAAGGTTTTCTGTACCACTTCTGAAGCAAAACTCAACCTGCGATTCTAGCCAGCCCTGAATGCACAGTCATTTCACAAGTTTGACTTCATTCTATAATTAGCTCTATATGGTCAAAGCCAAATTTTAAACTTAAACACAAGGAAGGAGAAAAATGTGGGAAATGAATTAACTTTTTTTTTTCTTTTCTTTTTTTTTTTAATTTATATTTTGGCTTTCAGTGGCAGCCAGGTCTGGATTCAACCCATGAAGTACCTGGAGGAAAAGTGCTTTCCTCATTGCCAGGTAAGGAGCCTCAACGAGCTCTTCAGTGGGCAGTGGGCATCCCTTTGCCTCCTCAATGAATGCTGTGCATTTAAATGAGGATCCCCACACCAAAAGAAGAACTAATGGGCCACTGTCCCTCTGGTTTATGGCTGCCTGGGCTAGCTGATTGTCTCTTTTTTAGGTAGTCATTGTTCACAGTACTCATTTATATACTTTGGGCCAATATGCAGTTGCAATGAATTGGTTAAGCTTTATTAGCTGTCAGCTGCAAACAGGTATCTGAAAGCTGAGTTAGCCTTGCAACTTGCAGGAAGCTGCTACTCAAGCCCTGAAAACTCAATTTTTAGACTACAGTTTGCCTTCTAAAAATGACAACATATCGTGGAAGCTTCTCTGTCTTCCTGTATTCACTATTTGGATAAAAAACTATATGCTCTTAACATAGGCCCCCTCAATAACGGTCTAAATCTGGGTGAGAATGAACCCAAGTCTTACTGGTGAGTCTCATGGAGTCATGCATTTCCTTTTTAAGGCTGGGATTTTCAAAGGACCTAAAATAATTAGGTCCCCCAAACCATCTAACCCCTTGGGGCTCTTTTGAAAATCCTAAGCTAATTTCAGCTACTGATAAGCATCCAAATGTTTGGATCCCTATGGAAACCTTCCCCTCGAGTATCTGAACTGTAAGGTAGCGGTATTCGTATTCCCACTCCTCACGCATTTCCATTGGTATCATTAATGTATGGCAAGAATGCAAGTACTAGGAAAATATGTTTGCCGTCCCTGGCTGATTCTTCCAAGATGGTGCTGTTGTAGGAAAAAGGATTAGGTGAGTTAAAAGTGCACAGGGCTCAGCAGTCATTAAGAGCTACAACTGCTCCTAGCAAAAATACTTTTTGCAGCTGCACTTTGGAGAAATGTTTCACGTGTTTTAGGTTGTTTGGTTTCTTGTGTAGATGTCAATATTCTTTGGCAGCCATCTCTCCCCACCTGCCATTTGGCAGGCATGACCTAAGGTGGGCAGATTTTGTGTAAAGGATGAGATCTGTCAGCCTCTGGGGAAAATGCAAAAGAGAAACTTTGAGCTTAGTGTGAATGTAGAGTAATCAAAGGGGGATAGAGGCATTAGTTAGGCTGCTTCAAACTAAATATCTCTTGGTAACTGTGCTGCCAGTGTTCTGACACATGCAATGTTCTTAAGGCTTCCCAGACTCCTAGTATCCCAATCAATGGTCCTTTGTAGTTTTCCTGATGTACATCCATCCAGCTCTGCAAAAGCCCATGCTTTTTAAATCCAGACATCACTAAAACTGAGAAGGTGACTTACAGGTGGTGGTATTAAAGAGAATTGCATCATTAAAGCTGCAGGTTTTGCTGTGATCTCAGTCAGGCTATAACCCAGCACCACACTTCAAAAATACAATGAAGCTACTTCACCATAGCAACTAGTTCTGAAGCTGATGGGTTTCACTTGGGATGAGCCTTCTTTCTGTAATTTCTTCTATTTTTCCCTACTGTGAGGACAGGGAAAAGAAATCTTCCTAAAAGTCACTCCTTGACCACCACTTGGAAAAGCTTCTGGTTTAAAATCCAGTTTTCATGAATCTTACTGAAACATGGTTTGAACAGAACTTGCAAGCTTGGTGGCTAGAGCTTGAAATTCTACAGCCTTTGCAATCCCCAACGCACACACTCATGAAAGGCTTAAAATGGAGTTTTAACTAATTTTAAATTGCTTATTAGGGCTTAGAAAAGCGGACACCAACTTGAGCGGACACCAACACCTGCAGTCACAAGAGCAGTTCTGGAGCAGGCTCAAGCCGCTCTGTCCCCAGCGTGTGCTGCTAAATGACATGGATGTACCTTTACTTTAATGGGAAGGAGGAAGCATTTTAAACATCGTGTTCAGAATATGCATGTAGAAAGTGAACTGGAACAGAGCGGAATAAGGGCTGGTCCAACTGGAACAGGCGTTTTGGAATCCAAGGCTATCTGCGGCTTACTCTTTAGCTTTCCATTCAGGCTAGCTCTAATGAAGCCTCGGCATTTGTTCAGCGCTGAGCAGAAAAGTGCTCCATAAAACCCAATTCAGCTCCGCTCCAAGACCACAGCTGCCTTTTAACGGGTTGTGGAGGTCACGGTGCCTCGAAACCTCCAGCTAATCTTTCTGGCTGAGAGTCAGCCCATTGTTGCTAGGTTGTGATCTGGGATCTGCAGCCTATTGCTTTCGCCACCCACTTGTCCAATATTTTCTTAGCAGTATCCTTTTCTAAGCAAACGTCAATCTGTAACGCCTTTTCACAGAGCCGAGATAAAAAAAAATCAATAGCATTAAGCCGCTGTATAGAGTTTCTAATTTATCTAACAAATGTTCAGCAAACAATAGGCTACTGGCTTCTTTTTTTTGCCAGGCAGACTTCGCCTAAACTTAGAATAGTGTGTAAATGAAGTAACAGCAAGAAGATAAAAGGTTTCATAAACTTTAAAGACATACTGCAAACATGCATCCATGCCTCCTCACAGTGAGAATAAAGACACGGAAACCAAGGACATTCATAGGACAGCAGGACGCCTGGTAAAGGTAATCTAGGAGCATTTTCACGCAGAGGCAAAAATAAGAATTTCTGCTTTTTCTCGGTAGAGAATTTTAAACTCTGCCATCACAGCTGAAATTCAGAGGCTTCTTGCCAAGGCACAGGTCTTTCGTGACATACAGGAAAGTAGCAGCTGGTTAATACAAATTACTGCTTGTCTATATTGCTGAATTTACCTAGTCAGGGAACCTGACCTGGCTGTAGCACGCATATAAGAGGAAAAAAAGTGCTTGATGCTCTCTACCATTTACATTTCTGCATAAGATAGGAGAGAGCAGTTGTTTGCAATGAGAAAATGGCTGGGGAGCACAAGAAAGGCCTGAAGCAATTAGTCAGCCTGGGGCAGAATTCGAGCTGGAAAAGGTCTGTAGGGTGAGAGGAGCCTCGAGGACAAAGATCTCATGTTGGCCACATGCAGCTTGGAAAGAAGCGCAAGAGGAATATGCAGAAGGAGACTTACAGGTTTGGAAAAAGCCATCTATGTTGCAGCACTCTCAGTACATCTGGATTTCCAGATTTTTCCTGCTGAGCTACACACGTCACCGTTCCTCTTCCCGCCACCACCTCTCAAGAGCAGAAAATAGGAGACCCACTGCACTCGTGACTGCCAACATCCACGCTCTGAACTGGGTATGACCTTTGGGCAGAAACGGTTGCCAAATGACAACTTGGCACGTTAACAATTGTTTTAGCAACATCATAATAAAGGTTTTGTTCAACAATTTTTGAAACATCAATTTGAAAATAAAGGCAAATAACTTTTGATAGAAGAAGCTATTTAATACATTGAATAGTCCACCTATGTGATAATATTTTATAAATCTTTCGTTTGAAATCATTCATAATGACTTGTCCTTAACTGCAGATAAAATCTATCAAGAAAAAACTTGAGGTTTCAAAAAGCAAAACCCAACAACGGACAAATGCAAAAGCCTTCATTAAAACACGTCTGTTCTCAAAACCATAAACTGGAAATTACAACCAGAGAGTATGAAAAAGCTCACGCGGGGCCAGGTTGGGCTCTCGGTCTGAGAAGGATGCCTGCTTTCTGCAAGTCACCTAAGACTGACAGGGAAAACAAATGAGCTCAGTGCAAAGTGGTGTCACTTGGGCTGGAAATGAAGTTTTAAAAACTTGCCACAAAAGCTAAGGTCAGAAGTTTAATTGAAGGACTACGCAAGTGAAGCTCTTTTTAAGACATTTCCAGTCTTGCTGACAACAGTAACAAGGGTACAAGCAAGAAACTTGCTCCTATCCTGTTTTTCCTGACCATTGAAACCACTGCCTGGCTGAAGCAAGCCCTGAACACTCTAAACTTCTGCAACAGCATTTGTACCCCTGCCACAGCAAAAAGGACACTATTGTGAAAATCATGGATGCGCTCATCTCCCTTTGTTCCAAAACCCAAGTACAGCAGGGTCCAGAAAACACATCAGGTCATCAAATCAACACAGTAAATCTTCCTTCCCTTTTACTTAGAAAGACAAAAATAATCTGGACTTTTTAATGAGCTCACACAACACCAAAAGACATTTCAGACTCAGGAAAGTATCTCATTTCTGCTGGCGAAATACAACATAGGAGTTGGACCGGGCTGTGCTTGGATGGGTTCTAGTGCTACATGCAGAATCCAATTATATCACAGAGAGGGAGGCATCTAAAGTCACAGATATGTGGTACAAACATCCTATATCCAGATCTCTTTCCAACTTCAGCTGGTGCAGAGGCACTGAGGTGCTTGATGCCAGGCTTAATATTAAACACAGAGAGAGAAAAATTATTTCTGTAGAAGTACAGGATGGACCTCCTGAGCAAGCTAGCTGCCACAGAAAGCACGTAATCTCATTTCATGATCTTCATTTTAAAAACTGGCTTGATTTTTTTTCATGTGTCCTCACTATTCCTACTGGAAGGGATTTCCAGCGCCTGTCTATTTATACCCATGTCTTCTTGCGCCAACATTGTCTCTTAGCTTAAATAACTTTCCTCTGCCTGCTGCTTGCCTCCTTGATGCATTCATAGGCAGCTGTCAGATCTCTTCTCAGCCTCTCTCCTTAGGCAAAACAAGTCAATCCCATTTAATGATATTTTGTGAGAAAGTGTCCCCATTCTCCAGATTCTTACCGACCCTCCCTACAACAAGGTCCTCTTTTTCAAAGAGGAGACCTGATGTCCTGTATTCCCCATCAGATCTCTGTCCAGTGCTCCTTCACACTCCTGTCTCTCTGGACGTTGCTTATCCAACACTTTCTAGGTTCTTACCAGAAACTGAAGGCTCAGAGGAAGGTCAGTCTCTTTCCCTCTTGTCAGTAACAAAACAATCACTGCTTAGTAATAGACAGATTAATCATGGGTCACACACCAATTTGTGAGAAAACATTGCACGTACCATATCACACTATATGACTGTATTAAGATTTGCAGCTCTTCCACTCTCTCCTCAAAAATAGCAAACAATAGCATTGCTTTTTCTTCTACAATTTTAAGGCCAGGTTGGTGTTTGAAAATGACCAAGTCTATACATATATATTGGAAAGTCCATATATATCGGAAAGGAATAACAGAGAGAGGTAAGAAAGCAACTTCCCCTTCACAGTTTCGCAAAAGCAATTGTTTTTTCAACACTGCTGCCTCAGTCTTTTTTTTTATCACTATTGCATTTATTCAGGACAAAGAATACTGCATTGGCAAATTAAAGACTTGTTTCTACCTCTAGTAAAGTCAGTGGTAAAGCTCCCATTGACTTTGTGCTGTGGCAAGGAGTGGCCTGGGGTTCTGTGTTTTTTTTTTTTTTTTTTTAAGCAAGTATAAAAACGTGCTGGAATAAAAGTAATTTCAGCAATGACCCATTTAACAGAACACCCTGCACCAGGATGGGAAGAATTTGGAAGGTTTTTCAAAAGGTACACATACAAGTTAGCTGCAGAAAATGAGTGAAAGGGAAGCGAACGCTCCTGGAAATGCAGATAAAAATTCCTGCTGATGAGCAATGGTTCAACTTCTGACCAAATTTTCTGAAAAGTAAGCTCTTTGCAAAACTCTACTTACAAACTTTTTTGTTTTTTACAGAGCAATAGGTGTTCCTTGCTGCTAATGAGCACACTTGGCATTTACCTAGGAGAGGATGACCTAGCCATTATCTTTGAAATACACCTTCCCACGAAGTTCCTGGCATACATATTGCGGAAGGCCCCCTATGCAAACATAAGAAAGTGCTGGAATAACAAGATCTGGCAGGAAAAGTCTGCCCAGCTAAAGCAGAAAGTGTGTTAGGATTAACAAATACCTGGCTTATGTCAGAACCTGCTCATGATAAGAGGAAATACTTATTAATGAAATCTAAGTATGGGTCCTAGAGATGTGGAAAGAATGTAACAGGAAGAGATTTTCAATTCCCACTTGGCTACAAGAAACCGGTTTTGAAGCCAGGTTGGGTTTGGGGTTGGTTTTTCTTCAATCCCCCCTTGCCCTCTGCTACGTTTCCCTCCAACTTGGGAGGGAAGCACCAGTGCCCGCTGCGTCAGTGCACGAGCAAAACCAATTTAGCTCCTGCTCAAGGCTGCATAATTGGCCTTCGGGGCATGTGTAAAGGCAAAAGGAAGTCTGTGATTTAATGACTAATTCTAGCGCTGATTTGGAATTTATGATCCTGCACTAGTTACAGTTATAGCGACAATAGAATTCCCTGCACATGGCTTTATTTCTTCCCGAAAGCAACCTCACTCAGCCTTCTCACTTGAACATGTGCTAAATTCAGAGAATCTTAAGATTTTGTGTTGCTTTATTGGATTGATTTTACCTACGTGTTTCATTATGGGTGGCATTTTCCACCCTCCCCTCCTTATCTCGTGTAGAAAGGAGTTATTTATGAGGGAGATAAAGGAGACCACATATCCTATAGGAGAGCTTGTTGGTCTGGATATCAAGTTTTGATAAGTATCCTACTACATGAAAGAGAAATGGGTTAAGGACTAGAACTGAATTGAAATAGTTTTGCACAAATGAAGCAGATAGCAAAATACTGATGCTCAGCTGAGACGGGGTTAACTTCCTCAGGCAAAATTTTTTAATGCATCACATTTAAAATGATTTTTCCTGTGAAGGAGTTAGTGCTTCGCATTAGATAAAGAACACCTTTATCTCTTTATGGTTAAAAAGTACAACAAGAAATCCCATCTTAAAACCCTTGCAAATGTTTTGGGTGGGAAAATTCTGTGGAAATTTGGGTTGAGTTGGGTTACATTTTTTCCTTACAATGACTTTAGTACAATCCAAATTTCCAGACCAAACAACTTTTTTTCCCCTGAAGATTTTCATCATACGGTGACAATTTGCAATGTGTTATTTCAATTAATTGTCAACTATTTCCAGATCTCTGACCAGATTACTGTATATAAAACCGTCACTGCTAGTCAATTTGCTTTTCTTTCCTCTCATTCATTTTCCAAGACAAGAGCTGTGGGGTGACCATCTGCTTCTTATTTCGAACCTGGCTATTTTTGTTAATACCTGATGTTTTATGTCTCATACAAAAGCTCAATTAAAGATTGATAAGCAGCTTTCCATTTTGAAAGAGGTCTTCTATTCTAGAAGCAATGCTTTACAATTCCAAGTTACTTTTCTGTTGCAGCTTTTTTCAAGTACTCCCTTAAATTCAATTTTAGACCTACGTTTGGCAAACACTTCCAAGTATCCCTGGCTTTATGCATATGAGTTACCTTATGAAATGAAATAAAGATATCTGACTGCATAAATAAAAGCATTTGTGAAGCCAGAGCCTTAGAAAATGTGAAGTTAGGGCTCTATGTATTCCTCATTGGTTTCCATATTAAACCCTTTCAGTTTTCAGACTGAATTTTATTTGTCTAATGACCAACACTGTTAGCACTGTTAGGAACAAGGTGAGTGCTTTCCATTCTGTTTCCTCTAATGCAAGTGGCTCTCAGGTAAAAAGCTTCAGGTAGAATGCCAAATACCAGCCTCGCCACATCCCAAAGTGATGTTTATCCGCTTGGCTGTGTTGATTTCGGGCACCTCTGGCAGCATAAAGCAGCTCTAAACCCTCCCCAGGAGGGCTCTCTTCAGGGGCAATGACCTCGGGAAGGCTTGAGACTGGAATAGGAAGGAATAAATGGTACAGACACTGTCATTACCTCTGTTAATGTTCTGTGACCTGAGTATGACAGTTACACCAAGAACATCGTAATTTTAGGGAGCCAGGTAGATAGAGAGACATGAGTAGCCCTAGTTTCAGCTCACCTAAACCAGAGATTGTTCTTTTTTCCCCCTATATTAGCACAAGTATCTAATGTTAGGAAAATGAATCTTAGCCAGGAATTGGTACTCAAAAGTTCAGGTTAATACAGCAGTTGATTATACTTTATTTTTTCCCAAGAACACTAGGCAGAGCACCATGTGAAAGCGAAGTAGGGACGTTTTTATTCTTTTGGCCTCCCTGCCTCTATTTTCTTTACACTGTTCATATTTTTCTCATAATCTATGTCACCAGTGGGGACTTTTTTTCCTCTCTGTAAGGGAAATTTTAGGAATGATTAGTTAGGAAAAACCCAAATCCTAAATCATTAAGCAATAATTCTGAGAGATTATCTTACAGAGTAATAAGCAACTTTATAGCAGATTTTTAGGCAGGACATATTTCACTTAGAAAATCATAATTTTTCTCCCTTAGGTTATAAGGTGCTTAAATCACTTCTTGAAGGAAGGAGGAAACAGCTGTGGCTAAAGCACACTTTTTCCGTCTGTCTTTTTTTTTTTTTAGCATGTAGCACTCAGAGTGAAATCATTAGCAGTGGTGCCAATATTAGAAGTTAAAGAATGTAAACCTGAACTTGGATGATTTTGGTTGAGGTCTGAGGAGGGTATAGTTTGGTTGTTGTCACTGTTCTTTCTGACTATATTAGAGGTCCCAATAGCTCCTTCCAAGACAGTCTGAAGTGCAGCAGACACTGAGATGCTCTTCTCCTACCAAACCCACCCAGCCCCTGGCTCAAGCTTTTTCCCTGTCTTCTGAGCTAGGCTATGTATAACTCTCTTGACTGCTTACATTTAGTCATAGGGACTACCTGGAAAAATAGGGACCAAAATTTTAATCCCCCGAATGGAAGGACAAGTACTAGTGCGACACTGGAGCCGGTTTCAATTTCAGTGCCCAGTTCATGGGTCACGGAGGCTGAGACCAAGGAAGTACAAGAAGTTTGCAGGAGGAAAAGAGGCTAATAAACCATGTTCAGTACAGAATACATCCAAACTCTTCCCTACTTACTTAAATTTGACATTTACCAAATTGTCCTTAGCAATACATGGCTTCTATCCCACCCATCACTCTTTCTCCCAGCCTCTCCTGTGCTCCGTAACAACCCTCAGTTTCATTTTTAGAAATCACCATTTTGAAACAGATCAGGAACCTAGTGGCTGTGAAAATGCCCAGTCCAATGTTCTTCAGAGGAAGATTAAAGATGTCCCAAGCCAGAAAGTTATGGAAAAGCCTTGAAAAATGGCTTGCAGAAATATCGCCTTTATCACCATTAGTTAAAGACTGATTTGAGTGGCAAAACTTGAGAGGAAATAACCCTCTCATGACATACACAAAAACACCTGCTATTTTACCTCCAGTCACTTGTTCCACAGCAGGAGAACAAAATATAAAAGTGACAAAGTAGAGAGATATTTTATTTGGGATAAAATATGGGTGAAAATTTCAAGAGAGTTTTGATTTTATTTTTTCCCTTGTGCCTTTTGTCTCTATTAAGGAACGGAGCTGATGAGTTCGGCACTTGAGCACAAAGAGAAATGTCTCTCTCCTCTCGGAACCGGGCTGGGAACCGTTATAAACTATAGAACAGCTAGGAGAAACATCGTACAACAAAAAATGATGATTATTTGGATGAAAAAAGGAGCATATGATCCCACAGTTATTGTTCATTTTGTGCCAGCTAAAACCAGATTGGCATCTAGCCAAGACAAGCTAACACATATTTTGATTCTGTGTGATTTTCATCTTCTTCCTTTAAAAAACTGCCCCTGTAAAGTCAGCCAGGATTTAAACAAATACATCTATAGCATGATAATACCACCATTAAAAAAATAATTAGGAACGTCGCCTGAAATAACGATCTAAAGACACTGGGAAACGTAAATCCACCCAAGTATTTTAATAACGATAAGGTGATGATGGAGACAATGTGTGGTGGTCTTGCTTGAGAACCAAAGGGTTTGTTTTGATACAAAGAGCACCAAAGGAGCAGAGCAAGCAACATGTGGTCCAGTGTGTCCTCGGGCCAATCCATCTCCAATGAAAACTGTCAGAAAGGGCAAATGGACAAAATAATTCTTCCCATTAGTTATGCTGCTTTTTGGGAGGGAGCAGTTTTTGACTAATGAAAGCAGATCTACCCTCTGAAACCAGGGCTTCTTATCTTTTTTTTTTTTTTCCCCATGAAAAACACTGATTTTCTATTGAATATTTTTTTCACCTTGAGGTTGTTGGAATGCTATTATTTCAGAGACATATATCTCTCCACTAGACCCCTACAGAATTGTTATTCATGTAGAAAAATATCTTGTCTAACATTCCTTTCTATCTTTTGCTGTCAAGCTAAAGAGCTTGACTTAAGCGTGCATTGCAATCAAAGGGAGTTTTTCAATGGTTCCTAGATTTTGTACTCAGCTTCCATTTCTATCAAGTCATCTAGGTTTTTCCCACATACATTCTCCAAAGCCACAGGAGCACATGTATGCCAGTGTGTCTCTTCTGCTGGCAAGCCAAGGAAAACATAAGTTAGAAGGCAGCCCAGAAGGAAAACTCACAATCTGGGGGAGATACGAGCATGAATCAAGCATGGGAACAAAAGTAGAAAATTCCCTATGGGAGCAGGCCCAGATTTCCACAGGCTGAGGGCCTGGGAGAAGTAAGGCTGGATGTTGGCTGGTGAAAGAGGTGCCCGACCCATGGCCAATCTCAGCCCATCGCAGCTCTCAACTGCACCGCTCATTCCTCCGTCCCAAATACTTTTCCTGTTTCTTTACCGTGAGGGTGGTTGTACGTGGGGACAGGTTGCCCAGAGAGGTTGTGGGGTCTCTGCCCTGATCTTTCATGCAGCAGGGGGAAAGTTGGATGGACTCTTTTCAGTGCTGAATCACATCCTGTTCCTCACCCGCTTTGCAGGAGCTGTGTCTAAGGCAGGACGTGCCTACACAAAACAAATGGGGCTCGAGAACCATGAATTAGTCATTGTTGTAATTTTTGATATCCTGTGTTAATAGATGTTAATAATAGCTTTTAAAAATCTATTACAAATACCCATTCATTTCATGATATCATTTCTTTACTGCATCACTGAGCTTTTGTAATTACTACAATTAGATAGGAAGTGAATTGCTATCTCATCAAGCAGTTGAAAATTCAGCTTTGGTCAGAGGTACAGGCACCAAGATCAAACCAGTGAAATCTCATTTTTGTGAAAAACAGCACGTCAGCAGAGCTATTGACACTGGCTCAGAAAACTACATCTTCATCAATAGAAGGCAAAAAACTGTTGCTTTTTCTGTTGTCAGAAAGGTGTGGAAGTCAGCAGAGATAAGACAAGGCATATTTGGCAATGCATGGTACTACCACAAATCAATATTTTTCAGAAGAAGTGTTTTTCTTAATTGAAAAATGATCTGCTTTTGCAAATAAAATTTAGGACCTTCTGGGAGTTTTTCATGTTTTGCATGCTGAGTTTTAATGAACATAAAAATATTGTTTAAGAAAACATTTTTTTTTTCAAATTTATATTTTTATATGTTTGAATAGAAGCATGAACTATTCAAAAAGTTCTGTTTTCCACTTGAAAAACATAAATACTCTTAAAAAATCAGGATTTTTCCCTCTTTCCTCTTTTTTCGATGAAAATTTTCTTAGAGAGGGCACTTGCTCATGGACTTTTAATTTGCACTTAAGTATAGTGTGAGATAAAAGCCAGGAAAATGTGCATAGAAAATGATTAAACAACAGGTCCAACAATAGCCAGAAACAGCCTTGTAGGAGAGTCCTGCAAATGTTAAGGTGTTTGTACTTGACTGCGTCTGATAATGATAAGGATTCCTAGTCTAGAAAATGTCATCCTTAAGCCAAGGTTCAAGGTTTGCAAGGTTGTAAAAAACCTGAAAATGCACTTCTGAATGGAAAGCTTTAGTCAGCTTTAGAAACAGTTTTAATTTATAAAGCATGGAAAATTGTTAATCTTACCAAGTGTGTCCCCAAAACAGTGCTAAAGTCTGAATGGAAAAAGTTTTGCAGTCATTTCTGTGAAATGTCATGTAATTCACAAGAAAAGGCGAAAACAAGAGAGTGCTATTTGTGTTTTTTCTTGTATGATCTAACAGTTCAACTTCAGCATTGTGTAATGGAAAATCTGGACTCCAGTGACCTCTTTGAGGAAAACCTTCCAGGTACCAGGAAAAACATGGTGTGGAGAAAGAGCTTTGACACGATTCCCTGGTACAACCTTGAAGCTCCCTAGCTTCTGTTTGCTGTTTCCTATATGTAAAATTGTAGAATGGAAAGTAATAATTACGATGATGTCTCTTCTCAACACATCTGAATGAATACGTTAAGAACATTTTATATTAATCTGATTAGCAGATTTTTTCCTCCTCTATATCTCAAAGAAATGCTTTGCAACCCATTGTTTTGCTACTTAACAATTCTATGCTGTCACTTTGAGGCCAAATGCAAATGCAAAACAGATCGCTTCCATTTAACCAATTTCTGAAAAAAAAATTATGCTTACTGCCTACATAACAGACTTCAATGCTAATACATCACGCAGACAGCCAGAATGAAAAGAGCAAAGCAAGGAGCCCGCATCACAGAAATATAACTAATGCAGAGATAGAGTAAATACCAATTTAAAAAGAAAATTCATTAGCTAATCTTATCTAAAGAGCATATCTAAATGTGTCAGGCGATAAAAAGCTAGACCAGCTCAAACCGGCTCTTTAAGATGCCTGCCTATTTGAGCCACGGAAAGAATGAAAATGCACAGACTGTATTACATATCGCTCACCCTCGCAGCGAGCACGTTCAGCAGCAGACACAACAGGCTGGACCTTACGGCGCAGGGCTGATGAAACTATAAAATGTGTTAGCAACTCCATTCCTCTTCGCACTGTTTTTGACTAGGTGAAAAATAGCTCATGCAATGGCTCCTTTTTCATGTAGACCATGAAATAATTTGGCATTAAAATATACATATGCTGTGCCTCATTTCTGCTCTCATTGCAAGCCATTGGTGAAGAACCAGTGATCCCCTAAAACTTAGGGATCTTCAGGAGTTATATGAGATAATAGCATTATACCTCTCCCCTATAACCACTTCTCTTCAGTCAAGAATGTTGCCTTTTAGGACTTGCTTAAAAAAAGAATTAAATAAAAAATTTTTTTTTCCATTTAAATTCTGGTAATCTTCTGATGATCTGGATGTTTCCCTCTGGTTTCAGCTTTCCTACCACCTCTCTACAATGCCACGTGCCAGACAGTTTCTTGGAAATACTGCTCCTCGCTATTGGATACCCACCGTATCCTTACAAAACACTCCTTTACATGTTCTTGAGTTCATAGACAGAACAGCTGTGCATCTTTATTACACATATGCTGCATTCTGGTTTTGCTTGTTAGCCAGCAGACAGGAAAGTTTTATTTTTAGGCAGATGTGAAAGCCCTAATTTGTTGCAGAGGGGAAAAGAGAGCCTAATAATAGCATACAATACAGCCAGTGCCAAATTAATTAGTGGAGAGCAAAACAGGTTACAGCCTATGAGCCAAAGCTACTATTTTCCATTTTCCTAGTGTTTTCCCTCTCTTGAGACAGACTGAGAATTAGAAAGCAATCCTATAAAAACTATATGTTACTCTAGGCCTTTTACTGTGCCCTTCTGTCAGGGCGCAGCATGATTTCTCTTGAAGCTATAGCGCTTTGGTGGAAGACACTAGCATTTCAGTCAGCCACACGTGGTTTCTTCCATGACTTGCTGGCATTGCTAGACCCCCTTCCTGAGCACATCCCGGTTTTCTCACAGATGAGTCAGCATGGCAGGAAGGGGCGAGATGGAGGGAACATCAGCTCATCAAGCCTCCTGCTGCACCCTGCTCTCGGATACATCCATCGCCTTGGTCAAGCCTCCATCCGCAAGAAGGGAGCGACCCAAAGGGAGGCTCGGAATAGCGCGCGACCTCGCTTTCTTTTCTCAGATGACCACAAGTGTTTGCTGTCAGCTCTCTCCAACTGGAAGCAGAAGCCTATTTTAAGAGCTCCCTTTCCTCACGCATACACTGTTGCCATAGCTGCAAAACTAATGCACATGGAAAGAGAGGTTCTTACTCTATTGACTCAGCAGAGAGGCATGTTACTGAATCTCTCTGTTTCTTAACTCATGTAAGTGAAAGATAGTGGGACAGATCCTTCCCCAGCTGGTGCTAAGATGGCAGAAATTCTATTGGTTTCATGCATGTGTATTAATTTACAGCAGCTGAAATGCTAGCTTTTTGTTTTCCACTTTGCTGCCCCCCAGAATTGCCCATGGTAAATTGTAATTAAGTTGGTTTCTCCTTCTGCATCTCTCCTTAGAGAATATAGTCTAATAGAGACAGAAGAAAGTTGCATGTATTCTTTCTCCTGCAGTTATCTGAGGATTCAGGGAGGGAATATGTGTATCTAGTGTCTGGTATATCTCAGTCTTTAACTTGCACCAAATTTCTGGGGTCACAGACAGCAGTGACTTTGGAATAGTCTAGGTAAGATTTGAATGCACGGGCAGCAAGCTCTTATTCCAACCTGGCACTAGTATATATGCTAACAGTGGCTTGCACAGATTTTGTTCATATTGCAAAGTTTCAGCCAAATCTGATTCAGACAAAATTGCTAATATTTTGAAGTTGTTTTTTTGCCAAGATATTTTAAGAAGAAACCATCAATACACTTGAATCAAGTTCACTGCAGGTTTGGCTAGCATTTTGAAAGGATACTTGATTTAAATGTTTAAATTTTCCTGCCCATTCCTAATCTTAAACAGAAAAGAAAAACAAATCAACACAATTTTTAATAAAAGACAGTCAGGTCTTTGGTTAACATGAACTTGCATAACTTCTTTGCCTTCCAAGTCTATTGAAACTTTAAAGCAAGGGTGACACAAATGGATCTGGTCCTGTGAACTTTAGAAGTTGTAGGAAAGTTGTTAGATGAACTTTCCCGTGCTTCAAATCATGGTAATGTCACAACTGCTCAGGTTCTGGGTGGAATGGTTGGATGCTTGAGTATCTGATCCAAAAGATAAGGAGAACAGTGTACTGTGTGCCTTTGCAGGGCAGGGGAAAGACACACAGGTGTCCTCAGTGAGTACTGGGACAGGGTACCAAAGCTCCAAAACTGGTCCTCAGCTCCAGCAGCTGGGAAAGGCCAGGCTGCAGATCCACAGCCACTGCGCAAGCAGGTGGCTCAAAGACTTTTAGGAGTCATTTTGCTTCTAGTCCTTAGCAAGTGAATCGCACAACAGCATCTACTAGCAGAGAGGAGCAATGATCATGGGCAACCAGGGCAATGGAGGAGTGAAGGCAACAGCTCTGCTCACAGCAGCTGGATCATAGAAATGGCCAAATATAAGGAGAAAAGAAAAGATAGCACTGATTGAAGTGGGTACAATTTCTGAAAATGAAGCTAATACCAAGAAGATGAGAGAATAGGAGAGGACTGAGCAAAGACTGAACTCCTGGAAGGAAGGCAAGAAGGAAGTTTTTCTGCATTTTGTTATTTTTGTTCTGACTGGTAACTCATACTCTTTCCTTAATAAGATAGGGATAGTAGAGTTGAGCATTTGCAAAACTCAGGACTAATTCATGATCCTTGTCTAGTGGATGATAGGAGGTAGACAGGCAGATTTTCTTCAGGAGACAACAGAAATTACAATATCAACCATAGGAGTAGGCTGTATTTTCTATCAAGATGCTAGCATAGGTGATGCTTCATTCACTGCTTCCAAGTATCTTCACTCAGGCAGATTGCCTCTTTATTAGCTATTAAAATGTTAGGTAAGTGCTGTTGAAGTAACAAGTATTAATTTTGGCATAAAATATGCCATCTACTCAAAGACCATCTGTGAAAGGGTGCATTGTAGCTACTGCAACAATGAACGGCAGAGGTAGAGATCATTTGCTCTGCTGTCATTTTTGTCCCATGTGTTGCTTTTTCTTTCCATATTTGCAGCAATTGAGAAGTCTAACAGGAATGTGCAGGATGTACATTCAGGTACAAATATACACAATGACTCAGAAAAGCATTCATGTCTAAGCTGAATACATGAAATTCAGAATTTGATATCCCATCATGTATTATTTGAAAAGCTGAATGATCTGCTGACCTGGATCCTAAATTATTTCAAATATATGCTCGTGTTTTGTTCAGATTCTTATGACTCACTCGCATGTAGATCTTTGCTCTTTCCCCTTTCTGTCTGTGTTGAGGAGAGTTTGCAAAACTTTAGCACCATTAAATCCAGCACCATAGCTCAGCTCAGAGCTGTCAAGCATTAAGATCTAAGTATCACCTCCTAGCTATTACTGTTCAAAAATGATCCAGCTCTTTAAAAAGTCAAGTTATACCATATACACATGTGGCTTCCTGCAACAGTTAATTCCAAAGGCTGCTTAAACATGTATGATATTTTTCCTTTGACATGCTTTAAATGCATTTGTCATTAATCTTGACCCTTTGGCTGTTCCCTGAGGGACAATGAAGTATCAGACAGCTGTGTCCCTCATAACTTTTAATACTTTAATTAAATCCCCTTTGGACCTTTTTTCCTTCTCTATTCTTTCTTTAGTCAGCCACCAAGAAGTACAACCACAATTTTAACATCTAAACACGGAAACTATGAACATATAACAATGCAGAAATAATTTCTTATTTTTCAATTTACTTAATTATTTTTAAATTTAATTTCTGGAATGAATGAATGAGAGTTCTGTTTTCTTCTGAAAATTCTTTTTGAAGTCACAGTGGTTTTGGCATCATGTGTATAACCATAAACAGAACTGTACAGCTTTAGACAGATACTTTTAAGAAAGAGTTCAAGTTCTGCATCTTCCATAGTTTAACAAGACAATAGCCTTTATAAAATTTTACCCACAGAAATAGTTGATCTGTCCCGAGAATGATCAATCCTGCTTAAAGGTAAAAGACTTGGCTCAAAGATAAAACAATCTCTATCATTTTACTATCCTATTCTCATATCCTGCATCCAAGTTTTGCTGTTCAGTATTTACTGGCATATATAGTAATTGTTGAAAATGTCAGTGAATTGGCAAATTGTAAATATCACTGACATTAACAAAAAAAAAAAAGTGATTTTCCACTGCTTCAAACTTTCCACTAATACGCTGTCAGAATTGAGTATCACTGTCAAAAGCGAGCGATACTCACCTTTAACTCCCTAACTCTGAGAAGGATAAAGAAATCAAGAGGGAATAGAAATATTCCTAAAGTACTTTGCAATATTTGTTTTGCATAATAGGAGTGTGAGCACATTACTAGAGTTTAGTTTTACACCTCATTTTCCCTCCTCCAGCTATTATGGGAAAAATCATATATATTTCAATTAAATAACAGATTGGTCCTTGATTTGTAAATGTACAGGTAAATCTCCATTCAATAAAGGAATTTTAGGATGTTCCTGTAAAAGCCATAACTATATTTTGTTGTTGCAAACTGAAAAAAATGTTTATTTGAAAAACAGTAAAGCTCTTAAGCTTTCCAGGGAACATGGGCTGGTTTATAATTTCACGCTGCACTGGCATGATGCTTACACTTTCACAGAGTGATAAGGAAGGGCACCAGCTAGGCTTTTGCATATTTTTTGAGCAGTGGATGGGCAGATTTAAACCAACACGGTAGGGAGGAAAAGGGTGTCAGAGATAAAAGTGGCTTATAAAATAACTCTGAATGTCAGCACATGATTATGTTGTTTTCCCCTCAATCATTACACAGACTGCTGTGTTGCAAAACACCCCGGAGCTTGAGAAACTGCTAATGGGCAACAGCTTTTGGAATGCCATAAATGCTAGGCTTTACTGGACTGGAAAGACAATGTATTGTACAGTCAGGATTCAGATGGCAAGAGATTGGGATATTTGCAGCTTGTTAAAAAAAATAAAAACAAGAAAGAAAGTGGATTAGTGGGATTTGTAACTCATTAAAAGGGAAGAGCTGCAAAAGAAAGATTTGTGAAAAATCTCAACCCAAACCACTAACAGCACCTTGGACTTGGCTCTTTATTGCCTCAAAGTTATTTACACCTGACAAACCATCATTAACTCCCCATTCCCTGATCAAGAACAGCCTCATGAGAATTTGCAGATGAGAACCTGACAGATGACGGCATCAAACCTGGAAGACATTCACTGTGAATACATTTGCTTGCAAGCTTTGAGAAAGGTTCATAGTCATCTCAGGCGGCAACACTTGGATTTTTTAAAAAGGACAAAATAATATGGCAAGAGCTGGTGCAGAGGGATTGGATGATGGAGATCATGAGCACTCTCTCATTACTTGGTACTTTGCAGAGAGGGGTGAGGAAAAGCCCTGCTTGCCTTCTGAGGAGCAAGATCTTTAGTACGTTAGTTATTCTGCTGCCATTGGCACAGCGCTCAGCCCAAACCAAGATGACTACAGGCCTACGTGGCTTTTGGCTAAGACAAGGTGTAGGATGAGCTTCTATCTGCCCTCAATAAATTATGTTGACTTGCCCCAAGATTAATCATAATGGAATGAAAAGGCCTTCTACATTAATAAAGCAGAGGGTGCTTCCAAAGGTAAATTAGGAAGTACATTATATAGAGTAAAAATTCCTTTCAAAGGCATTGGAAGACAGAGAAAGGCTATAAAATATCTCATTGGCAGACTCCATGCCTAGCATCAGCTTTCTGCACTTTGTTCTAAAGAGCTGGTTCACGCTGCTCAAGAAACGGACACACAGTGATGATGACTTTCATTTGCTAGAATACATCAAAGTTGACCTGTTAGAGAAACAGATTTGTTTAATGATTACATTTTCCTGTGCCAAATGAAAACACATAAAAGCTCAAGATTCAACAGCTTTGTATATACTTTTTGCTTGAGCTGCACAATGGAAATTGTTTGTACTCTTCGCCAAAACAGTAAGGCTCTAACTTTGAATTTGGCAGGATATAGCCTAGTCCAAATCACTCTTCAGTGATGGCTGGAAGAGAAATGCTAACAATTTGTTTTTAAGCTTAAAAGATGTCATGTACAGCACAGAGCAAATCTAAGCAATTTTAGCTAACAATCTGATGGCCCTTCATCAATACTGAAAATTCTGAAAACCATCAGAATTGGGGCTTCCCCAGGGGAGCACAGTTAAATGAAGAAGTGGTTTTGTACATGGCATGTAGTTAGTTGTTCTAAAGATGACTAGACACCGATTTAGTTTTACAGAAGGATTATCATAGACTTCAGTGAATGCTGGGTCAGGTCTCAGATATGGCTTGATTACAACCTCTTAATTAGATCCTGCCAGTGACATCTGTAAACTCTGCAGTAAGCCATGTAGTAACCATGGAGGTTCCAGTGCCATTAGCTAAAGATACCAACTACAGTTCTTGGGGTGTCTTTAAAGAGATCTGCAAAACTTTCATAGGAATTGGAATTGTCAGTATTCACTTTTCTCCCATACTGTGGGCAGTTAATTGAGCTACACTTACATTTAAAATTTTCTTTATTGTCACTGTAAAAACATATCAGATTTTCATTTTCTAATGTTTAGTTATTTCATATTCTGTCAGTCTATGGCAGTTTACATACCTTATTTTCTTCCTCATTTGCCTTTATTCTCATAAATGTAAGCATTAGTTTTCATTTTATTTTTATACATATTTTTTATATTTTTATACAGCTGTCACTTCATTTGTTAAAACCTACTTAGGGCAACTTTTCATGGATATAATGCTTGTTTTTGCATGTGTGGAAACTAATAAAAATTATAATGGGCCTCATTTTTGTCAGATGTTGAACCATCAATCTTACTTAATGCATTTGTCAAAGTGGCAAGTGTATTTCTGCAAGCACAACAACTGCCACCTGGTAATTACAACACAAAAAGCGCTCACTCTCCCTATGGAAAATGAAGTAACATTTCTGTGCTGTAAGCACGCACTTGCAGGCTAAATACTGTGTTCGGATTTATTTTACCAACAGATAGCTTAGCTCCATAACTTCCTGAGCCTTGTAAAGCACTGTATTAGTAACTGTTGATGTGCTTAAGTCTAAAATAGTTTATAGGTGGTATTTTTTTTTTCAGACAATGCTGGCTAAAGCTACCATTTGGTGCACTGGAAATTCTTAAATAGCACCAACAACAGTGCACTAATAATAACCTGAGTGACTGTAGAAGACTTGAGCAGTGACCCTCGTGCAGCCTGTTGCTGGGAAGGAACTTTGTTCTAGGGCCGCTGGGCTGCCTGGTTGGGATTTTCAGATTTACTTTCACTTCTTTACCTTTTCTGACATATTTGACCTCCCAGATTCCTGGGACTAAAACATATCACAGGAAGCCAAATATCTCTACAGACTGGCAACTTAATTGCTGCAACCTTTATCCCTGTGCAGTTCAATAAAACTATGGTTTGCTGACCTGACTCATGCTGTGTCCGTTTACTGAACATCTTATGACACCCCCACTTTGGATGGCACAAAAACTGAATTTTTTCCATGATAAATCTAACTATGACATGATGCAATTTCCCTATTTTTATTCCAGGGACAAATTACTTTAGTCTCATCCCATGCTTTTAATGGGAGAAGAATGAATGTTGAGTTCCTTGCATTAATTAAGACTCTAGGCAAAACTAATTTATTTTTCACACATTTTTTGATAGAATGAGAGTATGATCATGGTAATATAAATATAAGAAAAGATATTCTCATAGACATGGTATTCAAAAGTGTAATGAGTTTTAAAGCCTGATATTAGGGTGCAAATGTGATAGTGGATAAACAAAGGCAAGTGTCTGATAACTGCTAGGGGATCCTGAAATGTCTGTAGATAACAGAATACAGAAGATAAAGCTACAAATTCTTCCTACAAAGGATTATCTTGAATACAATTAAGAGTGAAATAACAAAAGAGCAAAAATGATGAAAATGACTTCACATTTGCTTGCTGCAAAGCATTACAATATCCAGACTAAAGAATCAACCTAATACAAAGTCAGCATTTGCAACTTTCACAGCCACAAAAAAGGTCCTCGAAGTTCAGACTGAAAAACCCGACTCTTATAAGGAACCCAAACACCCTAATAAACTGGTCTGATTTTAACCAGAACTTCAAGTTTCACCAAGATTTTAACAAGCAATTGGAATTATCATGTCCTTAACAAGCCACCATGATCTCAAGTGCTGAATGTGAATGTATTGCTAAGACTTTTATTTCTTTATTTGTTGTCAATAAGCCAAGACACAATCCCTCTTCTCCCTAACTCCATGAATTTGGAATGTCTCAAACAAGGCAAGCCATTTCTGTGAGCCAAAGGCAAAACAGTCGCTGTTCCTGGGTTCACAGCTGAAAACAAGGTGTTGTGCTATATGGGTTACTGTAACACAGGGTGTTACAGGGTTACTGCATAACCTTTCCTCAACACATATTTATCTTACAGCCTTGTTTTTCCACAGTTGCAAGGACAGCTGCAGTGCTACACCCCATGGCTTGCTGGCATAGTATTTTTATTCACTTATCTCCAACCTGGCAGTTATTTTTCAACATGAGTGCCTAGTTTCCAAATCCCTGTCCCCCTGCAAAGAAGAGAGGGTCCTCTTCTTACCTGTGAATTTGGTCCTGTTAACATTAGCAGGGGTACGTTGTCTTCTAGGGGCTTCAACCATGGTTTTGGACAACCCATTTGGCCTCTCAATTTTTTTTTTTTTTAAACTCATGTTCCCCATACTGTCACAAAACTGATCTTATGACCTTGACCATTTGTTTCTCCTGCCTGCATTTCCCACTTCCCAAATCTGAAATATGTCTCTGCATCTCTATATGCACAAACACACCAGATGTTAGAAACATGCAGAGGAGAAACCTATAAATCGTGAAATTGTACATTTGACCCATGAGGAGCAAATGGGAAAAAATAAAAAAGGTGAAAAACAGCTCTCAAAAGTTGGTAGACGGTCAACCAACAAGTTCCAAACCAGCTATCTTGGCTAAAGGAAAATCATCAAGCATTTCAATGGACTTGAAGAAATAAAAAGTCACAGAAGGAAGACTTTAGAGGTGGTACCCACAAATCCATCTTGCAAATCTGGCCAGACTTTATGCTATTGCATTCTGTACATAGTTCTCTTAATAGAGAACTAATTTAGCTTTAAAACCACTCTTTGCAAACATGCTTTCATGTTAATTATTCAACATGTGATACATGATTTACAGATTTAGGTATTTAATAGCAGGCAGACGCATTTGAAATTTTTGGCCTTGAATTTTAGGAACAAAGATAGGGAAGAGTGGCAAAAATGGATTCAGAGCATCTTAGCAAAGAGATGGGTATGCATATACCTGGAAAGCACCTGCTAGTAGAGATTAGAAAACCAATCCTTGAGAAGTAGGGTAGATGGATAATTCTCCTACCAATGTCATAAGCAGTATTGGAAAGAGAAAATGTCATCAATAAAAATAATCTGTAAATATAATCTTGGATCTCTAGGCTGGAAAGATTATTTTTAAGTAGTTATTTTTATGTGTTATATGTTTCCATTTAATGTTACAGAGCTAATCATTTGCAGCTTACTAAAAGCGTTGAAACCAACTTGTACACACCCATATTTCCATACACAGCCTGTTCAGGAGTTGTCTGAGCAACTGCTTATTCGTGCAAAAGAAATGTTTGTACACTCAAATGCATTTTTCTTTGCCTCTCCGCCTTCACTTTATGACAGTAAGTACTCTCTCGTATTGCACTATTCTCAGCATGAATTTTTATAAAAATGCAGTATTAAAACAGCAGCAATGACTACAGCTTGTCTTTGCTACAACAGGGGAAACCATGTGTAAGGCTGTGTTTGCTTTCCAGCCGGATGTACCTTCCCAAGCATCGTTCTGAGGCAGAGACATCACCTTCGGCACAACTTATGTATGTGTGTAACAGCTGGTCTGCAGCACAGATCATAAAATGCCTGGGTATAAACTTGGAACCGCTCCAGATTTTATTAATTCAGACATAATTGCGCAGATTTTCATCACATTTTTGCATTGAATTCAAAGTTCAGTAACAGCAGAACTTCAAACATAAGCACATCTTTCCCTTATTCAGGAATTTTTCGTTCAGCAGAGATCTGGTGCTGCAAACAGGTACTTGTCAGAAAAGGAAATTACTAGAAAAACTGTCCCCAAATGTGGAAAGCCTTCAGCTATTCATTAGTACATGGGATCCATGACTTAACATGACTTCAGTTAGCCTTCCACATCTAAACAAACCTGGTTGTATTTCAGACTTCAGAGTAGAAATTTGTTTCCCTCATGAAATAGCTGAATTCTGTTGTGTGAATCAGAGCAATACCCAGCAGTTAGAAGTCTACATATCTCTCAAAACAGACCTTTCCTAATCTTCTCCAGCTGGGAATGCTTAGGTTTATTGGAGGCTGATAGGTTACACTACATATGGGAACTTAAAACTACTGCAGCATGAGCATTAATCAGCTGTTTTAAAGTGGAAAATCCACATAGGTCAAGGCATAAAAACCTCAGAAAACAACCAAAATGGAATATTTAAAAGCAGGACAATATGAGGCTCATTGTGCTAGGTGGTGTCTCCTGAACTAAATGTGAGTGATATCATGCAATGGCTGTGCTACATAAGCACAGAAAAAAATGCTATAAACCAGCAATTGAATGGACAGAAGCTCTTGTCGGTGAAGGCCGCCCCGTTTGAGCACTGAGCATAAATAAAGCACTGGCCAGAAACATTCCCTTTACTAGCTCTCCTAACATTTTTTTCTTATGTTGCAAGAGGAGTCCCTGATAATCCAACGTATTTACACATGCGTTTTTGCTTCTTCTTGTCCCAAAAGCCAGAAGAGAACTGGAGCAGGGCCTAGTTCATGCCTTCCCTTATCAGAAACAAAGCAGAACTTTTCCACGCCAAGAACAAGCAGTGACCGCTGGCCCGGGCTGCTCCTGCCTTGGAAAGGGTAGAGAGAAAGGTGGTGGGAAAGTCGTTTTCTGCACCGTGCACAACCTGAGCACCCACAGGCTCGTGCCACCTCTTTTGCACTTTGCCATCTGCAAGTCTAGGAAGTGATTTGAGACCAGACACATCTCCGGAGCAACCACCTTTAAATGGTGGCCACTATGCTTAGCTTGTCATTTTTCCTACTCCTGTTCCAGAATTGCTTTCCAAAAATACTGCTGTAGCTGCAGGGGTAGCCAGCCACCACTGTCTCTGGGCGGCTCACACGTATGCTCTGCCAGCCAAATCTTCTCTTTATTAGAAAACAAAAAATCATATTGCAGCTGACGGCAACAGTGGCTGCAAACCCCTCTCTGTGGGTAACACCGAATTAGTGCCTCTCATTCCTCCTAATCCCCTCAGGGTTTAACACCCCTCACAGAGGCTCTAGTGAGGTCCAGGGACTTGAACGCGATATTGAGCTCGTGGGCCAGGTGGTTGGCAATATTCCTTTCATCCAACCCTATTTTTGCTTACCTGCCATTTTAAGGCCATTTGTAAATATAGATCAGAGGCTTCATAAGCAATAGGATATGGAACACCTTGCAGAAACATTTCCCACAACAAAGAAGCTCCCCCTTTTCTCTGAACCTTGCCATTCTCCGGTAAGTGTTCTCTTTTATGGCTGGAAAAAGCTGAAGCCTACAGAGCAGAGTCCAATTCCTACCACACACAGGATATTCTGCACCCCACATATGGAGATTACATTTTAGAAAGCATGGGATACGAATTTGAGAAATATGTACTAGAGCTGGCACTGACATCTCTAAGAGCTAGCAATGGTCCTGCAGGATGTATTTGGAGAGTTCAAGGAAAAGTTTTCCTACATTCATGATGCATCTCCTGCAGGGTAGATTGCTCAGCCCGTTCTTTCAGTGGGAAATGAGGACAATTTCTATGCAGAAGCACCATTCATTGCAAATGCACCCAGAGCCTACCTCAGAGCAACAGATTTGCATGGCTAGATCTGAAAAAAAAGCCCATTTCAAGCATTTCTTTTCTCCATTGCTAAAGCTGCAGAAGTGTGCAAAAGGTGTGCAAAACACATGGGAGCTAAGAGTTTGTCTCCCATTGAAACTAATAGGACCATAAAATATCATTTTATAAAAATATGCTATTGACACAAGGATTTTTTTTTCTGAGCAAATGAAAGAGGATGCTACCAAATTTGTATCAGATTTTAAGTTACTGACAGCTTTGATAAAACTATCCGGATTTTTATTTTTTTCAATAGACTTTTTAGCAGACTTCTGCAAGAAAATGAACACTTAAACCAAAATATGCAGACTTTTCTTTTGAATAAGACTTTCAGATCCTCAAATTCTAGTAAGGAAAGTCACAGAAAAGGGAATCTCTCAAAAATAGTCCTCAGTCTTATTCTTTGATATTTCAGTGAGGTTTCCTACACTTTTTTTCCATCTCTCCAACATGAGTGGGGCTGAATTAGCCCCAAGCATTTGTAAAAATCCCACCTGTAATGATTATTCACAACACTGCACACAAACCCCTGTGGCACCTTGACAATTCATTGTTACAAATTAGGCACTGATTGGATTTTTACTTGCATTTATGTAGCTTAATGTTATTTAAGATATAAATACCTAACAGTACAGTATATTTTAACAGAAACTGGAAAAAAAAGTCTGTTTCCAGCATAGAAGCATCACTGCTGTGGGTCAGATCACCCAATGTCTCTAAGGGAGCTGCCCAGGGTTACAGAGATTGTTTCAGTTCTGCTTTTGCCTTAGTCATCAGAAGTTCAAGATAGATATTATTTCTCTGCAATGTTACTTTTTCACCTAGAGAAGTTTCTCTGAAAAGAAAACAAATCCATAACAAGGAGAAATTTGAAGCATTTCAGCTCAGTATCCATTCTTATATTTTCCCTTAATCTACAGATACTGGATGAAAATGTGTAGCTCAGAAATCAGTGATCATCAGGGGCACTTGAGCAAGAGCACTGTGACTGCCTTTTTAATCCTGACAGGAAAGAAATAGCCAAGAATCAATTTGGAATAAAAAATAAAAAAAAGACTTCATTCAGTTAACTGATGCATTTACCAGATGTAATCCCTAACCAATGGATTATACAGTGTTCAATGCATAATTCTGATCTGTATTTGTAACAGAGAATGAAAAAGATCAGGTCTATTTTTAACTTCCTGGAAAGTTTAAAAATAAAGAACCACCTTTAATAATGTATTAAACAGCAGGTTTCAGCCTTTTTAGAACAATTGCCTGTACAGCATGTATCAAATGATGAAGTCCTACGGTTCCACTACTCATACAGGTGAAGAATGACATGTAAATAACAAAAGTAGATATTAGATACATTACATATGTTATTACACGTCAATATGGATATATAATCTGTTCATGTTTAAGACGAAGTCCAAAAGAAGCCTGGAGTTTAATTCCTACTCAGATCAAGAACCATTAGGCAACAGAAACCTGGTTGCACTAGGTACTTTACTCCTGATGGAAACATAATCATGCCAGATTTAGCTCTTTTTGAGAATCATCTCACTGCTCTGGCTCTGCATCTTTAAGAATGCAGCCTCTCACTTTAAGAACTTTCCATTAGTTTTTTTCCCCCTCTGCCAATGCACATTTTTCCAGCACTTTTGTGCCCTGTACATTTCATAGTTTTTTTAAAAAATCAGTTAATTAAGGCTTTAGTCATATTGGACTAATACAATACGAGAGCAATCCAGAGCAGGACCCCTTGCACTTGGTGTTTGCCCTGAGCTGGTCTGGAGGGGCTGGGCATCCCCTGGGGGGACCTGGCTCAGAGCACAGCGAGTTTCTTGGAAACAGGCAGCCCTAGAGGCTGATTCCTTATCTCACAGGGAAAAAAAAGAACTTAAATATAAAATGCCTTCGGGGCGGGGAGGGACCTAAAAAACAAAAACCACAGCATGTACTAATGGATTCGGCTCAAAGACTTAAGGTTGTGAGGGGTCCATAAAGCTAAAATTCGGTGTTCTCCCAATGCGTTTGTTCTGCTTCTCCCTTTTACTTATCTTTCCACTGGGTAAAATCCTCATCCTTTAGGCCAAGAGAAACACATGTTACTAATGAAGCAACTAATTCCACATAAACACCTACGACAAAGCTGAAGCGAGGGACAAGGAGAAACGAGGGCACAGCCAGCTCCACAGCAGCCTCTCACACTGGGCAAGGCAGGGCCAGATCTGCCTCACTGCAATACAACGGAAATAAAGGACAACTCTCTAAATCTAACGATTAGGAATTCAGTTTTAAATCCCTTAGGTAGCTGGTGTATCACTATTCCCTATACTTAGGACAGGAAATATTATCCTATACAAATACTACTGTAAATTTAGCCGCTGAAAGCTAGTAATGGTACCGCTTTTATTGGCACTCTTCCTCTATATGTGCCCTGGCTTCCATTGCCCTATATATTTTAAGTGCCTGCTTCTGTGCATATTCATACCTTACACACTTGTGCCCTGTAAAGATAGAAGACTTTCAACCAAAAGCTCAACCCCAAACTTCCCCCCACAACATTTTTAAGGAGAAAAGGTCAGAGTATTCCAGTGAACTGACGCACTCCGTCTAATTTATACAGCAAGAAGCTTAAAATTGTGCGTCATTTGACCATTTTCCATTTGTTCATGCTGAGATTAAGAGATGGGCTTATTGTTGAGCTTATAGCTGAAATTACAACTAAGAGAAAAAAGGGTTATAGGAGATCAGTAGCTGCAGCTGGGCTTTGATTTACTGCTGCCCAGTCATGGCAATGGAAATTAGAAAACTTGAAAAAAGCAGCTCATAGGGATTGAAAGAAGCCAAGTAATTAACCATTTCTAAGGTAAAGGTTTCCAAATAAGACTGGGGAGCCAGGACTTGCTGTGAGCAGTAACAGCTTGTTTAATTGCCAAAAAGCATCTGTGACAACGGAGCGGAATGCAGCTGGGACTGCGAGGGAGAAAAACCCAGCGTAAACATCAGAAATCATTTGCAAAGCTCAGGAGTCAGCATATTTTATACTACTACATCACTCTGCACTGTAGCTCTCGGGTCAGACAGATGGCAAGGCACCCACGGGAGCTCAGCATGGTCCCGGTCCCCACACACCTCCCTAGCACTTCTGCCAATAGACACCACGTTTTAACAACATCAGTACTTTTTCGGAATCAAAATCAGTGTGCTACATATCCCTGAAGTTAGCAGCAAGAGAGCAGAGCCAAAGAAGATAAGCAAAGGGATGGGCACTCAGATATTTCTACAATACATTTGAGCATACCCATTGCACAAACTCAAGACCAAATGCTCAGACGATGCAAATTCAAATCCCTCTGCTGAAGTTAACAGAGCCATCACAATTTCTACAAGCAGAAAAATTACAGAAAAAGTTTTAAATTGTTTATGTTCTAGTAGCGTTGATAATTAACATTTGTCAGATTTTAGTAAAATAAGGATTTCCTAGGAACTCTGCAGCTTTTCCTGATTCTCTCCAGTGTCTTTTCCTTAGTATCTAGGTGTCAAAACCCCTTCCTTGGCACCTAGCAAGCAGGTACTGACATGTGTCACTGAGCACAAACTCTGAAAAACAAAGATTTTCTGTTGCACTTCATCAAGAGTTTACAAGTGGGAAAGGTAAATCTTTATCAGGTGCCTGGCTCAACAAATCACTTGTTTCAAAATAAAGAGGATTCCCTGGATACGCTCTTAGGTAACAAGATAGATCTCTAATTTGCCTCTTGCAGCAATAAAGTAGAGATGAATACATAACTCAAGCACCTCCAGACAACATATATCTTATAGTCAGCGTAACTATTAAGCAAATTAGTGGTAAGGAGGGTAACAGATTTGCTGACATTTTCCTGGAAGAATTGTTGCTATCTATAGCATTTTCCATTTTCATCTGGGATATTTTTATGGGACTGGAGACAGATGGATTTTCTAGTAAGGTGAAAATAAGAACATTGCAATTTAAATAATGTATTTCCATGTGTGGCAAATCACTAATACCATAAGATTTTGCTCAACAAACTGAATTTATATCATTTTTCACCACAAAATAGCTTCCTTTGCTGGCTGGGAAACAAGAAATTTCACCCTCAAACCAACTTTGTAAACTTTTGCAAACACTCAGAAACGTGAAAACTGACAATTTCTCAAAACTCTGGTGGCCAAATGCTGAAGTTGCTTGTAACAGCCAGTCTCCAGACAGGGTAGGTATTTGGCTGCTTAGAAAATGATTTATTATGAAATACCCATTAACAAACTTTTTTTTTTTTTTTTTTTTTTTTTTAATAACTGCGAAAAACACTTGACATTTTCCAGAGCAGCATCATTCCTGAATTGAAGTACTGGTGAAATAGGAAAAATATAGCAGCAAGAGGGATCAGAGCACCTACTTCAAACACACATGAGCTAAAATAGGTCACCTAAACATCAGATAGATCAATCCGATCCTGCAGAACTCATGTTTCAAACTTGAAAAAAAATTTATAAATTAAATATTTTCTATAAATCTATTACAAGAAATCATCCCTGAAAGATAATTTATCATCCGTAGTTAATTCCTGCTGTTTTTTAGGATTCCAGTTTTGCATTTTCTCCACTATCCTGTGGACGAAAGGCTTGGTCATGGCAAGACTCTATGACAGGTGACCCAAAGCATACCAAGATCACTGTGCATGCCCCTTTTCTCCCCCTCCTTCACTTTTTGCTATCTGTTCTCTCTCATTTTACAGCCACATTGGGCTTCATCTTGGCCAGACCAAGGGCTAATCTTTCAGTGTGCCATCACCCGTCGTGAGTGCCCACTCACAACAGTGTTACTAGACACAGGAGTATTGCTGAAGATCATACACAAACACATGGATAAATTTAAATTGAGTTTCAGACTTGAATCTTCACAATGCTGTTCTGAAAGCTTGCAACTTTATCACAGTTTGACACTTTTTGCATGCCCATTCAAAGGAATGGGATTCCATTCTAAAATGTCAATCCAGTAAAGGCTTTATAACATACTTTTGGTCTCAATACAGCCTATAATCTGCCATGAGACTATCCTAAAAGTGAAGTGAAAGATAGGCTTAAAATCTTGTAGAACTTAAGGGAATCAACCTAAGCTTTCCTTGGCCAAACTCTTATTGTCCCTGCTTGTTCTTCAAGGCTTCAGAACGCAAATTCTTCTGCACAATTAACCTGTTTTTCCCCTTCTTGTTCCTGAGTTCATCAGTGTTGCAGAGTGCTTCTCTTCTGATGTATCAGTAATGTCGAGGTACATTAATGCCACAACATATAGATATATGTCGCACATAACTTTTTAGGATGTCCATAAATATTTATATTCATGTTTATTTGGATTATGTCTTACTGTAAAACCAGCTGAGATTTTATTTTGTTTTTTAATTCAAAATAACAACTGAAAAAATAAAGATTAATCCTAGAAGTCCTATGCCTGCAGCAGCAAAGCATCTTACAGTCTGCCAATCTCTAGTGTATTAAAAAGTTCTGTAAGATATGGAAATAATTTTATCCAATTTTGAAGTGAGTATCTGAGGCAAAGACAAATTATTATTACTGCCTATCTTGAACATAGCATTTTTCTTCTACAAACCTCAAAGTGCTGACAGAAGAAGAAATTTAATCCAGGTCTCTCCAGCCCAGTTCAGTATCCTCATTGTTAGCCCATACTTCTTCCAGCTGTAGATCCCAAAATGGGGTGTGAGGGGACTTTCCTGACTCTCACCCTCAGAACGAGTCTCATGTCAGCTCAAATGCATAGGTGAGAAGAAAGCAAAACATGAGCCAATGCAAAACCATGAGCCAGCAGCTCATTCATTATCAAGACAGATAATGCCTTTATTACTTTAATGTTGCTTTTTTTCAATAATAACTAATAGATCCCCAAAGCATCGCTGTACTAACGATGTTTATTTCTATTGCCAGATGAATTTATGAGCCTTCTGTCAGATGCGGAGTCTGAGAGCATTACAAAAAAATGCATTTAGCCATGGATGCACTAGTGCAAAGCAGATAAACTTTAGTGTCTAACCTTATAAAGATTTAAATGCTATGACATGAAATGCATATTGTGCCAATTTTCCAACTTTAGCAAATGCACTAAATATCATTGTCTTTCTAAGAAGAAAGGATCTATTCTCATTTTCTTTTTTTATTGACTGAAGAAGATTAAGGGTAATCTCCCTAAATCCTCAATCACCCCACATGATACACAGATTTTTTTTGGGGATGCTGCTGCGTCATTCTGAATATTATATTCAGTCAACAGAGAAAACTATTACTCTGGTCACCCCTGCTTCTTTCCCTCCTTCTCCTTGAAAATAACCCAGTTTCACACACCTCTGCTTTTGCCACCCAGTGAGACCAGCTTAAGTTTGGCATTGAACCTTGGGTGGCCAAGGTCATCATATTTTACTTTAAACAGTAAGACACATCCAAAAAGGACAGCAGCCAACTGCAAGACATTTCCTTCCTGCTTTGGCTGCAGGATAGAAAGACAAATTAAGCTTGCCAAATGGAACTCATTTTCCTGCTCCCCTCCACTCTTTCCCACCTCCAATTAGAAAAAAATAAATCTGAAATTCAAGTTCCCTCTACCTAGCCGGTATTGCTAGCAAAATGCTAGTGAAAGATGTGTCCTCTTTGCGACTCTGTGGCTATGAACTCCGATTTCTTCAGGAAACTTGACAAAGACAAAACCTGCTGGAAACATATCTGTTATGGCAACAGTACTGACTATGGGGAATTTGCTCGCTATATCGTGATCTGTCAAAAGGAGTTGGCAGAAACTTTTTTTTTTTTTTTTTTTGCCAAAGACTATTTTATTACCAAAGTTACTAGGGACTAGTCAAAACCACAGTACAGTCGTGCTGAGAGATTGGATTAATTTCTTATAAGGCAAAGAGGCCAATTTTTTGATATAAACTAAGCTTATCCAAAACTCAGGGTCCCTGTTGCTTCCTGCATTTTTAATGAAAAATCAATCTGAAGTATGTAAATGGCCAGGGTAAAGTCTAAGAACAAGTGCTTCAATGCAAAGGAGACATTTTGCATTCATGTATTTACAGATTGGTTATTAGTGGGAGTTTCACATCAGTTTGAGCTTTGATTTTGGCCAGAACTCACAGTCCCTATTTCAAGCAGCATGATGTTTGTCTGACTAACTCTGGGTTCCAACTAGAAATTATTAACACAAGAATCCTAATGAAAGTGCTATGAATATTGCTCCTGATTTTACTAATCTGAGGGTGACATTAAATCAATGTGTACATTTCCCCTTACAAAAAAGACTCAGTACTACAGAGCCATTTCTAATCATTTCATTCAGCATACTACCGACATAAAGTAAATTCTCATGCTTTAATTGGAAATGATGGGTTTAACAGAAGGCAGCTTTTGCAATTGCCATTAAGAACAAATGTCCTTTTAGCTTTATCAAAGCCATGCCTTCTGCTAATGGTGCTCTCTAGGATTAGCATTTCTTTTTGTAAGTTGTATTTGAGACTCATAGCACTCATTTTGACAATCTCAGGTATTTCTAACAGAACCCATGGCACATTGCTCAAAGGTTTCATTAATTAGAAATGTGTCTGGATACATTATGTCATGTTACAAGCCATCATTTTCTTGAAGAGAACCTGAAAATGCAGATTTAGATTCTCCGAAGTCTGACCTTATATTATTCAACAGCTTTTAAAACGTTAATGGCAAGAACTGCTTAATGGAAAGTATTGTCTGGCTTCCAGATGGCCATTACTGACTCGAGAGACCCACCACTCTGTCCCTCAGACACCTCTAACACCACAAAAAGCTCTTTTGGGTGGATCTTGTCACACTGCAGCAGGGAGAAAGAGTCCCAGCAGAGCCAGGCAATCCCGCACCGTATTTAACCACAGCTAGCGGTCTGACTGCAAACAAGAGCCCTGCCATCCTCGTT
The DNA here is from genome assembly GCF_059628265.1 of Tinamus guttatus. Taxonomy (NCBI): domain Eukaryota; kingdom Metazoa; phylum Chordata; class Aves; order Tinamiformes; family Tinamidae; genus Tinamus; species Tinamus guttatus. The sequence goes on along the minus strand of NW_028288579.1, from coordinate 766,193 downwards.
GCTATAAAAATGAGCCCCTTGGCTCAACCAAGTCTGCAATAACCTCCCTCTGTGTATGTGCACACACACAATTTTTGATAAAAAGCATCACCTCCGCCTGGAGCAGGAACGGGCCTCGTAAATACCTTTTATCTGCAGATAGGCAGTGGAGGAAGGCAACTGCAAAAAGCCACTTTATTCCTGATATTTATTATCTCAGGGAGTCCAGGCAGACTTTTTCCTGGCACAGGACAGTGGGCAGGAGAGAGATAGATTTCTCCTGTTGCTGTATTTCAACCTTTGCAGCATAACACTCATGAACAGCTGCAAATAGCCAGGAATTTGTATTCTGTAAGGACTGAATCAGCTCAGCTTTTGGATTAGATGGCAAATCCCTAGGTGCACCACCTACTTGTACTCCACTGCCATTCCCACTGCAGGAACTATTAGAATAACCAAGGAATGCAGGCATTATCACCAGCAGTCAGTAGGCAACTTCCATTATCAGCTGGTGCATGGAGGAAAGAGTTAACTCCCAAAGAGATGGGCAAGTAGGAAAATTACCTCGTATCTCTATCATATCCGGTTCTGACAGGTGTTTTGTTGCTTTAATGCTCCCTTAATTTATGATCCTCTCAGTACCAACAGACTTATGTCCCTCTCTGATAAAGCCCTGAGCCACTCTAGTGGTGTTTGGCCTTTATTTGAATTAACTCAGTGCTCAGCAGGTCACCAGAAGTGCCTGGGGGTTTCCAGCAGTTGAGTCATTCAAAGCTTTGCTCATGTGAGGCCCTACTCCAGCCAAAAATCCCATCAAATTCCAAGGTATCTACATGAAGTCGTCCTCAGGTGAGCCAGCATTCGGAGTCATCACTTCATGTTTTTGATAACCCACACTGGCAGGCACTTACTGCTTTTTCCTCCCATTATTTAAATACTAGTTTGTCTTTCTTAACTCATATTAATATTTGCTTTCATGGACTCTTTCAACGAAGTGCATCAAGTGCCTGAGATTACATGCATATGGGTGCAGCAGGTATTTTAGTTCTGGTTCATGTTACAGGAAATCCATCACAAGAACAAAAATTCCACCTTGCTAGCCACATCAGGATTTGCTGCAGCCTCCGACTTGATAATGCATCTTAACTATTGCTTACTTTGAGGAAAAATGTACATTTTATGGGATTGCTGTAAGGCAACCAGCAGAACTGATTGTTTTTTTCCACGTCTTCTCACATCTGTCTGTACCTGTCTGTCACCTCAGTATTATTCTTAGCTCCTAAGCTCTTTGCAACAGCTCTTTTGTTTGGTTTGAGACTGAGAAAAATAAGATGGCAGCACTGCATTTAGGATCCCAAAGTAAATACAAATAACCAGTTATATTCCTGTCAAAAATAATCATAATTTCACCCAGCATAAACTAAATAGGGCACCATGACTCAGGCATTACATTCTTACTGGCCTCCAGCTGCCTAAGATAATGTACAGAGCCAAAATCATTTGCCATTTTAGGATTATTACAGAAAAATATGCCAAAGTTTGAATACCATTCAGTACTTAACTGAAATATCAGCAAGAAAATTGCTTTAGAAGATACATGGCTGGATTCCTATTTATCTTTCATTTTTATTAAAAATTCAACTAATAAAATAAAAGGCAGCTAGAAGAGGCTTCAAAAGCACAGCAAAGGAAGCTGAATGCAAACACTGGCCAGACTGATGAACTCTTTGGAAGAGAATCTCCTATGTCAGCAACATTTAATTTTCCCAAGCACAAATGAGAAAGCAATTTTGTAGGTTATGAAGAAAACAAGTCATCAATGCTAGGATTGCTCAGCAGTAAAGAGAAAGAAGAAAGAGACAAAAATGAGATAGGAAGAGGAGGAAAGCAAAGCATCAACAGATAAGCAACCCAGAAAGAGAAAAAGAATTATACAATGTAGAAAAAATTATGAGCATGATAAAGCTTCATGTGCTGGCATCAAAATAAAATTTAGAAGGGCAGAATGAAAAGGAAAACGAACTACTTGATAAACAGTTGGAGTTCTGGTCTATCTTCACTGTATGTTACTTATATGGAGAACTTTTTTTTTTTTTTTGTAAAGTCAGTTCAACAGAAATTGCAGCTGTAACCTGCTGTTCAGGCTCAGAAAGAGCAGGACAGAAGCATGTTTGCCCGTTGCTCTTCCTATAATAAGACAGAGCCTCATGCTGTTGCCCGTTATCTAACCATTTGGCATCTGGGTCACACACAGTCATCCTGACATCCACGCTCTGAGCACTCCTGCTTCCCCATCCCAGCTTAGCCAACAAGCCACATGTTCACAACACACCACAGCACAGGGGGCTGCACACCCCAAATTGGTGAGAACAGTTGTGGGATGGATTTATCCTTATGTTGTGCCATTTGACTTCTTCCTGAGCCTTTCCAGCCTCATCTAAACTTTAGAGACAAGCAAAATTACAGTGAAACTCATTATAGGCTTGTGAGATTAATTATTTGAGATATGCCCCATCCCCTTGCGGCTTAGCAGTTGAGCCTCCCTCTTATGGAACTGTTCTTGGGAACTATCCAGTGCTGGATCGGCCATGATCAGCATCATTAGAACAAGTTACATAAGGAGTAAATCACAAAAATTACATTTCAAATTGCCTTGCTACTTCTGTAGATCCAGAGTAAAGGAAGGGGTATTATTTTGTTTTCACTTCCAGGAAAGATGAAAGGTAAGTGGCCAGCAATGCCAGATTGCTGCAATACTGTTTAGTTCATGCCTTTTGTGCCTTTTATTTCTACTCACACATTTTGAGTGCTCATACATTTTGGATGAAGTAGCCAGTGTGCTGCTTAAATAAAAGAAATTCAGACCCTCAGGGACCAGACCCTAGAGACAGAAGAGGTTTCTTTTCACACCCGAATCCAAGGTAGGAGCAAGAACAAGCCTATGATCTGAATAAGCTGTGAAAGGGAGAAATATCAGGCTGTACGCAACAGAGAAGGGAAGCAAGCCTGAGAAATTCCAAGCTGTTGCCAGACCCTCCTAGGAATCATGGATGTCTATACACAACTGACTGAATTTAACAGTGCCCCCAGTGTAAGTGCTCAAGCAATTCTACTGTGCCAGCAAAACTGCTAGTAAGCATAGAATTAATCCATAGAAAGCTTGGAAGAGGCTCTACTTGTTTCCATATAAGGCCCTTGTTATGAGCTGTGTCCTTATGATAAAAGCGGTACAGTTATTTCTGGTCATAAATCTCACAATCCTGTGCAAAAGCAGGTCAGGCCTTGTGATGAGCTATCAAATTAAGGAGCAAGTATCAGGTCAAAACACCCTGCCTGCACCCCAGCCTGTTCCTAGGCACTTTTCAGAAGGGTATGCAACCAACTCACCAGTGAACAGGTCTAACAGGGACAGCTCTCACCCTGCTGCTAGTTGGGCAGGTTTACAAATGCTGATAAAGAAAAAAAGACAAAAGTTTCCTCAGCCATGAAATGCTATAGAAGTTTCATCCTTAGAGAAGGAAAGGGAATCTGGAGATAAGGGAAACCAAACACAAACTTGAAGACTCTCGAATTGAAGTCAGTCACACCATGTTCAGGGAATGCAGTAAGTTTTTATTGAGCAAAAAAATTGCTTTCTTCCTCTAAGTTTCTGGTGGCTAGATTCATCAAGTCACTGGGTTGCACTGCTGTTAGGCAAATAGCAGCAGTGATACATTTGGCAAGATATCATTCAGCACCCTCAAAAACACAACACTAACTAGTTGTAAAGTAGGATGTTTTTCTTAACTCCTATTTCAGTAAGTGGCAGGTTGATCCAAGATGGAGATATAATCATTCCCAAAGCTCCTTGCTATTTTCAGCCTGATTCCTAAAGACCTCTCAAATAAAGGGAAATATTTGTTCCCAACAAATCTCTTGCTCTATAGAGAGAATCTATCCCATAGATCTTTTAATCTTCTCTATTAATTATGAGTAATGACTACTATGATATTGGTACCAAGCTTGATTTTTTAAATCCTTACAGAGCATTTAATGAGACAATCTGCAGCATTTTATCAAACTAGTAAAAACAGTTGTAATACATATTTAGTCAGAGGAAAAATTGATATACCAAACCAAGACACAATCTGAAAAGAAATACACAGGCTCTCCAAATAGGGTAGTACAAGAACTGCTTCCTACTTGGAGTTATATTCAGACTGGTCAACAATAAACTCCGCCAACAGACGCTCATTTTCCATTTTAATTTTTATAGTGTATTAGATTTAGTCACCTTGTCTGGCATCGCTTACAAAAGAAGCATTAAGAAAACATCTACAGAAGGTCAATTCCTTTTAAATCTGCATAAACAACAACAAAAGTTGTCAATGCTAGTTAGTTGGTCATGAGCTTGAAATTAAATTATAATAAAAGCAGAAGAAATCCTTCTGGCAGTCTCAGATGTTAGGCTGTTAGGAAATTTATATCCTGAGTTACTACAGTTTATCACTGAAATTACGGGTGGCTGAAAAAAAACTGAAAACATGATACAATTCCCAGCTACAACATAATTTCATCTGGAGAGAGGAATGGACAAGGAAATGAGAAAAATCACCTGTAGTCTGACAATAAAAAATCAAAGATGTTGGCAAAGTATGAAGAAATTAAAAAGAACCTAACAAGACTGACATAAATTAACAATCATACTGACTGGAAGTCATACTGCTTAGCCATAGGTTCATTCTGTAGGAAAATGACATATTGACAACCTGCATCTCCAAATGAGTATTTTCCTCAAGAGTTTAAAAGGACAAAACCAGCCATTTCGACCAGTCTCAGATAGCTAATTCATATCACCCAGGTAACAATTGGGGTTTTGTTTCTTCATCCCAAAGCTATAGAGAAACATGAATCCCAACAAACAAATAAATAAAAGACAAACTCAAAGCAGAGATCAGGAAACACTTGACACAGAATCATAAATATTTTACTGAGGCAGAATTGCTGCTTCATTCAGGAAATTATTTGATACCATCAAGGGCTGAATAAGAGTTGGAAGTAGAGAAGCGACTGAGGCAAGCCAAGTAATTATTTTAATTGTCAGAATAAGTTTACTTCATCCATATCAGTGGTTGCTGTGCAGAATATTAAAAATTGCTATTTTTTATTTGCACGTTTACTAATTCAACCCTGAAAAGGGTTATGAGTAAGCATGTGTATTGTATCAAGAGAATACTATTTGTCAGGCTGGTATGGGTTGTCAAAGCAGGTTAGGGGATTTAGAAACAGCCTCTGTTCATTTAGGAGGCAAAATTTTGTCTCCTACACAGTGTTTTTCAGTTTTTACTTCAATACCATTAATAGGACTGTTACTGATTTTATCAGAAATCTTTGTCTCACTGTTCTCTAGTATGCTGGAGGCCCTGTTCATGCATCCTCTACTTAGCCATTCGCTTTACGTCATTTATCCTGATTAAAAAGGGTTTTCTCAAAAACACTGTATCTTGCCATGTCACTGCCTGCAGACAACCTCAGTCTCTTGCTCAGGGCATCAGTACAGCAAATTATTTGCCACTTTTAGAAGAATTTTTCCTTTTCTTTTAAATAGTAACTACACTATATTCTCTAGGTACTATATGTATTCATATGTGCAATATGAAATTACTGTGAGCCAGCTATCACAAACGCCTCTGCTTTCCTGCTTTGTACACTTGAAGGCAAGCAGAGTGACACAAGCACTGGACAGTAATGTTTTAAATGGTTCTCCATCTATTTCAGGCCTCAGCACCCACACCACCTCCTGTGGACACTACCACTTCACACATTGCTTTTAGGATATTAAAAGTGACTATTAAAAGAAAAGAATAAAGCAGCTTTCCCCCTTGCATTGTTGGCAGTAATCATAACACATAGATGCTAATGAATCACCACAGAGTGAACATGGATGTCTTCAGAGTTTCCATAGGAATTCAATGAGCAGTTAGTGTTAATATCAATGTTGCTAAAACAAGAGGTTACTCAATCCTCTGGTAATTGCAATTATATATAATCAGCCCAGAATATAAGGCCAGAACATATACTAATTGTCACCCTTATGAAGCTAAACAGCACTATTTCCAAATGCAAAGCTGTTAGTAGAGACAGAAGGCCAAATTCATCAGCTTTATTTATTGCAAGACTCTCTCTGCAAATACAAATTGCCAGCACTGTGCTATAACCGCACTTACTCAGCAGGTTGCCTCAAGAGCAAGTTTGGTTATTTAAAGAGGAAAAGAAAATCAAAATTATATCATTTATTGGAAGATTTCTACAAAGAAGCATGAGTTTTCAAACCCTGTGAAAATTGCAGAAAATGTTGCAATCATTTGCATCATGTAAGAGGGAAAAAATGATCTCACTGTTTTTATTTGAAGAGATGCTCTTAAAATTTATGATCAGCTCCTTATATTGTATAAATCATCCTGTCTCACCCTGCTGATTTTCACAAAGCTGAACAGCTCTCACCAGCTGAAGATCTAAGCCCTGTTGCTGCCAGTTATCACTTGGTTGATGACTCAAGTGACAGATTTCTCAAGCTACCAAAGGATAAAAAAGTACCCCAGATAGATCAGGTGCAGGAGAACATGTTTTCAGTCATGCACTGGTGAACATGCCCACATGTGTCTGCAGGTGCTCCCACACAGTGTTCACAGCTGCAAATGCACCTCAGTCAAGGCTGTTGAGCAGGCTGGTCCTTTCTGCTCCAAACCCTGGGCTGAGGTGCTCTTTGCATCACAGCACTGCTTTTTGCAGGGCAAGGAGGAAAGGCTGGGCCATGCACACAGCTGATGCCCGGCAGAGACCAAGGCAGCTCAGGGTGTTCTGGGAACCACACTCAAGAAAGCAGCACAAGGTTAACAAGTGTCTCCTAGCCAGATTTCCCCAGCTCAGAGGAGTTTTGCTGCCAACTGCTGCTTCTCACATCACAGATTTCTTCCTCTTACTGACATTCATAGTATCATTATGATTCCCCAAGTGGACATTTTCAGACGCAATCTATTATGTTCTCTTTAACTCTATGAAGTTATTGAGACCCTTGGGACATTCCCTGCTGTGCAGCATTCCGGTAACTGACACTTGGATGGATAACTGTAAAACTACATTACAAGGCAAGGCAGGAAGGAGTGCAATGTGAACTTGTCACCTATTATGTCAGCCTTGCATGCAGTGGTCTGTCAAGCTTCATGCTGAGAACCAGATCTAAAGGCAAAATGTCAACATTTTTGAAACTTTTCTGTAAACAAAAAAGCTTCAAGGGTTTGAGGGCAAGACAATTTTGCCTGGTAAGGACAAAGATGCCTCATCTCCTGGTGGGACGAGTGGCCCACCTGACTTCAGAGTCACTTTCCTATAGCCAGACATAGCAAGGTGGTAGAATTTTCCCTCCTTTATCTCAATTTATTTCTCATTTTCTATGATGAGGCTAGAATGGGAACAGACAATTTTGATAGCAATCCACCCATACCTGGGACCACATGCTGTTGTCTTTTTTCTGGCCTGAAAAAAATGCTTGGGAAGCCTAAGTATGCAACAGAAAATGATTTACAGTGGTGAAAAGCAAGAATAAGTCCACATGTTGACTTCTACTCTTAAGCCAGTATTAAGCTAATGAGCAAAAGATGAATTGGCTTCTGTAAACTACAGTTCTTTAGAGCAATAGGTAGAAAGACTGAGATACTCTTTCATCTGCTTCTTGCATTATAGCTAGAGTTAAAAGGAAAAATTGCAACAGCATTTCCACTGCAAAGAGCCTCACATACTAGTAATTGCAATCTAAGAATGTGAATACAGTGGTGAGATTACAGCACACAACAGGGTAGTAACAAAGTTGGTTTATTAATCCTGAAGTCAAAATTTGCACTTGCATATTCCAGCTCACACAAAGCCAAAGTAGCAGTAAATGATGGTGCTTCCTGCTAAATCAACCCCAGGAAGTACAGGAATCCCTGTCATTAGGAACCTACATTTCACCGGATTTCCAGCACAAAGCAGAGGTGGTAAATACCCTGTTTATCACAAGTGAATGCCAGCCATGCTAAAGCTTACCAAGAAAAGTCAAATAACCCCATCAGTAGAAAGGAACAAGGAAGGTATCTGTGCTTTGGCTTTATTCCAACTCCAATTTGTTGTTTTCAAGACAACCCCAAGAAGACAGTAAAAAAAAAGATAGACCCACATAAAATACACAAAATACAGCCTTAGATTATACAACCTTTTTTTATTTTATATACAACATTTGGCTTTACCTGGAATTTAAATTCATATCTCCAAACAGAGGAGAAACCTGTTTCACTTCTATAAACTCCCAGGTAAAATCAGAATAAAGATAAAAGTCATGAAGAAAAAGTGCACACATACAAAATACTTCAGAGAAATAGAGATAGAAGAGGAAAAATTGAGGTGTTCTTGCTGCTTCTTTGCTTTCCCAATCAAAGAGAAAAGTGAAAGCTCTGATTGCCCCCAGAGACAAATGCCTGCAATTCCAGCTCCCGCAAAGCCCAGCCTGGAATACGGAATGACCTCTGCTGGCTGAGGATGCAAAGCTACAGCAGCCTTCAAAGTTATTACCTCGTGCTCATTCTAAAAAGAAGGATGAGCCCAGATTGAGACACAAACAGCACAGAGTCACTGAAAGCAAGCCATTTGAATTGACACTTGTGGCCAGCCAGGGGCCCATAGGAAACTTAAATCACCGATAAAGGATTATGTCCTTGACCTGCCAGTAGCTGACTGATGCAGAGCATCTGTTTACTGACATCTGGGACTTCCAGCTTTCTGGATACTCTGGAACTTCCCATCTTCTTTTAATAAATTCTAGCCAAAAAAAGGCATTTCCCTGCACATTATATGGTTCTGAGAAATAAAGAGTGTTTCCACCAGCCTCACAGGTTCCTGTTCATTAATATGCCCCGCTTTTCTGATAAAGACTAATTCAAAATGATTTACAAGGAAAAACAACTGGAAATGAGGAACTACTGTGTGATTACACCTTCTTGAAATACAACACAAAGCAGCAGTGACTACAGAATGCTTGTCTACTGTATTTCTCTTTTGGCAGGCGGTTATTTAAAGAAAGTCAGCATTAGAAATATGCTGGTGCCCTGGTATTCCTCAAGCAGAAAAGTAGTTTTGAAAGCTGCCCTTGAAGAATGTGCGATGGACTGATCCTGGCCTCACCTGTGAGTAACTAAGTGTGGTCAGCCTTCACTGTCAGACTGGAGAAGGGCCAAGCACAGTGACATCCATCTCAGAAAAACAATGTTTTGAGTTCTTAACTAAAAACCTCAGGAGCAGGAAGAAAAAAATGGGGGAAAGGGGAAAAAAAACAGGCAGGATAGGAAAGACTTGCACTAGAGTGCCCATTTTGGAACTGGAATACTTTACTATGCTTTCACAGCACAGTCAGATGCTCAACCATGGCAGCCCTGACAAATCAGCAAAATTCACAACTCCAGCAAGGGCCATGCCTCAATTATACAAAGCAGCCTCCCTGGGCTTCCGTGCAGAAGGGTTTTTATCCAGCAAGCTGGACACTATCTGCTGGTCAGGCACAAGTGGCTGCTAGGCTCAATGGGAGGGGTTACTTGCATTACTTGCAACTCAAAGTCTTTTCTTTGCCAGGGCTTGGCTGACTTTTCGCCTTTGCAAGTGAAGTATTACACCCTTACTGCATACACCACATGCCCCTTATGTAGTGTCTTGCAGACAGGATCTCATCCACAGCAGTGCACTTTCAGTATATGACATCAGAGAACATTTAACTTGCTCTAAGTGCAACAGAAAATCATTGGGCTTTACATTCTGATGCCAGAGCAGAGAGGACTATGAATTCAGATGTTTCAGGGAAAAGAGAAGAAAAAGTTCAGCTCACCCTGAAATGCTTAAGTATTGAGATCTTCAGTTCTAAGTTAACATGAAATTGTTTTCACTAAATATGGTCCAACAAAGAAAAGGGTCAAGGCAATTATCTACCCTCAAATACCACCTAATAATTCAAATGATGTGTTGCATTAATTGAAAGATACTGTAGGAAGTTTTACCCACAATACCAGCTGAGGAATAGAATCCCCAGATAACCCTGATAAATGCTCTGTAATCCTTTGTCACTTAATGGCTAGTCTAACTTTTCCAACTTATCTATTAAAAGCCCTAATGATTACTAGTGGTCAGTTACTTTTACATAAAGGCTGCCTTTTTTTAATTCAAGTCATTACTCAAAATTCTGAATATTATTTCTTTACTAAAACATGTAAATGTCCATATAATAGAAATGCTATACTTCATAACTACAACGCCTACATTTACATGCTGAGTAGCATATGCAATTCCTATAAAATGAGATTGTTACTTCTCTAGCTAAATCCTGGAGTTCCAGTGAATTTCTTTCACCTTCAGGATGATCACTTCAATAGTCATCTTCTTTGTCAGTGAACTACATTAAATATGGTAAACAGCCAAACTCATGCCACTTGTTTTGTGTATTTGCATGCACATTATGTGTGAATGTGACAAATGTGACAAAATGTATAAAACGAAGCAGAGAACTTGGAGGAAGTAGGAACAGGGAAGGAAATACAAGAATTTTTCAGGGTACCTGTCCTCCCAGCACTGGTTCAGGTGATGTTTGCTCCGTAAGTCACCAAATTTATATTCAGAAGAGTGCATTAAAATATTTAATCTTCTAAGTATCAGAAGACAATGAGTTTAAATCAGTCAGATATTGTACTAAGTATACCTGATTTGACTAAACCTAAGTTAGTACTTGGCTAATATACATTCTCCTCCTGAGGTAATAGATCCTCAACCTTTGAATATCTTCACTGCCCTTGGTAATTTGTTCCAGAATATAATCAATCAATTTCATTAAAAATGTGCCCAGGCTCTAATTTCAATTTTGTATGGCTTCATCTCCCAGTGAAACACTGCATGCTCTAGCAGATTAAAAAGCCTTTAGTTACCAAACTTTTGTCTCAGAAAGGGAAAGAAACTACATTCAAATTGTAATCAATCCTTTTCATAAGCTAATAGAAAGTGTCAAAGTATTTTGTCCTGTCTCCAGATAATTACTTTACTGTGTACTCAATTTTTAACACACCCTTTTCACAATATAAAAATGGAAATGGTAATTTTAAAGCACTGATTAGTCCATCCTTAGCTTTAAGGATTTCTTTGTAAAGCTGTATTGTTTCATGCAGCTATACCAAAATATGCTAGCACATTACCAAATAATGCTAGCAGGGGTGTTAACATGTAGATCTCTAAAGGACACTGAACTATAAGAACATAAAGGTAATCTGAAGTAGCCATACTTACAGTGGGCCCTGGCCAAGCTCTCTGCATAGCAAAACACACAGGCAGAGATTCTCTATCTTTCATAACCTCTTTGGATTGCAAAACAAAAGGGCAGATTGACTGGGTATTAAAAAGCCCCTGCAGCCTCCTGTCAGATTTGGATCTCCCTGCCCATCAAGCTCCTAAAACACCACTTTGGGTAGAGGAGCTGGAATTTACCCTTTGGCCCGACCCCTGCTCCCTCTGGCCTTGGCTGCACACCAGCCCTTCTGACACATTTAAGAAGGGTTCTCCAGGCAGCTGTTTGGCAGAGGCCATCCTTTTCCTACTGTAACAAACTCACACAGCTCCATTTTCCACCACTCACTGGGACTGTACACACTCATGCTGGTCACACACACCCAAAACCACTGCAGGTTTTTTTCTTTTTTGCTGCAAGAGGAAAAGAGAAAGTGAAATTAAAGGGTTCTTCCTCCTCCTCCAGCATTAGCAAATATTCTCTCCTGAGCACACTGCAGCAGGTGGATGAGCTTAGTGTCTGTTTTGAGGTTTTCCTGTAGGCTCAGTTATTATGGTTCTGGTCTAAACATTGTGGCAGCAACAGTAAATATAACAAGAAAGGATGACCACAGACAGCAGCAGAGTGATCTCTGGTAATAGATTTTCTCATGCTTTTTGGGCCCTCTGGGAAAACAAAAAGACTCCACTAGATTGACTAAAAACAGTATATTTAATATATTGCTATTGACAGTGACTTTTTCACTTCACAACCTCCATGTGTAACCTTGCAGCACAAGAACAGACTGATATTAAGACAATAAAGGTTGAAAGACAATAGGCCAAATCCCACTATCTTTATTCATTTGGATGGACTCCGAGCAAATAGTTTGAAATGACAGAGGAGGCTTTCCAAAATACTGCCCACTCCATAAATCAGACTCTGCTAAAGCTGCTCATAAGCACTGCTGACAGGTAAAAAATGCAGGATAGATTTCTCATAGTACGTTCTCCCTTTCAGAAGCTTTCTCATTGGCACTATTTTACTCAAAATCCATAGAAGGAATATCAGGACACTCTGCTCTGTTGCTGTGCTTAGTTCCATGTCAGAACCAAATCATTAGCTGGATTCTTAAATCCTGAGGGAGCAATTAATTATCTGTACTTGCAAAGATGCTGTGCAACCTGCTGGTGATGAGAGACTTCAGCAAAGGATTAAGCATGAAGGGATGGGTGGAAAGGTAGCAAAAATCTCCCCAGCCCTAACAATTTCAGTAAGTAGGCTATGTTCTGACCCTATTTGCTGCAGCATAAGCACAAAGCTTTAGTAATATTATATTCTCCAAGGATTATAGCCCTTGTGCTGGTACAATACACACCTGCCCATCAACAAAATCCAGACCTGTTTTGTCATGCCCAAAGCTCTTAAGATTTGGCCAAAGCAAAGGGAATGGGTCCATACATCAAGTACACAATTAAAAAAAAATCAGTGTTAACTGAAATTGAGTTATTCAAAATCTGATGTGAGCCATAAAGACCTCTTAAAACTGAAAATCTATTCAGGACACATTTAAAGCTTAACAGGAATTGTCAATATATGATCTTGAGGGTATTGATACCCCAGTTGAACATACTGCAATTGCTTTGCAGAGTTGGGGCTAATTTACTCCTGCAATATGCCATGGATAGACCTGACTGAATTTTCAGACAGTACAGATAGTACATAAGTCTTGAAAAGATTTTTTTTTAAAGCAGAAAACAGAGAATGCCTCTCTGGTTTTGAATATTGCTTTCTCAGATAATTATGATCCCATCTCCAGGATAAGGAAATTGGAGCATAAAATGTTATGGGCGCAAAGTTGATCATCTTGTGCACTCCCAGGGACTTCAGGAAGAGCTTTGATATCCAGAGCTGATGGCATCCCTTTGATTACATTTACATCTGGCTCCAATCCATTTCTAAAGAGCAGTACAAGATTTATATAGTTTTTTCCACACCTATTAAGCTCAGGCTTTATAAGCCTGCCCTGCTGATACACCAGAACCCAATGCATCACAAATAGCAATGATATAATGCTGGGCAGCTTGAACTACAACTGTCTCTAAATTCACTTAGCCAACATTTAATTTGCAATCTGCTAATTAACTGACAAGATTTGCAAAGTATGACTGCCTGCAGCAAAGGAGAGTTCTAGACCCTTTCATCCCAGTGTCTATTTTAGATTCAGCTATGCACACTTTCCCTGGAGTTTTAGATGAAAACTTGCAACTTGCAAAAACTTGCAAAAAAAACTTGCAAAACTTGCAATATTAACACAGACATGTATTGCCACTTATCTTTGCATGATAGCCAAAAATTCACTAATCTAAGCATTTTGCAGCATTCAGAAAGCTTTCTCATTTCTATATCCTTGCCTTGTGTTACACTTTTAGCTATCACTTTACATTGCTCCTTCAGTAATACATTTCACATGTTTTCCATTAGACAACTCAGTCACAGACAAGCAGCTGAGCAATGAGTATCATTTCTGTGTGGATCATTTTTCACTGACCTGCACAGACTTCATTTACACAGATCTAAAGTAAAAAGTCTAACAGGACTATGCATATTCCAAATGGCAATTTTGGTGCTGAAGAATTTCTTGTTTTCCTGATATTTTCTTCATTTTGATTCATCCTTAATTCACATAATATATAATCCCAGTGAACACAAGTTTTTCTTAAGCTTCAAGTAGTTCTTTAGCCATTCTATCCTGATCCATTTTAATCAGCAGTTAGTCTAATATATTCCTGGCAGCAGACCCCTGCCCTCCCAGTTAGCAGAAACACCTGGGAGTGAACTGGAAACATATTGATTTTTCCACATAGCTGCTGGCTACAAATCCATATTCATAATACAACATGGAATCTCTGGCTTTTATCAAAATATGATAGAAGAATGAAATTGAAGCAAAAGTATACGAAAAAATATTTAATTAATGGACACTTTGTTCAATCCCTTGGCACAGAAAGAGAACATTATAAACTGAGTTTGCCAAATTCATTTTTTGCCTTTGTTATTATAGCTATTTCTGCTTGGATAAGAATATTCTTATCATATTCCATATTCTAAGCCTACCCCTGAATGGTATAATCAGAAGCTTGTGGCTTTACAATCTCCTTCCATTTCTAAACCAATATCAAAAGTTCTGAAGATGCATTGTCCACACCCCAAACAGGCCAGCAAGTCCTATTATTTAGGCCCTTTGCAAACTAAGGGAATAGCCTTGTTAATTGTTAACTATTAATTATAATTGTTAAATGTTAAACCTACCTACTCCAGCTGTCTGCTGAAATATATCTGAAAAGAGTCAGCAGAGTCTGGTCTGAAAAGGACCAGAAATTATTATTTTTTTAAACTCTTTAGTGATTTAACACTTTATTTCACTCACTGAATCCAGAAGCAGAAGAGCAGCCTTAAAAAAAACTTCCAGGCAGCTGACACAGTAAACAAGTTACATGCAACTTCTGCAAACCCTCTACCACAAGCAGTAACTTCTCATAGAAATACAAGACAAACAGGTGAAGGGGTCAAGGCCATAACAGACCAATGTGCAATTTGCAGATGTTGCTGGCAGGCACCTTTAATCATGAGCAAGCTCCATCTGGCTCATAAAATTAATTTTCCATTAGCCAGTCTCATCTCACCCTTTTCATTTTCTAGCAGCACAGAGCAGGGCTGAGTCTTATCCCTGTAAGTGCCAGGCACAAGAATCCCCATCTCACTTGTGCCTCCAGGAGCTACTGTGCTGCAGACTAACAGCTGAAAAAGATCAGTTTGCATAAACATCTTACCAATTTTACTGGAAATAATGGAGCTTAAAATCCCTCCTGTTGGCTTTCTACACTCAGATAAACTAGGAAGAAGAAAACATAACCAAGAGGCTGTAGCTCAACCTCCTGCCCAGCTGGAGAGCATCGCTCTGGGCAAAGCTACCTCCACAGCAGAGCAGAGCCACCAGTTACACACAGGTTTTGAGAGGCATTTCTGGTTCATTACCTGGCAAGTAGCTACAGTCTATTCTTTCAGCTGCATTAAAGATAAATGTTCCTTGTTCAGAACAACTTGTAATGCAGTTTAGACAGTTGTTAGTAGTGAGGTCTTTGGTTCAGAACCAGATGCTTTAAGAAAGCAAGCAGCTCTATGGTGCTGTTAGTGCTGAAAAGGACTCAGTGGAAAACTCCTATATTTCTTTGGTCATTATTAAATGAAAGGTAGAATAACTTTTTTTTTTCCCCAGCAGCATACTCAAGGACCTGTCTTCAGCATAGGCAAAACATCTGAATAATATTAATCTTAGAAGTGAAATCTTCTAAATTTCTTGAAGGGGAGTTTATACAATTGTCATTTAGGTAGTATTTGGAGGAAGGGTCAACAATGCCTCATAGGGTATATTGTTACATAAATACATATGTATTATTTGTGCGATCATATGCAGTTTGGAAGGTATCCAGAACTACTATTTTTGCTGAGAGAATCTTCAGAGCTTTGAGAGGTCTCTTCACTCTGGAGGTGAGAACCTGAGACAAACATGTTTCTGATGCTTGTCCCCCCACCCTACTTTGGTCTCTAAAATCTCACATCTCTACTCAGTAACACATCTGATTTACCACAAAGTAGTATTTGCTTTTATAATAAGGAGAGGCACTCAGTGGTGCTATAGTCCATGTCTTCAACAGCAGAATTAAATACATAGGCAAATATATTAAGTATTGTAGATATGAGGTCTTTTTAGAGGAAGACAGTCCTCTCGCAATAAGCATTAAGACTCCCAAAAGAATGGAAACAACCTGCCACATTTTCAGAGAACAGTGTTTTAACATGATATTTGAGTGGACACAATTAAAATCTGATAGAAAAGGACCTTTAGCACCTGCCAGCACAATTTAAGACTCCACATAAACAGTAATGTCTCTGCAGACAAAAGTCTTTCTGTATATTTCCCCCACCATCAGTGGGGAGCAAGATTGTCTTTTACACATGTGATATAATCACAATTTCTGCTCTCCACATCAACTTGATTCATTTTAAATCTTTTAGTGAAGCTAATTGTTTGAGCCTGCTGCATGAGACATTATTGCAACAGGAACACAATTTATGTTAAGTACTTTCCAGGTAAGTCCCATTGATTCTATGTTTCCATGGTCTAATTCACTCCACCCTTGAATTCCACACCTGCAGTTGCTGCAATAAGGCCTGAGAGCTGATCCTGCAAGAAAACATTTAGAAACTGCTAGTATTAGCACACTTGCTCACATGCACCAGGTAAAATGCTGGTCCCATATGTTTTGTATCCACTGAAAGCATCTTTGGCTCCTGACATTCTGACAACTCCATTCTCCTCATATCCATGCATCTCCAGGATTTTACAGTGAAGGCAGAAAGATAACTAAATTGAAGAAGAAAGATAGTGTATACAGAATGTCTGTCTTTCTGCAGTACTTTTTGTAGTTTCAGTATATGAAAGAGCTACCCCATGGCATTTCTGGTCAGAAAGTCAGTCTGAGGGAAACCAATGCACTCTTGGCTAAATGAATTGGCAGGCAGAAAACTAAGTTTCAAGTGAATTGTAAACCAGATATTCCATTCATTACACTGGCATATTAACAAAAGCATTAAGGGACACAGAACAGAAATAAATATGCTTTGGAGGCAAACCCTGGGTATATGTTAACAATTGTACTTCATAAATACCACTGAACACTGGTTTCTAAAGCTAAATATTTCTGTCTTCAAGATATCCAAGATAAGTACTTCATGGTGAGAGTAAATTTCACTTCCTAGACATAACCACGTTGTGGCTGTGTGGACTCAACAGCTTCCAAAGTAACTGCAAACTCCCTTAGTCCCAGGCTGACCTCTTCTGACCTGTTCAAGGAAGTAATTTTAAGTTGTGCCTTATTTGCAATGGCTGTTTACCAGATCAACTAGCAACTGATGCTGACAATTTGAATATAACTTTGAAGATATTAGTTGTCAATAGTAAACTAAAAACCACTCTAATTCCACCTTAGAACAATGTGCATTTATGCTAAATGAAAGAATGCTCAGTGCTGTATTTTCTGGCAGAGTTTGACAGCAGTGAACCCTGTAAAATTTGACGAGCTCTTCAACTGAACTGTTTTACAAATACAGAATGAAGACATCAGAAAAATAACAGGTTTTATGTGGTGCCTAAATTTTCCTGACCCCATCTTTGGAACAGTTAAACAACTAAACAAAAACATGAGACTACAAGTTTCAAGCAGTTCCTCTGTTGTTGTCTTATTTTATTTCCACCTTTTCCTTCTAAACCAATTTTCTTCTCTGTAGTACCCCATTACTGCACTTAAAAAATAGTTCCAGGTATCAAAGCACTACTGAATTTCAACATTTAGTTCTTATCAGCTTTTGAAGAGACCATAAGTGCCTTGAAAACACAGAACAGGACATGAAAAAGACTCCAATACCTTCCAGGTGTCCTGCAGCTCTAGTGCACATCCACCAAGCAATTGTAGTGAACAAAACAGATTGTCCTTTAAAACAGAAATGTTTTAATTAACATTAATGTTTCCTCATATTAAGTGGATAAAAGCTTTCTTTTATCCTACTGCAGAATTTCCTTCAGTAAAATCTCCCTGTAACATTATATGCTACTAATTACTGACAAGCAGTGTGTACTGTCCAGAGAGCATCAAGTACTCTTTAAATATACCAGCAAGCTGTACAGGGTGTTCTTTTGCTGTCCGCAGAAAGCAAATCTCACATTCAACACCTTTTCTTGAACAGAATGAGTTTATAAAGGGTTAAAGGAAAACAAACAACTCATTGCTTGGACAGTGGCATTATATATGATCTGGACATTACTCAGCCAATACTGCAAAATCAATAGTGCCATATCCAAAAAGCTTTATGCAGTAGCTTTAAGGGACAGCTGTTACTAAATATGCTGTAGAACTGATGGTAGATAAAATGGAAGGAAAGAGGGAAGGTGAGGAAAAAAATTAAAAACCTTTTACTGTTTCCAGAAAGCACAAAGAAAATGTTTGCATTCTGTCAAGTACTGTCTTTTCTTTAAGGGGCATGATCTTTTGGATACCTTCAATATATTTTCCCAATTACCATTTATGCAGCACTTTGAGATTAGGCTTCTGGATTACAGCTCACTGCCTGCTGACTTGCTACATCCAGCCCAAGCAGCCCTGGGCAAAGGTACAAGGTGTCCCGCAAAGGATTTCCAAAAAGGCATTCTGTTCTGCATTGGATTCAAATCACAAGGTTTGTCAATTATTCCACAAAATGAGGGGGGGGGGGGGGGAACCCAAAGGGACACTTTCAGGTCAACTGACCTTATTTCAGTAAACCATATTAGTTTAGACATAGGCTAATACAGCTAAACAGCTCCCAGGCTGGGCACATCTTACATGTGCCAGTGCAGAGTCCAAGACAGATTAGCAGTGTACATATAACCTAAAAAGAGCTTAGTTTCTCTTAGTTTAGTGCAAAGTCTAATTGCTCTCTCTTAATGCTTCAGAAGTAGGGAAGCACCAGAAGTTGAACAGAAGGGCAGAATGCTGGCACAAGAACACACACATTAATTGCTCCATTTAAGCTGGATTCTAGAGAAGGGTATTGAAGCAACAAAATTCCAGACCTACCTAGTAGTATGCTTCAAAAAGTGGCAAAGTAATAACCTGTTTAATAACAGAGCTTGATTAGTTTCTGGGAGAACACATCAAAACAAACAACACATGTTTGACAGTGGGTGACTGAACTCATTGGACCTGAGGGATCTCACTTCCCAACCTGTCACCAACTTTCCTATTTGATGTGCAGAGCTTAGCAGGAACATGCAGCACATTGGCCAGCAGAGCCAGCACACTGCTGGACACGTACTCCCGTAAGACTCCGATTTACATGCAGGGAGAAAAGCACTGGAGAGGGTGCCCATGCCACCTGTGCTGTTTAAAAATAGATGTCACTCCCCAAAAGTTTGACCTTTAATCCATTTCTCTGCAAAGCACAGTCTGTATAGATCAATTAGTGATTTGAGGTACACAATTTGAGAGAACAAGGATCATGAGGTTTGTTCTGTTCCATTCATGTTTCCATGCCAAACTACTCACATCCTTCTTTCCTTCTCAATTTCTTATTGAATTATCATAAGGTGGTAGCACTCAAATACCCTTAATCTGAAAGAACTCTCATAGATGCTAAATTCTTTGTATGCTTTTCAAAAGAAAACATCACAAGTTTTAAGGAACCAGAAAATAGTTTTACAAGGTCACTTTGGATGCTGCTGAAAAGTGGTTAAATAAACATAATTCAATAGAAATAAAAAAAGGAGACCTTGTATTTTTAGGTTAAAACTTTTCCATAAAGCTTGATGATGCAACTTTTGGCTATTTGTGCTTTTGTTACTAATGCATTTGTTCTGCTATTGAGCAATGAGTTACCATAGTACCCACTACACTGTCAAAGGGCACTTTTTGCCAGGTCACCCCAGTATCTGAAAGTAAATCAAATATTTTCTAAAATTAGACAAGACAACCTGGCATTTATAAAAGTTAGAGGGACAAATTCAATGTGTCCCTCTAAGTATTAATGGGAAAGTATGGGTAAAACTTTGTTGTGTAACTATATTACATTTGATTAGACAGTTTGCTTTTGTTCAACCGTAGGTTTACCCAGATTCTCTACCCAATTACATTGAACTCTTTGTGCTCTTAAAATGAAGTTGGATGAATCATCCATGAGTCTATACACTCAAAGTGAATCTCTTTCATGTTAAATGACCAAAATAAGGCCACGAGATAAACTGAATCCAAAATAAACACCTCACTGTATAAAACCCATATTTTATTATTTTTCAAAGAGAACATTTGTTTTTAAATTTAATGAAGAGATGTTCTTATTTTCCAAAGTGTTTTCACTTACTCTGCTAAGACTCTAATTCTGCTAATGCCTTCATTTTCAGGATGCAGGATAACAGCCAAAAAACACCAGTCATTATAAGTAGTTTCATTATGAGGGACAAATAACAAGATTCATCAAGGAGACTTATGTCATCAGTCATTTTCAGGATTCTCTACATGATGATTCTTCAATTTCTGTCTTTGGTAGAACAACCTATCTGGGAAACTTGACGATATCATTTCCATTGGATTGCAGGGTTTGTTTGGCTGAAAATAGTCATTAACATAACCCTTTCACTGCCTATTAATCCAGCCACAGAATTTGTAGAAATACATGGAAGTTGTGCAACTTGTCATCAAGAATTTAAAGTCAGAATATTTCCATTATCAGAATTATTTTACTTTCATGTGTGGATATTAAACAGGAATTTGACACCTTGACAAGATGAGAATTTTCTCCCAGCAACATGAGACAAACATATACTCAAGTTCACAACAAAGTAGTACTCCCCAATATAAAATAGGAGTTCAAAAAGATGATATATGCCAAACTAAACATTTTTCCTTAAATTCCTTTCAACACCTGTTTGCTTATACAAAAATATACCTATGGGGGTACAGGATGTAATCTAATTAGCCCTTTTGATCACATTTATCAGTGATAATCTGATTAATTTCCCTAACTTCACTGAGTCCACTAGGTGCCACCTTTCCTTAAAGTCAGTGACTAGTTTAAGGTTGTCTAGGAAGGGGAAGCAAATATGAAAAAGCAAAAAACCATATAGGCCTTTGTTAATCTGTAGGCATATGCAAATGCATATATTCTTTCAGGAGGTAACACAGCATAAACAAAGTTAAATTTGTAGAAAAATATCTTTATCCAAAACTTAATACAACCTCTACCATGCCCTTTATATCCAGTGATTTTTTTCTACCATCTGTTGGTAAAATCTGGTTACTAACAAGCAGTGGTTTTCACCACAAAAGCAATTACCAGTCCATCTTTTCCACAGGAGAGAACTGCTCAGTTCAAAAGTCATTATCTTAGAGTCACTTATTCCCCTACTTCAGCTGTGCCAGCAGTGCCATAAACATCACTACACAGTTATGTATAAAAGTACCTTCTCTTTGTATAACCATTAATTTACCATGGTTGCCATTAGATGACAAGCAAACATTTACACCACTCTGCAGGTCTCAGATTTCTTTTAGAAAAATGTATTTGCTTGTTGCATTGACCTCACATACACAGATACATTACAATTTCTGTATTTGAAGAAAGATGCTGAGGTTCTGGGTTGAAGTGTGTAATATTTGTATGATGGGATGCACACTGCTGTGAATATAACTGGAAAAAGAGCTGATGGAATAGACTTTTTATGCAACCAAAACACTTGGAAAGCAATTTGTATTTATGAACTGGCTCTGAAAATATTGGTAATACAATTGCATCTGATTTAAACTTGAGACCCACAGACAGCTGTTGGATAGTGGTGTGTACTCAATTTAAATGTCATGACAGGAAGAAAAGTGGAAAACCTCAAAACTCGAGACATAGCTCTTGATTCTTTCTCATGCTGAGTAGAGGTCTCTGCTTTGTAGTAGATAAAAATCATTGCAGTCATTTTTACGTAATTGGAATAAAGCCAAGTTGATGGTCACACTAATTCAGCCTTTCTGCAAATTATAAAGTGTTACTCATGTCTCAGCATTTTCATTTTATACCATTTTTCAAAAGGTATCCAGTTCTTACACAACTAGCCAAGATAGAAAATCACAGTCAGAACCAGTAGTGTTCCAGGAACATTAGGTTCTTATTGTCCTGGCATGGTCTATATAAATTCATAAAATGCCAAAACTTTAGGAAGTGGGTGGTTTTAAAAAAGTGGGGTGAATAAAAGATTATTTGAAGTTTTATTGTTTTGGGCAATAAGAGCAAAGAGCACCTCTAAAGAGAAGCCTCAACTCTCCAAAGAGTGACATATAGAAAAGCACAGCAGGTTCCTTTACAATAGATATGTCATAGACAAAAGGCTATAAAGCACCTGTCCTTTGCATATGGTGATTTTTTGTTCTTCTCCCCCCCGCTAAAGATTTCCAAATTTCCTTTGGAACATGTCAGCCACATACTTGCTATCATAAAGAGCCCACTTGAAAAAGGCTCTAACCTTTTAGGCAGTGTCTTTGTGATCTGAATTTTGACAATTGAATTAGCACCAAAGTGAGAAGCCTCATGCACAAAGGAGATGAGTTGATCACTTGCTCAGTGATTTTTTTTTTTTTAAATATGAAGTAGCCTTCTTGATTCAACCTCATTACTGATCTCCTTCCAAGGAGATTTTCAGTATTAATCATTGAAAATAGCTCCTGCATCTGCATCCTTAGGAATAAATATTTTTCTTACCATGGCAAACTATATGCAACAAACCTGTGAACTATCAAGCATATTTTCTGGTATAAAATCAAATTCACTGTTAAACAGATCAAGTCTATTATTGCTAGACATTCACCATGGATGCAGCTCTTGTCAAAGCTGTTTGACAGCATGAAATAAATTAGTACCTTGTTACAAGCAGGCTGTGGCAAAAGCCCTTCACTATCATCACACTTTTCCTAACTGCCACCATAGGGACTGTGCAAGACTTGGCTCATTGCATACTATTCTGCACCAATAGCAAGAAACCTCAGCTAGAGAGGCCCCATACTCCATAAAAAGAATTACACAACAGGAGCAACTTGCATCCTTATCAGAGTGGAATACTAGCCAATAAATTAGCATATCTAATTGAAACTTGACCTTTAAATTAAAGGCAAGCAGTTGGCTACCTTCAAATTCTTCAGCTGCTGTCATTTGTTTTGCTTTATAAAGTCATGCTCATAAGTGGAGAGAGAAAAAAGCAAATTGATGGACTTCCTACCATGCAAATAAGAGGGCAAAAGGATGCAAGTGGCTGAAAAGCTATAATCACAACTGTTTTATGACACTGCCTTTATCCTTAGCAAAGGATGTATTTGTACACAAATACATGTATTTTTATTTAAAAATATGCAATCTTTTTGTAGAAAGATTTGAGACAATCTGCAACATCTGCTATAATTCTATATACACCCATACATCTTTAAATCCCAATACTTCATTTAAAATTAAAGCAAGAAAATTAAAACAGGGGAGGTTACTTGCAAAAGTCATCTTAAATGTTATGGTTCACAGATTATGCCAAAGACAATTTTCTTAAAATTTGAGTAATTTGATTTGTAACTTGAAGTATTTTGAAAGATCAGTAGCTGCAATCCAAGTTTTCAAAAAAACAAATGAAATGCCTTGTCAAAGTTTTGTTCTGTGTGAAATACACAGCCATACAGTTACTGACTAGCATCTATCAGAAAGGAACCCTTTAGTTCTACAAGATATGGAGAATAACTGAATAAAAGTTAATTCTTCAGAGATTGCAGCCAGATATCTTTGTATTAACTATTTAATCTATTATATAATGTTTGATGTTCAGTGTAATGTTCAGTCTAAATCTTTTAAAGTATGTAAGAATACCTGCATCAGATTTTCCATTTTTTCTGCCTTCTTTCCCACCGAGTTGCCCATCACAATCACTGTAAAAGGAAAAAACTGTTAGACCAGAAAATATTAAAGTTTCCTGCATGTTTTTAACCTTCTCCAGGATAACAGGTAACACCTACCCTCTGCATTAGACCCTGCAAAATAGAGAGCCCAAACTGCAAAAGATGATTTCATTCCTCCACCCTATTCAGGCTAAAAATTAAAAAGATTACTCAATACACTTTGAAAAGCAATCATAGTACTTGTATCCTATGCAGGTAAATAACCTTAGAAAAGTTTAAAATAAATTCAGTGGCCACAGAACAGCTACAGGATTTCCACTTCCTAAGGTTAATGAGATAACAGGCTCTGCCAGCACTTTTGCATATTAACATGAGAAGCAGCTACTCAAACCTAATCATTTAGCTGCCTGTCATCTGCTAATACCAACCTAAGAACAAGACCAATCCAAGACAGCAAAATGTTTACAGCAGAGCAAATAACTGTTTTATGCAGTTTGGTAATTGTAGAACATGCAGTAAAAGGAATGGCTTGTGAGAGTACCAGTCTGGTCACTGGACGCACAAGCTGCTTTTAAATGAGCATGTGTTAGCATTTGTTTTCAACAAACCTTATCTATTAAGTATTTGTTACAGCCATTAACAAGCCCCCTGTTCTGGATACTGAACACATTCTGATCATCAGGATTACTTCTAAATTGATCTCTACAGCACTGGAGATAGATTTCCTAGGCTGTCAATGTACAAATTCAATTACATCAACTTGATCAAATTGCTCCATC
Source organism: Tinamus guttatus (assembly GCF_059628265.1). NCBI lineage: Eukaryota > Metazoa > Chordata > Aves > Tinamiformes > Tinamidae > Tinamus > Tinamus guttatus. The sequence continues at coordinate 741,618 of NW_028288579.1, read as the reverse complement.
ATTCAGTACACTGCCTTAGCTGCAATAAGCCATCTACCTTCATCAGGGAGCTTTTCTCCCTGATCAGGAGGAAAGATTGTTCCAGTCAAGTAAAGAGAATTGAAACAAGTAGGTGAAGCCTGCAAAAAATCAATGCAGTTTGCTTGCCTGCAACAGCCTTATTTTTCCTAATTCCAACATAAAGAAAGAAGTCTAGAACTTAACACCTTTTTCACAGATTTCTAGAACCCTGCAGAGTGAGTTTCTTAATTGGCACCCTCTGTGTTCATGAAAGGAGAACTATGAACCCAGAGCAAATACATTCCTGATATGCTGGGAAACAGAAACAGTCCTGTTGTGACAAATTGCTGCATGAGACCAAATAGCCAGCAGAAAATCTGGGCCCATACTTATGGGCAGCAACAGGGGGAAGTTGTTTTGTAGGGTTTCACACTCTTTCAAGTAAGGGTCCACCTGGGGCCTTGTTGCAATGGGAACATATCCAAATGGCTTTGTCCATCTGCACATTTCCATGCATGGCTCGCGTGCCTTGGGCTTATGGCTTGACAATAGCTATTGAATTACAGGAGTGAAAGAGCAGAAAGAAACAGGTGAGGAAGCCATGCTTTGTTGACTGGTAGAAAAGAAAGGAAGTCACTCTTACCCTAACCACTGGGGACTGAGGCTATTCTATTCACCCTCCCTTTGGGCCCAATCTAGACCCTGTCTCAGGCAGTAGAAATAGTCCCATTGGGATCTACAGCCTTCAAGTCAAGTTTTGCATGGCAGAGGGGAAAGAGAAGAAAGACAAAGAAGCCAGGCTAAAAATAAACTTGTACAGTTGCTGGAGAAAAGCCCTAAATGGATACAAGACTGTTCTACTGACACCACAGGCACTGAATTGGAAATAATACATATATAGAAATACACATAAATATACTCACAATAATATACCACCCTAAATTTATCTCTAGGAGCTGTAGTTATAAATGGTACCTCTCAACTTGTATACCCTCAAGAAAGGAAAACAAAGCACTATATACTCAAGTTTCAGGTACCTCCTTTTCTAGGAAATATAGCTTGCCTAGACTAGGGCCTATGCTACTCAAGGTGTTCATTTAGGATTAAGCAAGGTAAAAAGCAGTCAACAAGTCAAAAGACTTGCAAGTGTACTACTCCTCATTTAATAAAGCCAATAAATAAATGAAAAAATGTTGCAAAACTAAGCTTTTTTCCTTTTAATGCATTCTTACCACACCAAACATCAGTAACTGCAGCAAGTACAAGCTATAGCTAAGCCTGACCCCACAAAGACAAAAAGGATAGGGCAAACTTTAGCTCTACAGGGAGTTTCCAGTTATTTCACAAGAAACCAAGAATGTCATTTCCCACCTAGCTGAACTATGCAACTCCATTATAAACAGAAGAAAAATCAAACAATAATAGCTTGTGTCAGATTACATACTACAGAAAACCCAAAGCTGTTTAAAGAAAAAGAGAACTCACCTAGGCTGGAATGCTTAGGGGTATTGAAGATGCTGGCTAGACTAGACACAGTTGAGAGACTGCCAGCAATTAGCACATCACCCAGTTAAAAAAAGTCCTATAACAATAGCTAAAGTAGCCTCTATACTTTTCCATATATCTTACTCTTATAAAGCTTATGCTTCAAACTAGAAAAAACAACTTTAAGCAAACTATCTTCAAGAAGATACTAAGCTTTATTAACCTTACCTCCAACAGATCCTAGCCCAGTAGTAGAGTCCATAGGCCTTCTAAGAAGGAAAATAGAAAGGAGGCACCCACCTGCTTTTATACTCACAAGAAGATTCCCTCATTGGGTCCACCTGCCCCAGCAGGACACCTGGAAACGTCCTCAGCTGTGTGGGACAGGTATTTAAGGTCATTCTCCTCCTCAGTAAGGTTTTTGCTTAGATGAGGTATGGCTGTGCTGTGCTTGTCCTCCCTGGGGAAGGGTGAAGTTGTATAGCCAACTATAGGTAACTAGGTAACAAAGCTATCAGTTATTTTTTTTTACTTTGATTTTCTTGTTAGTTTGAGACATTGTATGAGTATCTTAAGTTGCAGCATTTTCTTAGATTTTCTACTTTTTCTTTTTATATCTATTTTGTATTTAAGCAGGGAAGCTTTTTTTGTGTCGTGGCAGAGTTTTGCTCTGCAAACAAGGCCTCTGGCTAGGGCCTTACTTGAGCTCTGGGATTGTGGCTATGAGGTACAATGGGCTCTACCCTCCTGCCTCCCTTTCCTCTTCACATTTTCTAGGACTTGCACCTCACTTCCATTATTTTTCCTCTATTTTCTTGCTCAAAGTGTAGCTAAACTGTTCCTTTGGATCTGTGGAAATTGAGACACAAATTTCTGTAGAAGAGGCTTTTCTAGTAGGTTAGTTTTACTGTCACAGGAATGTGTGACTTTCTAAAGGCACTGTAGGAAGAAGAAAGTTTGTTTAAAAAAAAAAAAACTCAGTGCAACATATGTGTTGAGAGAAGCAGAAGGGAGATTATAATATTGCAAGTCTCTGTTCCCTGGAAATCATCAGTTAGAGCCAAGAAAAATCATGATGCTGACTTTTTAAAAAAAAAAAAAAAAATCAAAAATGATACACTTCAGCTCTTTTGTTTGACTTTTGGTTTATGAGTCTCTTGGTTTATATGTTAAATTATTTTTACTCAGAAACCACAAAGGCCAAAAATGTGTGTGTCTTGTTGATGGCTATGCTTTTTTTTCATTTTGAGTTGCCTATAAAATAATAGATCCTAAGAGTTGGTTTTTCAAAACAATACAGAGCAGGATTCTTCTGATAAAATCATGAGAGCTGGTAAAATTGTGTTTTTTTCCAAGCAAGGAAGATAATTTCAAGCAAGCTGTCTCATAAGGTGGTTTTTTACCCCATACTAGTTGCTCTAGTAGGTAGAGGCTCTACTCTGACCTCGTGGGCTGTTATTCCTCTCTGAAATAGCTTCAACTCTGAAAATGAGGAGATGTTCAAAAAAATGAAATCTCTGGAAGAGAACTTTGTCCAAAATATTTAATCAGAAACACTAGAACATTTTTCTTCAGCAATAGGGAAGCACTATTTTAAATATTAATATCCTACTGTGATAGGAAAATTAAAACAATGTTTACTGTATTCAAGTTAAATATTTTACTTTAACTGAAAAGGAGAAACTGAAACAATCTAGCAAAACATTTCAGCTTTGACAAAAGTGCATTTTCTCATTGGGACTATTCTGTCAAAACATTATGACCAGCTCTAATAAACATATGCATAATGAGTATAAACATATGTTCATTCTAAAGATGCTGGTTTAAACATTACTGCAAAATTAAATCTTTGTTTATCTGCAAAATAGACTGAGCATAGGCAACAGCTGTTCAGCTTTTCACCAACTTGTCCCTCCTATGTGCCTCAGTTCTCTGGGGAGACTCTGCTGCATGAGTTAAATTGATGGCAGCTGGGTTTGCCAACAAGCCCTGCAGTGCCATGTGTGCCCTGGTCTAGTTTCTCTTTAGCAAAATTAATGGTTTAGGCTCGGTTCATAGATATGGATAAAGGTTTTATGATTCATCAAAAATATCTTCTGTGTATCCATTTATTGCTCTCTGTGCTCTCAAGCCAGAGTATCATCCTCATTTCAGATAATTCTAGTGATTTCAGCTGCAGCTCTCCGAAGTGCCAAGAATATGGAAGCCTTCAAGAAAAAAATCTTTCACTGGTGTTCTCTAGACAAGCTCTTTTCATCAGAACTTTCCATTCCTAGCAATGCAATCAGTAGCTCTAAAACAAATGTTTGCCAATATATATGCTGCATTTACTCAGGGCAAATAAAGGATAAATCAGTCAGTTTGTTGTGAATAACTTGCATGGCTGATGGTCGCACACTGTTTCACTACCGCTATGGAAACATATTTGTGATGATCTTTCTCCCTGGTTAGAGGACACTAGCTCCTTTTCTATTTTTAGATTTGTCTTGAGTTAGGGACAGATGGGGAAAAGAAAGGAGCAAAAATAGGAAACAGTAAAATCTCTGCTGTTTCTATCAAAGTCAAAGCAATAGGCTTTTCTTAAAGAGCTAGTACTTTTGACAAAGAATAAGACAGATCCTCAGTAACTTTCGGCACAGCAAGCTGCAGTGGTTCATGCCAGCTGATCACTCTTTGTATGCTGATAATCCATGGGAATACTAGGGAATACAAGGTTTGGAATAACATCAGTCGCTGCAAAATTCTGGTTTTATTATCTTTTATCCAATATCCATATATTTAGTAATATCAAAGCAAATGAGAAAGATTGAGGGATGACCACATGTAATGAAGTGCCAAAGTGCAGCTGTGTTGTCTGTATCTAGCCAGTTTTTGGCTAGCAGCAGAAAGGTTCCCCCCCTTCTGCTCACACAGCTGCCTCCAAAGCAAATGCCAAAAGCAGCCTGTGATGTGCCCTGCTTTGACTGGACATGTAGGACCCCTGTGCTCCAGGGTAAGATTTACCCTTCCTGGAGCTAGTCTTGCTGGTTCAGGGCCCATGTAAGTAACCTGATCTAGAAAAAGAGCTTGGGACAAGCCTCAGGATGCCCTGAGATATCCCTGAGTGACCAGCAGTTGTAAAACTGGCTCTTGCGCTCTTAGTATTTGAGACGAGCTCTACGAGTGCAAGAGGGGAAGCAATGGTTACACTAACAGTACTGGGCTCAGCAGTGAACATGTGGCTTCCCCGTCAGCATGGAGCTAGTACCCAGCACAGGTGACAAAGTTAACAATATAAGGATATATATGTGCTCAAGTTAAGGACCTTTTACCTGACTGTTTTTTTTTTCTTATAAAGAATTCTGCCAATAGTGCAGTATTTCTGAGAGCTGAACACTCTCTCTGAGAGGTATGGATGCTCAGCCAGCATCTTTCCTGGTGCTCTCTAGCAGAGCTAGAGTACCTTGGCCTTTAGAAATATGTAATTGCATTAGTAGCACTAAATAGTCTTGTGTTGTTGACAAGCTCTTCCTCTGAAGTGCTTGGTTTTGTTATTAACCTTTCTTATTTGTTCCTTCTCTGCTTTTCCTCAGAGTGTTTATTATATTTTATTAATTTAATGGAATTTTAAGTGAATATTGTATAGTTCATGCATGTTTGATTCTAATATGAACATGATAATCTTCAGTATTTTTGTATGGCACAATTTTGTGAAAAATGTGTTTGATCTACGTACTTATACCAACAGTATTTTCTAATTCAAAATTCTAAAAATATTTTTAGCAATTAAATGTATTTTAAATACCAAAAGAGAAGGAGGAATGTAGGGAGGCAAGAAGTCAGAAGCTTCTGCTGAGGTTATTCATATAAGGAACTGTTTTCAGCATAAATGTTTGTAGAAAATGCTCAGACAATGTGGCTTTCAAAAGCACAAATTCTACTTGTAATTTTTAACTCTACCCACTCTCTGTCCACCTCTGCACATGGCAGAAATAGCTGTGAAATTCTTTCATTTGTTGGCACTTATTTCTGTGCAAAGGGTGTAAAGGCTAAAATTTAGGTGTAGAACTAAAGCTGGATTTAAGATACCTTGAATTCAGAGGATCTCTTTTTCCAAGTCTTTTAATTAACAACACTAGAAAAGTAGGTGTTAGTGTAACTCAAAACTCTTGTTTAGTATTTAAGAGAATAGGAACATAGGACTGCAAGAGCTCTCTTGAATTGCTATGTCAAATTTTCCGCTATTTCAAGCACTAGCATATATTCTGCTGTACAAACTGATGAAACTTTTCTAAAAGGTTGTATTTTTATCTGTATTTCAGTATCCCATATGAAGTCAGCTTTGCCACTACAAACATGAAGGCCTTCAACACCTTAACCAATGCCAGAGCCACTTCTCTACTGTGTAAGTTTTGATCAGGCAAATTATTGTGCCATCTGTGATTATTTGTACATGCGCTTGTTTGTAGAGGACCATCTCTGTCGACTTCAGAGTGCTTTTTGTTTTGTATCACTGCATAGAGGACGTGATAAGGTAGAGGGGACAGGAGAGCAAGATGACTTTGGGGCTCAAATTCTGATGGTCTGACAGCCCCTGACAGTCTCCACACTGCTCATTTTCCTACCTTGGTTTCTTCATGTGCAAACTAGAAGCACTGCTACTGATTCTTCCTTTTCTTTTTTTTTTAAAAAAAAAAGGCATATGTTGATTTCATTGTACGAATGTTTTCATTTCCATATCCTACCATAACATTTAGAGCTCTTAAAAGTTAATCTATTACTTGACAGTAATCTCTTCCTGTCACTTATAACCTTAGCAAGAGACATATTCCTACTATAATTTATAAGATATCTGTATTCCAGACACTATAGAGTTATTTTATACAGAAAGGATTAAAATGCTTATAAACTTTCAATGTAATCTACTTTAAAGGAAGGCATAAATTAATCATAATTAAGCCTCAGCAACTGTAATTCTTAGCATAATGTATTATCTAATGGGGATTCTTGCTGAAGAATAAGTATGAGTCATGAGCACCCTATTTCTTCACCAAGCTTGTGCTGCAAATCAATACAGTTAATAAAGTAATCAAATAAAAATATTAAATGAACAATTCTTTTATTCTAAAATCAATACAAGGAAATTGATACCCTGCCTACGCACATTTTATGGCACATTTCTCTTTCTGTGCGACAATAAAAGGCTGAGAGTAGCATGTTTACTAAGCTGAGAAAGAACATCTTTTATTAGGGAGCAAAGCATGAGTGCTCATTTGAACAAAACCCTGACAACATCTAGTGCTTAAAAAGCCTGGTAAAACTACTGGAACTTAGAGTTTATATCTTGCAGCCAACTGAAAGTATAGCTGATCTATGGGGTAACTGATGTGTGGAACAGCAGAAAAGCTGTTTAGAAGGTTTGGATGATCCTTGTGCTGACTTTTCCTTGGTTAAGTACCATCTATGCAAAGCACAGCAACTGATTTCAAAATTTCTCAATATATACATGTAGAAATTTGTACTGTAACCACTTTTCTACAGAGCTGGTTTGCTGGTGGCCTGGAAGAATATCTGGTTTTGACTGGGCGTCAAAAGAATATCCCATAAGTTGTTAGTTTGCAGTAGGAAACTATTTGACTACAAAATATGAGAAATGTCATGTTTGTTGGAAATTAGGCAGCTCTAGTGCTAGTCCACAGACCTTGGGAACCTTTGCAAGCAGATACTGGGGGAAAAGGGACAAACTAGATACCCTGAAATGCCTTCTAGTCTTGTTTGATGAGATCTTACCATATACTGAAACTAGCCTTAATGATTTTAGCAAGTCTTGTTATGTATGTGCACAGTAAATAGGAAAAGACTGATGCAAAACCTTCATGTAAGGTACATACAGGGCTATCTAAGCCATATGGATTGAAAAGCAAAGTGACAGTGTTGGATAAGCAGTTCAGTTCAGATGTATTGCTTTTCTATTTTTGCTTTTGTCTGAAGTTTTTTACTGTAATTTCCCTATTTCTTTCATAAATATGTAAAAAAAAAATGTAAAAACTGGCTCCTATCTGGTTATAGCTAAATTTGGCTTTTTAACTTCAGATAGATTTTTCTACTCCCATAGATGGTCATATATGCAAAAGGATGTGCTTACCCATGGCCAACAGATGTTGTACCTAAAATATTCCTGTAAACAAGGTCTTTAAATCCAAAGCTTTTGAGGGTCATAGTATATTTTTAAAAAGTTCAGTTAGGTTGCTATCCTAAATAATTATTTTTGTATTAGCATGATGAGACTAGAATAATCACATGAGTTTTCATTTTGTCAGAAATCATTGTAGAATAGAGTCTAGATAACCATAGATATCTTTACCGGATGCTAACATGAGCTTAGTTTTATTTGCCAAAACAAATGGGATTTCACCCAAGACTACCCCACTTGGTACTCAGTGAAATCAGGGAACAGATAGGCAACTATCATTGCTTGCACTGTGAAATGGATCATACTTAACTGGCACTTCCCAAATGATTATCCACAAAGGAGGAACTTGGGCAAAGGCACAGATGGTGTTTGGAACAAAATTTAAATCTGACTCTTAATTGTCCTTTCTGTGAGCTGATGAGTGTGTTAGAGATCAGTTTCTTGTTAGCTAGTTTCTGTTAGGTAGTTGGGTGATGTATAGATCTGTCATCTTCATTTACTGCACTTCTGACATCTCCCTCAAATGGCAATTGGTCAAGCCTTATTATGAAAAGTAAAGGAGGGCTTTGGTATTTTTGTGGTTGAGAATTCCTGATCTGGAACAGACAGGCTGTCATTAACCTTAATCAAGGCAGTTGTGCAATGTGCTAGACATGCTCCTGACTGCCTGATTTGTATTTGTCTCCTCATCACCTAACACCTGTCCTGCTCATCATGAGACCATGCTGCAGTTCTCCAAGAGCAATGGGGGCTTTGGGTAACCCAATGCCTTAAGGACTGGTGAAGCACATGCCAAAGGTCTGACTCCAAAAGGTGACTGCTCTGCATCCTGGAAACAGTACAGAACAACATATTTATAAAGTGACCTTTCACCAGGGTTCCCTCTGGTGTTGTATATAACAGCTGATAGGCACTTGGTCTTAAGGATGTGGTGTCCCTGCAGATAGGAGATGAGCGTGGATTTTCAGGGCTGCTTGATAGGGATTTAAGCTCTCCAAGTCCTTCTAAGATTATAGATCAGTGAAGAGATATTGGCTTACTTGGAAGGTACTGGGGATTTGTTATATGTGATGAGTGAAGGGAGGTGGGTACAAAGCAGAATGGCTCAGGGAAAGCACCTGTGAACACTGCCTTTACATCTCCACCTGGCTTCCCCCCACATCTTAGCCCCAGCTAAGGAGTTGTCATGCCACAAATATATCTGTGATATTTGCTAGTCTTAATGGTCCAATACAGAAATACTGAGGACTAGCACTGTATACCTGAGAACAGAAACATTCAGGCAGCTACAGTATTGCCAAGACAAGAGCTGCAGAAGTGTATCTAACAGCTGATGTTATGTCACTGGGGTCACTCAGATAAATTTGAAGGTGTTCCTGCTGGAGCAGGGGGGCTGGACTGGATGATCTGTGGAGGTCCCTTCCAATGTCAACTGTTCTGTGATTCTGTGAAGACATTGCAGACTGCAGAAGAGTACCATACAAGCACTGATATAGCAAGAAGTGGAAAAAAGTAGCCAGATCTGCAGTCCCACAGGCATGCATGAGAAGAGACATTGCTGGGATGCCATTCCTGAGAGTCACATCTCAGAAGAGAACATGTTTGTGCCATGATCTCTTATGTAAAGAGAAGGAAGAGTCTTTTGCAGGAAGGAGTTCATGTCCTTGTGCTGAGGGCAATGCTGGCCTTTGCTCTCCTTCCCAAACCTTGCAGAGCCAGTCCCTTGCTGCCACCCTGTGTTGATCTAGGACCTGGCATGTCTGTTTAAAAATGAGTAAGGATTTCTTCCTTATTTTGTTTGTTTTTAAGGTACCTGTTTGATGAGGAAATATTTCCATGCAAGCCTCCTGTCCTGTTCTCAAATGAGAACTTTACAGAAATTTGCAAAATTTACTTCCTTGGTATATTTGGTGGCCCTCCTTTCAGTGGTGATAGGATTTGTGCTGTGGGCACTGGAAAGTCTTTCACACTGAAAGAGCAGTGCACTTGCACTTGAAGTGCTATGTGGCCCTTCAGCTTTAAAACAAAATAGAACTTGTGATGGAAAATTTAACTATTGCAGAGTCCTATGAACTGTGTCTCTCTGGGGCAGTTGTGCATGATCTGGAGTGTTGCTGAATGTACTTGCTGCATTTGGCACAAATCCTTTCAGATGGAGGCCTAAGCAGAAGAAAAAGCCAGCTGCAGAGATGGGCAATGTTCTCTGTTTAGGAGCAAAACAAATTTGATTGACATGATACAATAATACTGGATACACGCTATTGAGTGTCTTGAGTTTCATCTGTGGCAATGAATATGCTATTCAGAAAACTTGAAAAACAAATAAGCTTCTTCAGTCCTCAGTAAATGTATGTGGTCTTCCAAGTGAAAGGAATGAGTTCTCATTAGCTGGTTTGAATTCAGCTGAAGGACTCTTTAACAGTGAGTCAGGTATTAGGAAAATACTTGTTGAAACAGAAAAAGTTGGTGATGGAAGTGGAATTTTTCACCCACAAGAGGGAGCTCCATTAACATTAATAGAAATTGTTTAAAATACCATTATTCATATGACAACTGTATCTTAATTTGAAATGAATCAACAGAAAGAATGTAATAGGAAACAACATAAAATAGTAGCATGCATGCTTAAATTCCAGTGTTTCAATGGATAAACTTGATGCCAACCTGATAGTAAAATTTGATGAGAAGTCATGACACAGTGCTGTAGTAATCTATAGATAAGCAAAGTCACATTTGCAGGAGAAGTTGATAGGTTTTTTTGACATAAATAGGGCCTTCAAGGTTGCTGCTTCTGCTTTGTACCTGAAGGCTTGTGCTGTGGCTCTGGAAGGTTTTATTTTCTCCAGCTGTGTCACACAAGGTATCACTTCTCCAATATTGCCTCAAATGGCATAAAGATAATCTGGCTTTGGGACAGCCTTCTTGCTATTACTAAAAGTTAAGCTTCTTCCTAGCAGATTAATCAAAGGATTGCTGAGTTCTGTTTTTTAAAATACAGAACTGCCCACAACCTGGTTGCTCTTAGCTTTGTGATGGCTGGGATTTTTGAATAAACTTAAACTGGGATAGTAACAGACCGAGAATATTCAAGTTCCAGTGTGATTCTGAGTTTAGATAAATCCATTCTTCTGGAATTTGTTGAGCAAGAACATAGTCCCCCTCAGGTAGTGTGGGAGATGTGTCAATCAAGATTATTCATACAGCTTCATGTTGTTTATTCACTTGGAGCAGTAAGTTATCAAACAAACATTCCAACACTTCTTTCTTTCTCTTAAAACAAAACAAAGCAAACCACAGGAATTTAGTATTTTAACTGAATAGAGACCAGGGATAAACCAGCAGCATCAAATCTCAGAGGAAGAGGCGTCATATTCCAGAAACTGGCTGGTATTTAATGCTTTGACAAATCTGAGAGTTTTTTCCCCCATTTCATGTTCCCCATCAGTGATCTTGATGAAAACTAGAAGCAAAGTTCCTGAAATTATGCAAGAAATTCCCTTCCCTCCAATCTGGCACATGACCTGGTTGAATTGCTTTGGCCTATAGATGTTCAGTGTGAACCCTTAGCTTTCCTGAAGGTCATGGGACTCTTTCCCAGGGTCTCTAAGTAGCCTTAGTGAGCATCCCTGGGCAGGATGGTGTGGGTGAGCTCCTACAAAAGCAGGAGGGAGATGAGACCTGCTCACTTGCTGGGCCAGAAACTCATCTTGGGAGGGTGGTGTGAGCAAAATTGAAGTGGCTGCTCCAGCCTCGAAGCTGCTGCTGCTGTCCCTGTGCTCAGGCTGGCACCCAGACCTGGCACATCCTTGCAGCTGTGCATGGAGACGGCCTGTTCATCCCTGCTCTCAGCCAGGGTGGTCGTCTGCGTGCAAACCCTAAAGCAAACAAAGACAAGCTGCAGCCAGATGTTGGGAGGCTTTCAGGTTCACTTAGCGTTCCCGACGTAGGCAGCACACGCATGCCTGTGCTCCCTGCTCTGAGGAGCGAGCCTGAGCAGCCGTTCCCTTCAAAACCTTTCCCTTTGCAATAAGACAACACTGCTTACCTTTCCAGAACCATCTGCGCAAATACGGACCTCATAGAAAACGTCAGCGATTCCTGATCCATCAAGGCTATGCTAAACAAACCCGGCTGGACAATTTACAACTTGACCTCACGTTGTGCCAGTAAATGGATTCTGTGAAAGGCCTTTTCTTGGGTTAGTTACATTTGCTTGGTGTATACACTAGGCTAAATTAGGCAATTCAGCAGCTCCCCAGTACCCCCTCTGTTTTAATTTGGCCTGGGGGGGGCTGGTATTTATGGGGCCTTGGGGGGATTTCAGAAGGGAGTTGGTGCAAGTGCCTGAAGCTCTGCTTTATCTCTTAGGGAGTGTTTTTTCCTTTGGGAAGACTGTTTGTTGGTGTATTTCTCTGATGAGTATTTTTGAGAATGAACTCTCCTGAGTGACTTGGCTATTGAAGTTATATTACTTTTCAAGCGTCTTGTGCTGAATTTGGAGTGATTCCTCAAATAATGCGATTTAAACATAGCCCAAATATTTCTGTAGAAGATGATGCTGTTCTCCATTTTTTTCCTACAAAATGAGGCAAATCAGTTCTTGTGACTATAGTCTAATATACAGATTACTGAAACCAAAGCAAGCACAGAGTTTTCCTTTAAGAAGGGTGAGTAATGTGCTGCTTTAGGAACTCAGGAAAACAGCTATGGAATGGAGTGAAAGGTCTCATAGATCTCATAACCACATAGGTTAGTGAGGTGTTCCTCTAGAGAATATATTGTACACAGAGACATGGATTTATGTTCTTTTCTGTGTACATACAGCACTGGATAACTTTGAGTGCTTTACACACATCATGTCTTGCCTATAGCAACCAGAACATAAGAATATAATAAAAACTGGAATATGGCATTATAAAAGAAGTGTGTGGCTGACAACAGTTGCACTAGTATCACTCAAAATGCAAAGTTAAAGGAACAGCTATTGTGATCTAAGGTGTAAGGCAGAAGGAAAAGCTCTCTGTATATATAAAAATTATTTTAAGGTGATATCTACTTCCATGGCCATTATAGATAAAGATTAATTTAACTCCACTGTGAGTGATAGTAAGTAGCAGAAGAGTTGTCAGATGTGTATTTTCAAAAAGCTATTGCCAGGACAGATTGGATTAATTTATTCTTCCCCGAAGTTTATTACAGTACTTGCTGCTGAGCGTATCAAGTGAGGGGAATTTCTATCAGGTTTTGCATTGCTTTGATTGTTTTTCTGCCTGTGAAGGTGATGTCAATAGGAGCTAAGTACCTACTTTGGTGGGAAGAGAAGGCCAGGAAGGGGAAACAGTAGGAGTAATACTTGCTCTCTGCTCTTCAGTAATGATAATATATTGAAAACAAGTATCAATGTTAAATACTGCTTTCACCACTGTTATCTTAGTTATGATATGTTTAGTCACTTGTATGATGACATCCTTGAGAACCCTAGGAGCCTTGGTGCATTTTAGAGGTTTACCTGTTGCCCAAGTTCTGTGGCTCTTGGTGTGCAGCTGAGGGCCAACCTCAGTGACTCACAGAAATGATTCTTAAGCCTACATCAGGTTTGGAAAAACAGCAGAGAGCAGGGTACCTACCTTCATGGAGTGACCATGGCACCACAATCAGAAAGCATTCTAGTTTCTAAATTAACTTGTAATAAGTACATATAAAATGCAAAGGACAGTACTCTGCTTTCCTGAAAAGGGATCATGAGTTGGTTTTACCAGTAATTCATGCTTGGATTGCATTAAGATAAAGTCACTAATTTCAAAGGCTTTCCTGAAAGAGAGTTTAGGGTTTTTACACTCCTAGCTAACTGACTAATGAGCATGAATGTGACAGATTTAAAGATAGGATTAAATGGTGTATTTCATTTGAGGTCCTCAGAGATGTATTTTTTTGCTGTTTCTGGATCTGGTTCATGAATTACTCTTTGATGCTTGCAAGATGACAGTGAAACGCAGTAACAGGTATCCTAGCCAGAGAACTTGCACAAAATCAGTGTTATTTAGGTAAGATAGCAATCTAGATTCGTGTTCAAGACCCTCACAAATCCTTATTCAAATCCATAAATCAAATCTATAAATAATATGAACATTTGCATGAGGAAATACCTAAAGGATGAAATATGTATTATCATAATGGAGTCTGTTGAGTGATGGGTAGCAATGAAGACACACAGTTTTCAGTATACTTTGACAGGCACGTATTTTTGCTAGTGTGTTTTTCTTCTATCTCTTTCTCAACTTTGACTTCCCTTTCCCAGAACAAGACTAAAGGTCCAGTACATAAGGAGGAACACATCTGTGATACGGAAAAAAAGCTGAGCATAAGGCTGCGAGCTGTGTGTGAGCTGAAATTCTCACGATCCCCAGGCTGAACTTTGTAAATAGACTTGGCATAAGATTCTGGCCTTGAGAAAATGGGCTTGGAGAGGGTATAAATAAATAAATAAGCAACCTTCCTCTTCCTCTGCTGACCCTCCTCTCCCCTCCCAGCTGAGCAGTGGGAGGACATATGTCTGATCCCTTGCAAATTGGCTGTGACATCTTATTTCGGCGCTGTTAAAGTGAAATCATTTGTATCACTCTATTACTGTCCTGCTTCTCCATGGTGGGGTAGCACATGTAGTCACCAGCTATTCAAAAGAGAGATGATGTATCATTAACTTTGCATTTAAAGTCTCAGAAATAAGCTCAGGAGTTTAGATATGAATGATAGCTTGGCCCCTTTGGAACTGGTTAATTTGTCCTTTTATTTTGGTTCCATTTCTAATTATATGGACATTAGTAGTTAAGAAATATCCTACACACCCGATTTATTCCTTGGGAAGGCCATCTCTGGCAAGCTTGTATTCACCAAAGCATTAGAGACAACTCCACTGTGATCCCATGTGAATTCTACTGTAGAAAGAGCTAAAGATTTCTACTCTGAAAACTATGTTAATCTCCAGTGCTGGTCAGCAGTAGTGAATACTTGGAGAACATCAAGTATCTCTTAAGATACTGAGTATTCATCACAGTTTGGTGAGTGTGATGCCTCAGAGCAGCAGAGGTGGCAAGAAGGGTCCTAGCATTTCCCAAGAAAGGCCCATCTGCAGGACTATAGGATGTGCTAGGATGTTATGTGCTAATGTGATCCATGACAAAAGTGCCCTTGGTGGCAAAGTCATGTCCTGCATATGAACAGAATTGTTTGGGCCCTTGGATGCTGATTTGCATTACAGAGGAGGTTCTATCATTCAGGATGGAAAGAAAAAGCAAATCAGCCCTTTTTAACCAAGCTGCTGAGCCACCAAGGACCTATCCACCTTTTATTTACTGTAAGGCCTGGAGTCCCTGTTGGCAGCACAATTGTGTGCCCCTGCACAATTGGAACATTACTTTTCCTGGACTTTGAGAAAGGCAGGCATTCACTTGTTGCTGCTTGAAAGCTGCCTTCAGCTCTCTGCGAAACCATAGATACATCTGCTTGTATCATCTAGTCCCGGCGTTTCCCCAGAGAGCGAGGATCCAGACATTGTCATTTCGGCACAGGGAGTGGGATGCATTTATTATTAAGCAACCTTTTTGCTGAGTGAAAGTCTGGCTGGTCTTTCCTCATGTAGTCTAAATCCCTGTCTGTTTCTATTACAAGGCTTGCACAAAAGAACATTTTCTTTCAGTCTTTCTTACAGAAATGGGAGGACTTGAATGCTTTTTTTTTTTTTTTTTTTTAAAACTGGGTCTTCTTTTGAGTGACGGGGATTTTTCATGGCTGTATCTGAAAGTTGGACGTTCCCCTTTGTTTCAGAAGCATTTGGTGATGGATCACATTTTAATTGGCGTTGAGGTTTACAGAAGAAGGGAGCACCACAGGAAGTTATTAGAATAACAACACTGCGCATCTGCACAGGAATTAAAACTGCAAATGTAGGGGGCATATTAATTGCTACCAAATGCTTTGTTTTTCTCCTCAATAAGCCTAGCTCAACACAATAAGTTTTTTTGATGGACATTCTTCCTGGTTTTCTATTCTAGTGAAAAATGTGATTAGAATTGTGGGATTTTTGTTTTGTGTTTTTAAAAAAAAAAAAAAAAAAATCTTATATAATGTTTCAAAACATATGCAAAGGAGGTAAACCCATTTGTTTTGACAAAGAGGATGTTGTTGGTTGCCTAGATATGATTTGTCCAAGATTCATTCCCACAGAGAGTCTGAGCATGTTCTATATATGAGTTCAGGCCAAAAATGGTCAGAATGTTTTGCCATTGCTTTTTATTTTTTCACAAGAAGTTATTGATATGTTGTCAGGGAGACATAGTTTTTGTTGCTGAAAATGGAAGCAATTTGGAGATTGCAAATTTCTTTAGTTTTGTAATAGGAAAAAAATACTAGAAAACAAAAGCAAATTGATTATAGATATTCACAAATGATTATCAATTATATTTTTCTATTTATGGAAAGAGAAGCCTGGTAGTACTTTGGAGAGCCTGTATCAATGACATGGCAGTCAGAGTCGCTTTAGTCTCTTCATTTTGTTTTTAATTTATCCCAAGATATTACTCTTCTGATATTCAGAATTTCATTGATATTATTCCATAACCATTCCCATATGCTAGTTCCTAAAGGCCCTCAGAGTCTCCTTAGATTTGATGATGCTCTTCCCAAAAGATTGCACAAGACAGTTTGTGCCAGAGATACTCTGGAAGGACACACTTTATTTGAAGAAAAAGAAAAAATACGCTTCTATTTGCTGATACCAGCTTGCTATGCAGCCTGTTGCTTTCTTTTCCCAGTTGTAATATGGGAATCATAAGGATCACTTGTTTTGAGAAGGAGTCAGGTGGATTGTTTTGACATCTGCAGAAAGTCTAGTGCTCATCAGCTGAAAATCAGCACTTTTTTTTTGTTCTTTACATGCATTTCATGTATCTAAATATTTGCAGTTTCAACCCTGAGAGATAATATTTCTGTGCTCTAAGGTGATTTGGCACTGGAGTAAGTCCATGATATGTGCCCCAGGTGGATGCAAAATGACATGTGAAAACCCCATGCAATAAAAACTGCCATTTTGGTCATCACTATAAGGATACTCATCTCCTCAATCTCTGAGCTTCCTGAATTATTTAACAGAAAGATCATCTTCCTACTACAGATCAGCTAAAAGCACCTTATGGCTGTCTTACATAGAACACCAACAAAAATAAACTAATGAGTTTATTTCCTTTTATCTCAGCTCTCGAAAGGTGTAAAAGCCCACATTTCTACTCAGCCCTTGGCTTTTCTCCCAGCTAGGCTTGCCTGAAAAAAATCTCCAGTGACACAGGTGGTATTTTAGTGAAATAAACAGTGCCATGGGGTTGTCAAGTGCTGTTTGATAAATTCAAGAAGCACAAGCTTCTCCATGTCCTGGTCTTCCTCTCCATCCTGCACATCTGTGCTCCTGGCATCAGGCCTAGAGGAAGGACACACAGCTGAAGTGCAGAAATCCAAGCCAAGAAAGCAGGCAAAAAATATTCTGATCAGATGGGATGCACATGAAAATCGTGCAGAGAAAAAGGAAACCAAGACCAGGAACTCTTCAAAGAGAGAAGGCAATGCAAAGGATGTGCCCAACTGGCTGCCTGTGTGTTGCTTCTGCCAGCCACTTAAGTGGCGGCCCCTTTCAGGCCAAAAAATCAAGGGGTTTCACAAGCATCATGTTTTTCACCTTGCAGTTTTGCAGGTTCCTCAGCTTTCTGCATGTGACAGCCCAACAGCGAAGCTAAGTGTTGTCAACCTGGCTTTTCTGCCTTAACAGATACTTAGGAAGGAATCCAGCCCTGTAAGTTTGTTTCCAGGCATTACCTCATAAAGATTATTTTTAAATCCCCAGGGTTTTCACTGCTCAAAGGGGTTTGCCTTTATTTGGGAGAATAAAAAGCAGCGACACTGGCTGACAGCTGTGATGGGCTGTGTTTGCTGGGCACTTCTGTTCAGTGTTGCTGCCAGAGGGAAATCGCTGCTGACTCAGGCAGGCTTCCCCCGCCGAGCTCCTAGTGGGTCTTCCCAATGTCCTGTGTGACATGGCCAGGGATTTTCAGAGGAAATGCTTGCTTATGGAACATGCTGATTCATCAAAACAACTTGTTCAAAAAAATGGGTCCTTTTCATGAATCTTGCAACTGGAAAAGTTTGCTGTGGCATTCAGATAACCTGGTGAGTAGTTAATTTAGATTAACTAAAGCAGACTCAGAAGGCTCAAGGGACATGAGGAACCAAGGAATTAAAGTCCCTGGGCTGAATTACGTGTACTGCAGTTACGGTTACAGTTTATTATATTATTTTAAAATGCAGAATCATGATTAGCCATTTAGTGCATGGGAATACTCATGCAGGCTGCTGCTTTGAATTCAGCTCTCACAGGTCCAAGTTCATACTCTGGCAAGCAGATTGCTTCTGTCCATCTACATTAAACATTCCCACAAAGCCAGTCAACACATGGCACATACTTTGCAAAGATTTGAAGGAAGATAATTCAGCCCTGGCTACACAGAAGGTATTGAGGAGATATGGCAAAACAAAAAATCATTGTATGAACTTCACTGTGAGTTTCAAGCTGTGCTATGCAGATGAGAGAGAGTCTGGCACACACATGCAAGAACTCCTCAGTCAGGCCTGGATATAACCTAGAGATGCTGGATGAAATGGGTTGGAAGGGACTTCTGGAGTCCATCTGTCCAACCTACCTCTCCAAGGACAGGCAGTTTTGAAGTTAGACCCAACTTCAAAGCTGGATTGGGTTGGTTGAGTTCATGAGTATGAACTTGAGTTATGAGTATCTCCAATCATGGAGATTGCAGAGCTTCTCCTGACAATGTTGTTTTTCTGTGTCTGCATATAGACTTTGTCCTTTTCTATTATTTAGAATTTCCCTCATCCTCTGCCACTGCTCCACACATTTTCCAAGAGTATTTAGTACCTCTTCTCCTTCATGAGGCAGTGCTAAATCCTTTTCTATGTGTATGTAAATTGTCTCATGTTTGAACTTCCTGCGCCAATGTGAACAACTCTAATCTGAATAGGATCTGTGGGGGACAAATGTGGACTAGAGTGCTTCTCTATATGGGTGATTCTTTTCTTCCCAAGATGACTATGTAGTGAAAACTAAGCCCCTATCTCTGATGTCCCAATTTCAACTGCACTGGCATGTCTGCAGGAGAGCGGAGGGAGCACTGGATCTGGTCAGGGGATGGACAGGGATGAAGGGCCTCCACAATCCCCCAGTGAAAAGGTTTCTAGGTGAGCTGGAAGCTCATAAGCTGTCTCAGCACTTGCTCCACTGAGTTACACTGAAGGAGATGCCAAGTTCATTAGCATATTTAGAGCCACAGGCTAATCAGAAAGAAAAACAAAAAAGGCAATGTGAGCATTCAATGCACTTTGTCACACAGAGGGCCCCGTGCCAATGCTTTCCCCCATGTCCTAGTGCCTGTGCCTCCCGTGTCGCTCTCCCAGCCCCTTGACACCCAGCCTTGCCTCCGTGCTACAAAGCCATCCTAGGGAAAAACCAACAGCACTCCAGAAAAACACAACACCACAAAAGCCCCCCTTGCAACAATAGTCTGTCAGGCGTGATTTACTGTGCGAGCAGCCACTGGGCAAGCTTCGCTGAGCAATCTGAATCCGCCGCGTTCCCACACTGCGCTGCTTTCCTGCAGCTCCCCAGGACACAAAGGCACAAGTAGATGGGCAGTAAATAAAAGTGATGTCTTTTGTGGCATTGTGTGGGGGCCTTTCTCCGGGGGAGGCAGAATAAATGCAGTGTGAAATGTGATATGAAATCAATTTCTCCTCCGGAGGCTGGGGGATAGTAAGGGAGTAGGTGGACTCCACAGTCACAGGGATACCCAGCAATACATTTTTCACCAGTTTGTTTGGCTGGTTGAAGGTAACAACTGCCTCCGTCCTGCAGTAGCCCAAGTTTCCCCTCTTTCGCTTTGTGTGAAAGGTATCCAGAGATGCAAGGAATCTGCATCTACCTACAATGCCTCCCTAGTGCCTCGCTGGAGAAGCGGGAGAGCTGAACAGCCGCTCTTCTCCAGGGCAGCAGTTCCCCAAGCCCAGATGGAAACCTGGGGGAAGGGATGTCTTCCTTTTCCCTGGTCTGCATCCTGTAGGAATTTCTTGCAGACCTTTCTGCCCTCAGCAAAGCCTGTATCTCTGTCTTGTTACTGTTTCATTCTCTACATCTTCCACACAGGAATATCAGAAAGAATTTTGGTAGAGGAACAAACATTG
Organism: Tinamus guttatus; assembly: GCF_059628265.1. NCBI lineage: Eukaryota > Metazoa > Chordata > Aves > Tinamiformes > Tinamidae > Tinamus > Tinamus guttatus. The sequence goes on along the minus strand of NW_028288579.1, from coordinate 721,667 downwards.
CTAACTGAAGTGTATCCTCACTTCAGCTAAATGTAGCCCTGTGGACATCAGCAGAGAGCATGAACTTGTCAGTGTCTGAAAAACAGGCCTCTGAGTCTAGTTGTTTTTATTCAGTACGTTTTTTATTCAACCTGTTTTCAATGTAATGTATGAGTTTTTGGCTTGGATAGATGCAGTTATACAAAAATGCAAAGAAGAGGAAATCAAACATGATACTTTGGAGGTAGTAGATAAAAAGAAGAGCAACTATTTTTATACCATATATGTGGATGAGGTACTTTACTGATAAATTGACAAACAACATCATATATGAAGTTATACTGAACATGATTGCCTCACTGGCACTTTCCCATGAACTGTGCCCTTGAACTTGGGGTAATAATTTTGTCTTCTCCATATGCTTAAGCACTTGGACATTTTAAAAGCAAATTGCCGCTATAAAAGTCTTCATTTTTCTCTTGTGAATATTTGATTTTTCTTTTCATTTTCCACCTGTTTTAGAATAATCAAAGTTCACTTCTGCATCATTCTCAGGTTTTCTGCTTTGAAAAGTCTGCGACTCCCCATAACAACCCAGTTACCAGGCTGAATGACAACTAGGGCAATTCCAGCTTCCTTCTTTGTCTTTCTCTCACTGTCCCAGGTTTTATCTTCGCATATTTGTGCTAAGCCTGGGTGTCACCGCACAGTAAACAGTGGGGATGAGCCTCGCCAGGAGGTGCTGCATTTCATCAGTGACTTTTGCATTTTATAGTGAGCTCCCTACACTTCGGTGAAATGTTGTGGGGTGTGCAGAGCTCTGGTCATACCACTACACCTGGACCGGTTTGCACTGCTTAGGAAATAGAAAGCAGCTTTTAAGCTAATTGAATTGGTTGTTTGGCAGCTGCTTTGTATCACTGAAACCGCAAAGCAGCCAGAGCACCCCAGTGATTCCGGCTCTCAGCGGAGGGTTGAATTTCTCCCTGCAGCAGGATAGTTATCCAGATTAAACTACGCTCCGGGTTTTCCTCTTTAGTCAAACACCTGCCCAAGAGGATTAGCCCATCCTGATGCAGGTCCTGCAGCTCCGTGGATAACCTGCCTGCCTTTTCCAACAGGCTGCAGGGGGAACGTGCATTTTGACACCTTTCTGTTTGGATGGCGAAGTTCCCGAGAGGGATCTTGCCATCGGAGCATGGGCTCGAGACGAGAGGAACACACTGCAGCGTAGTTGTTCAATGTTACCTGTTGCACCTTTTAATCTGGTTAGGATACTCTGATCTGAAAACTATAATAAAAAAAAACCCATAAGCCACCACAAAATACCAGTTTTAGAAAAGCAGCTTTTCTTTTAACTTTCTTTGAGGTTTTTCATCCATCTTCCTGCAATTTCTGATCTTTTTCAACCATAAATTCTCCATGGATGTTTGTAACACCTGTAGTTGCCATGTGTTTACTGATAGCAGCAAGGACATCAGTGTCTTTGGTGAGTGAGGCTGCGATTCCTCCCAGGAATCGCTCGAGGTGTTGGGTTGCTGCTGTAAATCACTGCAGTCCGATAAAGGCAGTCAGTTCATGCTCAGCACATTGTTAGCTCCTTCAACACATGGAACAGATTAGCTGGACCCTGCAATGTTGTTAAATAAAATACGCAAAAAGAAAATACAATTATTGCTAAAGTGAAAACATACCACATGGGATTATTAAAAGAGCAAGATGTTTTACATTTTAAGGATACTCCTCGTTTCTTTCCATCCTTCATGTGCTGCAGCCTTGCGAGGGGAGTGTTCCTCTTCCCTCTGATCTCATGTAGCTCTCCCTCCATGGAACCATGTAATCTGCAAGAGGGACAGGGCTGTTCTCTCTCCTCCCAGCCAAGCACCTCATCCACCCAGCTGGATTTCGGGATATCACAGTTAATGCTCATGACTCTTTCCCTGGGTACCACTGGATGCACTGGAGCAGGAGGCTTGCCACAGCCTGTCAACTCTGCAAAGTGCAGGTTTCTTCTACCATGCCCAGGTGGAGCATAACTAGCAAGAGGAGTTTTCCCCTGCATGAGAAAAATTATTTGGTTGCGATTTCCGACCAGATCCCATCTACACTGGCCTGTACACGCAGTACAATAGAACCTGGCCTCCTAAATTCTCAAATGCAGTTTATTCTCTGTGATAATCTCAGTTTAAATGGCTAATAAGACATTAGAATCATTACCAGCCGTAACAGCTCTAGCAAAGAAGATTGTTTGTAAAGTGACCTGCAAAATTTTTAGATCTAGCAACAGACACTTCCAATTGCACACATTAACTGCAATGGCAAGGTCACATTGCATGAAGATGGAGCAGGGAGGTAGAATGAGTATTACTATAGAAAATAGAGCAAGGTTTAAAACATGGTGGGTGATTCCATAAGGAGGCCCCTGCTCATGAAGTGAGGCAGCGTTGAGTTAATGAGTTCGTCTGGGTATTTGTTAAATGACTTTTCTGGATCTGGCTACCGGAACACTGTGCCTTGCACCTTCAGGTGTTTGATAATAAATCACAGCCTTAGGAAGGGAGTTTTGATTTAAGTTGATCCATTAATGTTAGAAAGTCTCTCTTGAGCATCACTTGATCTCCTTAATGTTCCTCAACCTAAATCATCCCATTAATGATGTATGAAAAATCTGTTCAGCTCCTTGGAATACTTCTCTTCCATTTGGCTATTAATGACTGGGGGAGTTCAGATGATTGGTTGCCTGATGACAGAACATCTCCCCAGAAATCCAGATTGGCTTTTCACCAGCCTGTCACTCGCAGATGTCTAACCTCTGGAAATGAGCACCTCCGGGAGAGAGGTTCAGCATAACACATCTGTCCGGCAGAACTACTGCAATGCTCCTAGCTGGGGAGAGAGATGGGGGGGAGGAAACACATCTAGTGCTAGAATGCTGATCATTTTGAAAGTACACTTCTTAGAATCTGATAAACATAACAAATCGAAAGTACCCACTTAAAATGGAATTTTCTTCAGCCACATGGCAAATTCCATCTGTGTTAATTACAAAAAAAAGAAAACTGTGAAGTTATATTATTGAAAATTTCAGAAATTAGTGGATCTGGCTTCCAAGACTGTTTTAGCCAAGGTATTTTGTCAGTAGTAGAGTGAGAATACATGCTGATGGCTTACCAACAGCATTTATAAGTGATGTAAACATTCCTAAAATAAAGTCTAACAGATTTGGTAAGGTAAGACATGTACCTTCAAAACAACATTTGTAAGAAAATCTGTTTAACAGAATGTTAATGGGATCACCAGGGTGTTTTTTTCCTATCATGATACCTTGAGAATACATATGGGTGTGTGTATGCATACGTACATATGGATATATATAAACATTTGTTTAAAAGATTGTCATTTCCTGTTCTAAGGAAAAAAAAGTCTGTGGTATGTCCAGTATACTGCCTTTTTTTTTTTCATAGGCAGAAATATTTCTTTGGTGGAAAACTTTTTAGAAAACTAAATATTAGGGAAAGTATTATGGAATGTATTTGCAATGGCAAAGATAATACCCAAGAATATGAAACTGCTGACCAATATATTGCATTTTAAAAATGCTGCGAAAATCTGTGTAATTCTTTTATGGATCCAGTGAAACTAAATGGAGATCCTTTTGATGATGTCTTTCTTTCTTTTATAAAAACAACCTGCTGATAGCACTCAATATTGTAACTTTGTGGGAAATTTGTCAACGACTATATTGAGGCCAGCATTTCTGTCCACATTTGTCCTCCAGGATGGAAGGACACTGACCATGACTGGTAAAAGCTCTTATTAACTAGCACTGTGCACTCTTCAGGTAAAGTGTCGCTTCTGGAAAAGCCAACAGCACTGCTACCTTTACCTTTATTACTATATTGAAGTTATAACACTGAAATACAGGTCCTAGTGATCCGATAGAGAGCCTCCTAATATTGCTTTAAATGCACCAACTTTCTAAGCACCCGTGTGGCCAAACCTGATATTAACGCAGTCTTCTTATTAATTAAATGAGCTTCCATGAGCATAGAACATGTGATCTTTTTTCAGTCCCACCACTAAATGTGATGGTTATTGACTGAAATATAGGGTCTCATCATTGCATTGGCTTCAGCTCAGAACTGAGATGGTAAATGGGTTATGATAATAATGGATTGGATTTAAATCCATGCTATGTCACAGCCATCTTGGGTAACTATATCAGTCACTTAATTCATCAGTATCTCAGCTTCCCCAAGGCGAATGCAGGAAGAAAAGCATTTTCCTACATCACATGAAGTGTTCAAGTGTTCTGCAAAGAGGCCTCTATGATGTACTTAGGGATTTCCTATATGGAAGCTTAAACACCTAAAATCCTGTCAGAACCCCTCAAAATGTTCCAGTCCAATAAAGTTCAAATGGGGAATAACACATTTGTTAAAACAGGCAAAATTTTATATTAAGAGGATGACATGGCCAAGAGACCATACATACCTCAAAAGAAAATGAAGACAAGATTATCCAGCCAACGTAAACTGTATTGGCGTGGTCAGTGTTTTTAAGATTTTAGAGACACTTGGAATGAGAGAGGGAAAAAAAACACAGCCAAGTCTCAGGTATTGCATAGTCTATGTACACTTCAGGAGGAAACTTGGGTTATGAGCAAATATTTTAGTACAAATCAAATGCCTTCCAGGGATAAGCAGCTGAGAAGGCGGGAAGAAATTAATATTGGAAGCTTTGGAACTTCCCAGAACTATTCTCTAGCTCCTTGATTGAAAGATTTAACCTTTATTTTACTAACTTTTTAATGCCCTTATCCAGTCTAAGGTGCTCCTTCTGAATTGCTTCTCCCCTCCCCCAGAAGGGTTGCCCTGAGGATGTTGCTCCTCTTAGGCTTTAAGTAGCAGCTGGCTGTGATTAAGTGGATTGGGAGGATCAGTGCTTGATTAACTTTCTGCTGCTATTGGTTTGCTCAAGTTCCTGCAAGAGAATTAATCTTTCGGTTCGGCAGAATGTTGGGCCCTAATGGATACCAGACCTTCCAAGCCCACCCAGAGTACATGGTGCCACAGTCCTCATTTTAACACATTTGGGTTTTAGTGCTCCTGTCCTTTCAAAGGTAAGAGTCCCACTGAAGGACATTTTTCTTTGCCTTTTTTTTTTTTTTCCACATACTTCTATCAAACATCTGCTTAGCTCTGAATCTTGGCTTTGCATTATCTAGCTATTGTCTTTCTCACCTGTATATGTGGGTAGACATTTTTTTAATACTCAGAAGAAATCAGACTCTTCATAAGGCCAGCTAAAGTGAGGTATGCGTGCAAGGTTGTGCTACATGAAAATGTCCTTGTATTTAAACTAGTCCCATGCGCTTTACTGAACAGAGATCTTGGTGCAGGCCAGGAGTGTGACCCACAGTTGGCAGGAGTCTGTGCGCTGCCCCTGCGACCCTCGGTTGGGCCTTTGGAGAGCAAGGGACAGGGGCTTCCCTGGAAAATGGACAGCATGGGCAGTGTTGGAGAAGGCCACGTCCTTGATGTGCTGTGAGCCTAGGGGGGCTTGCCCACGCTTTGTCCTCAAGTTAGATTCAAGTTAGACAAAAACGAAAGCCTTGACCATCCCAATGGCCAAGTCTAGGACAGATATTTTTCCATTTTAAACCTGAGCTGCAGAAAGCTGCAGGGAAACTGAGATATGCGTAGAACTAAAACAAAATACATTGATCATTAAATCTTCAAGAATAATTGAGCAGAAGTACCTTAACAAGGATATCCTAATCTGAAACTTTTTGTTAATTTAAGCTGTAAAATAAAAATAGTAATAATTTGAAAAAAAAAAAAAAAACAAGGAAGTAAAAATAGAAGCTTGGTTGTGCTTCTAACATTGTGTATTAAATTATGCCTGGATGGGTATATGGAAATGAATAAAAGTCACGTGAAGTCCACAGACACTTCTTAATTACAACACAAGAATCTATTCCGCTCATTATTTCATGAGAGACCTATGGTTTCTTTTTATTATCCTCAGTGGAAGGGTAACATATTGGTTAACTAGAAGAAAGGGAGTAAAAAAAGATGAAATTCTTGAACTCTCCCACTCTCTGTTGGTTGGAATAGCTCAATTGTGAAGTTTATACCGAGTATGGAAATTCACTGCTTGCAATATGGCTAAAAAGACAGGCCATGGATGATTTAACAATTTACATAACTTGAGAGATTCAGCTGCAAATTGAGTGAATGGAACCCTTTGTTTGTCAAAGGGAAAGAAAGAAAGGGAGAGAACAACAATAAAAAATTCTCATTATATAATTGTCTTTGTGACTGGCATGACAGGAAATTTTATGTCTATTGGTGGAATTAAGACTTGGATATATTAGAAGACACAAAGCAGTATAGGGGCAGTTAAGCTATAGTACATATCCCCTAATAAGAAGTGACAGACCCAGCGTAGCTGCACAAGCCCGTGCGATGTTTTGCATTATTGTCCTGATTAGATTCGGCTCCCTTTTGATAAGTGTGACTACTGCCCTGTCAGTATCAGAGTGACCATGGTCCTGGAGCAAAAGGAGTGATAAAGATGTTGAAAATGATGAAAGCTTAAAACTGCTACAGTGCTTTGCAAACTACAGTATGCAGAGACAGTGATTTTACTTCAAATGTGATTTTGTAGGTTTAGTGTTCACTTATAGCAGAGGATTGAACAATTCCCTTTGCTGTGGAAGCCCAGGGGTTAAATTATTTGGACTGTGGAAATGTCAGAGGCTCAACTGCATTAGCATTATGGTCCCTCTGACTTTGACATGTACAAACCTATGAATGTGTAAATATTTTGCTGTCTCTTGCATGTGGGCATGCATACTGTTGAGAGCAAATTTTTACAACAAAAGCCAGGCAAACCCTCAGCTGTGTTACAAACCACAGTCATCCACTGGCCTCCAAGAATTTACCATCTTAGGATGCCAGAGAGACAGCTGCCTCTGCTTTACCTGCTTCCTGGATCAATAGTCTTTAATTTTTAAGGCCTGCTAATCCAGCACGTTTTCACCAGCCTGAAAGTCACATTCAAATAAACAGCTGGAAATGAAAGTTGGGAGGGAAAAGCCTTGCTCACCAGAGTTCAAACCTCTGGCAAACATCTTGCTACAGTTTTGTATGCAAGAGCAACTGGTGGCATATGGTGCGTATCTCCTTTCTAAAGCTAGTACAAGAGGAAAAAACAAACTTCACCTTTTGGAATGTAACCAGCAGATGAAAACAAATTAACCTTTTTTTTGTTGTTGTTGTATATTTTAACCCAATGTCTGTTTTAATGTCCTGCCTTAGAGCGTTTTATGATGCATTCCTTGAGTTGCCACCTCCCTCTGAGCGCAATCATTCGAAGTCAACTGCTTCTTCATCAATCAAGGCTGCAGCCTGTTGCTTATGGGTTTCCAATGCCTGGGACCCTGTTGCAGCCCCACTTCTGGCAAATGCCCTAGAAAATATTAGCTTTCCATGTCAGACATGATTAGCATTTAATTTGGTGGCTTCTAATCTAACATCATTTGTATTTTTGATTTTTAGAATGGACCTATTTATTGAAAGAAATATTCAAGCAAAGTAACATGGCATAATATATGCTTAGGCATTCTTAATATCAGAAGAAATCTTGACCATATAACCCACAACATCAGTACAACAAACATGAATGAACACTAGGGCCTCATACAATCTATCCATACTGCTTTTGGAGCCTGCATCAATGCTATCTCCATCCTCTTTAATGTCCTTTTTAAGTATGAATAAATATTCCTAAGTGACAGTGTCACCAGTGCAACTGATATCTGCACAATGACATCTTTGATAAAAGATGACATCTAAATGACATAAATGGCTTCTCTGTGATAACATTTATAGCCAATCAGATCAGCACGTTGTTACTGGGTGTTCCTTCTGCTTCAGAAGAGAGATGAATAGACAATAAATCCAGCAGTACTGGGAAAATGCCTGTCTCTGGAACATGACTGGGCAGGCCGGTGTCATTAGCGATAGGTCTCGTTGTGTGGGATTAGCATTATAAATTGCTCCTTCCTGCACTCTGAAATGTTTTAGCATGCAGAGACAGCTCCGTTAGGGTTCTTGGGTATTAAGGAAGCTACAGTGTTTAGTTCAGCTTGAGTGCCATCTTACTTCTGGCATATCTACCAGCTATGCAATCTAATTTATGTCTCAATGTGGACACCACCTTTCTGCAGTGTTTGCTGCCATACTTATTGGAGTAAATCCAGTGTAAAGCCAAAAGTAAGATTAGCGTAATGCAAAAAGCCCAGGCTTCAAAATCTGTTCTTTTGCGTCTTCATGTTTCTCATAAGAGAGAGCAAGGGTACTGCTGGAAGGTTTTGTAATACCCCTGTATTAAGAAATTTGTGACTTTTTGGAGTCAGTGAGCACCCCCATGGCACAGCACCCCCCCCGCCCCAGCCCTGCCCAAAGCCTTAAGGAAAGGTTGATCCTGCCTCAAGGTTATGGAAAACCAAAGGAAAACCTCCCCTTTGGGGCAGCAGCATTTTGTTGTAGACACCTCATCCTCTCCCTGTTGGGGGCTCCCCCATGCAGTCTGTCTTTCCTAGTTGGCAGCCCTTTGCTCTGAGAACCCCCTATGCTGATTGCTGCCTTCATTACCTGTTATCTTCACGGAAGAGAGGGATCCTGCTTTGAATAGGATATGGTGCCTTGGAGCAGCAGCAGATCAGCTTACAGAGCCCGAGTCCCACTGCGGCAGGGGGACTCTGGGTAACCCAAAGCTTCCCTCAGTATGAAAAAAAAATATTTTCCCTCAGGCACTGTGGCAAGCGCAAGGTAGCAAATCACACATTACTGGATTTCCAAACTTTTATCCCTTTGCTCTACCTTATAATACCATTCTCCCTTTCCCAATGGATTGCATATCCGTTATTTTACCACCTAGTTTATTTGATCATCAGGGAAGATAAATGGCTTCTGCTGAAATATTAAACAAAGGGAAAATTAAAGTAGTGGGAAGAGTAAACAATACACTAAAGCACAATTTCCTTTCTGCTACATGAACCAAATGTCTCTTTCTTTTTTGCTGAGTATCAGTACACATGCTTAATTCTCTCCAAAGATCCACATGTGACATTCTTACCAAAAGTAGTGGGGTTTACATGTGTTTGGGTGAATACTGTACTGAATGGAAATGAAATAGGGTTTTCTGAATAGGTCCCAATTAAAAATAGAATTTGTCAAGATATTTTAATTTTCCTGCTTTTCTTCATGCTCCTTGTTTTTATAGCATTGTTTTAGGAAAAGATAATTTTTCTGAGAGCTGATGTATGTGGTTCAGGTCATATGTTTCCCAGTGAGATGCCAGACTCCAGAAGCAAAATGTTTAATAGCAAATCCTACTCACATGATGGGAAAATGTGAACCAATGTCCAGGACTGATAACTGATAACTCTGAGAGTCCTACCTGGTTCATCCCAGTGGTTCTGGAAGGCGCTGCTTTTCTTTCAGCTATCTGCTGATACGTTTGGAATTTAAAATATGTTTCTCATAATATTGCGAAGGCTTCTGAAGTACTAAAACTTTGGAATAAGTTAGCTTGAGAATTGATTGATGGGCAGGAAGGATTCCTTCCATAGGGAAGAGCTGAGGAACACATCTTTTCTCATTCTCTCAATCTTACACCCCAGATTCTGAGTTTAGGTAATTAATCACTGAAAAACTTAGGTAATTAATTACTAAAGAACAAATGATAGGTGCTCAGGATCCAGCCCACAGCTATTGATTCTTGGGTAATTGTGTCAGTTTTACTCTGATCCTTGTTTTCTTTTTTTCTTTCACCAAAGTTACCTAATGTAAGACAAAAATTAGACGCACCATAATCAAGGTACTTACTACAGCAGTGCAACTAGGCACCAATTTATTATTACTGGATTATTTCTGGAATCTAATGAGGATTTTCAGGCAGACTAAACAGACATGGGAGCTCTGTGGGGGTACACAGTGATGACAAGAATGCGGAAGGCTGGGAGAGAGTTGCTGGGCCAGCTATGCCCGATGGTAGGAGATTTTTGCAGAAAGGCAAGGTAGGAGTTTTTGTGCTCCTGATAAAGCAAAGCCCATGGAAAAGATGAAATCTCCTTTTGGAAGGCAGCAGTCTATGCTGGAACTTCTCTGCTGCCCTAGCAGTGACCTTAATCCGGCCCGAGAGAGCCCATTTCTCCAGGGTGAAGGGTAATTCAGATTCCTTGCTAACTCAGCCCTGACCTTCCCCTTGACAGAGATGGATGCCAAGCTCTGCTAATGGTGTGTGGCCGTTTTGTGCATATGCACCTCAAGCACTAACCTGGGACTAGTAAGTTGCCTTCCCACTCGGATGCTGCTTCATTCGTGGTACCTGAGATACCTGCAGCTTAGTATGCCCAATGCCTGCATCTCATTTACTCCCAATTATCCTCTCCATGCTTTTTCACAAAGACCAAATATCACTGAGCCTTAACATATGCGTGTGTGTGCGCACACACACGTAAACAATTATAACCACCAGAAATATTTCAATGGAAAGATGCACCAGTTTTTGAGACCTTTCGCTTTCTTTGTTCACCTAAGTCTAGTGCTGGTCTACATGGGGAAGCTGATACAAAAGTAAGAAACTGCTTTTTCTTTATAAGTAAATATGTATTAAAAAAGGTAACCAAAGTGAATTAGTATAGATCCACACCTTTACTTGAGAAAAAGCAGTGAGGGGAAAGGAATAAAGCAGTGCAGATTTGTGGTGTGGTATGGTATTCACAGACATAAGGACTAATTGGCTTTCACCATCCTTAATTACTGTAGTGCTCAAAGGAGAGAAGCAATTTGTAGGTAGGTCCTTAGATCAGAAACCCCAGCTACAGCAGCCTAGAGGCTAATCCTTTGATTTCCTTTTCTTCTTCTATGCCTCTCCCACCATCCAGTCCTTTTGACTCCTCACCTTCCTGGCTAGAAATGGCAATCACGTAAAGGCCAGCTGATTTCTGTAGTCATCCTATAGCTGGGCAGGCTAACGAGATCAAGCCACAGTTCCTTTTTGCTGTCGGGTTAAGTGATTTTTAGAATGGCCAATGAGCTTGGTGAAGTGCTGCTGCTGTAGACACAGGACATGACACTTTCTGGGGAAGCTACTGTCTTTCTGCTTGGAACAGCACAAATGGGGAGATGCTGTCCACCTTAAAAAAAAGCCTCTATTTTCTGGAAAGATAAAGGAACAACCTTTTCCAGTTTCAAGATTGCTGTGAGGTGTGCTATGATGTGCACTACACATCCCTTTGGAGCAGCATAGGAGAACTAAATGACTCCATTAAAAAAAATCTTTAAGGAACACATCCTCTTGGACAATTGGGAAGAATGCTGAGGGACTCTCTTTTTGGGCTGCAGAGGCTGACTTTAATCCTTTCAGGATGCAGTTCTAATTTAACAAGGCATGAATTTAAATATATTAGGAGCTAAGTGAAACACTGAGAGAATTAGAGAGGTGAAAAGTCACTGCCCCTCCTTGTCCTGCTGTCTTCTTTTTGTTGGCTGCTGGGCTGGGAGGCACAAAATAAAACTGAGCAACATAACCTGTCTGAGTTTTATTCAAATCAGCCAATTAAAACATCAAGTTGAAATGTCAACGAACATGTTATGGCCACTCAGGATTTAAAGCAGGAAAGCATCTGTCTGTCTTCACCACAAAGAACTGAAGATTTTTAATTCTACTTCTGCAAAAACTATGACATTAGATTACAGCCATGAAAAACACCATCTGCAATGTGCCCTGACTGGCTGCCTGTCATCAACTGTTGCTTTTTCACCAAATTAGATTGAGGACTTTTTTTTTTTTTTTTTTTTTTTTTTTTTAAATTCTCAGGAGCAGCTTATCACAGAGTGTTCCTTTCTGAAAGATGTACTCTGTATACCTGTGAGGTTGGCACGCTGCTCTGGGGCAGAACTTCAGCTTATTCTGCTTGTTTGACCTCTGCTTACTGTCTGAGTGCTGATTTGAGTCCGGGAAGACCCTAGTTTACTTTATCATGAAGACTAGACAATCAGAATGAAATTTTGTCCAGTATATAATTTTGAGGACTAAAGCCTGACTTACAGGGGTCTCCTATATTGCATCAGTATTGCATTTTATGTAGTCATCATTCCATCACACCCATGTCTTTCAAAGTTTGATGTTTCTGGCATAACCTTGAGGTTGATAGTCCCATATGTTACAAGATCACAAGTCCCATTAGCTACCCAGGCTATTCTGGCAATCTCATCTTAGCAAAATACAAGAAATTGTTTCAAAAACAGTTTTGTAAAAGTTGATCTTTTTCCATAAAATGTGTGGTATCAACAATCATCTTTCTTTTCAATGGAAGTATGTTGTGTTAAAGACTTCCCATTTGAGAGGTAATCAGATACCAACCTGAGAACTAGGGAAGTACTTCAGGTAGATTGTGCTTCTTTGAATTAAATAAAAAGAAAGTCTAACAGAAATGTCTCCAAAGTCGACATATTCAAAGTGGAAGCCTCTGCATCCAGTGATGAAGCAAGAGGCTTCTGCCCAGCAATTGCTGTTGAAGCATATGCTGCAAAAAAGTTGAGATAAATGCCTAAATATTTTACTGCCATCAAATCTGTCATCAATTACAGACATAACAGCAGTGATGGAAAATTAGATGAGCACTTAAAGTCCAAGTGTCCTGACTCTCTCTCTAACATATTACACAGTGACCATCTTTTGATTCCTTATTCATGCAGGAAAAGGCAGCAGAAATGACCTGCAAATTAGTTCTCATTGAAGAACACGGCTATAAAATCTTGAAAGATACAAAGGTGTTCCACAAAACTTAATCAATGTGGTTATAGAAGCAATGGCTAGACCAAACACCAATGTTTCATGCAACTTACAAATTAGACAAGTAAGCCCAGGTATTTTCTGATTTTTCAAAAAGATTGAGTTACGAGCTAAAACGGATGCAATCTAGGGCGTTCCCTGCAAGTCAGAATTTCCTGTACAAACATTATTGACCATATTTTTGGAAAAGTGCATAAAAACAGTTGATGTCTGCAGTAATTACAGTGTGTCAGAAAAATTAACATTTGAATTCCCCATATCCTGAATAAGAAAGCAGCACTAATCATACAGACCAAAGTACAGTTAAAATAAACACAGACCATCTAACAGGAAATGTTTCTTCTTCTAACTTTGAATTTTATGAAATTAATAGCTATTTGGATTTTATGTCTCAGCTAAAATATATTCATGTAGATGGATATATGAGCAATGATATTGGTCCTTCTAGGCCTGTAAATTTAGCTTCTCCATGACTGCAGTGATAATGAGTCCCAAGTTTAAAGGTGTCCTACCCTGCAGATCCAGAATTTGTCACTCTGAGATCCCTTTATCTGCAAAACTGTGAACAAATACAGGAGAGTATAAATTGCACTAAAACAAGTCAGGGCATATTAGCTGTTTGACTAACATCGAAGGATTTGCACTGTTCTTTGAGGCCCAAATTAGCTTCCTTAATTATTAATTACTTTGTAGATTTCAGAAAGGTTTGATATATTATCCAAGAGCAGTTTTGTTTTCTAAACAAAGGAAATCCCACTATACCAATATTCCAGAACAGGTTACTTATCGTTCAGAAACATCGTTGTCTTTAATAGCATTACCAGAGTGGCCCAGGAAATCCATCATTTAATAGAGCTGGGCTGCAGCAAAGCGGGGTGCTGAGCAGGGACTTCTGCTGCATCGGGTTCACTCACATAATGTTAAGGATTAAAACGTGTTGTGCATGAGGAGGTAGCAACTTCGGTCAGGAACACGATGTTGCTGCAGCAGGTTCCATCCTCACTTCATTTGGTTGAAAAGTTTTGTCTGAAAAGGTTTCCTGCTAGGAAATGCCCTTTTGAATTGAGCAGAGTGGTATGTAGGCACATAATGATTTTGTCAAATTATTCATGGTGAATCCTTTTTATAGCATCATTTCTGTTTTAATGTGCAACTGGAAATGATACAGGCCAAATGTTGTCAAAACAAAATTAAAAAAAAAAAAAAAAGAAATGTTCTTTTCATAATGAAACATTCTATTAAGGTCAAAATAAATATTTCTGGAATGTTTCAGTTCACAAATAGAGATGTGGTTTTCATTTTTCATCTGAATCCAAGATTACAAAAAAAAAAAAGATTTTAAAATCCCTGAGCCTTTTCTGGATAAAGTTGCTGCATTTCCACCAATGTTCTTTTTTCCATTACTTCAAACACTAGATCTGGTCAGCAGTAATCTGTTTTTTACAATAGGATCTCAAGTTCTGCTAGGATTTTCAGGGTGCTGCTATTGCACAAGCAATAAATAAAATGATAATAAAGAGATTTTATTTTTAGGGAATTGGGACCATAACTTCCTGAAAACTAGTAGACCAGATAATGTCTTTTTCCTCTCTCTCTTTTATGGCAGTCACTTGTTCTAAAAAAGTTATACAACTTTATTCCAAAATGGACTTTTAAAATCCATCACTTAATGCAATTTTGGAAAGTTAGCCCCTGTGCCATTTCCTTTCCTTCCTTCCTTTACCTTTCTCTTGAATCTGTCCCTGCATTTTAAATTAGTTACAAGAAATAAAGCGGAGAGGGGGGTTGAAATCGTTTCAGTGTGACAGGGTGCTGGGGCTTTTTTTTGCTTGCATGTGAGTCTAAATGAGGCTTTAGAAAATGATATGGTATCCCGTAAATGGATCTGCTATGGTCAGAGCCCATTAGGCAGTGGAGGAAGATTCCACAGGGACAGCTGAGACCAGACGTCTGAATCCCAGAGGACGGAGATCACTATTTACTTTGCTGTATGGAGAATTAATATATGTCTCCATCTTCCACCAGTGGCCCTGAACCAGTGAACATAAAGGAAGCAGAATGAGTGGGGGGAAAAAATGCATGTGTGCTTTTCCCTTCTTCCTTTGGTGTCGATTCATTTTCTCATTGAGTATTTGCACATTATTCTTTGCTTTCTCCCTGTAGGATTATTTTTTTCCTGACTTTGAGGCAATTCATCTGTCCTAGGAAGGTACCTAAAGATAATGAAGAGGCACATAATTTAGAAATCATGGCCATCTTTTACTTGGAAGATTAATTTTGGCCTTACAGTGTCAAGGTTGGTTAAACCAAGTCAGTAGCAACAAAAAGAAATAGCCAGAATTACAGACAGGAAACTAGCCTGGTGCAAACTGCACAAAATAAATGAGTCATGGAGTCATTTCACTATCTGCAAAATGATAGACTAATGATTATTAAAACAGAAATACTCCCTGGCTCATCTAGTTGAAGTTTAGATCTCTGAGTTTATCCTTTCATTTTCTTTCCTCTGCCTACTTTTTCCATAGAAAATTATGTCCTAGGGTCTGTCTCACAACATTCAGCAGCTGTCGACTTCTCATCTGCACTGCAAGTGTTTAGCTGAGATTTGGAAACTCAGTTCTCTAGCTCAAGTGCATTTTATGTATGTCACTTCCTAAAAGTAGTAATCTATTTTGAGGTAGGAGGAGTGTAAATTAGTTTTTACTGTGGTCATATAGTTTAAAAAAAAAAAACAAAACTATGTCTCTAGTAATGAATAGCAGGTTTGAGCAACTGTAGTCGGTCTTCCCAGTTTCACCATTTCACCAATTGCAATTTCTGTACAGTTGCTGTAACAGTGCTGGAGTAGATAAAGATAATGATCCATCCACTCGTTAATTTGAGGAGATGAAAAGACCCTGAGCGTGAGCTAAGCTTCCAGAAAATCTAGTTGCGAAAAATGGTTCCAAATCTTCATCATCATCATTTTCTGTCCTAAACTTCACTATAATGTCACTGTGTGTAGCTGTCTGAACACAGCTGTATTTACCTCATGCTTCAAACTGCAAGGATGTCTGGAAGCCAACTGCTGTGACTGTGTAAAGACAGCTTCTTACCCAGCATATCGATTATCCACAATAGATAGTACAGTTAGAATTCAGAAACAGGATAAAAATTAAGGAGAGCTATCAAGACTGATAGGCTTCTTTACTTCTGCAAGAACATATTTAAACAGGGTGTGTATGTGGAAATAAAGAACTCAGAAGTATGGAAATGCTGAATTTATGGGGTAGAAAACTAATCTGAAGTCTAGGATTTTTTTCTCTCCAAGCGATCTCTTCTCCGAAATCAGTCTGTTTGCTTTCATGATGCATGTGAAATATAAGAAATATACCCTGCATATCAAGTAAAGAATGAAAAGGTGATTCAGTCACTCGGACTATTCATACCTGTCTATCCTAGGCCTGTATCATGTCCCAAGTAAAGAAGAACAGAAACAATAAACCTATCGCTCCCTGAAACATTTCACAGCTGGATAAAACTCGTCTTCTGTGAGCTTTTGCTTTTCTGTCAGTAAATGGAGACAAGGCTCCAATCTCAACCCATTTTATTGTCATCAGCTGCTTCATACTTGTATTCTTCATCAACCTTGGTGTGTGTGTGTGTGGTATAAACCTGTAAATGGTAATGGATCGTGTTCCTTCATGACACACACAATCTCGCTGCACATACTGAGCCAACTTGCAACTGGAAATATCCTGAATATTAGTGCTTTCGTGTGGCTAATATTCTGAGCCCGCGGTATTTAACAGGGTGATTTTTTTTTTTCCAGGAGTTTGCCCAGCCTTAGACAAACAGTGCTGTTATCCAAGCAAGGACGGTTGGAGGTGTTAGTGGCTTACTTTACTGGCAAGTTGAGTGCCACCGGCATCTCCTTGCTCCAGCTCAAGATACTGCTTGGACCTCACAACTGCATCCGCTCCCTGCGAGCTGGGGGTCCCGCAGAGCTTGCTCGGGCTCTCGGGAAGCCAAGGCACATCTGCTGCCTCCTGTTAGCTCGTTTCTGAGCTTGTATCTTGTATTGACTTTGGTTTTCTTGTACAGGGCTACGGGTGCTAGTGAGTTTTGCAAGGAAGCAGCATTTTTGTTACCACACAGCTAAACGAGGCACGTGTGAGTGATGCCTCACACACCTCCCCCCTCTGCTGGGCTCATCCCTATATTTATTATGTCTGACACCAATGAGGCCTAGCTCTACAAGGGTGAAAAGCTTTGCATGAGAAAATAGGGTTTTCCTGAAGCTGAAGTTTCCTGCAGGTTTCAAAAATTGTTTCCACTGATTTCATTCTTTCAAGAATCAAACTGGAAAGCTTAAAATGGAAATGTGATGTATTTGAACAAGCTGTCAAGATAAAACACGGGGGTTCTTTCCATTTTTGTTTCAGTTTTTCATTTCATCTCAAGTAAGGACAGGTCTGTGCATAAGATTAAAATAGGAAAAGCATAGGATTACTCAGTTTGCTGCTGCTTCTTTGATTTTAGGAACCTCTCTCTTTCCACTTGCAGCATTTCAAAACAAACTTCTTTTAAGAAGATTTTAATAAAATTAGATATTCATATATGTTAATTAATCTGCTAGGAAAGTATATATTCAGGAATATATAGGAATCATTTGCTGGTTGAAAATAAGAGTTGCTATTATTTAGGTTTTTAAACAGTTCCCAAGGTCATGGAGTTTCTGATAACGTAATAGCCCAGCTTGTATCAGTTAACTTTTCCTCTGTAAGGTCTTTTGAAGATTCTGCTTACAGTGACAGAGCAGTAAAAGGACAATGTTTCTGCCACTAACAAATGGGACATGTAACTGGAACCCTCCCCTCTCCTTCCCAAATGCTCATCTGTGGTCGTTCCTGGCTCCTGCAAGCTGATGTGGCCAGTGCTCCATCAGCCTCCACCAACACGTCTACTCGCAGCAAAGCCTTCCAGAGATGACCCAGCAGCACATTTGCAGCTCATGCAGTGCACACAAAGCTGACTTTAGTCGATTCAATATGGGTCAAGTTGCAGCATGGCCTGTTCCTGCTGCGGCAAGAAGGCAGTGGCTGAAATACCCAGTCCAGGTGTGCACGGCTCTTAGCAGCCTGCTTGGCTAACCAAAACCCCGTGTTGTGCCTCCAGGCTGCAGCCCAGAGGAGCAGCCTTTGAAAGGCTGTGACAGTTCATGGCCCCATCATGAAAACTGTCACTGGAAGGTCAGCAGATGTGGTCTGTATTTACAGGAGACATGTGGAAGCTGCTTCTGGGTGGGAAACTGTGCAGCTGTCCATAGGGCAAAGCTAAATACACAAAACCTCGGTTTGTGGTTAAAGGCAAGCCACCTAAGAAGAGATGTCGTGTTTGCTACAGAAGAATGTGGCTGAAATGCTGGATGAAACAGTGTTACAGCAACGGCCACGTTCAGCTCACAACATGGTCCCATCCTGATTTACTCTGGTCTGAGAACTTGACCGGTCTTACAATCTGGGAAGACCTTTTAGACTCTTGGCCACAGAAACTGCTCCATGAGCTCAGTCAAGATGTCTTCATTTTTATTTTCTGAAAGAGTCCATTTTGCTTTCTATAAATCACTTGCAGTGAATGTAGGAGGCTGCAGAGTAATTTGGGGTTTTCAAGATTTCTTTTCCATGAGTTATCCCCCATCAGAGGCAGTTGGCTACAAGCAGAGATGCAGAGTCAGTGCGCAGGGAAGAAAACTGTGCCTTCTGTTTCTCTTTTCAGTGCATAAACCACACACGGCATAGCTGGCTTGGAAATGAAATAAGCCTGTAGTTCTCCAGCTGCACAGACTGTACTTTTTAGCATTCTGTTACGTAAAGAGCATGCAAATATATTAGCAAGAAAAAAGCTGAGTTTGCCCATTAAGGCATGTGATTAATGCAGTGCTGAAAGCTTGTTTAAAGGACTGTACATTGCAGCTCACTTGAGAAACAGAAAGAAGAACAAGAATACAAAAAGTGAGTTGACTGTTCTGGATATTAATGAATTCAGTGTGGCTGTAGAGGGCACTAAAGTTCTTCATGACTCCTCTAAAAGAAGAGAAAGCTAAGGGCTGCTTTTTACACTTTACTGTTAAAAAAATTAACCCTCTTTTAGGAGCAAGTGGGACCACATCAGACTCAAATATTACAGCTTCTCCCCTTTTAACCACTAATAACAGGTTGAACTAATTTCTGTTTTGATTTGGGGTTTCTTTCTTCCATTTCTAAGAAACGATGAGCTATGTGGAGCCCTCTCAGCACCGACTTCAGCAAGGGAGATATGGTCAGCCCAAAAAAATTGCATTTCTTCCAATAAGAAATATGCCCAAATTACTGAGAAATGGCAATTATCAGTCAGGTGGTTGTGGCAGAAACAGAGAGGGAACCATGGAGAGACTTGGTCACACTAGCATGAATCCTAAAAAGTTCAGCATGTCTCAAAACAACTTGCTTAGTTTCACTTGCTTAGTTTTTGCGTGTGTCTGAAATATCTGGGTTTGGCTAGAATAAAGTTAGTTTTTTCTTGTGGTATTTTCTGCCATCAGGAATTGGAAATTTCACAAGCAATCCTGTTCTGGTGAGTTCCCCAGCCTGATATATAGCTTAAGAGAGAAACTGCATGCTGAATTTAGAGTTTTAGTACTTCAGACAGGTCAAATTCTGCAAGAAATAAAGACCTGAAATATTCTCCTGCCATTTGTGATTGGTTTTCAGACTGTAGACTACTAACCTGAGCCCACTATTAAAGGAAAATCTATACCTTGAACTAGTATGAATTAAATATCTTAATTGCAGATTTCTCTGGATACCTCTATAGCTGATAGTACTCTACTGAAATCTGCACAGTCATCCATTTTTTTTCCATGATATTCTGCAAGCTTTGCATCCGACATGTATCAGAAAATTTAGCATGACCAAGAAATCTGTCTACTACCTAATTGCCTTACTATAGTTATAGTGGTATGGCTTTCTCTGTAGTTTCTTTTCTGGAATAAGTGTGTCTAAAAAAGAAAAAATAATAAAGTACAGTTTTGTCCATGGAAATCCTTTGATTTCCCTCAGCTGACATGGAGGCCATGCGCACCCAGCACAGCTCCTTGCTTATTCTCTCTGCAGAAGATGACATTTTCTTTTGCAAGGGCTGTGCCTTCCATTTCAGAAATGAATGAGGAAAAGAAACTTAAGACATCAAGATTTTAGGTGAAGTGTTTTAACTGGAAGTACTGCAAGTTATTAACCGTCCTAGAGTATTTGCGTCGTCTCTTTCTGAGTGCTCTGTGAACTATTTTCTGGTAACAAGGAGCTGGCTACTCTTGTGTCTCCTCCTTTAGAAATGGAGATGGACCAAAATGATGAGTTTTAGCTACAGCCACGGGACAAGTTTAAGTTGGGTTTATGGTTTAGACTCAATGGTAATATATTTGGCTTGAGACCATAGAAGGCATTTCAGATTTTGGTCCAAAGGAACTGTAAGAAATTGTACCTGTCGAACTGGGTAAATCTCGTGTTTATTGTGAACGGGACTGAGACTTAGAACAGACAGTGATTGCAATAGAAGCTCAGCTCTGTTTTGTCTTGGAACCTGATGATATTTGATTTCCAAGTTCCATTTTTAGTTCGTTTGTAAATACAGCCGACTGAGTGGGTGTGAAAAAATATTTGACAAGGTATTACGAAACATCCGTGAGCAGATTGCCAGGGGTTCGCGGGTTGCACGAGCATCTATCAGTCACGTAATACAGACACTAGCTCTGCCCCGTGCAATTCCCAGTCCATAGATAATGTATAGGCACTGATAACATGTATGACTCTTAAAAACTACGTCAGACAAGAACTGTTTTCCAACATTTAGTGATCAAGCGGGGCCAGCTAGCCCCTCTTGGCCAGACGGGTCTCACTGTCTTGTTTCTTTTCCTCCCCTGGCTGAATGCCCACTCTTTTCTGGCACGAATAACTGCACATGCAAACAGAGCATTTGGTCTCCTCAAACACATGTGACCTCCAAATTCACTTCCACAACATTTGTGTCATTATAGGTTAATGGGCGAATGAGCGGGATGGCATGAAAATAGAGATTACTCCAAAATTTCTCTTAAAGCAGCAATCTTTAGCACTTACATTTGAAAAGCAGCAAAATTACATGAGACACTTCGTGTCTCAGATGCAGTGAATTAATGGATAAGTCAGATATTTCGGAGTTAATGACTATCAGCCAGTTGGAAAAGGTAATTTAATATCCATTTCTAGTTTCAATAGGGTGCTGGTAACAAGACCCGGATGGTTTTATTTGCATTTACACTAAAAGACAAACCTTTTTAAAAAGCAATTGGAAAAGGAAAGCAAATTCTATTTTCAAATATAAAAAAAAAAAGAATTAAGAAAATGAAATCTTGAAATCAAATTCTCCCTAGGAACCACAGATACTCTTAGCTAACAAAAAATGATGTAGCTTAACTTATAAAAATAGTAAAACAGTAAAAAGGCACCACATGTTCCTCCTGGATTGCAAGCCAAACAATTGTTATTACGTTTAAATCATGTTCTGACATAATGCTATAGAAACCCTGGAAAAAAATGGAGCCCACATTGCCGAATTACGCTCCACTAAGAAAGCACTGTGTGTTTGGAGCTTAACGTCTCATTTGCTCAGGGACACTTTATTAGCCACTTTCATGAGAAAACAAAATATTCAGGATTTCTCCATTCTCAGTAATCAACCTGCATTGCATGAGAGCAAATGAGCTTAAAATAAATGACACCTCAGCTTGATAAACTCCGCCGCCCGTCGGCTTGAGGATTCAGCTGTTAGTCATCAGCGGCCTCGGCGGCTCCCGGCGTCGGCTGTGCCGAGGGCGATGCCAGATCCCGGACAGCCGCAGAATACTAATCGGCAGCTGTGGAGTTCTCTGTTTATTTTTTCTTTTGAAATAGCCATGCAAATAAGACACTGGCACAGAATGTCAGTGCCCCTGGAGCTTATATATGATATGCGAGATTCATTGCTTTCTTTTGCTTGTTCTTTTTTTTCCCCCTGCTCTCTCTTTTCTATTTCTTTCCTTCTTTTTGCATCGTTTCTTATCCATCCCTCCCCCTTCCTCTCTCCAAATTAAGACTAAAGTGCAGTTTGCCTGGTGGTAAATCTGTCAGTTATTAAAAGGCCCTAATTTTTCATAAGCGACTTCAAACTGCTCCTGGAAATTTAATGTCTAAAGTAGGCACAAGGCAGAGATGAACATAAATCCTAACACAGGAAGAGTCTCAGCTTCACGTATATCCATAGGACAAGGAAAAACTGTTTGCGATGCCTAACCAGGTAGCCTCGAGCTGGCTCAGCCAGTTTTCATGCACTGGTTTTCACTGCTTGCAGTTTTGCTGTATTCTGTCGGCTGCAAAAGCACAAAACTAGAACATTTTGTATCTAAAGCAAAACCACTTTGTACCTTATTATGGTTTAGGTCCTACACTCTGCATAAACTTATGTCTCTTTGAGACTAGCAGATGTCTGTGAACCTAGAAATCTTAATGTATTTAATTCCTTCACTCCTTTAAAATCACAAAGCTCATTTTCATCCCTTTAATGACTTGTATCTAAGGAGCTCTTGGGTAATGGCTTGATCGTTCATGCATCCTGAGAAGTCTGGTAAAGCCAACATCCAAAAGGAGAGGCTGACTGATTTGGCAATAGCATAAGAAAACTTCAGGAGGAAGAGCAGATTGGTCACTAATGAGAATGGGATCCTCTCTCTCATATGTTACCAACTATCCTTTCATTTGTAGTAGTGAAAGATGGTAATAAAACAAGACAGAACAAAAGTTTTCTATTAACTCATTCCACAGGTTTAATAATGAACAATCCCTGCTGCTGTCCCATGGTGCTGGGCATTATTTCTGCAGGGCAGTCACTAAATGTTAGTCACAGTGTCCGGGCCTTCCCCAGCTCCCTGGTGCCTTCTTGTCTTTCTTATTATCCTATGCTCAAAATGAATTCTTAGAGCGAGCAGAGACTGCAGGGCTAGGTTCTCTTCCTGCTGATTTTAAAAATTTTCAAGGTGTGAGCTCACTGAGATAATATAAATTCCCTCTTTTCACCATTTGGCTCCGTATATCCCTCTATTTAAGGAAGCAGCATTAAAAC
Organism: Tinamus guttatus; assembly: GCF_059628265.1. Classification (NCBI taxonomy): domain Eukaryota; kingdom Metazoa; phylum Chordata; class Aves; order Tinamiformes; family Tinamidae; genus Tinamus; species Tinamus guttatus. The sequence goes on along the minus strand of NW_028288579.1, from coordinate 698,663 downwards.
ACTAAGATACCTTTGAAAGTAAAAAGCAAATCTAGTCTCTACACAAAGTACTTCAGTCCCTAGAATCTCCCCCAGTCAAAAGGTATCAGTGTAACAGAGATACATAATTAACTAGATTAATCTTAACAAGTTCATGCATATGATAAAATTGTAAGATGAAACAGGTTTAATTTGATTCAATCACTTTCCCTGTGATCACAACTTATATGTATGGCGGGGGGAGGCACATGTATGATTGATTGATTTCCCTGTGATCACAACTTGTATGTATGGGGAGGAGGCACAAATAAGGTAGAAATATGGCAATCTTTTCCCTTCCAGAATCTTTTAGCTCATAGAGGTCTGGGTGGTCCATGAACATGAGGTGATTGGACAGGTATTAAAATGAATTGCATGAGCTTTTGCTATGGAGTCAGCGTGTCCCGAGCAAGGGGCGAATTGGATGGGCTGATGGAAAGGGCTGCAGCCAAAGGTTTGTGGCACAGCATGGAGTTCCAAAAATGTTGTAAGTCATAAATGAAGTGAATATTTCATTTTTGAAAGCATTCCTTTTCCTTGGAGAAGATCAGTCATTTTATCTGGATCTGGTATCCGTGTAAAAGTAACAATGCATTTTTATGGTGGAGAGCAAGGTGGCTTTTAGATGAAGACTTTGTGGCTTTGACTGTTGTCTGATATTTGCTATATGCCTTAAAAGAGTGAGTCTGAGGCTCCCCTCTCAAGAACAAGATCTTCTGCTGCATTGAAAATGTGAGAAACAACTGAAATCTGTTATCCAACAATGCGAAATGCACTTTACCACACATTTCTGGTGTGTAGCAAGGACTTAAGAACTCGGTGGGAATGCAGTATCCTGTGTCACAGGGGAAGACTTGGAGTAGAAGAGTAAATATGAGACTTCTTGTGAACAGAGCTGGAATGTGTTACTCTGCATCTCAGATGTGACTTCACTACATCTTAATCAGTCTCATCAGAAACGAAAGGAAAAGCCAGTTTCAGGTTTCAGTGGTTGCAGTACAAAGTATCTTCAAATATTGGATTTTAGCTTGCAAGCAACCAGAATGCATACCTAAATCAGAAGAGGGATTAGGTAACATATAATGCTTGCCTAAAATAAACCCAGTTTCAATTCCTTATTCCCTCACAGGCATGCTGGAGTGTGTCTTTATCACCCACAGTGTTGGGATTAATAGTTCAGGCACGGCATTATATTAACAGTTATTCAACTTCTGACCTATACCTGTCTTTCATCCACTTAACTGGGAAAATGCACAAAACAAGATCCTGTTTGTCTGTGCCCCTTCATATGGACATGTTATACTCGCTAAAGGCAGAATTTGTTTCCCCTGACGTTAGCTGTATAAAAGCAGGATATTGCCTCTAAGTTACTCGTGCCTCTCCTTTGGAGTGCGAGACACCACAGCAGCAAGATTTACATCCTCTTGTCGGGTCGGGTGAGGGCCTCTTTGGAGGGCATTTGGCCACCCATCCATGAAGATAATACTGAACACATATTGATTCTCAGCTATCCTGATAATGAGGCCATAGAGGTACCTTTTCTTTAGTTTCAGATATATTTATGCCCTGAATGGGTATCTTGGGTAAGGAGTCAGTATAGCTCCCTATTGCACTCAGTCTGCCTGAACCAGATTCCATTTTTTTTTCTCGACTCTTGTTTCCCAGGCCAGGTTCAGCTTTTGCTGCCTAATGCTGCCTCTTGGATCTTCTCAACGCGTTTTGAAGTAAACAAAGGATCAGCCTTTCCCGTAATCCCCACACATCATTGGCATCTTTGTATGTCTCTGCTGCAGAGCAGAACAAACACAAAGACTGCAGCTCCATGTACCCTCCGCACCGAGTCCCTTCAAGTGTAAAGTGAAAATGTTGGCAGGAGAATATGGGAAAGTTGGGCAGTTGCCTCTGCCCTACCTGGCTTGCAGATAAAAGAATTAGGTTGCCAACTCTGCTAGTCTTTTAAGCTTGACAAATCCACACACTGGACATTTGAATAGATATAAAAAGTTGAGGGAATATCGTCTCTAGAGCTACAAAGCTTTGTTTCTCATACGACTTCTCAAATTAATTCAGATAATCTTATAAAACTTCAGGCTTCTTTACTTTGGTAATTCATTGTACTGCTTTGTGAAACATTGATGCCTATTATTCTCTCATTTTCTATCCCATATTCTGAACTTTACTTGTTTTCTTTCCCATGTCCATGTGTTCTCAAGGAAACTGTTGTTGCTCACAAAAATACAGCAGACTGCAGTAGAAGGTAGAAGTTGCAATAATAAAATCTTTGGTGCTTTCTGTACAGTTCCCTGGTGCCAGCCCTGCACAGGTGGAAATGGGCCCCTCAGCATCCCACTTCTTTGCACATCAGAGGGGACCCCCTAAGTAAGAATGGTTGCAGACCATTTATTTTCTTAAATAGCAGAATACAAGAATCAGGTTGGTCATGCACAAGGTTAGAACTGATCAATCCTGTTTTCCACCCCAGGCTGCTGCAGGGGAAATCCAAATTCATTCCCATCCCAAGAGCCTATGAACCTTTCCAGTATTCTGGTGGCAAAGGGAAAGAAGAGATAAAACCCTCATGTACACTCACATATGAGAAGTCCTTGTGTCCTTCAGTCATTCTCTGAAGACTTTTTTATTATATAAATTCAGTTTTTGGATGTTTTTTGCTAATGAGTTTTGGTATTTAATAATTGCAAAGTTTAAATTGCAGAGGCAGCCACTAATCCACATTATTCAAAGACATTTCCAAAATTCTACTCTAAACATTCTTTGTGGTCCTTAACAAACAGAGGCAGTTCTCAATTGGCCCAGAAGTCACATTGCAAATATTTTCACAACACAAGGATGAGCAAAATGATCCTAGGGCCAGTTCAATTCATTACACAGACTTCCACCCATGTTTAATTTGGAGAGCCCCATTTGTTTTCCTGAACTGGCTTCTCATCCCTAAATGAAATTAGGACCCAGCCTAGTTGGACCATCGTGGATTTAAGAAAAATATACTTTAAATTAATTTCTATGTCTTCTTACTTTCCCCACTACTGAGACAGCAGTACCACCTTATTCAGATGATCCTCAGTACTGTGGGTAATGGAATATTAGTAGTAGATGATCCACTTGGTAGGGTGGTAGCTCTTGTTTTGGGAGCTGGGGAATCAGATTCCTACTTTTACACATATTGCATGAACAGGGACATATCACCTGCCCTCCTTTAACCATCTAGAATCAGCTAATGTTTTGCTAATGATTCATCACTTGTCACCTCTCATGGAGTGTGTCATGGTAAGGGCTGTGCGTGCTCTTAGATTTTTTTTTTTTTTTTTTTTTTTTTTTACGTCTTGCAAGAGGAAACTTTTAGGCACCTAGAATAGCCCTTATCCCCTTGGCACAGCTGTAAACCTCAGCACTGGGAAGAAAGCAGCCGGCGCAGCCGTGTATGTGAAGCAGTTGACTGAGGGACCCTCCAAACTTCCTGCAAAAACAACTCAGTTGATCCGCTGGCACACCAGGCCTTGATGGGTATTTAATAACCCTGACACCTTTGGGGACTCATCCATAAATTGCAAATAGAAAGATGCTTCCCCCACACCTATTTTTTTTCATGTCTCCTAATTTTAGTGGCACTGATGGATTGTCCAGGGCTAGGATGGCCTGCAGAGCTGCTAGGCATGTCCTCAAAATCAAAACAATTTAAGCTGTGTTCTGCAAGCCAGGCAAGATCTTGCCATGTGTCCAAGTGACTTTTTCTCCTTTCATGATTTTGTTTCACCAGCAGATCCCCATTGTGCAACACCCTCAGTCTGTGTTTTGGGCACTGGATCTTTGCCTGCTTCGATAGCAGATGGTACAAATATTTACCACATTGGTTCATGGGAATCACAGGAGATAGCTCAAGTCTGGCTTGCTCAGCAGAGGTCATATTTGTGATTATGCCTTAGGTAACTATTCAGCCCCAAGGATGTCCTAAATTTATAATACACTTTCTCCTTCCTTAGTCCCAAAGCTGCTGTGTAAATGATTTTTGCAGTTTCATTTATTTTTTTAACTTTGTGAGTGTAAATCAGCAAAAAAAGTGAGTAAGTCTTCATTCCTAGCCTAACTTAACACCTACTTTAATGATATTTGTAACATCTATTTTCATTTATTGTGAAAATATTTGGTCGTTATTGATGTCAGATACTTAGTAAAGTCTAATATAATAGACAAAACTACTCCTGTTAGGTGTATTGAAAAAAAAATAGCAGCCATGGTTCCGTTTATGTAAAGAGCTAAATGTTATATGGTGTGGACATTTATCCTATGTCTGGTAGTTTCAGGTTTTTATTCTTTATACTGAAGTATGGTAGCCACTAGTGTAGATTAGCTACAGGGAAAAAGCGGCCTCCGGATGTAATATAGGATGGCATTTTCTATGTTCACAATATCCTTAGAACCACGGAAAATGCAAGTCTATATTCTTAGCAGCCTTGAAATATTCTTTTTTGCACTTCTTGTTTTCACTGGTATCCAATTTTTCTTTGAATTCCTTATCCTGTTCTTTGAATTATATGGAAAGTAAATGATAATATTACATAAAACAAAAAAAAAAAAAAAAAAGGAAAAGATCTCTTTGGGAGCATTAAATTTTACTTTACCTCCCTAAAGATAAATTTGTCATGCATTGTGTCATATGTTAAAAGTTTATGTAGGTTTTTTTATAGTGACTGATAAAGTATAAATACTTTCTCAAAACTGAAAGACGAAACAAGCATCTTCACAATAATCAATTATTTTACCAAATCCACCTTTGTGTGTATGGATATTTGACATCTTTCAAAGATAATTTTGGAAATGAAGAACTTGATAATCTTTGTAAGCACTTGCTTACAACTGGGATCATCACAAGTCACATCTCAGAAAGGGGGGACAAATTTGAGGACTAAATACCATGTTAAAATTGTCACAGTTCTGTTTTTAATGGACCTTGAGTCTGAATCATGAGTTCTAACAATCCAAAAAGAAGCACAGTGTTGATTTAGAATCTCAAACTTTCCTTGGTAGGGAACATACACTGGATTATTTTTCTTCAAGAAATTCCTTTTTGAAAAATCTTGTCTTTTTCTATTTGATTTATAGTGTAACCAAATATTGAGTACAGTTTAATTCCTTTTTCAATTCATTTCAAAGTTCTAAGTTTCTTTCAGAGCAATTAGATTTAGATCTCTACCTTTAAAAGATCCTTTTTGCAAACTACCATATGACAAGGAATTGTTTTCTTGCTTTGAATTCTTTAAATTATTGTCTTGTAATAGAATTAAAAACTAGTCTAGAGATAGAAGTTTCCAACCTGAATATTGTTAAAATTGGGCAACTTCCTCAGAAATCAGAGGGCCTTCAACTATGTGTTTAATCAAATCCACTCCTTATTCTGCTAACACTTTGCAGATTCTTATTGTAACTGGTATTAATTTTTCTCCATTTGTGACCATCTATCTCCAAACAAAACTCTCTACCTTTCAGTGTAAACTGAAAAAAAAGTGAGTGAACCGCTCAGATTTAGTAAATGGACCTTGCTGCTTTTAAACCTCTCATAAAATCAAATATTATCTTAAGAAATCCTAATCAAATTAATCTTCAACTCCATCTTCCCTCTCTTCACCCTATGACTTCACCCTGAGCCTGCCTGAATATGACCTGAATCTCATTTACTACCCATTAGAAAAAAATGAGGTGAACTTCTAAAAAAAAATAACCTTTCAATTACTTTTTAAACTCCTAAAAGAGGACTCATTTTGACCATGACATCATTCACTGATGATTTTAGCACATGGGCCACATTCCCCAGTTGACCTAATTTATCTGAGGTAACACAGATAAGTAGACAATGAAATATGAAAAGTCTTTTGTAGTAAATGGTGGCTTTTAATTATTTTTCATATGTATCTCCAGGTCGATGCCACACCATACAAAGAACAGAAATGATGGGATGGGTGGGTAAGTAGCCAGATACCTGCACGTACAAAAATGAAGGCTAGCTGGGTACTAGAACAGGGACAAGCTGAGATTCATGTGCTCTAACTTGGATTAGACATCTAGAGAAATAGCCCTTCCAAAGAGCTATTCATCTCTCCTTTCTCAGACACCTATTATAGCATGAGATGAATCTCTCTCCAGAGAGAGCCATTTCTCTCCTCTAAGATAAAGAGTCTAGGATGACAAATGCCTAAATTTCAAATGTCTAAAGTTCATGAAGATGCATACCATCTCAAGCAAACAACAGAGCTATTAGGATGGATAGATGGATATTTAAGAAGCTGTACAATTCTCAGAAGGTACAGTATGTCTAAGCAGGATGTAGTTAGGATTAGGTTCAACATCAATCCAAAGGTTGTGTGAACATGTAAACTTAATCTGATACAGTTTTTCTATTTTTCATCAGAGGTCTTTCTGTGCGAGGCAAGGTTTTCCCATAGAATTTGTTCTCAAGCCTTTGCCCTGTGGCCTAACCCATTCCCAGATCTGCATCAGGGGAGAAGGAAATGGGAGCTCTTGGTCCCCGATTCAACTAGTGTGGTGGAGACAGGAGAGGGAAGAGACCAGGCCACAAGTCCTGCACTGTGTAATGAAATAAAACGGAGCCCCGACATTTGCGAGGGGGCGTACTCTTGGATGCTGTTTGATTTGTTTGTTTGTTTTCCAAAAAAGTCTCTTTAGGTGGCTCAAAATACTAATGTTTTAGAGCAGAGAGATGCAGCTTGAAAATTTGCTTTCACATCCTATTGGACTTGCCAACCAGCTGTTGGTAGAAAAGCCAACCTGGACCTTTTCCAGCACACCCATCAAAACTTGCTGGATGTTCTACAAGAACAACACATTAGCATCATTCAAATATAGAAATAATGCAGCACTTTGTCCTTTCAAACGGCATCTTTACTGAGTCATTTAAAAACTATCAACCTCACAACTGTCTTCTAGACCTTTAGAGCTGAGAGGAGCTTAGCCATTAGTTTCAATTGTGGTAGAATTAAATCCACATTGCGGTTTTTAAATAAGGCTCCCTTCATTTCCTTCTTCCCTCCCCTTGTCTTTGCAACCGTCTTTCCTTAACTAGGTCAGTCCTTTCCTAGCACAGGTAATCCAATCCCTCCCTTGCTTCCATGATATCCCACTTTCCAGGAGCCACTCTTGTCTTCCTGCTCCTATATATCAGGCTATTTATGAGACACTCAGCATCAACAGACTTAACATATGCGCTCATTCCAGGTAACGCTGCCAACCTGCTGCTCAAAGGAGCTGCTTGTACGTCTGTCCTCAACTCCCACCTCTGAAGTGGTTTGCTGCCATAGTCCTGACAGCCTGTCCTAGTGCATTAAGGTAGCCTTTAATATACCCCGGAGGAACTTCTTGTTTTGTTATTCTTCATGGATCTGCTTACTCATTTTCCATTCCTGCAAGATAGGTTTTAATGGGTTTGATACAGCACCAGGAAGGCCTCATTGGAGACATAATTAATGGATGCTCAGAATAGGAAAACTTTGACTTAGAAAATGCCATATATCAAGTGAACAGGACCAATTAAGGTAGCCAGGTTTTCAGCACAAGTAGCTTTAACATCATCAGGATTTCCTACTGAATGTACTGTTTGGAAAAGGAGAGTGGAATTGGGGGTGATGGCAGGGAGGGTGGAATTTGTTTTTCCATGGTGGAAAGTAATCTGCCACTCTTGGGAATGCTTTACCAACACCAACTGCAAAAACATCCATGTTGCCAGTTTACATTAGGGATAATATTGTGACTGCGTTTAAACTGGAAGAAACCACTCCATCAGTCAAAGGAGGATTTCAGGGGATATGACCTTGAGTAATGCTCTGGCTTAGCAAAAACTGTGGATTTGATCATTAATAATATTTTGCATGATTCTTTTATTTTATTTTATTTTATTCAAAGCAGACTTTGTCAGCCAAAGGAGTAAAACCCTCTCTCATGTTCCATCATTCTCCATTTTAGTGCAAGAGGAATCTCTGTGAAAATATCCTGTTTGCCAAAACTGAAAAGATAACATTCCTAAAAGTGAGACTGGATTCACCTAAGGTCCCTTCAAATTATAAGATGGTCAAATTTGCAGTCTCAGCAGCTTGGACAGCAAAACATAGCTAAGAAAGAAGGATTTTTTTCTCTCCTGGAAATGCCTTGTGAATCTGGCTGTGAAAGCCTTTCATAGCTAATCCTTCCCGTAGGTACAACCTGCCTGGCTGACAATAGCCGTGCTACTTGTAAGTCATGCAGCTTTTAGAGTTGTTGTTTTGAGGACTCCTGTGCAACTTGCAAAGAACCATTGCAGTTCTTTCTCATTTTTGCAGCTAACTGGGCTCATTAGATCAGTTTTAACCCCGGGAAGAGATGTGCTAACCTGCTGGGGCCAGGGGACTGGGAGGCTGGAGCCTCCTCCTGCCACCTCCCCAAAGGGTATCCCCCAGACCCCACAGGATAGCTCTGTTCTCACTACGTTTCAGCATCGTGGAGTTTACCCACACACAAATCTGCAAGTCACTGGGCTTTTGTCACTGCAGTCACTTAATCCCCTGCATTGCACGTTGCTATTTGGTACCTAAAGTATAACTCCAGCCTCTTGCTTCAAGGCCTCAGAGGAGAGATTCCTCTTTGTCGAGCAAATAACACCACTAAAAGTTGGATCTATAGGAGCTAATTTCCAAGGTGTTTCACTTTCAGCAAGAGAAACGAGCACACACGTGTCCAGGTTGACTCCATTGATGCTGTGATTCACCATAGCAGCACCAAAGTCCAGCTCAGCAGGGTAACTTATCAGTCCAGATTCAATGAAAGATTAGTCACTGTGGGAGTTTGGTTCCTCTATTATTCATGCCATTCTGCTACAGCCAGATTTATGTGTCAGGAAAAACATACAAACGGAATCCGATTTACTTGCAGAGGTTCCTGCACCATTTGATTTATATTTGGGTAAATAAAGACATATGTCTTGTAGGTATTAGTCTCTGGCTCTCTTTTTCTTCATGTGTCTATGTCCAGTTTATCAGCTTCCTTCTTTGCTGGACATTTATTTATAAGAGTTTGCAAGAAAGGCAATGCTAGATGAGGGGAATGCCTTTGATATGTTGAGATGTAACTTTTGGAATAGCTTTGTGCTTCTATCAACTTCTAACTGCTTATCTGAAAAGTACTGAGACTCCTGAAGCCACACTGTGGAGTGAGGGGAACAACCCTGTCTGTTTCTTGACCCATTCTTGTAAGACATATGGGAAATTAATTATCAAGGCAAGCATCCAGATAGGCTAAGTTTGACAATCTTGATGAAGAGGCCAAAAGATCTAACGAACTCGTAATTAACCACTGAACTATAAACCTGTAAATATTTGTCCTTTAATGCATGCAGAATGAATTCATTTAAATTCTGGAAAAAAAAACAAAAAGTTGGTTTGGTCTTGCAATACATCAGGCTGAAGGCCATTTTTTTAACTTGGTTTCCTCTCCTCTGGCCATTCAGGCCGAGGGGCAGACAATCCATGTGGTGGGACATGCGGTGGTTTGCGTGATGCCCAGCAAGAACACTGAATTCCTGCAACAAGGAACTTTGGAAAGCAGCTCATCACGTCCAAGAGGTGGATTGGATAGTAGGGACAAAAGAGCACTATCTGAAGCTGAAAATAAATATTGAAAGCACCACAGGTTTTGAAGCTGACCCAAACTCCTGCTTTCCAACATGAAACAACTATGCGTGTGTCCTGGCGGAAAGGACTTTCCCCAGGACAGGGGAAGTGAGCACGATGCCCTGACCTGCCATCCTGCCCCGTCTCATCCTGGGCGGCTGCTCCATTGCCCCGTGTGTAAGTTCCACAGCAAACTTCTGAAAATCCTCCCCAGGTCCCCTTTGATCTCCTACACATCAGTGTACCTTTACTGGCATAAGTGAGCACCCACGTGGCTCGAGGCCACCTGCATCCCATGGTGGCCAGCTCCAGTAGCACCAACGCTGCTGGAAAATCAACTCACTAATGTGAATGTTTATTTGGCCACTCTTGCTACCCACAGCTCCCTTTGCTGTTCGGTTCGACTAAACAGCTTGAGAAAATATTTATCGGAGAACTGTGGTAACAGATTTATTGAATCCCCAAAGCCTGAGGTCAGCTTTTTAACATCAGGAGTCTCTGCAAGTGAGGACAGCAGGGAACACCTCAGAAACAAGAGGCAACCCACGAGATCACTGATGTTGCTGTTAATTAATAGGAAGTCTGTGACCAATAAAACTTATGTAGAATAGAAGCTGGCAAGATCTCTTCCTTCTTGAACAAGCCCTGGAATTTACCTGAAAGATGTGCATAGTTTCCACACAGCTGTTGAGTTTATGAGCATGCTGCGGGAGTTTGTTTAAATAGATTTGGGGCCTTTTTAATGTTTTTTAATTGGACCAAGATTTATAACGGTGCTTTTGTTTTAATCTGCCTTGACATTTTGATCAAATGCATTTCATTGGGATGCCACTTCCAAAAATAGCTCTGGATGAGGGGCAGGATTATGGGATGCATTAGTGACTGTAACTCATGAAGGGAATGATAACATGGGTTGATGCCTCATGGATTGGGCAAAAAATCATTCTCTTTGTACAGGAATCTGAAAGGATGAACTAAACACTGCCTGCTGCAGTAACAAATAGCATTTCGATGGCTCTGTTTTGCTCTCAAATACATATGTCCAAGTCCCAAGGACTTGGAGATGTATCTGCTCCCAGGCGTCAAATTTCATGCTGATATTTTAAAACAAGCTTGAGCTCTTGCATCAGAAGAGAGGATAGGCTCTAAAGGACCCAAGTTCTGCACTCCCTCCCATATGAAAAGACTAAAAAGCTTCATTTTTTGCATTATTCAAGTGGTCAGTAAATTTATGAAGATTCTGGGAAATTCGGGCAAGAGCCTGAACTTCTTTGGAATAGCAAAAACTGGGCAGTGGAAAGATGGAAACCTTCTTTTCTTTGACTAAGTGCTCCAATACCATAAACATTCCTCTGCAGAGCAGAGAAGGTGTTAGTCCACATTTAGGTTTGTGCTCTGGCTAGTTTTGTGTTGTAACAAGATCAGCTGTTTTAGAAACAAAGATCTGTGGCTTTGAAAGTCTTTGAGGTTTACAAATGACATGCTGTTGACAGGCTGTATACAATATGCCCACACTCTTTTGCTTGTTTGGTCTCCATTTGCTTACAGCATCATCTGTAGATTGCAGTATTTTTTTTTAAAGCAAACTAGCATTTTAAAAGGAGAGAGGCCATATCAAGAAATCTCATTGCCATAGTTAAAACACATGGAGATCTAATCAAAATAAAGGAAAGACGTTAAACTGTCATTTTCCAGGCAAGTTGTCCTCAAAGTCTGTGTAGAATGAACATCTACATTCGAAAGGGAATGCTCATTTGTGCACACTCAGTATTTGCCACTGTCATTTAGAGGAAGTCGTTGTATTCACACTGACAACCTCTCTGCAAGTGCCTTTCTGTGATAAATCTAATGAATAGTCTTGTGCTATTCCCTTCGTTTGTACCTGAGAAACTCATCTATTTCATGCTGCAAATCAAATCAAAACAAGCAAGCAAGCAAACTACTCTTGTCATCTTCTGCTTTTGATGAGAAGTACAGATTGGTATATTTGTTTCTTACTGTAAGAATTATTTTGTTGTTTGACAAATCAAATGCCTTCTCCTACACTTCTGCATAGTCCAGCTGTCACATACCCACCCAGCCTGTCACTTCATTGTTCATCATCTTAACTGCTTGAGAGAAATGTGTAGCTGGTTGGTGCCAATCACCATTGGCTCTCAAGATGTTCATCAAGCTGAAAGCTAATGGTTTTTAGCGATTTTCTGTTCTCTAACATTGGCTTCTGTAAGCTAGAGCCTCGGCTGGTAGAAAGCAACATTACTCTGTTATCTTCATTGCAACTATTCCAGAGAGGCATTTGTCCTCTGTGTTTCACACAAGGTTAAATTTATCTGTTCAGTGACTTTGGCAGCTCTGTGCTATTTTGTTAAAAAACAGCCCAGGCCATATGGAAAAATTTCCACAGCATGGAAAGCAGCTCAGAGACCATTATACTTCCACACCTGGGTCTCTTTCTCCCCTTTCACCTCAACCTCCTCATCTTATATCTATTCTAAAAGTTCAAATCCCTGAGTAGCTTCACATAGCCAAGGTGATGTGAAGAGAGAACATGTGTTGGATCTGCTCAGAAACTGTCTTGTGAAATGGCCTTGCTAGTCTAAGGTTGATGCCTGAGCAGCTCACTACTTTCTCCTGGCTGTTCAATGCCCTTTCCTCAGCAGAGATGACCCCTCAGAGGCAGCTACTCCATTTCTACACAGAGCACTCCACAGTGTGGGTCAACCACTGGATGATCGAGTAAAGGTGCAATGAGGAAAGGCAAGTTGAACAAAGTGGTCGGTGCATGGACAGTTCCGGCATCTAGAGGGCTGAGTGGTGAGAATGGAGAGGAGGGAAACGTGCAACCCTGCAACACCACAGCCCGGCTCACCCCGAGCTCTGCTGGGCTACAGCTGGGATGGAGAGCTGTCGAGGCAGGCGGAAGCGGGAGAAAGGATCCAGCCTCTTTTAGGAGACTCTGAGAGCTGCACATGAATCCCACATGGTGCTTTTGTTAAATTGATATCATATGTCTGCATCACTGATAAAGTCATAGTGAATCTTTCCCCTAAGTCCTGATAAGAAAGCAAAACATGAGCAGTTAGTACAGCACATTTCAACGCCTTGAGACATATGAATAAAACAATGTAGAGAGGGGTCAGATATTAGTCAGGGACTTGACTTTGGGAAGGAGTGAGGAAATTACTGCAATTTGCACATACATATTTGAGTTTGGGCAATGACTGGTATCAATTCTGCACATAGTTTTGTCATAGCTACTTTCAATGAGTGCAAGAATAGTCTGGCGAATTAGACAACTAGCAAAGAAATTAGTTATTTTTTAAACAAACCATACAAATATTAATTGAAAATTTGGATCCAACTTACTAAATATTCTTCTCAGAGATTAGCTATTTATCCTCAGAAATCAGAAGATTATATTTTCTGATTTCTGCATGAAATCAAAATAGTTCAAATTTTAATGTTAGAAGCTCACAAGAAACTAATTTTGGACAACGAGAAAGACAAAGACTATTTGCAGGAATTATCTGCTGAATAGTTTCTAATAGTGAGCACATTTAGAAAAATCAACATCTGCTCATGGGTAATTCATGAACAGAAACACAGGCAACTTCTTTAACATGAATTTCAGTATGAATTATTCACTGAGTTTAACTATTACGACATATATTCACTGTTGTTATTTGCCAAGCTCTAACAGAAGAGAATACATACACAGATACCAGAGATACTCATAAGCTATCAATCTCCTTCATTTCCCTTGCTAGCCCTAGGAATTCTGAAGAGGTGCTCACTTATGGACTCATCAGCTTCTCCCTTGGCTGGAACTTGTGTTTATGGCACCACTGTGGGCTCTTCTGAAAATTATTCCAGTCTCATAAATTCAACGTTATGAGTTGTCCCTGCAGTGGGATCAAGTACAATAGAAGGAGTGGGACTCTGCAGGAGAGTAACCACTTGTTTTACTACAAGTGTCCATGATAAATAACAAGAGTGACAAGGAGAAAACAGAAGTGTAAGAAATTATGTCAATTTACATTTTGGTGTTACAACAGCTGCCTGCCAAAGAAATTTTCTTAAATGAAGCTCCTTCACATAGACTTGGTCCTTCTTCATCATAGGCACTATCAGAGCCCTTCTGATTTATTTCATAGTCCATGAAAAATTGTAAACTACTCAATATCACTTTAGTGAGAACTCCTTGACAGTTAAGTTTATTTGCTAAGAAATCAAATACAAACCTTCTTCAGAAATCTATCCACACCCCCTTTCATCATCGGGTCTACCATGGTGGTAATTGGTACAGACCACCATCTCCAAAATAGGGACGACTGGACAACTGTTGACTGTTCCACTACCCAGAAGCCACCCTCCAAATATTGCAAGAGTTTTAACACTCACAATATTAAGAAAACTTCTGGACATGAAGATGTTGAAAAGTTACTGTGGGAACAGGATTATTTCTCACCTCTGTCTCTCACTTCCCAAACCGTCTGATGTCTCTGGGAGGAAGATGGACTTGTCCTGGTCAACTTCATCATTGTGGCTCCAAGACATGATGATGCTGATGGCATCGAAACACTGCTGTCTACTCACCCACCTCCTAGTACCACACACTCACACCAGCTCCATGTCCGTTTCCAGACTGGCCACTGAATGACGGGGGCAAGCAGCATAAACACAGCTGATCAAGTTGACCAAAATAGAAGAAAATACAGATTAGGTGTGCAGTGTCTGACAGGGAGCTGAAGCTAAAATCAACAACAGCAAAGCAGTGTGGCATCATTTGATGTCATGTGTATTTTCAGACCATGACCTCAACCTTTTCTAGCCATGACCGCTATATTGTCCACAACCACTCCAAAGTGCTACCAGCAAACTGGCAAGAACTTGCCTTCTGTCCTCCAGAGAGAGCTGGAATGAAACATTTCACTGAGCTAGTTTCTATCATCTGAAATGCCAAAAGAGAAGCAAGAGAAATATAAGGAAGTTGCAATGATAATACCAAAATAACCTGCTGTTCTTAGCACATGTTATAGTAATTATACCCTTCTACTTCCATCTCCAGATGTTCTGTGTTTGAAGAGAGATTCATGGTTACAAAATGAATCAGGAGGGAGATACAGAGAAAGGATGTGAGCCATGAGAATGATGTAAGTTTTTTTTTTAAAAAGATAAATAAAAGCAAAGAGACTGTTGAACTCTTTTGCAATGGAAGGAGTCAGTGCAAGGCTCCTGAAATCTCATATCACTCAGATGAGAAGATTACTTCAGTGCAGGAGGAAGAAAATCAATAGCATAGGAAGCAATTCAGGAGAGAGGCAAGCAGTAAAGTAACAAATCAAAGAGCTGTTAAAAAAAACACATGAAGAAGGTGTTTTCAGGCATTCTCTCTTAAAAAAAAAAAAAAAGGTAAAATACAGCTTTGACTCGTAGTGCCAGGATGCATGGTATGTGCCAGCTGCTATTAGAGGAATTAGTAAGAAATAGTGAGTGTGATCCATCAAATCCAACCAAAAAAAAAAAAAAGAGTAAATTTAGCTAGAATAATCTGTTCTACAATAAGATTTATGACTTAGAAGAAGGTAGAACTTTGGCTAACTCTCATGAATGTTTCATTTCCTCAAAATTCTCCTAAACTTTCATTTTAGGGGCAAATGTTGGCAAATGTTTTAGGAGAGGGAGTCTATGTAACATTTTAAATAACCTTTTCCTCAATACTTCCAGCAAAGTGGTTGAACTATTTTTGAAGGAGAGGAAAGTGAATACGTACACTTCGCCCACAAGAAGAAAAATGAAACCTTTGCCTTAGTTTTATGAGCAGTTCTGATGATCCCGTATATCTCTATTAGCAAAAGCAGTGCTTTGACTAGAAAACAGTCTCTACCAGCGGCAGGTGTCTTTGATTACTCCAGCATGATTTTCAGCACTTCTTATCCGCATTTTCAGAGCGTGGAAAGTTCAGCCTTTTACTCACCAGGAGGTCCTGAGTGTTGCAAGGAACATAAAGCTCTTGTGCTGGATAATGAATAGCTCACAGGACCACTGCTTTGTTCTTGTGGAAAAAAAAATAAAAATAAAAATAAAAAAAAGTGCACGCTGAGGTCCAGAGTTCAAGCTGAACCAAGGATACACTTGAGGGCAAGCTGGAGGGTTAGGGGCAAGAGGATTCACTTTGCCCCGTTTGCTACCAGGGTTTCTGTGCTGAGATGCACCTGCCTCTCTGGGTCCCTCCAGAGCTGTTCCCTGCCAGCAACTGCTGGAGTTTCCCGAGCCCTGGCCACACACACGGTCCTCCAAGTGCGTGTGGCTTGCGGGCCAGGCACCAGCTGGCTGCCAAACCCAGCTCAGGAGGAACAAAAGAGGATTTGGCTCGACGTGAGGAAGAGTTTCATAGCCAAAATCGGTCTGTTGGCGCCCCTTTGTACCTTGTAAAATGGAAAGCCTCGGCCCCTTGCCCCACGCAGCTCCATGATGGAATAGAAGCTAGAGGAAACGTCATGGTCTGGGGAGGAAGAGAGGCCCCTGCCAAACAGTGGAAACTGCAGAGACAAGGAGCTCTGGAAAAAAAATAGAAAAAACGGCTAGGATACCTAGCAGATTCTTCTTTTTTTTTTTTTTTCCTTTCTTTCTTTCTTTTTCAGTTGTTGGTAGATTGCATCTCTCTGTCCAAAAACCAGGCTCCTGCCTTACAATTATGCAGAAACTAAAGCTGACACTGCTAAATGTCACCGTGCACTTGAAATGCTCAGCAGGGGGTTGACTCAATGCTCATTGCTATGGCAAGGAGCTAAGAAACATTGGATGATAATATTTCACTCTCCTGGAAGGAACAAGGCTATAGAACAACGGGGAGCAGAGATGTTGCTGGAATAATGAGAAAAAATTATTTTTAACATGATACAGTATCTGTTAACAAATTATTATGCTCTTATCTGTTCCAGTCCTGTCTGTATTCTCCGCAGCCTAAAAGAAAGAAGGCACGAACGAAAGCAATGCCAAGGGACTTGATCATTTGCATTTCCTCTATTTACAGTGGCTAACATTGTATTACACAGGCTGTACCACCTACCTGCACTTCAGACCTCCCTGATATCTCATCAACTTTGCATGGAGATAAATTTTGGCAAGTTTCAGCCAGCTCAAGTTTATAGTCTCTTTCTACCTATGCCTCATTTTAATATATTATACCAACCACATAACAGCAAAGGAAACTATGAAAGCAGGATCCAGGAAATAGTGTAACTAATATGTGAATAAAAGAGAAAGCAGATGGGGAGGATGCTTTTCTGTGAACCACAGGAAGAAATTTGCTCCAAGGGCAGTATTCCCTTCTTCTCTACCTTGCTTACCATCTAACTGACTATAGTTAGTAGAGCCCAAGAATAAACCAGAACAACTTTTGGTGACTGTTCTCCTGTAACATTCATGTTATTCTAATGACAATGAATCATTTCCATTTGTGAGTGGGGTCAAGAGTTCTATTTTTGCAGAGTAGACATGGTCACTTATTTTAAATCAGAAAAGAAGCCACCAGACTGTAACGGAACAGCAAAAGAAACAAACTATTCCCTTATGGGAAGGTTTTTCATCAGTTGTGAAGCTTTTCATGGGCCTTCTAAATTGCCTTCCAGCACTTAGTAGAAAATTATCATCTCCTCATAAGTTTATAAATGAACATTCAAGGAAACTGATAGGAAAAAATAGTTTTTAAAATAGTTTACAAGGACAAGACATATATAGAGATACCACACAGCCAAGAAATGGCAGAGCATAAAGAACTTCTCAAGCCAAGTTTTCAATTTACAGTCTGGGATCAACAAAATCAAATTTAAGAGCTGGTACAAATATGGCTAATTTCAGAACTTCCGATAAAAATATGGAACAAATTCTAATGCATGAAAATACAAAAAATATACATATATATATAAAACTAGTTCTGTCGCTTTGACTTAGCTAGGTCAAATTTCTCCCCCATATTATCCAGCCACACACAGAACATTCTCCTAGGGCTGGGTTTGACACCTTGATCAGCAAATTGCTACATCTCCAACCAAAAAGAAGAAAAGTCACAAAAGGAGCATGGGATAGAAAGATAAACAAAGTGCAACCTAAATTTCTCAAGTCTTAAGTGGAAATCAATTTAGCTTTATACTTCAAATGTGCTATTTGAAAGCCAATGACAAGGAAAAAAAAGTAGATTTTTCAGGTTAGCCAATAATAGTCAGCCACCTGTTTCACTTGTTTTGAAGGTAGCATTAAACCTTGAACACACCTGTTTTCACTCAGCTCTTCACTAGTGTATGACATCTTGTAAAATCTGATGACTTGTTCAGTCATTTGCATCTTTCAGATAGACAGAGCTAGTTTATTTCTTTTGAATAGATTTTTACCTATTTTCTCTGATTAGTTTTGTAAAATTCAGATTAGAAACAGCCCTATCAAGTGCAGTGATGTTAACCTAGGTGAACATTCAACCTAGGTGAAATATATTAATATAAAATAAATATGTATAGAAAGGGAAAGAAGGAATCTATAAATCCAGTTTTATTTGCATCTGACTTCTAGTAAGCTAAACCTGTCTTACAGGATCAGTTGCTTGTATTAATCTTTCCTGTCCATGAACGATACTTTGTAATGATAAAGTGTTAAATTTAAGGATGAATCTAGAGTTAGCGAATATATTCAAATGAAATAAGAGATATTTTAGAGTGATACTCCAAGGAAATCACAGAGAATAGTCCTTAGGGTTGAATTTGCAGTAAGAGAAAAATCTGAAGATTTTGAAGAAAATCTTGTCAGATACAAATCTTGGTGTAAATTTGAGAAACAGGATGCCTTTAGGCAAGCACAAGTCTCTCCATCTATTTATCTATCATCTTTTTTCTCAAGACAACCTAAGGAATTAAGGCGTTGTATGTTAGTTTCTGACTAATTTTGATCACCTTTCATTATCACTTTTCTGTCCCAAATCACAGTGGGAAATGAACCTGGATATTGGCAAGATATTTGATTCTCTATTCTTTCCTTAAGCCCAAGCAAAATACTCTTATCCCTTTATTCACCATGATAGTCTTCTATATATCTGATGTAGTTTTCCTTTCCTATTTGTAGAGCTACTCAAGGATATTGGTTCTTCCATTTAACTGCAGGGGCCCTGGAACAATCTCTAATGTATTTAGGATGTGGTCATATTTTAGGATGTTTTAGAGTATAAAATCACACTTGAGGGCTATTTAAGTCCTTGAAAAAGCGCAATGGACACAGCTGTATGGCCTGCCAATCTCATAACTGTCCCTCCTGCTGGCCCTGGGAGACATCTGCGTTAGGGAATGGGTAGGAGGATTAGTCTGCCCACTGGGAGTTCACCTGTTTACCTAGGCTGTTATTTATTGAAGATCAAATTGACTAAAAGTCATTCCCGACGGAGAGCTGGCAAGGGATGACATTATGAGGAGACCAGAGTTTGTGTTTTATAGGTTCAGTTATCTATGATTTAAGGATCATTGCGATCTCCTTAAAATTCTTAGAGCTAGCCAAAAAAACTAAAATTAAAGGAAGGCTGTGCCTTGCATTAAATAATTTAGAAAACAAATGGGAATAGAATAGAGACATTATACTGTGGGACTAAACCACTTCTTTATTTCGACATTTATGAATTTCTTTGTCAAATATTTTTAGCTTGTTTTTGCCAGCTTGAGCGCACAGGGCAGGGAAAACTATTTGTGATGGCCAAAATATTCCTACAGATAACTTCTCTGTAACTTCTGCGATGGTTTGTGCTTTTGGTTTGGCCTCCGGCTGGAGAAGTAAGACCGGTCGGTTTGTAGATGAGGAAAACTGGTATTTACTTGATATCTAGAAATGTTGGTGTCCTGTGGTTAAAGGAAGACTTCTAGGTCTGAACATCTGACTTGAAATACCTTGATTTGCTAGATTAGAGGCTGAATGATGAAAAAATTCTTAATTTTTTTGAGGTCAATTATTTAAGACTGTTGCAAATTAGACTTTTTAAACTGCCTTTTCATTTTGGTATATATGCTTTCATGTACATATCTCTATATGAAAGCAAACCATCTTCTGTTAAAATATGTTACCTAAAAGAAACGGCTCAACAAACCTAAATACAACACCATCTTTGCAGTTGAAATGACAACCTAAATTATGAACACAGTCGCTTCAAAAGCAGACTAAAAATCTATTTTAGAAAAGCTTTTGGAGGCTACAGGGAACAATGTTTTAAAAGGCACTAGAGATGGAACTATTTAGCAGTAAAGGAACAGATTTAACGCAAGCAATTGCTATGTCTATTTTCAACAACTTCTATGATACAGGCAACAAATATTTTTAGATCATTGTTTTCTGCTCTCTGAAGGCAGCAACACCAAGCAAAAAATGATAACTTCATTGGATAAAAGTACCCCTGTAAAGCTGTATGTTCTCATAGAGTGAAGAATGTCATTTTTACAGAACAGTTTGGTGTACATGAACCTCCTGCCATTTGACAGGGGACACATCTATTTTCCTCATACTTTTGCTTTGTTTTATTTTAGCAGAGCATTTCTGACCTGCTGTTTATCCTCTCGGACAAATACAGGAAAAAGCCCACTTGCACCCCTCGACCTTTCTCCTCCACAACTGACAATTACCTTCCTCAGCCTAAAGGCATTGCTTTTTTTGGGAGTGCCTTATTTAGAACACATGATCAGCATTCAGTGCCTTCCAGTAGCCTCCGAGACCCACCAAGTATTTATTTACATTGTATAAAATTAGAGGAAATGAAGGGGTATGTGTTTGAACTAAAAGCAACAACCTAATTCTGCTTGTTATAAACTCCCATAATGGAAGGATTTCAGTCAATGTCAGCTTAGGGCATGAAGGGGAAAGAACAAAACTCCTGGGCATTTCTAACATAATGGAGCATGATGCCGTACAATAAAATACATTTAGCAGCTTTCTAAACCAAAATCAATTTATGTATTTGAAGTGATTTTACTGTTCCATCCTACGAACTCAGTTTGTGATCTCAGCTTCCTGTCTTATCAAAGGCATCAGCACAGAGGAATCCTGTACAAAATGAAAACAATCAAGAATTTGTTAGTAAACTGATGGATTAAAATGATAATTTGCATTTGGGTAGAAGCGGAAGGAATCCACTGCAAGCGAAATACATGAGTGGACATAGAAAAGACACTGACTCAAGCATAGTGTATGGCCAAATTATGAGCAAGGAAATTTTATGAATTTGCTGGTTTGCATTGGTACCTAAACTCATTCTCTACTTTTCTGAATGGAGGAAGAATACACTTATGCTCTCCTGACTTCACTTTGCATCTTGAAAGTGAATGCAAATGATACAACCACAGGAGAAAGTTGATTAAATCCAGATTTGGACTGTGGAAAAGGACCAAAAATTAATTACAGTATAATAGTGTAAAAGAAAGGGTTTTCTAGAGGAATTACAGACTCTAAAATGGGTCTTAGTGGAAAGGAAAAAATGTGGATGAAATTCCAGACATCCACAAGCAGTGTTGATGGTAATCTAGAACAGATCCTCACTGCTGGTGCCAAAGTTATTTTAAAAAACATTTATAGCTCATTGTCATTGGTACCAGCCCAAATTTGCCAGTGCCAAATTTAGCACTGGTGTCAGTGCTTTGCCATCATTGGCTTGGACATTCCCATCATCTACTTCTTAAAAATCCCTCAGGAAGTGACTGTACTTCCTGGAGCTACTGAATGTTTCACCAAAAACTTCTGAGAGTCCTGCAGAACTACTTATTGGAAAACCATTTCCATGCCACTGGGGTTCTTCTTCTCTATTTTATTCTTGGGAGAGGAAAATTACAAATTTCTCTTAAAAGTATCTATTTTTAGGAATAATATGTAAAAACAATGTGAAAAGTTGTCAAAAGTACTTAAATACAAGAATGAGCAGACTCAGATGAGGATTTCCAACCTCTCTCGTCTCTAAGGCTTGTTTCTATTGCAAGCCCTGTGTCCGGTGGTGTTAATAGTAGCTCAGCTGTTGCTGTTGACCATAGCACTTTTTTTTACAACCCAGCATGACACTAATTTCAAAACTAGTACGATATTGCAGGCTTGACATGTTATACATTCTGATTGGGATCCCCATCCCTGACCAGATCAAGGTGCTGCCAGCAGCAGTCCTGCGGCTTCCCTAATGAAAATTACAGGAGGTCACAGAAGACTTTAGTTCACTTTTTCTTTTTTTTTTCATTTTTAATGAAATAAAATAGCCCATATCAAGGTGGTCAGAAGGCTATATGCAACTGTCTCCTTTGAATAGGGCAGTTATCAGCCATTTTCAGAGGCTAGAATTTTCTCCCATGCTAAATTCATAGAAATGGGGAGAATTTTAAGCCTTCCCAGATCCTCCAGTTGATGGGGTTTACTTTGGCTTGCAGCAGCCTGCATATTCCACCAGCGTCGTTGCTTTGCTTGCTCTGGAGAGACAAAATTAGAGCACAGAAATGAAGCCCTCAGCTAGGTCTACTGAATTTAGCCATAAATGATGACATAGCCACATGATTTGTAGATGTGTATGTGTCTGTTCTTCAAAAAACACTCAGCTGAATCCTTGATCCTCTTTATGAACTCATGGTAGGACTCACAGGATTAACTTACGGAAACATTTGTCAGCTTGTCATTCGTCAGAAAGCTCTGAGCCCGGCTCATATCCTGTGGGCAGCTGTCTGGTGCTGGGTAGGTTATAAATGGAGATATTTGCTGGTATCTTCCATGTGTGTACTCTGTAACAAAAACAATTACAACAGCTTAAATGGGTATAATCACCACAAACCTTTAGGAATATAATTAGGGAATTTGGATGCTCCTGTTTTCATATGGGCAAACGGGATTCCCTTCAAACCATCTATCTTTTCATAGGCAGATGCTCAACATTCTCCAAAAGTCTGACCATTCAGCGATGTTAAAATACTTCTCCAAAGACCATGACTCTTTTCCTTTTGGAAATCAAAGAGCTTACAAGCATCTCCCAGATTTATTAGCTCCTGGAAGACTGGCCACCGAGTCTGCAGGAGCAAGTTCAAAATGTGAGTGTGATGGAGGGAACAGGTGGAAATGTTAGAAGCTAATATCAACTTCCAGCAAAGCAGGAGAAAAGAAGTTGACTTGTCTAGTGGCAGATAAAGACAGAAAGTGTTGTGTTACCTGGCATTCCTTGACAGGGAAAAGAGAGGGAGAAGTAACTGAAACCACAGGCAATAAACAAGGATGGCGATTTTAAAAAGTTATTTATTTGTAAACGTTTTACGCAAGCAAGAGGCATGTTCTGCTAATGACTAGGAATTTAAACAGTCCTTTAAAATAAAACAAATAAATACTGCAGTGCACCTTCAAGACTCCTCTGAAATGATTTATGGCAAACATATCAACGACATAAACCACTATTCAGTAGCTCAAGCAATGACTTGCATTCAAGGTCAAGTAAAGTCTCAGTAAAAACAAACAAATTTTCAGCAGTCTTTCCAGAGGGAGGAGCTGAAAACAACAGATCATATGTTTAGAAAAAACATTGGAAAATTATGAAAAAATGTCAACACAAATATTTGACCTCCATAAGAAACCGTTCTCTGGCTTTTCCTAAAGGGATGCTTGCGAAACATGCCTTCTCCATGGGGATACTTTGTAGGGCTGCAGTTTTCTTGGGTCTTATTCAGAAACCCTCAGGAAGTGACTGAAAACTGTGCGGTGATGTAACTGTCAAATTGACACAGGAACGAGTCTGTTGATATTAGCCGGGCTAATCATTCCGCTAATTGGACAGCCATTTGAGCCACAATGCAAAGACAGATCGGCTTTCACTTTAACTACTCACGCAAATGAGGTTTGACTCAAATGTAATACTTTATATCAACACACTGGATGACTGTAAAAATAATACCACATGTGCTGGTGCCTCTTTTTAATAAGTGTCTTCCTCAATTTTCCCTGCTGTATGGGGCACTTTAACATACACATAATTAAGGTTATTTAAGGGATATCAATTGAAAAATGCACCCACAGGAGGCTAAACATGAACGATAGAGCTTCCAGTAAAGCTCCCAGCAGTCAGCTGCCGTAATTTCATGCAGCACTTCTACAATATGCTACTCATTGCACTGGAGAAGGATAAACTGATGGTCTCTAGCTTTGCGCTTTCCGAGTCCTTTACATTAACACAAAATGGACTTAAAACACTGACTTTCTGGCTTGATAGCAAGTTATTCTGGGTTCATAGCAGATTAAAAAAAGAAAAAAGTAGAGAAAAGAGAAGCTTGATGCAGAAGGCTGGTGGTTGAGAAGTTCTCACCTTTCTGCTCAAGGTGGTGGAAGCAGCAGGATGAGGGATGGAGGCCCTGCTTGATCGTCAGCGATGGCTCTGAACTGAGACAGACACCCCTCTGCTTCACGCTTTCTATATGTCTTAGCTGAAAAGATTTGTCCTTGATTTTCCTACTCAGCTATAACAGTTAGAGACAGGGATTCAGAGTCCTAAGACAAAAGCATGTCCAAAAAATGCCACATAAAGACTGAAATAAGGGAAAGATAACTACCAAAAATAGACACAAAACTGTACTGAAGCAGACTTTCCCCCAACTTTCTCAGGAGGTGTCCCTATAGGGAAATTTGTTTCTGCCATCAGTACAGGAGATGCCATTGTAAAGCATTAACTCATGGATTAATCACACCAGGGATACTTGGAGCTCCTCCTCAAATTCCTTGACTTGTGCTCACCGATTACACAGATCCTAAGAGCTCCAGGATTAAAGCACGTTCAGTGCTCTGCAGCCTGCACTAAAGCAGACCAGTACATGAGCACCATCTACATGATATAATCATCATGCTCCCTGAAAGGCAGCGATTTTATTGCAATTGATATTTTCCATGTTCCTGC
The DNA here is from genome assembly GCF_059628265.1 of Tinamus guttatus. NCBI lineage: Eukaryota > Metazoa > Chordata > Aves > Tinamiformes > Tinamidae > Tinamus > Tinamus guttatus. Next base: position 674,057 of record NW_028288579.1, on the reverse strand, counting down.
TTTAGAGCTTTAATCTCAGCAAGGTTTCTGTTTACCATGCAGCCTGTAAATGCTTTTAGGGGTTATTTGCTAAAGATGAAAATCAAATGTTTGCTTTGTCCCAGATCAAAAACAGTCTGTAGAAAGTTCCACAAATCCAGTGACAAGGAATTGCTCTTCGAGCATATTGGCTAATATCAGAACCACATTAAGGGCAGCACAGAGCAGTTCCTCGAGTGCTAGCCAAGGAGAAGCGGCAGGACGAGGTCACCCACCTCCTGCTGAAATGTCACTTGATGGCTGAGGGAGGAAGCGAGGAGCCAGTCAAGCAGGAAAAAGATCTTCTGATTTACCAGAAATGTCTTGGGAATGCAGAGGAAGTTTCTGAGGGCACAGTAATACTGCAAAGGAAGAAAGCAATCCCCTTCCCCACATGGACGCAAGCCACTGGAGCTGCTGTGCAACGTGCTCCAGAGTGGAGGTGACAGGAAGATTCCTAGACTTCTCAAAAGTACTTTCAAGCCTTTAAAAATGTTTTTTTTTTAAAGCAAAAAACTTTTTTTTTGAAAAATACTATTTCTCCCCAGCTAAACTCTGATTCTAGAGCACACGATTCTCTATCGCTTTGATTTTAGCTACTTTTTTACACTTTAGGTCCTGTGAAATAACAGGTCAGTCACTGTTTGGTTAGAGACAGAACATTTCAGTTCAGCTGGAGACAATTTCTCATGACAGAGAAAAACACTCCCTGATATCTACCTGTCTAGCAGCACTTCCCTCTGCATTTAAGTCCTCCACTTCTCTAGAAAGTTGTCATAAAAATCATTATGTGCCCTGAACAGATGTGACCTTAAAATGCAGCTTCATGGTGAAAAGAAGAGGTGGGGAGTATAAAATAGCCTGTGGTGAAAATAACAGCAGGAAAACATTATAAAATCTGAGCCATAGCTGGCTGGTTTCCTTTTGATTATTGCTTTCTCTTTCAAGGACCTGTCCTTGAGAGTGCAGATATTTAAGGGTGATTTCATGAAGGCAATTTGAACACTCTGCTCTTGTAAAGAAACAAGGCTGCCATGTAGACCTGTAATAACCTGGCACTTGGAGAACATCCTCAGCACATGATTGAAACAGTCACGGAGGCGTCAGTGAAATACCAGTATTTGTGCTTCTCATTACAGTGCTAACACGGGACCCCGACTGCTTGGGGAGCTTTTCTTTTTGGTGGTTGATGTTAAAGGCTGTGCAAGCTCCTAGCAAGAGCCAAATAACAGTAACTCGTTCAGTGTAGCCCAGAGGATGCGTGGCAAGGCCGGCCATGAAACCCAGAGAAACCTGGATTCAGCCTCAAACCACGTTCCTTCAGGTAGGAAATGAGGAAACTCAGTACATAGAGATGGGCTGCCCTATGGGGAAGATTTCTTTTTCAAAGAAGGGTAAAAATACCTTGTCATGGTTAAAATACGAAACAGATGCCAAGTCAGTTTTAATGAAAGTTGGACTTGCATACAGCTTGAACCTCGTATACATAGGGCAGTGGCCACTTCCATGTCCAGCCACCCAGACAAGCTCGATTCCAGTTAAACTGGGAGGTTTGGATTCAAATATATCCTCCAGAGAGGATCTTCTGAATGGGGGAATGGATTGCAAAACGCCTCTGGTAATATTTGGATGAGGATATTGATTGTCCTACACTAGCATATATTTTAACTAAGATGTTCAAAATATAGTAACAAATGTGTTTAGATCCAAAATGCTGACCGTTAACTCAAATACAACAAAAAACATGATCCAGACCAAGTCCTGACTGAGATAAAATAGATCTGCATAACTACCCGTGGCCAGATATGGTCAGAAACACCCAGGGATTTTGCTAATAATTATGGCTAGCTGAAAATGATGGTGAATGAGCAGCAAGGAGAAAGGTGCCCGCAGGTCTGATGAGAGCAGAGAGCTGCCAGGGCTTTGCTGCAGGCTCTGCCCCTTGCAAAGCAGCCTGGATTTCCTTAAGGTCCCGCTGCTGCTATTTGTTTTACCTGGCGGGCAGAGCCAGGCATTAGCTGACGTATGGTGTGTTAGCGCTCGCTTATGAGCTGCTATGTGGCTGCAGGAACGGCCTGGTTGAATTGTTGGGTTTTACAATTTTCAATAGCTGTCAGGGAATCCAGACTGAGTGCGTGTGTGTGCAGGGCAGCCACAAGAAGAGACTTTTCATGCAATAAGCAGAACGAAAATCATGTATGCGTATTATTACACCTGTTTTCCCACACTGAATCTTGTAAATGCCCAGGGAGGAGAAGCAATTTTCTCCAAGATTTCTTTTTGTTTTGTTTTGAATTTTCCTCTTGAGCTCCCTGGTAGATTAAATACCACGGAGCTGTGCCTGAGGAGGGTTTGGCATAGCCCTTCCACACCTATCTCTGCAAAAAGTTTCAACTCCTACACAGCTACGACAATTCTGGTCTGGTGAGATAAACAGATATTGGATTAAATTCCTTCCTCTTTTAGCAGCACTGCAGAAATCATTCCTGTTTGGTGGGTTGTCTTTTTCTTTTTTCCCCCTATTTCATCATCTGACACTACTTCACTTTCTAAGCAACACCATCAGCTGCATTATCAGATTTCTCTCGTTTGGGTAATAGTAGAATTAGCAAAGAACTTCCTGTGCAAGGAGACAACGAGCCACTCTTGCAGCCAAGGGTTTTGCACCTGTGTGTATTCTGTATGGATGGCAAAACAAAGATTGAGAATTAAAGCAGCACTTTAGACAGGAGCTCTGCAATACCTGGATTCAGCAGACATAAATTTTGGATTAAACTATTCATCCAGTGGATTAACTGGGTTCTGCCACTGTTCACAAGCTGCTGCGTAACAGCGTTGGCCACTATTTTCATTCCTGAAGCACGCAGAGCATCACGCAAAGGCAGGATCTCAAGCATCAGTCTGTCTGCTTAGTACTTTCCTGTAGGTTTCCTTGCTTCAGCAAAATTGCTCATTCCTGGTCCCAGGTGAATCCTTCCCAAGTATTTAATGTGTAAGCGAGAGAGCCCTCGACTCATCTAGGGGTAACACACCAAGCGAACACAGGGCAAGGTTTAGCACGCAGCGGGGCACTTCCCTCTATCAGGCGGGAGCAGAGGGGGTTGTGTTGTTGTACCACAGTCACTGGGGGAATATTGTTTTGTTTTTGGAAGAGATTGCTAAAACAGATGTTGAATGTGAGACGGCGTTTTTAAAGCATGCAGCAGGCAAGAAATATCTTGCAGAAGGAAACATGACCTCCAGTGAGCAATAGTGCCTTTAATCCAGAGCTTTGTGCGTTGCTATCTGCTTCTGACCGCTTTGAAAATCCCTTCCCTACTGCCCGGCCTCCCCTTGCCCCAGGAAGGCTCCACTCCGAACACTCCTTCCCGCTTCGGCCACTGCGGCCTCTCTCTCAAGCAGCTTCATCATTGCCCCGGCACCTCCATCTCCAATCTCAGCAGATGCTCACCAGAAACTTCCAATAACTTTGCAGTTATGTAAAAATTACAATAAAAAAAAATCTCAGATTTGATTTTGGTACTGAGCTTGCCAGTTCCACATTGTAGTTTCCTAATTCATCCACTCATGCTAAGATCACTATTTCTGCATGAACAGCAAGAACTACACCTAGATATCTAAAGTTTATAGCTGGGCCACTCAGTGGTGTGGAAATTTTGTGTCTCCTTTGCATGTTCCTTGTTTTAAAGCACATACCTGCAACCTGCTCTCACGGCACCCCAGCGATGTTCCAAGCAGACTGGAAGGTCTCAAGATACCACAGAGCCCAAACAAGTATTAAATTGCCCTCAGGATGTTCTCACGGTTGAATTATTGATGCAAATCAACAAGGTAAACGATTACTTACTATTGAGATGGGACTCCCCAGACAGTCCAGCCAAGACCCTCCTGGGAGGTTTATACCACGCAGGTAAATTTGAAAAGGCCTTTTGCTTCAGGGTGAATTTCACTCTATAAAAACACTTGCAAAAACAGTGGACGTGTAGAAGCTCCCAAAGCTGCTGCTCAGCCCCTGCTGCAGAATCATGGTCTTCCCAAAGAGGGCACTGATGCTCTACACATGAAGCAGAGGGAAAAGCTGAGAAATGCATCGGTGAGGCATAAATCTCTGTCGAGAAATCTGTCTTAGCACGTCTACCTCAGGAAAAGGGGAATTATTACACTTAATTAAAGTGTATTGACACCACATGTGGCCCCACCCCTCCCTTTTGGCTTTATTAAAGATAGCAAAACTGGAGGCTTATAAAGGTGGTGGTAGGTGTCTGTATTTCTAGGCAGTAACCATAGACTGCTTTGAAAAATATGAATGCAGCAATCACACTTTTTAACAAGACTATTTTTTAGCTCCAGGTAAGTTACATTTTCTAGTCAGTATTTCTGCTTTTTGGCTGCATTGGCAAAGGGGAATCAGTGAGGTACTGTTTTCTAGATTGCTATTAATGCTATTATAGCAATATGTGGACCATTTTTCACAATGTTTTTATTGATAGAAAGCATTCATTAAGCAGTTAGTTTTTGTGTGTTGTAGGTGGTTGTTTTTAAATAGTAGCACACAAAATAATGTTCTGCTTGAGTAGAGACTTCTGTCTAAAATTCATGAGAAATTCTCAGGAAAAACTCAACTGAAATATAGAGAGGCCTGATTAAATCTTGAACCCTGTGGCTAGATTCATCCCTCCCACTAAGGACTCCAAAATTAACAGCATAACTCCTTTAGGTTCCATATGTGGAGGAAGATATGGACTTTTAAAGGATGAGTATTCCTAAAATCTGATTTTTCTCTAGAAAGTTTCTAATTATTTGTTAGTGCCTAAAGGTAGGAATAATCTGAATTTAGCGACCAAATATATTTCAGATGTGTCTGGAGCTTTTCGTTGGAGTCTATTGGTTTAAGCACATATTAAGCTGAAATCAAAACCTACAGTCTCATTTCTTTGTTTAAACATTTAAATAAGCGACCTGTTCCCACTGAACAAAATCCCTTATCTTGTAGTGATTTTTTGAGAAGAAATAAAAAATTGAACATTTAAATTAGACCTTTGCATTGATATTTTAGTGTGCTCTTTCTCCTATTCCCCTCTGATTCTCAAACTGCTTCCTTTCAGGGGAGCCTCTTCCAGTCCTTTTTCCTTACTAGCAGTCTTGTTAAATCCTGAAATTTGCAGAAACCACTTTCCTCTCGTAGCTTCTTGCACTGGGGTACAGGAGAAGAGAATGAGCAACAAGTTTAACATTTTTCTTCCCTATGTTATAAAAATCATGGGTGGCAAAAGTGTCATTTTCTAAAATCTTGGAGTCATTTCCTAGTAAAGTTTGTCCGTGACTGGAAATTTCACATAAAACAGTGGCAAGGGTTAATATTATTCCTGCCATAACATTTTGTACAATTTCCCATGAGAGCTCTCAATGGTTTTCCACTGCCACTGGAAATAATGACTCTCAGCTGGAGTAAGTTGCACTAACACTTGATATTCCTGAGCCAACTGCTCTTTGAAATGAACTTGTGTTGCTTTTGCACACGCAAGAATAACATACAGCATCTACTCTTGGTCAGAGATTCTCACCAGAAGGCAGTATATCTGGTCAAGGTGTTCTTCAGTTGAGTTTCAAAATCACATGGAAAGTGGCAATAAATGATAAATTTGACTATCAAATCAGTGCATGCACTTGTATGAACTGAAGATCTGCTACCATCCTACCTGAGTTCTGCGGTGCTCTCTTTCCTCCATACCATTGCAGAACACAGATCATGATCATCAGAACTGTAGATATGAGGCAAATCCCAGTTGAAGTTTGGACTTCCATGACTCATACAGGCTCTGGTTTCTTTTACCTATCTGTTGAATTGGACAATAGTAATTCATTTTAAGGAAAACAAAGGCAAAATGTCTATGACTTTCAACTTTATCAAAATGAATATGGATCAAAACTCAAATATGAATTTTCTTCTGGGGATTTCGCTCTCCTAAGTACACACTGACAAATTAGCAGTTGCATAGTGTTGTTCAAAAGGTTTGCCACTCCAAATCACAGCTGATGTAAATATACCTGTGCTAGCATTTGCATCTGAAAAATAATTTAATAATCTGCTCATTATCAGAAAAAGGAATTTATTATGTGTGCTTTTAAGGTATATACAAGAGTTTGCAATAGCAAAATCAATGATCAAGTGTAGAAGTGAAGAGTTTCATACATATATGTGGAAGCTGAAAAATCCTTCCCTCACTATGAACTCAATATTGATTCCTGCTATTTCTTGATAAATATAGTCCGTAAGAATCATGCAAGGATAAAAATCTATCCTTTAATGCATATTTCCACTATGATAGTGAATTATACTGGAATCTGGCCCTTTTACTACAAGAGTACATTGCATAATCACAGGCAAAATATCCTTAATTCTATAAAGTTAGCTGTCTAAAGACCCTTTTCTACTTTATAGTCATGTGTAAAAATCCATCTCTTATTCTTTCTGTAAGCTACACATAAAAATAAAAGAGTATTCAGAATAAATTATTTGACTTCTAGGTGTATAGGAAAAGTCCATTATTATATTCTACAGATCCTTTGAGGATGATGTAAAGATAAAGGTTGCCAGAACAATACAGAGATGGAATTTCTGAAACTGAAATTCAAACCTTTCCGTTTAACTGATGTGATTTATTTATTTTTAGATGTTACTGCCAATGAGCTCACTGTACAATATGAGCTTAACAAGACTGTAATTTGAATTATGCAAAATATTATCAAATCATCTATGCCAGCACTTCATTGTCAACCTGGGAATGCAGGAGCTATGTAATTTCTAATAGAAATTATTGCTGTTCTACCAGAGGTTGCATGCATCTCTTCAACACTGCAACCGCTGCCAAGTTATCAAAGCTGGGAGTGGCATATCCAGAAACTGGAAGATTTCCAAGTCATGATCCCTTGCTCTTAAACAGTGGTAAGCCTGTGGCACTGCTGTGCTAGCATTGCTGGGTCAACATCACGCACTGAGCGTGTCCAGTATCAGGGTAGTACTAGGCATTTCACTCTTCCCAAGCTTGCCAAATTTTGCTGCAGAGGGGAAAAAAAAAGAAAAAGAATACCTTCAATATATTTAGAAAGTTAAAGTTTCAACATATTATTTGTTACTGATTCACGGATTTAATTGATGTTAAGGATTCCTGAGGATGAGACTTTATTTGGCTCGCCAAGCTTTGTTCAGGGTGCCTTACCTAGTCAGGTAAGGCAGAAAAGGGAGGTGTTTTTCTATGAGAGAAAATGAGGGCATCTCAGAAGGTTGCAGAACGACCAAGAGCTTTTTTTGTGAATTTATGCCTAGTTATGACAGGGGTTAAAATTATCAGGAAGCACTATCGCCATTTGGTGATGTCAGAGCTGCCCTTTGGGAGAGTGAGGTCACTAACGGAGTTGTTCAAGGAGATAAGAGTCTGTTAAAATAAACAGAAGTGCCATGTAATTACCCAACACTGCAGGAGGAGGATTAGACTGTTTGGAAGACCCTGTGTCTGCCTTACGCTTACTGTCACTTTCTTTTTAATCCTTGGGCAGAGGTGGAGGAGACAACTATGCGACCGAAATCAATAACCAGGGAGTTGGCACAGAAAAGCCAAGGAACCGGGCTCATTACTGAGCAGAGGTAGCTAGGAAGTTTTCCCAGACATTCAGGAAGGCTAATTCAGCAGAAGTGATGAATTTCATGACAATGGGTCATCCTTAAATCACAATTTCAAACACAAGATGGAGAAGTGTTGGCATGCCTCGAATTAAGTAGAGCAGTGCTCTGCAGCATTGCCCAAGCGGAGTGCGGAAGAATGCTAAACTGGGGGTTAAAATCCCTTTAACTCTGCTGGTTAAATCCACATAGGATATCTTAAGGCCACACTTCCAAGGATGACAACTGAACCTGTACTGATGAAAACTAACTCCATCACTGTAAGAAAATGCAAGCAATACTGTTGCCCGTTACATCAGGAGAAATCATCATAGCTCTGGCTTTTGACATTTCAGAAATCCAGACATTTTCAGACCGATAGTGCAAGGAAAGCCAGAGAAATATTTGGCAGGCTTGCTGGTCTCTGCATGGCACATGTCCAGATCAGAAACAGCAAGATCAAGATCCTGTAAGAGTTTCATGCTTTCGCCATTCTTTCCCTAGCAAGCACCACATACATTAGGCAGGGAGCTTGTATTTCCCTGAGTAACAGTTCCGAAGGAAATCATGAGAAATCCTGATGCAAATATTGGTTTTTTTTTTTTTTAAAGAAAATGGAAGAGATGACCAGAAAGTTCAGGCTGTCTTGGAGGCTTGTTTTAAAAGTTCCCATTGTATAAACAAGTCATCAGGTCTCAAACCACTTTAAAAAACTTGCAATTGAAAACACGCTTTTAGTGGTTTTGTGAGTGCAGAGACTTTTACCATCTATTAATATTCTGCTAGCTTTGGTTACTAAAAGTATCATCCTAGGCATGCTATTTTTGACACTCTATTTGGAACACAGCAAGAGCACTAGACAGGCACCGAAGATAGTTATACTCAGCATTTATGAAGTTTAAAGATCTCCCAGTAAGTACTGTAAAAGTGTGTAAATCCTAGGCATCTGGCCAAATTCCAATTTCAGTAATACATTATCCCAATATTCGTCCTGCAGTTTCAATTGGAAAACCATCCTGAAATGCTGTATGGTATTGGTAAATGCAGTAAAACAGCTTCCATATTTTACCCAGAATTTGGCTGTTCTTCTCTTTAAATGATTTTAAGTCACTCTGTTAGGAATTCTGAGATAAAAAAAGGGTTATATAAATATATTATCATTGTCATTAATTCTGGCACCATCCAAGACCACCAGTATTTAAAATCAATTAACAGTTCTTTTCCTATTATCATTGGCATTTTATTTTTATTCAGCTAGAGTAGGTCTCTCATAAAGTTTAAAAACAATCTATTTCTGGAAGTAATACAGCAGCAGTAAAGGAGGTCTACTGAATTCTCATCAGATTTTTACCAACGTAAGTTTTCTGGAAGTATTTTCTGGAAGTATGTAGAAATCTTGGACTGATATAAATGGTTAGAGCTCATCTAATAAAAATGAATTAACTCTGCTTATTTCACACCTTTAGCTCATCTGTCTTTCTTTTTATATTATCATTAAAATACATCAGAACTAGTAAAGTCTGTTCTAAGTCCAAAATTTTTAGAAACAGAAATAAAGTCCTTCCTAGGTTTTAGATCACAGAAGCCAAGTCAAGGTTGTATTTTAGCTGTTGCCAGATCTTTGACAGCAAAGGTAACACAGTACGGTTCTCTTCTGTGGCCACATACGTATGACGTGGCCCAGTGTCAAAAACCTATAAGTTTTGTCAAGAGACAGAATATGGCTAATCATAACAAACCAAATTACTGCTTGGGGAAACTTTGTAAAGTTGGTGTAGCATTGCCATGGAATATCACCAGTTTTGTCTGCTCTTAATGACTCTGATATCTCTGGAATTTGATCAACACTTTCAGTTTAGCCGCTTCATCAATCTGAACAAGCAATTCCACTAACAATACTTCATAGCAGAGCTTTGGGAGGAATTTTATTTCTCCAAACCTCTCTCTATGTATAAGTATCACCTGAATGGCACAGAATATGTAGATTTACTATTGCAATGCAACAAGGAGCGTCTAGAAGCAGCTGGAAATAATTCAGTAACACAGCACAGTGAAAAGGAGTTTAAAAACCACACGGTCTCAATGATATTTTCATAGTGCTCCAAGCAATTTACTTCCAGAAGTTAAATGGTTTCAAGACTATCCAGCTCAAAATTACATACACAGCATAAATGCCAACAGTGGTAAACTGCAGAGCATCACGCCAATGAACCAACAGCCAAGAGCCCTCGAGGAAATTACAAGGAGATTTATGAATGGCATTCTCGCAGCTCTGATGGATATCACCCAAAGTCCTCTCATATCTGTCAGGATCTATCTCATGTGTGTCTCACTACAGAAAATAATTTGCATTTTATGCCAATATTGCAAAAAACATCAGACTCGTTCAGCCCATAAAATGCCTGCCTTTGCTCTCCACCTTGCTGGTATCCAGAACATGAACGCATTTGTGTTAGGAAACGACGATTTCATATAGATTATACAGACGGAAGTTTGGAGTGTATTGAGTCCATGCAACTTTGTGACCCAGTATTTTTCATATAATGAAAAGTCCCTCCTTCAATAATAAATAACAAACGCCACAGAAGAGTCTGTGGCTTAGCTAGGGCATGCATTAATGCACAATGGGAATAAACAATCCTAATCAATTTTTTGTTTTGTATTTTTCTGCTGAGTTACTCAAGGACAAAAGCACATTTTTGGCTGCATGCATCACCTCCAAAGATCTTATTTAAGCTAAATAGATGGGATGATCTGCTGTATTTATAGTTTTCTCTATACTTCAACTTAAAGTGAGTGAGAGGTCACGTATTTGGCAGATGTGAGGGTTACTAGTCAAAGACTGAAGTTTATACACTGGAGTGATCTTGGATTGGAGAATGGAAGCAAAATCAGAATGGGCAATAAAGTAAAAGGCAAAAGCAAGCAAAAAGTTCTAGCATGAAAATGTTATCAAATCTAGAAATCTTAAGTTGAACAGTATGGAGATTTTACATGGGTCTGTACCAATTTCAATTTCAGACACTAGTGTTACATATTTATATGTTATGTAATATAATTTATATATTACATATTTCTGTATATAATCAATGTTATATATATCTACATATAAAGTAAAACCTCATGTTTTATTAGATCCCAGATCTCCTTCTAAAATTTCATGTCAAAGTCCCACTGAACTTCAGGCGTTATTGGAAGGAATTTCAGAGGATGTGGCTAACCTGGAGACACTAAGCCCTAGGGAAGGAGCAGATAGAGTCACAGAACTGCAGGCCTTACAGAGATAACTGAATTTGGGGTCAGAAGCATAGCAGCGAAGGAGGCCAGGAATTTATCCAAGAGGGATATACTACCAGAGACCAGGATGTGGAAGATAAAATGCACAATCATTTTATTTTCAGGGCAGAAGCAAAATCTGCAGGAGCACCTAGGAAGGCAGATGTGGTTTTAGAGAATAAAGCAATCTTGCCAGAATAATATGCTTCACCTTATTACTACAAAGTTTAACAAATGAGAAAAACGTGCAAAAAGGCAGATCATGCTATAATGAAAGACTTCTACTTATAAGAACCAGTATTTTAAAACTGAATAACTGAAGCCTCACAGAATTCAGGTGGAATGAAACTAGCTGATGCTTAGAGTGATTCTATTTATGAAGGAATCAAGACAGAATCTAAGGAGATTGTTTGCAGACATGAGCTGTCCTAAGGTTAGACATCTCTTCATTGATTAAAGTGAAAACCTTTTTGTCTAATCTCAGCAGCCAAAGCAAGAATCCAGAAGGTTTTGTTCCCTGGATATAGGAATTAATTCTTCCAATTGACCAAAAAGCTGAAAAGTGAAAAATAATAAAACTAAACTGAAAAGAGAATTAAGGTACTTTGCAGAATCTCCAATCTGGAACTGGTACACTAGAAGAAGGACCAGAAATCCAGGAAAAAAAAAAAGATTAAAAAAAAAACTTCTGTAGTTTGCCAAAAGAAAGATCAAGACTTGATTATATGACATTAACTTTTATGTAGGCTATAAAAGTCAGTGTGTGATGCTGATATACACTAAGGTTGTAGTAATAATCTTTTAGAAATTGATTTCCTTTATCGTTATATCAGCTATATTGGAACTAACGTAGCAAACATGTTCTGCAATCTTACTTAAAGGGAATAAATTATTAGAGAATATAGGCTTTCCCATCTAGCAGAGAAAGAAGTAAAAGCAGTTAATTAGATCCAAAATAAGGGTAAAAATAGGGCATGCACTTTCAACGGGGAGAAGGATTGACTTTTTACAGGAAGAGCCTGAGGAATCGGCAGATTCTCCCTCTCTTGAAGTCTCCTGATCTAATTTAAGCCCTGTCTTGGAAGACAGATGTTAGTTAAACACAACTTATTGGCCTCCTTACAAGAGCAAGTCTGTGAAATTCTGTGGCCTTAAAAATCAAGGTGAGGAGATTCCCTGTCCACACACCAGCACAACAACTGTGGATTCCTCCCGCATCGAAGCTGGAAATGTTCTTTGACACGTAATAAATACGACTGCAAATCACGGGGAATGTGTCGCCGCAGAAAGCTGCTGCCGAAACTGCCTCGCTGGCCGCAACAGCAGCTGCAGCGCTTTGCCATGGATCTTTCAGTAATCATTAGCGTGATGAAGAAGGATGCGAGGTATTTTGGACAGCGGGAAATAGCCACAGACACGTATTTTTTTCTTTTTTTTTTCTTTCTTTCTTTTTTTTAATAACAAGCTTGACAAAATATATTAGCTGGAGGTAAAATTTCATTGACTCTTTGCTCGGTCATAGACTGTCCAATCTCCAAACATGCGCATGCACTTTTGAAACCACCTCTAGTGTTTTTTATAAGCTGCAATTATTTTTGTAGGGTTTTTAAACAAGTCCTCTATGGGTTTTTGGTATTTTCCAAGGCTGTCTCAAATGGTTCTGTTTTAAAATACAATCTGGGCAGACTGTGAGACAAGGGCTGGATCTCCGGCCCGTACCAGGGCCGTGGTGGAGCCGGGTCAGTGGGACCGGCGGGGATAGACTCGTGTTTCTTGGCGGAGAACTTGGCTCAATGTCAAAAGCAACAGGATGCAAAGAAAGCAAAGAATAGAAATTGCAAGATGGACCGACCTCAGCAAACACTGGCAAGTGAAGGGAACCACCTTGAACTGCCAAATAGGAAAAAAAAAAAAAAAAAAAAAAGAGGTAAACAAAAATTGGTTGTGGCTTATTTTAGACCCAAGAGCCTACAGCTAAATGACAGGTTGAGAACTAAATTCCTTCTCCTTGGGCTGCTTTGTTTGCATGAAGATGAACCTTCCCTACCTGCCACATCCCCAGCACGGCAGGATCCCGGCCACAGCGTCTGGCAAGGGGCCACCTCCGGGTGACCCAGCCAGGCCAGCACCCTGGGGACACGGCCGCTTCAAGCCTGCAATTCTACCCTACAGATGGGTACAGCAAAGTTAAATCCTCGGAATAAGTTAAAAACTCACAATTTTGGTGCTTCCGCTGCTGCATCAGACCTCAGGGATCCAACTGTGGCCCTGAGCTCCAGCTGCACCAGGATGAGACGGAGAAGTGTTGGTGTCCAACTGCATCCATGTTCCAGGGGAGCCTGCAAAACTTCAGAATTTCTCTTCATTTTTACACTGATTTAAAAGGGAGAATCTAGAATTTTCCTGCCAACTTCTCATTTGGAGAAGGAAAGGGATGGCTTTCCAGAGGTGATTGACAGGTACAAAAGCATAGTCTCAGCTGTCAAATAAACTGCTGATTATTTTACTCCTTCTTCCAAGGCTTTGAACATCCCATTTAACTTGCAGGAAATCAAAAAAAATAGTCTACCCCAAAAGAGGCAGATCCAGGATGTTACTGTAAGGTCAGATTTTGCCGCAGAAATCTCCTGGAACACAATTATTTTGCTAAAATATTTTTGCTAAATATCTTCAATTGTGTATTTAATTAAATATCTTCATCTATTTTTAATTAAATATCTGTAATTACAAATTAGAGTTTAATGAGACTGAAGAATGGAGAGGAGGTTCCTTTGGCTCTCAGGCAATACTTTCAACCACTGGAGCTTGCTACTATTTCTGAAAAGCAGAGTCATCCATGAGCAACTTTAATGATATTTGTGGATACTGACTTCTGCCCTTAACTATTTCTCAATATTAGATGGTCATAGAAGCCAGCACTTCAATCACGTGTGTACAAACACAGTCAGTCTCATCCAGTTTTAAGATTTAAGTTGATTTCCACGTAAAACAAACAAAAGAAGTTAAAATCACTGACAACTTCCAGGCACTATTTCCTTTTCTATTGGAACCCCGGAGCTTCCCCCATGGCTTATCAGACATGCAAACAATAACAGGATAATTCTTGAAGTCCAGTCATGTATTTAGACTAGAAGAAAAAGGTAATAGATTTTTTATTTTACAGAAGATTGGATTACAACCTCTCTGAAACTTGTTTGAAACTTCTCTAAATCTTCAGAGACAAGTTTAGACCTGATTAAAACCTCCTTTGCTTTGAACACAGTTACACTAGGGACCCATTTATAGCTCTTACGGTGGCAAAATTTGGCCAAAAAATTTTAAAATAAAAGCCTTTCCTGCTTCTGTTTGATATCAAAGATTATTAAGGTCAGATATTAAATGCAGCTATTGAGCTCTAACACGGGTTGAATAATCTATCAGGAAAGGCAAATGTTTGCTTTCACTGCCATATTTCATTTTACCTAACTTAGGCTTCAGTCCAGCAAAGTGTTTAGATGAGTGCTTAGCTTTAAGAAAATGGGAAACTTTATCAGTATTAAGAAAACTACCAGCCTGCTTATACTAAAGCACGTGCTTAAACCTCTTTTTAGACTGGACTCCCCAGGAAACATTAATGTACCTTTTATATCAACTTTGCTCATGACTGGACTTATTTCTTACAGTCTTTTTGTTTGTCCTCAGTTCTCTTCACGTTGCAGGTTGAGCATCCCTTGTCCTTGCACCCTACGTCGGAGCAAGGTGACTCTCCCCAGAAGGAACCACCACACTGTCCTTAGCAAGGTTCATCGTCTATGTGCGGAAAGTGGTTAAAATTGGTTATGAACAAATACAAGAGGTGGGGTCTGTTGGGATCAGAGAGGAGTCAAATCTTTAGTCCTCTATTTTGGGATTTTGTTTTTTTTTTTTTAATCCCTAGTGAAAAAGTTTCTCCGTGAATCCTATATGTACTAATTAAGTGAAAAACTTCTTTGCAAAGACTACTTTATAATTATAGGATTTGAGCTGTGGCATAAAAAATTTTAGATATATTTTTTAAAAGAAGCAGATTATTATATTTAGAGCAAAGTGACCCCCCACTTTCTCTCTCTCCCAGGATAGCCATGAAAACACCTTTGAAAATTATTTTTTTCCCATAAATATGGTTTCTTTCCCGGGTGAGAGTGCATTCAGGTGAATGTAATTACATCTTGCATTGAACAAGCCAAATATTTGATTTCATATTAATATGTTTTCTCTTGAGCTGGTGGTAAATGTGGCTTTGTGCACTAGATGCAAAATATTTTTAAGAGCTGTGCAAAAACAACATATATTTATATGTGTGTATATATATGCGTGTGCATATATATACATACATAAATGTAAATGCTTTCTATAGAAAGAGAGAGATACTATCTGAGAGATGGTATTGAGTGTGAGCATGTCTGGAGGAGTTCGGTGCAATGGGAAGAGTGCGCGACTGCATCAGGAAAAATGGCCAAGGATGCAAACTCCTCTCTGCCCACTTTGCCCAAGGATGGGGTGAGCACCCTTTGGCTGGCTGGACAGAAATTGGGGTGAAAAGACATCCTTTTGCAACTCAGTGCTTACGACAGGCAATGCAAAGCAATGGTGATATATTTAATTAAGAAACTTCATGCATGGGCTTGGCTCTCTAAGAAAGCTAAATAGCAGCAGTTTTGCAG
This sequence comes from Tinamus guttatus, assembly GCF_059628265.1. Lineage (NCBI taxonomy): Eukaryota > Metazoa > Chordata > Aves > Tinamiformes > Tinamidae > Tinamus > Tinamus guttatus. Next base: position 658,421 of record NW_028288579.1, on the reverse strand, counting down.
TCTTCTTCAGAAGTATGTTAGTGGTGTAATCTAAAAGGTTTATTGATGAATGTTCTGATTTTAAATAAAAACACATAAACCAATATATCCCATAACTTTCTTGATACAAAACAGTATTTCTTCTTGCACTACCTTCTTCTGGTATCAGATGACTGTGCTTACACAGGATTATTCTTTCAGATCAGCAGAGAGAGCAGCCAATCAGCACAGACCTATATCCCTCTGAAAGATGCTTCTATTTTTTATATAATTTTAAATACATTTTTGGAAATTTAATTTGAGGCTGTATGGTTTCCTGACAGACCAGCATTTTGTGATTTTTTTTTCTCTCTTGCATTTTCCCTTTCTGATGGGAAAAGAAATCTTCAGAATCCCCAAGTTGATTCTGATGATGATAAAAATGATGAAATCAGTCCTTCTTCACAGAATGTTGCAAGATTTTAAATTGCAATGACTGCTCAGACATTAAACTGTTCACAAAGACCAAAGAAACTAAGCCAGTAAAATCAGAATGAAAGACTGAGTCACAAGGCTCCATAACTTTTTTTCTTCTTTTCTCCTTAGTCATCAAAAAAGGTTCAATACATAATGTGAGGTTCAAGCCATGCTGTATTCTCAAATTCAGACATTGTCCAAATGGAACAAGACCTAATCTATGGAAAACTATTAGCAACTGAAAGAGGAAAGCGGTCATAATTATGTTGTGAAATTTGGATTTTAGAATAGCTTTAAACCAGGATATCTCTGGATTCACACTGCTACCTCCAAGCCACATCGGTAGATTCCTTCTCCAAAACTAATACTCTGCATTTTGAAATTATGTTGTACAAATCTCTTTTCTTTGTTTTTTCTTTTTACTTTTTTTTTTTTTTTGCCATTTTCACAGTTCATGATTCAATAGCAGCTTTAGCAACGGACGTATAATTAAATTTTCACTTTACAGCCATGATGCTTTGTTTATTTAACAAGCCTGATTAAGCAAGTAGTAGCCCACAACTTGGTATCACTCCAGCTGTTTCCAGCATCTCATTATGTTTATTGTAACAACCCACATCCAACCCACCAGGAGGAGCAGGGAGACTCCAGAGAAATACCATCCTTCAATTTAGTAGCCCCAATCAAAGAACATGCTGGTTTGTTTGAACTGAGGAAGGGAAAGCAGAGAAAAATAAACTGCAAACCAAAGTATGTTCCTACTTATGGTCCCTTCCCTTGGATTAAACTGGAGATCCAATGGAATTTTAAATCATAAACGAAAAAGATAAAAAAGCTTACCCAGTCTGACATGTTTTTGGGAGCGAGAATACCACCATCACAAACAACATCAGGCCCATAACGTGGTCTTTCTTGATCAGTTCTAAGTAGGGAAAGGAAAATTGGCACCGAAAATATAAAACAACAAATATAGTTCCCTTGGTGTAGAAGTTACACCTAGCAGGACATGTTCAGATAATTTCTTTTCCCCCATCCCACTCCCATTGCCACATCTGTCTAGAAGCAGAATGAAAAGTGCTGTGACCCTCCTGTGCTGCCCGGAGAGTGGAGGGAAAGGCAAAACAGGGAGAGGTTCTTGCGTCACAGAAAAGAAAAACCCCAAGAAAAAAGAAAACTTGTCTTAAAAAATTTAAAACCAGAGAAAGCCTTAAATTTTGGGGTGATCTAAACTCTCATCCATGTCCACAACATAGTTCTGTGCTACTAAGTTTTCATCAGAAAAAAACAGAGTAGAACTGGCAGCTCAAGGCCCTTCCTGGGCTATCAGGTGTTGGAGCAACAGCAATATACAACACCAAGATCCACACTTTCATTTCTAAGACTTGCATCTTTGCCCTTCTCCTGGGTTCCCCCCTCCCCTGCTTTTCTTTCATGGCCTATTAGTTTGTATTTGTCAAGTTTGAGAATGATTTCACCAAGTCTTCTTTTATTGCAGACTTGGTATATACCTATCTCCTTATTCCAGAGAAAATGGATGAATAGAACCTTTTTTTTTTTTTTCCTCATCTGTGACTTCTAAGTATTTTTACCAAAGATAACAGTAATAGCAAGGGCTTTGGGATGTTGGTGAAGTCCGCCTGTCTGCATTAAGGTTATCTCCTTCCAGAGAGCTGTTTTTGGATATCCTGAGTCCAGGATGGCCTATCATGTGAGGAGGAGCATGTGCCTTCCTCCTTCCCTGTGGCTTGATCCCCTAGACAAGTAATGCAGGAAATAGCGGGTCAGCATTAACAGTCACCTCCAGCTATCCTGGGGCACTGCCACTTCTTAAAGGACAGGGATCTTCTGCCCCTTGAAGACAGGAAACATCTCCATCCTTCCCACACACTCACAGTGTCTTCTCTGTACAGGTTTGAATCAAAGGTCATTAAAAAAATACATATCGATCAAAGCTCGTTGCCCTGAATCCCATTACTGGAGCAGTGGCACATCAGTGTTTAACTTCGAGAAGCCAAGAACTGGGTAAATACTTCTTTGGGCTTCAGTGGGAGAAAATAGCAGGGTTTGCTAAATTGTTATAGGGGAAAAGAGTTGTAATTATTAAACCGAATATGTAACTTGGCTAGCTTAAGTAAATAATTTCATGCCCAAAGTAGGCAGGATTTTTCTATATGTGTCTTTATCCCATTACAGCTTGTAAAGAGAGTGGAAGGAATGATAGCAGAAAGTCTATCTACAAAGAAACCTCTATATGATAGTATATAGATAGTGAGGGTATAGAATGATAGGCAGAACCAAGTTCCTTAAGCAAAACGATATGAAACGGATGGCAGGCAGCTCCAGCTGGATGCTCTGCGGCAGGAGCAGCAAACACAGGCAGCCCAGAGACGTGGGCAATGCCAGCAAAATTCACGGAGCGCAGGGAAAAGCCCTGGAGGAGAGCCAAACATATCTTGTTGAGGAAAAATAAATCTCTCTGCTGGATGTCATTCAGAGATACTGGTATTAAGCTGGTATTTCCCCAGGATGTTTGTAATCACAACTAGAGCCTGATGCAGCAGCAGCCACTGTTCATAGCTATAGGAAACAGAAGCCATGTTCAAGGATAAAAAGGATATCTTAAGACAATCCCCAGAATTGCCCTAAAAACAAAGCAGCAGCATTCACAATACTTATTCAGCTGTTTCATCCTCAAACCCCATCCAATCACTTTTCATCCTGACCAGGAATTCTGCAGGCTGCTCCCAGCTTCACCTTCATGGAGCAGCATTCACAGGGTAGCCTTATCCTAACACAATAAGCTTTATTAGGTTCACCTGCATTTTTCTCTTCTGCACCTGAAATAATTTAAATCCTATGCAAATATTCTTCTCCTGTGAAGATTTTTAATTCTTCTGCATGGTGCCCACCAACTGTTAGAAACATAGAGCAGTCACAAAGAACCCAGCAGTTCCCTGAGCTGCAGATGCAACCGTTCTGGCAGTTTTCCCTATAAGCTTGTCCTGGTTTTATATTCTGCCCGTGGCAGCGGGTATTGATCCCTGCCATCGCAAAGTGGATCTCCCAGCCAGCCCAGTGCATCATCTCTCGTGTTCCTCAACTGACTGAACTCAAGAACCCCTTCCAAAAGCAGAGAATCGGCACTGGCAACAAAATGGTCAATAGAGAGTATCAAAATGTAGCTGCCAAAACTGCCTGATCATGTTGACTGATTACTGGATTTTATAGAGCTAAGCACCTGAAGCTGTCTGGAAACCAACCTATGAGCTGTGGGTTTTCTGCAGACTTTTTCATCTATGCAAACAAGAATTTCTTTTTTTTTTCTCTCTTTAAATGTTAGCAGGATAAAATATCGGACTGTGCAAAATGACTGGCTGCTATATTTAACTCAGACAAACACATAACAAATCACTATTCTGCAGAAAGAAGGCACACCTCATAGGCTATATTTTTTTTTTCTTGAGACCTGGACGTAAGACCACAACCCTCTAAATAATCCTCCAGAAATAAACCAATGAAATGTTCACTCTGACAACAGACACAGTATTATACCTGCAGCTGGTAAATGTTTCCACAGTTCAACCACCTTTCCTTTTCGTTTCCAGTAAAAATTTGATCCCAAGGGAAAGAGTCAGCAGCTAGGATTTTAATTACTTTTCTGCAAAGTAGAATTGAGAGTAGCATTTTTTTTTAATGCTGCTAATGCATTCTGCTCTTATTTTCTTTCTTCAAGGACAGGACAGATGTTAGTTTACAGATGTTAGCTGGGTGCCCCATGAAGAACCACCCACTTTGTTCACGATATATCCTGATACCTCGTGAAACAGTCAGCTCAGTTGCTTTGGGACCAGAGTATGGACCAAGCATACGGACTAGAGCCCCTTGCTTGCCCAGACTCAGAGCTTAAGGGGCTCTAAAAGTGGTAACTACCGTAACTGTCAAACAAAATCCAGTATTGGACTCTGCAAGTGCCCCAAAGTCAGGATGCAGAGCCCCGTTGCATAGGAGACCAGCTTCAGAAGTTGTTTGGTTGTTTGCCTGTTTGTTTTAATCTAGAATAGTTCTCATTTACAGTGTAGTTTTGAGCCTTTATGCCTGTCCCAGTCGCAGCTTCAGACCTGAAGACATTCTTTTCTCCTATGAGAACTAGAAACTTGCTTTCAGATAAAGATAACATGTGTGTTTACTCAGCAAGGAGTAAAGAAAATATGTTTGCACGTGGAGGTATATAATATATATAGTTATGTATATAACGTACACATATAGATGTCTGTCTGTACACAAACACATACCAATGCACTCAACTCTAAATTCATGGTACTACAAGTGCTGAAGTTCTAAAGTCTAGTTTTGGTTTTTATGATATGTCCCCACACTGGCGCACCATAACCCATCTTCCTGTCGTCAGAACAACACAGAAACGTATGGTAAATGCATGAAATAAGGTTAAAAATCAAACATAGCTCCCGATGCCTCCCCATTCCCAGCTAATTCTGTTGCTGTATAAAGCTGTCGGGAACCCTTGTCTGAAAAGACACATTCATCTGAATCCAAAGTGATGGACAGGAAGAGTAGTTGTACAAGTGGAAAATTAATGTTTCCCATTTGGAGAAGTCCTTTCCACTTACCGCATTATTCTAAGAGGTTTCTCTGGTCAATCCTTGTCTCGTTTTCCTTGTAGACCATGTACAGAGTGCTCTTTTCCATCCAAGGAGTCCTGGGGAGGGCAAACAAAATGCCACAAACACTGGTGTGCTCCATCGCTGGGCTGGTTCTTTCTTTGGGAGTCTGATTGCTGAACAGATTATTCAGGAAGAGAAGTGGTGAATTAACAGGGAAATTAATTAGTGTGAGAGCCCCAGCCCCCCTTCAAATGACTTTGCCACAAATTCCACTTTTGCAGTATATCAGTATGTATCCAGCATCTCTCTCTGACACTTTACTGGACAATGGATTTTTTCTTCAGGGATCTCTGTGTATATGTATGTCATTTCCTATTTCTCTAAAGCTAAAAGCTTAGAAATATCTTAAACATAACCTGCTCTCTTTCTGTAATAACTGTGATTTATATTAATGCTGCTTTATAACTAGCAACCCTCTGCCCTATACTCATAAACCAGAACTGTGTTCCCAAATTTTGAAATGAGACTTTGGGATAATAAAGCTTGCAGTATTGCAGCCTTTCTCTGTACACTTACAACTCCTCATTCAACCTACAAATTATCGCTTAAAACTTTTGCTCCAAGATTTGAAAAGATCTTTTTCCACAGCTCATATTCTGATGCAGGTTGATATATGGAAGGGACATTCAGAAAACACAAACCTGATGATGGCTGACAGCCATACTGAAATGCATATATTACTATTAAAAAGAGGAGCATTATATTTTATATATATATACTTGGCATTGTTATAAATCTAGGCCCAAAGTTAGATTGAATAACAGTAGAAACAAGTTTCATGGGACCAAATATTTTCTGTTAAAATACATTGAATGTTGACATTAAGTTCCTTTGCAAAGTATTTTATTCATTGCATTTTAAAATGCATTTATTTTCCTGAAATAGTGGAAATAACTTGCAGACTCATAGTCAGTGAAATCTATGCGCACAGTTTGGCTTGGGTTGGATAGCAGTTGTCACTCAAATAAACTCCCAAGCTGATGTGTGCGTCAAACCCTCAAAGAGAAATGAATGCTGACAACCCGAAAATTGGAAAATATCCTTTTCCCCACTTAATGTATGCAGTCCGTAATAATAAAGTGCTCACTGCAGGGCCTAACTTGGAGTCCTTGGGGCTTCAGCAGTCCCTAAAGAGTCTAATGTTCAAGGAGATTTTTTCCAAATCGCAGAATTTCCCGTTAGCGCTGGAGGCGACGCGGCCATGTCCGAGGAGGCCCCAGGACACCGCGCGCTGGGACCCTGCGGCTCCCCGTCACCAGCAGCCCTCGTGCTCCAGGGCTGCGCCTGCTCTGCCACTGCTTCCTTTTAAATATTTTCAAATATTTTGTCAAATATTTCAAATATTTTGTCACAGGTTTTTTTTAATCCTTTTTTTTTGTCCTTTTGATATGAATAAGGTGGTGTCTTTAAGCAGCAATACTCCTGGGACCTGAGTTTGAAACTGGGAGTCCTGGTTGCCAAGTTTGGCTAAGGGTTGCTGTAGTCTTACTAATTTGGCTACCTGGTATTTATGTGCCAAAGCCCCATGCTGTGGTGAGCCTGATGTTCAAACACACTTTTGGGGTTTTTTTTTTGCAATTTTTTTTTTTGTCAGAGTGGAGAAATACTTAGCTTTAATGTACAAAGGCCATAATAAGAGTTAGTCTTATATCTAAGATTTCAAAAATAAATCCTCTCTTGCTTTACAGTGTCCTATCTCCTCAGAGTTTGCAGTGAGGGATATATAAAAATTTACACTGGCTGAAGATGTGTCGCACAATGTTCTAACACATCCAAATTCTGGCACATCTATAAGACCATAGCTATTTATCTGTCAAAGGTATCATTGCTTCTTTGCTCTGTGCCTTCTTCAGATTCCCCTGATCACTGTTCTCTTGCATTTCCATAGAATAGCTCCAGAAAGGAGCTCTGGAGAATGCTCGTCTTAATTCTCTGCTCTTGTGTCCTCTCTGGTCAAGAAACATTTTCACGTGTAGTGTATGGGATGCCTGAGATACCGCCTTGCTCATTACTTGCAGCTAATTATCATGCAAGTGATAACTGGGTGCGCGTTGGGGCCCATCTTCCTGCACTTCCCTTCTCCCTTCCCTGGGATGGCAGCACAGCGCCAAGGGAAGGGGATGTTTTTTCTGCAGGTTGGAAACCCTTGACATCGCAGGTATTTTTAATGAAATATTAATGCTCCTGTTTTTAATTGGTGTTTCAGCACAAGCTAAATTAAACCATTGGAAGAGAGATATTGTCCCATTAAGAACTGTAAAACCTTAAGCTCCTTCCTGAAGAGCAGCGGTGGGCAGTTAAAGTGACAATCAATTTAACCAGGCGCTATTGCTTTATAAGTCTCTGAAGTGTGAAGTCCCGGCATGCCTGATGTATTTCATTTTAATTTCCTTTTGGAAAACAGAGCTGTGGTTAGTAGGGAACCTCACGCGCACACACACGCGCGCGCGCGCGCAAGAAAAGCCTTAGGAGTGCAGGAAAAGAGGAAATTATTTAACCCTTTCCAAAAGCTATACAATTTCTTTACCTAAGTATAGAAAAATAAGCACAGATACTTTCTCGTTTAGTTCCTTCAGTCCCTGTGTAAAAATAAGCAATAGCCTTGCATAGCTAATCACTGTTAGGATCCCTGCTAATTTCTGCTACGAGTTCTGAGGAAAGCCTGGAAAACCTTTTCCTCGTTTCCCTTCACTTTAAGCAACTTCTAAATCAGTAGCTTGTGCCCTCTATAGGGGGAGAAGATAAGAATCAGGTAATTTCATCTGATTTCCCATTTCCAAGCTGTTTCTTTGACATCAGACCACACAGGTACATGGAGACTCGTTATCAGATGCAGCTTGCTGCTGTTCTCAGGTCAAGCCTGATGGTTAGAGGATGGCAGCACTCCCGAGGTGGAGCACAAACCAGCCAGGACATCAATCCGGGAGAGAAAAAGAGAAAAAATGTGCCCTACTTTAGCCCTGGACTGAGATTATTGCAAAGAGACTGACGAGTCAGAAGAGGCATGGAAACCTTCTCCAGGATCTTCCCTTACTCAAAACCAATAGCTCATGGAATTACTCAATACCATCAGGAGCATCCTACCATGGGCACGGAAAGCAACACAAAGGAGACTGGCTGGAAGTCATCACATATCCGAACTGTGACCCCCCGGCACAAGGACCTGCAGGAAGGCAAATCCTGCATAGGACCTCATTGGGTGCATTTATTTTTCATCTTACTGCTCTAAGCTATTATTTGTGACAGACTAAAACTGACTCTGTACAAAGTGACAGAAAACTCACGTACACTGCTGAGTCCCAGGAAGAAACATTTTTAAAACAGAAACCCCAAAATGAAAAATCCTGGTAACGTTTTATACATATCTATAGGGTTGTGGTTCCACTAAGAGCATCCATTAAGCCCTTAACGCCTTCAGTTTTAGGGAAAAACAGAAAGAGATGAGCTGACAACACAACCACAGGCTGTGCTCCCATCCTGGAGGTGCTGCTGTGTTTCGAGGACTCCTGCCGGCGTGTCCATGAAGGACAGCGCTGTTTATTTGTAGTAAACTGCAGTGCAGAAAGAAATGAAACCTGTATTTATTTTGCATATGTATATTGCCTTTGCTAGCATGAAAGGAAGGCTCTCTGTTTTTCCAGAGCAATCAAGGAGAAAATTTTAATGGTCTAAACATCTCCCCTTTCCTGGCTGACAGCAGCTTTTGAAGGCCTGGCTGGCTCCGTTAGACAAGGTGCCTTCTTGTCCCATCATTTCATGAAGCTGCAGAACAAGGTGGCTGGTCTCTACCATAGGAAACCCAGAGCAAGGGGCTCCCACGTGCTGCATTCGGTGCTGGTGCCCATCGCCAGGAGGACTGTGAAAGACTCCTTTGGATTCGGGAAGCTAAATGGGGTATATCGAGCTAAGTGGTTTAGAAACGCTGCATTCAGTTTTGGAGGAGGTGGTGGAAAGTGAGGAACTTAAGGAAGAAGGCTCGAAATGCAAAACCTGTGAAGTCTCACTTTTCAGGTATTAAAAAGCAAATAAAAACTTGCACGCTTAGAGAGCTCAGGTCTGACCACCTCCTGCAGAAGCCATAACGAAATCCAGGAGCTCGTCACCTAAGGATGCCTGTAAACAGCATCCCACAGAAATGTCTATCTGCTGCAGAAACTGTTACCCGGAGTTTTAGCTCTTCTCTGCCTCTCTAGCAGGACCACAGACCTGAAGGCTTTGCGTGGGAGAAGACAGATGTTCAAATTGTTATCTGGAGCTAGGAAGATACTGAGTTTAGGGGTAAAATTCAGAAGTTTGGGGCTACGGCTAGGAGCTTTCTAGTCGAGGCTGCTAACTCTCGAGCTTAAATATTGAAAAGAAGTATTTATGAATTTGTGATAGGGATTATAGTTTGGAAAGTCAGTTTGCGCAGTGGGGGAGGTCGCACTGCAAGGCAGACCCCCAAATGTGACCCTTCCGCAGACCCATCCTTGCAATCTCTTAGAAGTGCTCTTCTGCTGAGACTCTTTCCATTTCTTTTTTTCTTTTTTTCTTTTTTTCAGCGATGCAACAGCTTCTCCTGCTGTACTGTATCACTTTGGGGTCTGTTTGCCAGACTACAAAACAACGCGGGTATCTGAAAGCGGAAAATGATAAGAACTTAACAACTTTTTTTTTGCCGAGTTGGGCTCGCTCTGGTTCTTGCCCTACTTGAGCAATTTGTCTGTCTCCGATGTGTGCGCAGAGGATCTGTGTGGGCTTCAGCTGGGCTGCAGCAGCCGAGCTCTGCGCAGCGGGAAAACGCTGCCCGCGATACCGATGTCTCGGGGAGCATCCTGTCCCCATGGCAAGGCAGGAACAAAAAAAAGAAGTGTTAAGGCTTCCTAAATCCAGATGAAGTGGGGACAGAGTCGTGGGCAGGAAGTCAGGAGTTGGAGCCTGGTGAAGCCTATTAAGATGGAAAAAATGAAGTAATACAGCACAGTAGGCTATTCAGGTCTGCAGAGTGAAGGAGAAAGGCAAAAAGGACAGGGGGATTGAAATTCAGATGAAATTCAAGGGTCTCCACGCAGCAGCTGTAGATCATGTCTGGCAAAGCAAGTGTTTATTTGGACAATAATAGCCTTGAAGCCTCCTGATAAAACCATCTCCCCACACTTCAATCCATAATACTGCCAAAAGTTTCCTTAAGTATTCCCTTCTACTGGGACGTAAAGCAATCCGTGCGGCAGCGCCGGGGCTCGCGGGGAGCGGAAGGGGGGTATGAAAATGATTTCCCCTAAAGCAGGCAGGCAGGGGGGGAAAAGGGAGAAAGGAGGAAGGGTCAGTCTTTTGTTATTTTGGGGTTTTTTTTATCCACATCTTTAATTATTTCCTTGGAAAAACAAATTGAGCGCTGGATCCCGGGTTTCGGAGGAAACAACGGAGGAAGCCGGCTGTTTTCTGAAGGCCCTCGCGCGGCGGTGGCCGCTGTGCGCCTTTTGTCTCCCCGGTTTCCTGGACATGGATGCAGAGCGTGGCCCTTTCACAGTCCCGCCGCCGCCCTCCACTCCCTCCTGCCTCCGTGCACTCGATAGGAGAAAGGAACCAGCTGCAAAAAAGCCTTTTCATGTCTATCGCGCTCCTTGACCCCCCTTCAACACCTTCCCGTGCCCGCTGGGATTTCCAGGATTTCTAGTGTTACGTTATGGCGAGCACCTTCTTCTGCTGAGCTCGATGGGAGCTCGGCCCCAGAGTAACAGCTGGTGATTCGTTTTTAGCGACGTTTTTAAGGAGAAGAAAAGAATTCTGATCAACTTTCTCTTCCGCCGAGCAAGTCACCTCAGGTTTCATAAAACAAGGGAACACAAACTGGTAGGGAGTTTAAGATGTAAATGCATTAGAAGTTTGGCTTGAAAATTGAGTTCAGAATTCAAATATCGAAATTCATAAAGCATGAATTGCATGGGGATGAATATCAAGAGCAAATTCCACAGCTGCCTTGTAAAGTAACAGAAAGGAAGCAGGGCACCAGACCACTGCGAAGTGGCCCTGTCCTGTGATTTAACTTGTAAATTATTATGAGAAGAAAGGGCAGAAATTACACTTTTTGGAGAAGAAAGAAGAAAGACAAGTAATATTACAGTAAAGTTACAGACTTTCCTATGACTGCTACTGTCCTTCAGGGTTTTTTATTTTTATTTTCTTATCCCATAATAGGGATGTTCATGAAGAAAAAAATTCTGCCTCTCAAAGCATTTATTTGGGAAAAGGGCTAGTTTTGAATTAAAATCTCCAACAGTCTAGATTGCACTTTCTTCAGCAGCTTAATATAATTTGAATCTGGACAGTATTACTTGATACTCTAGTTTGATATCAAGAAAATCAAATATCCCGTTGTCCTCTACCAAGAGAACTAATCTCTATCTAGCAGTTGCATTATTGCTAGAAAGTAACTGTTCTGAAGACAAGGTGATCCGAAGAGCTTATTACTTCCTTAGCAATTCTCTCTGCTAATCACATTTACTGTGCCCTCCGACTTGTAGATTTAGGTTTAGATTTATTCGGCTTCCGGTGCTTTCCTTCTGCGAAGGTATTTTTACAGTGTTATCATGCTCCTTCTCAGCCTTCTCTGATAAACAGCTCTTTCTACGAGGCTTTTTCTCTGGGCCTTTGGATTTCTTGCCCCTCTTTCCTGCATCCTCTGCAACTTTTTTTTTTTTCCCTCACATCTGTTTTAAAATCTGGATAGCAGAATGGGATCAATCTCCCCAACACTCACCAAGAATGTACATAATAAAAAAGACACAGGCCACATTGCAGGAAAGCCGTCAGCACACTATAGTGACCAATATATAATATATCAATGTGAGCTGTGGAGATCTAAGCTTTATTTAGTATCTTTTATGAGCTGTTACTACGGAAATAGACCTCCTGAAATAAAACCTGTGGTCATTGATGGTCTACATTCAGAAAATATCAGTGATATCTGATCTGAATATGGACTCAAATGCAAAAGGTAAGGAAAAAATGGCAGCAATAGAAGGGCCTTAGGGGAATATCACTAAATCTTGCCATTTGGTATCTATGAACTGCTGCTTTCTGAATTTTATATTTTTCCTAAACAGGTAGCTCCAAAGTTACCAAAGGTCTTCCAGGACAAGCAGTCAGTGCTGTGCACGTTTGGCGTGTCCTGGTGTTTTGCATTTTGGCTTTGGCTCTCCCAGCGGGTGGGAAGCCGGGCGGCGCTTTCCGCATGTCTGTTATTCGGGAGCTCCGCCAAGGATTCGGCCAGGCCGAAGCTGCCGCTGCTGCTGCGGGGCTGCTGTTTAGTCTGCCGGGTGCCGCTCGGATCCCCGTTTCCTTTCCGTGCCGGCCGGCTAAGCTGGCGGAACGATAAACGCCGCCGGCCGCGAGCCACTGCTGGTGGTTCCTAGGACGCCCAGGGAGGCCGGGATGTCTCCGGCTTCGTGAAAACATTTCCATCACGTGTAGGTAGCTGACAAATACACTGAGAGAACCACTGCCACATCCAACTAAGCTTAGCAAAGGCCATTAAAATGTATTACATATTTCTCCTACCGCAGTATTTCCCTTTCCATTTTTGTTGCTGACAAAAATACTTTCATCTAGAAGTAGAGGAGTATCTGTCCTTTTTGCTTCCTAGTCGACTGCTGCTTTATTTCAAAATGGAAACTAAATTAAGTAAAATGAATAATTGTCCATTTTTCATGGTGCTAGTGAAGCTGAGAGGCTGTCATGTTTCCTTTGAAGAGCTCTGCAGACATCAGGTTTCAGACTCTGAGTGGCGGTATTTAAGTTACTTGCATATGCATCGGTAGAAAATTGCTAAAATACATTGTTTTGTTACCAGACTCTTGGAAATAGGAGATCAGATCAACTACTGAATACAATCACTACAAGAACACACAAATTAAATGAAAGAATTCTTTGCATTTGGCTTGAAATCCTCACGTCAGAGTCAAAGCATAGAAAAACTAAATTACTCTACTCCAGTAATTGGCCCCAAATAGGAGGCATAGAAATACAGCAAGCCTAACACTTCTCTTAGCAATCCACAAATACACAAGAGACAAATAATCTGCAATTTTCACTTTCACATTGTTTGCAAATGGTGGATTTGGTCTTTGTAAACGTTAGCAAAACATCAAGCATGTCCCTGGAATAATTCAGCAGAGAAAGTGGCTCTAGCCATCATCAGAGCAATGAGAAAACAAACACAAGTGGATTAACATAATTGCTTAATCAACAGCATTCAACCAAAGGCCTTCAAGTGTGCTGAATTAATCATCTCATTGTGAGGTGCATTACAAGTAATGAACATAATGAGAACTTTGCACAGCTGGGAACTATTTTAATCCATTAACAACCAAAATAAATAGGTCGGGAAAAACAGCAGTTCTTTCTTTCTTTCTTTTTCTCTTTAATTAGTCTTGATACTGAGTTTGGGGGTTAATTTCAGAGAAATCAGAGGAGGGAGGGATCATCCTCTACCCACTCAACCTCCCCAACTATGAATTCCCTCAGCCAACGTTAATGGATCTGCATTTCACTGGTCGTTGTGGTATTCTGGTGGAATCAGTAGATTTTCCTGGGAACACTGCATACTCAGCTGATAGGGATAGAGCCAAATCCTCTCCATAGACATCCTGGAGACTGAGACCTCTGAGGACCTTTGGGAGGTCCAAATCTTTTTTGCCTTTGCTACCCATTTTAATAAAGAAGTATGAAAAGTGGTATTCCTGAATATATTCCACCTGCCAGATGAAACATGAACGTCAGGGACAGTCATGGACTGTTTGCATGGACTGACCCCTTGGGGACTTCCAGATGAGGACAGAAAACACGGTAATTGCAAACGCCCTGGACAAGAACATTTGAAAACATGTACTTAGTTGTGTAGGTCTCCAAATGGTGGTACCAGTGTGGCCGGGTATTCCTGACAAGCCACCTGTGACTGCTGAAGTCCTGCTAATTTGACGCAGCTCCATGTGCAAGAATTTATTGTACTGTTTTCTACAGCCTGACGTCTTCAAAGGAAATATTTATCCACAGTCATCGCTGACCTGTGATGACTCAATCAATCGCAGACTGGCAAGGAAAACCAACCTACTCCAAGGGATTTAGGAGACAAAATGCTCCCTTTTGGCTGTAAGTAATACATCTCTGTTCCCGTCCTCAAGGGTCACTGTTAGGAAACTATGCGAGCATCATCTACTCCCTCCAATCGGCCAATATTTCACTAGATTACTGAGGCAATAGCAAATATATGGCCATACTAAGCATATATAATATTCTCGCTCCATTTTTCAAGCAAGATTTTTTTTTCTCCTTTAAGAGCATGAAAGTGAAGACAAAACATATTGAAACAGGATAAAGCAGATATTCAGCAGCATGTTACGTGGTTTGGCAAACACAGCCAAGGGAAATGTCTTATCTGTAGACATCCTCCTCCAAATCCATGCTGTCTCCTCAGTGTGGTGTGTTAAACACTGCAAAAATCCCAAGCTGATTCTCACAAAACTGATAAGGAAAATGTCAGGGAGGGGAGGGTTCCCTTCCTGAAGTGGGTTGTTCGGGAAGAGGCACATTGCAGTTTGAAAAGGCTTGAGGAAAGAGCTTAATCCACGAGCTCTGAAAGCAAACAGAATTATATCTGCTTACACCGCGCTGATCTTCATCAGCTACTTAAATCAGCAGAGATAAAAGGACTTTTCCTATTCAGGAGTTGCTGGCATACAAAATCCCCAAACAACCATATTATGGTTCTCCATGATTAAAAAAGAGTAACTATTATTTCAAATGTAATCCTTTTGGTTGTATGTATTTAGGAGTATCTTATTAGAACATGAAAATTTGGATAATAATCTAAAAAAAAAATAGTTATCTTCTGGTTTAACCTCCAGGCGTTAAGATGGATCATTTTGAATCACTTTGTCATTACTCACCCAAGTGAGTTTTGTGACTGGGCTTTCTTGGATGCGTTTTGGCTTCTCTTTTGGATTTTGAGGTGCTATCAGGTGGAAATGAGAGCGCAGAGCAGCTTATCACGACCATTAATTTTGGCTGAGGCAACCCTAGGGAAAGGCTGTTGTCAACTTGAAAGGACTGACAAAATGTATTGTTAGTACCATGAAATTATCTCAAATTATGCCCCTGTGTAGATAAATATGTATAAAATGAAAAAATGAATAAAAATGTTACTAAAGTAGGTATTTGCATCGGAGGAAGACACACGGTTCTTTCAGGCAAGAATAAGCTTTTCTGTGCTTATATTATGGGACCTCTTTAACTGAAAAAATGTGCTGTGCACAACCCTTCCATGTGATTGTAACACCACTATACACTGGAGACATCTCATAGTGTATGGACAGGTCTGCTAAGCAATGGGACAAGTTGTCTGCAAGATGCCAAGGACAAGGTGTCTGCATGAATTCAGAAGGGAGGCTCCAGTTTTAAAACCCCTCTAAAAATCAGTCTCCTCTAGCTTTTGCAACCTCAGCACCTGAAATTTAAGTAACAAAAACTAGGTGTTAAATTTGGCATTTAACTAACACTTCCTACCTTGCAGCCAACCTCGAGGTTTTAAAATTTAATTTTATATTAGAACAAAACCAAAACTTTTAAAATATTCTAACAAAACAGATTTGTGTCAAACCATCTGTTTTGGGATGGAAAGACACATTTTACACACCGTATTTTCTTTCTCTCACTACTTGGAAAGGCATGGCCCATTTTTTTTTCCATCAAGACTTTAATTAAACTGGGATTTCTCCCTTAAATGTTTAGACTTGGCAAACCAGAATATTTTGGTAAAAGTACCTTCAGTAAAATATCATCAAATAATCTCTAAAACTTTCTTCTAAAATCTTGGTAACGCTCACATGTGTGGTATAGTTACCACATGAAAAATTAGACTTGTGCATCTTTTCACAAGTTGATTTTCTGCACAAAAATCTTGATGGAATAATGACTGGCTGAAAGCAAAGCTGCACATCCTCTGAGTACCATCCTGGTACAATAATTAGGATTTTCCCTCACATATTTAAGGTTATATGGTATTTTCTTTTCTTTAGATGTTATTTCTCCTTCTAGTGTGGTGGTCTGTCTTTGCCAAGGAAGACGATATTTCTTTTTATGTCTCTCAGTAGTGCCCAGAGGACATACTACGGAATTAAAGGACAATCTTGGCATTCATTATATGCTTTTTTCGGTGGTCAAAGAACCTCAGAATTGCTGCTGGAGCATATTCGAGTATCATCTAATATGGGAGTAAGGTCCATAAGAATTAAGCTTGGACTATTTTGTTAGATGGTTTCTTTTATTCCATAAATCCAGCTGTCATCTCCGTAGTCACCAGGATATTTGGTGCAAGTTACTGAGCAGCTATGCCAGAGAACTAAGAAAGCCCACAAAATGACTGGGAAAGCCCAAATTATTCTCAGATTGCTTCTGATTTTGTCTTTTTTTTTTTTTTTTTCAAGAGAAGGTACCAAAATCACTTTCCTTCTGTAGCGTCAAACCACTCCAGTGCAGTTGGTGTTGTGTAACTGGAGGTTGTTGCTGTTGCTGGGACTTTTCCAAGCTCATTTGGTTCCAGTAACGGAGAGCTCTTGCCCCTGATATTGTCTCAGCAATACAGGTAGCCCGGGGACATCACATCTGTAACAGGAGAACATCACCAAGCCTACTGCTTTTCAGAGTTTTTGCAAAGCTGGGAGGTGGCATTCGATGAGCAGGCAGGAATCGCCTGCCTGTTTTGACCTGCACATGCTTTTAGGAAGGATCAGAAAGGGCTTGCACAGAGGCTCTCAGCTGCTTTCGGTTACTTCATTGTGATCTGGGCCTGATTACTCTTCTAAAATCCTCATGGCTGGCTTTGGCAAAACCCCTCGTGCTCTGCGAGGATCCAAATTCGAGACTCTACCAAACGTGCATTCAGGGAAGCATTCCTGTGAAGCTGTGATAAAGCATCTCCCTGTTTAACTCATGACTTTTTTGGAGGCAGAGGTTATCTGAAAGTTAGTGTTGGGCACCTTTACAGGAAAACTCTCCCACTTGCTCTAGCTCTTCCTCTTTTCCTCTTTTCTTCTCTGCAAGTTGAGCAAACACTGCTCATTTCAGGGCAGATCCTACGTTGTGGGGCAGATCAGTCAGCAAGGAAGTGATTACTGCCACAGCTTGCTTCAGAGGTAGCCCTGTGCTCTCCGAGCGGCACGTCCGCGTCTGACACCTGAGACGCATGAGTATTAGACCCAAATTACGCCGAGTATCACTCATCGCCGCCCTGCGAATATTTGTTACATGAAGGTCTCTGCATGGCCGCGCTCTCTTGTAAACCTTCCTATTAAAAGGATTCCCCCTCCTTCTTTTACCCCATTCCCTCTATTTTTTTTGCCTTCCTCCTCCAGGCCTAGTCTCCTCGGCCAGGATGGTGCTTTATCGCAGCCCGGGGCCTCAATGAGGCCTCTCAGAAGATACTTCCTTTCTGGCCCACGTTCACGCTGGTGAAAAACAGGCCTCTCCCGAGCCTCTGGGCCGGGCTGCAGGAGGATGTGAAGTCAACAAGTATAATATGAAAATAAATAAAAATCCAGTTCAAACAAACCACTTGCCTTTGGTAAATAGTTTCTGGCCCTCTTTCAGAACTGCCCAGCAAATCTTCTTAGCTATCTTGTTTTCAAACAGCTTTAATGTCTAAGCCTTCAAAGGCTACCTTGTTTTGCAGCACTTAATTCAACTCACACTGAAATTACTCAGATATTATTGTATATCGATGATTCATGATGGCTCTGCTGGAAAATGAAAGCTAAGGAGTCTAATCAATAAAATAATTTGTTCTCTTTGAACTAGTTCCAGGTCAATTTTTCTTGGCAGTTTTTTTGCTTCCTGAATTATACTGACAAAACGATGAATAATGATCTAAAATTACACAATATACAGAAACCATCTGTTCGATAGACACTGGAAGGGTGATGTCATCAAGCTCCTTCTAATCTGCAGCTCGCACGCTGCCAGTGCTGATGTCACAGCTTTGGCAACCCCGGGAGACTTGGTTAAGGATGAGCAGTAAAGGCAATTTTCTCTGCATTTCCACCATGAGATTTCACTGCGCTCAGGGGAAACGGAAGCACC
The DNA here is from genome assembly GCF_059628265.1 of Tinamus guttatus. Taxonomy (NCBI): domain Eukaryota; kingdom Metazoa; phylum Chordata; class Aves; order Tinamiformes; family Tinamidae; genus Tinamus; species Tinamus guttatus. The sequence goes on along the minus strand of NW_028288579.1, from coordinate 640,191 downwards.
GTGCACTGAGGCAACATGATTTATCCTAGCTGTAGGATGGTGCTGTCAATGTAACCATGACTTATTTGCAGCCAGCTGATCAAGAAACCAGAACTAACCAAAGTCTCCTGGACTTCCATGAGGTTCTCTGGGCTGAGAGCTCTCCCCCTATCTCAGTGCTAATGTCCAAAACGACAATCTCTTCTTGACTTGGGGTTCTGGTAAAGGAACACCAGGAATTTAGTTTTTTAGAACAAAAGAAATCCTTAGTGTTTGGTGTTTCACAAATTCTCCTAAGACAATTTTTTAAAGGTCTGAGTTTCATTTAAACTTTGTATAATATTTCACCTAATTTGCGCTTGTTTATCAGGAGGTATAATTTAATTACTCTTTTAAGTGCCTGAAAATATATTTCTGGTTAAAAGGGGATCTGTAAACAATCAAGTTTCTTATTTTAACATTATTTTCATTCTGCCTTTAGGGCCTCATAAGATAATAAAATGTTAGTTTTTCTTTCTAAATGCAACAGTCTCATGCTCGTCACGTTTAGGAAACTTCAGTCATGAAATTTCTAAGTTCTGTTTTTCAACCTAAAATCAGCTACTTCTGACTGACTTGCCAGTACAAATTCACATCAGTTTATATGCAATAAATTGCCCCATGAATGTGCTGGCTGTTCCTGGAAAAATCTGTAAGTGCATTCAATGAGTTTGGGATTGCTGTGAATGTATTAGCTTTGGAATCTAAATATGAGCCCGTATGCAGCCCTGTGCACAACAGCTGAAATGAGCAGCTCTTGGAAATTCCTTACTTTGCAACTTCTATCCTCTGTCTATCTACTCCGACAAGTTTTTCCCTATTTCAGCACTCTCAAGTGCATATTGCCAACAGGCTTTCTAACGACAGAAATACGTTACAGTTTATCTCCAACAAATGTTGGGTTAATCAGTTTTATGCTCAGTTTTCTGTGCCTTCTGCAACTGTCACTGTTACAGCACTGGGAGGTATTTCTGCTATCAACAAGTCGTGATTTTTGTGAGCTAAAAGTATGTTTATCAAAATAGATAGTATGATTCTATGGTTATGTCGATACCTCCAAGTGGCAGGGGGTTTCTTTTGACTGTTTTAGAGCCAGCCTCATTATTTCTCATTTCAAAGGGTAAAGGAGAATTAACAAGAGCAATCTCAAATCACAAAGAGTAGTGCTGCACCTTCCTCACTGCAGGAATTGTGATTTGCAATTGCTTAGCAAGCTAAGTAGTAAATTCACCATCTTCAGTATATGCTGCTAAAGCCCAGAAGCATCTAACCTAAGGACTTGCCACTGAATCGAGGCTTTTGTTGAGTCCTGTTGATTGAAATCTGCGCTCCCACTGCCCTGGCTTACTGGATTTCCATGGCAACCCCACAGTTGATGCCTGCCCAGTATTTTCATTGGCAGTCCATCAAAGCACAGAGAATGTGCAAAGTTTGGGCCAAGGGGGCCCTTACGTGTTGTCTCCAGATACCAGGTCCCGTGTTGCTTTGTTACAGGAAGTCACCGGTTTTTACTGTTTTCAAGCTGTATTTGGGAAACGGCTTGATCAGTGAGGATTTTCTCTGCCTCATCTCACAATCATTTGCCATATATACTTTGTAAAGAGTTTTGGTTTGCTTAACACACTGAAATATACTTGAAATACAAGCCCTGGCTTTTCCTTCCGCAAGTCCTCAGCGGTCACAGTCCCACGTTTCTACCGTAAAGGATCACATTAGTGGAGATGAATGAACAAAAAAACAATAAGCGCCAGGAATCTCACTAATATACATTTCCCCAGGGAGTTACATTAGTAAGCCCTGTCAAATATCTTTATAATTTAATGAAATCTTGACAAATGAAAGTGGCTATATGTTTACAAAACAATTTTATCTGACATTCACACGTTCACATATTGCTTTGGCTTAGATGAGAGATAGGCTGGAATGATACTTAGTTTGCAACAACCAAACTGTGTCAACAGTCTTGTGTTACATCTGCAATACCGGATCAGATTTGAAAAGAATCTTGACTAGGAAGGAAGCCCGGATTTGTTTTAAAGTCTGGCAAATTTGAAAGCCCTGCTTTAACAGCAGTAGAATAATAAATACCTTTCAAGTATGCTATATACTTAAGGGATACTGTCAAGTTGATTTAGGCCCCCAAATTCAGGCTTTCCACAAAGAAAGAAGAAAAATAGGTTTTTTTTTTTTTTTTGAAAGTAAAATTGTTACATTTATCAACTATTTTGATCCTCATTCTACACCTCTCCTATTCCAGTTTTAAGTAGACACATCTAAGATCACATGCACGAATTGAGTCATTCTGCCATTTTGTAGAGTGAGGTTATTCAGGTAGATAAAGTTTATGTTTGCATACTTGGCTTTATCATTTTAGCATTAAGTAGGAGGCAATATTATCAGAGGAGTTGTGCTCTGAATCTCATAATTCAAAATGTCAAACAGATGGATTCTTCCAAATGCTACTTTTACGATGCTAATGTCCCTACCACTGTCACGTGGTTCTGGGTGCTAAAATGCTGTACAGATAGCCAGATATTGATTAATTATAACAAAACAAGCCTTCACTCTGACTGCAAAACCCTTTCCTCACAAAGGTCTCTTGACTGTATTCCTCTTGGAAGAGACAAGAGCAGATCGCGTCAGCCTCCTCCGTTTTGTTTTTTCCCAAAGAACTTAGAAATATTTTGAGTTCTACCACCCAGAAAAATGGGAGAAAATGCTCATCTTAATTTCCCTTTTTGGAGAAGGGGAGAGAAATATACATCTATAAATCTGTAGCCCATTCAAGACTTCAAATGCTTCACTTATCTGGTATTGTAAACTTGGAGCTGTAGAGTAATACTCACCAGACAAGTCATAAATCATGACTAAAGACAGGTGCAATAAATACCAGTGTCAAAAAGTTACAAAGTAAAATTATATTGTTTTGACAAGATGTCCAGATGCGTTGACAACAGAGCAAGTAAATGGCCTTTCTTTGAGAGTCTCTATTAGCGTAGAGAAGGCTAAAGAAGAGAAAAGAATCTAAAAAGACTGAAGAAAAATAGCCCAAAAGCTTAAAGGCTTATCATGAAAACTACGTTACTACTGTAAAACACCTTGGAACACACTTATTTTCAGCAAAACTCTTCCTTTTTCTCTAGCAATCTACCTCAGTAGAGAGCATCTCCTTCAGTGCTTTTTTTTTTGTTCTGCATTAAAACTTGGCTCACAAAATTTTGTATTTTCTTTCTGTGGAACTGCAAAATATCAATATATAACACATCTCTTAAGCAAGGTATTCCTTTCATCATGATAGAATTGTATTAACTTTAATGTATTTAATGCTATGGTTGCCCATCGCAAGATGCGAGTTCTACTCTACATAGAGAAAGCTGGGATGGAAAATCCATTTCAGCTCGCTCTCTTTTCAACAATTCAACTATATATTTAAGTTTTTCTGGAAAGAGTTGGGGTTACTCATAAATTTCAAATTAATATCCACCTTACAGGGATTTTTTTGATGAATTGGGGCAAGAAGATTCAGCAACTTCATGTTCAAATAGTAACTTCTCCAAAATCAATGAGTGAACGTGGAAGGCTTATCTTTTAAAACCAATTTTCCCACTGTGAGACCACCAGTCACTCCTTGCTTGCATGGGGTCCAGCTGACATTGAACGAGATATTCCAGTATTTTTCCCATACTATTCACATATTCCTGTACTGGATATTCCTCGGCTGTTCTGTTGTCAGCAACTTTCATGTATCTGGCAGAACTCTCTTTTATGGTGTTTTCAACAGATTATTCTTGTTAGGTTCTACACAGTTTTGGAATTAACTTTGTGAAATGCCTGGATTTTTTAGTTACCTGTATTTTTCTATGGATTTGTGCATTTTTGCCTGAGAAAATTCCAGGGGCACAATCTTAACATAGAGAGCCGGTCTTGACACGGCTGCTCAAGTGAAATTTCCACAGCGCCTACTAGGAAGTTGGCCCACGCACGGATGAGGCTCTCCCAGCTGAACGCAGGGTCTCCTGTGGCTGCTGGGAGCAGTGCTGAGCACTGGGCTGCCAGGCCAGACATCAGCACCCTGTAAAACCAAGCCAATATGTTTCTGTTGAAAGGAATGCGCTACCATAAATGAAGGCACTTGAAGGTGAAAGGTCATTGTGAGTAATTAGCCTAGGCCATTAAAGGAAGAATAAAAATCATGTTTTACAAGCTGATAGAAAAGAAAGTTAAAAATATGCCTCAGAGAAAAAAAATATTCCAACACCACATGGTGGATTGTGTGCACCCACGTGCACATGCATGCACAAGATGTTACATGCACACATATATTTTCTTTATGGAAGTACATTTCTGCCCCTGTCTATGTATATATGTTCCATTACCACTCAGTTGAAATTTTGTGGAAAGAGTAACTTATCTTGTGCTTTCTATAATATTTTAAAAGCTACCTTTAAAATGGTCAAGTCTTTTTATCATCACATTATCTCCTTCCTCAATCTTAAAATCTGTTTGACATTAGAAAAATACACAAAGTTTGACAGCCAGGATAAAGTGAAATCTGAATATATCCCTGGTAAATGCTGCCTATTTCCAAGCCACTCTCGGGAGCCCTGCAGGGATGCTGTGCTCTAAGAGCACAAACAATCCGCAGCGGCCAGGCAGCCCACTGCCCACCGACCTGATGGATGAGTGACCCATTAAAGATGCTCTTGGGACTATACAGTTGCCTATTTTATTTAAATGAAATCAAATATGTTTAAAGCTGCGTAGACTCTGTTAGAGACGATGAATTGCATAAAATGAAAGAGACTTGTATCATAATTAAAAGCCAGGTCATCCACTGCAAGGTGGTGCTTCAGTACCACTGTAGTTAAGTGGTTTATAGGTTGTCCACACCATTGGGTGCATTTTTTTATTATTTTTATCCTTTTTTTACTTTTTAGATGTGTTAGTAATTAAGGCACTCCCAAGAGATTCTTCAAGGGGTTCCCTGTGTGGGGCTGAGACTTGCCGCGGGGCAGCGGAGGCTGGGGGTAACCACAGTGGTCACGTTGCAGAGGACCCCAAGCACTGTGGGCAGCCCCAGCTTCACCAGTGACACCTTCTGCTGCAGCATCTGCTGCTGCACTGAGTCAAAGCTCAAAAAAAACCCTGAGCCCTGTCATGAATTACTCCTTGAACAGCTGCACTGACAGCCTCAAAACCAGTTACAACAAAAAAGTGAAGTTATCTGGAGTCATTTCATGAGCAACACAACTTGCTTTTCATCCACTTCCTCCCAGCCCTATTCCAAACCAACCAATATCCACTGCTTCCCTATCGCTGACGCGGAGCACAGGGGGGCTCTCCGTGACAGGGGTCGGGGATAACACCTTGCGTTAATCAGCTCTCAGATGGCTTCCAGTTCTTCCTGAGATCTCCCCGCTACAGAGGGGTCCTGTCAGCAGCAATTACCACGAAGCTCTTTTGGAAGACAAGGGACCTATTTAGGTATTTGCCTCTCCCAGGTTTCCAGATACTTCCTCAAAGTGAAAAATGTTATTCAGTCATCTAAAAGGACTTGCCACTGCTTGACCATCTATTTCAGCCACGGGCTTTATGGTCCCCTAGGTCTGCAGCACCAAGGCTTTCGCGACAATAACAGGAGATGGGAAGCCACTTTTCATGCACGGGAGCAGTAATTATGAAGCAGCAGCCACAGAGTTCGCATGGCCTCCTGTGCTACCTTTCTCACACTCTTCTGACATCTGCAACTCATGCAGTTAAACCCCTCTTTTCATGCTATTAAGCCTCTCTTTTACATGTCCAGAAGGAGCCTCAATGTGCAGGTTTTGACAGGGTGCTGTTTTCAGCTTTGTCTGCTGATCTCCAGTTTGCACTGGTTCCGCTTTACTTTTGGGTAGATTTCAGCTCCACATGGGATTCCGACATGAGTAGGTATTGCATGAACTTTGTATTTAATCTGAATGGTTCTGATGTGGAAACACACCATGTAGTTGATCATTCTTTTTTTGTTGTTTCTTCCCCACTTTTTCCTCTAGCCCTCTTGGTGACCCTCATGCCCACAAGTCATCTTGAGCACAGCTGCCCCCTTTCCCCTTGCAACGCTCCTATCCCGCCGCTGATCCCATGCATCTCTCAGAATCTGCATCATCATCACTGCAATTCCCCACAGGACACTTAGCCATTTGCTTTTAATCTGGGCCCCGAGTTTATACCGAATTCTGTAAACAAAATCAGAAGGATTTTCATAAAGAAAAGCACATGCATATCACAGCCATTTCTGCTGACACTTTTGACTCTGGGCTTGATCTTTGCCCAAGTTGCAAAATAAAAAGGGCAGAGGGCAGAGTTCAAAAGCGGCCATTTGCCTCTTGGATTATTGGAAATAAAATGCTAGCGGAAACTCTCTTGAGTAACTTGAGGAAACTTCTCTCCCCCTCCTCCCCCAGGAAGGATGTCATTATATTGTTTTCTAAGGTTAAGTCTGTTTATAGAAATAAACACTTGAGTGAAAACAGGCATGAAATGCTAGAAAGCCAGCAAAAAATCTAGGTAGCCTGTGGTCTGAACCAGTAGACAGATACCAGCAATTTATGCCAAGCAATTGCTTCAGCTTCAAGCATCTCCTCTCCTGGATGTTCTCCAGGAAAGTCTTTCCCTAAATACAGTTTATTGAGGATTGACCTGTACAAGGATAGGGGCATTTTCATGTGTCCTTGGTGAGGCTTATTGTGAAATTAATTGAAGAATACAATTAAAAAGAAATCAACATATTCCTCTTACTGCAAGGCCTTGAGAGTAGCAATGCAGCGCTAGAGTAAACAATTTTGCTTGTCCTTATTTGATAGCCTAGTTATTGGAGATTTTAATGATCCCACATGCATTTATGCAGGTCTTCATCTGTCCCCCTTCATCCCAAGGACAGCAATGTACATAGGCAGGAACACAGCGTAGAGGCAAGTGAGCACTGGAGATGAGCTGCTGATTCCTGCAATGTATTTCAGATACTTTCACAGGTTTTTAGTTTACGTTTGACGACTTCTCATCTTCCTTTCACTTCTCTCCAGCCTTTCCACTAGTTTCATCACTCTCCTTTCTACTTGCCCATTAGCCGGTTCCACTTTTCATTTTCTGCCCAATAAAGAGCTATTGTTTTTTTCTTTTTAATTGCATTTTTATTAGGTGGGTGGGGAGTGATTTTTTTTTTCTTTCTCCTCCTTTCGTTCTCCAGGTAACTCTTTTATCCTCACTTTTTGCATCTGTGAATTGCAGCCATCAGTTTGGATCCCTGACAGTTTCCATCACATTGGAGCAGCGCTTCAGTTCTCTTCCCATGTTGTTGTTTCTAGGTCTGTGTATTGTTCCCACCCTCACTTCCTGTCCAAATTTGGGAGTAAAAATGTGTTGAATAGCAGCATGTGGACAATTAAAGAAAAAAAAGTCACTATGTAGAAACCAAAGTGTCTGGGGGAATCCATAAATCATTCTTCCTGCCACATCTGTTTTTGTTTTGAAGTTTATCAGTCAGCTTATTCGCAACAGGGATTTTTGGGGGTCTAGGAGGAGGAGGAGGAAGGACGGGTTGCAATATTAATCTCCCAGTGTGACTTATAGAATATCAGGGAATAGGGGAAAGAAAGGCTTTTAGCTGGCTTCTGCTTTTCCTTCCTTAAGACTGCAGATAAAGATTGGCTGCACACCGTGAGCTTGGCTGAAAAGGGCAATTCATGCATCCCTTCTTATCAGTTCTCTGAAGGGAGAGCTGGAGTTCACCCCGCGCACTGCGCAGCGATAGTCCGGCTCCCACATGGGGAGCTTGGTGGGTGTGTGAAGATAAGACAAGCCTAAAGCTGATACCTGTCCAGACAAAGTGGACTTTTTTCCCCCTCTCTCTGGTCTTCAGGGAACATGTGTGGGCATCTCTAAAGACACTGGCATTGATAAGTTTTTGTCTGTTCTTCATGTCCAGAGTAGAGTGGCAGTCCGGGGAAGAGGGAAGGCAGCAGATATCCGGCTCCAACGAGCCTTGCCCCTTTCCCAGAACTTTGAGCACGATGCAAGCAATAACCTCATCGTTCCATCCCTCCTGATAAGGATGATGTTTGCTCCACATCGTCTTCCATCCCCACCCGGGACAGCAGTGGCTGACATGCTCGCATTGGTTGTGCGTTTTCAGGATGATCTTCATATGGGATTTTTGCTTGCGTCGATGATGCAAAGCACATAAACTAGCTTTCTTCATGTTTTTTTAAGATGAAATATATTTTATCAGAGAATCCAGTGCAAGCACACCTTGCAGGAAACACATTAGCAGAATCCAGCTCCTCCACATGAAATCCTGTAATGAATTAATTACAGGATTTCACGTGGAAGATGCAATGGACATGTAATGGATTATGTCAAATTTGCTTATACGCTGTGCAATACGCTGTGCTAGTAGTTACAGTCAAGGCTCTGTAACACGGTGGTAGTGTCACATTTAGGAACACTAGGACTCTTATTCTCCCGGCGGTGTAAAATGGGATTAGCAGAGGTATTGGAGTTACATCAGTGCAGAAGCAATGTAAGTGAGAGGAGAATCGTTTTGAGTACTGATGTGTGCTACAAACACACAGCACAGAAACACACGGATATCACCTACTTAAGATGGCGCGAATGGGCTGAATTCCCATTACTGGACTTGTTAGTGAAGGAAAATATTTACCTTGAAAGAAAATCAGTGATGCCAGAGGACGGTAGATGTGAGTGATTCGGAGCAGATGGAGACTATGGGAGGAGACTGGGGCGGGAGCTACCCCTTATCAGGACCCCGTTACACCACATCCCCAGCGCAGGGGTGTCCTGGGCTAAACAAAAGGCCACATACATACATACACATAGTGTCATTTTTGGCTTTTTTTCTTTTTCCTTTTTTTTCCCCCTTTTCCTTTTTTTTTCTATTTTTTTCTTTCCCTTTTTCTTTTTTCTTCCTTTTTTTCTATTTTTTTTCCTTTTTTCACCCTTTTCATTTCTTTTCTTTTTACTTTTTCCATTTTTCCTTTTTCTATTTTCTCCTTTTCCTTTAATTTTTTCTCTATTTTTTCTTTTTTTCTCCCCTTTTCCTTTTTTTCCCTTTTTATTTTTCTCCATTTTTCCTTCTTTCCCTTCTTTCTTTTTTACTCTTTCTCTTTTCCTTTTTCCCTTTCCTTTTTTCTTTTTTCTCGATTTTTTGCTTTTCCCTTTTTCCTTTTTTTATATTTTTTCCTTTCTTTTTTGGGGCTGAATTCTGAGTCCCTTTCCTCCAATTCTGTATTCACAGCTGAAATACTATATTCAGATTTGACTGTCTACATTGCACTGAAAGGGCAACCTCTAAAGTAGCTGTAAATGTGTCCCTTATTTCCCCCAGCTACATCAGGAATCACTTGAGAAGTGCCGTGACCAAGGCGTATGCCCCTTAGGAGACAGTTGTACCCCAGGAAAGATGCTGCAGCCAGTTTCAATATTGCCCAATTACTCTTTTATTCCTCTCTGGATCATAAATGCCCATTAAATCCTGTTTTTTTTTTTTTTTTTTTTTTTTTTTTTTTTAATGTTGAAGCTTTATTTGGGATGCATATCCTCACATCTGAATTTGGGGTGACGTGAAACTACAAACTGTAGGAAAAAATAATGCAAAATTGCCAAATTTCATCTGTCAACTTATTGTCACAATAATTTTCCTATTGAAAAGGTCCTTTCTTGCAAGGCAGATCCCAGCATTTTTGGTCTGAAAATCAGTCTGCAAATCACAAGTGAGGAAGCCTTCCCGCAGGATACCCAATGTCTGCTTTCAGACGACTGCACACAGATTTCAAGTGACATCTAGTATGTACTCCTGCTTCAGGCCTGCAATTAAATGATCAGGAATGAAATATGGAGATGTTTTTAAAATTGATCAACTTTTCCCAACCACCAAAACAGATTATATATTCAGCCAGAATTTCTGTGAAGACTTCAGGATTGTGGTTATTTTATCCAAATTAGTTTGCCCAACCCAAGCAGTTTATTCATCTCTCAGTTGCCTTCTAAAAATAGGGTGAGGCAAATCACTGAAATACAGTTTCCAAACTCCTGTTTATACAGACCATGTTGACTTAGCACTTGAATTGCTTGTCTCATTTAACTGATTCATGATGCAAGAGGATGCTGCACTCTTGATGTGTAGCCCAATTGATATTTTGCTTGCCCTCAGGCTACCACAAATGCTGGGGCCTGGTTTGCATTGAGTGATTAGTCCTGACAGCTGCAGGAGACAATTACCTTGCCAGGCTCACATGAAATGCTCGTGCTGGACTGTTCGCTCCCCAAGGACTGAGCCCTACCAAGTCCTCCATGTAGGACTGGAAAGTTCCTCCCTCAAGACAAACTGTTAGATGTGCAGAACAATCAAAAAAGTGAAGTGACGACAGCGTGCAGCATGGAAAGAACTGCCTGGGTTTGAAACCTCATGCATTTTTATTTCTCTGTGTTAGTAGTCACTATAAAATTTTCATGAATTTCAGTGAATTATGGAAAGCTATTCCCAAAATGATTCACTTCAATTGCATCAGTACTGAATTCCTTCATTCTTATGCATACAAGCAGCAGCCACATTTTCTTCCCATTAGCCCTGAAGGAGCACTTTGATTTTTATAGGATTTCCAAAGTTTTTCTTTTCTACTGCAGATCAGCCTACTTTTATTCTGCTGTTTTAAATAATCGGCTGTCCTCAGCTTGCAAAGAAAATTTGTTTTTTGTAGATAACATGAACATTCACAGATGTTTTGTGTAAATAAAACATCTTATTCCTAATGCACAATAAAAACTAAAGTAAAAATAAACATTGTTTTCTTGAACAGGATGCTGAAGATAGTGTGAATTTCTTAATGAAAATATCACAACATCTTTATATAATAAGGAAGTTATTTTTAAGGGAAAAAAATGGTTTTCAAAATCTGGACATTCTGCGAAAGTTAATAATCACCCCAAAATAATCCAAGAAAATCACAAATCTCAGGGATCTCAACACTTTCCAGCCATTCTCAAGAGACAGCAAGAATAATTCATGATGTGATTAGCTCTACAGATCATAGATAGAAAAGCGCCGCCTGTTTTTACTTGTCTCAGGGAATAAAGGTAATGAATGGCTCAAGATGAATAAATCCAGAACAGAAAGTCCTCAGATCCCCCAAACTAGCACATAGCAGAAATTGGGACTTCCAGATCTTCACAAATTCTCTTTAATGTACAGCCCTGTAACTTGCTTTAGACAAAACAAGGCAGGCTTAAGACACAAGGCAGGTTTTGTCTCCATAGTCCAGCAAAGCACTGAGAAAATGTAAATGGCAGTGTACATGACCAGTATCATTTTATTTTTTTAATGTAGGTATATCTTTAAAGAACCTATAATCACCACCTTGTTTCACCACATATCCTGGCTAGAGCTTTTGGAGCTGTACGAGGAGAGGTAGGTTTATAGGGGAGCCTACAGGCAAATATCTTAATTAGCTGTTACCAAAACCTCTGAGTCATACAGCCACCACAAAAAGGGGACTTTAATACACTGCTCCATTTTATGTCATCAGTTGCAAGCAATGGATTCACTCTCACCCCCACTAACTCATGATTGTGCAGAAGAAAACGTCTGAAGTGAAAACATAGACCATCTGTTAGTGATACGGGTAAGCCATGTATTCTCTACATACATATATACATTTCCTGCATTGCATATGATTTCAAATATTTGCTCTTGGAACTGCAAGGTGTCCTACTGTCATAACAGTCAAGTTATTCATTAAGCTGTCAGCACCTTAGTGTATTGCTCCCACACAGGGTCCATTTCTGATTTTTCCATTCCCCCTTAGAGAACCCACTCACTCATCACCAAGTGCGGTTACTCTCATAACGGGTGCAACTGAGATCCTCATGTCAACATATGTAAACCAAATCTATACCTTTCTATTGCAACGATTCCAACTCCTGAATTTCCTAGGGCACTAATGGATTTCAAGGGCCAGCTTGAATTTGCAGGAGTTTTGTTCGTATCAATGTGATGCAGTTTTTGGCACAGACTTCTGAGCCAATGCCGTCAAGTATTAAAAGCTGAGAAGTAGAGCAAACAAGTATCAACCAAAAGAAAACCATGACTGATTTCAAGCCCCAGTGTTTTGAAATGAAGCTAAGCAGACAGTTTACAATAGCAAAGCCAAGGGACCAAAGCTATACATTTTTTTTTTGCCTATAACCCGGCTATTATGAACTAAACTGAATCAATAGGTTGTCCACCTTTAGCAGGAAAGTAGATTTTGTTTATTACAACTCCAGTGTTATTAATTTCAAACAATGATTAACTCCTAAGGGACACTTTAGATTTGTTTCCAAGTTTCAATGTTGTTTCTGCCCATTTACCATAAACCTCAGATGCTTGAAAATGAGAACTGCCTCTTTCTCCAGTTTTAATACCACATTTTGCTCATTGTGTTATTTGTCATGATTCAGGGATGACTGTGAATAGAGACTGATATGTCATTCCAGTCATTTTTCTCTGCATTAATCTGTAGTTAATAGGCTGCAAGTTGTCTGAATTTTTACTGTCTAAGCTTGGGAGATCCTTCCACTGTCACAACATCACACGCCCCCTGCAGGAATCAGCACAAAGGTTCTTCACAGGGGAGAGAACGTGATTGTTCATAGGGAAGGACGATCAAAGCAACCCCAAGAGACTGCAGAAAAGAAGCTTGACTGTCCATACTAGATGGAGGGCAGTAACACATTCAGAGACAAAGTTGTTCCAAAATGCCATATCTCGATTTGACTTTCCAATAACTTGGGCTATTAAAAAGAAAATCAGAACAACATAAGAATTGAGAGTTCAGCGCTCCAACATGGCCACCAAGCTCCACTCAGTGACAGAGCGCTCCAACACGGCCAAGGGGCTCCCTTCACAGGGATGGAGTGCTCCAATATGGCCACTGAGCTCCCTCACAATGAGGGAGTGCTTCAACATGGCCAAGAGGCTCCCCTCAGGGCAAGAGAGTGCTCCAACATGGGTATGGAGCTGCCCTCAGGGACAGAGTACTCCAACATGGCCATGAAGCTCCCCTCACAATGAGGGAGTGCTTCAACATGGCCTCCAGGCTCCCCTCACAGGGATGGAGCACTCTTAACATGGCCAAGGAGCTCCCCTCTCAAAGAGAGAGTGCTCCAACATGGCCATGAGGCTCCCCTCAGAGCAAGCCAGTGCTCTACCATGGCCACCAAGCTCTTCTGAGGGACAGAGCACTCCAACACAGCCACGGGCCTCCCCTCACAGGGACAGAGTGTTCCAATATAGCCACTGAGCTCCCTCACAATGAGGGAGTACTTCAACATGGCCACCGGGCTCCCCTCACAATGAGGGACTGCTCCAACATGGCCACCAAACTCCCCTCAAGGATGGAGTACTCCAACATGGCCAAGGAGCTCCCCTCACAATGAGGGGCCTGCTCCAACAGGGCCACCAAGCTCTACTGAGGGAAAGAGCACTCCAACACGGCCAAGGAGCTCCCCTCACAATGAGGGGACTGCTCCAACATGGCCACCAAGCTCTACCGAGGGACAGAGCGCTCCAACATGGCCAAGGAGCTCCCCTCACAATGAGGGGACTGCTCCAACATGGCCACCAAGCTCTACTGAGGGAAAGAGCGCTCCAACATGGCCAAGGAGCTCCCCTCACAATGAGGGGACTGCTCCAACATGGCCACCAAGCTCTACTGAGGGAAAGAGCGCTCCAACATGGCCAAGGAGCTCCCCTCACAATGAGGGGACTGCTCCAACAGGGCCACCAAGCTCTATCGAGGGAAAGTGCGCTCCAACACGGCCAAGGAGCTCCCCTCACAATGAGGGGACTGCTCCAGCAGGGCCACCAAGCTCTACTGAGGGAAAGAGTGCTCCAACACGGCCAAGGGGCTCCCCTCACAATGAGGGGACGGCTCCAACATGGCCACCAAGCTCTACTGAGGGAAAGAGCGCTCCAACATGGCCAAGGAGATCCCCTCACAATGAGGGGACTGCTCCAACAGGGCCACCAGGCTCTACTGAGGGAAAGAGCGCTCCAACATGGCCAAGGAAATCCCCTCACAATGAGGGAGTACTTCAACATGGCCTCCAGGCTCCTCTCACAGGCATGGAGCACTCTAACATGGCCAAGAAGCTCCCCTCAAAATGAAGGAGTGCTTAACAACAGCCACAGAGTTCCCCTCACAGGGACAGAGGGCTCTAATACGGCCACCAAGTTTCCTTCAGTGAAGGATGCTCCACAATGGCCACAGAACTCCCCTCGGGGACAGAGCATCCCAATATGCCCATGAGGCTCCCTTCACAGCACTGGAGCACTTCAACATGGCCATCAAGCTCCTCTCACAATGAGGGACTGCTCTCACATGGGCACCAAGCTCTCCTCACAATGAGCGAATGCTCTACAATGGCCACTAAGCTCCCCTTAGGGATAGAGTGCTCCAACATGGCCAAAGCAGCTCCCCTCACCATGAGGGAGTGCTCTGACATGAGCACCAAGCTCCCCTCAGGTTGAGTGCTCCAATATGGCCACCGAACTCCCCTCACAGGGACAGTGCGCTCCCATTTGGCACAAGGCTCTCCTCACAGATATGGAGCACTTCAACACAGCTACTGAGCTTGCCTCACAATGAGGGACTGCTCCGACATGGCCATCAAGCTCTTCTGAGGGACAGGGTGCTCCAACATGGCCAAGAAGCTCCCCTCACAATGAGGGACTGCTTCAACATAGCCTCCAGGCTCCTCTCACAGGCTCCCCTCATGGCAAGGAAGTTCTCCAATATGGCCACCTAGATCCCCTCACAGGGACAGAGCGCTCCCATTTGGCACAAGGCTCCCCTCACAGCTATGGAGCACTTCAACATGGGCACCGAGCTCCCCTCACAATGAGGGACTGCTCCAATATGGCCACAGAGCTTCCCTCACAGGGACAGAGTGCTCCAACGTGGCCACGAGGCTCCCCTTACAGCTATAGAGCGCTTTAACACGTCCATCAAGCTCCTCTCACAATGAGGGAGTGCTCAACAATGGCCACCGTGCTCCCCTCAAGGACAGAGTGCTCCAACATGGCCATGAGTTCCCCTCACCATGAGGGAGTGCTCTAACATGGGCACCAAGCTCTACTCAGGGCGAGGGTGTGATCCAATATGACCACAGAGCTCACCTCAAAGGGACAGAGTGCACCCATTTGGCACAAGGCTCTCCTCACAGCTATGGGGAGAACTTCACCATGGGCACCGAACTCCCCTCACAATGAAGGACGGCTCCAGTATGGCCACGAGGCTCCCCTCAGGGCAAGGGACTCCTCCAACACGGCCACCAAACTCCCCTCAGGGATGGAGTACTCCAACATGGCCAAGGAGCTCCCCTCACAATGAGGGGACTGCTCCAACAGGGCCACCAAGCTCTACTGAGGGAAAGAGCGCTCCAACATGGCCAAGGAGCTCCCCTCACAATGAGGGGACTGCTCCAACAGGGCCACCAAGCTCTACTGAGGGAAAGAGCGCTCCAACATGGCCAAGGAGCTCCCCTCACAATGAGGGGACTGCTCCAACAGGGCCACCAAGCTCTACTGAGGGAAAGAGCACTCCAACATGGCCAAGGAGCTCCCCTCACAATGAGGGGACTGCTCCAGCAGGGCCACCAAGCTCTGAGGGAAAGAGCGCTCCAACATGGCCAAGGAGCTCCCCTCACAATGAGGGGACTGCTCCAACATGGCCACCAAGCTCTACTGAGGGAAAGAGCGCTCCAACATGGCCAAGGAGCTCCCCTCACAATGAGGGGACTGCTCCAACAGGGCCACCAAGCTCTACTGAGGGAAAGAGCACTCCAACATGGCCAAGGAGCTCCCCTCACAATGAGGGGACTGCTCCAACAGGGCCACCAAGCTCTACTGAGGGAAAGAGCGCTCCAACATGGCCAAGGAGCTCCCCTCACAATGAGGGGACTGCTCCAACAGGGCCACCAAGCTCTACTGAGGGAAAGAGCGCTCCAACATGGCCAAGGAGATCCCCTCACAATGAGGGGACTGCTCCAACATGGCCACCAAGCTCTACTGAGGGAAAGAGCACTCCAACATGGCCAAGGAGATCCCCTCACAATGAGGGAGTGCTTCAACAAGGCCACCAGACTCCTCTCACAGACATGGAGCACTCTAACATGGCCAAGAAGCTCCCCTCAAAATGAAGGAGTGCTTAACAACAGCCACAGAGTTCCCCTCACATGGACAGAGCACTCTAATATGGCCACCAAGTCTCCTTCAGGAAGGGATCCTCCACAATGGCCACAGAACTCCCCTCGGGGACAGAGCATCCCAATATGCCCATGAGGCTCCCTTCACAGCACTGGAGCACTTCAACATGGCCATCAAGCTCCTCTCACAATGAGGGACTGCTCTCACATGGGCACCAAGCTCTCCTCACAATGAGCGAATGCTCTACAATGGCCACTAAGCTCCCCTTAGGGATAGAGTGCTCCAACATGGCCAAAGCAGCTCCCCTCACCATGAGGGAGTGCTCTGACATGAGCACCAAGCTCCCCTCAGGTTAAGGGAGTGCTCCAATATGGCCACCGAACTCCCCTCACAGGGACAGTGCGCTCCCATTTGGCACAAGGCTCTCCTCACAGATATGGAGCACTTCAACACAGCTACTGAGCTTGCCTCACAATGAGGGACTGCTTCGACATGGCCATCAAGCTCTTCTGAGGGACAGGGTGCTCCAACATGGCCAAGAAGCTCCCCTCACAATGAGGGACTGCTTCAGAATGGCCAGAGTTCCCCTCACAGGGACAGAGTGCTCCAACCTGGCCACAAGGCTCTCCTGACAGCTATGGAGCGCTTCAACATGGCCATCGAGCTCCCCTCACAATGAGGGAGTGCTCCGCAATAGCCACTGAGCTCCCAGGGACAAAGTGCTCCAACATGGCCAAGAGCTCCCCTCACCATGAGGGAGTGCTCTAACATGGCCACCAAGCTCCCCTCAGGGCAAAGGTGTGCTCCAGTATGACCACAGAGTTCCCCTCACAGGGACAGAGTGCTCCAATTTGGCACAAGGCTCCCCTTACAGCTATGGAGGACCTCAACACGGCCACCAAGCTCCCCTCACAATGAAGGACGGCTCCAGTATGGCCACGAAGCTCCCCTCAGGGCAAGAGACTGCTCAAACATGGCCAAGAAGCTCCCCTCACCATGAGGGAGTGCTTCAAAATGGCCACTGAGCTCCCCTCAGGGACGGAGCACTCTAACATGGCCAAGAGACTCCCCTCTCAGGGTCACAGCTCTCTAATATGGCCACCAAGTTCCCCTCACGGAGAGAGTGCTCCACAATGCCCACAGAACTCCCCTCAGGGACAGACCGCTCCGATACGGACAAGCAGCTCCCCTCAGAGCGGCGGGAGCCTCCCGTCTGCCTCACGGCCCTGTCACGCCTCTGTCACGGCCCCGCCCCTAACGCTCCTTCCCGCCTCGCGCCGGCCGCGCCCGCCCGCTCCGCCCCGGCGCAGCCCGCGAGGCGCCGGCGCGGCGGGCGCGGCGCCGCCGCCCCCCTGCAGATGGCAGTGGCGGGCCGCATGCGGCGCCTTCGCCTGAGGCGGCTCCTCAGAGCCTGGCGCGGTTGGACGTTTTCACGTAGAAATGTATAAAATTGCGAGCGCCGGGGCTGCGTCGTGACGGGCAGCTCCTCAGGGAGCCGCATCCGCACCGGCCGCAGCCAGCATGGACAGTCGCAGGCCTGAGGCGGGAGCCTGTGCTGTCATGGCCTTGTGAGGAAGGTCCTTGGCTGGCAGCCCCCTCCGAGGCTCCATAAATCGTTTTTTTTTTTTTTTTTTTTTTAAGAAGAAGAAGAAGAATGCTAGCCTGTGTTTTACAAAATCATACTTGGCGGGATGGGCCCTTCCCTGCCGGCACGCTGAAAGCCGTTGTCAGCAGCATTGCTGCCTCGCTGGCTGCCCTGTGTCCTCGCATCACAGCCCAGAAAGCCTTTCCCCAAACCCCTCATATGAGATTGCACAGAGATTAAAAAAGAGGCAACAGAGGCCAATTTCAGGCCTCTTTTCCCTAGGAAACCAAGCGCACTGCTTCTCCCGGCCAGCTGTCCCCGTCAGCTCCTCTTAGGAGCGGTAATGGATGGGCCGTGGCGGCGCGGGGCGGCCGGCCGGTGTGGAAGGCTTTATGGCCGCTGTCCGCACCTGAGGCCCTCGCGCTGTTACCACAGGGCTCTTGTAGAAACAAACCATATCACTCCCAACAACCTGCTTTAAAAGAGGCATAAATAAGGTCGATGCCCAGGGGTCAGAGTGACGTGTGTTATATCTTTCACTGTACTACAGACAAGCTTCTTTTTTTAATTTCTTTAGACACATGCCAGTGTTCTTTCTGGGCCTGTTTTTATTTCTTTCGGCACCATTTCAAAGGCCTTCTCCTAGAGCCTCGCATGCTCTCGCGTTTTCAGCCAGCTCTACAGGTTGCCCCTGCACAGGGATATGTTTGCTATGACAGGAACTCTCAGCTGGCTCATTAGACCCTTCAGCAGGTGGGAGAGCCCAGAGCAGTTCATCCATCTTGCTGCAGACGTTATTATGACTGACCTTAGTTTGCAGTGCGAGCGACCTTCTGAAGGCTTTTAATAAATGTATCAGATGATGCCCAAAAGCTGTCTCATGCTGGGCAGCAAGATAAGAGCACTGTCAGATGGAACATTCCACAGGAGCTCGGCTGATGACATCTGATGAAATCAAACCTCAGAAAAATAGCTCATTTATTAATCCCGGCCAAGTGTCCGTAATAGCACAGTTCTGAGTAGAATCAGCTTTAAGAGCTGGAACCAGCACAAGTTTCAAATATTCACTTCTAATTTTAGCTTCAGCAGAATGTTCTGCTTCAAAATGCTGGTCAGAGCCCACCTTGTGCCACACTACCTGTGTGTGTGTCCATCATTACAGCACGCGCAGCATGTCCCTTAGCCTTCAGAGTGGGCATGATACGTGAGCCCACACAGAAAGAAGAGTTCGTATCTCCCATGGGTATTATTCACAAGCCTGTGTACAAGGACTTTGTGAAATTTCACAGTTAAAAAAAGTCATGTTTCCCTTTTGTTTTCAGGTAGCCGGAAGCTTAGCTGAAGTTTCAAGATACTGAAATGGAAGTTAAGTTTCATAGCGTGTGCCCTAGGTGGTTTTCCAAGCTGGTCTGCTGTGCTCACAAGCACCAAAGCAATAAAGAAATCATACTGCTCAACAAAAATAGGAAGTGTTTCTTCATTCAACAAAAAATAAAATGTTTTATGCTTTAAAAAATGTTTTTAAAGCTTATATACTTTATATTCCTTTGGTCTGCATGGAAAACCATTAAGAAAATTAGGTGTTTTACCCATGAATTAATTAGATCAGCTTTGAAACAGAGTAGACAGCAATTTCAGGTATTTCATTTAAATCAAAGGAGATGGGTAGCCACGTCTAGAGATTTCTGAACTCTACTTTTGATACTCTGCTTCTTTCTCTCATGGTGACTGTTTATACGCAGCCTATATGGCAAGTTTAGAGGGATTGCATTTAACTTTGTTTTGTATGAAAATTCAAAGTAATGGTATTGTACCATAGAAATAAAGATAATAAGAGCAATTATTTTTATCGTATTTATTGCTGAGATCTGTGACACAGCCTCCTTTCAAGACAGAAGTCCTCTAAGATTAAAATTTTGTCCCACTGAGATCAATTGCAAACTCATTGTTCTTGCCAGCAGCAAGTGTGATTGTTAATAGGTGATTCATGAAGAGCTGGAAGTCAGAAAGAACGAAATTCCAGCCAGAGTATATGTGGAAAATCTCATGTAACAAGTCAATGATAACTGCAAGACACTTCAGGAAACGTAGTCCTATTTCTTGGAAGTATCTGGTTGCGCAAAGACTTTGGTGGGATTAGTAATATGTCTGTCTTGTTACATTCACATGCATTAGTTTTGTCTGAAGCCATGATGATGTACAGTATAATTATTAGGTGTGTGTCTGGGGCTTAGCTATTGCATGTATATGATTTTTTACTTGCCAATCACAACCACAAAACAAGGCAGCGAGACAAATTATGTTCTCATATAGCTCATCTGGTGGAACCTTTTTACTTCATCACTGCAACAGGGAACAGAAGTCAGCGTATTTTAATCACGCTGGAGAAGGGAGATCTGTTTCCTTGGGTTTTCTCCATTTTTCTTTGCTCTCTCTTTGCTCTTTCTTTACTTGGAGATTGCTCTCTCCAGCAATCGAGCAGTCATCGAGCAGTGAGAACTGTACTGGACGTTGTGCTGTGGTGGACCATGATGTTCTGGACAGCACTGTGATACAATGGAGTAGCAAGAGGGACTTGTAGTTGCACAGCTCAGAAATACTGTAACAGTCTCAGACACAAAGAATAACAAGAAGTTCTTTATAACTTGCACTGCCAGACTTTGCTGTCAAACAAGAAAAGTGGCCACCAAATAGAGTGGATTTCTTATCACTAAAAAAATAAAATAAAAGGGGTTTTTTTTTGTCTTTTTGAGAGGAGAGGTTACTTTCCATTTCTTAATCTTCTTAGCCTCACACATGGTAAAAATGACACACAGCAGCAACCATCAATGCATAAAATACAGGAACGGGGATGACACGGAGCCAACTGCTCCCAGCTTCGTTACTCTTTCTCCTTTCAACAGCTCCATTAAGCCTCTGTGTTGTAGCCAAATAGCCACCTAGGAGCTTTAAGCTCAGGAAAAACAGAATAGAAGCCGCGCTGGTATCAAGCCCTACGGCTCAGACAGTGTCATGGTTGTCTGCAAACGAAGCAGGGAGGCAGCGCATCCATCTCTGCTACCCGTGTGGATGGACACACCAAGAGCCACCACAAAAGGACCTACTGTAGCAGTTGTGCTAATGCGCAGGCCTCAGTCTCCCTAGTCTTGTCTGTAAATACTGTCCTGGCTAGATGAATGGATAAGTAGACAGACAAGGTAATAAAAACAACACCCTGTGTAGGTAAAGTTAGCCTAGAAAGCAAATGGTTTCTTCCAGATTTTTTCTGCGGAAAGTTATACAACTAGATGAAAAAGCTCTGCTAAGGCGTGTTTTGGTGAAAAAAAAATGTGCAGATTTAAAGATACCTTGTTTTTGCAGAATTTGAGTAAAAATTATGGATGTATAAATATGTGAGGTGAAATTCAGAAAAATTGGTTTTGCTCTTTGACAGTAAAATGCTCTGACTTTCCCTCTGAAATGACCTTTGCTTTTCAAAATTGCCTGTAATTTCATTTAAACCATCTCCAAGCAAACCTGAACTGAGAATCATATGCTGAGCATTGTTTTACCTCCAAGCAACAGCTCTTGAGGTATCAATTTGAATTAAAATATTTTTTCAATGATTTGGTCCAAAATATCTCCACTTGACTTGGCAGTTAAAGGAGAAACCAGTTACTTATATAGCAGTATTAAGTGCTACTAATTACAGCTTCTGCTGGTCCTGGTGCACAGTATGTGGACATATGACTCATGTATCTATCAGCCCTTGTTCTTTTGAAGAAGTGCAGTAGGAATTTTAACTGCAGAGACGAACATAAAGGACCCAAAGTTAATGGTTCACTTAGGAATAAATAGTTCCTCTTCTTGACACTCGCACATAGAGTGCCAGACCTCAGCTGGACTAAATCAGTAAATCATTAACTTTAATAGGGATTTGCCAGTTTACACCTACAGAGGGTCTGGCTCACATATTTCAGCGAGGATTCTCCTCAGACGCAGCCAGCACAGCAGACATGGGGTGCTCCCCGCAGAAGTCAATGGCTACAAATCTACTGTTCCACTTGGGAAGCTGAAAACACAGGCCTCTCCTCGAGACAGCACATAACACAGCTTTCCAATCGTATATCAGCTCTACCAGACTTTGTACCCGTATAGCTACTGTATTTTTTTAATGAATCAGATAGGAATAGTGCTTAAGCTGCCTACCACTAACTTTAATTTACAGTGTGTAGTAATATAGTGACAGTAATGTTGTCATCATTCTCCCTCTTCCTCTGTGGCTTCAAGCCCAGAATTTCACATTCTCATTTTTAAGACGGTGTCAAACTGAGTTTTACCCCCACCCACTCAACCCCCTGATGAAATGATATGTTATTAAAAAAAAAAAAAAAAAAAAAGAATCAGAGAGACCTCACTGATTGCTCCAGAATCTGCTGGTTTTCTCTTCTGTCTTAATGTGCTTTTCATCCAAGGAACAGAATGAAAATGCATTTTCTACGGTAGTAACTGGCATGTTCTAAATGGTGTCAGAATTCAAGAACATGACAAGGAAAATACAGCTGGACTGGAGGGCTCCACCACACATATAGTAGGAAATATTGCATTCCCATGCTGTTTTCATGCATGCAAACGATCAGCCACATTACAAACCCTTAAAAACATTGTGAGAAAACTTGACATTTCCCAGATGGGCCGCTTATTTGAGACTAGCCCATCCGACTTGCCTTTCTCCTAGGGAGTTTAACCCCTTGGAGCTCCTGCAGGGAAGCTACGTTTCCTTGTCTCTCTGCTGAAGGGCTAATAAAATGGCTCTGGTTTGGCACCTTACTGGAGTTCAGGTTGACACCCGAGTCTTTGTGCAAAGTGTGGTCAAGGATGCAGCGGTGCCTCTTGCTCCTTGGTTTTATGGAGAGCGGCTTGTGCCAAGCTACAACCTGCACAAACTGCACTGCAGGCTGCAAGGAGACCAAAATCAGGACCCGCCAGTGGGTCTGCGCTGTCTGTAACCCAACAAGCATCATGGCCTTGCAGGTTTTAAACTGTTCTCTGTGTGTCAAGACCTCATAGGCTTAAACTCAATATGTTTTCAATAACTCCATGAAAAAGGCATAAGCTTGCTTTACCTTCAGGGCAGATCATTGGGGGAACAAACCATCTAGGTATTTTTGCAGTAAGCAGTGGAGTTAGATCTTTCCCCTTCCAAATATACCCCCCTGAGCAAATAACCAGTGTTGAACACAGTGCAGACGGTTTCATATTTGGCAGAGCTCTTAAAGCCATTGGACATGCTCAAAATGCATACCTTGGTTTTATAATAAACTTGCCTTAATTAAGCCATCCTAGAGACTCACCAACAATTACTTAAGACAGAGAAAAATTTACTCACTGTTAAGTGGCTCAAAAATAGCTGTTAATCTTCAGTGCCAGACTATTTGTATTCAACAGGACAGCTAAATCAAAAGCACAAAGGCAAGTCTTTTTAAAGTCAGAAAAACAGCAGAAGGGCATCCCACTGTTAAACAACTGAATAATGTCTGACTCGGAGGCTCAAATGCAAATGGCAATGTCTACTTTCAGCATAAAGATAGTCTACCGTCTAATAACCCCTATCTTGGAAATCATATTTAACTGCATCTGCTCTCTTTTTCTTTCTTTCTTCCCTCTTGACCCCCTCCCTTTTGCGCCTCCAAACCCTTTATCAAAAATAACTTCTGGTAGGAAAAATAAACACTGGAAGACGCTCAGCTGTTTTGGCAACCATGTGTGCAAGAAAGGCCTTTTCCCCCTGCTCAGTCCCTGCAGATTGAAAGGAGCTCGAGCTGCAGCTCCGAGGCAGACAAGCGGCCTGTGAAGCTTCAGCCAGTTTTCATCACAGCTGGCCATGCCTGTGTGATTCCAGACAAAGGACTTCCGTCTTTATCTGGCGCTTATTGAGACATCGCATTCAGCTGGAGATAAAAGAGAAGCGATGTGCTTTGAAATCCAACCATTAGGGCGTCAAGGAAATCAGCATGCAAATGCCACACGCAAACGAATTCAAGATGAAGCCCGAGGATCAAATCCCAGTGCCAACGGGGGTCTGGCTGCATAGGGACCCAGCAAGGACCTCGGGGAGGTTGGCCTTGTGTGTGCTAAGGGAAGAGGTGAGGGCTGGATGTGGAAGCGATCTTAAAAGTAAACGATAATGGACTAGATTGTTGCGGAGAAGTGTCCCTCGCTGGCTTGCCAAAGGTAGATAAGGGCTGAGGAGGTTACTGCCAAAGTGAACTTGCTATAAACCATGGAGAATTTGCACCTGATTTCCCAACCGGCAAATTAAAAAAAAAAAAAAAAGATGACTTTCTCTGAAATCCTATTTTAAGGGTTCATTTTCTCCTATAAAAAAGTAATATTGGCCAAAAGTCAAAAGATCCCTGGCATATCAAGCCTACTATGTTTTAAGATCTGTGTGTGCAATGTTTCTCCCAGTAGAAGGGAATCGGGATTCAGCCGAAATTACTTTCAAGGAGAGCTTTTGTGGAGGATGCTGGAGCTAGCCGAACCTTGAGGCTCGCTAGCTCCTTCAGTCCTTTATCACAGGGTTGTTCTACCTTCTGGTTTCCCCCATGCACTCCAGGCTGGGGTTGCTCACTGCTGGCAGCAGTGATCCTTACAAAGCCTGCAATTGCTTGTAGAGACTAATTAATGCTTAGCAAAGAAGTTGGGGCTAACTTCAATAAATTTGTCTTTGGCCACAGACTGGGTACGTGTGGTGAATAGAAGTATTTCGGCAGGCATTTTATTCAGATTTCATTTGCCATTTTTTGTCCTTCACTGAGACACACATCAGTGGCCTCCTGGGTGAGGAATGGGGCATTTGAGCATCTATTAGGAGAAACGTTCCACACCCTGATAGCTTTCAACCTCTGGAGAAAACCAGTGCTTAATAATGTGTAAATCTCTAGTTAAAGAGTTACAGAGATTAGCCTGAAGCCTGGCACTCATCCTGCAGGAGGGAACCTCACCAAAATGCTGCTGACAAAGAGAACTTTGTTAGGCAGGTTTAGTTCAGCCCTGCAATCGCACTGATCTCTTAGTGGCTTTCTTTTATGAGACTTAGGGCAAAGGACTTTCTGAATGGTGAAGGGTGAAGAATATTCTTTAAAAACTTACTCCTTTTTTTCAGGGTGCCTAGTCTCATGGGATCAAGGGATTGGTGTTCGTTTCCTATACAAAAGCTTCATCATTGTCTAAAGGATGCCTGGATAGTATCCAGCCTCCAAGTCAAATACCAAGTGCAGTGCCTGAAAAGAAGGAACTGGTTATTTCAATTAATGTAAGCTGAACTGGGAATTAGGTACCTATAGCTCATGAAATTGATAAGTTCCTCTCCATGAAAATCACTTGTAAATGTTTCATATGATCTGTAGAGAAACCAGAAAGCAATGCAAAGAACCAAAGCTAAAAAGAAACTAAGATTTGATCAATATGATGCTGAAAGAAAGTCCAGCCTGGGTCATGCATCTGGGAATGTAGCTGAAGATTTTAAATTTCCTTCTAGACAGTCACCCATCTCCAACAATTCCCAGGGGGTGACTGGAGATTTGTGATTCCCAGGATTATCTACATACATCGATACAGATCGCTCCAGTCTGGGAGCTGGGAACACGGTGCACAGCAATATATGAAACAATTACTCTTGTAGGGCACCATAAGAAGATGAAGTTTCATGCTGAACTAATTTGAAATGAAATGTATTTGGCTAGCTGAATATGCAAGAGTTTAGAGTTATTTTCATAAAGCAGCATGTTTTCCATGCTGAAAGCCTGAACTAGATTATCGGCTGCCCTTTGAAATGGCTCCAATGCGTTGGTGAAACAAAAGTGTATAAAGCAGATTTGAAATAATCCATAATCTGTCACTGGGGTAGGTTTTTTTTTATCTCCATATGCCAATTTAATCTGATGGTATCCATTAACACACCAAAAGTGCTAAAACGTTTTGTGCCTGTTCTTGCAAGGAGCTTGGGAGCAATCTTGAACCACATACAAATTGAATCTCTTCTCCTCAAAGACCAAGTGTTACTACTTAAAATCTTGATCTTGCGTTTTACAGTCGTAGCTGGTGATGGTGAAGATCATTCAAGAAGGTCATCCTCCAACATAAGATTAGCTTTTCCTTCAATGATACTTGATATGTCAACCTGGGGCTTGCCTCCCAGAAGCGTTCCTGATTTATGCACCCAAAGTTGTACGCAATCATATCTGCACTTGGGATCATGTGCGCTTAGCAGACGAGCAGCTGTTCTGCCTTTATTACAACTGTAAAAATGTTATAAAATTCCATTATTTTACTGTAGCAATTATTCCTGTTAGCCTCTGACCAAAAAAAAATCAGACTTTCGAAACTAGCCTTGTATCCTCCTAAAAAAAAAAAGGAAAAAGAGAAAACCTCTGTCTCTTTTGCTAACAAACCTTTCACGGGGATTACCTCTTTGTAAAGTGTATAGTCTGAAGTTAGTTTTGGGTGGCTACTCTCTCTGTGCGAGAGATTCTCGTGACCATATGTCGCGCCTGTGCTTGACTGCACTTTCATACACACTGGGGTGTGGGACGGGATGCTTGTTGCTGATGATTGATTCTGTAGGAGAGTGTTCGTAGCTCTTTTTTATGGTATTCTCTTGGGCTTTAATAGTGTTCCTTTATCCCTACTAATATTACTCTATAAAGTGGGACTAAACTACAGGACTGAGTTTGATATCATGTCTCACTCCGTAGGAAATACTTAATTCTCTGGGAGGATTGTTGCAGAGAGGTACAGAATAAAAATGGATTATTTCAGGCTTCTTTCCACAAGGTGTACAGCCCTTTAAAGCAGTAACTGATTTCAGCTCAGCCTGCAGACTCAGCACCTGGTGTGTTTCCTGGTGTGATTAGTGATTACAGTAAGTTTTATAAAATTAAAGGCAAAAAATAATGGGGCTGGTTTTGCTCTTAATGCTGATGTCACCAAGCTCTGTGAGCTAAAATTCCTATTACTGAAAGCAGAATTGGGCTGCAATCACTCACAGAGTAATTGCAGCCCAATTGGGAAATGAATAATATTTGAGCTTTAGTGGCTGTAGATTTATATGGTACTGTTTAAGTAGAAGTAAAAGATAAATAGACATTGCTTGCTTCCTTTATTATTGGTGTTGAATGAATTGGTACAGTTGACCAGAAAGATTAAGAGACACGATACCAAGGCCCGTTTTAGGAGACATCTTTGAAATCCGCGTTGGGCGCACGGAGGCTTTGTGGCAAATGAACTGCGGAGGCAATCCCGCCACGGCCCTGGGAAACAGGGGTTGACTCGCAGAGCTTTCTGCCTTTAATTACTACGGATCCACTGATTAAGCCCAGGAGCTCCCCTCTTAATCCCGAATTGCTCGTTTTGACCCTCGCGGAGTTTATGTGCCTGAACCGTGACACTGTCACCCCGCGATGCCGTGCGCGGGCGGCCGCCGCGGAGGGAAACAGAAACCGGCAGGTTCTTGGGGCGGGCGCCCTGGGCGGACACGCGAGTGTCCGTCCGCCCGCGCAGCCTCTCCCTAATTGAGTTGCTTACATTCCCCGCTCCGTTACTGTCTGCTGGCTCGCAACAGAACAAAGGAACAGCTACTTCCTATTAAGGAAGGTAATAACTTAATTAAAACCAAGTTCTATGCGCTGCAGGATCTAGTTTGTCATCAAGAGGCCTCCATTGCCTTTTCCTATAGTTTTTGATAATCTATGCCAGATACTTAATCACTGGATACCCCAGTATAAAGCTTCTAGCCTCCATAACCAGCAGAAAGCTTGTCAAAATAAATTTTAACTTCTGACCGTAGTAGAAGACCAACTAGAAGGTATTAACAGAATCAGAGCTGTCAATCAGACCTTGGGCTTACCGTTTATATTATTAATTCCAACTCTGGTGGCATGGTCTTGGGATAACAACCATCCTAAGCTGCATTGGTCCAAAAAACACAAACCAAGAGTGGAATATATTTCATGCCGAGGTGACGTTACCGAGTGTCCAGAGAAACTTCTTTTTTTCTTTTTGTATTTGAAAGGTGATGTTTTATTAGATTAATCCCATTGCCAAGAGACACAGCTACTGTCTGGCTTCATTTGCTGATCTCTCTTTTTTTTTAAATGATTTATTCCATGCACAAAAGCAACCTACTAAGAAAAAAAATTGTTTGTTTATTTGTTTCTGCTAATTTCCTCCTAATTAATGCAGCATGTTAGGATGGAGACTGCGACTAGTCTTCAGTGGGTTATGAATTGAAACTGGCCTCACAAATTGAAATCGCTCTTGGAGGCTCTGAGATGGAGGTATTATTACAATGCAAACCAGCAGGAAAGATTCCAGAGAGAAAGAGGAGAAGTGTGTTAATTGAGAACAATAACATGCCGAGGACCTCCAGAAGCTGGTGGCCTTAATAAAACGAGACAATGCTGTGTTTTTGCATAACCTGAACTTCAAATTCAATTTTGGTTGTAGTGGAATAGAAGTGATGCAGAGCTAGGTTTCTTTTTCTCTTTTCATTTACAAGGCCATCTGAATAGAAAAGGTTTCACAGGTCATGATGAACTGTGCTTGAACTGTGTTTCTCTCTACCATATTAATTACTTAAACGTGGAATAAATGTCAGGAACATTAAGCACACAGAAAGTGACATTTGCAATCAAAGTAACTGCACTTACGGGTGGCACTCGTTTCCATCCTTGGTTTGCTTTCTTGCCCTGTGCAACTCTCCCACTGTTGTGAATTAAACTACTGGTTAAAGGGTGATAAGAGAATGAGCTGATGGCATTAAATTTGGTTTGAAGAGGCCAAGATTTTGGAGCTTCTTTCAATCCCTTGTTCGTCTTCATCACCTTGAACCAAACTAATCTCAACTTCCTTGGAATTATTCCAGAATTCCCTACATTGAGCCTGTCCATCTTGGTCTCCTTGAGGGTGAAGTCCTGAAATTCTACCAGCTTCACAAACCTTGGGCAGGCAGGAAGTCTTGCTGCTGAATTGCCCTGTTTTCCACCCTCTGTGTGGGAGGTTCTGCTTTTTCATCTTCCATGAAAGAAGTAAAGTTAAGAGCAAGAAGGTGCGTTGAAATCCATGAGCAAAGTCATGAGCAGATCTGCACGATACAGCTCTAATAGCTGTGCCAGCTGTGTGGGTGTCTGCTGCTCGCCCTGCCTGGGGACAGTTCATGGCAGCAGTTTCTCATATGCCCTGGACTCTTTGGGAAGTTCTGCTGGTATTATTTTTGTAACAGTTTATCTGAGTGAATCACTTCCCCACTGATTTCCCTCCGTTTATTTTGATGCAGTCTGCAGAGAACCATTTGGTTTCTTTTTGCTGGATAAAAATGCTTTTTTTTTGTAAAGGGTGAGTGCAATGTACTATCAAAAGTCCTGAATATACTAAGTTAAAGCTTACATTTAAAGCCATTGTTAGTCCATGTGTCTCGCCAGTATTCAACAGCCAGCCCCTTTAGCCTCCTTGGAGAACAGCAGTTCATAGCACCTACAAATAAGCTCTTAATTTTTACTAAATCTGGCATGAATAAGATGACAACATAAAAACAGTCATTTTTGTCTCCTCTTATTTAAACAAATAAACAGGGAGTAGAAAGTAAATAAAAGATTTAGGATATTGAACATGAAATTCTATATGTGAGAGCAACCCAGAACATTTTATGAACTACCTAGGAGCAGTGCTTCTTTCCTCCTTTTTCATCGGACAATAAAATTTAATTTCATGATTCATGTACAACTTGTACAATCTTTACTAAATTGAATGTGTATTTCAAAGCCAATCTGGCATACAGACTATAATATCTATAATAATTTTCCTCTTCTACAACTGTGCAAAATCCAGCAGTTTATTGTTTGCCTACATAAAGTGTGCATTACTGGGATGTATTTGCACATATCAAAAGCAGCTAGTCTTTCAGTCATTCATTGAAAGTTCCAGTTGGCTTAGAGTCTTCCTGAAGAATATGTTTATTTTGTCTTCTTGACTTACCTTCCCTCGTGTCTGCGTATTGTGCCTCCAGGAAGAAAAGCTTAAATTGCTCAAGTAGGGCCCTTTTACAAAGCCTGCCAAGAATAAAGTAGCTTAATAAGAAGGCACACAGGTTTTACTTGCTTGCAGAAAAAAAAAAAGAATAAGTCATTCAAAGTGAGTCTGAAAACTTCTTCAGGAGCTGTGGAAATCTTCAAAAGTATAAATAGGAGTATTTTGGGGATGCAATATAGAGCTAACTGGGCATGAAATTTGGAAAGAGCTAGAACCTGCCAACCAAGTTTGATCTCTAAGCAGGCAATGAGGACCCTGTACTTAATGGCAAGTCAATGACAATAGGTTCACAGTGGCTTCTCAAGGGACACCACTGTCACCACGGAGGTGTTTTTTCTTGGGCCACTCCAGTAATGTTTTGCAATAGCAGGAGAGTCTGTGTGTCCCTTCCATATCAGTTTGGGTAACAGAAGCACCTGGGACTGTGTTTCATTGAGGTTCACATGTAAAGGCCAACGCTGCTCTCATGGCACATATTGCAGCCTACTTTGCTTTAGGGTTTGGACATGAAGTCAGGGTCAGCCTGACCCTGTGACGCATTTTTCTGGCTGCCATACTGTGTGCTGTCACTGTCATCACCGCGAGTGAGGCTGAGATCACATCTGCCCATTCGCAGCTTGGCCACCGAATGAGAAGACACTTGCATTTCTGCGGTGGCCAAGGGAGAGTGCCAACCAGTGATTATTCTGTTTATTTTCGTCTGAGCAATATTTGTACAATAAACAGAATAGGCAGCAGTCTTGACTCATATTGCTTGGTGCAGAACATATTCAATTTCTATTCCCCTCACCAGCAAGCGTTGTAATGCTGGAAGGGAAATGCATCGTACGGGGAAAGACAGAGCAAGGCTTCAAAGTCCAGCCAAGCCCTCTAACCTTTAAGGCTGTCTGCAAGGAGAGAAGACCCAGGTTGAGCTGTTCTAGCTCTGCCATCTCCTCGGGCAAGATGTCGAGTAGCAACTCCTCTTTCCTTCTTCCCAAGGTTCATTTTCCCAAGTGCAGGTTTATAGAGTGGAACCTAACGAAGAAAAAAGAACACAATATGTGATGTTGTGTACACACGACCTGAGGTTTTATGCCTCGTCTAGCACAGGGCACCAGCAAGAGCACATTGTGTCCTTGCTCAGGGCCAGATCATCGCTGCAGTGTTGACTCAATGGGCTGGCTGCCACTTCTTGAGTCACTTAGCATCACTTCTCGATACACCTGGGTTTTCATTTATTTTTGGAGGTTTCCAGTCTAAGTTCAAATAAACATGCCCAGCCCATGTTAGATCACAACCTTAGCTGATCACAACCTAACACTCTCCTACATGGCGTGCTGAAATTAGCTGTTTTGAGAAAAAGTGTCAGGAGCTGCAGCTCTGAACGGAAGAAGCCATTCAAGCCTCCCATGCTCCGTTCACCTTTATTTCAGATCCTCAGCAACTAGGCAGATTTGTAAATCCTCTCATTCCACACCAGCAAAGTCACCTGTTTTCAGAAAGAAACTCACTGGAAAAAGTATGTGGGCACTCAGATTTCTCTGTGGTTCAGCCACTCCTTTGAAACGAAACGCTGAGCTGAAAAAGAAAAAATCAGGTTGCAGAGACCTGCAAAGTGCAATTTGTCATAATTGCACTCTTTTCTGAAGAACTGTGATCGTTCATACTGTCCTGCTGCATCTATGTCATGCAGAAAATCTATCTTTCCTCCTGTTGTTTCCTTGGCCACTTCCTGCGTCCAGTCCCTTTCACACCATTCTTCGTTTTGAAAACTATTTGAGGTGATTCACATAAAAAGTTACAATTCAGCATAGGATGGGACAAAGAATCTGGCTGATATTTCCAAAAAGCCTTGCAGTTAATAAGTTCTGCTTGAGCTAAGTAATTCCTTCACTGGCAGCTCTCTTCACTTTACATGTGGAAATTTCTGCATTGCTTTCAGAAGTAGATGTGTGTCTCGTTGCTATTCAGACACAAGGTCTGCGTTTCGAGAACTTCGATAATATGAAATTTTGAAAAGATAAAATATAATGCCCAGGCATGTTCTTTTCTGTAAAATTACCTGCCCTCCTGACCCACCAGGCAGTGGCTATACCTATTCTTATACCATGAAAAATAAATTTATTGAAATAGATAGCTGCAAGTTCAAGTTCCAGACAGGCCAGTCAGGGCAGTCTCCTTTATTTTGATCTTATTATGTAATAGGATCAGCAAAAGGGGAGTCCTATTTGCTATTATTTGATAGCAAATACAATCAATTCTATGGCTATATGCTGGCACATGACAACAAGTTTTCAAGTCATTAAAAAAAAAAGAAAAAAAAAGGCCTACTGTAAAAATTGATTCCTGGAATGCAAAGAGCAAGCAGGAGCCCAAGGAAAAACCCCAATCTACGTCAGGCCCAATATTAATCAGGAACCTGACACTAATGTGGTCATTTTTGTTTGTTTACTGTTGAAATGAAGTTTATTCGGATTTGTAATCTACAAACTTTCCTTTAGGCTCCTGGGCTGAAAAGGACAAGTTGGGTTTGGATGAAGTAGATTGAAGGAGGAGGAGAAATGATGACAGGAAAGGGAGGAGGCAAGGAGTAAACCCCGACTTGCCAAAAATGTAGGGAACATAAACTGAAGGCTTTTGCTGCTCATGTCTCCATTTCACAAATACTGTGATGTGAATACTGTGCATTTTCAAATGACAAGCAAATTAAATGAGATAGATTTTGCCCTTCTTTACCTTTTTTTTTTTCTTTTTTAAGAGAATATTTTAAAATGCTAAGTAAAACTTTTCAAGGAATTATTATTTATAAAAATAGACTCATCCAAGAAAAAAGAGTTAATAATATATGTTATCTGAGAGGCTAGAAATAATTCCTAAGCCATCTTAGGTAGCAGCTGTCACCCATTTCAGGTTTGTGCTTTGATACTTCGGGCAAACTACAGAAACAATCAGTATTTCAATAAAGCATGTTAAATAACACCAGGCTGCTTCAAGAATTAGCCCATTGGTTTACAGTGTAGATGCATGACCAGAATAGTAAGCAGAGAGCATAAGATGGGGCAAAATGACTTTATTTCAAAGGTAGAGCAGGAGGATTCATTTATTTATTGGTTTGTTCAAATCACAGAGCTGGGATTAAGATCTACTGTGATGTGAAAGACCTCTTGGAAATAAGGGCTCTATGGGGACATGCAGAATCTGGTAGAAATCCCCTTGTCATCATGATGATCTTTCACATCTTGGTTGAGAAGGTAGCATATTTTTGAATAAGATTAGTAATCTCTTTTTAGTAAGAACTGCATCTAATATCTACTATTTGTCTGTAACCCTCTCAGATGAAATTCCTACAAAATATCTGAAAGTATTTGACAAAATGAAAAGAGGGTTTTATTGCAAACCGAAAGGAGGGGAGTTATTTATTTATTGCCAAGGAATATTTCTTATTTACAAAGAATAGTTACACAATACAAGCTTGTATTGGAAAAAGCTATTCTCTTTGAAGAAACTGGAAAACAGAGAAGGTTCTCCAATCCATTAGCTGCTTGCCCGAGATATATCCCAAGTGCAAAGAGGAAAAGTAACGTGATACATTCGAAAATTCTGCTCTTTGGCTTCAGCTGTCTTTAGAAAATGATTGATCTACTTTCTTATGTGAATTAATTTTGAGGCCATCTAACCTGAATAGGTGCACTAGAAGAAGTCATTGAAGGAGCTACATAAAGAGGATCATACAGAAATTAATAAACATCCAAAAAACACTCTAAGGAGAACTAATCTTGTCTATTTTAAACATTGAATTTCTTTTCTTCTGATAGCTCCCAGCTAAAATCCATGTCTCAATCAAAGCTGAAGTGATAAATAGCTTGTAGTCTGCCACCACCGGGACAAATTTTAGCTGCCCACATTACTTGGCAAGGGGCAAGGGATGAAAAAACTGAGTCGGCAGCAGTAGATGGAGTAAAGGCTCCACTGAGAAACAGAAGTTGAGAGATCAGGTCCACATTGTACAAGATTGCCAGCCAAGAGCAAAGCTGCAAACCACCAACTATTGCTGGTGCCTCATTTTAATGCCCTTAGAGACTTTCCTCGTTCTCATCACTCCTGTGTTTTTCCAGAATGGGTGAGAAGCAAGTGAATTTGCTTTGCTAATTCTGAAGAGGTTGAATCCCAAGTGCTAAGCAAAACATCCACATGCACGCAGAGAAAACCATGAGCTTTTAGCTTTAGGCGCTCACCTTGTACACAAATGGCCTTCATCCAAGGAGCAAATCTCTCAGCAACAAGAACGGCTTTTCTGAAAGCCATCTAGAAGTGTAGCTACTATCTTCTGAATTATTTATTGTATGCCTTGTTGATTTGTATTAAAAGAATGCAAAAAATAAAAGCATGAAGCTCTATGACAGGCTAAGCTTAAGTTCCTACTCTAAAAAGTGTGCACCGTGTACAGTCAAGTAAAGAAAAGGAAATTACACAAAAAAGCCAAATGCTTGGGAACACATCACAGTTTTCTTTCCAAGTTGGAAATAAATACTTTTTTCACTCTTAACCTTTAGACTGTACGGCTTCACTGGAACAATGATGGCCACTGAATTGCTTAAATTACTTACACCTAGTATATCCATGTCCTATCCTGGGACATAAAATGGTTATATACAGATAACAGGGAAAATACTATAATAAAGTCTTTGTGGCCATTTATTTGGGTAAGAACCAGGAATTCTCTCTATCATTATTCTATGCACCTTGTTCGCTTTTTGGGAACATTGGCATGAGCGAGAGGAACATGTTGTGAAACTAAGCAAATACTTACGCAGGAATATTCCTGTACCGTGTGTATTTACATAAATATTCACTTGAGAAGCGTTTAATGGCTGCTTTGACGGGCGATGTGCCGAAGTGAGCTGAAATAATACCCTGTAACTTGGTAACCATTTGCACAGAGTGAATTTGGATTGAATTTTTGTAGCGAAAATGAAGCCCGGGGATGCAGAGAACCCCAAGATATTGGGATCCTCTAGTTATGTGCCAGTAAGGTGAAGGAAAAGAGGAATTCTTCTTCCTCAGGGGGCCGTGGAGACTCCGAGCTCATCTGGAGAGGAGGGAAATGCCAGGCTGACAGAAGCTCTCAGGTCTCGCTGTGGATATTGAGGCTGTGCGCTTGGGGCAAGGCTTGCCCCCGACGTGCATGCAGTACACATGCACGGCACGCAGGGTGAATGTGTGTGAAATGTTTCAATTACCTCTAAAATAATGTTTAACATGTTCCAGACATACTGCATTAAGCAAATACCCAAGCAGTATTTGAAGCATATTCTGTTTTTCATTTTAATAGATTGTAAATGTATTAAACACATGTTAAGAATATATTTCATATACTGCATTTGTAAAATATTATCAAATTTATATAGGCGGAAACCACAGAGCCACCACAGCATCGGCCCGAGAGCAATACCATTTTGCAAGTTAACCTTTTAGCACCATTCTATCAGAAGGGTGGAGGAATGTATTTTATTCAATTTTATTTCATTTCATCATTTCATTTCATTAAAAAAAAAAGAAAAAGGTGAAAACCTACCCTATCATTAATGCTTTTAGCTGTACACTTTGTGGTGAATATCAAGCTTTGGGCTCAGTAGCCTGAGTTACAGGTTTGCATGCAAAGGAGGTGCTGAGCATCAGAGCTGAGAAGTTGCCTCCACTGCTTGTGATCTGATGTCTGCTTCACATTTTAGGTACCCATTCACATCATTTGATAATGTTAAACATCTCCAAATGTTTAACACCACTAGATGTTTCAGAGTGTGCAAAACATTACTGAGCATGCAGGATTCACCTCAGCTTCCATCCCCAAGCCTTGCAAACCCTGAGCAAAGTGGAAATGTGTCTTGTTTCTTGGTCCGAGCTGTGGGAAATGGACTGTGTTTGAAGAAATCTTCAGTTTCAGGACACCCTCAGATTTCCTTGAAATGAGAATCTTGAGGTTGATTTGATCATTAGAAATCTCCTCATTGAGCCTTGGCAAAACCCTGAGTGCCAAAACTTAACCTGAAGCAGAGTTTAGGGTTTATGAAACCATTTACCTTAAAACTATAAGAATTAATCAGTGGTACCCAAAAAGTGCCTCTCATTCTTGAAGTGCATTGGAATCCATCACATTTCAAGAACAAGCCTGCACTGCTTGTAATAGAGGAATAATTTCAGTAGCTGGCTGCTACATTAGATTTTTCTCCTTTTATGTGGATGAAAAAGCAAAGCCAACCCGGACCCAGAGCTTGCAAGTGAGAACTGAGACTTCCAAATTTCACACTCTGCAGAATGCTGAATGGGAATCCCATAACTTCAGGTGCCGGGGGCCCCGCTCTCCCAGGACTGCTCCTTGTCCTGAGCTCTCTCTTGGCCTCTCTTCTCCTCTTAGTTTGAGAGCACAAATAGGAGCTTCAGAAACAGAAGTGTCACTTCCCAAATGGGACTGAAATTACTGCTTTGCTGAACTCTTGAAAAAGTCACTAATTGGTGATGCAGAGGAATATGAGCATTCATGACAGCAGAAGTTATCATCATACCACTGCTTGGATTGGTCATCCCAGGAACTCAGTACAGAAAACAACTTTCTTTTAAAAAAAATGGAGGAAATAAAGTCTGTGATTTATGCATTGCCCCTTCACATGTACAGCAGCAATACCAGAAGCACCTTTTGCTTGTTAGCTACCATTCTATCTCTTATATTGCTTTTCTTAAAGAAAAAAAAAAAAAAGGTAATAAGAACCATGCTGACATGGAGTGCTCATGTAGGAAGATTGTCTTCCTACATGCGTCACGTAGGAAGGTGCACTTAGAAAAGAAATAAAATGGATCAATGGGGTAGCTTCTTGTAAGTTGTTATTTATGTTAGGCTCTACAGCCCCTAGTAGGGGACCTAAATGAAGAATCTATTTTTCCCCCTGCGTTAAGTGGACAGTGACTCTTTTTTTGTGTTTCGCTTTGGGGAGAGGTTGCAGGTTTCACCACGACTCTCTCTCTGCTGGCGCCACTCCTCGGCCGTGGTAGCGATGCTGAGTTGATGTAAGGAGAGGAGCTGAGTAAGAATTGGCTGTAGGAGGCCAGTATTCCATGAAATCCCTGTCCGTCGCTCTGTAGGGAGCAAGCAGAGCTCTGGCCAGTGCTTTCCATCTCCGAATCCATGTGCAAGGAGAGGGGGTTGTCTCAGCTGCACTGCAGCACAGCCTGCCTCTCGTCTCCTCTTCCTCACTCACAGCCTGCTGGGTTGCTAAGTCTCCACTAAGACTTCTAGCAGCATCACAACTCACTTTTTTCTTTTTTCATTCTCTTTTTCAGCTGTGGAAAAGGAGATACTGATACTATTTTTTCACCTCCAGCTTGAGCATTTGTAGCTAAAATGTAATGGTAGAGCGGTCTTGCAGCCTGGAAATTCTTACCTCATTGTCCAGCCCAGGGCATGGGCACATTTGTTAGCTCTGCACAGCTCTGCAGCACTGTCCTTGCCTTGACTAGGAGCTTCCAGAGTTTGCAGGTTTGATGCATGCGGAAATGGGGACTTTTATCAGTCCAGAATCCGACCTTGGGGCTGGTCTCCCACTTTCCTTCATCCAAGGGAATGAGCTGGAGAGCTTTCAGCAGTGCACAGGTGGAAAAGAGGATCTTTCAGTAGCAGATGAGACCTTGCCATTGTAATACACTACCATGGTAATGATATACTCTATTGACACTATAAAGTATATTACCGTTGACCTGTGGATATTCAGTTTCCATGGGTCTGCTGCCATTCAAGAGATACATTACAGCACCGAGTGTGTAAGATCAGACACGTTATGGAGCTCCTCATAAGAGTTATGACATTCATGTCAGAGTAACTTAACTACACTGTGAAAAAATATTAACTGTGAAGTGTGTTGCTTTTTGTAGGCTTATTTCATGCCATTATCCACTTAACTATTCAATAATGTCCCAGGTATGTGCAACAAGCAGCCGGAGATAGCTGCTCTGCTTCGATTTTGAATGGATGATCAAAATAAAACAAAAGTCAGGGATCCTGGGAAAAAATATATATATTTGTATTAATATTTACCAGTTCTTCAAAAGAATTATTTCCCTCTCACTTTTATTTATGTAGGATTTATTTATCACATTTGATAAGGCTTCTGCTGCATTGGTTATTTGCTTTGCAAATTTAAGGACATTTGAAAGGAGTAAACTTACCTGGTTTTTACATACATATAGGAGGAAGCTGCTTTAAAATGTTTGCTTTTCAGGCAGAAAAAAAAAAAAAAAACGCACACACTTTAGCGAGCAATGCATTTCAGTGTATGAAGCACTGAGGCAGGAACCTCACATTGTGTCTGACTTGGATTCATCCTTCCAGGCAGCTACCGTATGGCCTAGCAAAGAGACAACTTCTGGAAGTCATTTCTTCCCCACATGATAGCATTTTCCTTTTCATTAAGTCTGCAGAGTAACTCAGAGAAAGACAGGCATCCAAGGCTGCTTTCTCAAAAACTCAGAGTTTTCTCAGTCTTACGAGTAATTCATAGCATGGGGCTGCTGAGGTGCGCCTTCAATGTGTTACTATTTCCAAGCACCAGTCCCCACCAATGCCAGCTGGGCCTCTCCTCGCATTTGTGAGCTAAATAGGTGTTGATTTGCCTCGATTTTTACCCTTCCTGTGCAGCAGTCACTGAAGCATGTAAGCGGTGGATTGATTTTTTCTTTTTCTTTTTTTGGAGTGAGTTTTTCTGCAGCTATCTAGGCAAATGGGGCAGATGTTAATATTTTGCTGTCCTCAAAAACCACAGCCATGAATTCAGTGAAATCCCATCAATGGTTTTCTGTGGCAGGAATGCGTACAAGGAGAGCTTGCACCTTGTCTTCCTCACTTTTATTGAATGTGTGCATATAGATATTACTATGTTAAAAGGTTTTGAAGCCACACAGGTTTACACTGGTTACCCTTGAATTCAGTGGAAATTAGATGTCAGAATAGCTTTTAAAAACTGACCTTTAACACGTAAAAGAAAAAGGTAAGGGTTTGGGAGTTGTTTTTTTCACTGATTGGAATGGAAGCATGTAGTTGATAGCAAAAGCATTACTGCATGTGTTTTTTTTCCCCTTTATCAGATGACTACTGCTATTGCTGCAAGGTTCACACTGTGATATAGCTTTTGAGAGCAGCACACATGGCTTTGATAGAGCCACGCCAGTAATGAGTTTAACCTAAGAGCCATTCTGTGCAGCCATGAAACACACGCTAAGACACGAGGATTGCGAGCAGCCATCTCGGGCCACAACACGGATCCACTGAAGTTTTCCAGCTCCGCTAGAAGTCACAGTGAATTCTGCTAAATGACATTTGCTACAGCAACGCGTTGTCCTTTTGTGACATGGAAAGATAAAGTTGAACTGGGAATTAGTATGCCCTATCCACATCTGTCTTGTACAGCTCCTGCTCGGCTCCATGCGTTCGGGACAAATTCTAGGCAAGAGGCCACCGGGAAATTGTCCAGTTCTCTGTACCCCATGCCCAGCGCTGTCACACTGACTGCAGAATAATTTATTTCATACAGCTCGCCCAGCCAAGGAAAACATATTTGCGCCTTGTGGCAGGGAAGCTCTGCAATGAAGGCCCTGTGTTGCAAATTATACACCCTGGGGGTTGCCCCTAGCTCGTGTGCCTCCTGACCTGGAGGAAACGCCACGCACGGAGACGGCGCGGGGCAGAAACGCCCTTTATGGGTCCGTGCGCCTTCAGAAATCAATTTATAACCAATGGGGTGTGATAACTTTCTCTCCACTTCATAAAAGTCCGTGATGAATTGATTTTGTTGCTTTTTTATTTACAGCTATACACAAGGTAAAATTTGTTTCTAAAAGGCTGAAGAAAGGACCCCTCAAAATGAAATATCAAAATGTTGTTTTATGTCTAAGCGAATCTGGGCTGGGGGAGGAGGGAAATGGCTGTGCAGCCATACCCAAACTTAATTTCCTTATGTTTTCTCTGGAACATGTTTTTATAAAGGTGTACTGGAATACATTGCATTGAAAATAACCCCCCCACACCAAAAACACATTTCCTGTTCTGCACCCCAGAAATACTTTAATTTGAAGCTGCTGGATGCAGTGCTTTACATCAATCATATCAATTTTGCCACTCAAACCTAATGTGGGGCAAAGTCCTACCAATTTTGGCATCAATGAGAGTTTTGCTGTTGAATTCATGCATTTCAGTTTATCCTTTCAGCAGTCCTTTTGGCCCATGCATCCGCGGGGTCTCTGAAGCCAGCAGGCAGAAATGCAGTCTGGGCTGGATGTAACATCTTTTATTTTTGGGGATACAAATGTGGCAATAGATAATCATTATCCTGGTGTGACGTGGCTGGGAGGACTTTTCTGCTCTCTTTTAGTAACAGCAATTTCTGGATTCAATCTTCTTTCCAAATTTTTGTATTACTTTAATGTCACCTATTTGGAAGAGAGAGGCAAAAGTTTCATCTCCCACCTGACCCTGAGATGGTCACACAGTCTGTGAGGGACAGGCAAGCCCAGTGCAAATCTGTCAACATGATTTTGATGTTCATCTGGCTCCAACAGTTGCAATGTTTAAGACTGGCAGAACACTTCAGAGGAAAGTATAAAAATGTGATTTTCTTTTGTTTTTCTGAACTTCATCTTATCAGGTATAGTCTTGCAATCTTGATATTATTCTTACATGAATGTCAAAACTACTCCTCCTGTTTCTAAATTAAAAAAAAAAAAAAAAGTCTCAAAATTTTCTCCCTTACCAATTTATAACATTCTCCAGAAAGCTATTTCAAGGCTTCTTAGCTATTGTTTTTATCAGTTCCTTTGGGCATTACCGTAAGGGCCCAAACCTGCAGACTGTATGAGCTCAGTAGACCAGAGTTTCATCTGGAACAAGTCAGGCTGGTTTCTGCTGAAGTCCCAACATCTGGTGTATTTACATTCTTCACAAAAATGGGCAGCACCGGGACTGCCCACATAAAGGATGTTCCGCATGGAAATAAGCGTTTGCAGGACTTCATTCTTAATGAGCTCAGACACTGTATTATTAAAAAATAGTGCAAATTACGCTTTCAGCTACACTGCTGCAAATGTGATATAACTCCTCTGACAACCCATTTTATTTTCTTTGGCTTTCCATAAGCCCAAGTTCGGTGTAATCACTGGAGTTGCTCTAGATTTACAGTCATATAACAAACCTTGGGAGATTGGAGATGAGGAGCCTGTGGTCTGCTACGGACATCGCAGTTCTCAGGAGCTGCCAACTTGTGTGCGTGGCAGCTCCCGCGCATGGACATTCTGACTGGGATGAAAACTCTATATTGCAGTGAAATAGCCTAGTGCAGACCTTATAGCTGTAAGGTTTTTCAGCATCTGGCTGAATTCTGGGTGCTAGATTCAGCTGTTGGGTGGGAGTCGGGAGGATTTTTTTTGATACAACAAAGTTAATGTCAATCTTTATAGTAAATGGGTGAAATTAGGGTCCCGAGAGGCTCCCATGCCCCATGTCCTGCAGGCAACCACGGGAGCGTCCAGTATATGGGGCTCTGAAACCACAATCCTGGGAGTCACTAAAAAGCTCTTTTAAACAAAATGGGAGGGACGAGCCTTTGAAATGTTGCACAGCAGTTTCCTACGTGAGCAAATGTGTGACTCAGCTCAGCTCCCATAAAGACTTAGCCTGCTATCAAGTATATTTGGTTTCAGACAACTTGCAAGAAAACATTTAAATTCTGTGCTTTATTTAGTGGCTTATGCTCAACTCTAGCCACACGAAGCTCAGCAGAAAGGTTGAAGAGGGAAGAAACTTGTTTGTTCTACTCTTGAATCTCTTTCTCAGCAACATTTTAGTGTGTCTTGAGCTATGTCTTCCAGTCTCATGTCATAGAATCAGAGAATCATAGAATGCTTAGGGTTGGAAGGGACCTCCAGAGGTCATCTAGTCCAACCCCCCTGCACACGCAGGGTCACCTAGAGCACGTGGCACAGGGCTGCATCCAAGCGGGTTTGGAAGATCTCCAGAGAAGGAGACTCCACAACCTCTCTGGGCAGCCTGTTCCAGGGCTCTGTCACCCTCACTGGGAAGAAATTTTTCCTTCTCTGCAGAGCTGCAGAGAAGGTCGGTCCCCAGCTGCAGTGCAAGCACAAGGGATACAAGGCCACCCCAAGTGAAATGTGTAGTTGGTGTGTAGGCGCTTCACCTCTTCTGCAAACTTTGTGTGCATGAGCATCTTGATGTGTCCCAAGCTATATCATTCTGCACTGAAGTTTCATACAATCATATTAGAAACTGAAAGATTCCTCCCTCTCCTATCCTTCTTTGTGATTTTTTCTCATGGTTGGTTCGACACAACCATCATGAAGAAATTGGCTGAAATTGGGGCTCAGAAGAAAGGAAGGTTTTGTGCATAGGTGTGGGTATGTGGAAGGAGGTAGCAAGAGTAGCCTACCTACATTTTTAATAGTTTCTTTACGAGTGTGATACAGGTATTTTCCTATAATAAAACTAATGTTCCCAACCAGCAAGTGCTGTTCTTGGCATCTCATTTTATTCCAATTTGCTTTTCTTGCAACTGTGGGCAAGATTCATGAAAGGGCCATACCTAACAGGTAGGTAAGAGAAGGCACTATTTTTTATACAAATAAATGTCATTCTTAAATTATCTACTTTTAGACTACACCATATGGTTTTAGCCTATGCATACTTCTCTCCCACCTCCTAATTGGCAGCTACCATGAAATACAAAAAGGTGAGCAAATAGTGACTTGTTCCACTGAATCTGCAGCTAATCCTACTGCCAAAATTAAAGACAAATGAGTGAACTGCTTACAAATATCAGTAACTAGAACTAATTTAAAAATTTCCATCAAGATGAATGAGACCCTGAAAATTATAAAAGTTTGCTTTTTCAGTAGTACATAATGAGATCTTAATGTTTCCTAACAATTTCTCCATAAATGACTTAAGAATTCCTACATTTTTAAAGAACAAGCTCTCAACTTGTTTCAGAAAATTTCTTAGAGAAAATGGACCATGGAATCCATGAAACCAGGAAGAACCTACAATCTGGAAGTCAGGGAACAGAAATCTAACTTATTCCGCCCCTTACTTACAGCTGACCTTGGTAGCCTCATGTCATTTTGCTGTGCCTGTGTTTGTCTGTACAAATCTTGATCATCCTGCTCACTTCCAAAAACCATGTAGGGAAACATCTGTAGAGGAAATCCAGCTGTGTCTGCACAGAGCAATGCCGTGTCCTGGAGAGACACTTGGATTAGCTCTGTGCTATCTATCTTATGTCTATTTTATATTTAATTAGAATCTTTTTTATTAATTAATTTCAGTTCTCATTTACCTACACATATTATTTAGTTGTGCCTAATATTCTCACTGGGACCAAGACTCAGAATTTGGATACAAGCTTAGGCTCCAAAGCTTATTTTAATGAGAGATTAATTCCAGAATGGCTATTTCTAGTTAGAGCAATGGAGATAGACCCCTCTATGTAAAGTTTCTAAGTGAATGATAACTCTAATATTCAGGGCAAAACAGGGCACCCTTCATCAAAAAAGTATGCTTTCTTTTGACAATAATTAGTAGGACAGTAATAAAATTACACGAGAGAACTAACAGACAACTGAGATAATTCAAGTGTCAATGTTAAACTTTACTTCAAGAAGTTAAGGAAGAGTCATCCATTTCTTAAGATAACTTCTGAGGAAAAATAATTTTTTTTAAAGTGTTATTTATAACAACTTTAACTTGGATTGGTGAGTCAGTTTTCAGATAACTGATGATGAACCTGTTTTTGTTGCTCTCCAGGATCTATGGTAATTGTATTATCTGGACAAATCTCTGCATTTGCTTCTCTCTACCTGTTTGCATTTGAACCGCTGCTGCATCCTACCTTTGAAATAAATCTGGAAGGACTGTTCCTAGCTCATCTGGAGCTGGAAAACCTGTATGTCAGTGCTGGATAGCACTTCAACCTTCTGTTTTTTCTGCCACAGGCTCAAAACCACTTTACAAATTAAAATCATATTGTGAAAGAAGGGATCGAATCTCACATTTCAGAATGCAGGAAAAGGGCCTCTGGCTGTAAGTCAAAGGTTGAGGAACATCCCAGCTCCCCTTACTTTGGAG
The DNA here is from genome assembly GCF_059628265.1 of Tinamus guttatus. Lineage (NCBI taxonomy): Eukaryota > Metazoa > Chordata > Aves > Tinamiformes > Tinamidae > Tinamus > Tinamus guttatus. The sequence continues at coordinate 596,118 of NW_028288579.1, read as the reverse complement.
GAAGCTTAGTCCTCCGGGGAGACGTCTTCAGGTGTGCACTTTTGCTGCAGTAAGTATGTCATTAAAATACCTGCTCCAAAACTCTCTGTGCTGATCTGCACAGCTCAGCGCTAATTCAGGCGATCATACTGAACACTGATACTTTATTGGCTACCTTGACCAAAGGTGTGAGTTTTGGGGGAAAATTTCTTTATATTCTTATGAACCAATCACAAACTCTGCTAAAAAAACTGAAAACCCCTCCTTAAACTAATGGTTTCAGTAAACCCCCCACCTTACAATTCCAGGAATATAGCAGCTGAGGTTTTCCTGTACTAGCTCCAAAGGGCCAAGACAAACCCTGGTGTTGGTGGTTCCTCCAAAATCCTTCAGTAAGAATAGGATGTTTCCATGCACCACTGTATATTGACTCTTGCTATGCTTCTGACCTTAAATCATTTGATGACATCACATTGTTACTTTGAATCCATGTACAAATAAGCTGTATTTCCATTAGGGAACATAAAATGGTCCATTTTGACTCACTCTGCAAACTGTTTATGGGTTACTTGCAGCTTTCAGGATTTTTACAAGAGAACATCCAGTGTTCATTTCCTGGCTCAGCTCCAACTGGACATGTTAACTTTGCCTAATTTCCAAGACATTTGGTGGGAAGGCTTCATAATAGAAGCATGTTTTTCCACCAGGGAACTTATACCACTATTTTTTTTTTAAGTCTATTTTTCCCAGACAAATTAAACCTACTTTTTATGAGCTTCTTCTAAAGGGTAGAACAGTAGCTCGCCTTGTTAGATATTAGTGCTTCTGTTCGGAAGGGTGATCGTGTAACTGCAGGGCCTCAGTATTTTACACTTTCTGGAGTTCATTAACCAGAGACTTCTGTATTTGAACCTGTAACGTTTTAGCTGGACGAGACCCAGAAAGCGAAATCAATCCAGTCCCGTAGCACAGAACTAATTGTCATCATAGCCAAATGTGCAAATATACAAGAGGTATATAGGAAAAGAGAAGGGGGAAAATTGAAGGTTTTACTTTTTGGGGTATTATGTTGCTGAAAAGTTTTTACATGCTTCCTAACTGACATAAAGTACAAAATTGAAAATATGTTTCCTATATCAAAATATCAGTACCAAATTGGATGGGTTTATATACCTACATTCATCTAATCAACTGCTTTCCACTTAAGTCATCTATTTGACCGCTTGTTGGGTTGTGTGGGAGTTGGAGGGTTGGAGGAGATTTTTCTTCTTGTCAAGGCTTATAATGTCACCAGCTAATTCAAGGAGAGAGGCAACGTTTTCAAGCTTGACTTAGAGTCTCTGCAATCCTGCTCCTGCTCATGGCCTTAGAGAAATTAAGGACCTTCTAAATACTGGTGTTATGCAGTCCTGGAATTCCACGGACTGAAAGAATAAGTTTGCATCTGGCCAGGAAGTACCTGCAAGCATCAGATGCCACAGAAGGTCTTGATGTCAGGTCTACTAACGTCTTGCCAGTGACGCAGTGAAGTCTGGCTTCTCCTTGCAGTCACAATGCAGTCACAATGCAGTGACAGCAGCTTCTGGGCTTGCAAAGCTCCTCGCCTCTAATCAATGCCCTAACTTCTATAGTTATCGCAAAAGCTGAAAGCTGCCAAAATTAAGTACATTTTTTTTCAATTTAAAGCCAAAGAGGTTATTAATAGAAACACAACCACTCGGTTATCTCCTGTTGTGACTTAACAGCATCAGCACATTGGCAGGTTTAGTCTTTGGAACAGGAGAGAGGGGCTGTGGCTAATCTGAAATAAATCCTTTCTAAATAAATGCAGCTATATTTAATTCATGCACATTTTGAAAACTCCAAGGATGCTTCCAGAGAAGGGCTTTTTTTTTTTTTTTTTAAGGTGTTACCATATGGTTTTAATTTCTCAGAAATATATAGACTAGCTTGTTCATGGAGAAAGCTGTGCCAAATACGGCATGTCAAGATAGCCGAAAGTGTGATTTAACATCTAGCCTTTTCCTACAGTGATTCTTTACTAATACAGAGGCAATGTTCCCAGCAGGAAAATTGTATGAACAGTTAAAGGAAGAAATCTAAAATACTTATTATTTACTGCAAATGAAAAAGAAAATATGTTTTATTTCAAGTATTTATTATCCTCACCTAGTATCTTAATTTCTGACACTGCTTTCAGAAAAGGCAGGCAGCATTTGCTACTGAAATAAGAAATTTAGAAGTGTTAGGCAAATAATCTATACAATCTACATGAAAAATTCACCGAAAAGATAAAAGCTTAAAATCTAAAATTACCTCACTGGCAAAGAAAAGCTGTGGCTATGCAGCTTTAGTTAAATTAAGAAAATACAACATTTAGGTGGTCTGGTCAATTATTTAGTGACCACTGAAATTCATACCTTTCTCTCTATCCTTGTCATCTATTTATTATTTTGGTGAAAATGTGAGTGTACTGGGTAATTAAAAGGGAATCCTCCATCAGGGACCACCCCTTCCACAAAAGGCCATATTTTCTCCTTGCCCCAAACATTTTCCATGTAACTATAAACTAAAATGTCTATCGGCATATTTGCCATCACTGCGGTTGGTCCGTTTTCACACTATTATTATTTTGTCTCAGAATTCCTGTGTTTATAAAATAGGTGCAGAAACTCAGACTAAATATATATCCGTTCTCCTTCGCACCGGACAAGCTAAAAAAAGAACCTGGAATTCACAAGATTTCAAATATTAATTAGGGAAGGTGCCTGAAACTTGCTCCAGCGTAAACTTAAAGCAGTCTGTGGGAGAATTGCATCTCTTAGAGGACAATAAAACTATTTATGGACCAGCGCAATGAGAGGAAAGCCAGTTATTGCCCTGAGCATCTTTGAAGTGGCATCATCAGATAGGGCTTTTTAGAAGAAAAAGCCTCACCAGTCCATGCCATGGTCCTGCTCCTGTTTCCCGCCAAGCTCTGCAAGCCATATCAGAATATATCTGCCAACTGGTAGATATGACATAGAAATAGAAAGAAGGCATTTAGACCAGCATGCCCCACGGTGCTTGCCAGCATTTCTTCCAAAAACCATGAGTGAAAGAATTAGCCTCCAATTAGTCCCATCTCAGAATGCATTTCTCGGCGACGTTCAGACTCCAGCACAATGTGAAAGAACTGAATTTAAATAGAAACATGGCAGAAAGAAAAAGGTTAGCAAGTTGCATTAAAGCTCAACAGCAAAGTTTAAATTTGCTTTTTTCATTATTAACATTTTTGTAATAAATGGATTTATACAAAGCATAAATTAAAACATATTTCCTTCTCGGTGATTCCACAGCTACCCCAGCAATCTACCCCAAAGCGTGGGTGATGGTTAGGAGCTGTGATAATGGTATTTACAAAGATTGCTTGTTCATAAGCAATATTCGCCCAACACCTTGCAAAACGCCGTGCTGAATAGGAGAGGAAGAAGGAAAAGGAGGAAAAAATTGTGTGCTCGCGCGTGTACATGCGCACGTATAGCAATGTTGCAGAATTGCTGGGGCTGTTTTCCATTTAAAGGCTCGAGCATTGCTGACTCCACAATCCTCCCGGGAGCAATGAGGAAGACTGCATGAACTTGCTGCCTCTGCTCCACCGTGCCGTCAGGGGCAGGCCTGAAAAATACGTGCCGTGCCGAATGGGCTTCATATATTTTGCTGCACACACCGTCGTGTTGCGAGGGCAGGATTAAATCTGCAAGGCCAAACTGGAGCGTGCTGAAAATACTGCCCCATTTTTGGTTGGCTTGTTGGGAAGAAAGACCAGCTTTTGTTTTTAAGGCAAATAAATAAATGAATGTGATGAGGTATTTTCACCAGCCTTCTGTTGACTTTGAATGCTCCTGTGTAGAGTATGGAGTCAACAAGTTAATTCTTCTTCCCGCTTTTGCAAAAACACCCATCTATTCTGGGCCTGTGGGTACAATTTGAGTACAATACTCTTCCCTTTCCCAAATGATTTCATTCTAGCTAAATATATATATATATATATATGTACAAGACTTTTTGTACTTTCAGCAGCTCTGAGGTGATGCACACCAGAGAGAGGTGTTCCCATGGCCAGGATCTGGGCCGCGGGCATAGCTTCCACCCTGGCTTTTTTCCATATCTCATGATGTATCTACAGTGCAGCGGGCTGTAAAGTGACAAAACACATCAAAGAACTGGGCAAACATTCAAGTAATGACGGAGCCATTCCTTGGAGTAAACATGCAATTAATCTTGAGCAAGAATTAATCATCCTTATATGTTTGCAAGCTCGTGCATATGTGTATATATATATATATATTGTCTGTGATCTTGTAGTGAGCGTAGGAAAATGCAAAGGCAGCCGGTGTGCGTGGGACCTCCGTGACCAGCGTGACCACCTGGGAGTGGCTTTCCTAAACACTCTCTCCTGGGTTAAAATTTATTTCACCTCTGTGATCTGACACTTATTGCAGCCCTGTCACTGAATACAAATTTCCTATGCATTTTATGTCACTATTTTGTGTCACACTATTTAGCCCAGCCCATGCAGCCTGGAGCAGGATTGCACATCCATGGAGCCTCCAGAGTAGCCCAGAGCAGCGACTCCGAAACAGACTTGCAGGAACCGCTGCTTCCTGGGAAAGCTCATTTCTCCATTCAAACAAACCTCAAAACCCATTTTCTCTCCTCGTTTGCAGCATCATTGATGGTTCTGCTAATCATCACTGGTGATTGCTGCTGTGGTAGTGAGCACCATGCTAGTTCCTCAGGTAAACAGGAGCCAAAAGGATTTTTTTATTATTTCTACTCAACAGAAGTTCAGTTTGCCCCCCATGCACATGGCATTCTTTTTATTCCTTTGCATCTCTTCTAGGGATGGGTGAAGTGCGATGGAAAAATAAGAACTGGCCAAACCAAACCTCAGCCCAAACACTGACATCAAACCAAACATTTTTGAAGGTCAGTGTTAGTTTGGATAAGCAACCCATCTGCCCAGCCATAAGTAGGGCTGGTTAGAAAATGGATTTTCCATGTTATAAAAAATTTGGAGATTGGATCTTTGTTTGCAATCACAGGTTTTGAAAAGCTAAAATTTTGACCTTGCTCATAATCCCCTGTATTTTCATGACTGTAGAGTCTGTCTTCCTAAAACATAGGACATGCTACAGAAGGCTGTCTCTGGGCAAAAGCAAATTGCAGAAAACTCGGCAAGAGAAATATTGCTGCTGTATTAGCATGTTTAAAATAATAATATGAAAGAATGTTCTTCAGAGGATCTCTTTTCACTCCAATATGAGACCAAAATAATCATGAATGCAAAATCAGACATTTCCCCGTCTTTTTGCAACATGTTATGTTTTCTTTAATGAGCTTTTAATTAGATACTAGGAAAAAAAAAGAAAAAAAAAGACAAACAAGCTAGACCCCAGCAACTCAATACTGAGCTTTGTGTATAAAGGAAACTTCACGAAATGTAAATCAGGTTAAATAGTTAAATTATTGCTGTTGCTTACATGTTTAAGAAGGAGTGCAACTGTTGGAAATTGTTTAAGTAGTTAGTAAGGTGATCGTAACATTTACCAGCAAATGACATAAATCCAGAATTAATTATAATGGCTTAAATGGTTAAAAGGAAAAGGAATCACTGGTCCCATGGTTTATTGTGAATTGTCAGGATAATGGAATTTTAATCAGCCCGTTTATTTTAGGAAGGATTAATTGCATGGCGTGATGCAGAAAATACAGTGACCAACTTTGGAAATGGAACTGGCTGCGTAATTTTATTAAAGCGGATCATCTGTAGCATCTTAATTTCCTTGGACATGTTTATGGGGAGCCATTTGTTTGCTCGGGGTTCCTTCCCACATGTCCCTGCCGCAAGCTGGGACCAAACCTTCACCAAAATGGGGAGTTTCAGAGATTTCCAGTGGTCTTTTTCGATAAATGCACCATTTGGCTTGAGGTGCACGAGTTGGGGTTGCAGGAGTCGCAGGGTGATGGGGAGAGCATCGCACATGAGGAGGTGGCATCTCCATGGCCACCCTGGCCTCCCTGCGAGCCAGCTAACATGGGGTTTGCTCTCAGACACTTTTATTTTCATAAGCAGAGGCATTTAAAATAGCTTAATATCAATACAGACTGTGCTTTCCGGAGCTGTTTGTTGTCAAGCTATTATTAGGCTGCATTCGTCAGCGAGTCTAAATTCAATGTGGGTTATGTGGCTGCGTTTTACTGCTGGGCTAAAATAAAGTGACATCAAGTGAGGAAGATGGAAATGGAGTTTACGGCATCGCTTTCCTTCCGTCTCCCTTCACAGCAAATGGAAAGTGGAATGTTTGCCTGGCCAGGGGACTGCACAAATAGTGTAAAACAAAAAATAGAGCAAAGCAAATGCTACTGTTGTGTCTGAGCTCCGGAGGAGGATATTTCTCATGAGAGTCAAGAGTGGAGTATATTGTGCAGAAGATCAAAACTTTTGTGTACATCCACCTACAAATGTACTCAGATACACATTGAAAATTAAAGTTGTTCCTGGTCAATTGCTAGAGATGACCTGCTTGTTTCACTACTTGCAACTGTTCCGATGAAATAAGGATTTTTCGATCCTTATTTCCTGAGTAAGGAGCAGTTATATTCAGAATATATATTCAGAATAATCCTTATCCTGAAACAGTGATTTTTTTGCAGAAATTTTATATTTTCTGGAATTGATTATTGAAGTGGCCCAAACAGGAGAGAGGTGCACAATGCGGACAGGAGTGCTGAGTGAGCCCCATGATGGGAAAATCCTGGTCAATGTGAAAAGGCTCAGGGCTGTTTTTAAGACGTAGGTTGGTTTGTCAGATGTGTTATCCATGCTTTCCATTGGGAGAAACTGGGAAACAAGGAGGTCTAGATCTTGATGGAAAAGCAGAGGATGTGGTGGGAACCCGACCCTGTGGCTCCTCATCCTTTGGGAGACACCCAGGTCCTGCTGCATCGTGAGCTGCAGTCGGGGACGCTGCTGGGGACATGAATGGAGCTTTGTCCCGTGCGTTGGGAGTTTCCTTCTTGCCACAAATGTTTTGAAAAGCAATTAACTTATTTAAAAAAGCAGCCAGCATGCCTACCAGTTAACAGTAGTTAACATTTAAAGCGAGTCACTATTACATCTTATTTTTTGAAAGAATCAGGCCTTAATGGATGCTGATACTTGTGTAACATAAGACTATGTTTTTATTTTAATATTACTTTGGCATTTGAAAATGCTGTATCCCATCTCAGATTCATTTTTTTGCAGTTTGGAGAGGTAGGATGGAAAAGTCAAACTTGAAGTCCTCCTTGAATTTCAAAATTTGCTTTATATATTTGTTAATATTTAAACTAATTGGAGTTTCACTGCCATTGAGTATTAAGTGAAAATTCAAGTAGAAAATAAAAACCAATGAGAAACTGCTTAGTCAAATTCTTTTTCAACAGTGATTTCTTAAAACACACATGTATTCTCATACTCACATACATGGATATGCATATCCACATATCCTCAGCTTTCAGCCTACGTCCGATGGAGTATCCTTTATGAGATGTTTACTAAATGTTTTATAAAAGTTTTATATGTTTATAAATGTTTCACTAAAGCCTGATGAAAGTTAGTATTCATGACATGGTTTAAAGAAATGACTTTACTTTTTTATACTTTTTTTTTTAAAAAAATAGCTTTTTAGTAAGAGATAATCCATTGTTATTGCCAGTGAGCGAACGGTGGCAGCTCCTCACAGAGCATCCGTAAGCTCTGTCACATCCATCCCGAAAACCAGGGAAGCGGAGATGCAGGGAAGCAGGGTGGCAGGCTGACATTCCCCCTTTTCCATCGTGGTCTTTTTTACACAAAACTATTTGTTTGGCTTGACAGAGAATCCGTGCCGGGCTGCAGGCGCGCGGTGGCGGCAGCAGTGAAGGGGCTCGGGTGACACTGCGAGCTCTCAAAACAAACAGCGACGGGACGGGCTGCGAGGAGACCCCGCGCCGGTTACCAGAATGTCCCATTTACAGGACAGGCCCCTTGGAGACGGAGGTTAGAAAATGTTGTCTGGCATCTCAAAAAAAAAAAAAAAGGAAAGAAAATATTCCCCTGGAGGTAAAGAAGCTAGATTGACAAGTGGGGTTTTATTCGATATCAATAATAAATCACTGCTGGGCTCATTGTATCACAGCCAGGATGTAAGAGACACCCGTTAGCAGGGCTCCAGCCTAAACGTGGGCTGCAAATTTGGGTTTTTGCTCTGGTTTTGTACTGTTCTGGTGGGAACAGGACAAGTTTCTGCATCATGCCCAGGGTTCCCTCTGGGACTCAGCTACGAGTCTTGTCCCGATGTTGGGTGCAGGACGAGGGCTTTGGAGCAGAAAATAGGAGCCTTTTGGTTATTAAACAAAAACGGTGTGTAAAGAGCTTGGTAAAGAGCTTGCGGGGGGAAAGGAGCAAGCGAGGGCCGGGGAGGGAGTTAAACCTGGAATTCATTTAGCAAAGGGGACCTGAGAGCATTTTACCCATCGCGAGTGACTGGTAACACCTCGAGTGATCCTAAATCCATTACCCAGAGACGCAGCCCTGGCTGAGCTTGATTTTATGACCTGTGAGGTTGCTATGTTGAAAGTCTGCAAATTGGACATAAATTGGGCTGCAGAAGGCCGGGGGGCTGAAAGGGTTGGGGTTTTTTTCCTCACTGACGTAACAGCCTTTGGCTGCAGCCCGGCGCTCTCCCACGAGCGAGGTGAGCGTGAGACCCCCCGTCTCATGGCGGGGATTAGGACGAGAGCTCAGCCCCAACACGAGGACGGGCAACTCATTACACATCCCTGGGCCTCCCCGCGCAGCGCTTGGTCCCAAAATGTGGAATTTCAGTAGCTCTTCTGTTGTGTGGTTCTAGCGATGTCTTTGCCATGGGAGAGCTGAGGTCTGCGCCTGGATTGTGTTTGCCAGGGATGGGGCTTTGAAATTGAGGTGGAACGAGCAAAGTGGAGATTTTATACATTCGGATGGGACTTGCAGAGGCCTCTTCCCAAGGCTGTTCCCCAGTTGAAATCCAGCAGCCAGTGCTTCAGCCCAGGGGATGGCCCAAGTTTAGATGAACTGGGCTTGGTGCTTGCCCCAACGGCCAATGTCCTCACGTGGCAGCCCGGCTGCCACTGCCTCCTCCTCTGCCTTCTGCTGCTTTTAGACTGAAGAGAATTTCCCCCTAGGTAATAGGTGCAAGGATCATCAGATTTCATTAACTGTTACTGGAGAAATATTTTCTACACATAAAATCGTATGAAAATTTGATTTTTCAGCTCAATGGCTGAACTAATTTTATAACAGAAAAAAAAAATCCTTTCTTCTTCTCAGGGTTAACCTTTCTTCTTATTTTTGATGTTGTGAAATGTAGGCAAGTTTTGAAAAATGAAAATGGAGCTTCTTTAAAACCTCAGAGCAAGATGCTTTTATTAAAGAAAGACCACTGCGAAACTGCATTATTTTTTACCAAACAAACAATTTTTTGAATCCCATTTGAGCATTAAATCTCCAAAACAGTCAAGCAAAGACCTGAATTTGCACAAGCACTAAAACTAGTGGGTTTCATACTAACTTAAAACTACTTCTTATCTTTAAATTAAGCATGTTCACAGATGCCCATCTGGATGGGGAAAGCAAACCCTGCACCTCTCAGCACAGACCTCTGAAAATATGATTTAGTAGATTATTTAATGCGTTCTGCAAGGTATCTTTTCCTCCGTGGTCATCGTGCAGGGTCGGTACCAGCTCCTGGGGTTTGTTGGCCCAGCAGAGCATAACATAGCACCGCTCTGTTATTTGATAAGTGAAGGTAACACTGTGAAACACGTGGCTAATTTTACCGGCAAGGTGGCAACAATTCAGTATGTGATACGTGAGGGCAAAGCACAGGCAGTTCATTTGGGTAATTTCTTAGCCTTCTGGCTTCTGCAATGTTTCTTTAGGGGGCACTGAATATGAGTGATTGAGTGCGAGAGAGTCCGACAGAATTAGCACACACTGGATCTTTTGACCAAGGGGGGAAAAAAAAACCCAAAACAAAACAGTCTAATGTTGGTCTAGGGGCACATTCCCTTAGGATTTGGGAAAGAAAAACACCAAACCACGTTCTCTTGGTGCACCTCTAGCGGAGCAGCACATTCAATTAAAATCCATTTCGATGAAATAAAAAGACACTTAATCTTGGATCAAAAATAACTACAAAATAGCATGCAGCACCACCCAGCCTGAGCTGCGGTGGCATTTCCAAGGCAAATTCAGCTCACTGATACTGTACCATGAAATGAGTTTCTAAGAAATTTCTGGCAAGCCCCTCATGGAGTTTCCAGCACCGTTGCTCCGATAGAGCGCCAGGATTCTCCTCCCACCCACCCCACAGGGAAATTTCTAGTTAGGTGGTGCAAAAGGTGTGCTCATGTTCGCCATGTAACCTAAACACAGGTAAAATTGTTCAAATTGCTCTTTTTAAAAAAAAAATAAATTTAATTCATTTTCTTTCATTTTCCTTTCTTTTTGTGTCTCATTAAACCTTGCTTATGAATCAATGAGCGCCCCTCAGAAAAGACCTTTTTTTTTTTTTTTTTTCCCCAGATGGAATGAGTACATGAAGAAATAGCACCACTTTAACACCAATGTCTTGCAGGACAGCTTAGAAACCTGCACATGCCTTGCACGATCAAGCTGCTGTGCAGAGAAAAAGAAAGCTGGGATGTTCATCTCCTCCCTCCCTCCACGTCCTGCCTCCTGGGAGCTCCTGCAGCCATATCTAAGGTATTGGTGATCCCTGGTGATGAAGCTGTTACCCAAGGAGTCCTATTTTCATGGGATGAAGCTTGGAGGCCAAGGTGGTGAACGTGGCCATGCAGCTCAACACCATGCCCGTTATTATTGCATTATTTTACCAGGAACTGTTAATCCCTGCTGCTCCAGCAGCTCCTTCCTCCTCACATGCAAGTTCTAGGTCCTCATGCGTTACCAAGAGGGCATAAAAAAGCATTTACAGATAATTTATCCTTACCAAGCAACAATAGCCATAGTTAATCTCCTATATTAAGACCTTTAATGACTTAGGGGACTTATGAAACCATCGGAGCCTGTTTAATGAGTAGCTGCTCTGGCCCACACTTTTTGAAGCTTAAATCTTTAGTAGAGCAGAAAAGAAATTTGCAACAATCTGGGGGAGGGACTGCACTAAAATTTATGTTGCTGCTTGGCTTCCAGGACTGCCGTTCCTGCTGCGCAAGGCTCTGGTGATGTATTACAGTGACATGTCATCGGGGCCGTGCAGCTCCGTGATACATTACGGCAATAAGTCGTTTGCAATACATCATCAGAGCAGCTGCTACCCCAGATTGGGACTCTCGGCTGAAAATCAGGCAAGGAGTTCAACGTGCACTGAAGTTTCACTCCTTCCCTTCCTCTCTGTTCTTCTTTCCTTCTGGCTTCTGATCTTGCCTTGCCAACAGCAAATCACTGCTAATTGATTCACCCTGGTTCTCCCATGAAAACTCCTTTTGGGTAGAACCAGTCGCCCACAGGGCGCTGCATCGCAGGAGTGCTTTCAAGATATATACATATATATATATATATATATATAGTATGTTTATATATATAGGTATATATATATAAAGTATATAACATTGTATATAAGATACATATAAAAAGTAATAAACAAGCGAGCAGCATGGTCAGACCTATAATTTGACAAAATATGGGGGTGCCTCCTCTCAGTGGCAGATTTTAGCAGTTGGGTTGCTGTTCACCCCTCTTCTTACACCTGATGACACAAGAAGTCATCAGGCGGACCCAACAAGCTGGGAATGTTTTCTCCAGGGATTTTGCTTCCTCAGCCCCAGCTGCCAGCTGCTGGAGTGTTTCCACAGCAAAACATGTAAGAATGGTAAAACTGCAAACAGCAGTGTTGGGTTTCAGGGACAGGCAGTGGAAATACCCTCACTTTTTAGGGTAACAGGAAGAACCAGCCTATGGTTAGAAAGCTGGGTTTTCAGTAAACGTTATTTATTTATTTATTTATTTATCTATTTATCTGCTTATTTATTTTAATTTGTGAGCTGAACAGGTTCCAGGGCCAGAACCTAAACTAGAATTTACTAGAAATGTCGAGGCAGCAGAAGCAGCACGGTGGCATCCTGCAGTCGTGCAGCTCCTAAGCTTTTCCCCTCTGTCGTGCCTATCTTGGCCTTTACATGTAGCAGATAGTTGCTGCAAACCCATCAAGCACAGTGAACAACCTTCTTATTTTCTCAGGCTTGAAAACACATTTTGTTCTGTTCCTCTTCTGCTGCTTTCTTTAGAGGAGGACTGAGGTGAAATGGTTCAGACCCAAATCCCGATGTTCCTCAAGCTCCAAGGTGCTCCGACTTGGCTTGTGCGCCTCCGTGGAGACACTACAACCTTCACTGGGTAACCGCTGGGATGCTGTCCACACACACACGCACACACAGAGCCTGCAGAGTTTCACTAATCCTTTTTTTTTTTTTGAGGGGGCTGTTTTGTTTTTTTTTCCTTCTCCTTTAGCATCTAATGTCCTGCACTTATTAAATCATGCAGCACAGCAAAAAAAAAAAAGAAAAAAAAAGAAAGAAAGAGAGGAAAATCACATCCATGGGTTGTTACAATGCATGAGGCATAACCAAGTGCTTCAAATCCCAGAGGGGATTACTTCCAAATCACCAGGCCACCTGGAGTTTCATTATGGCTCTTACAAACAGTCTTTTAGCAAGAAGGATGAGGTGGGGGGAGAGGGGGTCTTCTATTTAAGCACTGAAAAGAGATAAAGTTCAGTGAGCCCGACAGTGGTTCCAATGGGCTCAGCCGAGTCAGCTGAGACCAAGGGCTGGAAAGGATTAATCAGAGCGAAAAATGTCAGCTCACAACAAAATCTTTAGCAAAGTGTCCAAGCCACAGAGCTCTGCTGAGACTGGAGTTAGTCATTCCCTAATCATGTACTACTTTTTCCCTTGCTCTGTCTGTGAGTCAAGAGGTTGTGCTGGAATTCAAGTGTCCTCCGGTGCCGTATCGGTGCCACGAGGTCCCTGGACCGCGCATCCATTCGATAGCAGAGCCCCGCTCTCTCTCCCATCTATTTCCTGCTCATCCTCCTCTGCCGAGCCTTGCGCTTCTGGGGACCTACATAGGATTTATGTCTTTAGAAGCATGTTGCATACTTAGAGCAGTCTTAAATAGGTTGGAGGATTATGTTGCTTTGCAGTCCTAGTGAGTACATTTGAAAGCTCTGCTGCAAGCTGTTTGCAGTAGGTTGGTTGGGATTCTGGACCTGTTTGCTTGCAGGAAAGCCGCCCTTCGGGGCAGAGCCCGCCTGGACATGAGTTTTTTCGATACAAAGAAAAGATCCCATCACTCAGTTCAATCTGGGAATGCATTTGCTTCATGGTTTTGCCCTAGTCTAATTTATTTTGTTACAGAAACAACCAAAATCCTTATGATGAACAAGACCCTTGTTCTGCTTTATGCTCTAAAAACACAACGGTCTTTGTTTCAAAAAACCAATGCAATCCAAAAACAAGACAGCAGTTGAGGACATACAGGGACAGACAAGGAAGAGCAAGGCAGGTTGGCCAGCCATGCTCAGACAGGTACAAAGTCTGTCACTCCTCTACCCACATTATTACTTCATATTTACATTTTGACTTGTAGCATCAGTAAGACATGGATGTACTAATATGAGTAAAAATCTGAATTCAGAGCTTATTCTTCCTCTCCTCTCATTTTGGTATATTTTCTCTAGGTTGTTAACATTCATTTTTGTTAGAAAGAGGTTTTTTACACAGATCAAAACCCAGCCATTCCCTGTCAAATATTTCTTTCTGTTGCAAAGACATGATCCTACTGATATCCAAGCACTGTTGTTACCTAGGGAAGAATTTAAGTTCCCATTTTTCCCTTAAAAACTTGACTATGAATGGGATACCAAAAGCCTGCTAAATAAACAGCAGACTGGGCCTTTCACTGGAGGCAGTCATGGAAAAGGAGCTGGAGAACTTTCTACCCACAGCTCCCAGGGACCTGTTTTCAAAATAGTGCACGTAACGTATGTTCACAAGGCCTTTTTATAGCTCTGCTGTCTTGTGCAGTAGGGAGCCGAATTTCCTGTAGCTGGTTAATGAGAAGTTTAGGCTCTACAGAATACTTTCTTCAAGATTGTTTTCCATGATATACTAAGCTCTGAAGGGAGAGGTTTGGAGCCCTTAATTCATTTTTACACCATTGAGCACTTAGGAGTTTGGACAATCAAATATTGTAAGGTTCCATTTTGCACCTTGGAGCAAATATCACTATGATATTCCAGTTGGGCAGATTTTTGTGCAGCGTCTACAATAAGGCATGAAAATGTAGCGGGTCACCTGCACACAATTGCCATGATTGCACACGAAATTATGGTAATTAAGGATGACATCTTAGCTTCTCTGAAGTTGGCAGGTTTTTCTGTGGTTCACTTAAAGGGGCCCAGGATTTCAACCAATGTAATAGGTATATTTGGCTGTAAATGAGCTCTCCTCAAAATTAAACTCCCTGAGTTCCCAGCTGGATACTGGCTCTTTTAGTATGGGACCCAGTACAAAAGTGCATCCATTGATCACTAGCTGATCAGTTGCTCAAGTGACATTAATCTATGAAAACATGTGTTTTTCCCTAAGAGTCTTCCCCTGTCCTTCCCCAGAGAGATGCATATGATTTTGTATTTCTTAAAGTACGAGGAATGAATGCAGGTGAGGCTGTTAAGAGTATGGAGAATGAAGATGATGACCAGAGCTGTCAGAAGTACTGGCACCAAAGCAGAGACAAGAAAGGTTGAGGATTGATTAGGTCTGAGTGAGAACCAGAGGTTTTGACTGGATCCTTTCCCTGTCTAAATAGCTCTGCCCACCTTTGTAAATTTATTTTATTCATGCTCCAAAAAATTTTTAAATACATCTTTAGAGGAAAAAGTAAGTGAGCATATTAAACTTCTTCACACTTCAGTTCCTCCAGTACCTCCCCACTCATTACTCTTTCACATGGACACATATTGCTAGAAATCTTGGAAGGGCTTAAAATAGTTTCTTGTAATATTTTGCAAAATTGCAATAAGGAATCAGCAGGTAAAATCGGCTGGCTTATTATTAAGAAAACAAATAACTGGCTACAAGGATTGTCTTGAATGTCACTTTCGATTAGAGTTAATCCTAGGTGGTGAAAGAAAGGATGACGCATCCACAAGACATGCTGGCGCTGCTCTCTGGATTTGCAAGAATAATTCAGGGCTTCCAGCTTAGGAATCTTCTCTGTAGGAATCTATTAAGTATTAGACTTCACAAAACATATAAATACACACTGTACCTCTGATATACTCTCTTAAGTAACCTGTCACTTTTACACAATGTCTACTTGCAGACCAAGAGAAAAGAAAGATAAAAGGAACTGTGTGTGAGCCTCAACTACTGTATGACTGTGCACGTGAAAAGCTGATAGAAGCTGAAGATCCTGAGGACCTAGCAAGAACATTTGGTCTCTTCCACTGCTGTTTTTTCATATCCATGAAGCATTTGATCCCTCTCCATTCTTCCAGAACTGGTGGATGAAGTGGTAGCTCCGGGGCAGCACTCAGGAATGCTGAAGCCCCGGGGCTGCAGCAGTTTGGCGACTTGGAAATGGATGTTGATAGCGTGAAACAGAACATACCAGTCTGTGCTGACTAATTCCTATTTAATGGACAGAGGACTGAGGCCAGAAAGGAGGTTGTGATTTCAGTTCCAGGGAACCAAAACGTGTCCAGAGCCTTCTCCTCTCTGTCACTAATCGAGGATAAAGCATCATGCCATCAGCTGCCTTCACTGGGCATACTGGAAGTCATATCCCTGCTTACAAACTCTTCTAATTTTGGCTTTAAACTGGATGCCAAACTGAAACTATTAGAAAAAAAATTCTACTTACGCATTTGTTCTGTCACTCTGTTAAAAAAGAACAGCTGAACAAATTATCAACATTTTGTGAGGATTAGGAAAATTGATACAGGCTGAGTCACTGCATGCCTATATAACCCAAAGTAACGTTAAAACCCAGGAAATGAGACTGGGGCTGGAAAGGCTGAGAGAATTATTGTATTATTGTTGCATCCTATCATGCCAGATTATTGGAGTCAGTTCTCCACTGCCTATTTACACCCTTGTAACTGTTTGAATACTCTTGCTCCAAACTGATCACTGTTTATTCTTGTGCTGAATTGATGTTTGCCTCCAAGAGCTGCTGTGCACAACTTTCACAAAGGAATCAACACAATTTAAGCTGCGTGTGCTAAACATCAGAACCGAGTCAGAAACTAAGCCCTCATTGTAGACTGAGTATTGCTGAACTTCAGATCTGACACCAAGCAATAGATAACAAGATCTTTTAGCTTTATTTCCTTACATATAGGAACTAGGAAATGTGTTTCTCCTGATGCAGGATGGATGGATAGAAGGAGGGATGGACGGATACAAGGGGGGATGGATGGATCATGGATGAACTACACATGGAAGCTCAGGGCTGTGTCCGTCGCTTTGATCCCTGGAGCAAGCAGCTCTGCAGGCCCTGCCGTGGGAAGGGATCACCTGCCAAAGGGCCTGGCTGCAGCCTTTCCCTGGCCCTGGGAGGCCTTTTGATGCAGGTGGTGATGATAATTAGGGCCTAATTGAGTGATTAACAGCCCCAGCAGCTCGGGGCTTTAAGGGTAGGTTGGGAGACCAGCCAGCCTTTCCCAGCAGGTCTTGGCTCTTGGCCTGTGTTCTTACCAGCTACAGTGTCGCCAGTCCCACCCAGACATCCCCACAGGTCCCTCCTGGGCTCGAGCTGTGCCCTGTCCTCAACGGCAGTGTTGGAGCGGGTGAAATTCAGGCATGTTTGCGTCTTCTCGTGAGTACTGTAATCTCTCTCCCTAAGCCTCTGTTGATGATAGTGGTGGCAGGAATATGCTCCCGTTTGCCAAGGCACATGGTCTCTGCAGGCAATGGAAATCTGCCGGGATATACTGAACTTAATTAACTGAGTTTGAAGAGCCTATTAAGGCAATATTAAAAGAAGCCTAGCTCAGCAGGCCCTCACAGTGGGGAGACCCAGCAGAGCTTTCAATGCAAGACTTATTGTGCAGGCATCCTGCTGCCCAGCTCCATGCTCTGCCTGGGAGCTGGTTAATAGACTGCTTGGGAGCAGGGTAAAGGCGTTTGCAAAGGGATCAGGGTAAGTGGTGGCTGCATCAAAGGAAATCAACCTGTAATATATTATATGCTCACTTTGTGCATAGGGAGAAAAACATATATAAAATGGAGGTTGTTTGGCAGCACGTTTAAAAGCTTCAGGGTAGTATGCAGGGAATCCAAAATAAGTTTTTCCTGAGCAGGTTTAGCATTGCTATGCACAGCAGGTTTTTTTTTTTTTTTTTTAACTAAAAAGTGACAAATTCTCCTATAAAATAAGAGATACTTCTTGTGCCTCTTCTACTTTTCTCTCCTGTTCTTTACTCAGAACTAGTCTTTAATGTAGTGTGTGAGTGCCTCTACTTCTCAGGAAAAACAAGGGTTGCTACCAGTCTGTGTTGCTAATGGGTTCTTCTTCCAGCTACAGGAGACTAAAACAAAGCTGTGAAGTCCTATATTGCCTGAATGGTGAATAAGGAACTCTGTTTTGCAAGCAGAACTTTCCTCAGGCCACTATATTTATTATAAACCGCTGAATTGCGAAACTATAGCAAAAATAACAAAAAAAAAATAACAAATTATGTGGGCTTTGCCTTACTCAATGTAACCTGCAAATGGAATGGTGTGATGGTTCAAATGTACTAACAGTGCTAACAATAATTCCTAGCATTTATAGAGCGTTTTATCCATCTGGAAGGTTATCCAACCAGTATGTGCGACATTGTAAAATGAGTGTTTGGGTTAAGTTGAATTGTATGGAAGTGAGGTCAACGTGAGCTCAAACCTTTAGGCCCAGAGGAGAGCTGTTAGCCAGGCCAAGGCTCCAGCTCTTGACATCAGTGGATTATATTGAGGTGTTTATTGAGATGGGAAAGTTCTGTGGCTTGTAGAAAGAAGCTTAAAAATGTGACCTGAGTTAACCTGATTAATGAAAGAAACAACTTCATATTGTTGGGTGCTCATATGTTGAGGGCTATAAACTGTCATGGTTTTTAACTGAAACAAATGGTCTCTTTAGGAGGGTGAGATGGTACAGAAGGTTCTCTCTGTGCCTGTCCTTCTATCAGTACAAATGCTACCTCCAGAGGTCTCTTTAATGTGTGTTTAATGTCAGCTGATGTTCATTATCTGCCATGCGACTACTCAGTATGTGTGTTAAGCCTCATAATGTGGTTAATATCGTGCTTGCCTAACTGTATGTGGACCTTGTCAGAAAAATAGTGCCGTTCTCCTTGAGATCATTTTTATTTCCTTGAAGTTGTCTTTGGAGGTGACTTATGAAGGGCACTTTGCTTCGGCTTCCCAAATGCATCAACCACTTCAGTGTGCTGCCTTGTGCTGGAGCTAGGGGAAGAGGATATCTGCTCTATAACCTGCAAGCAAGAGGGAAGAAATTCAGCTTCCCAGAACAGCTTTGTGACAAAAAACAGGCTGATGGATCTTTTCTCCTAATTATTCTTCTCTGAAAGGGAAATAGAAAGGGCAGTCTGCCTCAAGTACCAAGGTTTGTCACATTGGCTTGCAATGAACCTAAGAAAACAATGCCAATAGGGCTTCCTCCAAGGAGCCTGTGGTGTGAGTGGCATGAGCATAAGCTGCCAAATGTGGGTCTGTACAGGGACAAGCACTTCTGTAATCATGGAACTTACATTATATTGCCAAATAGAGCCCCCAAGTCAGTATTTGCATAAGTAAGGCATCATGTCCATGTTTACATGGCAGTTATTCCTAATGTTTTACATAAAGTAGTGAGGCTGTAAAGCAATGAGGCTGTAAAGCCCAGAGTTCTTAGCCAATTTATTGCAATTGCTGAATTAAAAATAGAAGATCCTAAGAGGAATGTCTGCTCAGTGCAGCTGATGCATAATTGTGTGTGGTTCAGCTTGTTTGGCACAGGAAAACCCTGTGTAACTTGAGAATTCATTACGAGAAAAGTACAGGACTCCTGCCATCTTCTAATGGCCTTCTTACAGCTTAAAACACAAAATTTACAAGGAAAGTCTTAAAGAAATGACAGGAAAATCTGAGAAGATAATGAAATTGGACAGGGAAATTAATAGAAGCCTTGGGTTTTCTAATCCACAGTGATTAATATCTTTAAGTTCCATGATCCCTGATTTCCACTGGAACTGATAAACTACCAACTGTGGCTTCTGTGCTTTAAATCAATATGGAAAACCTTAGCTGGCCTCTCTGGCCTATCTGTCATCTCTTTTCTAGCTGGAGGTCAGGAATGAAGCTCACTAGCTGCAGTGGTGAGGTGTACTATTTGTTCCAGTTGTGTTTGGATTTCTCCATTTGTGTTTTCCTGTTATGTCCAGAGAGTGATGGTGTGACCAGCATTTAAGATGCTAATCAGTCCCCAGCACACTGCCAACACCAGGAGGTTTCATCATGTCTTGGTTAATTTTGCAGAGCATCCACCCCTTAAATTTTAATTGTAAAAGCAGTAGAAATATAAAACTTCAGCTGCATGGCAAGCCATCATTCTCTGATCTTTGAAACTTTTGTTTTTCTATAGAAACTGTTATTGATAATTTATCTTAAATGCAGTTTGGGTTGGGGGGGAGCATCTCCAGACCACACCTACAAATACCCTCTTGCTTCTTTTATAATAATTACTATCTTATGTAAATGTCCACTTACCTTGCTTTAACCCTCAGTCCTAGGCGCATGCAGTTACAGAGTACTTTGAAATGTGTTGGATTTGCAGGGCTGCTGTTAGCTAGAGTCTCTGCACAGCAGTGGTTGTGAGCCTGGTTTCTGTTTCAATTATTGCTTTCAAAAGTGCCGCCTCCTTCTTTGGGGGAAGAAAAAACGGTGCCTTCCTGTGTTTTTGCTCCACACCCCCTTCCTCTGCTTAGCTGCAGTCTATTTTCCTTCACACTTATTTGACATCATGGAAATTCAGTTGATGCCAATAATTTATTATGGCATATGTGGGAGACGTAGGTGTTTCTGTCATTAAGGCATTGGCTCGCGTTCCCAGCGCGGCTCTGGAGCCCTGCAGCCAGGGCCATGCGTCTGCCAGCTCCCTTGCTGTCCCAGCTTGCTAAGGAGCAAGAAGCACAAAACCATTCCCAAAGTCACGTCTCTGGTGTGGTTTAACACCCTTCTTGCCTCTTGAGGGGCTGCTGCTCATTAATATTTAGATCTAATGCTCCCTAGTAATTATTCCTCCTAGATCCCCTCACAGGAGGAGAACTTGCTAGGCTAGAAAAGGAATGTGTCCTGATGAGCAGTGCTTGTGTAAATATATCCCTTTTTGTACAAAATAAACCCATAATTCAGGCATACCTTCTGTTTATTTTTGAACATGGATTTTTGTCAGGGAATGTGCAGCTCGACCTTATGCTCAACAGGAAAATGTTTATCCAAAGAGTTAACGCAGATGAGTAATTGGGGACTCTCCTGCCAGTTCTCGGGTGGTGGGATTCCAGTAAACAGCTAGACACTTTGAACTTATGGGCTTTACTTTATGTCATGCTCCAACCACTAAAACAACATGCCACCATGGAGTTCTTCCCTGTTAAATCAAAACACCAATTAAACCATGGAAACTTAGGCTGGGAGTATCATTTGGGGGGACCTTCTGTTCATCATCACGTACTCTTTAATTCACCACTGTCTAGAGATACGTGGTGAAGTTGTTGCCACTGTTTATATGGTGTGGTGGTTTATTACAACATGAGTAAAGCAGTGCTGGGTATATGTGATACTCAAAGACATGATGATGTAGAAGGCATAATTGAAGACATGTGAAAAGCAAGGGAGAAATGTTCTTGAGGAGCCTGGGGCTAACATTTGTATGCATAAATTTTCTCCTAGTTCCTTTTCTTGGAAACTTAATCTTGGGCTGGTTATCCCATATCTCCCTGCTTCCACTCCCCTTTCCTCTGAAATGCCAGGTATTGCCTGCTGTGAGGGACCAGCCACTGGTCTGCTAGGGGGTCACTGATCTGGTTCTGTGCAGTAACTGCAGCATCCAAACCATTCAGCATCCACCTTTTTTTTACTGTTCATATCAAGTGTCAGAATTGCCAGAAAGTCACTTTGAAAAGATCCAGTTTAATGAAAACCCCTCTTGTTGTAGGATATAATCTATATGTGGAAGGAACAGTTACCTATTTTCCAGTTTTTCCTAAAAACTCAGCTCTGCTGAGTTGTTAGTGCTGATCATGGACAGTGGAGTTGATATAAATCCCATATTAAGACTCCTGTAGACTTTGTGTGCATGTTATGCAGCTCAAACTCTTGGATAATTGCTCAATATTGATGCCATGCAGAGTTATTAGACTGAAAATATCCAAGAAGTAATAATAATATGCATCATATGTTAAGGACATTACATAAGCATTCTGTTACACTGCCATGAGTCATTGTTAAGATGCCCTGTATATCTTTCAGAGTGGATTAAGGATACTAGCCACTGTGTATTGTTACAGTGTTCCATATTGGCTCCAAAATGTTTAAGGTCTTTTGGAAAAAAAATGAAAAATAGTAATTTCTCATCCTCAGTAAATAACTTGGTCACTGGGGAGATCAACAGCTAAGGGCTCATATTCAGGTTGTGGATTAATGACCTGCAAAGTGCCATTTTAAAAATAGAATCTTCTTCCACTTAAAGACAGGCAATAATGAAGCATCTCCTACCATTTCCTAGCCAAGTTTCAGACAGAAAAATGGGGTTTGCAGTGGATGTACAGAGCTGAGTTAAGCAGTGATATAATGAACACTAAGTAAATCAAGGCCTAGTGGCACTACAGCCTATTTCTTATGTTGTCAGGATGTGGCATGCAGGACCAGAAACATCCCAGAGTTGTTCCGTATGTCAGGAACAATTGTGAGCAAGGAGGCTGAAGTGCATGTGCTTCCTCCTGATGTGTTTATGTTGGTTCAGCATCCAATGACAAGCTATAAATGTCCCTACACTGGACAAATTTCCATTGCGGAAGGAGAATATTTATTATGAGATTAAAAGGTATAGGATGGTGAAAGAGAAGGCAAAAAAAAAACCTGTCCTGTGCGAGGAGGATCGATGAGGTGCCTTAGTCCTTCATGCTTTGTGTCGTAATGTCCTTGCATGGATGCCCTCGACTAATGGACTGGGTTGGGTTGCTCAGAGTAATTTTTCAGGGAATTCAGTGTCTTTGAGCTTGCCAAGATGGTTTTGCAATATGTTTGGAGGCCCTGGTTAAAAAAAGTCTGTTCTTACTCTGGTTTCTTTTGTATGCCCCTTTAATGAGGCTAGAAGTCATGATGGAGGGGCTATTTCGTGCTTCAAATGGATTAAAGTGAAGGCAAGCAGAGCAAAACACTGAATAGAGCTCCCTTAATACAAAGGGACTAGAGGATGAAGCATATTCTTCCTTATGTGGCTGTACATGTATCTCTGCAGCATAACTAGATAGATAATTCTGAGGATCTCAATACCATAAGTCATGGTTAGAAGGATCTCTTTCCAGAGCTCATATGTAGAAATGAGTCCCTCTGTTGATTTTCCAGGTCATAGTAACTGTCATAGTAACTGTTCAAACAGATTAATTGAGCCTTTCCTTCTGAAAGTTTTTCTATTTTTTCCCTTGCATCTGTATTTCCAAGCAAAAAAAAGGTATAGAGAGTAAGAAGGGAGTATCTTAGCAGACCAAGCTGAGCTAATTTTTATCCTTCATAGCACAGGACAGATGTTCTGTTTTTGAGTCTGCAAGAGACAAAGCTTCCTTCCAAATGCTTTATTTTAAACAGGAGAGGCCACCCACAGCTCCAAACATGCCTACTGAGAGGAAAAATAAATGGCTCAACTCCAGACACATAAGCATGGAGCATATCCATGAGGAGGAGCTGTTTGGAGAGAAACATTCCTGGCATATGGGGTGCTGCTGCTGAGTGGATCTGGGGCACTGACACATACAACCCAGCTGAGGATGGAGGGGATGGCACAGAATTGGCCAAGCTGGTAGGTAACCCTGTGCCATCCCTACCCAACCAGGACCAAGGGGCTATTCAGAAAGCCAGACCCGAACATATGCTGAAGGTAATTTGGGAAGCTTTCAACATGGGGATGCCAGCTTTCCTGCTTCGTAGGAAGGTAAAATAAGCAAATCTTTTCTGGCTTGTGGCCACAACGTCCAGTAAAGGTCTCACCACAGTCCTTGAACCAACAGCATGTTTTTCTTCTAAACGATCAGAAAAAGGCTTCCTTGATGGGTGGGATGAGTGTGTGACTTGCCCTGAGGACCTTCTTCAGGGTGCCTTAGGCTGCAGGCTCAGACAGGAGTCTCTGGGATGCTTAGTGGGGAGGTATAAGCAAGCACTGCCCCATCAGCACTCCATTGCACTGCCAAAATGGGAGGAATGTATTCCCCGTCAGTGCTGTGGCATCTGCTCCTCTGCAGCAGAAGGAATGAAAATCAAGCAAGCAGCCAAGCGTTTATTACTTCCATCTCCACAGTTAGCTTTTTCATAGTGTCTCCCCAGCTAGAGCAGAGAAATCCATGTGTTCTTCATGCCTGTAATTTGATTTGTCATTCTGAGGCTAATTGCCACCAGAAGTGGTTTGGATTTTTTATTTTACATAATGGTTTGAAAACATGTAAAATGCATGAGGTGGATGTTGGATTAGGAGGTTTGTGTGCCTGTTCATGGAGAGTATCTTCACCATATAGTGAGAATCAAGAGCCATGGGCAGGTTTCCTCAGAGGATGGCTTTGCCTTAGCAAGTTGATTGTAATTTGAAAAGCATAATTGAAACTGTGACACACTTCTAAAAATTGTACTTTCAAGCCTACCTTCTCTGTTAAAAAAAAAAAATTTGACTTTTTAATGGAAGGTTGAGAGTCAGTAGCCAAATATGAAACTTGCTATGAAGTCAATAGCTGGCCACAGGCATTCTGTTGTTGCTCCAAACTTTGCACTCCTTTTAGTATATTCTACTAGAGGTTTTTATCAGAGAGTAAAATTGTAACATTTATACATTAGACTAAGTATAGATGGGAATTGCTTGAAAACATCAGTGTTCTAAGGCACTAGATGTGACTGCTAGCAACTCTGAGATATTAGTAGTGATTTTAATCCATCTGTTGTTTATGGCTTCATCCAAGTGCAACCCAAATCCTACACAAATCTAAATTGGTGTGGATCTGAAGAATCTGGAGCAATGTAAAGCATGCCAATTACACACCTTCAGTATTTCTAGCTCTATTTGTATTTTTGCATTTAAATGGGTTAAAAATGGACAGAGGTAGAAAACTGGAATCCATTCTACTTAATCTGGCAAATGTGTGCAAACGTTGGCCTTTGAGAAGGGGTTGTAAAAGTGCCCAGAGGAATGAGCAGCTCTGGGGAGAGGGTGCCCAGGTCAAGTAAGGTGAAGGGCAGGTACAGAAAGAGCAGCTCATCACATCCAGCCTCACTGTCCCTGCCAGCAGCAGTGTTCCCAGGCTGTTTGTTTTTCTTTTCACTCTTCTCTTTATGTTCTGGGAGAAGCAAGCTCTGCGTTTCAGCATTTCATCCCTGAAGTGCGATGTAGTTAAAGGGTAGGCTGATGGCTTAAACTGAGATCGATATGTGTTTCTGCATTTTTTAAAAAGCTTTTGTTTTACCCTTACTGGTGATAGTTAATGAGTGCAGTTAGAGTATTATAGCAGAAACAATTTTGAGGATTGTCTTGATAGGGTTTAATCAGTTACAATTAAAGACACATGAAAGTGGGATGGTAAAACTTGAGTCCATGAATGATGTCTGTATTATTCAGACTCACAAGAGGTTGGAAGCCAATGCACAGCTCCGAATTTCAGGTTTGCACTAATGAAAACCTTAATGTAAACCTTGAGCTGAAGTGGATTAGTTTCATTAAAACCATATTTTGTGTGCATGTTTTTCACCATAAGACAAGATTCACATGAAACCTATCCAGGCTGGTTTGAAGGTGAAACTCTGTGAATCTTTTCTAAGTTTAACTTGGGATTTGTATGTTAGAAAAATCTCATAGCTGCAATAAAGAATGGGGGAACTGATGTTCATGGAAGCTGTTACATGTGCTTTTGCATTAGCAATTCACAAAAGAGAAAAACAATTTCATTTCAGCTTGATTCATTTGTGACAGTTCCTGTTTACAGAATGTTTTCTAAAATCCTCCCTTTTGCATGGAAAATATTCATATAGGAAATATTTCTGTTTTTACTTTGTTTGTCCCAGTAACCACATCTGCTTAAATTCTGATACTCGAAAAAAACAGGATGTTTCTTTCCACAGAGTCCTTCCTCTTAATGTGTCTCTTTCTCAGATGAGGTCATAGTTGTGTCTTCATGGCGTAATGGAGATTTCTAGAGCCAATTGGTAAATGTGAAAATGCGGGTTTCAGTAATGTCCTTTTTTTGTTCAGCTAATTTTACTTCAAGTGAATTGGACGTAAGTCTGCCCAGAAATATTTTTTTCTTTTCTCCTCTCAGAGGAGGTAGTAATTCCCTGTTTGAGGTTATTCCAGTGAGACTCCATCCTGGAGTTATGTTCAAATCTCTTCTAAAATATGAGTATGTAAGAACATATGCAGAATTAAATTGTCGGATTTGTGAAGGTAAAGAGGATAGAGGGAAAGAGCTTATGAAAGAGGCATATAAATAAATTAAACAAAATTGAGACTGATAAACTTAGCAAAAATTGGGATATGGAAATGCTGTTTTGTTTTTGGAACCTACATGCAGTTTCACTTGATTGGAATTTTTTTTACAGATGCTGCTGCTGAAATCACTGTAGCTCTGAAAAGCCAAGTCAGGCGGGTGACCTCCTTCCAGGGCATGTTGGGCACCTTGAGCTGTGCTGGGGCAAGTGCCAGGGCAAGACAGGGCCGTGGGCTGCTCCGTGCAGCCCGAGCGGGGCAAAAAGGAGAGACCACCAGGTTTGTAGAAAGCCCAGATAAAATATGTCAATTTACACTTGAATGCACTTAATACAACTCTTCAAGTAATGTAATTTTAGAAGTGCCTTGGGTCCAGAAATATGACAATGCACTAAGCACAAAATCAAACTGTGGAGGTTCATTTTATTTCCATTAAATTCCACCATGAATATTGCAGAAGCTTTGGTTTTATTATTGTTAATTCCAAACATAATAAATATGCTTCAGGATCTAGGCTGATTTATTATCATTTTAAACAGTATGATATTTGTAGCTTTTCATATAAGGAGGGACTATGTCTATTCCAGTTTCAGTCTATCTTTTTCATTTAACATGAGAGATACCATCAGTATCAAAACTGGTTATTTAAAATGCAAAAACTTCTTTCTGTGTATCATCAGCTACATCTTAAGCTAAAGGAATATGGAAAAGTTTTTTTTTCTTGTCACTTTGAAGATTTTCAAAGGCAGTTAAATTACTGAGCTGAAACTTATTTATGTTTCCAAATCTTTTTTAAATACGTTTTGTAGGTTCCTACAATGAAGACAGCTGGTCTTTTTATAGTCCTTTGCACTTTTCTTTGGCTTGTACAAATCTAACACATTTTGTTGCTATTAAGTGTTGAATTAAATCAAAACTGGTATGAACACCTTACCAAACCAAATGCATTATCGATCCTACCAAAAGTAGGTAGCAATTTGAGGTTGTATGCCACCTTTCTGCCTGAGGAGGTGCTAGACACTATAATATGAGCCAGCTCTTGCATGTTCTGATGAATAAGAGTACCTGTGATTCACCATTCATAATACACTATCTTAGCATAAAAATACCAGTTCTCAGTCACTGGCTGAGAACTCTGGCAGGGTTTGTAGGAGGAGGTAATATTTTTTATTAGCATATATTTTTTGAAGCACAAAAGGTATATTCCTGCAGACCCTTTCCTTGGAGTACCTGATATTCATTGAACTTGCATTGACAGCTCAGCTAGGACACAGGTGGTCTGCAAATCTTACATGCATCTATCTTGTTACTTGGGTAGATGGACATAACGAGGAAAAGGGGATTGACTTATATGCTGGGGGAGTTTATGAACTGATTCAGTGTATTATACTCATAAATCCTAAGATGGGCTGTGCATTTCTATTCATTCTTTCCTGGTACCTTTAAAACTCTTCAGATATAGACCTTTTAAATAAAAGGTCAAGTCATGGAAAAGAAATCTCTGCATAAACTGAACTGTTGGCTGAAGCACTTGTGTGGAGCTGATTGGAAAAGCTATGCAGATAACTTCTGAACTTCTTTTGCAAGCTGACAAGTCAACTTGCAAAATCATGATCTTCACCTTGCTGCTTTTGCATTTCCAAAGCTCTTTAGAGACTCTGATTATGGAATAAGTGTGGAAGCATTACTTATACTGTAAAAATATGGATTGTGCAAGTGTAACTTGGGATGAGAATCCTGCAGTATATGCACAAAATGAAAAGATATTGGTAATTTTAAGTTAAAAGATTACTTTCTTCCAACAAAATATATCTTCACCTACTACCAAGATCCTTTCACCTTGATACAGGAAGCTTCATTTTATGCTGATATAGCTACTGGAGACTATTTTCTGCAAGAATAACAAGTCCCTGTCCTAAATGCTGTATAAGGCATTCTTCTTTTTTCCGTGCATTTTCAGAAGGTATAAAAACAAATATAGATATTCACCCAAATGCTGCTAAAGAAGAGAAATTCTAACAAGTCCCTTTGGAGAATGTGTTGGCTTTTTAAAATCAGGTTAGTCATAATGAAGTGAAATCTGAACTTAATGGCTTGGCCTGGAAAATCCCCAACATGGCTCTTTAAGCCTGAGTCATCAGGCAGACAAGACTTGCTAGCAGGTTACTGAAAGACTGTTTGCTATTTTACACCAATCAGTTCAGTCTGAAAATAAACACAGGCTTGATAAATCTGAGCAGCCCCCAACCCTCTGACCTTCTGGTCCAGAGACATTCACCAATAAGTGGATGCTAAAAACCCTTTGCCAGCTTTCTTGACACAAGGTTCCCATAGCTGTGTTTGCAGAAGGGAGTTGGTTATTTAACCTCACATGTGCATGAGGACTTTGGTATTTGTTGCACTGATTGCTGTCAATATG
This sequence comes from Tinamus guttatus, assembly GCF_059628265.1. Lineage (NCBI taxonomy): Eukaryota > Metazoa > Chordata > Aves > Tinamiformes > Tinamidae > Tinamus > Tinamus guttatus. Next base: position 567,868 of record NW_028288579.1, on the reverse strand, counting down.
GATACTTTAGTCACAAGTTTATAGTGGCCTGATGCTGGTCATTGTGCTGATGTGCAATAAGGACAGGGGAGTCGCATGAGCTTCAGTATTGCAAGAGTCCTGACAGCCTAAGGAATTAATGGAACAAAAATAATTTAGTAGCCAGCAGCTTTTGATCCCCAAGTGATACAAGAGTCCAGCTGGAGATTAAATAAAGGATAAAACTGCATCTTCAGGAGCTATTGCCTGTGGCTATGTATTGATTTCAAAACTTTACCATATTTGTCCACAATGGCTGGATCTTTGCTAGGTCAATGTGAATTTTTAAAAGTTATGTCAATGTTCAAAAAGAAAAGATTCTTCTCTCAGAGCACACATGTAGGTTTCTCTTCCTTGCTGTCACACTGAAGGGCATCATGCCTTTTATTCTCTTTCTCTGCCAGAGTTCATAAGATGAGCCTATGATGTTGGCTGCCTTGCTATTTTTGAGTATTTTGACATTTTACTATTAAAAGCTTCCTAGGGAGCTATTTGCCTCATGAAAATTTAGCAGTCCTGGGATAAGTGGCAATAAGATGCAATGTTATATCTAGCCCATGAGAAATAGTAGTGTCACATCTACAGTTATACACAGTTTGAATGGATCACTTTGCTGTAAGAAAAATGCAGATTAATTAGCTGTCACTCTACCAAAATCTGTCAATTAACTTGAGTGAGGCAGGAAAACAAGTGACTTCAGAAATCTCTCTTGTAAAGTGGCCATCATAATATTAAGTATGCATCAATCTTAAGTTGGTTACTTGTTGTGATGGTCAGTTGTTTTAATTAATCCTATCTCTTAATATATTTTGATTCTTTATGGATTTGCTTCATTTTGGAGTTTCTTCTTTGCATGCAGTCTCTACCATGAAGTTGCTAGTATGAATTCTCCAGCTTTTCCTAGTTTTGTTGGGAGCCCTGTGGACATGCTCCCCTCATGACTCAGTGCTGACTCCAGGGGCAGTTTTCCTTCTTTGCACTTTTGCATGTTCAAGCACCCAAGGATGCATGTGGGTGCCCAGGCACTGGGGTGGGAGGTCAGACAAGATCCCACTTTTAGAGGGACCTACTTGGGTTTTGCATTTGAGAAACACAATTTCTGCTCTGCTCCACTCCTTCTCCCTCCAAACCAGATGAAATATTTATTGGGTAGGAGTGTAAGGGCTCAGTGTTTCACCCATAAAGGAACAGGGGACTCCTGGTTCTCACCAGAAAATTCTAAAGCTTCTTTGTGGCTACTAAATGTTGGAAGAAAAACCACAAATTACCATTGCAGTGGGGCTGTGCCTCATGTCCTGGCTCCAGTGCTTCCCTGCTCCCTTCCCCCTTGTCCTTTTTTAAAGTGCGCTGCATCTGTGTAAATAAGTGCACCGTGTATATGGTAAGGTAATATTTAATGTGTACGGAATTAGCCACTGACAGGGTGGGGGCGTGAGGGAAGAGTAGAGTTGTAATTACACACAAAATTAAGCTGTAACCATGATTAAGATGTTTCTTTAATACATAGCTGAGGAACCTCCTTTCCCCTTAAACTGGTCACAATTCCTTGCCTGTGTGCCCTGATTTTTTAACCTTGCCACATCTAATCCTCTGTTACCTGGGGTTGTCCCAACCCATGGCTGAGGTGGTCCTGCCCTAGGGTGGCCCTGGCTGCAGAGCCACCTCCTTGTCTTCCCCATGGGGGTATCAATTTTGTTCCCCTTTGCTTTGACTAGGTTCTGGCTGAGTTCACCCTGCTTTATCCATCTCCATGTGTCTCTGTGCCAGAACACTTCATGTTATCTTCATAACCATCCCCTGAGATTAGTTTGCAAGAGAAGATTAGTTCATGTATGGAGTTGAGCATCTATAAGACAAGAATGCAGATGCAGAAATGAGAACAGTGAAATCTTGGCACATTCAGTGCTGGTGTGTTTTGGAAATAAGAAAGGGGAGAAAAAGTGGGATTCCATATTTGTGCCCCACAGAATTGGAAAGGAGGAGACATCCAGCCAATGTCTCTAGAAAGACTTCAAAGATACTGTTCTATACTATTCTATAGTATAAAGGAGCCTTCACCTCATCAGTGTATACTTGGTTCACAATGCAGCAATTTCCGAAGTGATTTTTTGAGATGATTGGAACCACTCTGGATCATAAAACATGAACTATTGTGCCCCCATGACCAACGCTGCTTTCATTGCACAGAATTAGACAGCCCCCAGTTTGCATTTCTTTCCAACATATTTTATAAGTAAATCCTGTCAAAGAAGGCGGAAATGCTATATACATGATTAATTGACAAAGATTTGGTAGTATTTCCAGTAAAAAAATTCAACAAACATTGCTTAAAAAAGATGAATTGTTTATATATATATAAAGGAGTATTCCAACAACTTACCATCACATCCAGGAAAACTATTTTCAGGAAAATAATTTTTAATGAAAATATTTTGCTTAGAAATAGCATTGGTCAGCTCTGTTAATGATATTGGGGTGGGTTCTAAGTGACAATGAGCAAATCGTGAAAAATAGACAGAAAACACACACAGAATCACTACAGTCTTGGATTGATTTTTAGTTATATTGGAGACTTTCCAGGGCTTCCATTTTTCCACTAGTTTTTAATGGTCTCTCTGTTTGCATTTGTTTTCCTGATCTTCCAATCCACAGAAAAGGCTGTTTCTGGCAGGACTGTTAGCATCGCTTTAGTTGTTACCAAGTCTTTTGAAAGAAGGAAGTTTTAATTCCCCCTTATTCCCTATTTTTTTGTGTATGCACAAGTGTCTTGAACTGCTAGGAAGGAAGTGCCATAATAGGAATGTGTAAGGGATAAATGTGAAAAAGTTTGGAAATTGGGGGTTTAACAAATCAGATTTTGGAGACTCTGAGACTCCATCACTGGATTTAGCTTGTACAGTCTCTCTGGAATAAAGTCCCTGCCCCAGAGAGTTGGTGCCAATTAAAATTTTAAAAAATGACCTCAGTGAAATTCATCTAAATTGTTTGACCTGGAATTTAGGTCAGTTTAGATCGTCTTACCTGGGCTGTCTAAGACTCAAAACCATGCGGAAAGCTATAGAGATGGCAACGGACTTGAGACCTGGAACTGGTTCTGCTGCTGTCCTCTGCATGTGGTAGGTTAACTCATGTTCACAAACACTTGTGAGCAAATGCCCAAGCCTGCCCAGGCTGCCCTGTGGGGCCTGAGTAGCTCAATGGTGGCTCTGCAAACCAGCCTTGTGCACAAGGTGGTTTCATTTTGCTCTGCAGGGGCTGGCTTGCAAACTAGGTGCACTGCTCTGAGCGTGGCAGAGGCAAAGGCAAATTCCTATCAGGTCTGTTCAGTCAGTACAGCACAATGTGACTAACTGGAGGGATACCTGAATGCTGGCCTGGACTTTAGGTGGCTCCCAAACTTGCTGAAATCTGCTGTCTTTCACCTAAGCTCTCTTGGCATTCTTTGGCCTATCTTTGATTGCAGTGTTTGAAATGGAACGGGCAAAATACTGTTCTGATTGGAATTCAGTGTGGGGGAAACATCCATGACTCCTCACTCTGCATTTATAAGGAAGTACTCTGTTATTCTGAAGGACAGAACAGCACTGTATTGTGTGCCACAAGCTGCCTAGATGACAAGTCTAGCCTCACTGCTGACAATTAAATGATAGAGGTTTTAGTGTGATTACTTGTATCACTTGTATGGATTTGAGTGAATGCAAGTAGGTTTGCACAAGCTCTAAGGACCTTTGAAACCTCTAACGTGTGCCAAGGTGACCAAGTGCATGGGTTATGCCTACTTCTCAGTATCCATTGCTGGAGATCTGATGACCTCCCCTTGCTTAGTTCCACTCTTGCACTTCCCAGGATGATGACATTTCCTTAACTTGCTCTTTGGATGCTTCCAGTGTCAAAAAGCTTAAAGGAAATGAAGTTCACAGGTCCCTACTCCCTGTAATGCTGTCCCCTGTACAGTCCAGCCTCCCATGTTTTGTTTGCAGTTTCTCTTGCAGTGATTTGTACTGTATTTGTTCTTCTGCGTGACTCCAAGCAATCATCAGAACAGGAGCAAAAACCTTTTAAAGTAATGGAAACAACTGAGCATCACGTGCCTGTTAGGTGTCATGTATGTGAGGCATTTCAGGGGTTGCACTTATAGCCTGACAGTGTTTGCTTATCCTCCCTTTAAAGCCTAGGGTGGATACATGGTCTAATGTTATACTCACACTGCTTTGAACCAGTAGCTCGATGCTGATTTCATTGTAGAGTTTTGCAAACTTGTCTGTGTACAACTCAATATTTTCCACCTCCCTGATCAAGATAAATGGCCCTTATGAGCAAGCTCAGTATTCGCTCCTGCAAAGTCTGTTCTGATCAAATGGTGGCAGTAGGTCGCTTTGTTAGAATAATTCCTTCCTCCATGGATTTACATGCCCCACCCTCATGTAAATAGAGTTGGGATTTAGAAGGTGTGAGCTGGCATGGCAATGAAGTCTGCAAAATGTTAGCTGCAGTAGCCCTTTTTCCAAAGCCTTGACAGTAAGCAGAGTTAAATAAGAGACTGGGATCTCATTCAGTGTCTGCAAGTGGGAGAAGTGTTGGGGAAAATAGTCATGTGTTACTCTAATCCATTGCTGCCTTAAAGACTGTAGTGATTTTTAGTTTTTTGTGTGTGATTTTAATCTGAGGGAGTTTTTGTTCTACTGGATCTGTTTCACAGCAATAACTGGACCATCCCAGTGTCACTGTTGGGGGTGACATTGGAAGCTGTTGTGGCATGTGTTTCCTGAAGGTCTGAGTGATGTGCAGCAATGTGCGCACAGCCTCTCTGTGCTGTCCAGAGAGATCAGAGCTTCCAAGGACTTAAGTCACTAATGGTCCAAAATACCCAGCAATGCAGTTGGAAACAGCAGATTTTTTTTAGCTGTACATTCTCGTTCTTCAGGACTCAGCCCAAACTGACTCTCAGGGGTCAGAAAGAAATCTTCGTGTCAGGTTAGCCGGGTCTGCCTGCTGGAAGCTTTTCGGCAGCTCCTCTGAAGCAGCTGGTAGTATCAGTGCATTGCTGGAGTACCTGGAGCTCTGCGGGCGGTTTTGCAGCTCCTGCTGCGTGCCGAAAGCATTGGGCTCTGCAAGTCTCCCGGCAGGCTCTACTAGCATGTAAACTTGGCAGGGATGTGGAGAGAGAGTTCCTGCTTCTGCATGTAATAGCTTCTGCATGTAATAGACTGAAGGATGGAGCTTTGGGTCTGTTCATGTTCTTTTCTTTCTGAAGCAGAAGCTTTGGTTTCTCCTTTCTCCCAGGAAAAAATGCCTGGCTCTGCTACTGTAATGCTGCACATAGCTATAATACTGTGAATTGTGCAAATTAAACTGTAGTCATCTTAGTGATAAGGAAACTGCTCCTCCCCTCTCCTTTGCTAGAAGGCCAGGCCTGGACTATGCCACTCCTTGGCAGCTGCCTGACATCCAAAGATTAATGACTTTTTCTATGGATACTCAGATCAGAATTTTTTATTACTGGACAATTAACCCTATGAAATTTGTTCTCAAATGGCATCATTTTTATTTTTTTGTGGTAGCCCAGGGTGATTCATTCCAAAAATAAAAGCCTCTGTGAAATGTTCTTGAGCTTTGTACTTTCTGAGCTTCGTTCAAAGCATTGACTGCTCTGCAGCACTGTGTTCAGAAGGGAATTTCCCTCTCTTTGAAAGGGGTTTGGACCAGACTCGATGAAAAATTAAAGCACAGACTGTCAATCTTCAGTAGCTTCCTATCTGTGCTGCATGATGTTACACAACACTGGGCAAATGGTTTAGGATGGAGTTTATCTAATGTAGCTGTGGTAATCCAAACTGTATGGACTCCCTTGGTGATCAGTGTGGGGGATGAATTATCCCTCTCGAATAGCTGTCCAAGGAGAGGGCTGAATTGTTGGCTGAATGTCTGTTGCTTCCATCACCTACAGGGAGTTTAGGTCACCAGCTTCAATTAGATACCTAGTTTTTACATGGCCGAAGTAAAGGAAAACAAATCCACTCAATCTCTCCTGCTTCAGCTGTCCCCCATTAAATTTCAGACAATAGCTTCCTTTGAATATTTTGAGTTTTCATAGTAATCTCTTCATAGTATGGCTTGCTTGGTGCCACTGTGCAGCTACTGTACTTTTTATAAAGAGCTCACTACAAACCTCAATCTGCACTGGGTCCTCTATCAGCCACAATAATAAATAAGAGTAATAAGCTTGAGTTGCTGGTGATGCTCCAATTATAACATCTTATTGAATCTATTGAACTTATTGAATCTATTGATATTGTCTTGGGGAGTAAGAGAAGTAGCCTCTTGTGAGAAAATATTACAGCTAAGATCTTTTTCTTTTGCATACTATATCCTTGACAGCTTCCTTAGATAAATTTTGTTGCTCTAAAATGAAAATTCTAGCTTAATTTTCTGATCAATGTCATGATTTCAGAAGCATCTTCCCAAATATATTTAGTTCAAAAACTGTTTTTTACATTCAAGGGCCACATGGAAATCAACATTTAAGATCTTGCCCATTTTTTTCTTTCAAAAGTAAGCAGTTGTCAACAGTTACAAGGATAAGCCCTATTTACTTGCTTTGGTTCCCATGTGCGATCTCCCTAGGTTTGTTACACAAACCAGTAGTTTGTTTTTGTTTTGAGAAATCTCTCCAGAAGCTTACAAGTATGCACGATGTTACTCAGACGTCATTAAAAGACATGGGGAAGTTGCCAAGGAAGTTTGGCTACCAGACACCAGGACAGACATGGCCTCCGTCTTGCCACGTAGCTGCTTAGCTGGAGGAACAAGGCTTCAGTTCAGAAGGATGGAGTTTTTCCTTGGAAATGCTGTCTAGATGTTATCACCAGGATCTGAACCTTGGCCCTTCCATGCTAACCAGACTAGTAGTTTCCATTGCTTCTTCTGTGGATACTCATGGGAGTCCTGATGATCTCCACAACAGCAGGACTATGCTGCTTTGTTTGGAAAAAGCAAACACTGTTGCTGGTAGACCACCTTGACACTGTGATCTTCAAAGAAACCTTTGCAATGACCTTGCGCTCAATTTTAACCCCATTCAGTGGGCAGTGGTTGCTCTTGGCTCTATGCAAGGCACAAGTTTCACATGTTGAACGGTCAAGTTCTTTCTGATTTAAATACATTACTGTGTTAGGTCGTGTGGGAGATAGTGCTGTGTCTCCCAGCACTGGGTGATGGATTGTAGCTTTGATCGAGTTGAGACACGACTGCAAAGGTTCCCTTAGGTTTCTCTGAACCCCTGAGACAGGATAGACAACAAGATCTGCAAATCAGCTGGGCAGCTTGCAGGAACTGATCATGCTCCAGCCAGTTTTGCCTATGGTTGGAAGCGGGGAAAAAAAAAAAGCCTCTTAAAAATAAAAATAACAAGTCTTTTTACCCAAATCTCTCTTTACCCAGAAAAAAGATATATAAGACAAGAAAGTGTCAGACTCAAATATACCTTCCTAATGGTTTTGTGCATGTAATTTTTCCCAAAAATACTAGTACAGCTGTTTTTGAAATATTCAGGTTTTTAGTCTATTGTTTTACTTGTGTCCATATTAAATAGGTTGTTTTCATAAAGCCAAAATACTTCTTTCCAATGAACTGAATTTACCATTCAGCAAATGCTGCTCAGCCATCTCAGACCATTACGTTTATAAGTTATTTTGGGGGTTTGGCAAAGATTAGTATGAGCCTCAGAGCAGCCCTTCAAAATGTGTGCTCAGCTAAATTCACATAATATAAAAAAATATTTAAAGGTCCAACCAAGTCGCCCACCTTCCTTTTTGCTTCCCATTCTATGGGATTGTTTTCAACTAAAATACCATGTAGGCGTATATATTCTACTGCCTTGTCCAAATGAATGTGGATTATTATGATTAATTTTCTGCATCTGCATTCTCCTGAAGAACATTCTGGGGAAAAGGAATGGGAAAGTACACTCTACATTTCATGTAGATACTTTTGTGGGTTAAAAAATTAAGAATCTTCTGGTTTTTATGAATTTAAAGGTATTAGATTGGAAGACATCATCTGAGTCAGCAAGTCTGTGATCCGCTGCAGTCTGAAACAGCCATGTAATCTGCAGCTAGTCCAGTAGGATCCAGGAAAACATCCAGTCCAGAAACACCCACATACCACAAGGTTTAAATGGGTTTAATGGATTTAAAGCACCTATTTAAAAACATGAGTAACCACTTAGTGTCCTCCAAAAGCAGACAATCGGCAGAAATCCCTGAAGCAGCTGTGATTTAAAGTGTTGAAGGGAGAATTGCTTTCCTGTCCCTAAAAAGCCCAGATAGCTGCCTCAAATGCCCCAAGATGTGACATTTTAAGAATGCCTGTCACTTGATGCTCATATAGTGAATTTTTCAGCTATATGGACCTGCAGTAGGAAAAAGGATGCTTCTACAAGTGATAACTTTACAGTAATTTTTAATGCTTTATCATAATTCATAGTCAGAACTGTCTGTCTGTTGAGATTCAAGTTTTAATTTGGTTTAAATTTCCTTCTCTGTTTGCAAATCCAGAAGAGATACAAAATAACCTTATTATATTGTGATAGTAGGAAAGCTCTGACTTAGCAATGTATTTTGTCATAGTGACTTGAATGATTCTTGCCCTGAAGCAGGTATTTTAAGTATCCTGTTTAAAGTTTAAAGGATTGGGAGTTGCAGCCTAGAGAGCAAAAGGGCTCCAAGGGTTATCGTCTAACAAGTGGATTTTTTTGCTTTTTGTGTTATATGGAATTAGTGTTCATCTCTGCGTCCCTGTGTTCTGAATGATGCTGGGATTGCTCCCAGCAGTTGCTGGTTGGTTTGGGTTTGCTGTGAATTCCTGTATCAGATGTCTAATGCTAATCAAGTCACAGCTAAGTGTTGCTGTTAGGTCAGAATTGTTGGCACCTGCCAACAACAGCAAAATCAGATTTTCAAATTTATGTTCTGAACTCTCTGCACAAGTCTGACACTTCTTCAGCTCCCCCTTTGCAGTCTTCACACATACCCAAGGTGCCTATGGTAGAGGCCCAGGATTTAAGCTATAAAATCCAAGGGTTGTTATCTTATTCTACAGAGACTGGTGCCTTTGTGTCACCACTGTGTTCCTGGCCAGAAAAGCTGTGTGCTGAAACTGCCCTCACGATACCTAAATAGTGAATAAACAGAAACTTAGTTTTTACTGCTAGTATCATTCTCCAGAATTTCTAAACAAGAACTGCTCACCAAATATCACAAGCTCTTGATGGATGGATGAACACTGGCTAACTAAAAGTACAGAGGGGATTTTGTTGAGTTTTCTTTTCCAGTTAAGTAGATTTAAAAAAATCGCTTGTGGTCCAGTGTAAGCAACTTTGTGATGTCTGTTGCTCTGGGATTTATATATTAGAAAAAACTTTGGTTCCAAAATTTTCTAAAGATTTTCAAGTAAGCTTTGCTCTGTTTTAGCAGAATCTGCTCACCATAAGTGATGGAAATGAGAAAGACTAGGGCTCCTTCTGCATTGCTTGCAGCAGTTTACCCTGCTGGTTTAAAATCACACAGGGGCTTGCTTAAGCAAGGACAAAGTTTGCATTTAAAACCAATATTAGTGTATTTTCACCTAACATGATCTGAGAGGTTTCCTTGATGCAAGCACTCTTGGCAAATTCCTCCTGCATCCCTGTTTGCTTCTTAGCTGGAGTAATGAACAAGGAAATCCAGCTACCAGTTTTGGCTGATGCTTTAAGTCTTCCCCAGACATCTGGCAGATGCAGTGCTGGGTCAAACGTTTTTAAAGAGACTTTTCAAGCAGATACAATCTGAACCACAAGGTTCAGATCATCAGACCAACTTTGGGGGCGTTTAAGATGTGTGGTTTTGGTTTGGACCCATCTTATTTTTAATGTCATGGTTGACAAGTCCTCCTTGTTCCAACATGCAGATTGGCTATGAAAAAAAATAAACAGTGGAAAAAAACTTTTCTTGTGGAGAAAACATAAAACCACTTACATGTTCTGTCTGAGATTTCCCAGTGGAGTTAGAACCTTCTGAATAGGCCTGTGGAAGACCCCCAAAATGCTTGAATTTTGACTCTAGGTGGTTACCTCCAACTTTCACAGAGGATGCACCGCTAGCATAAGCAGAGGTGATTCTCTTGATCATGACAGTTGTCTTGAAGGAAAGACTACAAAATTATTGGTTCTATTTTCAGCAAACCATTTTTTTCAAGCTGTCCAGAGCAATCTGCTCTGCGGGTGGCTGGCAGAAACAGGAGTATAATCCTGTCGCTCATTGCCTTTATTCTTTTCATTTGCTGCTTTTAGCTTTTTACGCTTGCCTGTTGTGAGCTTCATTTTTTTTGATCCTAAATGCATGAAGACAAGTAATGTGTCATCAATCTGTCTCTTCCAACACTTGCATTATATGCTTTTCTCCTTGGTGTGTAGGTGGAAGAACAAGCTGTAGTTTTCTCGTGGATAATTTCTACGCCAATGAGCAAACACCGTTATGTATAATAATGATTCACTGAGATAGTGTTAGCAAGCCCCAGAAATGCTAAAGAAGCTTATGTAAGTCTAGGTCCTGTATAATTGCTTCTCAATCTCCAGAGAAAGCAAAACAAAACAAAATGCAGAGCCAAACTATGCAGTGTGCAGGAAAGGGGAATATTTCTTTCTTGCAAGTGATCAGCAGAAGTCATGATGCCTGAGATGAATATAATGAAAGTTGTATAAAAAAGTTTTCAAAATAAACCTCTTTATCCTAAAACAGATATGAATGCTTCCATGAATTTTTCATTTGTAATATTGCTTTTATAAAGGTCTCATACATTCAGATATATCTCATTTAACTTTAGAGCTTTTAGGCTTTCTATAGAGTTGCTATAGAAAGGTGGGTATCTTCAGATGGCAGCTTACCCCATTTATCTTGCACTTGGGATGATCTGAAAAGACATCTCCATTGATCTCATTTATGTTAGGCTTCTCTTTGATCAAAAACTCTAGATAAATTTGAGTGAATTTTGGATTTGTTACTAGAAAACAGCAAGTGGGTTTCTCTTTTGTCCTTCATTATTTTTTAGTTTTTAACTACTCTGCATCTAACAAGACAAACCTATTACTTCTCTTGGATAGCTCTCTTAGCCCCCACTGTTTTTTCTTGATCTTTGCTTTTCTAAAGTCAAAATCCTCATCTGGATTTGCATCTTTCCAGCACCTTTATCCTGATGAAGGTAGTGGTGTTAAAGATATCTAGCAGATGAATTAGCATTTATAAATGCTGATTTATAAACCCTGCAGTGACAAACACACACAATCAAAATCCAGGGCTGCTTCAAGTGGCTTTTGGAAACTGTCTGGGCAGGCTACTAAATATTTCAAAAGTTGTTCAGATAGCTTCATAATGGTAGAATTACCTTTAAAATCTCTGCCTCTGAGAGGGCAAGTAAAATAGCAAGGCAATAGGTATAAACTGCGCTTTGTTTACTTGACAAATAAGCTTGTATCATCAACATAGGAAAGACATCCAGCATCACTTCTGCCATGATATGCAGTCCAAGGAAAGCAAATAACTAGCAACAAGATCTGAGGGAGCTTTCCTAGGGCACTCAAAGGTCCTCATGGGAGAATAAAAATGGTTGATGATCCATCATTTGTAAGTTCACTGATCATATCAGGTTGTTTATAAGTGTACTGGGTTTCATGTGGTGCCAGACAGGACATAAACACTCGCTGGTCCTGTTAGGAACATCACAACCTGTATTCTGTTGTACTGCCCTGAGACAGAATACATGGGGATGCGAGTTTTGTATTTTGGGAATAAACAGTTTAGACCTATTAAAACTACATGTTAAAATAGGGGGAGAGGCATGTTATCCAGGCTTTGATATTTTACTAATTGCTTCTGCAAGTCTAGCTCACTAAAACTGTCGCTAACAAAAAGAATATGTTTGGGAGTAGGGCTGCAGTTTTCAAGGACTTTAATGGCCTGGGAATCCTCCTCTACGTAGGGAAAAACTGCCTCCTTACAGGCAGGGAAAACACAACCAACAGTCAGCAATTTGCTTACAATAAAAACTATTGATGCCCTCATATCATGCACAAAGTACAAAACCCTATTTCAAGGCCATTTTAAGGGAATAAGTATATAATAACTTTAAATGTTTCTCTCAATATGTAAGCATCAGGGATTAACAAAGTGCAGAGTCACTTTGAAATGTTTTGTAGCAAATACTTGTTGCAGCTTTACCAAGAATGAGAGACCAAGATAGCTGAATTGTGGTTTGTAATATGGGGCTTGGGAGAGCCTCTAATTCCCCTCCACTCTGACAAAGCAGTGACAAAGTTTGACTGGTTGAATGACTGTTGGTTTATCTGCTGCTGCACTGCCATAGCCACTTGCCTACTCGTGTGTGTCTGTGCTGAAGGAAATCGGGATAAAAAATTTAATCCTGTGCTTTTAGTTACGTGGAAATTCAATGCTACCATTTAAAAGCATACATTTTTAATCAGTGGGATTTTTTCAGTATGCACATTGTCATTTATTTACCCTGGGGATGTTTGCAGCAAGAGCTTTTTTCTTTTCCCCTAAGCAACACTAATTTTTTATATATACTTTCATCTCAGCCCCAGCTTTGTCAATATTTGGTCTTACCTTAAAAAAAACTCCAAAGCAGGGTCAAAAGAAAGTAAACTCTCCTTCCAGAAGGCAATTATCAATTATTTCTTTACCTCAATCAGAAAGGGCTCTTTGGACAAGTTCGGAATAGAAATGTCAAGAAAACCTGATTCTTCAGACACAACTGTGTTGTGCTCTAGCCCCTACCTCCCTGTTCCCCAAATTGCTGTTGATACAGAGAAAATGCAGCTTATTGGCGCTCAGTGGCTGCATGATCTCACCAGGCAGGGACATAACATCACCATCCCTCAAGGTAAAATTGTGGCCTTATTAAAGGCAGTGGTTCTTTTACCATTGGCTACAACGAGACCAAATTGTAGCTTTTAGGGTCTGAAGACACAATTCAAATACCCCTTATTTACAACTGTTTTCTGGAAGTATATTCGGACTAAGGGAGGCAAGGCAGGAAGGGAGGCAAGCTATTTGAGCCGAAGGACAATCTCAGAACAAGAGCTACTGTGTGTAAATAGACCACTAAGTTTTTTAGGCTGGAAATTAAAATAAGGGCTCTAACTATCAAAATGAAGTAGTTGGGGAGCATGAGCAAATAGTGGGTAAGAAATTTGCCTGTTAAAAGAATTTTATGGAGTGAATTGCATTTTAACATAACCTGCCATTGATGGTGATAGCATCATGATGAGATACCATTAAAGATGTAATGTCTATTCACAGAGTTTGCATGTTTCTGCAATGTGTAGTGTGGATATTATGAGTGTATTTGCTAAACTGGCCTTTAGTTTGTGGAACTCTCCTGTGGCATTTTATGATAGGCAGCAGAGAGGCAGTGTGAGCTATGGAAATGCATAGCAAAGAGAAGATGTATCAAATGTATGGGTGTACTCACCTCAAAGACATTTACATGAATATATCTAATTACAGAAGAAAAATGGCAATATTGATGAGTATGGTGTGTATAACTTGGAGTTCTTGTGCAATGCAGTTTCCCTCTTTTTAACCTGTTCTCTGTAAAGCAAATTACCAAGCTATATAAACTGGAATGGGAACACTGGTTAAATGCTACCAAAACATGCCTCAGCCCCTCCTGCTCGGGATGTGTTCTTGCAAGGCTGTGAGCCTCCTTTCCTCCTGCTCAAACCTCTTGGACTGTAAGAGCCATGCAGGCTTCAGCCCTAAATTTCCATCATGCTGATACAAATGGACCTAGTGGAGACTGGTAGTGAATTAATGTGTGCAAATACCACTATAAATTTGATAATAGGTCCCTGAAGTAGAAACTATAACAGATTTATAAACTTCTTTGTGTAGTAGTAGTGCTAGAGAATCAGACTGGGTTAAAGGAGGTTGTGTTAATACCTCACACTCTTATAATCCCTTTTCTCACCTTTTTTAATACCAATAGTAGACAAAATGTTCCTTTTGTGACTATTTCCTATCTAAGCTTTGTTTCTGCACTGCATTGGTTAACCACATGTTGTTGTTTGAATGCTCTGTGAGGAGGCACATCCCAGTAAGTGTCTAGAAATTAGGATTACACAGTAAGTGTCTAGAAATTAGGATTACACAGTAAGTGTCTAGAAATTAGGATTACACAGTAAGTGTCTAGAAATTAGGATTACACAGTAAGTGTCTAGAAATTAGGATTATACAAAATTACTCTAAAATGATAGGTCTTGAGACAACAGATCATTTGATATACCTTCTCAGCAGTGCTATACAACAGAAATAGTCATTTGGAGGTGATTTAAATATCGGAAAACTCTAAACAAAAAAAATACACTTTTGGGGGGATTCTGAAGTATTTGAAAATTTCCATGGAGCAATATTAATATTAAGTGCTCAGTTCCCATTGACTGTCATGGAAGTATTACATTGTAAAGATACTGTATTACAGAGCCTTAAGGGGCAATGCTCTGCAAAGTCTTTTTTCTAGTAAAATCTGAGGAGAGACAAGAAGTTGATGTAAGGGATAAGCTAGGAAATGTTTCTCTTTTATTATAGTCTCCAAAGAATGGGAATTTAGGAGCAATCCCTTTCCTAAAAACAATATTGATTGTAATTTATTAACATACTATGTTTCAACTAGTTAAAGGGAAAATAAATGATTACATTTAGCATTTGGCTGCAGAGTGCTCTGGAAAAAAAAGCAGGGAGGGAAGCATATGCTTACACAGAAGTGTGGCAAAAAGCAAGGAGTGAATCACTGCAAATGGGAACTGTCAGAATTAGGAAATTATGTTCATTAAAGGTGTGGTAACCTAATTTTCTATGCAAGCATGTAGTGATGAGGGTTGGGCAGCAAAAAAAGTGTTCAGGCATCCAATTTAATGCAAACCCACCCAAACTTGGCAAGGTGGAGCATCCCCATCTCAACCCAACCTCCTGGCTCTGTTTAGATTATATTTGCTCTGAGTAGTCCAATTAGTCTCAGCCTATGTCCCCTCCTTGTCCCCTTCATCAGTGTTACACATGTCAACAGCACAAGAGCCAGCAGATCTGGGGGCTGGTGTGCTGCTCCTGGGAGTTTTAATGCAGCTCCCTGGACCATCTCTTGTTGGAGGAGCATAAAAATCAAAAACAACCTGTTTTGACCTCTCTCTACTGTCCTTTTTGCAATTTAACCAGTTCAGTTGTTTCAAAATATTCTCATTATTCTGCTTATGCTTAAATTAAGCAAATCTTGATTCCCCATGCATATCCTGAGACTTGACTGTTTTTGTGGCCATGTTTCACAGGGTCATGTGGATTGCTCAGTCCAAATCGAGATCTGGATTTAGCTTTACTGATACCTGTGAAATTGCTCTGGCTATGCAGCATGCCTATCTGTATAACTAAAATGAGAATCCTCACCATGTTCTTCAGTTCTATATGCAGTGTTATTACTGTAGCCAAAATTCTGGTGGCCTATTAACATTATAGAAAACTGTAAATGTTTTCTGTTTCAGCAAATAGCAGATCTCACCAAAAAAATGGATTATTGCAAGGAAGGTTTTTGGTTTAAATTGGTCAAAAGTTCCAGATATGTCCTAGTGAGAGATCCCTGAGCTATGGCAGATGCCAAGGGTTTCTGGTGCTCATGTGAAGTTCTTGCACTCCACCTTGAATTTGGGAAGAAGACTTTAAGAAACACCTCCTGAATCAGACAGTTATTTCATATGAGGTGCAGCAGTGGTCACTTTGGTCTCAACTAAGATTCTAGGTTAAGCTAGCAGCAATCTTATGGCTTAAGTGGGGTTGCGTTGATAAAAATGGTGAGCAGGGACTGCAGTTTTGTATTGCTTTCTGATTGGAGTATCTTTTGGATTTGTAATATTGTTAACACTCTTTTGGATTAATGCTCCCTGCCATGTGGCTTGAGCCTAAAACTGGGCTCCAGCATTGTGATAGGAGATGACCCAAATTCCGACTCTGGTTGCCTGGGACCCTCAGGGCGGCTGGGGAGCTCCCTGCGAGGCAGGTGACTTGTTAGGCAGCATGCATTTCACCCTGGATTTGCTGTGTTTTTATTCTGCCTCCTAAAAGCTGTAAAAGTGAACGTTATTTAAAAAGAAAAAATCTAAAAGAAAACAGTGCAAAGCAACAAGGAAGGTTTCTGTCCAAAAAAAGTCCAAAACTGGCTCCAATTGGACCTCATTACGGAAATGCTGGAACTTGTACCCTCCAGTGGCAAAATAAAACAGGCTACCATTATTAGAAATTTTCTACAGCTAAAGATGTAACATCATAGCTAAATTCAGTCAGAGACAGGTCGAGCAACAAAAACCAGGAGCCAAGGCAGTCTAGTCTGGTCTGAAACTTGATTCAGGCACCAGATTATGAATAGATTTAACTAGTTTGCCAAATGAAAATGTAGATTTTGGCAGTGTTTGGGCTTTTTTATTTTTTTATTTTTCTGGTGTGCTATATGTGGAGTCCTATTGCATGCTGTGGGGATATGAGTAAAGAGCCTTTTATATTATATAACTACTTGACGTGCGCGCGTGTGTATAATGCAGAAAACAATTAACCCCATAGATGCCAACAAGCAGAGGTATCTCTGCCTGATGTCCCTTAGGAAGGGGCAGGGGACAGACACAGGACCTTTTGCATTTTACTCGTTGATGTGGGGATGGTCTTGCTGCTGTATTTGAGCACCTATTAATATAACTGACTTCAACCCTGATAGCCCCATTTTCACTGTAACATTACTTTTAGGGAAAACTGCAGTTGTAAGAGGGGGGGAAAAGGAAAGAAGTCCTTACACATCACCTGCAGCACTTTTGCTCTGAGCTCCCCAAAGAGACACTATCTTGCTTCACTTTTCAGCTGAATTATGGAAATAGAGAGAAATTCTCTGGGTATTTTGGAGCAGCCATATGCTCATGTCAGGAGAGGGGCCTGAGGGGCAGGGAGAAAATTCAGTCCATGTCTTCTTCCTTGACTCATCTCTGGTGCCAAACACCACCATGAAGGCTGGCAGATTTCTGGCAGAACCAGGGTTGAGGCTACCAAGCTTCTTCCTAAGAAGCCACCAGGCAGCTTTCTCTTTCATGAAGCCTGTTCTTAGCTGCTCAGAGAGGCTTGTTTAGTTGCAAGGAACCTGGAGAGATCTGGCACCACCTGCAAATTCAGGCATGAAGTTTGCCCAGAGGCTCAGTAAGGTACCCAGGCTTCTTCTGCACAAGTCTTTTTTCACTTAAAGTTGCTTAATTGCAGTGAAAAAAAGATCATCTACTTGTGTGCTATGTTTCAATCTTAACAGCAAAGCTAGATGCTTATTGCTGTATCTACCAGTAATAATGGGGCCTTTCAAACTGTTTTAGCAGTTAAAATTTAGAGATCTTTTTTCTCAAAAATGAGACAGTTTCTTATGGGGGTCATCACTGCAAAGCAGCTGGAAACAGTCCCAGCAACTTTGAAAAAATAAAATTAATTATTATTCAAATCAAAGCAGATTTCCAGGGCAGCCCTAGAAGCACTGTGTGACAGCAAAGTGCCAGTCACAGGACAGTGCTGATGGATGCCTGGATAAAACAACCCAGGGTGGCAGAGTGTAGAAAGCAATCAAATCTGAGGCAAAAGCTAAGATGATTTCCTTTCATCTGTTATGTAAGGGTTTGCTGGCCCTGCAAGGCCATGCAAGCTGAATTTGCAACAAAACAACTGAACTGCCCAAGTAGCTCAAAGAAATAAAATCCGTCACCTATTTTTGCTTGCAGGAAACTGCCCTGGCCACTTCAACTGAACTGAAAATATTAGAAATAACAAAACAGCAGCCTTATAGGTTATCAATGATTAAAAAAGTCATCTTTAAGCCTAAAGGTCCTATGCAAAATCATCCAAAATACCCTTGAAGGAGGTGGGTGGATGTTTCAAAGTGAAAAAAGCTTTAAAATACCCACAATGCTGCGGACCACATGTGCAGCAAGAAAAACAAACAGGCCATCTCGGGAGGTATATTTTGATGACAGATGCCAGTTCTCTGTGGTCAAATTTCGCTCTGATTCCGTTCAGGTATGTGATCTAGGAAGTAGTAAAAAAAAGGTAGGAGTTCAAAAAAGAAAATACAATGAAGGTGGGGAGGAGGGGATCGTCACAGGAGCAGAGGACCCCATGCCTGGTTTGATGCTGCTGGCTTGGGTGCTTTGGGGGGAATATTTCATTAACAAGGAAAATATGCATCAGTCTCTACATGTGTCTGTATTTGCCAGATGTCATGGCTGAGTCTTAGCACAAATATCTCTATTAGCTGGTGATCTCCAGAGTTGTTGTCACTAGGATGAGGGACCGGAATGCTCACTGACACGGCATGAGGTTTAGCATCTCCTTATTTCACTCAGAGTGCTTAAAGGAGCATCTGTGTGTTAAATTGTAGTGGAGATGTCAAAGCACAAAGCGTGGAGTTTAGAGTGGTGTAAATACATGTAGAGATGAGAACATAACTCCCAAGTTGAGCCTCTTTTAGAAGAATCCAGATGTTCTTAGTGCTTGTATCATCCTGTCCTCGGTGCTTTGCACAGCTGGGTATTTCATGAGATAGTGCTGTGGACTTGTTATGAAATTATATCCTATTTTTGGGATAACTAGGATTTAATCTCTTGAACTATTGCATGCATCCATAAATTAGCTTACTAACTGTACAGTAAATCACTGGAAATAGCACCAATGTGACAGATCACCATATGCTTTATACTTAACTGCAGGCGTGTTGGTTAACTACATCCTCCAAGTTAGTGCCTGCTGGTGTCTGTGCCAGCTTTAGGATCAGAAGAAGGGTAACATTATTGCCCCAGTGCTGTGTCCTGATCAGAGCAGGGGTTTGCTACCGCGCTGCTGTCTCTGCATGGGAGTGGACTAGATTTAAAGAATATTTCTCACCTCATCACCTCTTTCTGGCCTTTCAGTGTTTTCTCTTAAGTATTGTTTTTTAAAAAATAGCCTGAAGAGACTCTGTGGTTAAAAGCACCTTTCTCGGGGATCCCCACATCTGCTGAGGAGACGCTCCGAGGCGCAGAGAGCACAGACAGCTCTCGCAGCAGCAGATTTCACACTGTGCTGAAGCATCGCAGAGGAGAATCCACATGCTGTTTTTGATATTCATTAATCATCCAGCTAATTTGTTTTTACACAGGAGCGCTGACAGCAAACGAATGTTATTATAGCTACAGCGCACTGCATAATCCAGACTATTATGGTATTAGCATTGATGAAAACGGCTGCTACGTGTTCGCTTGTGCTCAATTCTGTATCTGACTGCAATTGTAAATATATTTCTTTTTATTCACGTCTGCTGAAAGAAATAGCCCTGCCATATGTGAGCAGAAGGATAAAAGGATAGCTGCAGCCTTTTTCTTTCTCTTCCCTCTGGTCCTTATCTTGGGATCTTAAGTTGAAATCTAGCCCAGGATTTACTGTTCAGAGACTTTTTTGAGGCAATGCTTTCTCAGACTGGTATTGTTTGTGTATAGACGTACAAATATATATAAAATGTATACATGTGCATGCATGTGTTATGTCTAAGGGTGTTTCCCCAGTAAATCTTTCATATTTGTAGGCAGTAAAAATGCATGGGCAGTATTCACACTAGAGAAAATAATCCTCTGGTTCAAGTAATGGGATTTAGACCTGGTTAATTCTTTCCTCTGCAACATTTTCTCTCTCTGTGTGTCTGTTTATATGCAAGATAACACAGAGAAGTTGTATAGGTCACTGTCTACACTTTCAAGTGCAGACCCGGACTCATGCTGAAGTCTCAATATGTCACACTTTTATGGACAGGTGACCCCATTCAGCTAAGGGTTTCAATGAGTTTTGACCCACAGTAATAGGGAGAGGCTTGGGACATGTCTTTTAGGACAAGCCCAACACTCAGCTGTTCCTGGCTGTCTATACTCATATGAATTATGATCAGACCGGACACCCCTCAGTTCTGTAGCGACATCATGGAGTGATGCTGAATTGATTGTGCAACGAGCTTGTGTGATGGTGAGCCCTGCCAGAGATCCTTAATTAGCTTTTCCTAAACATTCAGCTCCTACTCTGCCTTTTCCAGGCCCCAGGAGAACACATCACTTTAATTCTAAATAATAGTCACAGTTATGCTTTAAATATTTTATTTTGAAACAGATGGGCACCTGGCTGTTCACAACATAGCAATTCCCTGCTCTCCCATGTTCTATGCATTGTACTCATAAAAACAAAGTATACCAATAAAGGGAGGAGAAAAGAGTTTTCAGGTGTTTAGTGGCTGCAGAATTATTAATCCCAGCTCAAATATGTGATTGTGCTGTTACTGATAATACCGTATAAAAATTCAGAACAATAAAAAGTTTAAAAAAAAAAACTTGCAATAATTTCAGAAGCTGTGCACATGACTTTGATTATACTGGGATTTTAACCATTTGGATAGCTACAAATTTATAATAGTCCTGCTTTATAGGGTTGCAGAATGATATATAAGAGTTCATTTTTGCCCCTCATCAAACAAGGGCCAAGTGCTCTATAAAATGAACCAAAACCCAAAATCTACCTTGAGTCTGTTTTAAGGAAAAGATATGAGACCAAATCGTAAATACATTGACACTTGGTTCTACCTGGAAAAATTGCTAGGCATGGAAAATGAACTGCTCCTTCTTGTATCTGTTTATCTTCCATTATTTGTGGTCTCTTGCACAGTAGGAAAGTTGTGGTTCCCCTGATTTGCTCACTCATTCTGTTATTAGAGGAGATCTTGGCCTGCACCATAGGGAGCCGTTTTTCTGTCCTCACTCTTTAGCCAGTGCTGGGATCCCCGTTCGTCAGAACAGTTTGTCAGAAAGTTAAAACATGTCTATGCTTCTTCCTTCCCATTTTCTGTGTTCAAATAGACAGCCAAAAATCTGTTCATATGCTTTATGCATGAGGAAAGGTGGCTACTGATGTTAGCAAATGTGTGGTCATTTTTTTTCTTGTCAAAAAATCAGTCTCTCAAATCACTGATGCCTTTTGAAATTATAGTCTAATGTAGTCGACTAGAGTATACAGTAACCAATTTCTTTACTTTTTATGAAAATTGTTCTCCTGGAGGTTGAAACACAAAACCAAGAAATACATGGAGTTATTTTTGTCCTTAGTCAGGGGAAATTAATGAAATGGCACCTCCCATTCTGTTGACATTGGCCAAGGTTGCTGAAGTCCATAGCAATATTGGGGTTCCCATTATGAGGAATACTGTAATCACAGGAAGGTTTCAGAATATTATACTGGTGGGAATGTCCATGTAAGTGCCAACATAGCCAAGTTTCTAAGCTCATGCTCAGCTTTAAGCAAATAATCAGCTGGAGTCAATAGTTGCAGAACTATGACGACGTGTATGCTTGCACGCTCGGTCGAGTGCTATAGTGAAAAACATGTACTGAGAATCTGGTTTGAAATATTAAAAACCCATCAATTCTTGTTTGAAAAAGATGCCATCATAAATGTTTAGGGATATGAATCCATTTTTAAAACACAGTACTTTGGTGACTTCTCTATAATTACCTCCTTCATTTTTTAAGAATTATGACATTTTCAACTCAGGTTTTCAGCTTGCAGTATTTTCCAATTAAAACAGAAGTGTCTAAACTAAATTAATGAAGTCATTCCATTTCATCTCTAGTGTGATAATGCTGCTCAGCATTATTGAACAACTCACCTGTACTTTCAACTTTCTTGAGACTACAGGCTAGTTCCTTTGGTTTATCAAATACTGCACTGCGATCTCTGAATTTGTGACGGAAATGACACGGGGAGGACAAATATGCACAGTGAAATAAGAAGCCCTCGTAAAAAGATATTGTTCTT
Organism: Tinamus guttatus; assembly: GCF_059628265.1. Classification (NCBI taxonomy): domain Eukaryota; kingdom Metazoa; phylum Chordata; class Aves; order Tinamiformes; family Tinamidae; genus Tinamus; species Tinamus guttatus. The sequence goes on along the minus strand of NW_028288579.1, from coordinate 545,912 downwards.
GGCTAAGGCCATCAGTCAGCATCAGTTTAGTCTGAAAATACAGAATTTTCTTTGCACAGATAGGTTTACTACAGTTCTTGCTGGAGTTCAGCACTCTTCAATAGATTTAAACTGCTAATTTTGTACCATATCAAAAAGTCTATACTTAATAACTTGTGCGTTAAGTTTATTAATAAAATTAGCTTGAGGTTAAATATATAAACCGGGTATTTTTTAACTAAATATGCTTTGGAACCTTTAATTGACATTCAATATGATTTGTTGTAAAAAAGATATTTAATTTACCATATGAGTATGCAGTTACATGCCTTGATATAATTGGTTTGAAGGCATTATTCTCTTCTCATATAAAGAATAGCTATTATATGAAGTTTTATTTGGCCTTCAAAAATATAGTTTTCTTAGAGTATAATTTTCAGTATAATTTTTTTAATCTCTGTTTATATAAAGCATACCTGATGAAGAGCTAGTTGAATAGTCATCACATGAGGACTAATTCCTGTCCAATTTCCATTGGTTTTACCATGAAGTAACTCCTATCCATTACAGTGGAGTGACTCTTGACAAGCATTGCTGAGAGGAGGAGGACTGGGACTGGCAGACTAGATAGCTGGAATGAATCCAGCTGGTTTCCAGCATCCTGGTGATTGGGGAGCTGGCTGAGGTCCCATCCTAAGGAGAATGATGGGGTGTTGCAGGAACCCCCTTTCCCCTTCTGAGCTTGGCACAGGGAGCTTGACTATGGTGTCTCCCTGCTCTTGTGATCCTTGGTTGTCTGGAATTTGATTACAAACACCTTCACTTATTTCCAAAATCACAACAGTTGAACAATTGCCCTTATCTTGGACTGTGAGCAATGGTCACACCAAGGACCAGACACAGGCAGGTGAGCTGTGATTTGTCCTCCTTTGCCTTCTCCCTTTGGATCCTTTCTATCCGGGGAGCAGTATTTGATGCAGTTATACATGCATCTAAACAGTGCTGTGCTGCCAAACCATAACCCAACATATGCTTCTCAGTTTGCTCCACAAATCCTGAAACCAGAATAATTCCGTAAAGCCTAATTGGGTGTAGAGAACCCCAAAAACATATCAGGATGAGGCCCAGTGACAAGGGAGAGCATTGCCCAATGCAACAAAAGAAAGAAACCCCAGTCACTATAGCATCGTCTAGTTCCTTCTGCTCTTTGGAGAAAGCTCTCCATAAACATTTCCCTTCTAATCTCCCTGATCCCAAGTGTAGCAAATTGTGTGCAGAAGATGAAACCTGAAACCTGGGCCAGGAGTGGCTGGTTAGGAGCAGGCCCTGGCCAAGGACTCTCTCACATCCCTTCCCCGTGTGCCCTCCCCATCTCCTCCCCATGCATCCCGTTCCCTTCCATGCATTGTATGGCTTCCAAGATTTCTCATGGAAATACCCCATGGCTTGTTTTCCACTGCGGGTTAATACCGGATTTAAGGCTGTTATTTTCTTTTTCCTGACATGTCGCCCATCACATTAGGATTATTAGAGTTCTCTTTTGAAGAGTTACCTGAGGTGAAGTCTAATTGGCCCGGAGGCTGCGAGGAAGGAGGCCAGGCTGGGAGGCTGCCAGCGCTCCTGCAGCGCACGCATGGGCAGCCCTTGCAGAACGGGCTCGATTTCATGCCGTGATTTAAGATACCGTCTGTAAGGGTATACTGATGATAAAGCTTCTGGGCCTGTTAGAGAGCCGAGAGCAGGAATGGTGCCACTTCAACGCAGAAAGACCAGTCAGCCCTTAATAGAATATTTAAGGGCAAAAATGTCTGTGTATCAGATGACAGAGTGCAGCAAAGAAGCTGAACAGTTTCTGTAGCCCAGTTAGTTTCCATGCTCTCTTGCTTGTTTGGTGGCTAACAGATATTGCGAAGTCTATGCATTAATGGATAAATAAAATGGTGTTATAACCCACAGGCCACCTTCTGCAGGATGCTGCTAGCGAGGTTCTGCCACCCACGCTTGCACAAAATGTCTCGGAGATTTTGCTTTTGCATTTCTGCTCTCACTGACTTTAATTTTTTCCATACAAATGAGTGCTACCCAATGAATAAACTGGTGAGGAGAGGTTGAAAGAGCTTGAGGGGCTGGGTGGTCGTTTTATGTTAATGTATAATGTCCTAGCAGTATAAAAAGTAGCAGTAGGACACTGAGTAGCTCTGGTAAAACTCTATTAGTTTCACTCTGTCACTTTTATGCTTCTTTTTCTATCTGCTTTCATTATCTGACTCTAGAACTTGGCTATTTTTGATAAGGAATAAAAAAATCTTTTTCAGGAATATGGGCACATGAGAGTGAGAAACTGAAGCCTTTATTTACCATTTCTGTACAATCAGATGTTTTAGAGATTAAAAGTAAAATGGGGAGAGAGCAAAAAGGGAAAGTCACATGGGACAAGAAAAAATGAAGGCCAGGATTTCTATATCTTCCTACTTTTTTGCTTTTTGTTATTGTGGTTTTTTTTTAAGTTTCCAACCTCATGTTGTGACTTTGACAAATGATGATGCATAGAGAAAATTTATGCCAGGTCTCGGAGCATTAGCACATTATCACGAGCAAAACAGAGCCCTTGGTTGACATCATTGGGGACCCATTGAAAAAATCTTTGAAAGTGATATATGGGCCAAAGCCCATCTCAGAGAAATGTGGTGCTGTCATGCTGGATCCAGGCTCAGTAAATGCCCAGAGAGAGCCAGGTGAAGACACTGAGCATTAGATGAGAAATGGTTAGCAAAAATCCATTCTGGAAAGGAAAGAGGAACCTTGCTGCTCTCGAGGGGCTGGCGTGTTGAATGATTTAATGGCTACCTTTAGGAAATGCCTTTTGCTTTATTGCCTTCCTTCTGTGTTTTCACTTTTTTTTTTTTCTTTCTCTGAAAAGAAATACAATGTAGTCTCTTCCTCTCATTTTCACCTCAGTATCCCAACAGCTTGAGACCTGTCATCTTAGCAAGACTCCCCGAGTGCCTACAGATGGTCTCACTGATTAAAAGATTCTGAATTGACTAGTTGTTAAAAAAAAAATCAAACTAAATGTATATGTATTTTCTATAAATGCAAAAAGGTTTCTGCAGTTCACTGTGGAGGGTGGCCACTTCTGTTAACTTCACTCTGAAGTCATTTCAAACAGAGTTTAAGAGCAGGGCTGTAGCTCTCAGGATTAAGCTGTGCAGACTTTCCAGAGAGGTGTCAGAAAATGCATGGAAAACTAGTGGGATTTTCAGAACTACTAGAGGCATTGGCCCAGTTCTCTTTATTCTGTTTCAGTGCCAAAACTTCTTTAAAATACTTCCCATTTTCACCCTCCCTAAGAAAACATGCAAAACTTAAAATGCATGTACAGTATGTTACTAACTATATATATTGTGCTTCTGGAATTAGTTGATTTCTAGTGTTTTGCTACAATTAAAATTGTGTTTGGGAATGCCCTTCAGTATTTCATGTCTGAGATCTTACTTTCCAATTTGCTCTATCATTTAAAAATGGCAAAGAACTTGGCAGTATGCATTTTAGTTCTGTTTCATCTGTAGCTGAACCAAGATTTTCATTTTATGGATTTCTGAATTTGGGACCTCTGGAGTATGATTTCAGAATCATTTTGCATTAAATCACTGATGTAGAGAAAGTTGCTGATTTCAAAGGAATCTCTTCTAGGAACTTGTATTCTTTTAGTAGAGTTAGAGGTCACAGTAATCTCTCAAAATATTGAGAGACTGTAAGTTGTACAATTCCTGAGAGATTACATGCAGATGTTATATGGTAGGTCAAGTGAATAGAAACTGTAGAAAAATTTTATGTATTGGATTCGTTGCATTTGTCTTGTTAGAATCTCCATTTAGTTCAGACATGGCTAAATATTGATAATATGGCACAGTTGAAGTGAATCACTTATTTCTTATCTACAACAATCTGCAAAATCTGTGCCTCTTGGAACATTGCTATTTAGCCAAAAATCTCAAATTATTCTAAAATTAGCAGAACTTTTTCAGAACTTATAGGGGGAGAGCTAATACACCTAGATTCTTTATCGCTAAGAAGTGTGCTGTGCATACAAGTTTGGAATAAAAGTGCTAGCAAATAAAGCTAGATCCTTATATAAAATACAAAAATTAAATGTATTGTGAAGAAGGAGCTGTAAACACAAAGACTTTAGTCCTATTTTTTGAATAAAGGACTTGTATCGTTTCAGCGCTGTTTCAAGCACAGTGTGTCAAGTTGATTGATGGTATCACCGTTAGCAGCTTCATGACAAATTAGTGATTTTGACATATGCTTGATGCTCTAAGCATTTTTCACTTGCTAGTAAGAAAACTTGCTTTCAGGTGCTGTTTTTGTGCAGTTTACAACTGAGTCTGGGAATTCAGTTATCTGGAGGACAGCAGCAGTTCTGGAAATATCATCAGAGCATTCGACAACCAGTGTTTTCCCAGTACTACTGTCTTATTATGTCTGAAGAGATACTATTTAAATGCAGGAGGAATGTCATTTAAAAAAAAAAAAAGGAATTTGGTATTAGGTTAGAAAGGAACACAGAATAAAGCTAGTTTTGCTTTCTCAGGCAAATGTATTTCCTTCAAGAAGTAGAGCCTTTTATTTGTCTTATCTATTTTTGCTAATTGCTTGGTCCTGCCCTTGCTGAGTTTGTACCTTAGTGGCATCCTACATGCAAGCAAAACAATACCCTCATGTTAGGTCATTTTTCTTCAAACAGGAGAAAAATGTGTGATGTGGATCTTTTGTGCAGAAACAACTGTTACAAATCCGATCTCCAGGAAACACTAAGAATCCTGATTTTCCCAGCCCCCTTGATTTAGGTGCAGCTTCATCAGAGCAGCAGGCCAGGGAACTGAAGATTTGTAAAGTCCTGATCCCTTCCCTTTTGCTTTGTGTGCAGGTTCCCTATGCTGATGTGTTAGACCCTGCTTAAGCACATGTGGCAGAATCAGGTCTGATATTTTATCATGCATAGGAAAGAGGGTGGAAAAAGGGCATTTTCCACAAATAATGTGACTCAGTGTTGCAGCCAGCTCTGCACTGAGATATCAGACCATGCTTGCACTCTTTCCTCCTCGGACAAAAACACACCAGTGTTTTGAGAGAGCACCGTTGTAATTGTGGGCAGTTATATGGAGGGGAAAAATAATGTGGTTTGTCATCAATCTCTCGGTGTGGCACACAAGGGCTGACTTGTTGAAATTTTGTAGGCTGTATTTACAGAGAAAACATAGACCTGGTGCTGTGCAGGGCCCTATCAGTCCCAAGGTCTGGAAGAATCATATCGGAGAAAGAGAAGGCTTGAATCGTAACCTTTCAGGATAATCTAATCCATAAGGGAACCAAAATTACTCTGCTCCTGTGAGCAAGATCAAAACCTGGAGAATTTAATTATTGGAGTCTTATTGATGAATATATACCTAGACTGGTTCAGCGCTGGCAAAGGGCAAAGATTCCTGTCCTTACCTCCTTGGTACTGTTTTATATAGCCACAGACATTGGGGAAACTTGGGATTGGATGTGTGGGGAACATCTACACTGGGGTAAAACTGTATGTTGTGTTGTAGAGGCAATGTTAGAGAAAGCCATATGATACAATACTAATCTGAGAGACAATGTTCAGAGACTGCCTCAGGCACATTTTGTTGCAGAGTTATCTTGCATTTAGCTTTCATCAAGGTTGTGTCCTTTATTGTCACTTATACCTTTTAAAATCACCCTCTAGGCTTGGTAAAAATTCAGGCATATCTTCTGAATCAATATGAACCACCCACAGTAAGTGGAGAATGGAGTGAGGCATCTTAGGAGCAAAACTCACAACACAATGTGATTTTATAATTCTGAAACTAAATGTGACTGAAGGGTTTGTAGTCCTTCCCAGGGATGAATTGCACCCACATCTGTGTAACAAGAACACCCCCAGCCTCACCTTCCCTTGAACAAAATCTCTTTGCAACTCATGCCGTGTGTGTATATATGTGTATTTAACTTTGTTATTCTGTGAAATTATGAATGCTTTATGAAAGGTAAAACCCTTCCAGTGTAGTAAAGGAATTCATTCTGCAATTGGACTATTTTTCCTCTTTCACTTCAATAGTTTTGCAGGAGATTTCAAAATAAAACCAAATCTCCTTATTAATATTGCCAAATGAGTCACCCGTATACATAGCTCTGATACATAAAAGGAGCATTTTCTTTTACTTCCATAAAAATATCCAGAGGGCAATAGCAGTGGGAGAAAACTGAGAAGATCAAATTTAAACAAAACCAGTCTCGTACGTTTTCTGCAGCTTCATTGTCTGCTTTGTTTTGCACAGGAAAAAAGAAAAGTGTAGGTTTGTATTGCAAAAATCCTAGAGATTAAGAAATTATCATAAATCCCCAATGACTATTTTAACTAGCTGAATAAGGCATGCATATATAGATTTAATATTCACGTTCTATCGTGTTAAGGCCGTGGTAGGTAGGTGGTGGGTGCTTGTAATGTCACCCCAAGTGATGTGAAATTTGGCAACTTTTAGGTTTTGTTATAAGTCCAAATATAGGACAGATTTATGGAGTTTTATTACTGAAACTGATAGGTTCATATATCTTGAACTGACATGCCTGGACTCCATAAAATACCAGGGAATAATTGACTGACCAATCAATCTAGTGTCTATAAATATATAGGTTGAAAATAGATACCTTTCAAGCCCAAACCTTCTATCAGTGTTAAATTCTGGAGAAGTGTCACCGTGAAATCAATGGCAAAACTTCTCCAGATCCCCTTGAGTTTAGTGTCTGGCTTGCAGAGCCTTGTTTACAAGAAGAGAAAGTAAAATTTATTGCACAAACATTTCATTTGCCAACAAATGTAGTTTTCAGTAGATATAATCTGTTTTGCAAATTTTACATTCCACCGTAGTATTCACCAACTCGAATGAGAAGAAAATTCAAGACTACCCACATGGGTCATAAGTAGTGTTTTTGATGTGGAAATGCTTCAATATTCACAACTCTCTCTTTCTAAAGAGGCCAATGTTCAATTGTGGAAAGTTTTAAAAACACTTTCACAATGAAACTGGAATTTTTCTTGACATTTTAGAAGCAAATATTTTTAATGTTTTAGGGGCCAGATAGTTTATCAGAAAATCTGCTGTTTGCAGAGAATTTTACAAAAGTCACTGGTAACTTTCAGACTTTAGCAGAAAACGATATCTGCTACATAAGTCTTTAAAATGAACCTCTGGGATTTTGTAATGAATTGTTTCCCATGGAAAAGAACCCCTAACTGTTTAATTCAAAGCCCATCGGAATCAATGGAAATCTTTTCATTTACAACATGGGATTTTGAATAAGACCCTGTGTAACCATGAAATAAATGTAGCTCTATAAAAATGAAACATAAATATGCACAGAAATCATTCTGAAACTGTTCAAAACTTCATGGAGAGTAAGATCTTTTCTGCCAGATTTTTAGATCACTTATGGACTTTGTAGGCAGAAATGTAATTTCCTAGCAGATGTCAGAAGCTGGCTTGCATGTCTGCAGAAAAGATCTCATTATTCTTTGGGAGCCAGAATACCTATCGTTCTAGAGGAAATAAGAATCCTTCAGGGATTAATCTCAAATTAGCTCCTTGCTACAAAAATTCCTCTCCCCAAGTGGTTATTTTACTCTTTGCAAAACATGGTCCAGGCTTCTTCAAGGCTGCAACTTTAATCTCTTTGCAGAAAGTGCTAGGGAATTGCATTATTTCTCCCAAAAGCAGGATGCTGCCTTGTGCTGGGGGGATATGCTGCTTGTCCCCTGGGTATCTGCCTGATTCAGGGTATTCCTGTTCATCTGCTCCCTGTTCATCCCATATATACGTGTGTGTAAATGTTCTTCCGAACGCAGCTTGTTCTCAGCTTAGAAGAAAATCATCAGCCCTACAGGGTAGATTTCAGTATCAGTCTCTAAAATGCACGTTCCCCTTTAGCGTAAAGGATGGCATTTTTTATTTTTTGTGTGTGTACATGAGAAGGTGCTGAGATTATTTACTGGCTTTAAGGGTTAATGGAGCAGGGCAGGGTCTTGATCTTGCTGCTGCTGCAGGATCCGTAACAGCTCTGAGCTACATGATGTGAGATCAGACCACGCTTTCCTGAAGAAAAGCAGTGGGGGAGAAAAAGGCAAATTTACCACCAAACGAAGAAGCAGTTCAGTCTGGTTTAGAGGAAGGGGAGGGAGGACAGGAGGGGGACCAGGGACTAACTCTGGAGAGAAAATAACAAACTCTAAGTCCTGAGGTCTTTCCTCTACACTGAAAAGGCAGCTTGGAAAGGAAATTAGTAAAAACAAACAGAAGGTGCCAAGGTTTCTTTATCGTACCTGGAGTAGGATATGCTAAATTCCACCCAGGCTGGCGCCTGCCGCTGCGCTGGAAGGAGCGGCACCCATGGCTCCATAAAATGATCTATGGGGACTTCAAAGCCGCGGCAGCCCCGCGTGGCGCAGGATGTGCGCAATTAATTATGTGATTCGTAAATGGCAGGGGCTGGGAAAAGTAAAAATAAAAAAAGAGGGAAAAAAAATCAAAATGCCAAAGAAAAAGTTTTTTATAAAGAAAATAATATATATATTAAAAAAGAAATGGAGAAGTAAACTGAAAGGCCTTGTTGTCCGCCTGCCAAGTGGCAGTAGCAGATAAGGCCTGGGGTTGCCGTGGAAACTCAGGCCTGTCGGAGCCAGAATCCAATTTCAGAAACCACAAAATCAACATAAACGTGTGCAAAAATAAAAAGGTTTGTTTGGCGAGTAATAAGGAGAAGGCTACCAATGTATAAAACAGATGAACCGGGGTGACCTTAGCCAACTTTAAGCCATAATAATGACAATGTCCCATGTTGATCTGGCACCTCCAAAGTGAGCAGGAGTGGGACCGATCCCCAGCTGCTCTGTGGTAATTGCTGCCCTTTTTCTTCAGTTAAACCTCCTGGCTCTCTCCCTTAAGAAAAAAGAAAAAGAGCAAAGAAAGAAAAATCTTCATTAAAACCATGCTAGGCATCACGTCCAGCCTCACAAAGGCTAGGGAATTCAGGACTGAGACCTCACATTCTGTTTTCACCTATATATTGTGTACTGCCGCTGTCAAGACAGCATCTTTTTTACATCTAATGCTTTTATTCTTGCTCCCTCTCCATCTGCTATGAGTAGAAAGGGACAAATGTTAAATGTGTTCATGCTACTAAGGCGACATGGTTGCAATCCTTCCCTTTGACCAGGGAAAATGGGGTAGAACCTGAATGAACACTGCTGTGTTATATAGACTTCACTGAAAAGGACACCTTTACCTTTTTTAATGCATCAAGAGATGTCTTTGCTGAAGAGCAATTCTTGGGCAGCTTTGAAACCCAGCTAGTGAGGTCTTGGGTTAGATGGGCTGGCAAATATTTTCGATGTGGTTGCAGCTCCCTCCCTCCTTGTTTGCTCCCTCCTCCTACTGTCCTATCGAGCATTGATTGTAGGTATTCAATGAGGACAGCAAAATCTGGAAACTATTAATCTTAGTAGAGTCTTCATTCCTAGATCTCTATGTCCTATAATTTCTTCTTTCAGCAAAATTCTTGATAAGGTCTTAATCTGGCTTTATTCAGGTGAAATGCAATGTTGGTCATTTTTGAGTTTCATTAGAGGTTTTATTTTGAATAGTACAGATTAAGGTCTTCATATGCACAGTGCATTGAATACACTGTGCCGTAATAGATAAAGTTTCTAATATGGGTGAGCAGAAGCGAAATATATTTGTGTGTCACAGATGTTGTGATAATCTTCTGCCTTGCATGCTGACTCCCATGCTTTGTGCTAATCTGGTCTTGCTTCCAAGTGAAATTTGGGCAAAATGTCCAACAGCTTCTTCAAGTTACTAAGATCACAGGTATGCAATCACATGGCCTTGACGTTATTTCAGCAAGGAGAGGCCAAAAGTTGAAGTGGAAGGTGCAGAAATAATGTGTTTTCACAATTTATGTATCCTCAATTCTTTTTACTGTATTTGTGCCTTCATCCAGTAGAGTAGCAAATTTGTCCTTCTCCAGCCCTTACGGTCATATTTAACCCCCAAGCTGTCTGATTTTTTATTATTTTTTCAAGATGCTGATACAGTTTACCTTGTGTAATGGAGGGCCTGGCACTATTGGGGCTGCAGATGTAGCTCCCTTCCCTTGGAGCTGGACAAAGCAGGCGCTCATTTTCCACAGGCAGACACCAGAAATTAGTGATGACTCCTCTGCCTAGGTACATAACTTGTGAAAAGATAATTACTTCTTCTCTTGCACATCTGCACCAGGCCAAATATAATGAAGACCTATATTTTAATGGGCAGTAATGTTTAATATTTGACATTAGGTAAATATACTTTGCTTGCCGCTAGAATAATTTCATACAGACTTAGGGTGGAGCTTTGAAAAGCTGCTGGGTAATGGAGTACAAATTCAACTGCACTCAAGGCTTACCCTGTTTTGAAAGTCCCACCCGTAATCTCTGATCGTTATAAACTCTTACCAGCCAGTAAATCTCAACCGCCGTGTTTTCAATAATGGTTACACCAAAAAAACCCTAAAAAAACCCACCCTCAGGTCAAATATTCTGACGTTACACAGTAATTTCTGAGGACAAGGAGTGATGTCACCGGTCCAATACTGTGGTCTCCACTGCAGGGTACAGAGACGGGGGGAGTAGAAAGGGAAAATTTCTATTTATGCAAAAGCCTTGGCAATTCAGAGCAGTGGAAAAGGGCAGAGAGAGAAGTAGTATATAGTTGAAAAGTAAATAGCAGATTTTCTGCAACATGTCTCCAAGTCAGTCTTTGCCTGACAAAAGTGCTTGAAAAATATCTGTATATATTGTAATGTGTCTATTTTTTTTTTTTAAGTACTTTACCAGTCTATCTATGGTACCTCAGTGGATGTCAGCAACAGTGCTGTGTTTAAAATGATAGATATTTTAGAATGAAGCTATAAATCTTTGCAGACTTACAATCCACTTCCTTTTAAAAAAAAAAGAAAAAAAAAAGTGGATAATGGCAAATGGAAAGTTACCCCAGTGAAGAGAAGTCATGCCTATAGGGCCTGGCCTCGCCGCAGCAAATGTGCCTCAGCCTGGTTGAAGCAGCGGAGATATTTGAGCATCTGACTGGATTTTATGAAGGGAGTTCTTAGACCTTGGAAGCTTATGAGGTCTGTATTTGGGGGGATCTGCATGAATATGAATCCATATCTGCCTCGAGAGCTAGGGACAAACTTCTTCACTCTTGGGCCTGAGGTCCCTTGGGTTTCCTTGTGTCTCTGCACACTGGGGAGAGAAGCAAGACAGCGTCCACCAGATGTGGGACTCTTTGGGACAGCAGAGAGGGGAGGAAGGGAAAACAGTCTAAAAGACACCAGGCCTAGTCCTAGCCCAAAGCCTGGGCAAGCCTGGTGAACACTGCTGTGAAAAGGCTATGTTGGCATCAGTGGTAGAGCTGGCGGTAGATCAGATTGGTGTGAGGAGCTGCAGAGCTATTGAGCTATCACAACTGTCCTGTGAGCTGCAGCTGCTCTCACATAGTTTAGAAATAACATTCAAGCGTTTTGCTACGTGACAGCAAGCAGAAGATGGTTTCTGCTCCCAAATAGTGACCTTATTATGAGGTACACCAGCATCTTGCAAGATGTCTCTTCCACTATTTTCCTATGCTAGATAATAATAATATAATAAATTATCTTGAAATGGAATAACAGAGCCTCCTTAAATCATAACATTGAGAACCTGAATTGTTTTTCAAAAGAAAATTAAACAGCCCATTTTATGATTTATTCTCTTTTGCTAGGCATGTGAGGCACAGCTTATCTTTCCATTGAAATTTAGCTGGCCTCCAAGCCCCCAAAAAAGAAAAATGCTTGCAAATGCCACATTTCTGTGAGGACTGGTTGGACTGGAATAAACTTTAGGTGTCAGTAGTTTTTATATTTAATCTGTATATAGCAATACTGTGCAGTTTCTTTGTATGACATGATAATGGTGTTAGGCTTAACAGTCAGTGAAACAGGCCCTATTTATTGCAGGGTTGATTAAGCAAGACAAAATTGTTTAGCATCAGAGACCTCACAGGTTTCTGCAGGCAATTGGTCCAATTACCAGCATGAGGAGACCAAATTAGGAGGCAATTAAAAGGAGCAGCTGTAACTTCACTAAGTTACTTTGTCACTGTCACATACAGTGTGTTTTAGACTCACTAAAAAGGTATTTTGTCACTTTAATTTTCCTTTAACACTTATATTTTTATTTTAAAAAAATGAAGCACACTTATTCTGTTGATTTACATTTGGAAGTATTTCCTAAAAATGCAATAGGAGAGGGTATGTGTATGTATACGTGCTGTGTCTGGTTCAGGTAACTGGCCCTTGCTGCTCCTTGCTCCCAGAGCTGATTTTGATACACAGAAGTTTCAGGAAAAAAATCCCATACCTGTGTGTTCAACACATGCTTTCTTACAGAATATCTATCAGAAAGGAAAGCAAGAGGAAAAAATCATCATCTAATCCTCTTCCTTTAAACAAGACAGGGTCCTCCTGTTTTATTGGCTTATGTTGACATAAATCTGATATAAACTATTTGGGGGATTCTAAGAGCATGAAGTCTCCAAGCAAATATTTCAGGTCACGTTGCAAATAGAAATTGCTTAAGCCTCACTCTGGTTGTGCTTCACAGGCAGTTGGGAAACTGTTTATTGAGCAGGGAGCTGAGATTTGAATTACTCAGCCTCACCCAGGAGATAGGAACCCTAATCTTTAATGTCTCTTGAGCAGTTTCACCATCCTTAGCCCATTCTAACTGATGGAGAACTTCCCACTATGCAGTGTGGCCCCATCAAGCTCAACCTTTCCCATCTAACTTCCCTCCTAAAGCACCATGTGCTCTCACTAGCCGTTCCCTCCTATGGCTCTGCTTTTTTCCATTAGCATTTTTAAGCCTTTGGAGGTTCTCCATCTTCTGTGCCTTCAGCCTCAGGGCCTTGCCTAATCCCAACGTGTTTAGTGCTCTGGGTGCTGGCTGGTTTCCTTGGGCTTGGAGCTGTTCAGTGGTGAAAGGCTTTGTGCCAAGGAGAAAACATTTCTGGTCAGTGGGAAGCAGAATTGGTGAGGAATGTGGGGAGGAACCAAGTCACTTGTTTTCTTGTTTTTTTTTTTTTTTTTTTTTTTTTTTTTTGAGGGGGGGCTTTTTCCTTTTTGACGGATCCACCTCTCCTCTTTAGCTGGCCTGTGTTTGTAGCCGGAGCAGCTCCCTGTCACTGCTCAATCCGAATCCCCTCGTGAGCGTAAAGGCAAATCGCGCTGGGAGCAGAGCCGAGCACAAATGTTCACAGCGAGCGGTTCTTGGCGAGAGATGCGCTCGCAGTCAGGCTGAATCATTTTGCAAATCCATCTCGTCTAGGGGCAAGGGAAAGCAGGAGCTGCTGCACATGTGGCGCTTGGCATTGCCAGGGGAGATGAAACCTCCGCCAGCACGTGAGGAGATGCCCAGGGGAAAGGGATAGCCCTGGAAAGGGAGTAGAGACTGGAGAAAAGGCTGCTGTTTGGAGCCAGGGCAAGGAAAGGATGGAGTGATTTAGCTGCAAGGAGTTGGGCTGCCTGGTGCATTTGTACATTAGCGTTTAAATGGTTAATGATTTCTTGGTTAAACCTCGTGCCTTAGTCTGAGGAGTACCACCCAGGGAAAAAAAAGGCAAATTAAAGCCCAGGCCTCACACCCAGTGGTGTGCAGTCAAATGTGCCCCGTCACGCTGCAGGGCTGCGGGAGGAGCGGAAAGCAGCACGCTCCAGCCCTAATAATTCTGATGATTCATGACTCCGAATTAACAGAGGCCCCTGGGGATGGAGGCGATGGGATCATGCTGAGTCCTGTGGGATAATAAACACTCCTGGTAAACATGCCCTCCCCAGCCCCTAAATACCCACCTCACACAAATACTGTGAGTCACAGCTCCCACCCAAAACTGCAGGTCACTGCTCAGACATTCCCCAACACACACTTATACCACCCAAAAGCAGCTCCGCGGGCAAAGCTGTCTGGAAATGATCCAGCATCTGTTTGTCCAGGCAGGGATGCCCATGCACACATGCACCCGTGCATGCTCGCCCTGCTGTATCTCTGGAAGAAGGACTATTTTTAATTTTTTTTGAAGGGAGCATGGAAAGGCGTCCTGCCAAGTAAACGACACTAAGCGGCGCGTTCCATTTTAGGTGTTGACAGTGTATAATAAATCCCGGCCCTACCTAACATTTACAGGAACATTATAAAATAAGTGAAACGGCGTGAGCTGGTTCCCAGGGCAACCAGACAAACACAATAAACAGGCCGCAGAGGCAAGAGTAAGTTACACCATACTCCTGGGTCTCAAATATATCACTTTACATTAGCCTGCTGCTGCTGCTCCTGAAAGCTCTTTGTTTTATTATTTCTTAAAAGAAAAAAAAAAAGCTGGTATTTTTTTAGTGCAGATCAGTGTGAAATCGATAAGTTCCTCTGGTTGTTTCTTTATACCATACGTTAAAGTTTCTATGGAAATCGTAATGACAATTAATAACCTTATATGAAGAGCTGCACTTGTCCCTTTCCTTCAGAAGTATATTATTAATAAGGTGTCCAGCAAGCCAGAGCCTTCATGGCCGGCGAGAAGCTAGTCTTGTGGGGTATTTTTCCTCAAGCTAGATGTGAGGTTAACTGTAAAATATATGGGGTGGCAACGCCAGCCTTCTCCAGCTGGAGAGGACCATTCGGGACCCAACTGGGACACTGGAGCTTGGTTCAGCAAGGTCTGTGACAGCCTCTGCAAAGCAATGACATTTCAGTTTCGTGTCAACAGATCACATCTACTTTTCCCTTTCTTGGGGAACTGTGCATATAGTACAGGAATATGTTCAGATTGCCCAAGAAAAAGCAAAAAGGGAGATGGGAGCTCATGGGAGATGAGCGAGGGATGGTGGGATTTCGAGAGGTGCAGAGCATGATGTTGGCAAATAAGAAGATATCTGTAGCAATTTCTCAGGTTTTAAGACCACCTACTACTGGTGCATCTTAAGTGCTGAATGAACCAGGCCAAAATTTGCATTTTTTGGCCTGTGCTGCATATCTGCTACTATAAACCATATTGTGCTTGAAGTCATCTTCCATTTGCATTAACTGAACTGTGTTTTGTTGGTTTCTGTTATTGTTTTGGCGTGTTCTAGTTCAGGACAGACAAACATGGGGAGGCTTCATCTGAAGAGAGGCATGAGACAAAGTGTCCTGGTGTTTCTACCTAGACAGAACCTCAGGTGAATCCAAAGGACTATATGGAGCACAAGAATCTAGAGATCATAAATGAAGCAGCAGCTCTGCTTCCCCTAAGCCATCCCTGTTCCATGAGGAGCAAATAGCAATGACCAAAGGCAAATTGCCTGGAAGCAAGTGGGTGCCAGTTAAGAGCCCCAGGCTTTTCAAGGCGCTTGGACAGTGCTGGAACCCTCCTTTGCCTTTTATCCAGGCTTTTCTGCAGTGGTGACATTTGGAAGCACGGATACCAGACTGACTTACAAGTCCAGGGTGGGGTAATCACATGCTCCTGGTTTCTTTGCCACATTTAGCTCTATCCTTTCCAGACTGCAGTTTATGGTCTCGGGTTCAGTGGTCCTGCCAAGTAACAAGCTGTTGGCCAGCGAGCTGCAGGGTGGATGGCTGCTGAGTGAGAACACATCCATCCTGGCCAGGGGAAAGCAAAGGAGAGAGTTTTCTGTGCAATAACTGCATGTAAAAGCAGGACTAAAAGAGTGGAGAGGGTTTGGGATGTGTGGGTTTTTTTTTTTCTTTTATGACCAAATCATTGCCCTATTGATGACTAATTAGAATGAGTGGGGTCCAGATGGCCAACTTCTTTAATGAGGCCAATTAAGGATGCAAGTGTTTTCATATGGTGCCGTTTTTCCTAGAAAGTCTACGCAGGAATGGAGGTCTCACCTTCAGGCATAGGTCAGCACTATAATCCTGGAGTGCTTAAAAATAAAGGGCAAATGTGATAAGGGAAAAAACAGCGTAGGTTTGATTTTCAGCAGGGAGGTTTTTATGTAAAGCCTGAGTTGCCAAGATTTGTGCCAAAATCCACCCCCGAATTCCTTCTCAAAACTCAAGAGCTTTTCTTGGTAGGTTTGCCCAGCTTCACTTTCTCTTCTTTTTCTTTCTTTTTTCCTTTTTTTCCTGCTGCAAACTCTGCACTCCTGAGTCATGGTCATGAGAAGAGCTGTAACGCTGTGAAGCAGAGTTTCCGATTTCTAACCTGGAGAGACACATGGCAAGTGGCTCACCAGGTTTCCACCCTTGTTTTTCAGGTTTTTCAATAGAGTTGGCTAAGCGGCTGGCACCGGGTGTTCCTGTGAGCCGTGGCTCTGTTGTCACGCGAGTGCAGTCTGTCTGGGTACCTCTTCCTTCCTTGCAATGGTCCGTGGCTTCTCTCTTGGGATATGGGCATCTTGCTCTTACCAGTTCTCCCCCAAAACACCTGCCTTTTACAAAAGGGGGACCAGGAAGCAGAAAGACTGCTCTGGTCGCCCAGTATCTCACAGAACACAGGAACCAAAGCGGAGAAAATGATCTCAATTCCCCAAACCGCAGACAAGTGTTTAGCTTAGCTGCCCCATCCATCTTCTTGCTCCTGTGCTTGGTGAGCAGTAAGGAAGGAAGCCGACTTCACTTCTAGTGACAGGTTGGATATTTGCAACCTTTACCCTGCTTAAGAAACATTTATTTACAAAGACAACCACGCTAACTCAGTGTCAGTCAGGGATTCTTGGAGGAGAAACTCCTAGACCTGTGGCCAGGTCTGTTTCCCAGGAGCTTTAAGGATGCAAAATCTGTCTCAGTTGCAAACTGATCTGAAAGTAAAGCTTTTACGCTGTTTTTGAGAAGTGTACAATCAGTCTTTTATTACTTCTGAGCACAAAATATTTAATTTTTACAAAACAGATTAAAAAAATCCAAGAGGATAATTTTAATTATTTAAATTTTAATATTTCCAATAAGTTTTAATATTTCCAATAAGTTGCCTTCTCTATAGGCCTGTTTGTCTACTTGGTTCCAGTACTGCTTCATGCCATGTGGCTTACACGTTTTGGGGTAACAGTGTGTGTGCCCCTGTGCTGAGAAGGGCAGGAGCGGGATGCTCTGCATTCCCGAACATCTAAGGGCTCTTTGGAAACGTCCATGTCTGTGTGCACTGCACTAGATCAAGCACAGGCATTACGAGGTTTGTGGTGTGTCTGAATGTAACAATAGCCCAAGAAATCCCTATGAGATTTCTGGGATGTGTAGGATGAATATAGGTTGCATCTGTTTCGTCCAAGCATACTGCAAACTACAGGAAAGTGGAGCTGGAATCGCAGCACAGTTGACTCTGCAGGTGAGGAGGGAATAATCAGCAGTGCTAGGACTTGTAACTACCTATTGCACACACTTGTACGGGCTTCAGGGGTGTCAGAAACACAGAATGTAGGAAGCACCTCACTGTTTGTGTGGTCCTCCACGTCCTGGAGAGGACCATGTGGTGACCGCAGTTGTCCCACTCAGGGCCAGGGAACTCAGTGTTTCTTGTGATAAGAGATGTTAGTTATTTTGTTTATTTTTTCCATGAAAAAGAGCAGAGAGAGGCTCAATAAAAGTTGGTCCTCTAGGAAGTTGAAGATAATGTTAGAAGCTACTGGCAACTAAAAATGTCAATGTATCTGAGAAGTGATTGATCCTGGATCTTGTGGAAGCCTTACTGTTGTTTTCAAGATGTTACCGAATGAATGGCAGGAAATACCTGTGGCAATGAACTTCTTACCAAGTCATTAATAATGAATAGAAAAAAAATACATGTTTAGAGAGAAAGCCTTGGGCTGGGTAGAGAAGGGAAGACCAAATGCTCTAGCAGATGTGAATATAGGGGAACTTGCTTCTGTTTAGATTACAAAAATATGAATAAAGTTCCAATTTTTTCTGGTGAATTTGATAAGTTCACGCAAAGCACATGCCTCGCAAGCAGGCAACCAGAAGCTCCAAAAAGAAATGTCTATAGATTCCTGGCAGGAAAGAGGCCAATGGGTAGTTACGGAGAGGCTGTTGGAAAGCAGAGAAGGGTGCTGCACCCTGACTCTGTGGGTGCGTGAGCAGATGAGGCCTGAGGGGTGCTCAAGGCCATTTAAGGCCAGAAACATCTGGGAGTTTCTTGTGTATTTTAGGGATAAGCAGAGACAAACAGAAAAAGAACTTAAAATACTAATATTGGGCAGAGTAGAGGCAGCCTAAAAAGCCAGAGGCCGAACTCCCTTTATAGTTATTTGTGGTACTGGGTAGGATTGCTTAGGATTGTATTTGTGGTTTCTATTCTTTCCCTCACCCTCAAAAATTGTAATGAATTCAATCTGCCAACTAACTGCCAACACACTCCAGCACTTGCAAAAGCAGCTGACCCTCCCCACTACCCCTGCTCCAAACTAGGGTCTCACCCTGGGCATCCAAAACACGCCAGGTTTTGCTCCAGCTCCTATGCAAAGGCAGTGCCACAGCACGTAGTTTACTGGATGTGCCATTATTTTGTAGCAGTTGTCCAAAGTTTTGCAGGATATTCACATAAAAGGTTTCTTAGCGAGTCACCTCAAATACCCTCCCAGCATAGTCACATTACCTGTTAAGTAGGAATGGGAATTTGACCAAACTCCAGAGCAAGTTGCTTTTATTTTGGCCAGGTATTCCTTATTTTGCCATGCTCTGCAGATTGGTTCACCTGACACTGCATGGGAACAGTGAGTTTCTGCCCCCCTGTAATAGTGGTTTGGGGGAAACCAAAGCCTTTTCACCTCTACCTGTTGTTAAATAAAGCATATTTGGGACCTATAGCTGTCAAAAGCCATTTACAGAGGATATTCACCCACAGTGCCATGTCAGCCCAGCACCCAGGCATCCTAAAAACTATTGCCATGTGCAAGCAGAGATTAACCCCAATCCTGGCCCTACTTCAAGAGCCCGTCACAGTGTCAAGCCGGCTAGCTGAGCCATTTCCCCAACAATGCTCTTGGCCTTCTCACTGTTCTCCTTGGAAAGCTCTTTGACCAGTCTGACTTTTTGAATATTCTCTCTTAGATTATCTTCTAGTCGTACCTGGTCCAGGTACTCTGGGTTTTCAGATTTGATTATCTCCGCAAACTGCATCTGGTTCTGAAGCACCGAACTGGTCATTTGCTGCAGGCGAGCTTCTGCTGCAAGGACCTGCTTTGTGAAGTGACTCAGCTCCTCCATGTGCTGCTGGACCTGCTGCAGTTGGTCAGGCACTGTCTCCTCCGTTACCACGAGTGAAAAACTGTAGCCCTCCATGTGCACCTGAACCTCACAGTCACCTGAAAAGACAAAACAGCATCTGTGGTGTGGCTTGTGTCTGGTTAGAAGCCAACAGAGAGGTGTCCAAATGCTTTTGTTTCTGCGAAACTATGCACATGGAGCAACAGCTCTTCAATGAGTGATGATGAAAAGAATCCATAAAATAAGCTTGTTTCCCATTTCCTTATCACAGCCTCTACTCTGTGTGTGATATAATAGAGCTATTTGGCAGCAGCGAGCCAACAGGCTCCGTTTAACTTCCGTAAGTGCACAGGGCCAAAATCATCCCCGATACAGCTGCTCTGGCTTCCCTCTGGTGAAATCAATAGCCTTCCCACCTGCCAAAACTTGAGCTAGCTTTTCTCTTTGCTCATTTAGTGAAAAGAGTAGGGTATTGGGTGAGTCTTTTCTGAAAGGCATATTGCAAATCCGTCCTAATCTTCCCTGAGACCCCTCATTGTTTTCCTGATCAGTCCCACCAACTTGAGGCTTTTCTTTCCTCTGAGTTTCAGGGTGATTTCTGAAGTATCATGAAGGCTGAAGTCCCACCTTGGGGCAGGGCTGGACTTAGTGGCACGAGATAGCCCGATCTGGTAGCATTTTCAAGGCCAGTCAGCCCAAATGGAAACTTAACATGGTACCATAGGGTAGAAACAAGCTATAAAAATGGCAAGCATCTGCAGAAATCTGGCGTATATTTTGGCTGTGTGATACAACCTGTAAAGCCACAATGCTCTTGGCTTGAGCAGAGTGTTTGCAGACAGGGATCCTGGGGTGGCACCTCATCCTGGGGACCCTCCACAGGGCTGCTGTGCTCTCAGCACCCTCACACCAAGCACCAGGGATAGCCAAGTGATCACTTTCCTAGGGAACATTGAAGTAAGCCTATATCATGAAGAAACTTGTAAACAGTGCTGTTAATTCACGTGATCCTGATTATTCCCATGTCCCTTTGGTTTATTCTTATCTTTCTGTGCGCTTACCGTATTTCTGCTCTACGTGCCGCAGGCAGGCTGCGAGGTCAGCGATGAGAGGGCAGCCAGAAAGCTCCTTCAGCTTCCGGGCAGCTTTCTCCATGGCAAAGCGGTTCTCCTGCTGCTTGCTGAAAGTACTGGCGATATTCGAGAATGTGCTGTCGATGTCGAGTACACTCACCAGCTTCATTGTGAGGTCTCCCTCCTTAGCAAAGACCTCTGGAGAAGTTAAAAACCCAAAGGAATGTTGGAGTTGGCAATAGAATAAATCAGCCAGGGACTCGGGGAGCGGGTGAGGGTGGGAGAAGGGAGTGGGCATGAACTCAGTGTAGGAACCTCGCTTATATGACATGATCAGACTCTTCCTTTGACTTTGCTGCTTCTGGCTGTCTTCGTCAGTCCCTCCGAAATGAGTGAAATGAAGTGAAAGTGAAATGAAATGGAAGTCAAAGGCAATCTGAGTTACTCATGGGAGGCAGGTGACCTTTATGAAGCTGCAGATGATTAAGTCATCTTGGAATGTGAGGCTTTATGAGAACTCTTCCTTTCTGTGACTCCCAAATCTTGTTCTTAAGCAAACAGGGAGCTGAAGCCACATCTTCTGAGTGCCTACCCTGCTATCTCTTAAAACTGAGCTGAGAATTTTCCATGAAATAGGCTGTTTGTGACTTTTACTATTTTTTTTCCAGGCAGAAATGCTGGTCTGCTGAAACTAGAACTTTACAAGAGGAAGGAGAGATTCAGAGAAATATCATAGCAAAACCATTTGGGGTAGGAGTGGGGGGACTGAAACTGAAGTGGTCTGTATCAGCCACTTTCAAGTGGTCACTAAGGCTGTGAAGGCTTTTTACTTTGAAATGTAAATTGGTTCTTGAGACATTCATCTCGCTTCCTGCACATTTCTGGAGCTCTACCATGTTGTCCATGGTTAGGAGAAGCATAAACCCCTTTCTCAGCCTGAGATGAGATGATGCTGAGGGGTTCTCTGACAGCAGATGCTCCAGAGCAAAAGCAAAGAACTGCTCGCTCTGTAGCTATGGGATGTGTTTCCTCCACAAGGACCTCATCCCAATTACCAGGAGAAAAACAGATACTGGGACTCACACTTAGTAGCTAAAAATCATCTTGGCTCTGCTCAAATTGAGCAGAATATGCTGTTTTGCAGTAGCTGAGGATCTAGTTCAGTATTTTTCATACCTCCACTAGAATAGAGTTTTTCCTCAGCAAGCAAATCTTTGCTCCTTACACAAAGGAAATACATAGCTTGAGAGCTCAAACTCTCTTAGAACATGCTCTGTTCACAATAATTAGAATTTGACATTCAAATCCCTTAAGCAGCCTTAGGAGTTGCAAAGCAGTTGCACCTCTACAAACACTGGAGACCTAATTAGAAGTTCACTTATCCAACTGGAAATCGGAGCAGTGATTCCATGACAGCATTCTTAGACCATAGTTTGTTTTACAAACCTGCAGAAACCTAATTGCATCTCCTGAGCAATGGAATACATGATCCTTTTTCTAGCAGTATTTCCAGCAAATGTCAAAGAGG
This sequence comes from Tinamus guttatus, assembly GCF_059628265.1. Lineage (NCBI taxonomy): Eukaryota > Metazoa > Chordata > Aves > Tinamiformes > Tinamidae > Tinamus > Tinamus guttatus. Next base: position 523,987 of record NW_028288579.1, on the reverse strand, counting down.
TTTGTTTTTTTTTTTTTTTATAGGAGGAAAACTTTGGTCTCAGTTTTAAACAATAAAATCTCTTTAGTAGGCTTCCCTTTTGCCAAATTAATGCTCAGTGTGCTTTTTTTTTTTTTTCCTTTTCTGTTTTGTTTTTAAGCATCTAACTTTCCTTAACAAATTAAAAAAAAAAAAAAGTGTGAGGAAGGAATGGGCTTTTTTGTTTTTCCAAATAAAAGGATGGTTCATAATAGATAGAAATGGAGAATTAGCTCTAGAGTGCCATAGAAGATCAAGAGCTATGTCACTTAGATATATTCCTTCTGCTTTACACCAGCATAAAAGAAGGAAAAGTTGTTTCTATCAAGTTCTGTCTAATTCCATAAAATGTATTCAAAGATAGTCAATGAATAAGTGCATACTTCACTAGACTACCTGAGGGATATTATATTGAACTAATCTGATGGAAAAATTCAGAGCAAAATGTGAGCTAATTACTCATCCCACAGCTTACTAGTTCTTGGCTCCGTTCCCACTGAATGGTTATGCCTGGTCTTTGATGGAAACATGGGGTTTCCATTTAAGAAAATGAAAATATACAAAGAAACTTGTCTTGTTTTCAGGAGAAAATCAGATTTTTCTTTGGAAAAAAAATATCCTGGACAACATTAAAGCACAGAAGTATTTACTGAAAGCTAGACTATTTCAGCAAAAGTCTGAAAGACAGAAGCCAGAAGGAGTGCAGTTTGTAAGTGGATGGCACCGTCTGGACTTCGGATGTGCCTTGTGTTAATGACTAAACTGGTGTTAGGGATGGGGCCTGTCCTGCCACCCTGCTTTAAAGAAGCCCTTGTTATGGGGACTCTGTAGCAAGCGTGTGACACACAATGCTGTAAAATCAGAACAGCCTATGTATTGGGCTGGAAAAATTCCGCTACTTTGTCATATGCTTTTCCTTCGTACAAAGTTATTTTGATTTTCACTGGCATTTCTATGTCATAAATTATGCATTGCGCATTCTGCAATTTGGACACATTTTTAGGCTGTACTTCTTGTAAACTAACTATTGGGGAGGGGGGAGCCTTGTATTTTCCCCCATTTCTTCTGAATTTAGTGTTTTTTCACTTCCTCTCCTAAATTGTCCCAAAGTGGCTACCCATTAGCAGGCCGGCAATGACTTTTAGAAATGCTTGGCAGTTTGCAAAGCACTTGGATATCTTCTGGCTGAAAAGCATTGCATAAATGTGAAGTCATGGTGCGTCCTCTTTTATAACTGCATGTTTACAGTATCTGGCAGAGGGTCTATACCATTATTTTTTGTTTCTATTGATGGCGGTAAAGGGAGGTGCTGATAATTTGTGTACATTTTCTTGTGTATCTTGTGTACGATTTCAGCACCGGAGTATTTTTGGTTGGTTCCAGAGTGTTTTAATTATCACTTTACCTTCCACAAAGAAGGGTAGTGGGGTTCAGTGATGGGGACTCACGAATAAAATAGTGAAAATCTTATTACCAGTATTTTGGCAGGGCTCCCACGTATCTGCCATAGTAAGTGGTTCCTCCTGGGAAAAAGAAAGTGATTATATCTTTTCAAAATGAAGAGAAATAGCTTTGCACAACAGTTTTTCTGATGCCTTCACATAAGATGTGGGGTTTAGATAGGGAATGGGATCCTGACCATGAGAGGGATATGAGCAATGGAGAGAGCAGGAGGCTGGGCTGATTTGGATGTGAGACTGGACCCAAATCACCTCCCACCCTCCACTAAATCCAAAATAACTGGGCTTCAGATTCACACAAACTATGTGGCCCAAAGGAAGAAAAAGCTTCCTTCAAAATACCTGTTAAAACCCAGTTCTGAGGGGTTCCGAGGAAGGCAAGGCGCTGGTTTCCTCACCCATCGCAGCAGAGCCTATAGCTTCCCTACATCTTTTGCAGCTCCACCAGCAGAAACTTTCTCCGTTCCCCATCCATCAGTTTCTGAGCCAGATCTGACTGCTTTGCAAAGCTTGGCCACTTTGGAGCAAAGGCCAGGCCTGAGCCCCGAGGAGCAGCCCAGGGTGATCTGTTGGGTGATGCTTGATGACGTGCTGGCACGGGGCTCTCCTGCTGATCTCGGGCTGGATGGAGAAGGCTTTTCCTGGTCTTTAGCCTCCATTACATGCCCTGGTATTACCACCCGAAGCTGTTACCTGCCTATCGTCACTATGTCGCACACTTCATAACTCCCCCTACCAAATCCTACCTCCGTCTCCCAAGACCGTCTGGGGACAAAGTGCTGGAAAAACATTTTCCAGTCAGTTCAGGAAGTCTTTAGAAATTAAGAAAGAAAAGTAAAAGAAAGTAGGGTCAGTTCTATCCTCTCAATGCCTCCATTTCTGTTTTTTTGTTATAGACCTTGCAGTAAAGCCAGTTCAACTCAGATACTGAACAATGGCTCTGAGAGCAGGTCAAATCTTACAGGAAAATTCCTCACATCTTCCCTTGACAGCTGTGTCAGGACAAAATTGAAAATATCAACAAAGTTTTTCAGCATGAATCTGAAATTGTAAAAAGCAACTGCATTTTAGATGAAAAAGCTGCACTGTGACAGTGCATTGGTAGGCAACGATGACACTTAGCAGCAGCAGTGATAGCTTAACCCTTCACTGGAAAATGAATAATCAGCAATGACATATGTCTTGGGAATATTTTATATATTAATGCACCAACAGAGTATGTCATTGCTGATGATGACACCGTCTGGAGCATTGTCTCCCTTGAAAAGTGAGTGCAAAAAAAAAAATGCTTTTTAAGCATGAAGAAAGGATATCAAAGAAAACTTGTTAAACATCTGATAGCGCTTGTCATGCATAAGAAAACCCAAGCTGAGATAAGGGTGAAGAAGGGAATCTTCGCCACCTCTGACCACTCCAAGCAAGGATGACTGTGGGTCTGGTTGCTCATCACGACACCACCAATAACTGTCCCCTCCCCATCCACCCCATGTCCTTGCTGATTTTTTTTTCTGGATAAGGGGACCTGCCTTCTTACCTCTTCAGGAGAAGCTGATGGCAACCGTTGTAGACAGCAACAGCAACAACACCTGGGAAAGAGGGATGGAAAAGTGGAGCACTCCATTCGGATGCTTGAAGCAAGGTGGCTTGCAGCACAGAACACCTGCAACCCAATTGCAGAACAGTTGCCACACGGGCTTAAGATTAAATTTCACTGGAAGCTGCTCTCTTGCCCAAGCATTGCCTGTTTCTTTTCCACCCTGCAGTTTTGCTTTTGTTTCTTTTCTTTCCAAGCCAGGAGTTTCGTTTTTGTAATTGGCTTCTAACAAGTTGACATCTGTCCTGCAAACAAATTTGGGATTATCAGACAAACACTCGTGACTTGAAGGTGTGTCTTCCTCCCCGCTCCCAGGCCAGTGGGCCAGGACAAGGTGGGAGATCCGATTCCTGCCTGTCCCAAGGGAACTGCGGTGACCGCGGGCTCGCTGATGGCAGCACTTACCAATGTGCTGAGTGAGCATCATCGTGAAAACACAGCTGCATCTCCCACAGGATATTTATTGTGCAGATGAACATGGCAATTTAGGGCTGTTTGAGGATAACGTTAAGCAATGCTCACCCCCAACCCTGCATTTCAACATGTCCCCGTGGGCTTAGCCTCAACGAGCTCTTCCGATAGTACCTGTGCACCCCAGCTGGACCATTTCTTTCATATTCTATTCTGTTAGACAAAATTCAGCCTTACTATTACAGTTAAAGATAAATTAGACTCTAACCGAACAACCAAGGAGCCGTAGCACACCTAAATGGCTGAAGTCGTCGGTGTGAGCAGTGATCTGTAATAGCAGCACTAGAGCTCGGATCCTCCTTCAGACACAGCAAGACTAAGCGGATGGGCGCTTCCCTCCTGGCTCTCCAAGGAGCCTCCTTTAATTTTTAGAGGGTTCCCATAACACAGTTTCCAGGCAATAAAAGGCAGAGGCATTGGTTCACCATCTCTTCTACAGCAAATTTTGATTGCTAAATAAGAAACTGAGATCTCCCATATACTTGGGTGAAAGGAAGCTGAGATTCCAAATTGCTTGTTATTAACCGCAATGGGCTGGGCTGGTTTTGCTTTCTTTTCCCTCATATCCCCTCCCTCCTCCTCCTGTGACATCTTTTCTCTTTCATACCAGTCTTTCAACCACAAATCCCAAGTCAGAACTTGTGTCTAAGGCCTCCTGCCCATTCGCTTACTCATACAAAATGGTGCAATTAGTTTATTGTAGTCTCACCACAGTTGTTTTATTCATCACAAACGTAAGGCTCCTGTGAAGTACGCCCAAGAGAGGTAATATCATTTTAACAAAACTGTCCTGATGAAAGAAAGCTGAGAATCCAGGGAGAAACGGTAGGCTTATATACTTAGAGTGTTTCTTAACATTTTACTGAAAGAAATATTATTTATTTCATATAATAATGAGTATACAGCCTGTTCAGAGAAGAAGCTACATAGTAAATATATGTGGAAAAAGTCAGAAAGGACAATGTTGTTAGCAAACTCCAGAATTAATCTTCGTAAGAAGATGAAGAATCTGCTCTTACCTTGAATGGGTCAGGGATGAAAAGGTAACCTTCTGGAAAGGGAGTGCATATCCAGCAGAGAAATGATCATAGAGGTTAAAATGCAGCTGTGACAGATGCCAAGGGACTCCTGCCTGTATCCAGAGAGCCAGTCCTAGGGCACAGGAATTGCCTGAGAGCTGTGGATCACCTCATGGCAAGAGGATCATTGATGTACAACGCGAGGAAGGTGCATGGCATGGGGGTCTCAGAAGTGATGTTGTTTTTGTAGTGTAATCTTAGCTTGCGTTTTGATCAATTAGGGCAACTCGAAGTGTGCTAGATACTCCTTTTCAGAATTTTGCAGGAAAACTAGGGTAGGTCAACCCTGCAAATCAGCTGTATACGCAAGTTGCTATGAGGTTCTTCTCTAGCCTTTTAATGAATGCGAGCTGCAGTTTGTTTTGCTTTGATTGGGTCAGAATCTCATATAGAAACCCTGATAAATGAACGAGCATTTTGTGGACTGGACTGTCAGCATGTGCCTGGTTTGAATCTTTCTATCCAAAATGATGATGAACTGTGTTCTGAATTTTGGTTTACAACCTGGCTCACACAGTGATTTCTTAATGTCAAGTCTAAATGCTGAAATGGTTTCTACCTTTGTGTTTGATTTTTTATTATTATTATTTTTCCCAGTCAATATCTGAAATCTCCTGAGGTTACATTAGTCTGGGCCATTGACAAATGCACATCATTCTCCCAGTCCATTACAGTTCATTTTAATGCCTGTAGAGAGCTTTACAGGGGTCTGCATTATTTTTTTCTTTTAAAGAACAACAACAACAAGCTGAGATACAAAATTGGCCTGTCTCACGATGACAAAGTGCCATGAGGTTCCCAGACTGCTGTTAAGAAAATACAGCTCATACGCATGGTGCCCCTGCCCAGCTATGTTCCATCTGCCAGGGGATGTTGAAATTGGGCCTTCCTGGCGCTGCCTTTATTTACCGCAGTGGCGTTGACTTCATGCGCTGGGGCCCTTTCCACTTGGGTTGCCTCAGCCAAGGTCATCATTGCGTAAAGCATGAGCCCGCAAATAGCAATTTCTTGCTATTTCGGAGGAGAATTACTAGTTCTGTTTGCATCAAGGACTATGAGGAATCCCTGCTACACTTGGGACGTGGCAAAGCTGACTTAGTCAGAGTTTCTTGGATTAAGCAGTAAGAAAAAAAAAAAGAGCTCAAAAGATGAGTCACTGCTGAATATGTGCTGTGTAGCTTCTCGTGGAAATGAGCGTGCTTAAAAAATCATATGATCTGTCTATATTTTTCTATTTATTCATATAGACATCTGTCTATATATACATGGATGTGTGTATATATACATGCGCACACACACATATGCAGCAGCTCACGTACACCTACACACATAAATGTATGCCTATAAATATGTAGCACCAAATTCAGAGTCGTGTTGAGTGTACCTGCTAGGCCATGAAACCTAAACATACTGCATCCCCTTGCTTCCCTCTCCTGTGCCTACTTCTCCAAGGGATTAATGCCTAAAAAAGTAGAGGAACGCAAAGAAATGATTCTCTGTGTAACAGCTACAGCACTTGCGAATCAGGGTTTTAAGGAATTTTGATGCCCACCTCTCAATGAAATACCAGAGTAGATGCTCATCTTCTGTTGCCTGCTCAGGTATCAAGGTAGAAACTCTCAGAAATTCGCTCGTCCTTTTCTAGGCCATGATTTGTCATCGGTTTAGGTGGCTGCTGAAAGTACTTATCCCCAAGCTGATTTATGTTCCCCTCTTACCTATTCAGTCCTTGTAATATCATAGTTCTTTACCTGTTCTTAAACTGCTCCTGGAAGTGATGTGGGGGTTCACTGGCAATGTTGCCCAGCTCCTGCCAGTTCTGATCGATGGATGTTTTAGCATAAGCTCAAATGACCATATGTGTCTCCAAGCATCTTACCTGGAAATACCCTGCTGTTCCATGTTGTGTAAGGGAACAGCACGGCCACGAAGGCAGAGGCCTAAATAGCACCTACAGTGAATTACAAGCTGTGTCTCCTATCTGTAACAGGAAGTAAACATTTATGTTCTTTTCCCTAATAGAGCTAAATCTGTTCAATGACTTATTCTAACCAAACACCTCTGCTGTTGCTTATTTCTTATGGCTGTTTGGACTCAGAAGGTATAAGGCCGAGGGATAAGGAGCCCCAAAACAGCTATGGAAACGGAGCATCGTACCTCTAACATGATTTGGTTTCTCCTGCTTTGCTCTAATTTGGGTTTCAGAAGATGTCCCAAGCCCTGGTCTCTCTCACCCACTGAGAAGCCTCTTTTGCACGGCCACCGTGCTACAAAGAGACACCCCTATGTAAAATAGGGCTGCAAATTGCACAGACAATTTGCAGGTCTCGAAGATGGTGTTTATGCGGAGACTGGGCAGTGGGGAGATCCTGAATGCCGGACCCTGTTGGTGGAATGTCATTAATCAGAGGATAATGGACAGGAAGGTGGGTGGCTACTGATAGTTTTGGCTCATTTAAGAAGGTTTTGGAAGGCTGCCAGATTGTGTGTAGAACTTTTGAAACGTTTCAAACAATACAGTCTTTGCAACGTTACTCGGGTGGCTCGAGTGGGTTTTGAACTGGCTCCAGGCCAGTAAAACCTCAGGATTCCAGTCAGCTGTAACCTGGAGCAGACGAGTGTCTGGGGTGCCTGAGGTCACCTGCGCCTGGCACCCTGCTCCATGCGTCTCCATAAGGGAGACGCTGCCCGTGGGCCCCAGAGCCTCTGGCTCGTCCCTTCATGGCGATGCAGCAATTTCCCTCACGTTTGTGGAACTGCTGCACGCTGCTCAACCAAGGTACCTTAGCGGGTGTATGGAACAGATCTGCAGAGATCTGAGGAAAAATATGAACTAAAAATAAATTACTCACGGATTTGGGTTCATAATTTTGTTCCTATCTTGTTTGCTTTTCAATGCCTGGTACCCACCAGCTTCTGAGACGCTGGGATGACATGAGCCCAAGCAATGCTGTGGAGAGGAGCCGGTACCGGGACGTGCCCAGGTGACCCTTCCTCCTCGGATGGCCCTGCAGCCATTTGGGCATCTTCTCCCTCCCCAGTGAGGGGATCTCTGCCTCCTCCTCCCCATCTCTCTCACTCACCTGATGCTTTTGCATCTCCAGATTCCTCTTGGAAGGGCTGGTTTCCCCTGGGGAATAGGAAACCCTCAAACAGGCTCTTTACTCTCATCCATAGGAGGCAGTTGCACTTTTGTTAACACCAGGAAAACTTTCCTGCACCCTCTTGAGAGCTACAACACTCAAGTCTTTCAGCTTTTTAAGAGTAGAAGTTTTCCATGTTGGTAAAAGTGATATTATTTCATTCTATTCATTTAATATTTTTTTTGTTTTAATCTTATTTTAGTTAAATATCATCCTGATTTTTATTTTTCTTACAGAAAATAATTCCATTTCCAAATGTGACACAGTTCAGAAAGCTTTATTTATAGGAAAGTAAAACCTAAACCTGAAGCTATCTTTTCCTCCCTCCTATGTTTCCATAAACATGATTTCTCCCAATAGAAAAAACAGTAAAAGTGACTTGTCATAATATCATTCATCAAAAAAGGTCTGATAATCCTAGACATTTGAAGCCACGTTTGCAAGTAAAACACACTAAATGGAAACAGAACGCTCGAAGAATTAACCATTTTGCATTTCTTTCCTTCCTAATATTTTAAGAAAATACTGTCACATCCTAGGACTCCTGATGTGTCCTGATGCCTTCTTAGTCTTGGAACTGTAAGTCTAGAGAAAAATATTGAAGTATGGGAAGACAACGCTGTCATCCCACCTTTACCTACGTGCTGCTCCATGCAGCAGAAATCACAGAGCCAGGGAAGGTGTTTTCATTTGCTTCAAGACAGAACATATATATTTTATATATATATATATATGATTATGTAATAGCTTAAAAGGCAGCAACATTAGACGTCTCTTGAATATTCCCATAATACTAGAACAAAATGTATGTTTTCCTGACTTCCCAGAAATAATCCTTTCGGAGACGCGAACTCATGGTATGAAATTGCATGTTCCTCCTTGCTGGTGAGCGCCTTCCCGCCCCTGATTCGCATTTATGTTGTGAGTGGCTTTTAATGACAGAACAGGGGAATATATTGTGGTTTCACACATACACGGATTTTATGGTCACTTATTCCTAGGAGACAGACACGTAGCAGAGAAAGATTCTTTCTTTCTTCCAAGGTACTTAGCTGCTGGGTGCAGAACGCAGTTTGGTGTGTTGTAATGTAATATTTAAGAGTATCTGAAAGGAGGAAGATAAAATGAATAACCCTGGGGGCGAGATGAATGGGAAATTGTTTTAGGAGAATTCATTTCGCCCCTAATACCTGTGATTTGGGGTAGCTGAGCACTTGGTTTATGGCCTCACCACTGTAACTCATCGCGTTACTCCGCTTTCGCGTCTCAGGCGCTGATGTGAGTCCGAGGGCTGGGATGCTGCCTCGTGTGGGTGCGCTTGGGGCAGAAGCTGGTTCTTTGGAACGAGTGAGACGCGTCTTGCTGACAGCAGGGAAGGGCAGCGCTCCCGCAGCTCCGGGGCGGTTGTGGTGTGCCAGGAAAACCCTCTTTCCTGGGGACAGGAATGGCCACGGGGCCATCAGCACTGCAAAACCAGAAGGGTACAAGTCCAGCTTACTACTCCTGTTTTAGAGAGTTTAAGTTAGGGGAAATGAATGTTATCTTAGTTCACTTTACCTTCCCTTCCTGGTACTTTGCGGTAGTTTGATGCCTATTGCAGACTTGAAACATGGGTACTAAGAGTGTTTTTATTCTGTCTTTCACTATGCTTCCACGTGGGAAGTGGCAACTTAAATACATAACCTCCATCCTACCTAGCTGTAAGGGCTGCTCACTTGCACGGCATCTCTGCAGACGGTTCCCGACGGGATGTTGTGCCAAGTCCTGCTTTCCGTGGTGGCTTTGGCACATTTCAGCCAGGGTGCGAGTTACATGGGAGCAAAGCAGAAATGGGGGAGACCCACTGGATAATAATGTGCATGGACTCTCCTGCAGCCGTGCAAAATGCTTCAATTTGGACAGTCCTTCATACGTGTTTTAATTTTCCAAATTCAGACAAAGAGGGTTTAATTTCTATAGCACATTAGTAATAAAGTACTTGAACCTAAGGCCCACTGTGCACAGAGCAGCATAAGTACATGCTTAAAATTAGGTGTATGTTTAAGCACTTTATGCATGGCACCTTAATGGCTCAACTCTAGCCTTTCTATGTGCCTCCCTTTACACAGCCAAATTTGAAAATATTAGTCTAAATATATTTCAGAGTTACTTACAGTCTCTTCTTCACGTATCTGCTATGACATTATTATTTTACAAGATTTTTGCCTTTAAAAAAGGTAATGAAAATGTATTTTTGAAGTAAACACAATCTGATTTGGCAATGCTTTTGACTGGCATTTCAGCTTTTCTTTTTTAACCAGGATATTAGTAGCTCCTTTACAAGCTTCAAAAATAAACAACAAAAAGTAAATGCAAGCCTTTGTTTGGGGAAATTTTCCTTTTTTTCTTGGGATTTCCATCTGAATGTATTTGGCCGTCTGGGGTGAATCAAGGCTGATCCTGGTGCAAAACTGTTCTCCAACAGATAGCCAAGCTGCTCGAACAAATGGTTCGTGTTAGCTAGAGAAAGACACTGAATCTAAACTATGTGCTTCTGGGTCTTGTGGTTTCAAATGGAACCACAAACACTCAGGCAAGCTGTCAGTCTCTATTCACAATTTCAACCAACCTTGCAGGAAAAAGGGGGGGAGGTCTTTGCCCACCAATCATGTTTTTTAACCCTTATGTGATTAGTGGGGTGGCTTTAACGCTTTGCACTAGAGAGGCAGGCGATTGCTTAGGAGAAGTAAGGAGACTGATAGCCTGGGAAAGGAATAAAGACGTTTGATGCAAAAGAACTTATAAAGGAAAAAAAAAAAAGCTTAGAATCCTGCAAGTCGGGCTGGAAAGGATCTCAGGAAATCACCCAATCCACCCTTCTGAAGACGCAATGTGGTTATCAACCAGGTCCAGGTCCATGAAAACCATAGAGGAGCAGCTCAAACAGGTTTTTCTACAAAACATAATGTATAAAATGTGAGGTTTTGGCACTCTCAATAAGCAGCTGAGGATCACCTGTAAGAGGGATTCAGGGATGTCCAGCCCCAGAGGAACATGCTGCTCTTGTTAGTGCTCAGGATAACTGCGATGGACCTGAGCTGGGATTACTGCTCTGGGCCACAGTGCTAACGCGAGGGGGTTGAAGCAAATGTCCTGATCACCCCCACTTACTATTTGTTGGTTTAGGTCACAGAGCAGATAATTTAAGGGGTGTTATAAGCAGAAAAAGCAGAGTACTGTGGAAGTGCATGCACAGTCCCAGCCTTTAAGACAGCTGAAGTCCCCTAAAAGAAGATGTCTCTGTAAATTGGAGGACTTTATCCAGCTATTTGCAGGTTCCCCCTGTTTTTTTTTTTTTTTTTTTTTTTTTTTCCTAGCATGTAGGTGACTTACGTGCAAGGAAAGAACTGCTTGTTCAGGAACAGAAGCTGCTGGGGAAAGCACATGGAGACAAGCTGCCCTCATGTTCCAGGAATCATGCTGGGTAAAACCCTGCTCAGACACACCTGGTTGCAAGCCCAAAATGGAAATGTGCTAGGGTTGAATATTCTGTGAGGACATGTTCTATAACAGCATTGTTTAAAAAAAAATCCCTCCGTAAGGCCTTCGTAAACCTATATCCCCTGATCTAGAAATACCATAGGAATGTTTGTCTGTTTAAACTCTGTATGATATTGGGGACTGCAGAGAGGGCTACAGAGGGGGAAAGAGAGGCATGCATCAGAATTTATAATTTTGAATCTCATTAGTAGCTTATATGGTAAAATAACTTGCATGGCACTTCCTCTTTGGTCTGTTTTTTCCCTGCGTTCACACTGAGATATCATGGTTGAGGTCTTCTCAGGAAGACCATTAGACTGGAATGAGCATGAATGAGTTCATACACAAAGTCTTCTCATGCCTTCCTTTACAGTGATGATCTTTACAGCAGGAGAAAAATATCATTTCGAAATCCCGTTATTTCTTCTGCAAATAAGTCCTGGTCTTCATTGCCAATTGCAACTGTGAAAATCCAATGTGCAGCCTACAGTACATGCCAAAAATTCTGCAGTCTCATCAGATGAAAACGGATCTATTTGCTAGGCTGTGAAAGCATGCGCTGCTATTGGAATGGGCTTTTAAGCAGCTCTAAAGAAACACCTCTAAATATAACTGAAGGTGCTTTTATAATCTGTCTGTTGAGTCAGTTCTGCCTAGGTCTGAGGATGTTTTATACATATAGATACAGAGAGTGAGTTATTTGGGCTCTGTTGCTTAATTACATTAATTGACTGATCAAGTAGCCAGGATGTTCCTACAAAGCCTGCTCAGCTAAGTGAATACAAAAAGCTGAGCAAAATTCACAAGTGTCAGAACATTAAATGATTTTATATTTCCTCACATCAGACTTAGACTTAAATGATTAGAGAAAAACAATCATAAAGATGAACACGTTCAAAGGAAAATTAACTTTCAAACTGGAGTGAATATGGCAGAAAATCTCTTCCACTATTTTTTTCAGCTCTGTCCATGAGTGCTTTGACATTCCCTCCAATATTCACCATGGAGAGCAATCCCATGGAATGAATCACAGCCGTAAGAGAAGCTTGGGGCTTGCAGCCCCTGGGAATGCCATAGCAGACCTGGAGAGGCTCTCGCTGCCACTCGGAAAAATGTCACCAGCTCCCACAGCACAGACTTGCATTTTCTAGCAGGCAGTGCAGGAGGGGAATTTGATGTATTTGCCAGTTGCAGCAGCAAAATATAAAGCCAAGTTTTAAGTTAGTGATAGGTGGTTATAAATAAGATAAAAACACTATGATAGTTTCACCACTTTTTCTCTAGTTCTCTTTTAAGGAGAGGGAAGATTTCATGAAGAAAAAAAAAATGTTCATGTGTCATCAGAAAACACTGAAAAGGAATCAGTTTTCTGTTTTCAGTTTTTTTGAACTAAAAATGAAAAAAAAAAGTTTTTCTGTGAATTTGTGGAAATTTCCATTTAGGATGAAAAAGACATTTTTTTATTTGTGATGAAGTTCCAATGCAAATTTTATCCAATTTCACCGCAGTGCACCAAGACTGATCTCAGCAGCTAAGGATTTACCCTAGTGATGAATTGAAGAAATAATTTCAGTGTAAACTGATAGTTTTAAGTATGAAAGAGGCCAAGGTGAAGGCGTAAGACCAGCTCCTATTTTGTAAGAAGCTCCAGCAATCAAGCCTATTTATGGTGAGTAAACTTATGTTTTTGGGGCAGATGAGCATGTCTTAAAGAAACCAATATTGGCTTTTAATCCAATCTACTCACTTCTACTATTCAGCTTGGTTGAAGAGGTTGCTCCTCCTCCTGTTTTTCCACAAGGAGAAGCAGCACCTGAGGAGCGGCCAGAAAGGAGGAGATGGGGCCATGGAGGAGCTGAGTTCTCCTTCACATAGGACATGGGGCACCCTGTCACCTTCCCACCACTAGCCAGTTTGAGGGGTGTCTTGGAGTCCAACCGATCCAGTTTAGCTCATGTTCCTCCCCTCCTTTATATTCCCTCCACATGTAATTTGGGCAATTTCCATGAATCCTGCTCATCTTTGTGCAACCAGATGTAACTGGATTAAAACTACTGCAGACAAGAGCCACCTCTGACAGACACTGCTATAAATGAGAGCTATAACTCTTCAAAAAACAACCTTTTCCAACATTGCATGAAGGTTACACGATCCCCTGCTTAGTATGCACATGAACTAGGATGCCACAAACTTCCCTGGGGTTTTCTGAGGGCTGAAGTAAAACTTAATTATACCAATTGGTTAGACAGACTGTTATAACTTTTGTTTCATGTACACTTTTTATTCCCTCTTCTCCATCTTTTCCCATTTGCCAAAACCTCCTGAAGAGAAAATAGAGATTATTTTACTTTTTACCTTAAAGGGCTCCTTGTGTGCATTTGCCTTATTAAATAACTGCCAGAATATCTAATATTCCATGGACAGCACTGATGAAAATGAAGCATAACATTGGTCACATGAGCAAGCTTCACGTACAGCATTGTCCCTAACTTGGTCTACAGCCAATGAAAATTTCATATCATGCATCTGGTGGCTACAGATGAGTCTTTGCATTTAAAAGGACCTTGGAAAACACAGGCTTTTCTCTTTTCATCATCACCATTTTGAACATAATCATAACCATTCATTTATGCCTCAGTTTTTTGTCAGTCAAATTTGTCTTTCATCTGTCCCTGCACAGGGCTGAGTGTTCTTTTGCTCCTAGATGCTGTTATTTTTGCCAATCTTGCAAAGAGGAACTAGCACATGCTGGGTAAAGTGGAGCTAAATTCAGCAACAGGTATTATTACTACTCACAACAGCTTCCAAACCTTTACCAGATCAGTAAAGAGAAATGTAGTTGCTACTATCTACTCTATTAAGTCTAAGAAGGAAATGAGCAGCTTCAGTGTCTTCAAAGCAGCCAGCTGAATATCCAGAATGCCTCGGCGCATCTGGCTGAAATGCGCCGTGCAAATTGATGCATCATTAAGTTTTCCTTTAATGATTTAAAGGGGAAAAGACCTTTTGCTGGATTTCCAGAGGTCGGTTTTCCCTTTTCTGGCACATCTGCAAGGTCCTTAATAGCAGATGGAAGGAAACGGTGCTCCCTTTCTGCACACACTTTTCAGTAGTTAGACCACTAATGCGAGGACTGTCATATTTTTATGTTTTACCTATAAGAAACCGAACGCCAAGCACTGATACGTTACCTAGTGATGGCAGCTCTGTTCCTTTCCGGTGGCTTTGCCAGTTATTAACTAGGAGGTTCCATTCCCTAAGACCTCAGGCAGGGCTCGCTTGCTCTATGGTGAAACGTCGCCTACCTGAGGCTCCAGGATCTTGTTCAGCATTTCAGTCCAGAAACAGCAAACTCAATCTCGCTGCGGCAAGCCGGGGGAGAACCGGCACGCCAGGGCCAGGCTGGGAATCCAAACCACGATCTGCTGGGAACCAGGCCGGCTCCTGGAGAAGCCAGAAATTTCCACCCTGTTTTTTGAAAGGATTTCACTTGTCTGTGCATATGGACAGGCAGGAATACACAGCTCCAGGGCTAACAGCCTCACTGTAAATCATCAAGTTAAACTTCATGCCACATGTGGATCACGGTTTTTAAGCAATTTTTCCCCTAGTTCTTCACTGTCTGAGGTACGTCATGGGCTGTTCAGAGCCCGGCCAAGTGCCATGTTGTTGTATTTTGGTCAGTAGCGGCAGCTGGATCTTTCAGGCTTTAAGGAGCCATTCCTGGGAAACAGGCTTGTAATTGTGTTAAGAGATAGGGATATCAAAAAGCTGATGGAAACTCAAACAATGATAATTTTATACGAGATAAGAAGTCATCAGTCCTCTAGAATCCAAAATGATCTCTTACACTGTCATTTGTCTTTGCCTCCTTCAGTTTCTCTTGCACAAACCACATATCCCAGGCAAGAGAAACATCTCTCCATTTCCTCTTTCCTTTTTCACTTCAGTTTATACCCAAATCCCACCCCTTTGCAGAACTTGTCCTCCCAGCCACTTAGGAGATAAGAAATTTAAAACAGGTATCTAACTTTGTAGAGCAGGGACACGATGAATCATTCATTCAGATGCAAATGACCTATTAAAAGATAATTGGACACACCACTGGGAATAATCCACCTATATTCATTTGTCAACATTGCATGTTAATGCTTATTTCAGCACCCTAAATGGGGCTAGAGAATCAAATTAATGTACCAGAGCAACAGTGGATGTCAAAATAAGCAGGACTGAGGATCTGATCCAGGCATTTCAGAAAATTGTTCAAGCCTAAATTAATCCAGAATGTATTTTGAGATGCTTAGCTGAAATTTGGTTATCATGTAAAAACTCTTAATTATGTAGAACGATAGAAATCAGTAGTTTATTTACTTAATGATTCATGTAATGAGTGTTAACTTTTTTCCTTTAAAAATAATTGATAGAACATTTCTATCAGAGTGGAAACAGAGTTAAATAGGGTATCTTGGATTTAAGCAAGTGAGCAGAGGTGGGAGAATGTGTTTTAATAAATTTTGATCTTGCATGAACTGTACGTGTTAAAGAAGAATTACTTAGAGAACCAAACTGTTTCAGAACGATTGGAAATGTGAATGTGCCACATTTTACTGCACTCTGAGTAATTTCCCGTGGAAAAAAAAAATGAGGATTTGTTTAATTTAAAAATAATGTATTTTGTTTTCCTTGATTGCCAGAAAGAAATTGGGCTGTTGGACTGTTCCAGAAGCCCATTGCCCAACTGAAGACAGCAAAAGGGGACTTTAAGAATACATGGGGGTTTATTTCTAGAATTTGGCTTGCAGATGGCAAATATGGAAGGATCTTGTGTGTTTCTGTAGTCTGTGACCAAAGCAAAATAAGAGTGATAACAAAAAGTAGCAAATATGCTCAAGAAATCTGCCTTGAATACCTGTTACCTCAAGCACCAGGCATCCCCCATGTGTTTTTTTATGAGGTGGTTCTTGGTAACTTTGGTAAGAACAGCATGAAAATGAAATCTAGCCTTAGGACAGAGAAATACCTTATCTCAGTTTTAAGCAGACAGTCACTTTTTATTGTCCAACGTTGATTTTTAATCTCAATAATTGTCACTTTTCCTATAGGTGTCTACCAAAACCAGGCAGCAAAAGCACAACACAGAATCTGTTACCAGCCCGACATAGAATGAATTAGTTCTCTCTTTGTATCTATCTTTGTCTCTTGACTAATGGGAATATTTTGATTATAAATACTTTGGGCAGACATCTCCTTTTTATATATGTGTATATATCTGTAGGTGTTTGAATATGTGTGTGTGTGTATATGCACATATATGTTTATATTTCCATGCAGTGCCAGCAATCCTCCAATAAGTGCAATCATGTTCTACAAAAAACTAAATCCTGAATATAGATAATCTCCAAAGTCTGAACTTAAGTTCTCTCCAAGATGAATATGAAGATGATAAAACCAGTAAATAATAGAAGAGATCTACAGCAGTGGAGATTAGCTTTCCATGTGGTGTGCTGGGAAGCTCAAAATTTAAAGCAATGTTCGTGCTGTAGATATTATGTGCTCCCAAATGGTGACAGGAGAACTCACCCCTTTCATCTGTATGAGAAAGGAAGATCCAAAACAAGAATGACTCTAGGTTGATTTTAGGAGTCAAAAATGAACCTGACCGGGCTGTATGGAAAAGTGACATTTATATACTTTACATGGAGATTTTTTTTTCCACTATGGAACTGTTTAAGTTTACTTTTTTTTTTTTTTTTTTTAACTGCAGCCATGGGAAGCGTTTTAGGACGTTTTGTACACCTGCTAGCTCCATTTCATTTGTTTAAACACATTTTATAACTGCAGTTTATATATTTTTCCAAGAAAATAAAAATGCTAAAAATATAATGTGGTGTTTGGGCGAACGTAGGTGGGGGACTGCAGGGAACAAGAGGGCCTCATCTTGGCATGTGTTCCACTTTATGCCAACTACAGCACATTCATCATTAACGTGCTGGACGGGGATTACCTCGGTACACTCGCTCTCGCTCGCACACACGTTTCTCCTTTGCACCAAAGAGCAAAATCGTCTGCGGACACAATAGGCCTATTGGGCATGGGTGCTGCTTTGCTGCTAATTACAGGGTTAGCTTCGCCAAAGTGTTACTGCTATTAGCCTTGAAGCAATTTTCTGCTCCATTGGTATGATATGGCTCAGCCCTTTTGGTGCAGTCATTGTGTTGGAGCGTAGCCAGCGAGAAAGGATTGCTATACATTAAATATTGCAGTATTCCACCCCATGGAAAAGCCTTTACAGGGAGATGCAATGCTGAGCTCAGAGTTGATCTTAAAATTGCCTTATAATGAAGGGCCTGTCGTATTCTTCAAATGCTTTCATTTGCACTGGGCTTATTGCCCCTCTGTTTAGAAGCTTCATTGCTCGGCTGCAATGCAGGACTGCAACTATTATCGTGGCTCGTGACGAGCAAAGAGAAGTTGTATCCCTGGTGCGTCCCCCCATCTTGAGAAACATGAGTTTGGAAGGGTATTTTTCAGAAATGCTGGCAACAGCCAGCAGTTAATGTGATATGTTGATCCAAAGCCTTTTGTCTGATTATTAAAATACAAAAGAGCAAAGCAGCTTTGGGTCCTGTATCCAATCCCATCTCGTCCCAAGGAGCACATTATCTCCCACAAATCAATGCACTGCTTGTGACTCTGGGTCCAAAATTATTATCTTCATTTTATAAAGGGCAGAACAGTGAGTGTAGTCACTAAAGTGCTGTATTTAAGGTCTTGCAATCGCCTATTTTAAGTCTTAGAAGAGAGAGACCTCCTCTCTAAGAATGCTGGCTACTGGTCTCAGCAGCACCCACGCTGGCCTGGCAATAAATAATGAACCTGTTTCTGCTGTAAGCTCTAGCAGAGGTAACTATTGGAGTTACTGGGAGCTTCACGGGCCATCGTGGACCTCACCTATCTTTGGGTACGGAGCAGCTTCCTGACCACCGCATCTGTGACCTCAACGGTGGCGTCATCCCACCACAGAACATGTTCCCTGGCACACGGGGAGCTTTTTCCTTCGCAGGGAGTTGGTGTTCCTCGCCTCAAGCTCCTGACTAAACTAGCAGCATGATTCAGAACTGCCAAACGACACATTAGCATAATGCAGAAGGAGGGAGTCTCCATTCCCAGCAAGCGCTGATTTAGCTTGGCGCTGGGTACCTCCCTTCAGCTCCCGGCCCCCTGTGCAAGAAGCCCATGACCTTTGATTTTCTGTTCAGTTTTCACCGTGCAGAATCCAGGTGGTCTTCTCATAATGACCTGCCCCTTCCCTATGAATGATCAGAGCTCTGTCACCTCCTAACGAAGTCACATCTCAATCCTCTCCTCCTGCTGCCGTTAAACGAGAGATAATGAATAAAATAAAAAGGAACCCAAACCAAACAAGAGCATGTTTTGCCTTCTATATTTGAAGAGGAAAAAGAATAGCCTCAAGGCAAGAAGACTCCCTTATAGCCAAGGCGACTGACAAATTCTTGTGGCTTTCTCCAAAAGTCAAACCAAAATCCAACCGCCAGCCAAGCTGAGTTCTGGCAATCCTGCATTGCCTGGAAATGAGCGCAATCGTATCCTAATAGCTATTTGGATAATTGTCCATATGAGTGATCTGCCAACCAACGTTGGAAACAAGTCTTTATTACAAATATAGCATGAAGTCTAATCTGGAATACATTAAAATGTTATTTCTGTAACTGCCTTTTCCCGAACTTTAAATAATGGCTAAACCATTTATCAGTTTTTGAAGAGAAAGGTTGTGTATACTGTACTTTAGAGCAGATGTGAAAAAAGTCTTAAAATATTCTCCAT
Organism: Tinamus guttatus; assembly: GCF_059628265.1. Lineage (NCBI taxonomy): Eukaryota > Metazoa > Chordata > Aves > Tinamiformes > Tinamidae > Tinamus > Tinamus guttatus. The sequence continues at coordinate 504,858 of NW_028288579.1, read as the reverse complement.
CTATACTCTATAATTTTTGGTCCCCCTTACATTGCTAAAAATTATTACAAAACCATTTTAGAGTTCCTGAAATGGGCATGATATAATGTAATAACAAAAATGTCATTTTAGGCACCTGCTACAGACTTCTAGCAATAGCATTAGAAGCTCCAAGTGGCCGAAGTGGCCAGACCCACTCAAGATTTGTGTAACGTGTACAAATAATGTGCAACACTTTGTCAGATACGTCTGAACAATTCATCAGCGATGACAGATGACTCCTCACTAAGGACAGGCCAGCAGCAATTCTGTGTTTCTCTGTACATTTAACAGACTGAATATTCTTTGTCATATTATTGCTCTCTTTATTTCACCAGCAGATACAGGGTCCATAATGTGGGCCAGGTGAATGTGCTAGTCAATGATAGTAGTCCAAATTCTGCTCTCAATTATGTCACTGTTTTTGCATATCCAGAATCAAACTGTGTCCCTGGTGGAGTTAGGCAATGAGCAGAATCTGTATCATCCTCAGCATACGTTTTCCTGCTGTGAGCCACAAACTCCTGGGCGGTCCATGGACCACTTGCATATTCCATACAAAATACCTAAATCGAGCTTAGTCTCATGCTTGCATTCATTAGAAAACCTGCATTTTCTCTAGCAACCTCCTAAGGACTGCAAACTGAAAAATCAGTGCTCTATAGCTTATGCTTCATTTTGCATTCTCTTCATTCAAAGCAGGGAAGGTGCCCTATGGAAATGCAAAACCACCTGGTACCCTCCAAGGAAGAGACATCAGTTAGATACGGCTCAGATATCGCCAAGCAAAATTCAGTGAGTTGCCTCACAACTTGTATCACACAAAGAAGCAAAAATAGGCCTTGTGATTAATCGCCTAAGTCTCAGTGACTCCTTTTGGCTCTTAAAATACATTTTTTTATATACAAATTTGAATTGCATCTCAGGCATCAAAGCCACTTATAATACCATAGCAGTTCACTCTAAACTTTCTTTAATTAGTGTGTTCTCCTGTACCTCAAGAAGGGTATTCTGTGTTTGATGGATGTGCTGGACTGCCATATTTCAGTCTCTCCATTTCTCTGCCTTTTTTTTCTTCTTGTTATATCTATTAAAGTGATTTATGACTTTTTCATTGTTCTGCCTGGAGTTTGTCCAACTCTTGAGATCAAAATCCAAAAAATTCTCCTCAACAAAACATTAGGGTAACCAGAATGAAACAAGACCTGTGGAAAAGATTTGAATTGTGGGAAAGGAAATAACCCCATCTCCATAGAAACACATTCACGTTTTCCAGTTGCTCTTGAATAAATGAAGTTTGTGTTCTCTAATTCCTAGACTACGATTTCAAGCACACCTAGGCTTAGCGTACCTGGGAATACTGTTAAAAATATCAAGGTTTCTCTGAGCAGCATTACAGTTACACAGCAATTTTTTTTTTCTTTTTTCACTTTTTTTTTTTCAGGAAATCACTATCAGAGTTTTCAGAAAACGTCTGCAAAATGCACACAATCCACAAGGTGTTTCTAAGAATTAGCTCCAGTGGCTAAGTTTCTACTCCAGAGTTGCAAGGCCTCCTAATGCCTTAAGAATTGCTATAGTAATGAATAACACTTAACAAGCCCCACGTGTGTGGTGTTATTAAAAAAGAATACTTAAAGCTTGTGGCTTGAATTTACATAATATGAACCAAGTATTTGGATCCTTCCCTGAGCAGCAACGGGCTGTTACTCACACGAGGCCATGCCCGGATTCCACCGAGATTCTTGGGCCATTGAGCTGGGAGGAAGCCGAGATCCCCCAAAATCATTTTCACTTAACATCTAACTCGCATTTATTCATCTGTCCGTCATAGGTGTTTGTAGCACCATGGATCCCTCACCTCCAGCTTTCTCTCTGGTTTAGGGCAGAGGAGCCTTGATTTCTAGTGCAAAATTTGGGACTTCCTTTCCTTCTGGGCCTTGATCTATTAGTCGTTCCCAAAACAGGGGAAAAAAAGGACGTGGTCGTGTAATTTTGGGGAGATTATAGTTCTGTTTCACCATAGAATTCTTTTTTCTGAGCTTGAGTAAAGTGTTTTCAGCCTTGTTCTCTCCTATCACCTTGTAAGATGGGAAGTAAAGCAATGTCCCCCTTTCCCAAGGAAGTTGTGAGCGCCCAACATTACAGCAGGGGTTGCAGGGAATACCCCTTATTGCAAAACCTCTATATTCAGTGGATACAACAGGCTGCCGTGGTTAAAACCCAACTGTGGGCCACGTCCTGGCCACTGGGCAGGACTTTTCAACACTGCGGCCTGCTCATATATGATAGAGATGGTGCCAGAGAGAGCATAAAGTACTTTATTTTACAGGGGACAGTTACAGAGATGTCTTAGCACATGCCTTCCCTGCAGATTAACGGACACTGGTTGCTTAGCACTAAATCAACCAAATTATTTGGTAGCCAACATAAAGATGCTTAACACTAGCTATGTAACCTTGAAGTCTTGGCTTAGGTCCTGCGGACATTTTCCACTGCCACGGAGTTATCCCACGTGTTTATTTTGCAGCCCTCTGCATGGTGTAGCTGACACTCTGATTCTCACAGTGCTTTTGGGGCAGTTTCTGCAAATGTTTTAAAATGGCTTCCACAGAGATTAGTTGTCCCTGGCTGTACAAGCGAACAGGTAGAAGGTGTTTGGTCTTCTTTCAGTGTTACAGTAGACTCGCAAAGACCCAATAGCTGCGTGGATCAATAACCCCTGTGTTTCCAGTCCCTGCTTATTAAAGGTGGTGCATGGAAAAAAAATAAGAAACTTTCTCTATTTATATCTGGAACTTAATGAAGTGAAATTATCACAGCCGACAGGCGCTGGTGTTGTAATTCAGAGACATAGCTTGGCTTAGAGGGATCTGCAGGCTGTTTTTATTCCAAATAATAAAAAAAAGAGGAGTGAAACTTAATCCCCTAATCATTTCCAATTTACATATTCACAGGTCTTATTTCCAGCCTGCTGGAAGAAAAAAAAGATAGTGTTGGAGTCACGAAGCGATTATTTGATTAAGTAATTATTAATCCCAGAGTGCTCTGATTAATTCCGAGCAAGTTAAACAAACGTATTGGAGCTGGGCTGGTCACCTTCACGCCGTTGTAACACGTAGGGGCACAACTGGAGTAGATGTATTTTTACCTGCTCTACACTGAGGAGTTTTGTTCACTGAAGGTTTCCCTTTCACTTCCCAAGGGGTTAATACTCTGCTAAATGAAGTGTTACAAATTTGAATTTTATCTGTGGCTAACTGCAATACCAAATGCTGATCTTTATTTTCAGACTGGAAACTCCATCCGGGATCTGTGCGCAATTCATTTATTACATGTTTAAATGAAAAAAAAAAAAAAAGGGAAGAAAAAGAAAATCTCTAAATGTCTGAATTTTTTTTTAACAAATTTTTACCTTCTTTCATGAATCTATCACGTAGAAAATGTATTATTTGAGAGTGCCTCGAAGTGGAATACGTACATTGATTTCAAGAGAGTTGAGATATATTCAAAATATTCTTTTTCTTGTAAACACTGTGAGGAAATATGCCGAGAAGTATTGCTGTGTCAGAAAAAAACAGTTTTGCTAGTTGTATTGGAGTTTGCTTTTTTTTATTCTAACTTGCTAAAGCTGCCTGTAGTCTCTTACTTTGACTATTTCCTCAGACAAACATAGACCAAAGCAAAGCTCAGACTGACTGTGCTGATCACATCAACTTAAACCTGCTCTCCAAAACAGGCCTTTCCAACCTCACTTCACTTAGCAGCTACCCAGAAAGAAAGGTGGTGTATAACAGAAAGATGATGTATGAGGTTTACTGGATCGACGAAGAAGGTGAGAAGCAGATGAGGTCCCCCTTACCAAAAACAGCTTGGGAACTTGTTGCTGTGACGGAGGGCAGTTTATACCACACCAATATGTGACAGTAAAACGCAGAGTTAGCCAAATGTCCTGGGCATTCTGAAAATGCAGAGAAAAGCACTAAGTTACAGGCCAGGGACAGAAGAAAGCAATTAGACTTCATCATGATGCTTGTGTGTCAGATGAAGAGATTATTGAAGTCTCTCTGTTTTTCACTGTCCTTTTTTTTTTCCTACTTAGCTGTATCTCCTCATCTGATCTGGGGTCCAGACCTGCTTGGTTAACCAGAATGCACAAGTGAGGAATATTTCAAATCAAGAGTTTTCAAGCAATTTGGAGGCTGAAGCTGCCTTCAGAATGATTTGTTAATGAATGCAATATTCCTAACAAGCAGCTCTTCCTGTGCGCATTTTTAAAGACCCAAGTCTTTCCATCAAAATGGTTCTGCAACGATTCCTACTAACAAATCTCAAGTCTCTTGTTTAAAAAGATATTTTTAATGCCTCTACATATTTTCTAAATCAAAAAATAGATGGCAATTATCTTCACTGGAGAAATTTTCCCCTTCCCTTCTCTTCCCATCCCGTCCCGTTTTGGTTGTTTGGAGTATAGGACACATTTGTTTCGAATATGCATCAGCCCTTTTTCATGAAGTCTGCACATCACTAAATAAACTGGGAATCCCAATGGCTAAATCTATCTCTGTGGGTTCAAAATTACTGGCCCAAACCCATTTGCTTTGATACAGGCTACCTTATTGCAGCTGGGCTTGTGAGGGGGATGAGAAAAGACAACTGCCCCATACACAGGGGAAATGGAAAGTTTAGGAAAGTCTCTCTTCTCTTCCAGTGAGGTTTTTCTCTCTGTCAGCTGTGTTGTACCGTAGCATCTTCTAGCCAGCATTAACTAAGGCAGCCAATATCTCTGCTCCTGAGTGAAAACAATTAATTCTAGTTTATTAATCAGAACACAGCCTGAGGTACCTTAGCAATGGCAATGGCACCAATGTCATTTTTTTCCACATTGTGCTGAAGGAAATCTTTGGGTGCAGGAAGATTGCAGAGGATGTGAATTGAGGCAGAGTGCGACCCTGACCACAACGTGCTACAACATCCGTCTGCAGCGGAGAACGTATGGGGAGGGCTGCAAGAATGTACGCAACAACCTCCCTCTCTTTCAAACTTTCCAAGTTTAAAGGAAACTACTAGTCAATGCAGAAATCTCCAAAAAGGAAAATAAGCACTTAGAATGTGGTGTTTTTTTTTTTTTTTTTTTTTTTTTTTTTTGTTCTCAGAGCATGAAATCTTTCTGCTGCTTTGACTTGCTGTCACACTCATGGAGCGCTGTCAAATCCAGGCATGAAATCTCAGCAGCATCTCGGCTGATATTTCATCCTGAGCCCAAGGAAAGGGAAAACAGCGGAGAGTTCAAACGCTTCTGAAAACGGACCCAGAATTCAGCCTGCCTGCCCCAAACCGAGGGTGGCACCGCTCCAGAACCAGGTGTCACCCGGTGTCACCCGGCCTCATGTGGTCCCAGTCAGATACAACCCGTGCTAGCTGCGACCCATCATTTTCCATAGACCCTCAAACGAGAAACTTCTGTAGGGCTGAAAGAATGTGTTCCAAGCTACAGTCTGGCAGTATTTCCCCCCGCTTATATAGCATGAATCTCCCTAATTAGCACTGGTGGCCAAATATCACAGGCACTTGCAAATCTGAGAAGAGCACCGTGCACCAGCTATGTTGTTATCCACTGGGCAAGATAATAAACCGTCCAGAAACATATGAGAGTCCCCTGAGTTCTTACCAGAACCATAGAGTTTTAATAAGCCTTGAAAGATATGGCTCTAACAGCTACTCTTCATTTAAGTGAAAGAGCTGAAAACTGAAACATGGGCACATGCTACAACAAAGTCTCATACGAGAACGTTATGGCATCTGAAACACGTGCAGAGGAGGGCCTGCAAGAGACCGAGCTGGCTACGTGTGTGTGTGAGAGAAGCAAGAGAAAGGCATGTAAAAGGGAGGAAAAAAATAAGGGCCTAGCTTTAACAAATGTGAGAAATGGAGAGAGGAGAGCTGTTCTTCTTTACCCTACTGTCTATTGTAGAAGATGTTCATTTTAAAGCATTTTCTGAAAACTGATTTCACTAGTTTGTTGGGCAATTCCATCGGTGACCAGGCCTCTTTGGCTCTGTCTACCTTTCAGTCTGACCAAGGATCAGAATCTGTGTTTGAGTCAACACTTCTCCTCATGTCCAAACTCTGTGGTCAGAAATGCTCCCCGCAGTTCATGTAGCTGGAAATCTCTAGGGAAATGTGAAGGAGAAAACTTCAGCTGCCTTCTGCTTTTGAGAAGCCAGACACAGGACATGACAAGCTATCCATGGCCTCATGGAGCATATCAGAAAAATTATCATCCGGATCCCTCCAGGTACAGTGAGAACTGTGTCAGTAGGTGCTGTAGGTGCACTACAGCCGCTGTAGACAACAGCCGTGTCCCGCCTCAGCTGGCGTTTTGGGAAATCAAATGAGAGAAGTTCTAAATTTGTCTGGTGCTTGATGATGGCCAGACGGGGAGGTTGCTTTCAGCCTTGTCCCGAAGCAATGTGCATGCTGCTTTAACCTTTTTAGTTTAAAATCGGCTCGTACAAAAAGGAACAACTAACAATCTGAGAGGGTGGAATAGAAAATCTGTCAGTCTGAGTCAGACTATTGGACCATCAAGGCCAGTATCCTGTCTCTGAAATGCTGTCAGTATCTGACACTTCAGGCTTAGCTGGGATAATAAAACATTTTCCTCAACCTTATGCAACATCTGAACCTGGCAAAGAGAAGATTTAAACACTGATTGCTTTCCACTCCCCTCTGTCCCATGAATTTGAATCTGACTCTTTTCCAAAATGAACAACTCTGATGAGCTGGAATTGGTTTCTGGGCAGGATGGGAAAAGCTCCCTTCTTGTTACTCATTCCTGGATAGATCTGCTAAATCTTTGCCTCCTAAAAGGGGGCCTTGAATTACGATACATAAAACTGCATCCTCAAAATTCTGGGTGCCCAAGGATACCTTTTAATGGAAGGTGGAAATGCACGTCATAAGACTTCATGTCTAGTTACTTTATTTTTCCCCCATCATGTCTACTTCCTTTATTTTTTTATTTGTTTAAGCTCTCCATTAGTTTATTAGCTTGACAGCAGCCCAGTTAATTAGACCGTCTTCTCTCCCCTAGCATAAGTGGTGCATTAGGCTCCCCGAATGCACACAAAATTTAGTGCTGCTGCTGGGGCACTTCTCAAAACAAATAAAAGATTTGCAAACCAGCCACCAAGCATCCAATGTAATTAAACTGCATTTGTTACTTTTTCGGCACTCGCACACAATCGAGGCCTTGTGAGAAGCAAGCAGTCCCCAATCAGGCTGTTTTTCTTTTGGAGGGAAGAGTGCCAGCAGTCTTACCACCCCAAGTAACCTAAGATCTCAATGAGCAGCAAATGGACAGTTGCAGCCAGAGTGAATGGACTGTGGGGAGATCTATATGAATGTGAATATCTATAGCACGAGCTATAGATATATGCAAACATGCATATACAGGGCAGTATAGTTCTTTAGGGGGAGGAAAAAAAAGGAAAAAAAAAACAGTGGAAAGCCTCCTAGAAATTACGGTGCCATGCACAGGTATGTAAATGACTCTGGAGTCTTGCTGTCCACCACCTCAATCAATTACAAGGTTATTCAAGATAAAACAAACACCATTTCAATTAACTGCATATACAGCCGTGGTTAGAGGCACAGGCAGGGAAGAGGAAGTGGGGAGAATTTTTGGAAAATGGAACTTTTTTTTCTTCTTTTCCTCTAGATATGCGCAAATAGAGGTTGCCTTGAGGTGCTGTGTGCACGGCCATGTAGAGTTTTAAACTCCATCCTAAAACTGTCATACTCTAAGCTAAAAAGAAAATGAGAGGGAAAAAGAAGAGAGCAAGGGACACAGCTTTGAAACATCTGTTGAGTTTGTACTGGCTCAAATTAACTCTTTGCAAGAGCCAAAAGAAGAAGAAACCTGAATATATGCTTGAGTATAACTGCTATCTGTTGGAAATAGGTAGTAACTGGCACGGTCCTCTGTAATTCTGCAGGGCAGCTCTGTGCAAGCATCAACTTCCTATATGTGTATGGGAAGGTTTGCAAGGTGAAGGCACTGCTGGATGACAGAATCCGAAAACAACCTGCAAATTCAGTAGTGATTTGAGAAAATCATTAGTGCAGTGACCAAGGCATAGGGCCTGGACTCTTAGTTTTCCATTAGTGCCGCATGCTTCTTGAACAAAACATTTTACCTCTTTCTAGTGCTCTGACACATCTGTGCCACAGGCAGCAATCCCAATCTGTATCTGGCTGATGCATTTACAATATGATCTTTTCAGACCCCATCAACAATGTTCCATTCAACAGAGGCTTCATTCTCACTTGGGTATGTGTCTGCCACTGGGCTATAAATCAGGTACTCTGATTATAATACATCATCTTCCAAAGGCAATACTATATGACGAAAGGCATCTGGTCCCCAAGGACATGGTTGTTTGAAAACAGGGTAGATAATAGCTGACACATCACTGATTAAATGATATTTCATTCTCTATCTCTCTGTGAAAGGACCATTATATTTTGATTGTTATTTGTCAATTTAAATTACGGGCGAAGAAGTTCTGGACAAAAGTTCTATCTCGTGGACTCTTCACCAGCAATCAGGGTGATATTCAACATAAGATTTATATGATTTTTTTTTTTCCTTGGCTGGTCTAGTGAAACAGTTATGATCGAGTGGCTTCTTGAAAAAAAAAACTCCTTAATGAAATGATGCTTTCTAGATGAAATCCACCCAAACCAGGAGATAGGAACAAAATTTATAGCTGCAGTACCATAAATCGTCATCCAGGCTCTTCAAGTTATGATCACATGATCATAAGCAATAAATTTATTGCATGTTAAAAAGTTTTCATCTGTGACTTCAGACACAGTAACTGACTGTGAGCCTGCTCCTACCCACTGCAATAACAGGCTAAAACAGCTTCACCTAAAGTGCCTTCACTGTAGCTTCGTTCACCCCCATTTGGAGGGTACTGAAAACCTGTTACATTTTCAGGCAGCCTTTCACGTCACGTCATATATTTTCACTTTATACTTGTGACAGGCCAGAAACTCCCAACTTTGCACTTATTTTCATCCCACCTAATGGGCAGTATCTTCTTCGGATGTGCAGCTTCCCCAATTAGGCCATGCTCACCTGCTGTTGATTACAAGATGTGAATAAAATCTTGAATTCTAGAAGGAACCAAATCCCGAGCTGATTACCAACACTCTCTGTGAGAGGATCCAAACCTCATGCCCTGCAAATTTCAGGAGGTGGGTGCAAGGTAGGCAAACTTGCAAAGACAAGGGCAAAATCCTTGCCTTGATTTCCATGACTTCAAATTCAAGAAGTCATTTCTTCTGATCATTTTTTTTTCCCTTTGAAAGGAGTTTCTCCTCTTTTCCAGCTCACGCAATGCCAAGAGCCACCCTAAACACCGAGCCAGAGACCCAGCTTTGGGGTTTTTGTGCATTTCCCAGGACTATTAACAAACTAATATAATAAGAACTGAACTGGGATTAAAGAATTCAGTGCCTCATGTTATTTTCACTACAAACACTCACTGTGTCAGCGAACCTGCCAAGAGGAGAGTTTAATATCATATGAAAAGGAAGAATTTTCATAATGATACTTGGCAGTGCCGGCATCTCCCCCATGAATGAAGCTGCTGGTGCTTTCTCTCCTGCTCTCTCCCCTCAGCCCAATGGCAAGACAAGCTATTTTGATTTTGAAAACGCAGTAGCAACTGGGAGATGTACTGGCTTGTACTTCTGTACATCTTGAATTGGGACATGTTCAGCAGATCATATATTTTTTGTCTTCTATTCTGTCAGTCACATGCCATAAAGGTTCCCTGATATCTGGTAACGACACAAGATCTTTAGTACAAAAGATCAAAGGCCTTAAAGATAATTATGGGTTGAATGAAGAGGGTCAGAAAGGATCCAAGCAATCACTAATCTCTTTGGCTCTGCAAAAGTAGGGAGTCTGTTACAGGAAAACGTTTACATGATCTTCAGAAATGAATAATTTCCCACACCTAAGAGAAGACCAAAAAGCTCTTGCAAAACCCAGCTCTGAAGGGAGCTTCTCAAGCCAAAGCAGAGAAAAATAGATTCCTGACCTCAAATCTGGCGGTTGTTGTGTACGTACGCAGGGTTAACCATGGGAGCACCTAGAATTTTTGCACACTCGGGAGACTTTCTGCTCAGATTCTGCAAATCAACTTCATTCTCTTAAGCATATCTCTGCTAGAGGAAAAGTGCCTCACATAAGCGCAGAATGGGAATGAATGGGAAAGAAGCTCCTGAGATTAGAAATCAGAAACATTGTGTTTGGCTCAGATTTTAAGGGATGTGCCCTGGAACAACAGAACTGCCAAAATAGTTCCTGTGAAGGAGCAACATGTTGATATGATCATTGTGTTTTTGTCATTTTTTATTAAAGGAACCAATGGTCCAACTGGGTGAAATGTAGGCCTGGTTGACTTTTCTGGGGATCTAGCCGTTAACTCTTTAGAAGAAGCTAAGCTTGCCTGGATCTAAGTGTGGATGGATAGTGCTGTGCCCAATAGTGCCTGTAGAAACACATGGAAACCTGGATATGGTTTAGATTACGTTATGCTCTATGCTAGACAGAAATTTCTGGAGTGCAGCCTCTGAACTTCCAAATGGAAAGATAAACCAACAAACTAGAAGCTGTGACTGTAACATGCTATTCCACATAAGCTCCTTCATCTTATTTAGTTGTAACAAGGACAAACTCAAAAGGCCATTCTGGCTTCAGACATCTCCACATTTGCTGCTTAAATCCCTCTGAATATTGTTGAGTTAACGTAGGTCAAACCAGCCTCCAAGCAGGCCAGGGCTCACTGTTAATTCTTGATTTCAGTTGGATAGGAAATCTCTCAGGGATGCTTTGCGGAAAAGTATTGAGAGCGGATGAAAAATATTTCTCTCTTTATTTGCATTTTTAATTAGTGCTTGAATTTCTCATTAAAAACAAGCAGTTCTTTTCTATCTAGTCATTCACCCTGAATTGCCCAGTTCTGCTTATTTTCAGAAATGCAGGGCAGGTGAGGTTATGGATCCTCTAAGCCCTGCATGGATGGTGACTTGGGCAAGACCAGAATCCATCGCCGTGCTAGTCGTTCCCCTACTTCTCAGTCCCATCTGCTCAGGAGCTTCACATCATAAAAGTGAATGAAACAGAAATGAACACTTTGAAAAAGGTTAATATTATATAGCACAGATGAAATCTGTGTTATGTTTTAATATGTAGTCAGCACTAGCTCTCAATACAAAAAGCATGGGCCCAGCTGGGCTCCGTGCCGAACTATGGACTGATTCTGAGCGGTCTTACCCCTTTTATTCAGGCAAAACCCACTGTGGAGTCAGTCAAAGTTCTCTGTAACTAAAAGGAGCTAAAAACCAACAGAGGCCTCCCCAGAGCGGCTTGGAGGTAGAACAAATCATAAAACAAGATCCTTGCTGGAGGAGAAGCCCAGCGTCCCTGCGGGGGCATGGATGGCAGAGGGCAGATCCCCTTCGCTCCAGGTGATATGTGCAAATTAGAATGATCACTGGGAGACTTTGGGGGCTTAACAGCCACCCCCGGGGAGTCAGTTAAATCCTGGGGCAATAAAACAGAGTCCTGTTAGTTCACTTTCACCGAGGCTCCTGGTATAAAGTAAGCAAAAAGTACCCTGGAATAAGGATTACAGAATGTAAGTCTTCCTTTGGAGATGACGGTTGGGCCCTCATTTGCAAGTGATAAATGTCAGGGCTCCTGCGTCTGCAGCCTTTTTAACCCATTTGGCAGGCCTCAGCCAGCGTGTGCAATGAGGCTACGCAGCCTGCCGGGCCTCAGGGGGATGGGGCAGGGAGACGGAGCAGCAATCTGAGTTTTATTGAGTGTGTCTTGGGGGAGTTGTCCTTTTTTTTCTTTTTTCTTTTTTTTTTTTATACAAAATGAGGTGCCCCAAGGGAAAGTCAGCAGTTAGAAGTAGCCCCACCTGAGTGTGTCTTGGGAGGAAGCCTACTGCCTCATATTTTTTAAAAGGAAAAAAAAATTATAATAATAGAGCTGAGCCAAAAATATCAAGCAGTTCATAGCTGCTAAGAAGCCAGGGAAAGCTGAGTCGCACCCGTCCCGTGTTGTTCTTCCCAACAGGCTGACCACCCTCCCTTCATAACATCTTATTTATTAAAGCAGAAGTTGCCCCACTGGAATAAAATTATGTTATAGCCATATACATATAGAGGGCATGTGCACACACCCCCACATTTATGTTATAGGCACGTACATATGAATATATATGTGTACATAGAGATGCGCATGTGCTCATAGTTGAGTGTGATTCCACGCAGTATTCAGCCCTCTAGATTTTTGGGGGTGTGTGAACCTCCGAACTCGTCGGTTTACAGAGATAACGACCTAAGTGTCACGGAAGGCAACACTAAAGGGAACCGAGGCCCTCCCGCCGCCTCAGGCCGCCATCACCCCGCCAGGCCCGCAGCCCGCCCTCCCGTCGCCCCGGCAACGGCATGCCCGCCTCCCATTGGTGGACGCTCCAGGAAGTCCCGCCCAGGAGGCTTTAAAAGCAGGCGCGGAGGCTTCGCAGCCTGTCGGCCGCCACGTGGGGCGGCGGCGGCGGCGGGAGGTGGTGCGTGCGCGCTCGGGGCCACCGAGCCCTGTCGGGGCTCCCTGGTGCGGGGGACAGCCCGGCCGGCTCTCAGTGCCCCGCCGGGCTCCCTAGAGAGCCGCCTGGAAGCAGCAGCGACTTTGGGGTATATTTCCTCTTTATTTATTTATTTTTCCCTCGTGCGATGGTTTCCATTTTTGAGAGCCTCGTGTTTACCCGCGGGAGAGTCTAGACGGGCTAATAAGATGGTAGGAGCTAGTGGGTTTTTACAAGAATGCAAAGAAAAAGCCCAGCAGAAATAAACATGTGTTTGAGCAGGGTCTCCAGCGCTGAGTGTGCCGATATTCCTTGAATATTGGATGTGCTGCAGCCCTTCCAAGTCCTCTGCCCCAGCGGGATCTTCCTGTTGTTCTAGCAGTGGGTTGCAGCTATAAAGGGGGCTTAAATATAAGATCCCAAAGGGATTTTTTTCCCAGCAGTTCATAAACCCAGGTGCTGAGCCACTGCTGGAAGCTGGTGGGAGAAAGGCCTGGAACTTCTCTAGGTGTTTCTCATAAATCCTGCGCTTTCCATATCTGTGTGATTAAGGGCCCAATAAACTTTAAGATTGGACCCGCCATTTGTGCTGTGCCAGAAGCAGTGATACGAGCACTTAAGTACTCAGTACTCCTGGATGGTAGCACATCTTCCATAAGGAAATGTGAAGAATTAATGAGCAAGATAGTGCGTGGTGAGATAAAAGAAGCTTCCTGCTTGGTGCATCGCAGCAGCCTTCTTAGGGCTTTTATTTTATGTTGATATTTGTCTAGGCTGTAGATTTTGGAGTTGACTTCCAAAATCTCAGGACTGCAGAGCTGCTTGTGCTGGTCACCAGAGGGGCTTCTCGTGTCGGGCATCGCTGTGTTGCTTTCGCTCATGCTGTGCTGCACCGCGGCGTGAGCCCTGCTCGTCTGGAAAGCTCCCTCCTTGGCTCAACCTTTGCATAGGAAAGAGATAGAGAGGATAAAATTTCTCCGTTACCGCTACCTGTTTCTGCTCTTGCTCATTGCTGACGCTCATCGGGCGCCCCGGTGCCCGTCACTTTTTCCAGCCCGGTGTCATACGGTGCTTCCTGCCGCGCCGCGGTGCCCTGTTGTTTCTGGAGCTCTCGGTGCTACTGCTTGGCATGGCAAAAGCCACCCCTGCCCAGCGCCTTCCCTGCGTCCTGCTGAGGCAAGTCACGTCTGCCCGTCGGCTGGGACGAAAACAGTGATTCAGCTTGATTCCCTTTGCCTCGTTCTGCTGCCCTGACGCTGCAGTGGAGTGGAGCTGTTGTGTTTTCATTTGAAATGTGTTCTCTGCCTGCAAGCATTTCTTCCTTTGAGCGTTAATTGGTAACTTGTAATTCCTGTGTTTCTGTGTTGCTGCAGAGAAAGCCTCTCTCTTCTGAAGCATCCTGTTAACTCTATGAAGGGTAGCATCCTCAGCATCTTCTGATGGCCTGGGATACAGTGAGAAGAAATGGTAAAATTGTATAAGTTTAGAGCTGGAAGGAAGCTGAATAGATGGTCTAGCTGGACTTCTTGCACTGTCAGGATACCCACGCTTAGCTGGGTGTTTGCCTGGCCTGTTCTTATGTCTCCCACATGACTAGGTATCTTCCACAGCATTTTTACGTGACTGCTCGTTTCACCGCTGTAAGGGAGAGAAGTTGTGGACTAACTTGGCAAAATTAATGATTGAGGAAACTTGAAAGGCTTTGAGGTTCTTTGCTTTATGTAGCTTATACCTGGAGCTTGTAGTGCTCTTAGAAAAACATTCCCCCCCCCCCCCTTTTTTTTTTTTTGAGAAGTTTTCTGCTTGGGAAACTGAAATCAGTAATTTTAGTGGTAGGATGTGAAGGAGAGCCCTGCAAGTGGTAGGTTGTCCTGATTTTCCTTGTCTTATCATGCTTTGCTGGAAACTGACTCATTGGAGCAGCTGTTGCTCCGACTGCTGGAATTGCTTGGCTCTGATGTAGCTCCATCTCTGCCCATGTCAAACAGGGGGCAACCGTTTCCCACCCTGCTCTCTCCTGTGCCCACCGATACTTCCACATCTTGCAAAGGACAGCCCAGCGAGCCCATGGCTCTCTCGATTAACGCATAGGAAGTCTTATGCAGACCAGAAATATGGGTATTTGGAATCAGAATGGGAAATTCTGAGAAGCAAAGCAGGGAAATACCTAGACAGGTTTTTGAGCGATTGCAGACATTAGCTCGCTCTCCTCCTTCCATTCAAGGCGGTTGAGCGCGCAGGAACGGGCTGGTAGGCTCTGCTCTTCAGCAGGAGCTTGGTGAAGTCCTCAGTGAGGTGCTGCAGGGTTCAAGCTGTTCCCATGCAGCTCAGGCAACAGGCGCGTCGGATGGGTGGATATAAAGTGTTGGTTTTATACTACCCAGTGAACGATTATCAGTGTGATTTTGCTTGAGATAATCTGATGTACTTGGACACTGCACATGCCCCTGCTGTGAATTTGTAGGCGAGTTGCAAACCCCTCCTGCTTCTCTTCATTCAAACCTGGTCAGGCTTTGGGATATGGGCTTTTTCCCCAAAGTTAGTTGCTGTTGTCCCTAAACTTCAGGTTCCATGGCTCGTGACTGACTCATTGAATGAAGATTGCTAGCGAATAGTCTTGCAAATATCTGACTTAGTGGGTTTCCTGCTTTCTTCTCATGGCACTGTTCTTTCATGTGGTTAGCATGAAGTTTTGAAGAATTTAGAAAAATTCTCAATTTGACTTTTCCTCTTAATCCACTTTCAGGGTATCCCATAAGTCAAAACAACCCAGAGTGACCCCTTAATGGTCACTCTGAATATTTTTTTATCACTGGCTAAATAACAGATTGCATATTGAGAATATCTTAGCATGTTCCTGTGCATTAAAACATGCCTAAGAAAATCCTTTATCTTTGTCTAATAGTTGATATAAGAACGATTAACAATAAATATTTTTCTAGCAATTTAAAAAAATCTTCAGTATGGCTAAATAAGCTAACTTTTTGTAAGGAGAAATTACTGAGTTCTGCTTTATCAAGATCACTCAGGATTTTGTGACCAAAAAAAAAAGTGCAAAAGGAATAGTTTCTGGCAATGAGCTCCTATAAAACTTCCAGTGAACAACTGTCAAAGCAAAAGCTAGGACTTTTTCATCATATTACTGGGGCAAAAGAAATAACTGCTAGCATTAGTTTGGATGATTTTGGAGACTTCCTAATACATAGATTATTGGCCAATATATTGGTTCTATATGGCATTTCTGGAGGATAATTGGGGATCAGGAAGGAAGTAGGTGTATATCAAAAACAGTTGAGTGATAAAATGTCATGACATTCTGGATAAGATTATTTCTTATATATTTCAGGAGCTATAATTCAGGCCAAAAAAATAAAGTTGTCCTTATCTGGACTGAATGTTTTTCACTATCAGATAAGAGTTGTTGCATCAAAATTGATCAGGAGTTGGATGATAGGCTGTAAGTGGCTGGGAGAGGAAATCCCCATTTATATGACTCACCATTTTTGTGCAAATATTAACTTTGGCTGATACACTTTTCTTCTGGTATCTCTTTTCCAGATCTGAGTGGAATTACACAATGTCTCAGAATAAGTTAGCTTGGCTATATTCAAGTGCAGCCTTTGGTTATTTGAATAGCTTCTATTTTTAACTATATATTACCTACTCATTGCTTCTGAAAGGTAAAGAAAATACATTTTTATCATTCTTCTCCCTCTGCAGTGCAGTATTAAATTTTGTATGCTTTAATAACCTAGATTTGATGATGGCAAAAAGCACAATATGGAGGGCTTATTCTGTCATGCAAAAGTGCCAGAAAGTAGAAATCTCTGCTTTGTAGGGTCTGCCTGCACTTTGAGCACCCACATTCCCACTGGCTTATTTTGTCCATAGTATTTTCGCAGTACATCAAAAACTAGTGGACACTAGATTTAAATTTTCATTTTGGCAAATGTTCTATCAAAGGCGTACTTGAGGTTGCTGCCACCAAGCAGATAGTTGTCTCTGTTCAAAATGAATGATGCAGAGATGTAGAATTTGACTCTAGACCCTGTATCTCTAGGGGTGAAATTCCAGATTGAGCTGTGTGGGGAAGGAAAATAGTTCTGAGTAGTGAAACTTGGCTATTTAGCATGGTTAATGTATTTGGGCTTCCTGTGAAAGCAGTTTGGAGTTGCAATGTTTTTTTAAATCCCAAGCTAACTTTTTCAGTTTGTGGGTGTTAAAATGCTCATGCAAGACAAGAAATGAGGCCCTTCCTTCCTAGGATCTACCACCCCATGCCACTGGCATTCCGCATGCCACCGCTGCAACTGCATCATTATGCAGTTCCAGACAGAAAAGCAAAATTAACTTTTCCAGTTGAAACTCCAAGCGGTATTTTAAGGAGGCAGAATATAAATAGCCAAGTTTAGATTTGGCCGGTATACCAGGGCTAACACCCATACTCTTGCAAAATGTGCCCTGGGATCTTCAATGACCACAAGTGGTCAGGAGCTTGGTTTTGGCATCCTGCATCGACATAGTTTCTTCATGAAGTCAACAGCCATCTCCCCTGTGCTCCTATCTGTGCTCTCCGTGGCAGCAGTAGCACTACAGCCTCACAGCTGCGATTCGGGAGGCTTCCAATAGCCAACATTTCTTTCCCCTCCTCTGTAATTCTTTTACGAAATGGATAAAAACTGCCAACCAGATAAGGAGCAACTGGTCCAAGCCAGGATGGAAAAGAACTGGGACAAGTTCCATGAGCAGAATTAACTGCGCGATGCGGAGCTCCCAGGGCTTCCTCTGGTAGCTGTTTTGTTCTTCCTGTTCGCTTAGCGTTGTCAGTTTGGTTTTGTTTAATTTTGGATCCTTAGGTTGTCCCGATGTTTGAATTCTAGGCTGTTGCAACCTTCCTGGTTACAAAGTCCCTTTGGAGTTATCTTATCTGGGTTTCCTAATTTCCTCTATTAGGTGATGTCTGACACCTTGCTCCAAGGCGGCAGTCTGGGGACGTGGTGAGTCACGCATGAACTCTCCCCTCGTCCCCACATGTGGGGTGTGACTGTTTACAGTGGGAGTTTGCTGCTTTTGCAGCAAAGTTATAAACAAACGAGTTAGAAAAGCAAGGAGTTACTTAAAAAAGGCAACCAAATCATCAGTAGGCAAAAAGCTGGAAAGGGAGGGATGGACAGAAGCGCCAAGGACTCATCCACCTTCTCGGCGGCTTCCTGCGCATGGTTTCTTCAGCGCTGAGGTTCTGGAGCTCGCTGCCATGCTCAAATTCCTCTTCACTTTGGTGTTGAGAGTCACTAAAAGCTAAAGGATCTGCCCTGGGTGACCGCTTGCTCCTAATTGCCAGGGGAATGCCTCATGTTGCTCAAGAGCATCCCTTGGGATGCCTCTCGTTGCTCCCATCCACAGCCTGGTTTTGTAACCGCATTCCAGTGGGTATCCCTAATTCCCCCTGGGCAGACAGGACAATCCACCCAAGTCAGATGCCTCTCTATTTGCATTGTAACTCCTGACTAATGACTAGTGTTTACTACCTTCCTGTGAGTCATTTGCCAGTGTGGTGCTTGGCTAAAAAAATGTTTCCAAGAACCTTATCGTCATTAATCATTAATTCATACATTGCTGTTCTGCTGTTAGATAGGATTACCTGCTGATTGATTTGAGATAAGCAGGCAGCACACGCACCTCAGCCTGGACTAGAATAAACAGCATGTGACAGAAGAGGATGCCCTTACAGCCCTGCAAGTCATCCTGCTCTTTCAGCAAGGGCAGAATTTGGCCACTTCCCCTGCCCAAGGAGTCTCTAGAGAAGTACTGCTGTGTTCGTGCTGTTCTTGTAGCTCTTCTCTTGTCAGTGGGTTGATTTCCCATCTTAGCTTTATTGAAATAAAGATGAAGTTTAGCAGGACTTGAAACCATGTGAGTAAAGTTTTGTTTAATGGAGCACACCATCTCACTGAGATGTGTTTGCGGCTCTGTCTTTGCCGCTGCCATCCTTGACGGATGCTGGAATTAAGTGTGGAGGGATTCATGGGGATGGAGGGAAGAGGAACGTGCATCATAAAGGTTCCAGAAAGGACCAAGTCGGCTCCATACTTGTCCGAGCAGAAGGCTTATCAGAGGCAGGGAAAGCTGCTGTGTGTCCTTGCTAGTGGATTTATAAGGGGTTTGAGAAAGCATTTAGTGTGTGAATAGCACTGACTGAAACAATCCAAGGGTAATTGGTTAATTGCAGGAAGACAATTAGCAGGGGGAACTGGTGGATGGCTTGCTGTCTGCTCTGCTTTATTTGAGAGCCCCAGGGACTGATCCAAAGTCTCTCTTAACACTTGCCACTTAGCTTTTAGACCAGAAGTTGCTATTATTGCATTAAAATGCATTTGGCTGCAGTGTAATTTTCCCATACAATTTCCTCCTTTTTTTTTTTTTTTGCTTAATAAATAAAAAAGAGAGGTTGAGTGTTAATAATCTTAGCCTTTTAAAGTATTTTCAGTCTCACACGAAGGGCGATAAAAACCTCTTCTGGGGTGAGAAAGCAAGAGGGTCTTCAGCTCCCCGCTGCAATAAATCTTGTTCCTACAAACTGTGGACATGCTGGGCGGATGTCTTGGCTCCAAAATGACCTGGTGGCGCCTCCTCTTCGTCTTGGGTTTTAATTGGAGCCAGGAGGAGGATCTGGCACTTGCCAGGTGGATACGAGCTGTGCCCTGGCAGGCTGCCTGCGGCCCCATTACTGTTATGTAGATTAATATGAGGACAGCAGAAGGGGTGGAGGGAGCTTGGGGAAGGAAAGAGAAGAATAGCAAAACACTCTGTTCCTAGGCAGGTGAAGTCCATGCCACGTATTGAGCGGAGGAGGGAAGAAGGTTTTTGTAATTGTGTTATGTTGGGTAGTTGTCCCTTTGTGCTGCCAAGGTCCCTGCCTGCTCAGATGCTGTTCTCCGGAGGAAGCTCGGGAAGGGCCCGGCTGCTGTGTGATGGTCCCAGCTCAGCTGCTCTGGGGCTGCCAGGAGGCTGGAGGGTCCAGGGGCAGGATTTGCTGCTGCCCTTCCCAGGGTTGTGATGGAACCACTGCAGCTTTTCCATCAAAACCCTGGGAAGAGCCTCAATACCGGATCTCTGGCTGCGTTTCCTTGGCCTTGGGATGAGAGCATTCCGATAAGACTATTTCCTTGGTTACAAGGGGCTTGGGAGTTGAGTGATTTCAGATCCTTGGTTAAAGTGAAGTAGCAAAAAGATGCTCTTAGCCTATTTTCTACTCTGTGATCCTGTCTGGTCTTGAATGAGCCAATTCTGAAGACTTTTAAATCTACTGGGTTTGATTAGGACCAAATATCCTTTTATTAGGAGATGAATCCCTCTAGATTTTCAGGTTTACTCGGGCCTGATGGGGAAGACTCTGCTTGTTCACGTAATGGCAAAAGCAGGGCTGTGACGAGACTGTAGCTGCTTATTTAATGCTACTGGAGACAGTGAGTAGGTCTGCTGGGCAGTCTTCCATCAGAAGAGTTGTCTGATAGAAATTGCTTCTTTGCAAATTCAGAATTTGTCCTGGAAAAACTTCAGTTTTGCACAGAAAAAGTATCATTATTTTGCCAGTGAGGAAAATCAAAATGACAGTATCCTGGCTGCCTACTGGGAAGCATCCTGGAATTTTTTTCTTTCTTCTGAAGAAAAAAAAAAAAAGGGTGAAAAAAAAAGTTGAAATCTTCAATTTCTAGCCGTAAGTGTTTGGAGAGTCCATTCTACAGAGTAGCTTATATGGAGTTTGTTTTATTGTTCACTTTTTGTCCCAATAGGTATAATTTCCATTATTATTAAATTTTGAGAACTGCTTTCTCCTTGGAAGGTATTCCATTTCCAGGCTGCTCTTGTAGTGAGGAAATGAAACTAAAGGAGACAGAGTGGGGTTGGAGTTGGGTGATATGCTGGGCCTGGAAAAAAATATAGCCTTTTTGTATGACAAAAAACGATCTTTTGGCTAAGACTGACCCCTTTTCCCATGAAACTGAATTGGTTTCCAGTTGATTGCATGCAGAGACAACTGAAATATTTGAAAATCCATGTTTGCACATTGAAGGGATCTCAACTTCAAGTTAAAAAAAAAAAAAACACTGTTTTCCCATCTTAATCAATTTCCCATATATTCTGGTCAATTATAAAACAACTTGGTGGAGGGAGGTCTGAGAAATCCAGAGGTGTTTAAGCAATGGCTTGCTTGAACAATATTCAAGGCAGAGTCTGCCATAGGACTTTGCGACTGAGTCTGGTTGGTTATGGATCCCAGCAAGCAGGAGGGCTGAGAGATGCAGGACGTAAGTTAGTGGCACCTGCAGAAGTCCTGAAGCAGGAGAGGCCTTAACGATGACAAAAGCAAGTGTACGTTGACTTCAACCCTTGAGCCAACGTGCCCCTGGCCTGAGGTTCTCACATGGTCATGCAGGACTCCAGGTCCTCCAGGTGCAATGAAGACAGCACAGTCAGGATTACAGTAGGTAGGTTTGGCTATGCTATATAGTGATGCTCTATGGATTTACAGGCGTTGAGGTAATAGAAGTTTTAAGTCAATGGCATGAGTATCTGATCCGAACCTCAGAAGAATGTAGGTGGTTAGTCACCATTGGGAAGCATTAAACCAGAATGCAGTTATGTCTCCCAAAGAGACCTGGACACCTGTAGCCCCTAGGAGAGGGCAATGTGCATTATCCTTGTTTTGGTCCCATTGTTATTTCAGCCATGTGACCTCTTAAATACAGTAAATTTGACTTTGTCCAATATTTTCTGTAATTCTCTGGTTTTAGCCAATATCTTGTGAGAATTATGTCATCAAAAACATATCCAAATAAAGTTACCCAGTAATCATATCTATATTCTGATATTTATGAAGCTTGTTGGAGAAACACCATCTCTTACTGCTGCCTTGTCTTTATTTGAAATTGTTTATGCCGTGTAAACTCCTTGGAGACAAGGAGCAAAACCTCTGAGATCTTGTGGCCAGATCAATTTGTAGAGCTGTTTCCATGTTTTCTGATGCAATCGAGTGTAACAATGTTGTATCCCAGTAAACATGGAAATGGAGCAAGGAAAACATTTCTCAATCCACTTCCTAAAAATACTACTCTGGGTGGGGAGGGGCTCAAGTTTTATTCCAGGAGCTCTTTCAAGCCCTCATCAGTTTCCACAATGTCTCAGATTTTTTAGTCTTATATTTCATGTACTTATAGATTGGAAACAGTGCTACGTGGGCCAAATGCCCATGAGCGTGACATGCAATAACCATTATGCATTCAAATGTACATATTCATGGGTGGAGAGATGCCAAGCATGGCTGGAAGCAAATCTGATGTTTGGCGAAGTGGGCAGACCTTTTACATCGAGGCTGATCCTGGGAGAGGCTGTCTTGAACTGCCAGTTCTGCTTTTGTGTTTGAATATACTCGTGCATCCTTCAGGAGGGGAGGGAAATGGGAAGATGGTGGGTTTTGAGTTGATTTGATCTGCTGCAGTTTGTTTTGGCTCGATTTTTGGTTTGCTTTTAATGATCTTCCCCTCATTGCTTGTTGCTTATTGTTGAGCTTGCAGACAGGACCTGAAGAAAGCCTAAGTTCTCACTGGGTTTCTTGAACGGAAGCAGGGAGTAGGATGGGTACTAAATGTATCGGAGCCAACTGAGGAGCAGGAGTTAAGTGAAGATTGCAAAGGTCCTTCCTGTGCTATGTCCTGTGCCTGTCTCCATCCTGTCAGTGAGACACCACTTTTGAGGAATTTCAGTATTAGGACCCTGCTCTTTAGAAAGTTACTCATATAGTGAGATATTGAGGTGTGTGTGTGTATATTCTTGCCTATGCAGTAACGGGACAGTATAGTGTGCTTGGGGATTAGCCATTTGCACAGGGGCTGGAAGGTCTTTTGTGGGTGTAAAAAGCCTGCTGTGAGTGAGTATTGGTATGAACTATATGTGCATTAGGCAGACTAAGCGTGGAGCAAACACGTGTATACTTTTTATGCCTTCAACTCTCAGAGGTCAGGTATAGGCAGGAACATTTACTATGCCTTAATCCTCCTTCTCTGATATCTAAAAATAAAGGGCTGTTTTAAAATGTTGCAGACAGACTGCTTGTAGTCATTGGTGCAGTGTGTGGCTTTGATACCTGCATTGAATTTGGTCTTTTGTGCATAGATTGTTTGTCTTCAGGGACTGTTTTGTTCCAGAACCCAACACAGTGATACACAGTGAAGAATTATTGCATTGTTTTCTGTTCTTTTTCAGTGGTTTTGTTCCTGTTGTTCCTGTTTTCTGGACACTTTAAAGAGTGTGTCTCCCCATGGCCGAGATAAGAGCCCCTGTCCTGCATCCAGTGTGTCTTGAGCCACCAAGTCCCTGCAACCCTGGGCCAGAGGAAGGCGTTTGACGAGGACATCGCAGATCAGTGCAGCTAATCCGGCCTTGCCCATGGTAATTATGTGAAGTGACATTCAAGCCAGAGCATTTTTTTTTCTAGACTTGGAGATTATTACATTACAAAGAAAGTATACCAGCTACTTTCCTCCCCACATGTCTGCAGTGCAGTCTAAATATAGCCTGCAGCATTTGAAAATATGCCTTAATCTTTTGACAGGGAAGTGGATGAGGTCACAAGACTGGGAGAGGACTTGGTGGTCGTCGAGAGGACGATGATGCTGACATGTCAAAAAGAGCACCGCCGCTGGGGGTGAAGAAAGGTAGGGAAATGTGGCCCAGCAGGGACTTTTTTGTGTGGTTTTCTTTTGTATGCATTTTTGCTCCTGAAATGTTGTGTGTGAAATGTATTTGCTGGATAGAGCGCAGGATCGGCTGTTCTGTTTTCAACATGGTAAGCTGCAAAGAGCCTGTGAAGAAAGGCAAAAGGATGTGCTGAAGCACAACAAGAGTTAATGTAGATGTTTCCAGGATATAGCTGTGCTTTGATCCTGTCCACAGCTCCCCATCTTCATTAAAAGTTTTGAAATTTCTCCTTGCTTGTGGTAAACCAGCTGCGAATTGGTTTTTCAGAGGGTTTTGTTGTTGGTTTTGGGCAATGTCTCAGATCTTGCCCTTTTTTACTGGAGAAATGCTAAGCATATGTAGTCAGGGTAGTAAGCCTATGAATACAGGGAAGTTAGGTATTAAAGAATCTGTGTTTCATCAAAGCAGGTTTCATGTAGGCCATGAAAACATGTCACTACACAGGATCACAGAGTGGCTGAAGCTGGCAGGGACCTCTAGAGATGATCTAGTCCAAGCCCCCTGCTCCAGCAGGGACACCCAGAGCATGGGGCACAGGGTGGCATCCAGGCAGGTTTGGAAGATCTCCAGAGAAGGAGATTCTCTGGGCAGCCTGTTCCAGGGCTCTGTCACCCTCACAGGAAAGCTGTTCTTCCTCACATGGAGGTGGAACTACCTGTGTTTCAACTTGTAGCCATTACCCCAGTTGTCTGAGCCCCCTCTCCCTGAGTCAGCTGACCTGGATTCTTCATTTTCCGGCTGCCCAGGAGGAAGGACCTGGGGGCCTCCTGGATAGTTTACGAGTGCTGAGCTCAGCCTGCATCGCCAGCTCCCCAAATTACTGCGCACCCCCTTGTCAGGGCGGCCCTCGGTACCTGCTGTCCTCCGTCCAGCGTTTCCCTACTCCTGCCTGCTGTATTCCACACCAGTTGATAGGTAATTTGCAGTTGGTTCTCATAAGAATTAAGCTGAGGTATTCTACTACCCCAAAAAGATTCATTGTGAAGGTCAAGTATTCTCTGAATTCTCATTTTCTGCTCCTTCAGAATGGCCCAGGCTTCCACAGTCATTCCTGCATGAACCACTTCTCTGCAAATCTGCAGCCCGATAGGAGCAGCTCTATTATAGGTCTATTATTTGCATAATTGGGTGGCAACAAAAATAAAGCTAACAAATTGCTGATAATTGCCAAATGTCAACTATATTGCGATGGGTCAGAGGTGAAATATGAGGTGAAGTCTCCAGGTGTGTTGAGGTCAGAAGTGACTTGTTTTTGAAGGGAAACTTGTTGGGGTTATAATAGTTATCAGAAGAAACGTGACCAACTAATGTTAGGGCCAGCCGAAACTAGAAGAGAGGGATTCTTGATGTAACTGGTTGTTTCTTCATATGTTATTTTTGAAGGGCTACAAAAGAATACTAAAGAGAAGTGTAGGGCTCTTGTGATATAGCAAATTGCACAAGATAACTGCATTTAATGACTTTACCAAGAAAAGTTATAAAATGGAAGAGTTTGGTGAATCATTTAAGTAACTGAGCAGATTCAAAGTTTTTTTTCCCAGAAAACTCTGTATGGTGCTTTGGGAATAGCTGGGAAAAACAGATTTCAGTTGCCCGCAGGAGGGCTTGTGAACCTGAGCATCAAAAAGAATGAATTTGTGTTGATGCTTTGGGGAGTGACCCAAATCCGTGGCCTGTAGCTAGCCTATCCCTACTGAAGCTGGAAAGTTCCCGGGTATTTTTAAGACAAGAGAAAATTGCAGATAATATGAGGAAATGCATGTCTTTAAATGGCCTTGGTTTTAGCATACTGTATTGATTCGAATTCTCTCAAGAACTTCCTTATGGAAATGAAAAGCAGCCACACAAATTGCTGGAGTGATTTAAATCAACTTCAGTTAAATAAAAGGTGAATGTGCTTCCTCAGTCAGGGGAGTTGGAAAAAGAGCTATCAATAACAGTCTGTCAGATAAACACTGAGGGCAGAAAGAGGACTTTGCTGGGACTTGAGTTTTTTCTTCTCTCAGGGATTCTCTTTCCCTTCTGTCTTCAGTTGCTTTTATATCTTTAACCGTGCAGCAGCCAAGACAGGAGAGGAACTGTCTGACAAAGGTTTCATTGACAAAAGGGTATGACTTTTACTAGAAAGCACTTCCTTCTCTGTTGAAGGCTTTGAAGCATCATCTTTGTTCTTTCAGGCTTGTTATTTTTCCCCTCACCCCACTTCAAAAATGATAGACAAAACACTTGAAAGTCATCTTTTAGTGCAAGCAGATAACGGCAGCAGCAACGGAAACCTTTCATTTAAAAAAGATGCCACCGTATTAAAATGATATATTTGCAATGTCATTTTTGATCCTTATTAAGAAAATACTCCCTTAATTAAAACTAGCTGAATTTCCAAGTTGTCTCCTTCCTTCATCGACTCTGTGTGCCGTGTTGTAGCTGTGGCCCTTGTACCTCTTTCATGTACCTTGGTTTTGCTCTCTGTGAAATGGATTAATGGGAATGAAGTTCTTTGTAAAGTTATTTGACTCAACATTGAAAAGTGCTGTTGTAAGGCAAGGGATTTTTAATGCAGTCTGTTTTTTAA
This sequence comes from Tinamus guttatus, assembly GCF_059628265.1. Lineage (NCBI taxonomy): Eukaryota > Metazoa > Chordata > Aves > Tinamiformes > Tinamidae > Tinamus > Tinamus guttatus. The sequence goes on along the minus strand of NW_028288579.1, from coordinate 478,836 downwards.
TATTGCTCGACAGCACCACGTAATTTTTTGCATCCCTACTGACCTCCATCCTGTATCAAATGATACAGTGAAACTGAGATCCTGTTACTGAACACATGCAATGTTCTCAGTGCAATTCAATAGGTAACTGCAATGAAAGCAGGGGTGTTAATCACCATGTGCAGAGGCCTGACTCTCCATTGCTGAGTAAATGGAAATTTCACCACTGACTTCACTGGCAGGAGGGTCAGGTGTGCTCCAGATGCTGTAGGACCAGGTCTGGGGCTAAGGCCATAGGATTCCTGTTGGGAGAGGGACGCATGACGGTACTGCCAGCACTGAAGTTAACTGTTCCTAATAATTTCAGTTCAGTCAGACCACAGAGATCAGCAAACCACCAGAGACAACTTCCTGTGGTTTGACACTATAATCCTGTAGTGAAACATGACTGTTAACCACTCTTTTTTTTTCCCTCCCTTGATTAACTCACTCTCTTAACTGAAAGTTTCTTTAGTGAAAGACCATGATCTCCAGTTTATTATTATCCTCCAAAGAGGGCTCCTTGGCATGAGTGGGAGGATGAAATTTCCTGGCACGTGAGGCTGGTGCCAGCGCGATTCCTTTTGGTACTCCCAGATTTAACACCCAGATGAAAAGCTACATGATGCCCATAGCAGTGTCTGCCAAAGCACAGTAAAACTGTCCTAGGGGAGATGGGGACCCTTTAATCACAGGGAAAAAGTCACTCATTCTTGTGCCTGTACTTCTGCAGGGGTGTTACAGCTCGGATGAAGTCTAGTTCACTGCTACTCTGTTAAACATACTCAAACCGTTGGGTTTAAGAAGTAGCAAGAAAAACAGGAGACAGATGATGCCTCTAGTGCAGATGCTCTTAGTGCTGCCTTGTGTATCCAAGGTCTTTGATGTCTTTAGGAAGACCCCAGAGTGTGCAGGACTCCTGCTACCCGAAGGGTTCTGTATCCAGCCTCTTTTCTGTCACCCTTTTTTCCTGGTTGGAGCCAGAGCAGGAGCAAGCTGGGTTCAGGTCGGGTTGCTGCCTGGTCCTGGCAGGCTATAACAGATGAGCACTGGGATGTAAGTGATAGAAGCTACCAGGATTTATGTGAGGAAAAGATAACTTGTTGGGGCCCATCCCTCCTGCTGCTCTTCCCACTGGGATGGAATTGCAGTAGCAGCTCCTTAGAGAAAGTAACTCCCAATAAACCAGCCTAACCACTGTTTTTTCAAATCCTCATTCTTAGCATAAGCAATGCTCGGCTGGAAGTCTAATAAAACCTTTGAACTTGTAATTCTCACCCATTCTTTTAAAGCCTTTTTCCCATTTTAAATATTGGTATAAAAAGGGGATTTGAGGAATCAGTATCGCCAAAGCAAACATTTGACACACTGTTATATTAGACTTATATAATATAAAGCTTAGGCACATGCACCCAAGCTGCTGCTGTTCTGTAAATCAGTGCTTATATCTGCAGTGAGGACAAAAGTGCTGGAAAAAGAAATTGTTTCTTTTTGAGTGCATGTGCGCAGAGTGTTTTTAAATAGGAGGAGGATTGCACCATGTTGGTATGGCAACAAACTGTAAAAAGAAAATCCTCCTATTTAAGGTTTTGAAGGATATTGACTAATTTCTATCTTTCATAATAAAAACAGTAACACTGACACACTTTTTCTTTGCTGTGCACCAGACATTTGTATTTGGATGTTGTCGTGGAAACTAGTGGGGATGAGAAGTTATTTCAGGTTCTGTTTCTAAAAGGATACAGCAAGATACTGGATTTCAGGCCTAGATCTTCCAAGCATGTGTTTAGTTTTACAGAGCAGGAGATGTAAAGCTAAATCCACATGTGTTTCTAGGAATGAGCTTCTGGATGTTGGAAGCAGAGAGATGGAAGTAAAAATTCTCATAGTAATAAACAAGTAGTTTTGTATGCAGATGTATTAATGAACGCTACTTTCCAACATCATTTCTTCACTTTTTCTCCCTCTTATGCAGTTACTGATGCCTTTAAGAGGCCGGGGCTGTTTCTCAGCATTTGGCACCTAGGTCCCCTACCCATTTCTTGTTTCGTGAAACATGTTAGCAACTTTTCTTTGAGTTCTTTCCTGCTTTGATAAATCAGCCAGATTAAAAACCTTTGGGATAGGGAAGGGAGAAGAATTTCATGTAACAAAAGCAGGTAAGCCTTGGTGTCTTGGGCATCCTGCTAAAACATTTAACATGCTTAAGGTGAAAAGCAGCACATGAGTCCGACACTCTCTACTTGTCACCTATACTCGCGACTCCAACACTGTAGCTTTATATTCCTGCTGGAAAGAAAAACAAACTGAAAACACAAGGAGAAACCACAGAGCCTTGCCTGGAGTGCAGGGATTTGTGCAGTGACAGGGCTGGGCCAGCTGTGGGGAATTAAATAATTTCCCATGCAGTGGTTATAAAAGGGATGGCCCCAGTGCCTAGCTTGGTGGGGACTTGGCTTATATGTAAGTTCTCTCCCTTGTCCCTATCATTGCTGTCTTCCCGACAGCAATTTCCAGATACTGAGGACAAAATACTTGCAAGAGGAGGATAGGAGGTATTTAATATCTTAATTGAGTTTAAATGGGCTACATTTTTGGCCTGTGTTGGAGACAGGGTTTTCCTTCGTCTTTGCTAAGGCTTAGAGAATTTGATTTTTAGCCCTTGAAGGCCTTGAACCTTCTTTATTCCTTTCTTCTTTCTTTTCATTTGCAACTGGGGCCTGCCAATACAGCCCAGAGCATGGAACAGGAGAGCTAAACGAGCATGCAATGGCCAAATAAAAACCAGGAGTGTAGAAGGAAACACTGCATCTTCTAATTGAGAAGGTTACAAAATTAGAAGGTGGGGTTTGTGCTTAAGTACGTTCCTTTTCATATTCTTAATGCTCTTTAGCTCATAGGGTCTGTGACAGTGACATTGGATTAGAGTCTAATTCCCTTAACGCTTTCCAGGCTCCCTCGCCTCTACTTCAACCTGCAGCAGAAGTCACAGTGCGGTCATAGGGGGGTGAAGGCTGAGGAAGGTCTGAATATTCTTGCCTACGTGTAAAAATCTCCTTTACTCTGCATAGTAAAACAGAAGATGGAAGAGATGTTCAGCGCTCAGTTGGTTCAGTCCCAAATCAGTAAACCCCTGTAATTATCTCCTTGTAGGAGACTCGGTTTTATTTTTAAGAAGTCAAAAGTTTGCTCTGCGTCTGAATGAACGGCAGAATAATATTGGATGAGAGTTTGTGGATTAGAGTGTGGGGAAGTGGTGATCCTTCCATTCGCCCACATGCAGGGAAGGTTTCTCCAGCAATAAAATTGGAAATAAAATGCTGCAGGTCCAGCTCACTCTGCCACAGGCTTCCTGTGTGCCTTGGAATCAAATCCTCTCCCAATGGGAGTGTAGGAATTCCAGTCCATCCCAGTGTACCCGGACATGGAGTAAGACTGGGGCAGCTGGGCTGGCACGAGAGGTTTGTGCCAAGCAGTGAGTGAGAGCACCTATAGCCTTCCACCAATATCCACTTGTCTGAAGCAATTCAACTCGATTCTCTGTCAGAGGGGAATAGTGGGGAAAAAATATCTGAAGACAGTAATAATAATAATAAAAAAATCATCCAAATAGGCAAGAACAGAAAATAAGATCTTAGTCTGACTAACCAGAACCCAGTTCCTGCAACTTTGGAGGGGCCAAATGAAACCTGGGCTCACAAATATGTCACTGTTTTTTCTTTGCTTATGGCATAAATCAAAAAAAAATCTGTTAGCACAGGACTCAGGTTTGTTTATTTTTTTGCCAGCTGCAACATGCTACCCTCTTAGGGGCTCACGTTAAAGCAGCTATGGTTTAGGTTGGAGTGACATGTCAAACCCAAAATGTATGCCTGGCCCCTCTCAGTGAATTACAGCCTTGTCAGGAACCTATTATACGTGTGTGTGTCTATATACACACATAGATGTATTTTTTTGAATTCAGGAAGGTTTTTTATCAAATACTTGCTCACTAAATTATTTTTTGGTGCCAGCCTGGCTCTCCTGCAGCGCTCTCATTCCTGCTCTTTTCCACAGCATTAGGATACACGGGGTTTTGTTCCAAGGGCTGGGCATGGTGAGGCCTGTGCCGCTGAGGAAACGCTGCTTGACCTCACCACGGGTTTTGTTTTTGGATATTTACCCCGCGACACATCCCAGTGTTGTTGCCTTAATGATAAAAATACTCGGACTCGGAGTGGAGGCCTGGGGTGGTAGGCGAGAGGAAGGAAGGTGAATCAGTACTAGAGAACAGCCATCAAAGAGCTTTACTCATCTGTTTTCCCAAAAAAGTTTTTATTTATTAATAGAACTTAAAATGCCAAGAGGAAAGCTTAAAGTGAACTAAAAATGCCACATATTCGTCTAGCATGGAATCTCCTTTTGTACTTCCTAAAATTAGTTGGGTGCTCGATCTTTGCTTTTTATCCCCCTTTTCCTCCTGAGGAATACGTGTTGGAGTTGTTTTGGAGGAGGCCAGAAAGCTCAGCAAATGGAGATAGCAGCTTCTCTTGAAGACCTGCTTAATCTGTGGTATTGGTTTGGCCAAAGACTGTAGCCAGATACATAAGTGACTCTGAAGAAGCACATACTGAATAATAAAATCTTTAAGAAGCACTGAAGCCATCACTGACATGAGGAGCATCTTTTATGCACAGCTCTGCATACAGCCAGGAGATGCTTTTGCTACGTCTGTGCAGGTGCAGCACAACTTGCAGGGCAGCTTTGGGCAAACTAATGTAATACAGAGCATCCCTGTGCATAAAAACTTGATTGTGTAATAATAACCCTATGGGGGAAGAGAGGCTCTGTACCTGGTTACCAATGCATCCAGCTGAGCATCGGTGTAAAATGCTGTGTGTGCTTCCCAGGGCACGCTGCCTTGTTTTTGTAGAGTGAATTCAGAGCACACTTGGGAGGAATGGATAGAAAAGTTATTCCCTTAGGGGACTGTGAAAACAGTGACCATTTCTGTTCCAAGAACTTAATGAAAAACTCTTACTAATTCTATAGCATGCACATCTGGGCATCGAGCTCATGTGTGCAAGCAGAAAAAAGTTCTTGCATGTAGGATCAGTTGCATGGTAATCAAGAATACCAGTGTCTGAGCATATCAGCACTGCATTAATTCCAGTTTATGCACAAACTGCCCCAAATTCAAGCAATTATTTGTTATACAAGACCAGAGGATGAGGGAATGCTTTGGAAGAAAGTCTGCATTTCCATTTCCCTTAGAATTGCCTGTGTTGATGGACACAAGGGGGTAGGGAGCAGAAGAGGCCTTCAGAGCAGGTCTCAGGTCTGGTGTTCTGGTGTTTTTTTTTGTTTTTTTTTTTTTCTCTCCCCCTACCCTTCTAAATCAGGAAGGGACATCTGGATTTTCATTATTAAGAAGCTGCAAAGAAAATGTATAGGTGTTCTTGTTATATCAGAATGGCAATAATGAAATAAACTGAAGATAAAAGGAAAGTAGAGTTATGAAATGAGGAGAGAAACCTAACTTTTGTTGAGGTCATATTAAGATGCCAAGTAGACAGAGGAGGGGATTCATTTTACATGGGAAAAGCTGCACAGCCATGGAGGAGCAGTTCAGGCTCTATCTACAGTCAAGTCCCCATTTGGACTGAGGCTTGCTACGACCAGGAATATTAAGGCAGCCAAGTCTGGTGGGTTTATGGCATTTCTGCCGGCCTTGTCTCATTCCTGGTTCATCAAAAGACTAGTTCATCCAAGAAATGTGTTCCCCAAGATGTGAGGTCTTATACAATCCCCCCCAGTCAGTGCTTGCCCTTCGGCGTGTCCATGTCCATGCTGCGCGCGGGCAAAACGGGTCCTGCCCCAATCCTCTGCACTTCTGTGCTCACAGCTCTGAAGGAGGTGGAAAACGTTTGCTCCGGGGACTGGCTCAGAAAAAGTTAAACGTGAGTAGTATAATTGCCTTATAGCCCTTATTTAATAAGGTACAGGCAAGCATAAAGGTGGACTGCTTTTATTTCAGATTCAGATATGTAAATTTATGTACCTGATTATGCCCATCTGGTGAAGCCCCTCAGGTTGCTGAGCAGTTTCCAAGCTGCTCCCCTCGTTCAGTGTGGAATATTTTGTTGTTTTGTTCTAGTTTTAAGGGGGGCCTACCAGACCTCAAACGTGTGCTTGTGTGTGCAAGGATGTTTGTGCGCTGCTTTACTCTCCTGCATCCCGTGGACTGAATCTGGCACAGGCTTTTCTGGCTGGTTGAGGAAAAGTGTGTTTCTGAGGTGAAAATTTGCCTTTTAAATTTCTATTCAGCATATACAAAGATTATAATTCATATCCAGGGCTGAATACTAAATGACTCTGTTTCTCATTTCCACGAATATTTTGAAACTCAGAGTGAGGCAAGGGAAAATACTGGCCTAAATCCAATGCTCTTAGAACCTGAAATAATGGCATTTATGTGAAGGATGGATTTGGCCTCCTCCATCTTTTATTTAGAGCTATAAGGTGAACAGGATATAAATATTACATGATGCCCCAGAGCTGCCCTAACAAATCTGCTCAAAGAGACATCTTTCCTTTTTGAACAAGGCAAATATTGTAACATGAAGTCTCCATAACAAAGACCCCATCTCCTGGAAAAAATGTTAGTAACTGCTATCGATGCTGTGTATTATGAGGTACTCGTGAAGACTGAAACATGGAGGATAAGCTCTTCAAGCCTGAAAATGAAGCTGCTCTTTGGCAATAACAGTAGAACAGTCCACAGTGGCTATTTATGCTGATGTGCCTTTCAAAAAAGCGTTTAGTCAAATTTAGCCCTTCTTTTCCATGCTGAAAGACCCAGGTATTATTTTCCAGAATAAGGGAATAAGAAAAAAGTGACATCATACTAAGATGAACACACTGGCAGATGTACTAGAAGACCTTTCAAGAATATTATAGTTGAAGAACAGGATTTACTTAGGTATCTGCTGTGAATACAGCGTATTTCCATTGTTCTATGTGGTAAGGTGTGTTGTGGAGAAAACTTGGATTTTTTTTTATCCTGAAATAATAATCAGTGTATGTTACTCTGAGAATGTTACATCTCCATGCCTGCTCGTATGCTACTAGGGATTCTTGTTGAAATGCTGAACCTTGTGAAATGCCCTTGCAAACACCATCCCACCATCAGTGCTCTTCCATGCCCAGGTCATCAACTAATGGCATCCTAAAAACTTTGCACAGCTGGTGCTAATTGTTCGCTTGCACATGAATCCCAAGGAGGCAATACAGCAAAATGCTGACCAGAGCACTTGTTTAACTTCCAGTTTCAAGCCTTTGCATTTTGGGATTTAAATTTTGAGATAAAACGCACAGATTTCAATTGTATCTCAAGGGATGCAGAGTTATAGTCCTGCAGAATGCATATTGTATATAATGCATGGTTGTTATTTCTATATTAGCACTGCCAGTGCTGGAGCTGGCTGTTAGTGTGTCATTCTCTTGACACATCATTAATAAAGAGGTAATTTCATACCTGATTTCCAGAGAGTGTCATGCTGAAAACCACCTGGGTTTCGGTTTTCATCGACATTTAGGGGGAAAAAAACTGTAGACTGAAAAGCAGTGGCTATATTTGAAGTAGGACTGGTCTAATTGGATAATGGATCAATCAGGCTTGGACAAGCCTGTGTGCTGGAAGGAGGAGAAAATGCAGCCGAGCCCTCTGAGGCTCCACGTGCGCAGTTGCTGCAATTGGGACTTTACAGCATTACCTCGTCGCAGGAAACTTGCTAAATGGGAATCTTTCCCAAATCTTTCTGTTGGAATGGTATTTGCACTGAGCTGTTATTACGTGCCTTGTCTCCCAGATACATCAAGCAAATTATTTCAGTTTGTAGTAGTTTTTCATGTATTTGAAGTCCTCTAAGCTATCTTCCTTCCATCTTTCATATGATGATTAACTCCAATTCTTCCCACTTTCCTTTGTATCTTTTTGCGAGAAAAAAGGAAGAAAAAAAATGTTTGAGCTCATTAATTGCGATTAATTTTTGCAGTTGATCCTTTTCCAGAGGCTGTTCAGGAGTGTGCGCTTGCCAGCAGGTGTCACCACAAGAGAACAATAAATGCAGGCCCCGAACGCGGCGCATCTCGCACGAAGCAGTTATCTCTGTTTTACATTCTATCGAAACTCATCTAATTCATAATGACTTGTGCCTTTTATTGAAAATAGATATTCCTTGAGAGCAAGAGATGCCGAACAGAATAAAAATGCATCAGGTTTGGAAAAGGAGTTGGGTTAAAGTCACCAGGGATTTTGCAAATAGGGTCCTGGCTCCTGATGGCAGAGACCTGGCTCAGGATGTGGAATCACAGAGACCTTTGGGCCTAGGGATCCCTTCAATGTTGACTTTTCCAGGGCACTGAGAGTACAATCTGTAGCATCCACCCCAGAAACTCCTTTTCTCCCCAGGGCTGATCATCAGTTTCTGTTATGAGGGCAGGGCAGTATCGTGAGGAGCTTTTTGGGGGTATTTCTAGCAGAGTTGGTCATTTAGGTGCACATGGATTTCACATGCACATGTTAAACTAGTACAACCTGCATTGTGTAAATTGGAACGTGCAATAGAAAAGGTTGAGAAAATGGTGGGGTTTTATGTGTTTTTTTTTCTTGATTCTTTTTCTTGATTTTTCTTCAGCAGCCACTGTATAATTATTGGAAATGAAAACTACTCCAAACTGAAGGATTAGTATTTAGGTCTTTATCTAAATACACTCCATTCTCTCTGCTCCCTCTGCACCCCCCTCCCCAAATAAAATAGCGTTGTTTGAAATTTCCAGAGAAGCTTAAAGCCTAAAGCATTGGGTGAGATGTAAATTTCTTAAAATATTTATCCATCCATAAGTGGCTACATATTTGACATTATTATAGGGCTTCTCAGTGTTCCATTTTATTAAAAAATATTTATTTGGTTTCTAAGATTACTGCTTCTCTGACCACAGAAAATTCAATTACTGAAAACTGCAGCTATCAAATTGGTTGAAAATAAATAGTCTTTTATCCAAACCTGGCATGGGCTGGTTTACTTTTAATATGTAGCCATAAAAAAAGAAGCTCTTTCCACAGAGAGCTGGTTGGTTGCAGAGCAAGAAGCCAAGGAATACTTTGCATCATCAGGTTTTATTTAAAATAAGGTAGGAAGGGGGTAGAAAATAAGTCATTATGAGACTAATTAGCTGCTGGTTTTGCTCTTTTGTTATAGCAAGTGAGAGTAGTTTTCTAAAGCCCTTTCTTTTGTCAGGATGAAGAGTTTTGTCAGAGTTGTGTTCTCCTTCACACTGGTGAATAATGTAGGCAGGTAACAATCCCAAAGGGTAGCTTAAAGCATGGGATGCCTCGTAGCTGTAAGGTTTGAACCAGGAATTCTATTTGCAGATGTTCTGGATGCTGTCAACAAATGGGGAATAGCCCTGGAAGAACAATTAGAGGTCACCTAATTTAGCCCTCTGCCTGAGACAGGTTTGCCTCTTACTATCTCAAACTATTCCTGTTGCATTTTTATTATTTAGTATCTTTAATAATGTAGCTTTCTTCACATCTGTAGGGAATATTTTTCAAGGGTTTACGTGAAGCAGGTACCTGAATGTAGATGAAGGTCGTTAGATCCTTTGTGATGTGCAGGAATTGTTGCATGGTGAATTCCTGGCTTGCTCCTTCAGCCACCACCTTCTCTCTGCTAATAACATTTTACAAAGGGAAGCCAGATCAGCAAGAACAAAAGAGAAAGAAGCAAATTTAAAATGAATGACTGTCATTTCCAGCTCTTCCCAAATGGTCCAGGGTAAGACTTCCCCTAGACAGGGACATTGCTCTTTCAGCCTGTTCCCTTCCTGTAAAGCCCCTTCTGCACGGGGAGCAGACACGGTGCCTTTCAGCTACGGTCCAAAAGGCATCAAAGGCTGGAATGTGAAGCATCCTTGTCGCGCCGTGTGCCGGGAGCTCCTTGTTAACAGGTCCTGTTGGCAGACAGGCCGCCCCGGCCTTTGATGGATCCAGGCTGTGTGCTGAGAGATGGCCCTGCCGCCGCTCCACAGGGAGCCGCGCGTTGGGAACACGGTGGGATCAAAGCCCAGGCACGAGCAAGGGGACATGGGGCCGTGGGCGCAGCGTTCTGCCAAAATCCTGCCTTGAAGGTGACTGTCCTTTTGCCAGGGGAATTACATGGCCATTTCTTAGGGTCAATCCTCAAGTGAGGTAATGGGCCAGAGTTGTGTTTTTTGTTTTGTTTTATTTTTCTTTTTTGGCAGTATTAAAAAATAATCTCAACTTCTGTCATATACGAAAGAGCAAGTGAAAGGTTGTCGCATCTCCTAGAAAATCCGCAGGGGAAACTAGTGAACTGCTGAGATGGGTTAAATTATTTCTGTATCTCCCATTGAGCACAGAGAGGGAATCGGAGCTGTTTCCAGCCACAGTTACAGCTATTGCCTTGGAAACTGGAAGCACTTTGTAGTTCCTATTTACTGCATTTTCCTACCTGTAAAAGGGAGGATTACCTGTGGATCTCAGCGGGAGCACATGGGTCAAGCCTGCAGCCCAGGCCTGCTGTGTTCTTACCCTCTTTAGATGACGCATTTAATTTCCCCAAACCTCAGTCTTTCTAGTTGTGAAACAGAGATATTGCAGAGGCATATGTTGCAGTTTTATAAAATTAAATAGTGCTTGGAAAGGGCTTTAAGGAGATTTTGTGAGGAAAGGCCTCACTTAGGTTTGAAGAATAGCTGGCTCTTGTTCCACCCATGTGGCTTTGCAGGTCTGTACACACATGTCCCATTGCACACAAAAGCTGCTTATTTTTTGAAGCCCGTTAGTGAGCATATTGTGTGTCATCGAGTCATGCAGTGAGATCACATCAGCCAAAATAGCAGGAGAGAAAAGAGACAGAGAACCTTTAATCTCCTTTCTGATGTGATTTCCCAATTCCATCAGAAGGCAAAGTCTCCCTGAGCTTAAAGCCTGATTACGTTGGAGGGTAATGCACACCAGCGGTTATATAAGGCCCAGGGAGCCTTCCAGGAGACCTTCCCTCAGCTTCCCTGGGGATGAACCCACTCCCATTGTTTCCTGTCCAGGCCGCTAGCTACAGTGTTGCTGAAATGCAGTTTATGGCTGAAATATAGTTGTGTATCTGTAATGGATCCTGCACTTAAAGCCAATAGACCAGTAGCTTAGGCATCAGCTGTCAGCCCATAAAAATCTATGATTACCTTTCTTCTCTCTTTTTCTCCCCCCTCTTTTCACTCTTCTGGAAGTGACGGCGGGAGGGAAGCTAATGGATCTGAAATTACAAGAGCAGCTCAACAGCCGTCTTTAATAAACGAAAATAAACGTGAGTTGCAAGTTTCTGTTGAACCGTATGACCGTGAGCAGTGGTGTCCCCACTGCGTTTCTCTTCGGGGCCAAGTCCTGGTCTAAGCTGCTTTGCTCTCACCGTCGATACGTGTCTGCTGAGGAGCAGTAAATGCCAAGCTGAGAGAGGTAACCCATGGCTCTCAGCAAAAAACTCCCAGAAAGTGTGTTTGTTTAAAAGGCTTGTATATTTGTATGTATTTCGAATGTCTGCTGCTAGAAAACGCTGCTTTGCTTGTTTTAAAAGCTCTGCCTTCAAAGAAGAGCTTCTTTGGAAGCTTTTTAAATGCGCGTTAATACTTATGTTGCCTTGGTAGCAGATATCCTCCAGGTTTCGGTATTCATTGCAATGCATACAAACAACACATTGACTGCAGCCCTGTTTTGCACTCTCACTAAATCAAGGTAAGGCTTTTAAAAGCCCAAATCATATTAATTTTTTTTTCCTGTGGGTGCGAAGTGATTTTGACATGGGCACACTCGCGGCGAGCACCCTTCAGCCTGTGGCTTAGGAGAAAAGCGGAGGAAAAGTAGCTAAGGGTGGGGACAGGAGTTAGAGGACCCTTTTGTAGTGGATACTGACCTTTAATTCATATCAGAAGAGACCTGGTTATCATGCAGCTCTTTATGGATCATCTAGTTTGCTCCTTTGTGATTTTTTTTTTCCTCCCGATCAAAGACTGTTAAGGTCATGAAAGCCCTTTGCTATCTTGAGCTGTTCCTAAGATCTCTTCCTGAGGTTCCCCTGGCAGCCTCAGATGAGTTTCCTTCCCACCCCATTCAGGCAATGGCTTCTTGCTGGGACTGACAGTGGAGGTGATCTATGTAAATAGACATTTTTGAGTGCTCTGAGTAACTGTACTCTCTTCTGCCTTGCAAAATGAAGGATTTTCACCATTCCTATAAAATTGCATGTGCAGTATTGTATTTCTGCATTCTCAGTTTGGACAAAGCGCTGAGGTGTCTGGGCCTGAAGACTTGCCAAAAGCATCCAAGTTAGAGCCAGTGTCTCACTTCTGCCTCAGCCCTTGAAGCGTCTTCCACTGAAGGAAATGCCAGTAGATCAATTTTCATTTTAAGGCACATCTGAATTGTTTTAACTTAGCAATTGCTGGTAGAGAGATATAAAAGTCTGGATGCTTCATGCAGCTTTTGGGTATGACCTTTGCCAAGGGTGGAGCAAGGCAGGAAGCGCCCTGTCTCTTTGGTGATTGATTAGGCACCTTCCTGCAGGGAACATGGCTTGTTCTCCAACCTGGGGATGTTTGCCACAAGATAGACAGGTACATGTTGGAATAGTTGTGAGGAAGATGAACTGGAAAGCAGGTATTTTTATTGCTTTCAGGGGGTCGTGGCACTGTTGGACTCACCAGGACCGCAGGCGGGTCTCCCTGGGTCGTGTTCCCAGGAGTGTGCACGGGTAGAAAGCAGCGAGCGTCGGAAAAACAAGTGCATCTACGGGGAAGATGCATGTGAAGGGAACAGAGATGGTGCCCAAGCCACAGTGTACAAACTTGATCAGGCTCCAGACCTCAAACATCCCTAATTTAAGGGTTATCCAGATACAGGTTTTTAGGTTTGCTCATTATAGAAATTAGAGACTTAACTACAGCGTTCAGATACTGGTTTGAATCCTAGTAAAGACCACAGCATTCAGAGATGTGTGGGCCAAAGGTGTTAATTTAATCCATTTTTAGAAAGGCACGATTATTGCAGGGGTAACTATTTTAAATGTTTTAATTACTTGAGAACAAACTGTTTTATACAATTTCCATAACAGCTCAACTGCACTTTGGAAGCCACATATTCTGGCAAAGGACAAGATTACTTTTTTTGTGAAAGCAGGAAAAGACAGACATACGGAACATGTTACGAAATGCTAAAATTATGGTCCTATGTCTATTCTGTCAGTCACTACTAATTCCCATAGAATTTCCTTTAAAGATCTGTATTTTAGCTATCAGCTAGGAGGGTTTGTTGCTGCTTTAAAGTGCAAGCAGATTATTTAACTTTAATTCAAGTCATATTTTAGCTGGCCAAGTCTAAAGTCATGTTCTGGACATGAAAGCATTGAAATTCTTCATTTTTCTTTATATAATACCTATGTTTTATTTATATTTACCTGAACATACAACAATCTTGTATTGGGGAGAATATGGCAGAAAGGCTTTCACTGTAATTTTGCTTTAATGGGGCATAGGCAAAATCACTGTATTTCCAGTAGGTTTGAATGGGTATCAGCTGCCATGTGAAAGCCACAACCGTTGCAAACAAGCAGGTCCTGATAGATCCTTTTTAAAGAAGTTGGGAGGAAAAATATAAAAAAATATAAAAATATATTGAATTCTGGTATCAATACAAATATTTTTCCAAAAAGTTCTCTTGTAGTTACTTTAAAAAATCAACCTCACGGTGTCAATGTAAGATGGGCTATTGCTTTGCTTTTTGAAGAGAAACATTAAGAAAACAGAAAATAGAATAAACATAGGAACTAGGAAAATAAATATAAGAAGCAGAAATAGCAAACTCCTAACTTCTTTTTGTTTGTTTTACAATAAGAAACATTATGCTTTTATCTCTCTGCTTCCAGAGCCCCTCACAATCTAATTTTCATGATTTTTGATGGAAATTCTGCAGCCTGGAGGTATGGAGGGAGTATGTGCGTACAGAAAAGGAGAGAAAAGGAATGATAAACTCCCTAATAAATCTGTCATTAGGAAAGACCCCTGGAACTAACATAGTTTTTAGCTTTCTCCAACTATCACTTCTTGTCTTTTAACAGTATAAATAGCTGTTTTTAAAAACGGATTTCTTGACTGAAAGTACAAAATTTGCTGGCATATGATGCCAGCTTTTGACATTAGAATGTAGGACCATTCAATTAGATTTACGGTCCTGAAGTCCATATTCCCTTGAAGATTATAAGCCTTCATTAAGTTCTCCCTTTCTTCCCTTTATTTCCTGCCTTTTGCTCTCATCATACCATAACTTTGCGCTCTTGGTTTTTAATGCTTTAATAAAACAACTTTGGTGAAGGTTTAAAGGCACTTCAAATTCTCTAAAAAAACTTCTAGCAATTTGCCCCGAGTTGGTAATTCAACCTTCCCTGTCCCCTTGTCTCCCACCATACATCTTCATTAAGATGCGTCTAAAAAGAAGGTAGTCTGTAATTCAAACAATTGCACCAAGGGTTTGATTTTCTTTTTCTCCCTTTTTTTTCCCCCACCATTGTTATGACTAGACAGAGGATCATACTGAGTACATTAGCCAGGCAGCAACTCAGGACACCTACTGCTTGGAATGCCATTGCACTCTGAAAGGAAAGGGATAAAACCGTCTATCCTCCAGCCCTGAACCCCACTATGTAGTAATATTTCTGCCACAAAAATACTTCGCTGTCAGCTCCAGCAAGGCAACACTGGATAGCTGCGGTAGTTTGTTGTCAAAATGAAAAATGGTTCAGTGCAAAAGGTCTCATTGCTGGGATGCTAACAATCAAGGAACACTAAGTCAAGCATTTGACAAGGAACTTTGGTCTTGCTGTTAAATACCACTTAATATTGTCCTGCCCGATAATCCCTGCTGTTTAACAACTGTGCAATCATGGCTCAGTGATGGCATTATGCCTTTTCTGAAGGAAAAAACTAGGCCATATGTCATGCATTTGCCTGCAAAAGAAAATACATGTCTCTGAGCATCCAAGGAAAATAGAGATGTTTCAGAAATCAGGCAATTGTGAACACATTATAGCCTTGATTCTGCTTTGGAGTTTGTGTCTAGAATAGAGATGTGTGTTGGAGTTCCAGCTAGGGTTAGTTGTGAGACACTGAATAGCTGCTGATCATTACTGTGCTGGAAAGCTTATATGTGCTGCATGCAACCTAGGAGCAAATAAATGCATTTCATACCTCCCTCAGCCTTTCTTCAACATAGCGGAACTGGAAATTTTTGCTGTTATCATCGTAGTCTCCACAACTTCATCCTCAAAAAAATCTCCCTTTATGGTATGGGTTATCCTGGGTTATCCCAGTTAAAATGTGTTGCCTTCAGGCCATGACCTCTAACGTATTTAACTGGTTCTCTTCAGATAAACCTCCCAATCTTTGGTGTCATTTTTCTTGTTGCCTTTCACTACCTGATGTTGTGAGTCACTCTGCCTTGCGTGAGCCCCTTCTCTGTTCTGATGTGATTTTTGCTGGTGACTTTTTGCCGGTTTTGTTCTTTGTGCAGATTATGCCCTTTGCTTTTGTGGTGCTAGTTCAGTTTGATTCTGAACATACGATTTGGCATTATGAATTGGGGAGTGTATGATCTGAAGGGATTATTCACAAAAGGGTTAGAAATTTCGCAGACGAGTAGACTCTTTACTGGAAAGTGCATTGGACACTCCGTTTCAACTTGGTTTCAAATCTAAGGTGAAGCCTGGGATAAACTTGCTTGCCTTTGAAAGGAAAAACCCTGCTGGCAAAGCATAATGCATAAAACTAAGTGTCATTATTGATGATTTATTCCCAGCAAGGATAGAGTCAACCCGCCAAACAACTCACAAGTAAACAATTTGCAATAACAGGGAAAATAGTGGTTCATGAGTGTCAGTGGTATCTATACCATTTTGCTGCTTCTCTGCTGTTCCTCCATCAGTGTGTGGTCAGGGCTTCGCTGGGGAGCATTTTGTTTCCATATAGACCCAAATGAACTAAATAACTGTGTAAAGAAAAAAAAAAGGGGCAAAAATTCTGGAAGAGATGGCTGATGGCAAATATTTTTCTATGCTTGATGAGTCGGCAGGGTTCTGGCAGGTGGCCTTGGAAAAATACAGCAGAAATTTTTGTGCATTCAACACCCCCTTGGGGAGACGCTATTTCCTCGGGCTGCCCTTTGGGTTGTGTTCAGCACCTGAGGGGTTCAAAGGAAAACGCAACTGATGTCTGATGGTAGGGAAGGTACAAAGGTTTGTGTAGATGACATTTTGATCTGGGAAAACCGGGAGAGGAACGTGACTGGTGGTTGTTAGCAGCCTTGGGTAAAACATGAATTAGGCTAAAAGCTAAACCAACAGTAAAAGTAAATTCTGTGAGATGGAAATAACATATCTGGGAGAAAAACGTGCGTCGCAAGGGTGAGCGTAGATCCCAAGATGCTCAAACCCGTGTCGGCCCCAAATGGTGAGGGCATCAAATTTACCTGGCTGTGGGCACGGGTGGGAGCTGGCCACCACCATCCCTGCATGAGGAGCAGGTTGCAATTTGCACCTTTTCTTCCCAAACAGTGTTTCAGGGCACTGCCACTTGGTGGATCTTGTAGGGAGACTCGATACGGTCCATTCCTGGTGCCATTAGTACGGTGAGAGCACCCGGGCCTTGCAGAGTGCCCATTTTCTATGTGATGTTCCTGCAATAGGAGTTAGCAGATCTACAGGCTGGAGAGACCAAGTGTGGATCTCTCTTTTTGACTGCTGCAAGGTGGTAGGAATATACTCACTTTGAATCTAGTAGCTAATAAAAACGAGAGGTTGAGCTCTGCAAGCCTGTTAAGCGTCAGTCTGGAGAAGCAGCTATTTTTAAAATACCTAAAATACTGGGCCAGATTAAGGGCTGATATAATCCTTTCTGGCTTTGCCAGGTCACACCCATCTATAAAAAATGGAGAGACCACTGCGATGATGATTATTATTTTGAAAAATCACACCTTTCCATTTAAAGACGTTTGCTTGGTGTCATGATTTTGGATACATACCCTGTGCATCAAGCAACCCTGTGTTAAAGAAAAGCATATGCCACACTCCATAAATGGAAAATTAAGTTTCTTGGGCTTCTTTTTAAAGTTAAACTTATAGCAAGACAGTCTGTGTCCTCAGAGCAGATGAAAACAGGACTTATGTAAAAAGTAAGCAAGTTTAAAAACTCTCCTCTGTTGTTTGTCATGCTAGGGAATCGGATATCTCTGTTCTGGGAAGAGGGTGAGCAGTGAATTACTGATGATTTTGCTGTGAAATAAGTAAATGATTGAATGAATTGAAAAGCTGAAGGAACTGACAGATTTTGTGGTTTCATTGTAATCTGTCTTGAAAAGTATTTTCTTTTAGTTCTCTAATTAGGTGAAAAATACTGTATGGAAAGTGAAGGGAAAAAAAAAGCTAATCTTTATCAACCAGCTATTTCTATGTATTGTGTATATGATTTTTTGTAGCATGGACAATCTATTTGTTTTTGTCTTTTCCCCATGCAGTTGGAGTCCCCTGGCTCCCCAGGAGCTCGTTTTTCTTTCAAGTATCCTTCACTTTATGAGTAAGGCACCGTTTTCCATGTTCAGTAGCCCCAGAGGGATCAGCTTAAATGGTCCTATAAATTTATTACTGAAACTCTGCAAGGAAGTGATAGTCTGCCAGACTGAACCAAACAGCAGATATTGTGTCAAATGTGTCATATTTTGTCAAATGGCAAGTACAAGGCTACTGGGATTGTGTTTCTGTTTGCTGTGGTTATAAGCTGCTCTCAATTGTTAGGAGGAATTACTCACCCTCTTTACACTCAAGACGAGAAGTGGAAAGGAAAATTGTTTCAAGGTTTCCAGTCTAAAAGTTGGCTCCGTGTTGGGAGCACCAAGCTCAAGAGACAGAAATGGAGGAAATGCCTCCAAAGCCTCACCTGGGAAAGGTTTTGTCAAAACCACCGAAAGAAGGGCTTTCCACCCAGCCTTCCTTCTCGGGGGCATCTCCTCCTCATCCCTCCTTTGGCTGGGCTGAGATGTCAGTGCTTGAACCATGACCAATATTCCCGGTCACGCAGACGCGGTTGCCTCTGGATTCACCAGCTTCCCGATTCCAGAGGAGCTGCAAGGCAGCAGTACAAGCAATGTCAGGGCATTTCTAGACTTTTCTACCTAATATTTCCCTATGTAGTTGCTTTAAAAAGCCAAAAAGGCAAGCAAAGCACCATAGACTGCTGCATGCAAAGCTCCCGAATTACCTATGTGCCTTCAGCGTACCTTGAGCTGTTAATTGCTGGAGAACCCTATGTTCAAGCCTGGTGCTGACGAGGTGCAGTGATGTTCTAGGGAGGCATAAATAGCGCTACCATTTATACCATTTCTTCCCTTGAATGGGAGTTATATTAATGGAGCCAACTTTGTGAATGGAGCGTGGTTACAAGCCAGGTAAGATGTCTTACTCTGGATTAAAAAAAAATGAGATTTCCAGGCTTGCTCTGGACTTTAGCCCAAGGCTTTGCCTTTTGGGTTGTGGAGTCAAAGCCACTTAGAAGCCGTTTTAGTTGTTTTCCTCTCTCGTGTATCATTAACTATGGAAACTGATGCTACCCAAGGATGTCAGTCCTGGCCAAACCAGGACTGAGCAAAGGTTTGTCCTCAATTCCTCTTCTTCAGCCTCTAATCTAATATACTTCAATGAAGCTCACTTTTGAGAAATGCTTTGCAAAATTCTTGTGGTATAAGACTGCAAAATAGTTAATAAATCAGAGATCTGGGCTCTGATGCTTATTTCTCTCATCTCCAACTATTCTACCTTGTAATTTTTCTCCAAAGAAACAGAAAAATACCTTACCACTTTACACCCTCAAGAAAAAAATCAAAATTGCTTTCTAGACCATTTCCAATTCTTATTTGAGTGGGAAATTCACTGTACTACTTTACCATCTGGCCAACTGTCTTCAGTTGCCTCGATTTTGTTTCTCAGTTTTTCAACTCAGAAGTATTTGGATCTTTCCTAAAATGATAAGGAAACCTCAAAGCTAGTTAAACTCAAATCCAGGCAGTTTCAGAGCAGTGTGGTTGGAAAGGAGTAACTTTTCCCCATCTTTTTTCAAGTTATCACACTCTCTTCCTCTAAATTCCATACCAGAATAGGCAATTTTGGACCAGCTGTTCATGACTAGAAGTGAACTAAAACATCGTAGCTTGGGCTGATTGCAGTTATGGGAGATTGTGAGCAGCCTGAGTCACCCAAATCACTCCGCACCTTGGGGTTTTCCTTTACTTCACCAACAAATATAAACCTTATTATCCTGAACTGCTTCCTGAACTGGCTCCCTTCCAGTTTTTTCCCTTGCCAGAAAGATTTGTCAGACTGCGGAATGGTTCTCCATATTTTAACTTTCTGAATTGAAGCTAATGGGACCCACCTTGTCTGTGTTGGAGATGAGTCAGCAGAGGAGTCTGGCACCTCCAGGAAGGCTCCTTGTGCATCGTGTCCAATGGAGACTTCGACCCAAGGGCAGAGGGACCCAGCGTTTATTAAGCCTCAGGTCTTCAAACTACTTCGTCGCTCCAGTGTTAGTGCTAGTAACTAAATAGCAATGTAGTTTCTGCGTGGGGTCTGTCGAAGTGCTTCTTCAGAAAGATGGTATTTCAGATATTAATTGCATCCATGACTGTAAATATCAGAGCGGTCAGTTTTGTGTACAGAAACTGTAAATTCTGTACAGAATTTATTTCTGTGAGTCAAGGACCTGAGATAAGACATGTCTGAGTTATCCTGTCACATGGTGACCTGAGCTATGATGAAAATACAGGTTTTAATTTCTTTCTGGGCTTCGGAGCCCACTCTGGACTGAGGATAAGGGATAAGCCAGTGCTACCTAAACTTATTTCTGAAGTCAGGACATTCACCCTCCCCATCTTTCTATTGCATTAACAGAAGAACTTCTCACAAAACTGTTTGCTTTATATCAAGATTGACCACTAAATTCCTTGGGACAGGTGGGTCTGCCATGCAGGAGGGTATAGCACTCGTGGATTTTATGGAAGAAATGCAAAATGGAAATAACCTTGCCTTTCTTAGCTGATGTTACAGCTAGTTGCTAAGCTTCTTTGTCCTTTCCCAGGGAAACTTATCTAACACTTCTCAGCACAGATCAGTCATTCCACTAAGAGCGGGAGCCTAAGTGACAATCTTTCATTCTTGCTCCTTCCTTTCTTCTCTCCAGTAATGGAAATGTTATAGCTGAGCCCAGACTAGATGGAACTCTTCAAGTGTGTATTTATGGCTTTAGAGAATTCCCTATGTCTCTGTTCAGTGTTTTTAAGGGAGAAGAAAAATCTGTTAGTAGTGTGATGTTCCCTTGGAGTGTTTCACCCCCAAATAAACCTTCCCAAGAGAATGAACTAAAAGCAGTAGAGAGTGATGGATAACTAGTTTGAAGAAGTTGCCTGATGTCCAAAGCCAGTTCCAGAAGCCAGGCAGCTCGATAGGCAAAACCAAATGTGTAGCAAGAGGCCAGTGTGGTGCATTTTAACATCTCCAAAGCTGTAAGTGCTTTTTGAGCTGGCTGTGCAGGGACACGTGCATTGAGTCAGGGTCTGGCAAGCGGGTTGAAGGAGTCCTGTGTTCTGGAAGGGGCTGGGGAGAAGCCGTTGATGCCCTGAACCTCCCTTGACTGCACGTGCAGTAACCCAACGCACCCAAGTGCATGAAGAAGCAGGGACTTCTCCTTCTAAGACTTTTAAGTACCTAAGTAACCTGACCAGTTGTAGAAAAACTGCAGTGAGACTGAAGAATAGCAGTAGTATTGTCTCCTGGCTAGTAATGCACTTAAGATCCTGAACAGCAGGAGTGCGAGTACCTCCAAACACCTTAGAGTGACTCCTGATGGTAAAGGCAGGCTGAGGTGCTAACCTTAATATTTTTTGCTCCAGCAAATCTGTCAAATTAGCAAAGAAATGCTGGTAAGGTCATAGTATTGGTTGTATACTTGTATCCTGGGTGTAACTAGCTATGAATGAGCTTGAGTCTATAGAAGTATGGGTAATAAGGTTGATAAGGTTTTGTCTCAACTGAAGATTTTTCTGGATTTTTTTTAAGGGTTGTGCTGGAAGGAAAAGGTAGTGTTTTGACCTGAATCTCAATGACATTTAAGTTTTTATCTGGAAATATTATAAAAAAATCCAACTCTGGGGAGGCTCCTGCAGCTGGCATCACATACCTGTTCCCAGACAAACCCTTGAGTCTAACTGCAATAGAGTGGGTTCCTGAGAGCTAGGAGAGCTCCAATAAACCAAAAAAAAAAAAAAAAAAAAAAAAAGGCAAGAGAAGATAATAGTTTAATTAAGAGAACCTGGCGCCCTTCCAGAGTACACCGTGCGGGGTGGCATGCGAACAGCCTCCTCATGACGAGTCTTGCAGGAAGATGCCCGTCACGCTCCGCGAGCGGCGGCGGGGCTGGGCCCTGCGCCCGGCCGGGCCCTCTGCCGCCCTGAGCGCCCTCGTCCCGCAGGGCCGATCCCGGGCGCAGCGGGCGCTCGGTGGGTTCCCCTGGGTGCTGCATGGATGAGTCAAATAATCTCTGTTCTGCTCCCCTCCCTTGGAGCCAGCTGCGGAGCGCGGGTCAGGGGGGCTCTGTGCTGAGCCCCGTCTCTGCTGGGGCACGTCCGTGTGAGCACAAAAACAGGAAGGAGACGCAGTTGCCAGGAGGCAGCTCAAAGCAAAAGGTGTCAGATCTATTTCCACCTTGCTAAGCTATCAACCGAGGCTTTCCAATGAAAATATTTTCACTTTGGGACCACTTTCCAGATTTCCAGAGGCGAGGGAGGTGTGTGTTGTGCAAACAGGGCGAGCATTGCAGGTAGCTGAGGTTTTTCCTTGGAAGAAGCAGACATGGGTCAAATGTCAAAATATCCAGCCTGCTCCAGTGCCCTCTCCCTGCTCCCCTTGCCTGCCTTTGCTCCATGCAGAGCTCTGTGTTGGTCATTTCTCACCGGTCTCCCTGATGTATTTGTTGCTTCAAGAGCCTTCTGGTCTGCGGTGCTTTTGTGCTGGAAAACCCTTATTTTTTTCTCTGTTGTCCAAATCAGAGAGTCAGCTGAGCAGGTTTTTGTTTGGAGTCAGGTCATGGTTTAGCCAGGAACTAAAATTGCTTTGGTCTGGTTTTCATTTTTGGCCAATAGTGACTTTGTGATATATTCACATTACAGAAACCTAAATTTAAAAGTGGAAAACTCATGATGCAAAATTCACCCAGGAAGCTGCTGTCACTCAAGTAAATAAGTTTCTTGAGATTTCCCATGCTGCGACTCCAATACTACTTTTTGAGGATGGTTCTTGTTTGTGTGATGAAGGGCAATATGACAAGGAATTGAAGCTACAGGACGGCGTTGGTTTTTGCAGGGGGCTGAGGTGTGTAAAGGGATGTGTAGCTTCTGGAGTTAATCATTCTTCAAGGGCACAGCAAGGCACAGCAGAGCCAGGTGCATCTCATTTCCCCAGGGCCTGATTATCTCATGATAACCACATCCTCTGAAGTTGATTTTCTGCTATGTTTTCCCAGGTTCTTGTACAAAGGAATTATTTAGGTTAACTGAATTGACCATAAAATTTATCAAGTGAAATTACTTTTCTTTTTAAAAACGTCAAGTAGCCAGTCTGCTCAAGGAGAAAGATTTGCAGAATGCAATAACCACGTTTATATTCTTTGATTAAAACATGGGTGTCATCTCCACTGAATATTAGCAGAATGCAGCTCAGTTCAGCTTGAGCTCAGCTTGAGCTTGTTTAGCTCAAGTTTGGGGGGTCATAAAGCAAATGTAATAATAAACAACTCAGCTTGCATAAGCCTTGAGCTGTTGGCATCGGCTCCATTGAGGTAGTTTAAGGTAGCCCAACATTGCCACCCTTAACATGCCAGTCTGCTTTGATGCATGGAGCATCTCTCCATGTGGCAGGTCCTCCTGGAGCCTGGTTCTGCAGAACTGCTTCACATCACATAGCGAAGCATCGGGGTCCTCAGCACTGCAGCATGGGAAACCCTGGGGAATATAGTCCGAAAACTCCGAGTTATGTTTCCAGCTCTGCTACTAACTCATGATATGAGGCTGGACAAGACACTATGTCCTTTGTGTTTTGTTTTTCAACAAGTAAAACAGGGATGACTTAATCTCCAATGGATATTAGAAGAATTTAGTCTCTTTAGATCACTGATTTAATTCCCACAAAAATCTCTGTAGTCAAATATGCTGTTATTAGTAGCAACAGAGTAATAATCAAGATTTGGGTTCCCCAACTTATGTAGCCAGCCCTCCTTCTTTAATTACCACTTTTACTTCAAAGCAAGTAGGGGAAAAAAAAAAAAAAAAAGAGAAACCTGCTGTCTGACTCAGTGCGCACAGGACAGCCCAGGCTCCCATGTCTTGTAGTAAATGTGGCATTTCAACTAAAGCGTCCTATGTCTAAAAATAAAAGGGAAGCTGTGGAGAAAGTGCCTATTACCTGAAAGCGCAACCCCACCCTGGTGCATTTTTTGCCTGAGATCTTCTTGTGACACAGCCAAGCTCCAGATTTCCAAAAGCCAAAGTGTCAGTCAAAAATACTGATCTCACCTCCACTTCTTGCTCACCACCATTAATGTTTTGACCTCTGACAACAGAGCAGTGATAGAGTTGGACTTGTCCCTTGGAAGGGGCTTGACTTAAAGGATCATACTATTTTTTAATGTTTTAATTTTACCTGTAGAGATGAATTGAAAAGCAGGTCATCGCTGTTATCTCTGAACCACTCTTGGCCGCACCGGGCATCCAGTGGCAAGATCTGCCCCTAGATGAAAAAAAATGAGAAGACCCCCTAAGTACAGGAGCTCTCAGCTCCAGTTAGGTGGTGCCGGCTCCCACCTCAGCCCCTCGCCTGCTAAGCCCTGGCTAGGAAGAAGTGTGTGTTCCACCAAGGGGCTATAGCTCTTAATATCCCGCTCTGTAAATCTCTATTTTGGGTAGACAACGAGGATCCTAATGATTTTGGATGGTACCTACAACCTGTGGGCATCGTAATGCATAACAGCTTTTAGTGAAAGTAGCTAGCTCTATGACTGGATGAGTGTTTCTGGAAGAAACTGTTTTTCATCATGATTCATCAAAACCACAACTTTTTTGCAGGAATGTAACCATTTTGATGAAATCTTTGCAGATCCAGGATAGGTCTTGGCTTTTGACAGCAAGAGACATCTCTAACAGACAGTGAGAATATTTGAATTGGAATAGCCGAGGTCCCAAGCGGGAGCTTTTACCGCTGGGCTATTATATGTTCTTGGGTGGGTATTTTTCACTTTCTCTAAAATTTTTATCCTTAATGCAGAGAAAAGATGTTTTTGAAATCTCAAGCTTTTGTGGGATGGGAAAACTGTCAGGCATCTCTGGATTTTATTCAGGACTTTTTTTTCTTTTGCAAGAATATTTTTACTGAAGCATCACTAGTCTTCGTTTAGACATATTTTTAGCTAAAACTAAAAGCAGATGGAGGTAACTGGGTTTTGTATTTTTCTGAAGGAAATAGTGAAATCATCAAACTTTGCTTAGAATAAAAGATATGGAAATGACTGCAATAATGGATGAGAACAAACTTTTTTTTTTTTTTTTTTTTTTTTTTTTTTTTTTTTTTTTTGCAAAACTGTATTTTCAGGTTCCCAGAGCAAAAGCAGTGCTGGTACCATCAATATTTTGTTCTAATTTTTTAAGACACCATCCTTTCTTTTTGGTATTCCCTCTGCAATATTTTAGTTGTTCAAATTGTCTTATTCTTGCAAGGTGATGCTGTAAAATCCAAAATTGGGTGGACTGTGGATACTGGGAGAATGAATACAAGTGCCAGCTAGCAATGTTTTGAGCCTGTAGCCAAGGAAGTCAAATGGAAGAGGTTGAGGAGTGTTTGGCAGAGCCAAAGACCTGCTTTGAGCTAAACAGTCCTGTAGTAGCACAAAGGCATCCAGGTATTTTTCCTGCAGGACAACGTGGAAAACTTCTGGTGCTATTTTCCCAGTTGGTTCTCCATGCCGAGCTACGTATCTTCAAAAGTAGACTTAGTGCCTTAACAGGATAAGGAGGCATTTGGTTGGTAAGCGAGGCTTGAGGTTTGCGGATCTGATACAGGGCTCGTGTTGGGAATCGTAGCGTGGGTGTGGAGGCGTTCGGACGCCGTGTGCGTCGCGGCCTCCCTCTGCGCGCTCCCGCAAGGGGCCCCGGGCAGCCCGGGAGATCCCCACGGCCCCGGGAAAGGCGCTCGCTTGGCACGGCCGGCGCTGAGGTCATGTGGAACGGCTGACTCCAAGGGCCTTCTCTATCTCAAACCACAAAGAATGGCAGGCAGGTTTGTTGTTTTTCCTGAAACCTGTCTTATTGCACGGGTGAGCGCTCCGCGTTTCTCCCCCTTTCGGTAAAATCCGTCGCCTTGTGCTCTGCCTTCTGGGGGCCGATACGATAGCAGGGAAGGAAGAACCTTTGTGTTCATCTTCCATCGCATGTTATGTGACAATATTCAGAATCTGCCCTCCATGCTCCAGCTGCTTACAGCGCTCTGCTTTTGTGCTTAATAATAATAGTAACGTGGCTTTATTGGAGGGACTCTTTTCTTGCAACTTGTGGACCTTCGCCACGCATAGCACCGAACTTCTCACCCAGGTAGGATTATTGCAGCAATGTTGATTTTTTTCTTGGATTATTCTTTTTCAGTAGTGGAGGAGGAGGATGAGCACCATGACTCCCCAGAGAAAAAAGAACAGTGAAATTAGACCATAGTGCTTAGGGCTTGTCCAGACAGATCCGGAAAACCTCCAAGGTCAGAAATTCCACAGCCTCATCTATTCCAGCACCCAGTTATCCCCACAGAAACTTGGTTTCTCATCGTGGATGCACTCAGAGTGGGTCAGGGTTAATTCTGGCTGTGTTGCTGCTGCTCTGTTTCTAAACTCCGAATGCCAGAGCATTTTGTGGGGTTCTTAGAATTCCTCCACAGTCATCTCTTCTTATTTGGGGGTGAAATGCATTGCTAAAACTCCCAGGTTGTGTTCTGGATTTTAATCTCAACCTTATGTATTCATTATGCGCTCTCAGTTTTCTGGCATTTCTGGCTGTTAGGATGGACTTGATGCACGCATGTCTTTTGAAATGACTGCTTTTGGCTTTATGGGATACTATCTTTCCTCTCACTATACACAAGCAAAATAAACATCCAGTGCTTATGGATCTGCTTACACAGGATGCCAACAGATGGCAATATTTTATCAGCATTGCACAAAGCGGTCCTTCATTTCGGTGCCTTACGGGTGTTTAGCTCTTTTTTGTGATGTAAGGAGCTGCTGAAACTCATATATGTCTAGTCTTGGCCCTGCCTCCCTTCTGTGATGTTTTGGCTTTTCAGGGATGCTGCAGCAGTAAATGTCACCTGTGAAATTTTTACAGAAGTCTCTTACAAAGCACTTGTGTGATCTGGGTTCTAGAAGACTCCTCCTGCACTGGACCAAGCGCTAAAGCAAGAGCTTCCAAGCGTGTCTTGGATTTTTCTAGGGAAAAATCTTTCATGTACTTGTTCATAATTCTTGCATTTCTCCATAGAGTAGCAGACTCAAGGTTTAGAGGCCACAATCTTGACGTTACTTGCATATCCTTAGAAAGCAGGAATACTTTGCTGCAGTAAACTTCGTTTTTGGTTGTCTTTGCTGTGGCTTTTAGTTTTCTCGTTCATTGCAGCTAGGGGTTAATGCGGGCAGTGGTGCTTGCACAGACCGAGCAAGGAGGAATCCAGCTCTGCCGTGGATCCCTGGGCCTGCCCTGTCTCTCTGCATGTGCCTCCCTGCGTGCAGCGCGGAGCGTTCCAGTGTGCTGAGGACAGTGGAGTTCAGTAAAGATTTTCTTCCTCCTTTTCATCTTTTCTGGGGTTCATGTCTTTCATAGATGGGTACTGCTGATGGGGCAGAGCCTTCTTTCAAAGCTCCCTGTGTTTGGCCAGGCCATTTTCACCTCTTCAGCCTCTGAGCTCTTTTGAGGAAAACTTACCTTTCCATGGCACACCTGGGTGATCTTTAAATGTGTTTGGCAAGGAGGAATATGGGGTCATCTCCTGTCTCTGCATCTTTCTGCCTGGCAAACCGGAGAGCCCTGCATGGAGGAGCTGCTGGCAGCGGGTGAGACGCAGGCCTGGTGGAACCCGCGCGCGGGATTTCCTGAGCGCTCAGTGAGCATTGGGGCAGCAGGGAAGGGGCTGCTCAATCTCAAGAAAACTTTATAAGGAAACAGTTGTCCAGCTTGGCCTCATCACAGCAGTATGTCTGACTTCGATCTCAAAAAGTTAACTGTCCCGATTCAGGACAATGTGTTGCAGGCATGGCAATATCCTTTCTGCATCTTCTTCCATTTGGGTTTGTGCAGTGTAACAGCCAGGTGTTCTGGTGCCCTTCCTTTCTAATGCTTTGGTTTTATATGTTTATATTTTGAGGTTCTTTATTTGCCTGAATGTTATCCAGGGAATAAGAAGCAAAATTTCTCGGAGTAGTAGCAGATACTGGAGAACTCACGAGTGGTTCTTCTGTCCCCGTGACTCAAAAGTGCCTTAGGGAAAGCAGATTCCTGAGAGAGAGGACAGGAAGGCTGCTGTTACAGATAAGTTTTTGCTTGGAAATGCCGCTTTGTCCGAAATAAACCTTTCCAGTTCTTGCTGGTCACTTTTTCCTAGGTGTGAGCAAACATCTGGCAGGGAAAGGAAGACAGAAGGTCTTTAGCATATTGTCCTGGCTGCTTATTCTCCGTTCTTTGAACGGGTAGACACATGCAAATTGGCCTTTTCTTCTTCCTCTGTGGGCCAAGAACCCGTAAGTGTCTACGAAGCTGAAGTTTGTAGTGAGTGTGCCTTCCCTCCCCGTGGTTATGGCAGCAGCTGGAGCAGGTATAAGCCGTGTTTCGTGTCCCTTAGCAGCGCACATCAGCTCTGACCCCTGCAGCGGAGACGAGACTGCGGCAGCAAATCCGCAGGCAGTAAAAGTGAGACCACCAGAAAAACGACTGCCATTTATTTCTGTTTTAAAAGTGCTTCTCTCTTTCTTTCCCCGAGCAGCCTTTCCCTGCATTGAAAGGGATCCCTTGGTCAAAAGTCAGCAGGCGAGGTTGTCGAAGGCTTTGACGGGCAGTGAAGTGGAACATTACAACACATGGTAGCGGCGCGCGCTGATGGAGGGTCCCTTCACGACACGGACCTCCCTCCAAGAGCAGCCTCAGCTCGTTCTTCATCCAGGCCCCCCTCTAGTTGTTCAGATCCCCGACTTCCACTAGTCCCGACACTGCCTGGGTCCCCAGGTTGCCCTTTTCCACAGGTATTGCTAAAGCAAATAGCACACAGTATTTACTAGGTGCAATGCTTTAAATCATATTAATCTAGCCAATAAAGTATTTATGGCCAATAAAAATTCCACAGTGGCGTAGCTGGTTCGTGAGGAGGATGAATGACGGGCTCATGTCCTGCGCCAGCCAGACTGTCAGCAGTTGTGGAAGGAACAGGGGAGTAGCAGGAGGAAATGGCAGCCAGGAGTTCAAATGGGCCGTGTGTTGGAGATGCCGGGAGAGGGCTGTGCTAGAGCACACTGATGTTTCTGTGTGCAGTTTGTGACTTTTAAGCCACAAATCGATGTACAAATGACTGTGTTGAAGATTGGGATATAGTGACATAAAAAGTGCGATCAAACAAAGCATGAGCCCATGTTTACTCTTAGGTAAATGCTTAAAATTATCTTGATTTGGAGAATGTGGGTATCACTAAATGGACTGGATGTTTCTATGGATCCAGTCAAATTAAACTTGCCTCAGTGGAATGCAAAAAAAAGTCTGGTAAGCAAATGAAGCTTCTCAAAGAAATTTCAGAGGTGCAGAGCTCAGAATAAAACCTAGTAGTAGATCAGAATATGTCTCTGGTGGTGCAGGAGTTTTGCAGGTTTTTTTGAAGCATCTAGTTCTCTCTTTTTGGAGAGCTGCTATTAAGCAAAGGAGACCTGGAGGTCTGATATTCTCTGATACCACTAAATCATACAGTCAGTTGCATAGCTTGGGAGACTTTCTATCACTTTATATGACTGATCGATGAAAGCTGTTGACCATAGAAGAGAATTTTGTCAAATATCAAGTGAGCTTGATTGGCTAACTTGCAACATCTCTGTTCCAAAACCTTTTTATCAAACTGTTCTCTCTGTAGTAGGGAGCTGACTCCAGGGAGGTTGGTTTACTTGATCATTAGTACAATAGTCCTCCTTTGGCATCTAGTATGATCTTCCTATATTTATGTGGGAAATGGAAGTGTTTGGGCAACATAATCTCAAGACTTCACAGACTTTTGGCAAGTCATCGATTGCTTTGACTTTCTTTTCTTGCTGGAGCCAAAGCTAGAGAATAGACAGTTCCAATGGAAATCACCTCTCTCTGTGTGTATTAGGGTAAATAGGGAGCAAACTGGGATGTCTTCCTGCCTAGGTTGGTTGGCATCTTTGAGCCCTGTGAGTCAAAGGGTGTTCCTTAGATTTTTTTGGAGACAGTTTGACTCCTGGTATTACTTACAGGTATCTGCGTTACCACCTCCTGGGGATGTGAGTAGGCACTTGCTATTTTTAGGTGGAACATGGAGGAAGAGGAGAATGTAAGAGACATGAACTCATGGAACAGTTTATGAATTGTCTCTTACATTATGTTGCCTAGTCAAACCTATTTCTTAATCTGTACTAATTTTGCCAGCATCTTTCCGTATTGGCACCCAAATTAACATTCCCTCTCTGCAGAGGTTAATGAGGTTGTTGAATGCCATTCTGTAACAATAACAGCAGGAATGGGAGGAGTAAGACACTCTTTGCTACAAATACAAACATTTCAGAGGTTTTTTTTGCTTGTCTGTTTCTGTTTTTTTCCATGCTAGTTCTTAGGTGACTTTCCATCTGTCATCTTCTGCAGCCCTGGAAGGAGATGGCTCCAACACCTCTGGTGCCTGTAACACCACCACCCCTTAGAACAACAAACCCATCAGCATGTGTAATTCTGAAAACCCCTGACCTGGCATGACATAAAGATGAACAAGGGCAACACCCAGGGTTAGCAAAAGCAGGCTGTGACACCGAGCTCGGGGAGTCCAAACAAGCCATAGGTCCAGCCTCTTAGCTGGATGATCTATGTCACTTCATAGCAGCAGAAGAATTCAGCCCTTGGGTAGCCTCAGCGCCCATCCGTCTTGTCATATAGACAGATGCCTCAAATGTTATTTTTGGTTTATGTGTGCTGACCTTGTCAGTGTCCCAGATTTGGTCTGCGCTGCCATTTCAACCTGCAGAAAAATTGCCTAGATTGATCTCCCGTCAAATTCCCTTGAACTGTAGCTGTTTCAGAGAAAACTGTGGCTATGTACCAGCAGCCCTCGAATGGAGTAGCATGTCCTTTGCTTGTTCTCCTGCTTTTTAGAAGAAAGGGAGGCTGTGGCAGAGAGAGGAACTTTGCATTCCTTTCTGAAAGGATTAGGGTTTGTTGTGGTCATTCTTAATTACCTTGAGGATTTGTGGTTATCTGACAGCTCATCAGACCTGGTCTACAATAAGATAGAGACCTCTTTTTCCTGTCAGCTTATGCAACTGGCTTTTCAGCATGAGGGTTTTGCAATTCCCTTTCTTTCTTTCCTGTATTTCTGTGTATAGAATACTAGCAATCTGTGGCCAAAAGCAGAGAAACAAAACTTTCCATGAACGTGAAGTATTGCACAAGTTGGTATATCTGTATGTAAGTGCATGCATGCGCCTATCAATGTCTGCTTATGCTTTCCTTTTAATCATTTCATATGCAGGCAAAAGATTCTCTATTGAAAGTGTTATGTTCTTTCATTGTATGATGTGATGGAAATTAACACCTTAATTTGTGTATGTATATATAAATATATATGAAACGCAGCTCCAATTAGATTTTTTTTTCTTTTACTGTGTTTCCTGCTTCTTATGACTAAGTATGGGTAATTATCTTGGCTCACTTTTTCCACTCCACCCTTGCTTAGAGAAAACCTGTTGCAAGTTTGCTTGATATTTTATTTCTCCTTTTTTTGTAGTTTTGGTAATTAAAAGGCTAGCAAATTGTTATGGGTAGTTAACTATTTTTAGTCAGATTAAGAAGTATTAAAATAGTGATTTTAAATGATATTTTAATTCTCAAAAGCTTTAAAGAGATAGCTTCGTTTATTTTCATCTCCCAGATTTCCCATGTCCCCACTGTATATTGTACCCTACCACCTTCTCTTTAACATCTTCATTCTTGGGCTGCACTATATTCAGAAGAAAAGTGCCAGGTTATACAAGAAGGTGAATAGTTTTCTTTGTCTACCATTAGGTCAGTATTTTCCCAAATCCCCCCTCTCCTCTTGAAGATATGCAAGGAGAGGGAATCGTGTTCCCAGTCCTTAAGAAAGGCTCCGTTTCCTTGGCGCTGCGCGGCACAAAGGCCGTGTCCCAAGGAGACACTTTCCAGGACACCCATCTTGACACTCCCATCCAGCCCAGACTGCTGAATTGAGTGTCATTGCTGATGATGATGCTGACAAAATTAATATAGAAGGATGATTACTGACCAGCATTTGGATATATAGCATAGGGATGCTTTTAAGGTTGCTTTATCTTGTTCTACAATGAGCATGAATGCAAAGGGTTGGTTGGTGTGATTTTGTTTTTTGTAAAAGCAAGCTTCTTTTCCATTTAATTTCTTTGGATGTCCTTCCCCACTCTTTCAAAGTTTTGTTGAGGTCTTTGGCAGTCCTGCCTTTGTGTATGTACATCTAGATGCATTAAGCATGCACAAGATAAATCGAATTACCCCTGTGCTATGAGTGCCATGCAGAGCTGGCACTTTGCCGAGAGCCGCCTTGCACCTGGAGGTGTTAAACTGGGAGAGTGGGAACAACGGGAAATGGGCCGACCCCCAATGCTAGAATAGCTTTAAAGTCTAGTCAGCTACACTTTAAGTCAGGAAATAAAGTATATTTTATGATTGATTTTCCTTCTGAACGCTGTGATGAAGAAGCATCCTTAGCCAGTGCTTCCTCGCTTTGGCTGTTTCGTAATGTTCCTTTGAATCCTGTGCCACAACCGTCGTCGTGTCTACATATTTATGCCTTCCTTTCCCTGTGTGCTTGTCTATGACCCTGGGGCAAGAGCAGGCAACTTATCTAGGGCCAGAAGGAAACACAACATCAAAGCAGAATTATGCAAATCCTCACCAGGAGCAATTAACAGATGACATTTTTGACAAGTGTAAATGTGTAATTTCAAAGAGGGATCGTTTTATGGTCTTCTGCAGTTAATTATCAGGCACAAGTTACAACAAAACAAAGAGGAAGAATACAATCTCCAAAACAACTTCAACCTTCATAGAAGAATTTAGGAATTTTTAATATGTAAACAATGTATTACTGAGGAAAAAAATCCATGTTTACCTTCCCTGCTGTTGTAACTGTACATGCCCCTCCTTGCATTTCCTTCTCAGTGTTTTTCGTTTGCTGCTTCGAAACCCTGGGAGCTTTTTTAATGAAAAATGAGTATGTAAATGGGCTACGGGGTTAGCCAGAAGGGAGGCATGGGGCAGTGGAGCTCTGAGCTGTGACTCGGGACAGGGGCTGCTCTTCCCAGGTCTGTCACCTGGATGGAAGGAGCTCAGGGCAGGAAGGTCCTCAGCACTTTGCAGGATCCGACCCCAGTGTCCGCAGGCGATGGGGCCTGAGTAAGCGTGTGGGTTTTCCTGAATTACATTTGGCTGTCAGCGTTTCTGCTGCAGTCAGCAGGGACTTGTTTTGTCTTGCCTTCCACCAAAATAATTCCCACAGTCTGCGCAACCAGAAAGGTTCAGGTGCAGGTTACAGACTTCCAGTCATCCAGAAAATTGACAATCGCAACAGGAGATGGGTTCGACTGTGTCTCTTGTAAAATATTTTTCCTCATTAGGCAGACGTCGTAAAGAAAATCTCAGGTCCTTCTGCCCCCTTGCTTTGTCGGGAGGATCCGGTGGATCCGAGGGAGGTGTCATCCCGCCGCGCTCGGTGCTGCATGCACCATGCACACCCCACAGATGGTTTTACACCCTGTTTTTCCTTTTAACGCTTGCTACCAAATCCTGACAGCAAAAGGCACGTGGTTGGCCATTCACAAGAGAAATAAAGTGGGAAAGGAACGATCTTGGGCTGGAATTTTGTTCCATAAAACAAAAGCGAGGACATTTGTTAGGCAAAATTGAGGTTCTTTTCTGTGCCACTTCCTGCGTAGACTAAAGCGAGAAATCACTGTGATCCTCACCAATTCTGTTCATGTCAATGAAATGTGGTTCTTCTGAACAGGAAGAGTGCAATCCAACCTTGCTGCTGTTTTCTTTGCATAGGATGCCTCAGTCCTATATAAAATACCTATGCACACGGTAGGCCCTGCCTGACTGTGGCTTGCCTGTGGTTACAAGATTTCCTTCCCCTTTATCTGCTCAAGTTTTTCAGCAGCACAAGGGAAAAGTGCCAGTCATTGTGGGATCCAAAAGTGAATCCCAGGTCTCTATCTGATTTGACTCTGTTGCTGGGAACTTTCCTGGCACTCTAAGGCCATGTCTTTCCCTGTCTAAATTCCAGGAACCAGAGTCAGCAAATAATACCTTAACACAAAGGAGTTTCACCATAAATAATTGTTCGAGCTTTAGTGAGTTGTTGAATCAGACGGTAGGAAGTCGGCTGACAGAGAATTAAAAAGTGTCATGTTTAAAGCAAGAGTTTGCTCCGTGAGTTTGCTTGTGAAGAGCAAACACAGTGTTACTTTAGGGTGGACCTCAGTTGCTCTAATCCTGATTTTGGTGCAAAGCCGCTCTCCAGCGCAGGCCCTCAGTTGTGTCCGCCCTGCATCCCTAACGGTAAAGGCAGATGATGAGTGGCCGCTTTGGTCCTCTACCTCCCCTTTCATGAGCCTCTAGAGACGCACCTGCAAGCTCCGAGATGTGCGCGTGGCATCAGGCCAGAGCAGGACTAAGCCAGAACTGAGAGCACAGAGCAATTACGGCCATGGAAAGAGCTGAATTTTAACCCTTGCCTAACAGTTTCTTGTCCTCTCCCCCATGCTCGTTTGCCTGTATTCCTACAATTCCCTGGGCAGACTTTTCGGACCCTGCTGCAGGCAGAGAGGACCAGTATCCTCAGACAGGAATGCCCGTGTCGTGGCCAAGCCAGCCCGCTGCTCAGAGCCCTGCGTCGTCCTCAGGTTTCTCAGCCCTAGGACACATATTTGTTATTTCTGAATCTGTACAGATACCTGCATCTCACCCCATGTGTAATACTTATAATTTGAAGGTGAATTATAGAATTATGGTACATCTTAGAACATTGTTTGTTGTATTCCTGCTTTAGCTAGAACTCTTCTTGGGTAGCCTTGGACAAACTGCCTCTGTTCCCAGTGCTTCAGGGAAAGTGGTAACGTCCAGAGCATTGATCATCTTTATGATGTGCTTTGAAATGTGCCAGTGAAACGTGTGCCATACCTGCAAGGCAGTGACCACTAGTGGGTAAAGAGGTAGAATTGCCAAGTGAAGGGAATTAAAAATAACAAACTCTACAACGATTTTGCAGCATTATCTACTGCCACTGCCTGCAACATGCAGGGCAGCCTCTGCCCTTCTCGTGGGACGCTCTCCTGTTGATACAACGCCGAGGCCCTTGGGTGGGTTGACTCTTTTCCCCTGCTTGGAGGGAGCAAACTGTTCCTGCTGCTATTCCCAGTCAGCCGCCACCGGCTTAGGTCCAGGATGAAAAATCATCCCCCTGCTCTCGTGTGTGGGAGCCAAAGCGTGAGCGTGCCAAGGGGAGAAAATACCTATTAGCGCTTTTTATATCCTAAGCATTTTATAAGCATTAGGCCTCACCACGCTGCTGTGAGCTAAGTCATGATCTGCATGACATTTCTTAAAAATGTCGCTGGCGCGAGCTGCAGTTTTCCCCCAGCCCTCCCACACTGACCAGCGCTGCCGTCCTGGTATCGCTGCAGCCGCGTCAGGTTTAATCAGGTTTAATGGAAGTGTTTTCTAGCCAGGAATATCTTGACAGAAGGAGACTCCGCAGCTTGCTGGGGTCTGCACAGGGGGATGCTCGGTCCCCAGCTCCATGCAAGGTGCTGAGGCTGCAAAGTCTTTGCCTTGGCTTAGAGGTTGGGAAGCAGAGGGAAGGAGACAGCAGGGCTGGTTTCTAGGCACGGCGCTTAGCGTACTGAGTTGGACATCGGTTATTATTGCCCTTCCTAAAGCGTTCTTCCCTCACTACTCTGTTTATTTCCGTTTCATCTGTATTTACACTGTAGTTGACAAGAGGAGAAATGAGCATTTCCAGTGATAAATCATTCATAAAGAACAGCACTGATCCTATGGTTTTCACTTCTACTCCCAAATGATAGTATAACTCAGGGGAGAGGCGTTATCTGCTCCTCTCATCAGCATATGATACCGCAAGGTAGCAAATGGGGCTCTTTTTCGTTCACTCTCGTGCTCAGACCTGCTGCTTTTTGCCCAGTGACATAGCATGAACGCCAAGAGAAAATATTTTTCAGCCAAGAGAGTCCTTAACCCCAGCAGTTGATGTCAGTGCTGTGAAGGGCTCAAAAATCCTGATTCCAAACAGGCTGCTGCTCAGTAGGTGGCCGTGCTGTGGGGCAGGGACCAACGCGGAGCTCCTGAACCAACCCTGGGGCCGTCTTTGGAAGCCCCGAGGTGTTAGTTTTCCATGATGCGCATGGTGTAATAAATGTGTCTCTTGCAGGGACTCGAGGATTTGCTCAAAAAGATCGGGATGCTGCCCAGTGGCATGCACCAAAGCCAGCAACACCACACAGTGCCTTCCTATAACGCCCAAGATTTATCTCATATAATATTTTCAGGTTTAAATGCAGCCTAGGCTCCAGAGGAGCCCTGGGGTTCTCCTTAGCAGTGTGACCTGCCCAGGTCAGCCAGAAGATGCTGGGGTTGCAGTACTAGGAGCTATGATGAAAAATCAGGGTTCTTACTGGGTCAAATCACTAAAAATCAGGTTTGCTTCAATCTGATCAAGATGTCTGGCAGTTTGAAGAGGGACAGCATGGAAATATTATTCCTAAGCCAACAAAAGTTCTAAAATTAGACTGAGAGGAGTCTGGTAATTCATGACAGTGTAAAGTCAGTCCAAAGACTGATTAAGAAGTCCTCTTTCTCTGGCAGTGGTTGTACTGCTAACCAAAGATTGCTCTGTGAACTGTAAACCTGGTCCACAGGAGGGTTATCCTATTTTCTGAGGGTGCTAGAAGCCAGGAAACTCTACAGGGGTAGATAAATAGCATTTCCCCAGCACTCCGCCTAATCTGGACCCATAGATGACAACATTGTCTATTTTTAATATGGAAATTCCGGAGCAGCTGAATTTGTTTACCCTTGAAAGGTCTGACAACGTTGCTTTCATTTTGCAGACTTCTGTGTTTTTGTACTATATATATAATTTTTTTGTGGTTAAAATACAAAGGAGGAACAAGGGAAAATCCACTATCCAAATAAGCCAAAGACAAGCTAAAAGGAAAAAACAATATGTGAAATGTCTGTTGCTGGTTTGTTTGTTTAAAAATGCTTACCTTGGGTTTTGCATCTTCTGAAAGAAAAAAAGAAAGAAAAAAGGAAAAAAAAAGATTGTAATCATTTGGAAACATCAGGAATTAAGTGCATCGTAATATATAATGTTGGGTCCATTTTTGATTTGGAGGGTATCAATATGAAGTGTCACAAATACATGGAACAAATCTAGCATGCAAAACAAGTTGGTTGTCTGAGTCTTCCTTGTTGTGCCATGTTACCTTTATTTTAGCAAATTGCACATATCTATTTGCAGTCATTAAGCTAATCAGTGGCAGGGGAGAAAAGGGAATAGGGAGAATGGAACTGCAAAGAGCTAAGGAAATTACGCAGACGCTGTCCACCCCCAGATCTAACTTTTCCCTTCCATGTGGTTTTGGGATACATGTGGGATTTGAGTTGTACTTGGAAAGCATAATGCGTGTACCAACATCTGGAAGTATCATAATGGTTGCTGTAAGAATTATTACAGTAGTTGTGGATGAAATCTAGTGCTTTGCAGCACATGCAGCCTAACAGCAGCTTGCTTTAGTTATTGAAAATATTTTAATGTCCTGAACCGTATTTAACCAAAAGGAAAAAGAAGGAAAATATAATCAAGCAAATACATGAGCAGGATGAGCACTGAGCTCTTCCAGGCAGTAGGATTTTTGAGGGCTGGAGTTGGGTTATGGAGAAGGAAAAAAAAAAAAGAGAGAGAGAGAGAGATGGAAATTCTAGGTGAATTTTATAATTGGGGTTCACTCTTGAGGTTGGGTCAAGCCGCAGAAGTTAAGTTTTTCTACCATTTCCAATAACTGAGGTCTCTTTACACTTTGGGTGCCGCCATGGGAAGCCACTGATTCTCCTATTCCACTGAAAATTAGAAGGAAAAAGTAGGAAACCCTCAGCGCTTTAAAATTGATGGGTGCTTTGAAATATTTTTCTGTTTTGCCAGTTTTATGTTTTAGTTGGCTCATCTGGACATGCAGCAATGACAACATGACTCTCCCAGGGATATCAGGAAGCTGATTTGCTGTTAGTACATCAATTTTAAAGGCCTGGGGAGGAACTACTGAAAATGTAATGTGAAGCTGTTACGTACTTGGTCCGTTTCTTGAATTCAGGGAGGGCTGAAGAGTTTCTCATAGATTTAATTCTGATCTGTGCATGCTCTGAGTGGCCCCACCAAGGGTTATAGCGTTTTTTACTGCAAGCTGGGGCTTCCATTGAGCCTCATGGAGCGCTTGGCATGGCTGTAGAGCTGGTCCTTGGATCAAAGACCCCGCTGATGACGCCCATTAACACTTTTCCACATAAAGTGCTTGGAAAAGTTACTTAATAGGCATGGATTGCTTGGTCTGCCCTGAAAGCACCAACATCTGGGCTTAAGCTTTGTGCATGGTTAGGTTTTGTAAGGGTGTGATATGTAAATAAAGAATAACAAAACACTTTGATGTGACATGTAAGGATGCAGTTGGATCTCAACCCAGCTTAGATTTTTCCGTGTCTTGTATACACTGTCTTGCAGGGATCCTTGTGGGCATCTTATCTGCACTGAAAAATTGGGAAAGCCTGTTGGATTCCTACTGGGGGAACTGCAGCCTCTCTCTAAAGCAAATCAACCCCTCAATGAAAGGAAAAAAAAACCCAAATTAAACCTGTTGACAAAGCGCATTTCTGGCCATATGCCACTTCAAACAGGCTGCAGGCTGGGGAAGGTGGGTGTTGTTTATCAGAGACACATCTCTTCAAGTTTCATAATAACTGCCTTTCAGGAAGAGGTCTAGTTAAAATAATTTCTTGCTGTATCCCATAGTGCCTTCTTGCACCCTGGGCTCTTAAAACCTGGTTCTGGGAATCAAAAAATAATAAGAAAAACCCTATTCGCTTAGGTCAGACTGAGCCAAGAATGGAAAATTGTCCTTGAAGTGCTTTTGGTTCCAGCAATAATAAGACCTGTCATTTGTTACATGTTAATTGCACGTTATTATCTTTTGTAGGTTAAGTCAACCAAAGGTTTCTTGTACAGTTGGAAACAAAGTTGTAATCTTTAATATGGTTTGCAGCCTCGGCTTAGTTTTTTTTTTTTTTTTTTTCAGGTTGTCTTTTGGAATCTTGCACTTAGACCGATTCTTTGCAAATAGATTAGATACCTGTTTCCCCATGGAAATGTATTGCCATCTAAGCTATCTTCCATATGATAATCTCAAAGCAGAGCCTTACAAACTTAGAGTAAGTGAGCTTTGCAGTTTCCCATGGGAAAGGTATATCATAATCCTCATTTTTGAAAGGCTACCGGAGTAAGCCTGTGATGAATCTAGGAAAGGAAACGATTTCCAAGTATTGAAGTTGTTCTACCACCGCAGATAAAACCATATGCTCCTACCAAGTTCTCTGTAATAGAATTTATGATATTTTTGTAAAACTTCTCCTTAGCAAGGGAACACTAGCTTTCTTCTTCTCTCCCCCCATCTCTCTCCCCCTGTCATTTTGTTCCGTACATGTCTCAAGCAATTCTCTTCCTTCAGTCTGGGCGCCCTATGCAACTGTCACAGCGCCAGTGATTTATCCAGATTGGGAATCCCCAGTGCTGATTGACTGTTCCTTGACACTGTTGATCAATCAAATTTTGAGACAAGCAAAGGCAGATACATGGAGACAGAGGAACCGTCTGGCCTGTAACCTAATTCATTCTTGATGGGCTTCTAAATGTTTATGCCTGAATGTTTTTTGGCTAAAGATTTGTGTTGATAGATGGAAGAGGATGCCCAGGATTTCTTGCATTCAAAGTTAATGAAATTGAGGCCAGAGGAATACCTTGTCCATTTTTCCTTCCACTTCGGGAGATCCTGGCGAGCTACATCAGACTGTCTAAATGCCCTGGCATTTCTGCAGGTTACTATATCATCTTGCACTAAAGCAACACCACAGCAATCATCTTCCAGCCACTGCCCTCTCATCCCATATTTTGTCTGTTTCCATCTTTCACTGACTTTTACTGCACAAATAATGTAAAGTCTGAGATTGTTGGCTGCAGACCTAGAGAACGGTTTTAAAAGCTAAGCAGTATTTTTTCCTCCTTGCCCCATGAATATAATATAAACCTGCTTTTGCAGGAGTTGCCTTGCTATTATCACCATCTTTTTTCTCTGTAGACCAGACTGGACCTTTCTGGGCTTCCATGATCTTCTGTTGATTTATTTTCTTCAAGAAGGCAGAAAAAAAAAAGGAGAAAAAGACTCCCCCCAGTCCTCTAAAAATCTTCTCAACCAGAAAAATAAGTCAGGGAACTTTAAAAATAGTGTTGAAGGGAGAGTGCCCTTCTCTCTACATTGACTAGAGAAGCGGTTGGAAATGAAGTTTAGACTGGGCGATGCGTTTTCAGAAAGCTGAACTAGGTGTGAGGAGTTAGGGCAGTGTTTCTGCTCTGAGGAATTCGGCTTTAGGTAGTCAGTGCTGTTCTGTTTGAGCATCCTGTCTTTAAGGGCCATAAAAGTGACAGTGACAGCACATAGTGATTTTGTGATCGTGTGGCGTTAAAATAAGAACCAGCCGCTGTGTTTCTATTTCTTCTTACTTTACGTAAATCTTTTGTATTTAAAAAAAACAAGTTAATTAAGCCACCTGTCCCCTTATCTCCTACCCTGTTTGTGCTCACCTGTTTCCCTATCTGTAGTCAATCTGTTTGCATGTGTGTCTACCTATATAATCATTAATCCAGTTCCTTTAATTTCGGCTCAGAGAGGAACACAGTTTAACATGTTTCTCATCATGTGTTACGTCCTGCACCTGGAGCGGTGTGGAGGTATTTGGGGGGTTAGTTTGGGGTTTTTTCGCTTTGTCTGCATTGCAGAGTTTGCCTGCAGACATTTGCAGTGTCTGATTAAAGCCTTCCCCTGCTAAGGGACAGCAGAAGGCTTTGCAAGAAGAAACAAGTGCGAAGCTTGTTCTGGTTGTGGCAGGCTGAGCACAGACCACCTCACTAGAACAAAAGGGAGCGAAGCAGAACCAGCGGCTCGGATCCCACGGTGTGTGGCAGAGGGTCGGACCAGCACATCCATTTTGTACGAAATATTATCTTACAGTGCTGCTTTAACTCTTCTGAGAAATAAATTAATGAGTTAAATTAGCACAGAAGTTAGGAAGTGCATTTCTCATCTTGCAGCCTGGCCCTGCATGGCCGGGTCACCAGCGTGGGGACATTGGGACGGAGATGCGGCCTGCCCTGTTCCACACGCTCGTGGCCCACGATGGCTTTGGAGACTCTCGGGAAAGGGTCACCTTTCCGTGAGCATCCAGCCCTGCCTCCCAGGACTCTGCCTTTGCCAGGCAAACGGGCTCACAGTGTCCTTGTCCCGGTGTCGTTGCAGCGGGAGCTCCGTGTGGCTGCTCTGGTTCTGCTCTGGCCCTGCCCGGTCCCCACGTCCATGGTGGCACTTGCACTGTTACCTTATGGACACCGTTCCGGCAGGGGTAACGCGACGTTCCCGGCAATCCTGCATCCGTAACCCGAGTAAATACTACTTTCCTTGGGACATCTAGTGGGAGAACAACATACTGCACAGCACTCATCTGGGTTAGAGCCGGCGAGACTCCCGAAGTGCCGTTAGTGTCTGAGGGAAAACCCACCCAGGAGGGAAAAGAGAAAGAAATGAATTAATTTTTTTAAGGAATTCTCCAGGATCTTTTTTTTTTTTCTTTTTTTTTTTTTCCCTGTTTTTCCTGTTTTCAGGCAGGCAAAGATTTAAAACAGGAAAAAGTTGGTGGAGAGGCACATAATTTGGAAAAATTCCTTTTACAAAATTGAAAGAAGCTAACTAAAAGGCTTAAAGTAGAGAATGCACATTTTTGTAGAAGAGCACTCGAGTTTCAGTGAGACTTCGTTTGAAGATTGAAGTGATAATAAAGTAAATAAGGGAAATGATGAAATTGCTTTGGAAGCGAGGGTCTACTTTTGGCTTGCGTTTATGCAGTTCTTCCTACCAGGGGATGTGGGGCATGGCACGGTCTCCTCAGAACTGCTGGTAAGGATGGGAAAATATCCGTTTCTTTGTGTTCTGTCTTGTGTCGCGGTGCCCAAGTGCTCCCAATGGCTGAAACTTCCAGAGAAACCTGAGAAAATACAAGTTCATGCTGTTAGTAGCAAATCTGTTGCAAAGGAGCAAACAGATTTCTCACTGCTTGGTGTAAAAGCGAAGTCAGGAGGAGCAGTTGTGTCTGTTGAGAGGCAACTGAAAGCCAAGAGCATCGGCGGTGGGAGGCGAAGGAAGGGTGGGAGCCCGGGGTCTGTCACACGCTGTCTGGACTTGCTTCTCCCGCCCACTCAGTCGACTCAGACAGCACCATATTGCAAAATTCTGTGCTGTTTTTCAAAAAAACACCACCAAGCTTCTGCTCCGTTTTACTGGCACCATCTCGGTACGGTCATTCTTGGATAGCTCTCTTGGACAGCCTGCCCATCTCAGTTTGGGTCGGAGAAGTCTTCAAGGAAAAGCAATCGGGAATAGCGGAGCAGTCGTGATGTACCTGGTGCTTGGGCGTTAGCAGCAGGCTGTCATGCAGGTCTTCGTCAGCGCTTCCTAGGTGACCTGATCTGACGCTGACAGAGTATTTCTTTTACTAGGCCTACCTGCTTGCAAAAATGCCTAAAACAGGTGTAATTCCGGCCTGCATTCTTTAGCAGGGCATCGGCAATGCCCTTAACTTGGACAGGTGCTCTGTAAAGGCCCTCCGGCTGCTTAGAGGCGTTTGCAGGAGCGAAGGGATTCCGGAGAGGAACGTTTTGGGAGCTGCAGTGAGGTGGGAGCGTGTTCCCACATGAGCACGGCAGGGCAGTCCCTGGCCACGGCAGGGTTTAGGAGAGGTCCGCGGTGTCGGCGTGTGGGCCCTGGCTCTGACAGCCCTCACGCTGGCTCTGAGCTCAGAGTAGTTGATCTAAATATTATTATTTTCCATCTTGAGCTCGTCGCAGCCTGATCCCTTCCAGCTTTTATTTTTCTCCTTTTGGGATAACGAGGTGGATAAGAAACATGAATGTTCTGTATCAGGATCCCTTCTTGACACTCTCCCATGCTCCTAAGTATGTCATCAGTTGCACTCGGAGCATTAAGCCCCTGCTGCCAATACACGAGCAAAGGTTTCGGAAAGAGTCGAATTGGAAAAGAGGTGGGATCAGGCTCGCCCACATAATTTTCTTTTGTGCCAGTGCTAACAGACGTTTTGAGTTAAAGTAAGAAACAGCCAGGAAAAATGTGCAGATGCTTAATTCTCTGCTGGATTTATAATATTATACAGTAAGCGTTTGCACCCTATACAATAAAACCAAGTTGGCTTTACTACATATAAAAGAAAACAAAACAAAAAATCACAAGTTTGACAGCAATTAGAGTGAATAGACATTTATTTTATCCTTTTACTAGCAGGACCAATTGTGATTTTATGCTCTGAAAAAGCTCATTTTAAAGTTTTATGTCTGAAGCGGCCTTGCCAAATCTAGCTTAATATTGTTACATTAAATGGATGGTAAAATGTGTTCTTAAAACCCTCCATCCTGTAAAGGACCTGGACCCGGGGAACTGCTGCTAATGAGAGGCAGGTCCTGAGCTGCGGCCCGTGGGCTTGTTTGCTCGTGGCAGGGCTGGAGGTGTCTGCCAGGCCCGGCCAGGACGCAGCGTCCTCGCGTCGCGGCTGCCGTTGCCGTCCAAGGCTGCAGGTTTCCAGCCA
The DNA here is from genome assembly GCF_059628265.1 of Tinamus guttatus. Classification (NCBI taxonomy): domain Eukaryota; kingdom Metazoa; phylum Chordata; class Aves; order Tinamiformes; family Tinamidae; genus Tinamus; species Tinamus guttatus. The sequence goes on along the minus strand of NW_028288579.1, from coordinate 435,347 downwards.
CCCCGACCACTAGCCTCTCCACAGCAGGAAACCCAAGCTGTCTGAAGCCGGGCTGGCGCCAGGAAGGTCTTCTGAGAGATCCTTGGTGTCTTTGGAAGTGGAGTCTCTCACTTTTTACACCCTCAACCCTAATTTCTTGCCCTCAACAATTCAAACTTCAAAAAGAAGCAAACTCTGAAACCGCTGGTTATAGAACCAGCCTCCCAGGTGCTCCGAGGAGTTCTGGCAGCAGTCCTTGCTTTCTATTCTTTGCACATCCAAACCCTTTATCACGTTGTAGGATGTCTCCAAAGATGCAAGAGCATTCATGTTCTTTATTCACACACCGATGCTTGACTCTGCTCATTACTGGTTGCCCTCAGAGGCCAGTAAAAGAGTTAAAGTGGCCCTTGCAAAACCCCTGAGTGACTGCTGCCTCCAAACATTTATTTTTCCTCTTTTTGAATAGTGATTTGGACAGAACATGAATCCCATGCAGCGGCAGCTGCCCCTGTGGTGCACGTGTGGTTTGGTGTGCCACCAGCTCTACGCAGAAACTTGATCTGGGCCACAAATATAATATAAGAGGCTTTAGAAAGAGCTGAACAGTGAAGGAAGTGCCATAAGGAGCCCCGTTGTCGAGCGCAGGGAGCTGGGAGATGGGGCTGGTGGGGCAGCGTGGCTTTTGCTGCAGACACGAAGTCCCTCCTTGTGCCACATAAAAAGGTGGGGTTCTGTGCAATGAAAAAACAAAGACATTTAAGTTCTTTGCAATTCCCGCTGAACCCTGGGCTTTCTATCAGTAATCCTGCCCAGCGCCTGCCTTGTCCTGAAGCTGCTGGTTAGTGACTTGGGAAGAGGCAAGGGAGACGTGCGTCTGCCCTGCAGCGGGGAGTTCGTTGGGGTCTCCCTGGGCCCGTTCCTTCTGTCACTTGGCATCGAGTCTTATTAGACCAGGGTTGTGCTTGAATGTTGCTTTAATTAAAAAAGAAATAGTTATTTCAGACCTAGTTTTGGCTTATTTTTTCTTCCTTCAGGTTCATGCTGGAAGCTTTTCTAGCTTTCCTAGGGTGGCAATTTCCATTCTGTTTGTTCAACAGCCTTTATTAAACAATTATTTTTGTCAGTCTTAAACACAAACAGCAAGACTGCAGTTACTCTGAAATGAAAAGTATATTGCTAATACAATGCCAAGGGCTCTTTTTTCCCTCAATGGATGGTTTGGCAGCATTTTTTTTTTTAAATGTAACTATGCTTTAAACAAATCATGTTTAATACTGACTTATATCATAAACCTCTGGTCAGTCTTTTAGTGTAAGGTCTTAAATAGTCATTTGAGTTCAGTATTTACAGCATTATTTTATGTTAACAAATATTTTTAATATTCATATTGTGTTTATTGGGGGCTAAAGGCAGTTATAATGTGGATAGTGCCCACATGTTTCATAGATGGAAGTAAAACGTGCTATCAAAAATGAGCCTTTGTTACGCTGCGTGCGCTAATACTATTAAGATGCATATTATGGGTTTATAAAGAGCATCATCTGGAAACCCCAGCTGAGCTGCAGACATCATTGTTCAAGGTGCTCGGTAAATATATAATAAGAAACAGTCCCTTTGCTGTACTTTATAAACCCAGGTCTAGAGGCTGTGGAGTTACCCAGCGCTCGATCGCGGTGCAGTCTCACTAGACTTGGTCCATGCCAGCCTGAAGACATTCCTGGCATTCCTACAACTAGCAGGAAGGACAGTAGATGCCAGCCCATTTGCTCTGGCGTGGTTTTCTTTTCCTCATGCCCTTGTGGCAACCCAGTCGCTTGACACCTGCAAGGTGGTTGGGAGCCAGTTTTCCCAAGGTGGCCATCCAGAACTCTTCTTCTGGAGGATGGAAGATGTTTGGAGCTGGCAGTTCCTGGTGGAGTTTAGGCTCTCAGTTTAGGTCTGATGGCTCTGTGCAGATGTTGTCAGCCAGTAACTTATAAGCGTGCTTTCCTTTTTAATATGCTTTTTAATATACTTGTAAAGTAAAAGTGGTATCTAAAAGGAATCAAGCAGTGAAGTGTCACCACTATTTGTAGACTGTTTTTTAAAACCAAACGTGAGCTCTATAGTCTGCTTGGGGTAGAGGTAATTTTTGAAATGGGATAATCCGTATTACCCAGCCCTTTAAAAATCCCTTTTGTCAAGTGAAGACATCAGTGCAGCAGTACCTTGTGGATGCCTTCTCAGCCCAGCAAAGCACAAACGCAGGAAGCAAAAAAAGACTATTTTTAAGTGCCAAGATACCAAGATGTGCTGCTATGGAAAGCTCTGGCCCTGAATAAACCCGAAAGGGTAGAATTTGGCTATTTGTCCTCTCTGTGCTGACTAGGGAGCCAAGGGTGAATGTGTTTCTAATTTAGACCCGCTGCCGCAGGCGTCTGCCCTTGCGTGGGGTGACGTGTGCCAGGTATTATTCTGCACAGACTGGGTGTCACTGGGAGGAGAAGGTACCTCAAGGAGAGCATTAATCTGGGAGGGGCATGAAATAATTAAATAACGTGCTTAATGTCACAGCTTTTCAGTTTATACAAGAGGAAAAACTGGCACCTTGAGTCAGGCCCTCTTCTAAGAATGACTAATACTATAAACAAATGTTAAGATAGTGGCATTAAATTCACTTTTTAAATTGCAGTACTTATGGGTCATAAAACCGATGCAGTTTTCCAGTTTCAGCTTTTCCCATCTACTTTACTGAAGCAAAGAGTAATCAGGTCATTGGGCCATTTCCCTTGGAGAGTGACCAATGCGTCCTCAGCTTTATTCTAAATATAGCAGTCCTTTTTTTAGCATTGTTAGCTTTCCCACTGTTTTTTTTTTTTTTCACTTTACTGCTTTAAAGTGAATTTAGCGCAGCCGAAAGGTGCCAGATCGACATCACTGGAAAATGACGTTGCCGGCTGCTGTTTACGCGGCAGCGCGCCGAGGCTCCGCGGCGGCAGCCAGCGCTTCTACCAAACCGCTTGTCCCGGCTGCTCTGCGTCACGGACGGCGCTCGCCAGCAGCCGGGCCTGCAGATTTAGTGCCATTAATGCAATCCTCCTGCATGGTGCTGGGAAAACTGGGGTTCCTCTTGCGTCTCCACAGCTGTGTGCTCTTGGGGACCTCATCCAGGCTGGACCCCCCTGGGCTCTCCCCATCTCCACCTTAACAGGAGCAGTGGCCCATCCTAACAATCCCAATCTGACAGTTACAACTTCGTTCCCCGGAGCTTTTCTCCTCCTTTCCATCGGCTCCAAAACGGGCTGGGAAAGTCGCTCCCACTAGACAGGTGACTTATAGCAGGGTAGAGCTGAGTGCAATCCCACCCAAAGGGGTTGGAGAGAACCCGGCGCATTGAATAGGCTCCTTCTTGTGCCATGGCGATGGGGCCGTGTTTGCGTAGGCGCCGCTCCCGCAGCTCCCGTCCCGCGGCGCGAGGCCTGCGCGGCCGGCAGCGCCACAGAGCCGGCCTTTATGCTGCGGCTCTCCAGGGTGCTGCTGCAGCCCGGCCTGCCCCACACCTGAGTAACGGGGCGGCCTGGGCTGGGGGGAGCCGCCGGCCAGCGCCGAAACAGCCATTTCTGAGTAAATAGTACGGGAATTAAGTTTTATAACTTTGCCCCGCTGTTTATTTTGTCACCAAGAAGTATTATAGATGTTATAATTGCTATAATTTGCTTCTGTAATTGCAACTTCATGTTTTGCAAAATGCGCAGTACTTTTCACTTTCAATCCATGAATAGAATTTCAGATCTACCTTGACAGCTCCCAACTTTTCCTTTTTTTTTTTTTCTCTCCCCTGAGTGCTTGCATTTCTTGTGATGATTCTTGGCTTTCTGCTTTGGAAGTGGCAGAACTGTTTGTAGGCTGCAGGCTTTATATATTAAAAGCCAGAATAGCAAGATGTCCCTGACATGATGTCCCGCAAATTATATGCCAATATAACAGCCATCCCTTCCAATGCAATAAAATAGTTTTGATGCCCTAATATTCCCTGTGTTGCATATCCTGGAAATGATGAACTTGATGATTTGAATGAGACATATGATCAGTGGACTTATAATCTCAGACAGATAATTGCAGTGAACAAAAACATTTTTGGAAACAAGATGCAGTTTGTCTGCACCTCTTTTCCGATCATTGACTGGCTGCAACTGCTCTCTTCTGAGCAGGACCAATCTGCTAAAGGCAGCACGAGCTCCTAGTCCCTACAACACCCACATGCAAAGGATCTACAAAGTCCTCAGTCACAGGCTGTTTCCATAAGGCAGAGGGAATACAGAGTGGTGTGTCTGCCATAAAGACCTGGAACGTGGCCACACGGCATGTGGAGGCACCTTGGAGCACGTGCCGGAGGAGAAGAGGGAGCCACGTCCTCCCCGGGCACCCCGGCCTGGGAAATTGGCCCTGTGGCCCCTCCGTGACGTGCATCAATGCTGCCTTGAGGCCACGCTCCAGGCCGCTGCTCAGCTTTCTGACAGTCACAGATATTGCGGTTATCAGTGAAATTTCCACTCCCTTCTCATGGGAGCAATTCAGTTGTTTGGGTTTTTTTTTTTTTCAGCAAAAGAACAAATTCTGTTTGGTTTTGATTTGGGTATTTTTATCAAAGACTCTTGTTTTAGCAAGCGGCTGACCCTGGATTAAGGAAATAGGCTTAAATGTATTTGAACCTCTAAATACTACTGTGTATCAATATCTCCATTCAGTTCTTTTGCCCGCCATAGGTTTTCTGTAAAACCTGGACAAATGGCATAGGCTCAGCTCCTTGGAGCCACTTCTGTCACCTCAATAGCCACCCAGGAGAGGCCCTATGGACTCTGATGTGCAGTTGGAGAGAACTATGTCTCTACAGGAGTTTAGCCCACCTTCATCTTAGACCCCAACCAACAGTAAAAACAAGACAGTGCATAGAAAACTTTTAAACTTAGTTCTGTAACCGGTGAGAAGGAGGAAAGACTTTTAGAAAGTATATTTTACAATTTATTGTCTCAAAACAACCCCAGCTAGTAGGCTCACCTTAGATAGACAGATATTTGTCACTCTATTATTGTTTTACAGTGTCAGTTCCAGACACTTAAGTATTGTTGGAATGCAGTAGGGGGGAAAAAATCATGTTTTAAATCTCCGATGGGGTAATAAACTGCAGCCAGGAGCTAATTGTCCTGAAACTCGATCCTTTACAATATGTTATTGCTGTAATGGGACTACCCAACTCTACTGCACTGGGGTTTGTTTCACCATTAGTTAGGTAGTACATACACACTGGAAAAAACCCCAGATCACAGGTTTGCTCCCAGCTGTAGCCTTAAGCACAATTCTCAAAGCGATCGATGCATTTTGTACATTAAGGTAGTAAGGGAGGGTATTAATCCTCATCAAGTTTAATGGCTCACTATGGATTTGCTTCCTACCAACTTTCTTCTACCCAAGAAGTCCTGAGAATCTCGTCCCCTCCTGTCAGGATAAAATGAATCATTGCCCAGCGTCTGCAAGGGCAGAGGTGAATTGGAAGCCGCACTATGGAACACTCATACTACAGTATTATTATTTTCTTTTTACACTAGCATTAAATAATATTTGAGCTCGGGGTGGTCAGCCCAATGGGTGGTTTTACATGCTGAGTGCAACCAGAGAAAGACTACATCCATCATGCACTCATTTCAGTTTTTGATCAACAAGCCTTTTCTATTTGTTTTGGTTCGTGGGTTTTTTTTTTTTTTTTTTTTTTTTTTGGTCCCCAACTAGATATTAGCCAACCCGATCTTAAGCTGTAAAGTTCAGTTTCTAAATGTTAACCCCCAGTTTGCATGGAATTTGGACTTTAAGCTCTTTTGGAGATCCAAAATAATGTAACGTTCTTTCTCGGTGTTTTTCTCATCCGTGTTCTGGGTAGGGCCAATTAATAGATATGCCCAGTTACCATTGGAAAAACTATTCCAAGGATATTTTAGCCAAACAGAATGAGGTTTATTAAAGCTAGTGAAATGTTTGGGTCACAATTTAGGAGAAATTCACTGAATTTTTATTTTCAGAATTTTCCAACCGTAAAATCTAGTATAAGAATTTGTTCTCATGAGATTTTCAGCCAGTCCTTCTGGTTAAGTGGCAGCCAGGCTGGCTGGGCATAGAGTTCACAGGAGATGAGTGTTCCGAACAGGCAGGGAGAATTTTAGATGCATCAGACACAAAAATGGCCAGAAGCCCTAATGCAGAGAGGTTTTGAATTAATTGTGTCCCCCTTTCTCTTTCCGGGAAAGTCTTTATCTACATGAGATTTTTAAAATCACTTCCAGTGTGATAAGCCGTGCAGCAGAGACCGGGGTGCTTGTGGACCCCCGCATCACAGACTCATTCTGCATTTTGTGAAGGGGATCAGTTGTGTGTCTTGGAGCAAATCTACGTGGAGGTGTAACAGTCAGTACATGTTTGTGCTATCGGGTCCTACTTACGCCTCACGTCAAGTAATCCCATCCTAGAGGTGGATCTGAGACGGATAACGCAGGAGCAGCCGTCCCGTATCTCGGCACGTTTCTAGAAGATGCCACTTCTGCGATGAAGCGAAGAGTTCTGCTTCTCCATTGCCTTTTGGGGAGGAGAAGTGTGTTTTTCCCTAAAGCTGATAGATGTGGTGTGTTCTGCACCACGCTGGAGCCTGGGTAGCCCATTAGCACCACGCTGCCGTGCGGGCAGAAAACAAAGGGAGTCCTTTTTGTTCCAGGTGAGGAGCTGACAAGCAGATAAAGTAGCCGGGGAGAAGGTAATACTTAACAGAAGACCTCGGCGCGCCCAGGGCCCGGGCAGGCGGCGAGCAAATGTGAACTGAGGAAGTGTTTTGCATGCTCATTTGTCAGGCTGGGGCTGCTCGTTAGCCCTGGTCAGCCTCGTTTTCAGAGAAAAATCGCTCCTTCCTGCTCAAGCCAAGCGGAGATATGCAAGTGTATACATCCATGAGCTCCTATGGTTTGGACACAGCAATTAGAAACTAATTACACAAAAACACTTAATCCCAATACAGAGGCAAGGGGGAAAAAAAAGCTGTTGAAATTTGGAGTTGTTAATCCATCATCCTAAGTGAACGAGCACCAAGGAGAAGGAACAGAGCCGAAGCCAAAGCAGCTCAAGGAGCTTTTTCTGTTTACTCTTTCTTTAACCGTGGAAGTGCGTGCTTTGTCACAGGGGGACATACTGTCATTACGCTTGTACTGAGCTTTCCAAGGGCATTTCAAAATATAGTAGTTGAATTTTACTAAAGCCTCTCTGTGCACCTTCATTTAGTTTAGTCAAACCAGGAATTAAGGTTGGGTGCAGCTCTAGTGTAAATAATAATAAAAAAAATCAGAAAGGGAGCCTATCTTGCTTCTGCAAGAAATGCAGTAGTGCATTAGTGTTGATTAATTAACGCGTGTTGTATTTTAAGAGGTTCTACAACAAACAGCACATCTCTGCCTTGTTCTGCAGTGATGGGAACCGTGAATTTGTACAGTGCATCAGGCAGGCTGGCCAGGTAGCTTCTCTTCTGAGTGATCCCCAGCAGCAGCAGTGTAGGACTAGCAGTATTAACCTGCATAAAAGCCATTTTGCTGCGAGTGGTCTCAGTTTTACCTGTGCATGGTCAAGCAGGATGCAGAGTTGCTTCCTCGTGTTGTTATAGGAGCAGGAGCTTTCTTGCCAAAGAAAGGGCTCTTTTCTTTTGGCTCCATCTAGAGTTGACCAAATTCTGGTCTATCTGTTCTGTGGGCAACTCCTGGAGATAAAATTTAACTTTTCTTCATTCTGAGATCATTCATTGTACTATCTAGTGAAAACTAAGCAGGAGAAAACAAAGCGTTCTAGCTTCCTGAAGCTAAAACTTGGGATAATTTTCTGACAAATGCCAGCAAAACCAATGCCTATCACAGAAACATTTGGATTTCGCAGCAGAAAGCTGTTGCACTGAAAAAAAATATTGATCAGGGAATGAAATATCACGTTGCGTTTGCGGAAGAAAAGTTGGGGAGAGGCTTTTGGGTGATTCATGTTCCTGCAGTTTCTCCCCTGGCTTTGCCATGGCCAAAATAAGCTTGGAGGGCACAATCCCCTCTCGGGCTGCGTAGTTTGGCAGGGAAAGCGTATTCCTCAGACATCAGGGGTGCATGCGGCTGAGCCGAAGTGGAGCCCGCGAGCAGCTCTGCACAAGAGAGCTTGATTGTTTTGGCCTCTTTCCTTTGCTCTAGGGTAAAATAGAGGCACCCTTCTTGGGATATTATTGGTGCGAAATTGTAAGTTACAGTTTTATTACCAGTTGCTGCGTGCGTGTGTAGGGAGAGAGGAGGAGGCGGCGGGGCCGGCACAGTATAACCGCTCTTTTGTAACTATGAATCCATTCTTTTTTTTCTTTTTTGGAAAAGCCCAAGTTTTATTTTAGGGAAAGAAAGACCAAGTTGGTCTTTCCAAATAACGTCAAGCCTTGACAGATTGTGATAACCGTATTTTTTAAGTCTGCTGTTCTTCAAGATCACTGAATTCCTTAGCCTGTGTTGTTGAAAAATTAAAGTCAAAGTAGACGAGGTGGGTGGATTTATTCTCTGTCATGGTGCTAACAGCCACGTTACTTCCTACAGAAAATGACATTTCAGTTCCACGTTGCTCTTCTTACATGCAGTGTTTTCAAACATGATGTGTAAAACTGTGCTGTACGTAGTCATGGATAAAGTGGAATTGATTTATTCCAGAGGAGAGCGTGGCCTCCACACTGCTGTATTATCTGCCCTGTGGATCAGCTGAGCAATGCGAAGGTCTTGGTATTGCAGATAAAATCTGGTGTCCTGGCACTTGCTCTGAGGCCCAGCACAACGTGGGACTTCTGCCCTGCTAGGGGAGTAGGAGTGAGCGCTGCCCAAGCACAAAAAAAGGGAATCGACAGTAAAATAACTGGGGAGATGATGGTAAAATTTATAATATACTTCATTCTCATTTGATACAATATTCACTGCAGTTTAATGTCATGATATTCAGTAGTTTTGTGACTGAAGGATTTTCAACGGGCTGTCTTTCCTGATGACCTATCTGGACAGTTTTAAGGAGAACAAGGATGTTTCCAAATTTTGTAAGAATACTTTTTGGATCATGTGAGATACAGAAAGGAAGGCCTGAGAGGCTGCCCCACATAGTCCCAGAGGACACTGGCAAATTATTTTAGCCCACCTAAGATATTGATGTAGAGCAGCCGTGTTTTCCACATGAAATATCTCCGTGCGTTTCATTAGCTCATGGCTTTGGAGGAGCTGGGCTGCTCAGTTCAGTTCGATGGCTTGATTTCCTTCCAGCAGGAAAGGCCGAGAGGTTTGGACCTGGAATTGAGGTTGTCGGAGTAGAGAGTTTTTGAGGATTGGTTTGATGTTTGTTTTCTGTATGGTTTGGGATGCTTTCGTTGACTGTTTCATGGAAAGCACGGATTCACTGACTTTTCCAGGGTCAGAAGCCTCAGCTGAGATCTTTAGTTGAGACCAAAACAGATGAGTTTGAGCAAACAGAAGATTTGTGGCTTCTGCCCAGCAGCAGCAGGACAGAGCTCTGCTTGGGGCAGTGTCACAGGTAGCTCCTCCTCCTCATGCCCATCTCCTCAGCTGTGACTGCAGGAGCATTTGGCCGTATCCCGATACGTGTTCCTGGTCTGAGTCACTATCTCAGCCACCTTGTCCTTCCAACAAGCTGTGGCTGATCCTCTGCATTCCAGCCCCCAGGACACATCCTCTCCCGCTGGGTCTCAAGGAGGAATTGCCCATATTGTCCATATTTTTGCAAACAGGACTTAACCACCATTGACTGTCTTGTTGGAGCATGTTGGGCAAGATGGGAATTCGCCTTGGAGCCCTGGGGGGCTTTTCCGCTCGGGACTCTCTGTGGTCCTAACTCCATCACGGATGGAGGTAGGAGACCGGGAGAGCCGAGGACCTCAATCAGCGGCGACGCTCCGTGATGGTTTCTATCACGGCAGAACACGGGCGGCTTCTCTGCGCTTTGAAGACGCGCTTGCTCCGAGTTCTAAATTTAGCAAACATTCGAATTACTTTGCTATTTTTTTAAACGATTGTTACAGTATTTTGTAACTTCTGTTCCCCTCTGGCTGGGATTCGAGAAACCTCTCCCTCCTACCCCCTCCCCAACTCCTTGACAGCAATCGCTAGTTGTAAAATAATAGACCATCAGCCAGCAATAATTTGCAATCCAAACAGACTTGACGCTCTCTGACATTTATTGAAACCTCAGACCCTGTTCGCTGGTTTCAGTTTTCCTCCCTTTGCTCTGTTTTTACAGACAGACAAGTGCTTAGATTTGGGTTTAATAATGAGGAGAAATTTCGTCTTGGCCCAGCTTTGCTTGTGTTGGCTGCGGCGGGGGCTTGCAGCAGACGGGCGGTTGGAGTTAATTACGCTAAATGGTGAGAACATTATTTGACCCCACTGGTTCGGCACCAGATGTTGCGCGTTGCCGCTGCGAACGCGGCGCAGACGTAACGCGTGGGGAAGGAGGGCGGCCGCAGAGCAGAAACGCTTTTTTTTTTTTTGCAGTATTCGCTACCCCAGGATAAGCCCGGGACAAACAGAGCATGGAGCCTTATTAGGTGCAGATGACAAGGTTCAGCTTTGGCCACTTGGGGCAAATTAGGGTAGCATTGTATTTTGGGGCCGAATGCATCAAAAGCCAAAAAAAAAAAAAAAAAAAAAGAAAAAGAAAAAAATCCTTGTGCTAAATATTCAGTTAACATCCTGCCAGCACAAGGTATCAACTTTGGTAAATCCTTCCTGGAAAGTGAACTTTACATTTATGGGCCAGACATGATGGAATTTAATGTTTGAAAATGATTAAAGGATTTTGTTCTTTCCTAGTAACAACTGCATTTATCAAGGTGGCAGACGCGGTGGCCTCAGAAAGAGCTGAAATGTAGCTGAACTGCTGAGCTTACCCTGGTTTGGGTCTGGGAATCCCTCTGGTCTTTAAGCATTAGGGCTGGGGAATTACATTTGTAGATACGGGAGGCCGGGAGTATAAAGTGTTTATTGACCCCAGTCTGTGTTAATAAAGCATTAGAGGTATTACCTGCTTGGGGATTGTCAGCGCAAAGCAAAGTTGTACTGACCTTCGTGGAAAACTGAGACTCCTCTTGGCCTTTGAATAAACTGTTTGGACTGTGGAAACGCCAACACTTCGGCAGGCTTGGAGATTACAGGAGAGTGAGCTAAAAAGCATTCTTACCACAAAAAAATGTATCCCTGTTGCCTTTATTTCCTTGCGTGGCGGTGATAATGCATTTAGCATTACGCTGTTCGCAGATAAATTTGAGTTACAGCTCCCTTTCCAACTGATGACATCCTTAAATTTCACTGAGCAATAACCCTCCTCTACCCTCTTTCCACGCGTGTCCTGGCTGCTCCGGATGCAGGGTGGGCACCTTGGGCACCCGTGAGTTTCAGCTCTGCCCCGTGTTTTGTTACCTGTCTTCAGGGTGACGATCCCTCCCGGAGCAAAGCCATTGATTGCTGTTGGGCCAGGGCACCAGAATTCAGAAGCGTTGGTAATTTTAGTAGATCTGGGTCTCCAATATTTATTAAAACATCTCCATTGATCTGTAGCATTTTGGGGGGAGCTTAACCATAAAAAACAACCTGGTTCATCCTTGCTTTTCCTTCCCTCTCCCACTGTCCTGCTTGGACCAGCCCTGGCTGGACAAGAGAGATGTTACCTGGGGCTCTCTCGGGTTCTAGGTCCTGTCAAGGGGGCACAGATTATTCCAGCTCTTCTTCCTCTGTGGGCACACAGTTAACTTCACCTACATTTTCTGTATATTTTTGAAGCAAAATAGTGTGCCTGTCGTTGCCACCCTAAGCTTAACAGTCACAGTAAACTTCTTTTGAAAGGGGAAAGACTCTTCTCGATGGAGTGGGGGTTTCTAAGAGAGATTTAGATTCACGCACAGACTGCACTGCTGTCTATAATTGACTGTGAACCATGAGAGACATCAGCTGAAATTTTCAGGAGCAGATTAAGTTGAAAAAATTTATGACAGCATTTAGAAACGTTAGACTTAAGACTGCATGCCAGAGCATGACAAAATAGCAGGTAATAACAGATCTCATTAGAACTGTTTATTTAAATTGAACATTATCCTGTCAGGGACGTTTTCACTGCTGTATAGGTTTTATTTTCATCTAGGTTAACTTCTAGGAAGTATAAGCACCCAGAGATGTCTTCTGGGGCCGGCTCCGTCTGTCCATTCCAATGTGCTCCCCATGTGGCGTATAAAAGTATTAAATAACTTTGTACCTCTTGGTCACTGCCACCTTATAATTTGAATCTTCTCTCTATGGGTGTTTCACTGCTCAACATCCAAGCTCTCGGACCAAATAGGATCAGGAAATACAGGTCTTCAGAGACTGAGAAAATATCGCAGCATGGGGGAAGCCTCAGCTTGCAGCATCCAGTTATGTGTTCAGAAGAGCTCTGTGAAATACCGAGAGCAGCCAGAGCCAGGTCTGAAGGGTTCGTTCCCCTCTCCTGCACAAAGTGCAGCTTTCTTGGTTTTTTTCCCCTGGTCCATAGTCCTTCCGTCTTTCTTTCTGTCTTCTGTTCTACTTCGGCAAATCAAACTGTTCCTTATATGTTAAAAGAATTTGGAAAACTTCGGTCCTACAATAGCTTCTTAAGGCTTTTCTTAAGGTGTATTCAGGCCAAGAAAATGGCTGTTTGAGAAGGCAACACTGGAAGAACTGATGTATTCTTGGGGAGGCTGATCCACCCTGAGTACCTCCAGGTGGAAAGATAAGATGTTATTTAAAAGCTTTGATAGAAAAAAATGGCTATTCCATTATCTTTAAGATGGTCCTCTGTATCTTAACTACCTTTAATTTCTGTTTGCAAACCTCCATGACCTTGTTAAAAACAGCAAGTTATTATTAACTTCACAGGAGCCGTTTTAATATGAATTTAATATTTAATATGAATTTTAATATTCTTCTCATGCTTTACATCTACCTTTTCCTTACCCTGCAAGCTCCAGTAAAACGTATTTTAGCCTATTGGGGTTAACAAGTGTCCTTCTGCCAGAAACCCATCAAATCCATTTACTAATGACGTATATTCAAGACAATATAATGTTTTTGATTCATGCTTTTTGGAAAGCATTTTGAGTTGACTTCCCTGCAAATCTTGCCACTTTATTAATCCCTGTTGAGTCGCTGGCAGACAGCTCTCTGCTTTATTTGGCTGGCACTGGTTTTGAGATAATGCCCAGCCCTGCAATTCTCATTGGAATAATAAGGAATGTGAAAAATGCCTTTCAGCAACAGGTGAGATACCTGAATAGAGTCACCTGTTTGGGACCCCTGGATCCATCAACAGCAGTGGCCGTGGTGGCATTAATTACTGAAGCTGCGGGCACGAGGAATGCCTGCGGCACCAGACCTTTTCCAGAAAAGGTCTTTTAGGATTTCAGCTCTTTTAGGATGTCAGGTATGCTACTGCAAAAATTCCTATGCTAACAGACCCTTTGGCCAACCTTGTGGGCATCAAGGAGAGTTCATATCTGGGGAGGAATTTCTGCAGAATCCAAATAACCGCATCCCTACGCAGAACAGCCTCTCACCAGGAACACTGTTGTTTGACCCTCTTCTGGGCTGACTTTCTCCTAGACTGTCCTGTTACCACCTGTTCCCTGCTCCCTTTTTGGGGGTGCTGGGTAAATAACGTACGTAGTGCTGAGCGTTCAGCACTTCTCTAGTTTGTCCCAGTTTATGACCTTTGTGAATGTGCTGATGTTTGGTGTGTTACATTTTAATAGCCTTAAGAGGCATACAGGAGATTTTGGATTTCTAGATCTAAGTGAGCATAAGGGTAATTAGATCAAGTTGTAATTAGAGAAATTCAGAAGAACATATTTCGAATGGTAGGCAAATAGCCTCCGATGCAGTTTATTAACAGAAGCAGTGCACGTCGCTGCTGAGATATTTAAATCATTCCTGCTTATGTTTCTGAATGATATTGACTTCAAGCCACTGAGCTCAGTTTTGTCATTTTTGGGTAACAGAGAAGACCATTTCCCTTGCCTCCGGAAACACAGGGTGTAATTCTGTGGCTGACATTGTGGTGGTGTTCGGATTGCTTTCTTCCTTTCTGGCTAAACTCTGTGAAATTATAGTGTATTTAAAATTTCCAAGCACCTGAAAGAAACAAGTCTATGAGGTGCATGGGCAGATGGAGCAGGGGCATCTTCAGCTGCCTGGATGGCAGCAGAAACCTCCACGTGGACCTAGGAGACTTCCCTCACGCTGCGATGGAGAGCGGCTCTTTGCTGAGCCGGTGACCCGGTGCTGCTAGTGCTGGTTGTTGTGGTGGCTGATCTGCATTTTAAATGAAGCACAATTAATTCAGCTAATGGGAAGCTCTCCCCTGGCATTTGTCCTAAGTTTTCATACTGCATTCAGCAAAAAAGAGGCAGTGGATTTCATCCCAGAATGGTAACGGGCATCAGACTGATGGCAGGGTTATAGTTTTCACTGAGGACTGTGTTGTGCCTCTTGACATCAAGCAAATACTTAGAGAGATATGCACTGATTTATAATAAATTGCTTTCTCTCCTCTTCTGTACCCAAATCATTGCAAACTCCTCAAATGAGGATAGATGTCCATCCGTGATGTGGAAGCTCCGAATGCTTGTGGGACAAACCAGGGCACTCTCCAGCTTTGGTCAGATCTAGACGGTGCCACCGCACGTGTGTGCCAAGCTCTGCATGCGGGTAGGAAACGTTGGCTTCGTGGTGCTGCCTTAAACCAGAGCTGTGCAGTGGAAAATAACCACTCCAGCAACAGAGGACTGTGGTGGTTCTTCCTGGCTAGAACAAACCTTTCTTTTTGGTTTGTGCCATATCTTGCCTGGGGAGAAGGGGGAAGCATCTGTGTTATTGCTTGCTAAACAACTCAAGGGTGCCCTGCCAAGCCGCAGAGGCAAGTTTTAAAGAGGGGAGAAAAATCCACGGCGATATTGAGGCTCCGAGGCCGGGCTCGGCTGCGGAAGGTCACCCATTCCCACACCCAGATCTCCTTCACCTGCACCAAACTTCCTTGCTGATTTTTCTGGTTCCACCCCAAATTTCAAGGTCCTGTACCCCTTGCTGCTGCGTACACACAACATCTCTTCGGACCATCCCATAGCCCTCCAGTAGCTTTAACTCAAGCTATAAAGCAGCTCAGTGTAGAAGATGGAACCTTCCAATCTGCTGGTGACTCCAGTACCTTAATTACTTGGTCAAAAGATGCTCTTCAAGGTGAGCATCTTTTATTGCGGAGGGATTTCTGTGGCATGAGAGGAGGAGAAGGCTTTTTGAACACCTTCACCTAATGAGAAGCTTGGGCTTTGGTTCTTGCTCTCTCTCTGCCAGAGCATCGTCTGATGGTCGGGTCACAACCCTGCAAACGACGGTTGTGCTCTGGTCTGGTGATAGCTGCAACCGGAGCTGGCCCTTCCCGGGCCAGTATATTGGGTCGGTTCCCAATATAATTAATATTGCAGCAGGCAGAAAAAGCACCTTGCATAAAATTGCCCAGATTTCATCTGGTTTCTTTCCTTCTCCTTGCCCCAAAGATGTCTGCTCTCCAAAACACACCAATTGGCCTTACTAATTAGTTAGAATTGCTGTATATTTATCCAGATTTCCCAATACTGCATCTCTTCTTTTGCCTATTATTTTATGCTGCTGAAATGCAAGCAGAAAAAGGGGTTAGAATTAATTATAGTCTTTGGCTAGAAGGATTAGCCACAGATGTTGGATTATTGTTATTGCACCGTGTTTGGGAATGACAGAAGGAATGTATGGAGACTGATGGGATCTGTGAAGAGAAACAGAAGTGTTTAAGCCATAAATGAACTTTAATTCCTCCTCTGTAATATCATCGGTGATAATGATAAAAAATAGGCTTGTTTAGAAAAGGAAGCATTAAGGCGACAGCCTGTGCAACCTGCTATGACCTGGGCTCCTTACAAGTTACCGTGGTCGTTCATTGGGCTCTGGTTTGGGCCTTTGGGTGATGGACTCGCAGGCTGCCGCATGCACAGCCCTTCACTCCCTTCTCTCAGCTGTATGGATTAGCTGGAGAAGGCCTTGGTTTTTTTCTACAGGTGGGAAGGAGCTGTTTAACAGGTACTTTGGCAGCATATGTCACTGAAAACTACAGGTTTTCCAAGGAGAAAAAGGCTCCTTTAAACCACCACAGGAAGAACAAATTCATTGCTCCATCCTGAAATGCTCCTGCAAAATGCCTGTTGATAGATACTTGTTGAGAGGACCAATATTCAGGCTTGAAATTAAGTAGTTTGGGGTTTTTTTGTTTGTTTGTTTGAGCATCCTGAAACAAACAAGAACCATGCTCCACTCTTGCTGTGTGTTTATCCTGGAATGTGCCCATCCCAGATGCATCTTCCTCATGAATTTTCTGGCTAACAGCGTTAGTGTTTGCTGCATAAATCGGGTCTCACGGGCCTGGACATTTACAAATCGAAGCTGTGCTTTGAAAATCTCTGCTCACTTAAAAATCATTTTGCCTGGCATTGACAGCTGATCTTTCCTAAAAGCTAACCTGGTGGTGCAGGCTGGTGCGATGAACAAGATCATCTTCCCTCCCCGACTTCAACTGGGGCTGCGTTCAGCCTGGGCAGCGTTGGCTGTTGTGGGAGCAAGCGGGGATTAAAGGAAAAAGGAAAAGAAAAAAGCTCCGTGGAGACAAGGCCAAAGTGAATAACATCAGAAGCCTGATCATTTGTCACCTATAGTCACTTGAAACCATTATTTCTTTTACACACTGTAATTTCAGATAGACTTGTGTAAACAGTGTAAAGATTTATTTTCTCAAAATATCAGAACCACTTAGCATGAGTCACAAGCTAGATTTCAGGCAGATAATTTTCTTCTAATAGATTTTTGGGTTAACAAGATAAAAATTAACATGAAAATGATTATGTGCTGACTGAAGGAAACCTGGTTTTATTTTGTTCCCTATTTGTTTTACAAGGGAAGTCTTCAAATATCTTGCAGGGGCAAAAATATTTAAAGTGTTTGCACATGTTTCCCATTTCCATTTTATAGGATTCATTCACAGTCAGCCAAATGTATCTCCCTCTCTCTTCCCCTCTCTCTTCCTCTCCCTCTCTCCTTCTTTCTCCTTTTTTTTCCTTTCATACATTTTTATGTTAGTCTTAGAGGCTCCAAACGTGCTTTTTTCTGCCCGTCTTTTTCACCCAGACTTACAGAGTGACGGGCAGTGCTGGCAGTTAAGTCTCAGGACTGTAAAACCAATGCTGGATGAGCCTCAAAGGGTTGGTTATGGGGTGTCCCATGATTTGCTCTTTCTACTTGGTATAAAGGAGTAAAACAGAGATCTGAGGCCCTCGCCTCATTGTGAACTGAAACGACTGGGCCTGCGTGATGTAGGTTTGGCTTTTGCTGCCTTTTTTCCCTCCCCGGGGAAGTTTTGCCATGGGGATCAGCGTCCGTCTCCGTGTCCAAGGGCCGTGGTGAACACGCCGGGATGCGGAGGCCTCTCCGCACGCTCAGGCAGGGCCAGGCCCTTGTGTGCAGCAGGGACAAGAGGCCGGGCCCGTTCCCCATGTCCTGTGCCGCCGGGTCAGGACGGAGGTCTGTGCACTCTGGGCCTGCCCTGATCACCCTTGGGGCGCCTGTTCCGTGCGGATTCGGCTGCGCTTGGGTGCCTTGGTCTCTCTTTCACATCTCATCCAGGACGGGGAGCAGGCGAAGGTGACGCCGGGAGCGGTGGGGACGGAGCGTGCCGGGGAAGGAGCGGCTTCCCCCAAGCCCCAGCGCATCCTTGGGCTGTCCGCGCTGTCCAGGGTGAACTTTGTAACCATGAGGGCTCACGATAGCAAGGAAATTTAACAGGGCTCAAGGTCTGGTGGCTGATTAATGTGTCTGCAGCAGCACTGTCCCAGGGCAGTGCCCAGGAGAATCTTATCGCAGTGATTGAAGTTGCTTTGTGTTTTGCAACAGGATCATTTGCAGCACCCGAGTTTGGGCACCGCCAAACGTTCCCTCCTCCCATTTTAGCAGTAGAGAAAAGAAGGATTTCAAGAAGTCAGGGATGGAGTCAGTTCTCCGAGTCTCTCTCCTTTGCTCAGAATTAAGAGAGCGTAGAAAATCCCTCAGAGTAGGATGAGTCATTTAATGAGTCTTTAATCCCCAATTAAGTCCACTTCATTGGTAAACAAGTCTTGGTGATGTTGATGTAGATGGAACAGGGATAACTAATGAAAGGAGATATATGTTCTTGCAACAAAAAAATAAAAAGGGAAATATATGACTTAGTCCAGACTATAGGAGAAAAAGGGAGAAATAAAATGCAGCTGTTTGCAGGAGATCTCTGATGTATTAAAACTGGGACTGGAAGGTTGCCCTGCTCCTGCTGGTGTAAATCAGCAGATCTCTTTTAAAAGCAGGCAGGATTTCAGCAGTTTTGTCCAGACCAGGGCAGCAGCCCTTATCTGCCTCAGTCTAGCTCATGACTCCCGCAGGCCGCTTCTACCGAAGTCCTGTTTGGGCCAATTCAGAAGGGAAACGGGATTCTGTGGCCCATTGACGGTGGAGCAGGTTCGAGATTGGACTCAGGTGAGCGGAGCTCCCTGCCCCTTAGAGCTGGGTTCTCCTCGTTGGGTTTGGGGTCTGCCCTGCAACCCTGCAGCAGTGCCCATAGGCAGCACCTGAACCTTCTCCTTCCTGCTCTTGGAACGTGCTCAGCGGCCGCCGCAGAGGTTTTGCTAAACATGTCAGATTAAAGGTATAACCAGACGGATAAATGCAGTCCATCTGAGGGCATGTTTCCTCTCACACGTTCAGTGGCTGTCAGCATTTGGAATAGGATTCAGAAACATGTCCTTGAAGCTGGCTGAAATGTAGCTTAATGTAGCGGGGCAGCATTAGAGAAAGGAGAAAAAAGCACGGGGGAAGTTTTCATGGAAACGTCACCCCTCCCCTTTCCTCCCTAGTGCTGCATTTACTACAAAATACTAATAAACAAGTATTAAGAAGGATAACATTAAACTCCAGCACATCAGTCTGTCTGGGCTAGGCAGACACGTTGGTGTGAAGTCTCTACATCCTGTATTTTTTTCACACCCTCCTCAAAACAACTTTTTGTTTGTTTGTTTTTAATCAACAATTCATTTATAATGATTCCTTTCAGGGACTTCTACATTATCATCCGTACCACACTTAAGTAATTACGGAAAAGGAGATCTATCAAACATTGGTTTAAACATAAAGATATTTAACTGTGTTTTAACTCCCCTTTTTTTTTTTTTTACCCCAGTTGAAATATCTGTTTATTGATTTGTTTTCCCTCAAGTCTTTAATGTAATGTAGATATTCTCAAAGCCTTTTTAAGGCCTATCTTACTCTGCAGCTGAAGGCTTTGCAGTTACTTTGCATCGTCCTTGTCTAAACCTCATCTGCAGCTCAGGTGGGTTATACCAGAAGTCCATGCAGAGAAGCTTAAGTAAATGAGCTAGGGTGACTGCACCATTTATCTCTCTTCATTCATGTGTATTTGTAGGAAGACAAAGTGCTGTGTTACAGTGAAGAAAAAACCATACGGGCTCCTGTGCATTGTAGGGTACTTAAAATATCTCCATAAAATGTAGATTTTGACTTTCTGCCCAGCACTGCCTTGAAAGTTTTGCCATTAAAACCTAATTGCTAAGTAAATGTTCACTCAGTATTTCTCAGTGGAGGACAGAGAGTGAGTGGTTCAGTGCTTCGTTTCAGTATCGTTTTTGCTCCTGGTAAGTCCATTCCTCTTATTTTTTATGTGGCCTTCTTTCAGTTGCGAGTTACCGGTCTTCCATCTTGCAGTGGATTGTCCCTTGCTGAAATGGGTTACATTTCCAGGAGTTATTTACCACTTTCCAAGCAGAAGATGAATTTCCCTTCTCTCGGTTTGCTGGCACCATCACTTTTTCCTTCAGTATTCCTGACATGTCACAAATCACTGCTCGGTTGCTGACTTGGAAACGTTCTCCTTTATGACTCTCCGTTCCCGATCCATTTCCAGATCGGGAAGCTGGTGGCTCAGATCCAGAACTGAATCCAGCACTGGGCTATAGAAGCACCAGGAGCTCATGGTTTTTTGTTTATTTAATAAGACGCATGGAGTTAACTAAGGCAAGCTTTACTAGGCTGGTCCGGTGACCTTGCAGGCTGCCTGCCTGGGACAAGGCAAAGCAGAGTCCCCACAGTCGTGACATGGGCATCAGGGCAACCAAAAACATTTATTGCTCAGAGACAGCTCCCTCCTTGCTCTTGGTTTGCAAGCGCCAAGTCATCAGTTAAAACTAATAACAACAATGAAGCTCTATTATATTTCACCGTAGATACTTATCTAAATGGAATTCATAGTGCTCCAAATCTTAAAGATTTATTATTTGCTGTTTGTTTGATCTTGTGGGTAATTGTTTAATTAAAGCAATTAGCAGCTGCTTTCAAAGCCCAAAGTCATTACCAAACCAGCACACATCAAGCGGGTACCCTGTCTGTAGTCCTTGTTTTGCTCTCTGCTGGTGCCAGTGCAATTTAGAGGAGGAACAAAAAAAGGGAACCCACTCATCGAAATAACCCCCTGATGTAGGACTGTGTTCTGGGGCTGCTCTGTTTGCGATATCCACATTGATATTGTCAGTATAATGACCATGATTGGATTCTTCTTGAACTTGGCAGGATGTGGGAAATGGATTTTAGAGCAAAAGGCCTAGATACATAGCACTTTTTTGGAGTTTGTAGGAAAATCTAGTCTTGCGTGGTATTTTACATTCTTTTCTGAGCTGAATTCTTCATGGCCTTAGGAAACTCATCTTTGAGTTATTTTATGCTTCTTTGGAGTGAATGCTAAAGCATATATATATAAATATGTCACATATATTTCGACTGGAGCGAAGATACAATGCTTTAAAAGGACGTTCTGTGATGGAATCTGTGTCAGGGATCTGGTGGGGATTATGGAAAATTTGCTTAGTCAGTTGAAGAACTTGTCATGGAGAATGCAAATAAGCAGAGGGTCCATATCCACAGCCCTAGAGAAAGCAAAGGAAATTGAATTCATTTTTGTGTTTGCTCCTGAACCCTCCCACAGCACAGGAAGCACTAGGCCGTGTTAGAGCTTTAAATAACTATCCACACTCAGGATCCCTCTTGGATGGGGAGTTAAAAAAAAAAAAAAGTACAAAAGGCTCCCCAGGGAAAAACATGATCTTTTCTCCGTGTTTGTATTCTCTGTTTTGACAAAAATGATGCAAACTAATTTTTTTTTTCCTCCCAATGTGGAGGAAAGGCTGCTTGTTTCTGGTCAAAGATGCAACAGGTGAAGGACAAAATCTGATTCCGTTCTGGAGATCAGGCTTACCTTGCGTTTGTGTTAAGCCTGGAATAACTGAACAGTCATGATTTTGTCTGGATTTCCTTCTATCCCATGAAATATTTTGAGATACAAGAATAATCTCATTGCACATAGGACAGAACTGAGGTTTGCAAAGGGGTTGCACCGCCAGGTTTGGTGCTGGGAGCAGCATCCCCTGCCTTGCGCAGGATGAGTCCTGTGGCTGCCCGGCTGTGAATCCATCTCTTTGCATCTTAGTTAATTACTCATTATGTGGGCAGGGCAAAGTTCCTGCCTGTTTAGACTGCGGTCTCCGCAGGTGCCTTTCGCAGGGGTTGGCGCGTGCCTCAAATACTGCCAGGGAAGCAGCACTTCAAGCTGTTTTGGTGAAGTGCTAAAGGGTGGTCGTGCGTTTCACTCCCACCTGAAGCTCCTGATCCCGAGTGTGTCCCTGGACCCAACACTGCTCGTGTGGCCGGGCCACCGACCCCACGTGTCGGAGATGAAGGTCACCCCGGGGATGTTCCCTTGCCCAGGCACCTCGGGGCTTGTTTGGCTGCGCCACTGGGAGAAGCTGCTTGTGCTTCCCGCAGGGATATCCCTGAGGGCCAGGCAGCAATCGGAGCTGGGAGGCTCCCGTGGAGCCCATCTGGAGCAGGGAGGCTCCCGTGGAGCCCATCCGGAGCAGGGAGGCTCGCTCCGGAGCAGAGAGGCTCGCGTGGAGCCCATTGGAGCAGGGAGGCTCATGTGGAGCCCGTCTGGAGCAGGGAGGCTCGCTCCGGAGCAGGGAGGCTCGCGTGGAGCCCATCCGGAGCAGGGAAGCTCGCTCCGGAGCAGAGAGGCTCGCGTGGAGCCCATTGGAGCAGGGAGGCTCATGTGGAGCCCGTCCGGAGCAGGGAAGCTCGCTCCGGAGCAGGGAGGCTCCCGTGGAGCCCATTGGAGCAGGGAGGCTCGCTCCGGAGCAGGGAGGCTCGCGTGGAGGCCATTGGAGCAGGGAGGCTCGCTCCGGAGCAGGGAGGCTCGCGTGGAGGCCATCGGAGCAGGGAAGCTCGCTCCGGAGCAGGGAGGCTCGCGTGGAGCGGCGTGGCAGGGCCGAACCGCCGCCGCCTGCCCCAACACGCCGCCCGTCACCTCCTGCATTCTCCAGTAACTCTGTAAGGGCAGAGCCAGCTCCAAGGAAAGCATCGGGGAGCCTGATTGCTCTCAGATAAGCAGGGAGGAAGCAGGTAGAAGACAAACCCTGGAGCTATTTATTCTTTTTTATTTCTTTTTTCAACCTGTCTTCTGCAAGGGCTATGCACTTTGTAGGCCTTTCA
Source organism: Tinamus guttatus (assembly GCF_059628265.1). Classification (NCBI taxonomy): domain Eukaryota; kingdom Metazoa; phylum Chordata; class Aves; order Tinamiformes; family Tinamidae; genus Tinamus; species Tinamus guttatus. The sequence continues at coordinate 412,623 of NW_028288579.1, read as the reverse complement.
CAGTTCAAAACGCTTTTAAAAAACATATTGAAGAGGCAAAGGGTGGCTGGGTTTGGAGCCCGAGGTAATCAGATTAGCAGTGAGATAAGCAATTAGCAGAAGTGCTCAAAGCAGCAGGTGAGGGGAAGGCAGTGGGTCCCTGCCTTGCTGGGGCTGTTCACACCAACACCCGCTCCCTCCAGCCGCGCTGGGCTGCGTTATCTTGTTTAATGGGTAATTTCAGCATTAAGGGATCTGCAGATTTAAATTAAAGCTCTAATTCTTCTTGGCAGTAAAATCCCCACGTACGTGACTTTACACTCCTAAAGTCCTGGCAGCTCCAAGCGGGTTTTCGCTGAGCGGGAACGTGCCCATTGGGAGCAGGATTCGCAAGAGCTCGGCAAGCTGAATCCATGGCAAAGGGGTTACAAACTCTCACATGTGCACCCTGTGATTGTCCTCGTCCCTCTCAGGACATTTAAATTATAGCAGTTCAGGGGGCAAATTTGCTGCAGATCGTTAGCACGTGGAGATGAAGAGTCTTTCTCAGTGGGATCGGCAATGCTTTCCATTGAGGTTGGCTCAGAGGAGTTAGGAACCTGATTCCCTTTGTGGCTTTTACAAATTTGCAAGTGTGTGCTTATCTGCACTTCTGACATCTAAACAGCTCTCCAAGCGAAATCTGTGTTTTTCCCAGACCTCTCCTTTTTATCTCTTTCTTTTATTTAATTTACGTGCCTAAGGGGAGAGCAAAAAACAGAGCCCTAATGTGCCTGGTGCTGCACAAAGAGAAAATAAACTCTGGTCCTGTTCTGAAAAGGTTAGAGCAGGGCTGGGTGAATTAAAATGTTGGTGATCTTAAATGCTTGGTGATCTTGGAAGTCCCTAGAGGAAGCAGTCTTGGAAGAGCCTGCAGAAGTCTTGGGCTATCTTATGTCTCATATCCACATGGGTTTCTCTGTGCTCATTGCCCGAACGTGATGAGTTTGAAAGTACATCTAGAATGTCAACCATTAAAACATTAGATCAGTGAGCTCGTCTTCTCCTTGTGCTCCTTCAGACTTCTGCAGCTTGTAAAGAGTCAGTGAAGTTGTGTGAGCAGAGGGGCAATAGCAAGCTGAAAATATTACCGAAACTTTGTTTTAAATCTTTTTGCCAACATTTGAGATGTTTACAAAAGATAATGTTGAAGTTTCAAAGCTGGGGAAAAAAGAAGTCGTACGGCATTTCTGTGATGTCAGAGGAAGAAGGAAGCCAGCTTGAAATGAAGGTCTCGTCTCGGGCTCTAATCTTATAGACACCTACTTAACTCAAAGCCAATTAAATCAATGGACTACTTAACCTTTGCCTGCATGAGAAAGGATTTGCCCACACAGTTTATATTAGGACCCCAAACAAAATAAGCAATCCCGAGAAAGCACTCCTCTGCCAGTAAAACTGTGTCTGCCCATAGTGTCACAAGTATGAAAATATGGTCATATACTGTTAAAAAAGATCCTTCCTGTAAGTGACACCAGTAAAGGAATTGTTTCTGTGGGACTCATCCCTGCGTTCTTTAAGACAAGCAGCAAACGAAAGCGTTGCAGGATGAGGCTTCCCGCCGCCAGCAAGCCCGCGCGCTGGGGTTGGAGCTCCGTTTGCTCCTGGCTCCCGTCAATCCGCCTCCGTGTTTCCCGAGGCAGGTTCCTGGAAGCCTGGAGCGCTGGGCGGCCGCAGTGCTCCGCGTTGGCCTGCAAGGATTCCCGCCGACCCTGCGAGCTTCCTCCCCGCGCTCGAGCTCTGCAGCCGGCGCTGGTTTGTGAGATGTCCCCTGTCCCCATCTAACAGGAAGGCTAAAGTCCCCATGAGGGGCATATGAGAGGCGAGGATGGTAGGACAGACACTTCAGATAACTTTTGTTGGTTTTTGCCATTAGCCAAGAGCGACTTTGCGTGACTTTGTGCGCGTGGCGGTGGCGATGCTGTTCCCAGAGCCGGTCGGGCAGAAACGTTGCGTGCTGGCTGTAATGAAACGCAGGGCTCCGCTGCAGCGCGCTCGTAACACGTTACATCATTTGTCACTGCACACATTGAGCGTCTGTCACTGCAGAGCCTTTAAAAGCTGCGATGGAAGTGGTGGGGAGACAACCATGGCCTCGGCAGGCTAAAAAACACAGTATCATTTATAAATGTTTTTATGTTTAATATTTACATTTGGAACATTTAAATGTAAAAATGAAAGACAAAAAGCACCCTGTTTTTAACATCTTCCCAGATATTAACAACATCTTGCTAGATGTCAGCTCAAGGATTTGACATTTTATGCGTAAAGGGGAGCATTGCAATGTTTCTTTTTTTATATTTTTCTTCTTTTCCCCTCAGATTAATTGAGCTGCACATTGGTCCTATCACTCTTTGCTCTGAGCCATATGGTCATATGTCATTAACTCAGGAGACCAACAGCCTTAGAAAGTGGAACCATATGTTCTTACCAAAGATAAATAGTAAACAGGGCTGCGTACGCAGGGCGGCTGCTTTGTGGGGAGCGGGGCTGCCTCTTGTTTTGGCACTAAAACGGGCAAAAGTGCATTTGGCCGCAGCACACAGCGGCAAATGCACCACAATGTACAGAAAACCTCGGAGCTGCAGCAAGCTCGGGCAAAGCAGCCCAAAGCAGAGCTCGTGTGGGTCGACTCTGCCTCCTCCTCGGGAGCCTTCGGAAGGGAGGACGGGGAGGGGAGAAGTTCTTTCATTGCCGCGTTGAGATGATGCTGGACGCTGCGTCGGCACAGGGGCACCGGAGGCACCGGCGGCCGCGGGGCCGGGTGTCCATCCCTCAGCTGGGCTGCTTGACCTCCACTGGCTAATCCTTCTGAGCCTCCAATTAATCCTTCTGAGCATTTTATTAACTCTTCTGAGCATTTCATTAATTCTTCTGAGCATTTTATTTCCTGTCAATTTGATGGGACAAAAGAGATCCAAGATGGGTGGGGTTTTTTTGCTCTGTGTAGATACTTTTTGGCTGACAATCCTTTGAGCTAAACGAGAGATCTGCTTTTAGGCAGGAGTACCATGGCAGGTCTTGCAGAGGAGAGGAAAGCGAAGGGACAGGAATGAGCAACTTCTTCGCTGTTTTTCACCCAACCAAGTCACCTTTATATCCCAATGGGCCTGCAAGAAAAGTGGGAAAATGTTGACAGACGCGTGGCTGGCTGATGAGACAGGCAGGAGTGTTTTTCTTGGATGAGAAGGGCAGCATTGCCAGGTGCCATTCTTGTTTTCTGAGTATTTGGTGATAAAGCCTGAGCTCTCATTTCCAGGGAAGAGCAGTGTTGCTGCATACTGAAATACTCCTGTATTTCAACAGTAGCGCAGAAAGCTAGTGAGGAAATAGATGTATGTGCCAATGAGTTGTTTTTATAGCAAAACATCCACTTGTTTGGCTTATTTAACATAAAACAACAGTAATAACAACACCTGTAGAGAATTATATGGTGATGCAACGCTGGAAAGAATTTGGGCTGGATATCATGCCTCGCAGTTGTGCTGCCCTCCCTTTGAAGCTCGTTGCAGACATGTTACTAAATTTATCTAATGAAGGAAGAAACTTTGTAGTCCCCAACGTTTGCTTCCTTTCCATGCCCGAGCCCAAGCAAGGAGCCTATATTTAGAGCAGGCCAAAAGGGAGAACGGGGCTGATAAGGGGCTTGACGAGGGGGCTTGTCCTGCCTGCAACGCGTCGCGTTTTGGGGCTCAAGCACAAGGGCTGCTTGCACAGGGCCCCCAGATCCTCCTCGCTGCTTGCTTGTTGTCCTGCAAAAAGCAGATCAGCTCAGCCCAGAACAGCACACGTTTGAGTGAATATCTACAAGGTGTTTGGATGAACAGCCTGGTGAGGGAAAATACAATGCAGACACATGTGGAGCCAGGGACCTGCAAAAGGGCACTGACTTCTAGAGGTCCCACCTGGAAAGCTCCTAAGATAAGGGCAGTTCTGTGCTGTATCTCCATGTTCAGCATCAGCTGCTCTCCCATCGCGCCTGTCCCCGAGCTCTCTGCCTGGTGCTGGTTGAGCGGCGCCGTCCCCTGCCAGGCCACGGGCAGCCCTGCGTGGATGTGATGGCATCACCCTGCTGCACTTGGCTGCAAATCGAAGGGTTCGCTGCAGATTTGCTGTGGAAAAGAGGAGCTACGTGAGGCCGGCTCTGCTGCAGGTGTCGCGTGGGCCGTGGTCTGCATTGTGGAAGGGGCCCGGGCAGCAGCGCGGAGCATCCCCATCTCTGGGGCATCCTCTGCCCGCTCCGCCAGGCTGCTGCTGCTGCCACCTCCTCATCACACTGCTAATTTGATCATATTTAACATGCATTCTTCACACATGATCCTATTTCAGTTCCAGGGCTCCCGCTTGTGCTTGCTCAGGCTGACCTTAGCATCTCCTGCCATCCTCTGCCATGGTCAAGACCTCCCAGCTTGTTGCCTGGTGGCCCCCAAAGGAAGGTGTGAAGATTAACAGCCTAGAGGATGTATTTAATGAATGGCAACAAGGGATTAGTGACACAGTGTCACCTTTCATGGCCTCTTTAAGCAGGCGAGCTGACACCCGTTTATTTTTGTTTGCACTGTTGAGTAAACTCTGGAAACGGGCTGGATTTACAGTCCCTGCTCCCCCAGCGAGGAGCCTCCTCCTGTCCTCCAGGCTCTGCTTGGGGTGAGAATGAGGCTGGTGAGCGCTCTCCCGCCTTTCTCCCAGGGGACCTCGGACCTTCCTGGTTTGTGGCACCCTCCGCACTGCTGGAGCTGCAGGGCTGAAGGGTTGTGACACCAAATGACAAAGCTGGGACATGCAAACGCAGGTGTTTTGTGCCACGGTGCTTGTGTCCTCTCCGCACAGGAGGTCCCTGACGGCAGCTCCTCTGTTATTTTTGTCTAGGCACCTGCCCTCGTCCCTCTGCTTCATGTCTAGAGCACAACAGGCTGCACTGGGCTTTGGTGAAGCCTTCGGATGCCAACGTGGTGGCCTCACTCCAGCCAAGGGTTTGTTCATCTGGACCCGGACAAGTCCTGTCAGCTTCCCTGGGATCCTGAATGTGCTCCAAGGTCTATCTGGGCAGAGACATACAGTCCTCTTAGTACCTTGCTGCATAGGGCTAGCCCATAGTCAGCTTTAGGGTAAATTCTGAGTGACTTTTTCTGTCTCCAGTTTCAAATTATTCTACAGACTAAGTAAATCCTAAAGCTCACAAAGGTTTTCTTGAAGGTTGCCTTAAATTCTACCTTTCTCAATTTCACTAAATTCCTCCCAATCCTCTCACCCGTTGCGGATCTCTTAAAGAAATGCACAAGGCAGATTTAATTGTGGCACCCTGAGACTCCACCTCAGCGCAACTGCTGGGGAACCGGAAAACCAGGAGGGAAAAACCAGGAGGAAAGAGGCGGGTGTGGGAGCCGGCGGGGCCAGGGAGCGCCCCGGCTGGGGAAGCGGAGGCCGGGCCCCTCGGGACTCCGTGTCCGAGGGTAATCTTTGCTGCTGGCGATAAACAAACATTTTGTCGTGGTGGGGAAACTGTGAGACCTTATCTTTCCCAAGCAGCTTCTCATGGCAAGTGTTGCAACTCTATCTGTAACACAATGTAGAAAGATTGGCTGCAAATTAGAGGCAGGGTTTCTCTCTGGAGCAGGGAGTCTCTTGAGCTGGTTTCTCCCCTTGTGTCAAGGACAGAGTCTGATGTTTCCTACGTGTAAAGAAGAAAACAAACAACCAAAAGGCCTGACTGAGCTGTATTTCAGGAAAATGCCCGTCTGATTCAGCAGTGGCTGCTTGAGTCTATTTTTTTAATGTATTTTTAACTTCCCTTCAGAGCTTAGCTGATTGTTTCCCTACTGGGATTCACTTTAATGAATCCCTTGCAGTACACTGCAGGTGTGAAGGCACCAAGGAGAATCCTTTTTAAAAAGTTTGTTCTATCTATATGCATTTTGTGTACCATGCACCATAGTTGGAGAGACTAAAATCCTGGCTGAGGGCTTGAATCCCTGGAAATCAGCAGTGGAGGGAATTCTGCAGACGGGTCCGAGCCTGCGAAGCAGCGCCCAGACCGAGGGCGCTTCCCTGCCCTCCCGGTCCCATGATGAGAGCGACGGATCCTCAGGGATGTCAGCTCCGGTGGGAGATAGGGATCAGAAAATGCCCTTTAAGGGAGGGCGAGGAAGCTCCTCCAGGACTCACCTTGCCTGGCACGAGCCAATGCACTCTGCTTTGTAACCCTACAAATTAATTTCCCTTTCACAATGCAATCTTTCTTAAAATAAAAATCATACTTGCTATTATTTTAAAGCAATTAAAACAGAGAAATAAGACCCAAGGAAACACCCACAGCATTCCTGGGATGGTCTGACTGTGCTCCCTGCATTCCTCCCCGGGCGCAGCGGCGAGAGGCAGCTCTGTGCCAACCACCCCGCTCCATTCCCACAGGGAAAAAAACCCTGGAGAAAGTATGATGATACAACCTGATTGCTTCCAGTGAATACAAGGTCTGGAAAGAAGTCCCCCAGGGCCTTTTTCCAAGTGCTGCTTCGATGGGAGTGCACAGAACACCTTCCACGAACCAGGAAGAACCTATCTTTAAGGAAAAAAAAAAAGCCAATTAACATTGCACAGTCTCCGCACCCAGATTCCTGCCGGTTGGCATTTCTCTGCCTTGGATGCTGCACGTCTTTGCAGCTGGATTCCTGAGGCTTAACACCTTAATTCCTGAAGTGAGCCCCAGTCCTAATTCCCGATTTTAGGAAAACAACATTCCTCCCATTGAATGGAAACGTTTGTACACACTCCATAAAGCCTCGTGGTGCGGCGCAGGGGAGGGCTGCGGGGATAGACGCGCGTTGTCCGCAGCTCCTGCCTGCTGAAATTCAGATGCTCAACCCCCGCCAAGAGGGCTATGACCAAAACGGTGCACAGAGCCCGAGAAACACGTTGCAGGGTGTTGCTGCGTCGGGCCTTTCATGTCTCTGCTGGTAACAGAGCCAAAATTCAGCTTGCAACTCCCCGTCCCCATGCATCGCGGTCATTCGGGTGCAAACACATACCCTGGTTTCCTGACCCAGCTCGTCTTCTCGTGCAGCTCTGGGTCGTGGGTCTGGCAGTTCTTGCACAGAGAGAGGAACAGCAAAAGCTCCTGCCCTGTGAGTGGTGCCGCAAGGACATAGGAGTGGATGTAGTCGCTCTATAGCTGCCCTGTTGTGTATAGTCTTTCTTCCATCTGCAATGGTTTGTGGCCTAGAGGAACCAGTGACAGGCTCCAGTAGAGACGTTCTTGTGTCTTGAGCTCTTGCTCCTGTGTGGTCCAGGCTAAACCCAGCTTTTCCCTTCTGTGAGAGCAGGATCTCTCTTAGTCACTCTTCTCATAAGACACATGGGCATTACCAAGCCTCCGAGAAACCTGGATCAGTGTGGCCAAAAGAGCAAAAGGAGCCATGTGGATGCATGCAGAAACAAGGGTAGCATAGCCACAGTGACATGCAGCAAGGCTTCCTTTAGAGCTGCAGCCTGTAGGGATGTAAGGAAGGGTAAGGACTGTCAGAAATGTGGAGGTAAATTATTGTGCTGGCAGCTGCTGGGCACCATAGCGAAGTTGCCTGTTCTCTGTTACCTCCTGGCATGGTTGTGGCCAAATTCTCCTTCCAGGACAAGAAATATTTCGGTTTCTACAGCCAGTGTGAGTTCAGCGAAACCCAAGGGAAAGATATAGGTGATGTGTGGGGCACATCTCGAGAACTTCACCAAAAGGAGGAGTATGTGTGTGCCAGTGGCATCTGAGGAGCGTATCACAGAACCTTTGGGGCGAGGAAGGCCTCCTCCTGTTCTGGCATCCTCCTTCTCGCTTTCCAAACTGAGCCCTGTCCCCTTGAAACAGCCTCGAGAGGCAGCTTTGCTGCTTGTGTTGTCAAAAAGGTCCAGCAGGAAGGGAGTTAGGAATCTGTTCCTGAGGTTCAGACTGTTTCTCCTATTGGATTTGGAGGACCTTTGCCCTTGCCAGCTGTGAAAGCCACATTCTGTATTTCCTGCAGTCCAGCGGGATTGGTAATTTACCCAGTTTCTCTCTAGCTCACCTTTCGGTAGCCAGATGCTTTTACCACCTCCGCCGCTGCCAGGTTTGCGGTTTATTCTGTGCCGTGATGTGGCCAAAGGGCCCTGCTGGAAGACAGGGCTCGCTGGGCAGCTCCACGGCGCGTGCTCTTGAGCTGACAGCAGAAGGAGGTGGCACCAGGAAAGAGATATTCCTTCCTGGGACAAGGCAGAGCATCCTGCGTCTGTGAAATGCTTCCAGAAACCCTAGAGACAGGACTTCAGAACCACAGCATATATATATATATATATATATATCATAATAACTAGTAGTTCTTCAGCAGTTCTGCTGATCTGCAGCAGTTAATCACTTGCATAATCTATTGCCTGATGCAATTAGCCGCCAAAATAATTTATTTCAGGTTAGTTGTCCTGCTTTAATACACTCCAGAATTACTCAAGGTGTTGGGAAATTAAGTCTACAGGCATTTCTAATTTCTCACCCTATGCTTAATACATTTCTTAAATTTACAGTGTGGCGATCACTCTGGTTTACAGAACTATAGTTTTATAAGAGGATCTTTTCATGGAGCTTCAGGATACAGGGGCTCTGGAAAGCAGTTTGGTGTGTGCTTTGGCTCAGGTCTTGGTCCTGCAAGACGCGAGGCTCCAACACATGGCATCCGAGCTCAGGACGGGTCTGTCTTCACCATATTGCTCCAAGAGAAATGGTGAAATATTTGGGGTTCTATGTGTCAGGGACAGTCTAGAGGGTCTGGACCACTTCTCCTGTCTTTTAAACCTCCCTCTTTGGAAGACACAAATGGGAGGCAAGAGGGATTTTGCTGCTATAGCTCAGTGTTGTGTTGGGTTTCCCTGCTGGACCTGATACGTTTAGTGCCCCTTGCCTTATGCCTGGAAGCTCATCCCATCCTTCTGTCCCAGCAAACCGGCCTCTTCCCCCAGCCGGTGTCAGGGCAGAGCGAGCGGACGCGGAGGCCGGCAGGAAGCAGGCGGACAAGACCAAGGGACCCTCAGCAGGTTCCCAGATGCATATATATTTTTTCTAGCACGCTTTGCCTGTCAACTTGCAGGATCTAGTCAATACAGTGAAATTACAGGCCTGGAAAAAAAAAAAAAGAAAATTTTGATTCTGAATTGGAGGGATTAATGGTCAAAAGAATGTTCTTCTGGGAGTAATCTAAGTGTTATATTTACATTTGGCTTGGAATTATTTGCAGTGAGGAATTTCAAATGCAAATATTTTAAAAGCGTAACATGTAGAGAGACACTGTGGGCACTTCTGTTTTCCCTAAAAGAAAAAAAAGAAAAGAAAAAAACGTTTTTCTTGACTATTTCTTATTGGAATCTTAATGAGACCATAATTACAGCAGCAGAAAAAAGGAAAAAAATGTAGCTCTTAAAGGTTTGCTGTTACTGTACATACGGGCCTTGGATTAGAAAAAAAAAAAAAGAAGAAAAAAAAACTAAATTTTTTTAAACTATTTATTTTCCAAGTGGTGCAAGGGAGGGAAAAAAATGACTTAGCTAAGTAACTCTTGTCCATTTATGTGCTTAGTCTGTATTTTCTTTTTCTAAAAAAAAAAATATGAATAAATGTTGAAAGTAGGCATGTTCTGTTTGCCTTGGCTCTCCCCTTTATCTTGTTTTATTGTGGTGCAGTTACAAGGGGGCTGTAGGAACGGCAGGTTTTTCTGGATGTCTTCCGTGTGGGACGCGGAGCGAGGGCTCGGCGTCTCCGGCGTATTCCCTGGCAGCCGCCGGCTCGCTGCGGGCACAGGCGTTTCGGGCCGTGTCGATACTTTCGAGGTCGCCTCCCCTCCAAATGTGGGTCTCCCTTCCTTAAACTCCCGTGCTGCAAACCTGAGCTGAGGGGTTTCCTCTCCGCCATGGGACAGTCCCAATTTTGAACTGCTTCTCATCAGCAGAGTTTGATGTTTTTAGTTTCTTTCCATATGATATTTCAAGTTCTCCACCTCTTTTTTTTTCCTCTTTACATTCCCATTTGTTAATCCCATGTTCGTTTGCTTTGCCTTTCATTCTGCTCATGTTTTCCACAGAGTTTTTCTCTCACTTCTTTCTACCTTTATTTCTCCTGCTCTCTTCTCACGGATGCCACTTGACACGAAGAGCAAACATGTTAGAATAGAGTCCCTTTTACTCATGGAAGAAAGTGTCCATTTAATATCCCGTGTGCCCATCAAAGCCCATGGAGAGGCCAAGCCTGACAGGAGGATTCTGTGCTGCCGACCTTCTGGGTATTGGCAGCAGAATGAACCTTGTGTCTGACATAAGAGGACATCGGGAACCGGGGAAACTAACCTGAAGCTTTTGGAAAGGGTCCACTTAGCCGTCAGTCAGGAGGAGATAAACTTTACATGAAATAGGACCTTCCAAAGTCATTAGTTACCCACTTCTGCCAGAACCGCTGACGCGCAGCTCTGGAGGAGAGCAACGAGCGGTGGCCAAAGAGAACAGAAAACAAACGTGAATGGCAGTATGTCTCCTCAGAAAGTGCCTAGTACAAATGTGGGAACACTTCCTAGCCTGAGTAAAATAGGGCTCGAAGAGACTCGCTTACGAATAGTATGGATCTGCGGGCAAGCTGTAGTGCCTAGAAGTCCTGAAAACAAGCAGATTAGATCATCTCCAGGCAGATGGATGTAGCTGTGAGCAAAGGGAAAACAGAGCAAGTACCAGTGCTTCAATAAACTGCTAATGGGACTCCAGGAATATCTGTTGCTTAAGGAAAAATAAAAGGAGAAAAATGGGGGGGCTGGGAAGGAGTACGTGGAGCGGTGATATTGCTATGTCGGGTGTACATTTGGTATGGATTAAATCAGCTCCTGACACCTCCCTCCTCCTGCGACGCTGCTCATACAGAATGTTCTCTCAACCCTTGTCCCGAAGCCTTGCTGTCCTGGAAGATGCTCAGCTGGCTGTGCGCGCTGGCCGCCCGCAGCCACGCGGCCCGGCCTCCGGCGGGGATGGAGCCCCGCTGTGACACGGGGCTGCTGTCCCGCCAGGGCGCCATGTTGGGGCAAGGCCGGGCCTGATTTACTCCCAGCTTCTGGCCTCAGATATGTCCCCTAGTTTTAAAAAAGGAGCTGTAATTAAAGGGTAACAAAACACTCCTTGCAGATGCCATCCCGCTTGGATTCATGTGTATTGCTCACGCTAACGGCTCCAGCCTGGGAGTCCATGGGCTTCAGCCATGAGCAGCCGGCGTGAGGAACCCGGTCTGCTTTTCATTTCCTTTCCCTAGTTCCCTGTAGTCCCGTGAGAAGTAACCGGGAAGTAAATCAAGCGGCCCAGCTCCACGGGTGCCCCTCGCCTTGGCACGGGCAGGCAGCGGGGGAGGCTGCCGGCACCGCTGCTGCTTCACAAAGTGGCTCTGTTCGGCCATGAGGCCTCATGGCTGCCGAGGCCTCACTGACTGCAGGGCCTCGCTGATCCCGGCGCCTCCCCGATCCCGGGGCCTCCCTGCTGCCACACATGGCTGTTCCTCCATAGGGCTGAGACTGGGAATCGCTGAGGCTCACGGAAATTTGGGAAGGGAGAGGAGCGGCACAGCAGTGGTGACAATGGGAAAGGGACCCTTGGGATGCCACTGGTTCCAGTCTGTGTTAGTTGGCTACATTATGTAGTGAAACGAGGTCAGCTCTCCTGTCCAAAGCAATGCTATGGTTGGGAGCTTCTCAAAGCATTGACTCACACAACGAGTGGTAATAACCCGACGACTTTGCATGGGGTTGTCTTCCTCGCTGTCCCTCTTGTCACGGCATTTGCAAGTGAAAGCGCAAGAATTTGCATCGGCCGAGATGCACAGGTGTGCGGCCGAGGGCACCTGCGGACACATCTGGGGCCTATGAGTGTACATTTTAACAGATACTTTTTGCTTTGTTTTCCACAGCTTTTGCCCTGAATTTATTTTTGCTGTGTATAAGTTCATATTTAACAGCTACCTGGCATGATTCTCTTCACTGTCTTTATTTCTGCTAATAGAAATACTCAAGGAAACTCTTCTTGATATGAAAGTAAGAGGGAAAGAGCCAGGTAGAAATGGCAAAACTTAGCATCTATCAAACTTTAGGGTATGTTTACAGAAAATTGATTTTACGGTAATGCCGCAGGTTAGGTTCTCATCCTAATAGCTCTGTGGTGTGTCCTGCATCTGTGCATGTAGGCAAAAAGCTTGTAGATAAAGATGCTCTTACAACAAGCTGTGCATTACTCCTTGGTTTGTAGGAACCTTGCTATTTAATGCACTCTGACTGTCTCTTTATGGCTGACTGCTCATCCTAAAGTGAACAGCAGCAGCAGAAAAGAATACAGCAGAACTGGGAGTGCTGAAAATTTTAAGTGGGTTTGAAGAAGCAGTGTATTGTACCCTACAGTAAATTTTCCAGATCAACTCTGGATCCAGTTTCATTTCTAACTCAAGTCCCTCTCTAAGAAATAAGTAAGGATATATTCCTTCTTTGTATCTGTCTTCCCATGTGATAACATTTGCTGTATCCCTTCATACTGAGAACTAATGCCTCTTCTCCTGTAGAGGGGATTCACTGATGATCTCAAATGGAAAGATGGTGGTGAAAAATTGTTTGAGTAATCCCCAGGGTTATGAAAAAAAATGGTTGGAGAAGGAGCTGCTTAGCCTCTGCTCTGCTACGTCTGCTCTGTTTACACCGTAATCTTCACAATAAGCTGTCATGGTGTATTATCTCCCCAAGCCATAGTATCATTCTAATAATTAAGTTTATAGCCCTATTTGTTTTCATTTATGGTTTAACAGACCAGTTGGCAATTAGGCTGTATTTAAACTGTTATGCAAAGTAGCTCCATTCATTTTTATAACATTGGCCACAGTAAAAGCTGTATTTGTTTTTATGTGTGAAACAAGCCATGACAACACACTGTAATGTGTTGTCACACTCCCATGTGTCACAGCTGGGAATGCTGCATGGCTTGCTAAGGTGCAAAGGCACTGGATACATTACAACACTCGGATTCCCTGTTTGCATCAGGATATCTTGGGAGTTTAACACAACTGCTGGGTATTTGCCCTGGGTGCAGCAGCAGTCTCTTGGTATTGTTATTTCTCCTCGTTTTCCCTTTATAGTTTCTGAGCAGAAGAAAGCAACCTATGATGTTGCCCTGTAACTCTCCCAATTGACCCATACTTCTGGCGAGCTGTATTTCTCTCCTCTCTTCTCAGTGTCAGGTTTTGCTCTGTTTCTTGCCACATTCACATGACTCAACAGCTTTTTTTATCACCCTTCTCTGCAGAAACCAAGTTTGCGAATTCCCCTCGGTCCCTGCGCCTGCCAGATGCGCACACGTGCGCTCGCGCGCTCGTGCACGTATAAGGAGGCAGCTTAGGATTTGTGTAGGATTTGTGCTCACAAATGTTTCGCAGTTAGGGTGGGACTTGCGTATGGCTCCAAGTGTTCAACTCTCTATTGGCCAGAAGATGTTGGGTCTGCAGAACAAGTACAGTAATAAATCACAACACTTAGAGGGTTGTGCATGAGAGGAGAGACTACAAATGCTTTGCTCTGACATAGCTGTCTTCACCCATTGGGCTTTTTCACAGAACAACTTATCTTACTAGACAGGGACCAAACAGACATGAGTTCAGCTCTTGGCATAGCCACAGGCCTCTCGTATGATCTCAGAGCAGTTCCTGAGTGGGCTGCTCTCGAAATCCGCTCCTGCAGGAGGGGATGCTGTCTCTCGTTCCACTTATCCATCCTATCTGTTTGGATTGTCCTCTCTTTGAAAAAAGGCCGTCTCTTGTATGTGCCTGCACATCTGGTACCTCTCAGCAGGATCTGGTTTTAGGGGGAAGTTGGTGCTGGCAGCTACCTGGGATTTTAGGCCATGGGATGTATCCTTTTTAGGCTATAGGATGTATCCTCTTGCTGTAAGGTAGGGAGTAACTAAATTAGGTCATCTAAAGGACTGGTTATAATGTAATTGTTGCTGAGGTCTATTCTGTCTCTTCCTTCGCCCCATATTCCAAATAACAATAGCAGGATAAATTACTCCAAGATTGTTATTTTTATCTAATATGTAAGAGAAACCGATACAGAAAGTTTGACCAAGCACATCAGTTGCGCAGTTCAGAGCGGAAACTTGGTGTCCTGCCTCCTCCCCATGAGACTATCTGCTGGTAATGATAGAGGGAATAAACGGAGCTTCCGACCTGAGAGTGCAGAAACAAATGAAAATGACCGTTTCATGGAAAAATGAGTAAATATTTTTGCAGAACTTGTTTTGAAAACAAAACCAAAACAGGAAACAAACTCTTCAGTGTTTAGCTTTAATGCTGTTGGAGTGTCCTAGTGCTTTATTTTTGTTTGTTTGTTCAAAACCAGCCTGTCAATCCCTAATGGAAATAACTGGAGACGTGTGTGAATTAGCACACACGCACACAAAAATGCAGACAGCAAGAAGAAGTCATTCCACAGTCTAGCCTTGTTAAAGAATACAGTCACTTTCCAGCAGCAAACCTTCCCCCCTCGGTCTCTGCAGCCAGAGGAATTTCTTTCACCTCCTCAGAAGCTGCTTATTAAAGCTAGGCTGGTACTGGTTCCCAGGTAATAGAACAGCAGCAAAGCTTAACTAATCTATATTTTTATTGCAGTAATTAAACTGTGCACTTGCTAATAAAAAGGTAACACTTTAAATTAAGGCCCCATTTTTAAATGTTGTATTAATATTTATGAAATGATTACTGCATACAGCCACATTCTTTAAGGACTTATTAGGACGTGTGTTATAAAACTCAATTGTAATAAAGCCCTAATGGTTCTGCTCTGGCGAGCTGCGATTTTTCAGCGCTGCGAGTGGCGTCTCCAAAATGCGTCCCTTGCCCAGCGTCCCCCAGGTTTTGCCTCTGTGCCACCCTGGCCCAAGGGCTTTTGCTTGGTAATCTTCAGGCCAGGGATGGGATCTGGTGGCCCAACCGCTGCCGGTCCAAGTCTGGTTGGGTGCTCTGGGGTGGCTTCAATGACCTAAAGAAGTCATCGGAGCTCAAATGATCCCATATATTCTGTCTGCCACCCCATGCACCTAACCAGGCTCCCACAGGGGTCTCATAGAGCACTAGACACTTAGGTTTCGGTAACTGAATCCCCGCTCAGTGCTAGACCAAGCTGGATGGCCAGGCTCCTTCAACACAGAGGGGAAAGAGGTCGGACCACTGATGACCTCTTATCCCCCTCTCCAGGGCATTTTGACATCAGTTCGGAAAGTCCACGTGAAGAGGAGCTGGGTGAATTTGTCTGCAGCTTCAGTGAGCGCTTGCAGAGGAAACAGCATGAGGTTACTCACAAAAAAGTGCAGGCTCTCATCACCAGGGTCACTTTTTGGGTCAGTAGATCCAGGGGACAGAGGCCAGCGCTCTGAGCAGCAGGGAGACAAGGTATTTAAATAGACTATCGTCTTCATAAAGGAAAATAACCAAGATACTCCTCATACTCATGTTATCAGTTCGTAGCATCAAGATACCCTGATGTATATTTGCAGGTTTGTCTGTTAAAGCTAAGCTGATCCCCAGCTCTCAAAGCCCTTAGGTCGCTTTGCCCGAGTTCCTGTAGGATTCAAGCCACGTGATGTCCCTTTGCTACTTCTACAAAAAGCTGTCAATAGGTAAAAGTGTGTCTTCCCCAAAAGCTGCCACTCCTGGCTGAAAGACACCAGATAATAGGGAATCAGCAGTTACTCAATGTAACTTTTAAAAATATTGTTGTCGTCTTAAACTCCAAGTTGCTTGGATATATATAACCTGTAGCTCCTGGCAAGTCTGATGCCTCTCTGAAATGTTCTGTCTTTCTGCGCCAGAGTAAAGGACTCGTTAACATCCTGTATATTATTCCTAAGGAGATAGATTTAGACTGAATGCCTTTTCAGACTTTTTTTGATAAGGAGATCTAACTCTTCAGCTCCCTCATCCAGAACTGTTATTTTCCATCTGAAGAAAATTTGCATTGGAATAAGTATTATTAAAATACTTCATCAACATCCATTTGGCAAGGGGTGATAATTTGCAGCAAGTCTTTTTGTTTGGTTGTCCCCTCTCCTTTTTTCTCTCCGGCTGTATTTATTTGTGAAGCATTTTGCCTGGCCATAGTATTCCTACCTCCTGCCTTTCCTTTCTGTTTCGACTTCATAGAAGGACACACTTGAGGTCCCAAACCTGCAAAGACTGGATGTCTGTAAGATATTTTCCACCATGAGTATCTCCATTTCAGCCAGTGGGACTACTTCTGCATAAAGTTATTCCCATGCAGGAGTGTTTGACAGTTAGGAGCATACGTGATTAACCTCTTTTAATTAAAGCTTGCAAAAAATTCCAGCACAGCTCACAGACGTCATAAAATCTGGAATAAACTCGGAGAGGGAAAAATTATTTCTGTGAATTAGTCCCTCAAAACAAAGACAGCCCCCACCCCAAACACCCAGCATCTTTAAGGGCCAAAATGCAAAGAGTTTGTCTTCAAACTGACCTAAGTTAAAGCATAGACGTTATGGTCTAGTAACATAGCAACGTTTGTTATGCATAATAACAGCATCCAAAATGACACAATAAAAAAAGAATTATCTGTGATTAGAACTAAACTATTGAAATGTCTCCAGCTGGAGCCAAAATTTGGAAGGGGACAAGGGAGGGGGAAAGGGGAGTTTATTATTTCAGTAGCTGTAGTGAAAATCCCCTCTGGGTGCTCTGCAAACCACCCTGTGCTCTTTGAAACCATCCCCCTCATTGACATGGTAATGGTCTTTGTTGAATTCAAAGACGATTACATCAGAAATGTGTGGCCTCTTGTGGGTTTTCCAAGGCTTATAAAGCACACAAATTATATAAAAATATTGGGTTGAAAAATTAGTAAGCCATAGGAGTTTGTGTTGTTTTAGCCACGCTTTACTGCAGGGAAGGAAAACTGTGGCTCCCCCAGACCTTTGCCCAGTCTTTCAAAGCTACTTTCTTTATTATTTTTCTTTTCTGGTGGGCTCACTTCGGATATACAGCCTCTATTTTTAAAGGACTTTCATACTGGAGCAAACTTTTCAACATGCTACCAGAGGCTGAGTCTCCTTTCAGTCTCTCCAGTTCAACTTCACTTTTTCTACGTTTTAACGAAGGAGAAAACTCTGTCCCACAACATCTTGTCAGATGAACTCCCCAAAGAGCCCCCTCTCTTTATGCGTTCTTGCATCTGGATGACAACTCTGTATGGGAAATGGGAAATCGTGGTTGCAGATGACATTTTAAAAATATTCTGAAGAAATGCTAGATTCGCAGACACTTGTGGAGGATTTCGTATTACAGGCTTTGTGAATGTACTCCAAAGCACAGAGTCGCTCCAATTCTTTTGCTTCCTCATCACCCGTTCCTGACGTTCAAGGCTGGGTCTCCAGCGTGGACATGCTGCATAGGCAGCACCACCTCAAGGTGCAGCATAGCATACCCAAGATCAGAGCAGCACAGGTTTCTCCTGCCCTTCTAAATCAAAAGTGTTATCATAGCGCTGGTCCATTCCTCTTCCAGTCTCCAGGGCTCTTTCCATTGCATTTTGCAACACCAGCTCCCCTTGCTGACTCCTCTGCCCGGCTGAAGGCTCAGTGCTCCTCTATAATTTCCCAAAACACCAGGAAGCCAGGCTGATGTGACGGTGCTGATCCAGGTTGCTGACGTGGTTTATCAGGAGTTAACGAATGAGCTACAGCAAGAGCTGCTTTGCTTTCAGAGAGGTCCCTGTGTAATCAGGCAAATTGTCCACGCCTCAGAAGTGAGTAAAGGAGGAAAAGGAACGGGCTGTGGGTAAAATGTGGCGGTTTGACAGAACAAAATTGTCTTCTTGGACCAAGGAAGTTTGTTTATTGCTCCATCAAGAGGCTGAGACTTTGGAGGATATGTGAAAGAGGGAGAGGGTGGGAAAGGAAACGCCTTCCCCTTCTTCCTATGAGCGCCATAGATGCCGTGCACAGAAATGATAAGGAAATTCAAGAGGCAGGAATAGGGACAGGGGGCTTTTCAAAGTGGATCAGAAGGGTGGTCTAGGGATCATACAGCAAAGACTTGCAAGACCCCAAGCAGATAATTTGCTTCCTCATCAGCTATTCCTGAAGGTCAAGGTTGGCTCTCGAGCATGGACAGGCTACCTAGCAGCAGCACCTCAAGACAGAGCACAGCGTACCCAGGATCGGCTCCACGTCCCTGTGCACCCCCTGCTCTTGTGTCCCCCCTGCCCCCTGGCACCAGCTCCCTCGCGTGGAGGCTGAACCACGAATTGGATCCAGAAACAGATCCAGAGTTAGTTTCCTCCCTGAGGAAAGCAGCAGTGCCAGGAATTAGCTCTTCATGAAGGGCTCGTGCATAAACACGGCGCGTTCACCAGGGCACCCGCTCCCGCAGGCCTAGCGGGACCTCTCGCTCTGCCGGTCTGCACGGGGCAGATAAATTTAGCAGTGAGATAGTCTGTTTGGACTACTAATCGGGTGGGTGGGTCTGCAGGCAGGAGGAGACGCAGGGGAGATGATTTTTCCTTCGGTGGCTGCTTGGCACCGTTACGTTAGCCCACGCACACATGATTAATTGCCCCATCATTCAAATAGCTCTTTTTATTCCGGCCACTCACAATATTATTATTATGAGCTACTGTTTTTCCACAGCCAATTATTGTAGGATTGAAACACAGCATCTGCCCTTGTATGTGTCTAGATGCATAAATAAGAAACCAGTAATCAAATAGAAGAAATGCATTCATTTGTTTCTCCCTTCTTTTTCTCCCCTCCTTCCAGCATTTCATACTGCATATAAAAGCCTTGAAGGAAAAGGCTCGGGTTTGAACAAGCAGTGGGACAAAAGTTTGTAAGGGAAAAACTCAGTGGGACCCTGCAGAACAAACACATGTGTAAAGGCTTTGTTTCAAAGTGGATTAATGCACAAGCCTGTTGGGGATAATTTTTAGGCTTTGGCCATTTTTAAAGGGTTGAGGAGCAGGAGTAAAGTGAGAAAACAATTCTCCGTAGGAAGCTGTAGCAGACTAAATGGAGCTTGTTGATATTGGCAGAGGCATCGATGCTGAGGGCAGCAGCATCGTTACTGGAGCTGGAGGCAGTGGAGGTTTAAATAAATACGGAGCGATCCATGAACCAAGATAAAGTGTGATCTCGCTGTGCAGGGTCCTCCTGTTCTCTGGAGCAAGGAGGTTTGGTGGGGTGTGAGTAAAGGGAGATGAATGAGGGTTATCGGAGGGGAGATGCAGGAGAAAATGAAGATTTATTTATCTTGGTTGGCCAGCAGATGCAGTGCTGGGGGGTTATGGGTTAGTATTACTCTTGATGAAGAATAAAGATTTTGTCTGTGCATCTCCTTGGCACTCGTGTGCGTTCCCCAAGGGCAGAGCTGCAGCATGACAGCATGGGGAAGCTGCTGGGCAGCCGCCTGCTCGCTGCCCGCGTCCCTCACGGAGTCTTTCCATTTGGTTTCCGTGGCTTTGGCTCAAGGAAAAACCCAAATCTTCCCACCCACTTCTACTCTGGGCTTATTCAGTGGCAAGCACATGTAAAATTGATGGGGATTATTGTTGGCTAAGGCCAGCATTAACACAGGATTTGGCCCAGCATCTCACACGCAGCTAAGCAATATTAGTAACAATAAAAAAAAAAAAAAAAGAAATACTTGCAAAACCAGTAGCCTGCAAGAGACTGTGCACAAAGGCAGGTCTTAGGCCTGGCAGCCCGTCCAGGAAGGATTTGCAAGAGCACATTCCCAGCTCCAATCCGCACCAGCGCAGTGCGGGGATTTCAGGGCTGGGTGATGAGAACTGTCGCATCGTGCACAGAAATGTTGCTGCAGGGAGAAACGCTGTGCCCAGAGCTCCTCCTGGGGCAAAAACCCCGCGAATGGGGCAAGCAAAGCCCGAAGCGCAGGGCAGGAGCAACCCGTGAGCGAGGCCTTTGGGAATGCTGGTGTCTTTTGGCTCCTTTGCTCTCATACCTCTCCTGTCCTTAGCAGCAAACTAAGCCCAGATGAAAGTCAGGACATTTGAGGTTACTCTGTTCTGATACTCAGACCTTGAGCAACAGTTTTAAGGGATGAGAAGACTGCAGCAGTTTGATTAAAATAACGTCAAGGCAAACATGTGAAAACCTGCCCTGCCCTCAGAGTCTCCTCGGTTCACAGGGTAAATAGTGATTCTTGATCAAATATCAAAAAAATCAAGTGATTCTTGATCAAACATCTAGTGTGTGGAAGTGAGAGGGTGAACTAGGAAGAAATGGGTTGGATTCGTGAACTGCAGATTTCATTTTGATGGGATATTTGAATTTATCTGTGGATTTGGAAATAAAAAAAAGAAGATGCTTGTCCCCAGACTAAACTTTGGAAAAAAAAAATAGAAAAAGTTAAGAAAATAATTCTTCTCATCCTGGCTGACACTTTGAATGCTTGACACTGAAAATACATTTCGAAGCAGTAAAAACGAAGGCTAAAATGGCAGAGTGGCATTCCCCTCTCCTTCTCAGTTTTAGTTCTTTCCTGCTTTCCCAACCCTACTTCATTTTGACGCGCTCTGCAGAAGCCGGCAGCCCGGCGCTTTCCGCAGGGGATTTTCCTTGGGTGCTCAGCCCGTTCCCAGGGTGGCCCCGAGCCGGTCCCCAGCCGGGTCCTTGCGGGAGCAGCACCGATGCCCTCGGGATCGCCCGGGCTACGGGTGAGGTGCATCCCAAAAAGCTGCTTTGCTTCCAGCGGGGCACACTTTGGGACCAACAGCCAACAGAACAGACTTATTTTTGGGTGCCAAAAGAAGCGGATGATTTTGTGTCTCCTGAGAGTGATTTTAGGGGCTCTCCTGGGGTTTTTTGCCCCAACCGGCAGCGGGGCTGTTACCACCAGAGCTCCCAGCACTGGTGCAAGAGCAAAACCCACCACCACGCACCTGATCCCCGAAGCCAGCGCC
Organism: Tinamus guttatus; assembly: GCF_059628265.1. Lineage (NCBI taxonomy): Eukaryota > Metazoa > Chordata > Aves > Tinamiformes > Tinamidae > Tinamus > Tinamus guttatus. The sequence continues at coordinate 391,609 of NW_028288579.1, read as the reverse complement.
AACAGAAGCCCGGGGCTGTTGGAATACCCGGGATCAAAGAATCAAGAGCCTGTTTGTAATTTCTCTATGTAAATAAGAGCAGCATTTGTGCACCGGGAGGCCGTATAAAGAAGCCTTGGTTTAGCAGTAAAGGAGAACTATTTTTACAGAAGCCAGCGAGAGAGTCTGGAGCCACCGATTTAGCAGGATCACAATGAACAAAAAAAGTGGAACCTGGAACTGTTTATTTTAATTTCGGGCTTTTGGGGGAATGGTGGGTAGTGGGGTGGGAAGATATTATTTTTATAGATTTAATCAGATTTGTGGGCATTGCTAATTGAATGAAGAAAACTGAGAAAGCAGTCAGCTTCGCCTCAAAGCTCTCCGTTTCTTTTCCCTTTGTGTTTGGGAGTCAGAAGAAAAGCAATTAAACCACCTTACACAGGCTAGGTGGGATGGATGGACCTCAAAAGAGGGATACAAATAGAAAAAAAGAAGGTGGCGCATCATTTTGGAGGGGATACCGAGGGCCTTGGGTCTCTCCTGGCTTCAGCAACTCAACAGAATCAGCTCCGCATCCAATGCTGGCCTGGAATGGGGGATCAGCACTTCCAGAAGGATGCTCAGTGTCTCTCAGTGTCCAGAAGAGTGAGACCTGGAGAGAAATGTTCGGTAGTTGCCAGGACTTTCCTCCATTAACGCTCCTCCTGAATGCCCCGTAACGAATTCCGTACTGAACCCTGTAGCATGGGACTCCTTGTTTTTCCCATTTCACCAGTGGATAACTATGGTGCACATACATGATCCAAGCCTCAGGAAAAGGCTGCACCAAAGTCACCAGATCGTGCATCAAATATCCATTCTGGAGGAGCTGAAAAACATGGCTTAAACAGTGAGCCGGGACGCTTCTCCCCAGTGCTTCCCACAAGGAAAACAGGAGCCAAGACAAAGCAAAACTGCACATAGGCAAGTTGAGGATTTTTAGGGGGATTTCTTTCCCCGGTGGTTTGGTTTGTATGTGGCAGAGGCAATTGCCAACCACCCGTCTGGTGAAGAGCAGCCCCAAGGCCGCAGCTCCGTGTGCCCGCGCGGTGACGGCAGCCAGGAAGCCACCGGGGTGTCCGTGTCGCGGCCGGGCACAAGTGTGGGGCTCACGCAGCAGGCACATTACCTACAGTCCCAAAACATGAGCTACAAATATTTTCTATATCATAATTATACGAAATGAGTGGAAATTTCTCCCCCCTTTCACAAGTCCCCAAAACGTAGCCCCTTATGAACACAGAGCCGAGCTGCCAACTCAACAGGAACATAAATATCATTTACGTCTTTTTGTGCAGTGTAGTAGCCGGAAAGTGGAAAAATGATTGAGGGACAAGCGGTTTTTAAAATCCCCCCAAGGCCTGTAACTTACCTGTTTATTTCGAGAAGAGTGGCTGGTGCCAAAAGGGAAGGAGCTCCTTGTGCTGCTATCATGTTCTGTTTCCAGAGATTATTTCAAAATAAACATGGTTGGAATCTGCTTTTCGTTTTCACTCAGCACCGGTGCACGTGGTCCTACGTGGTTGTGCATGTCGCTATGGACGTGGGATCTTCCAGCCCGGCCCCTGGTCCTGCTCATGGGCAGCATGAGGATGGGCAGGGCCTGGGGCTGCAGCAAGACATTTGCAGCAAGCTGGAGCCTTCAGGGATGGGAGAAGCCAAGATCTTCTCCCTTGGCCTCAGGAGGATGCTCAGAAATGGGAGCGTTTGGTGGTGAGAATAGGCTGAGTTCTGCCAGGGGGAAGGACTGCAGCACGAGCCAGGTTGAAGAAGGGGGATAACGGCGCTCGCCAGCCTGACTTCAGCCCCCAGGAGTAAATTCAAGCTATCCTCTTCTTATCACATAAAACACCCATTGGAAACGCAACTCTCAGGTCATTTGTAATCGACTTTCTGAAAGGGAGAGAAGCTCATAAAGCCGTCAGGGTAGATAACAACCTATCTCAAGGAGAGGGCACTGGAAGTCGACTGCAATTCTTTCCTGATAGTCTTTGCAGGGAAGGACAATTAGCTTAATCTTCATGTTCCATGTTAATCTTCATAGGAGTGTGAACTCAGTGCTGAGCAGTGAGGAATTTATGTCAGGTGAAAAGAGGACAGGACTAACAGCTATTTAACAGCAAATTCCTGTTATTGGTACAAGTGACCCCGGTACAGTTGTGCAACACATAGGGACATCTATCAGAAATAATGTGCGGGCTAGAGCCTGGGGCCATGAGGCCTGAGTTTGGGATCATGCCAGCTATTAACACTCAGCTTCAAGGAAGAGATATGAATTTATCAATCCTACCTGCACCGGTTCTGTAACTCTCAGAGCACTCCCTGTATGCTGAACCTGGGTCGTCTTTCTTTCTCTCTGGGTTTAGGTGCAACCTGTCCCTGCGTTATCGAGCTGCTCTGCTGCAGCGTTGCCCAACACAGGAAGGCCACATGGATGAGGGGACAGTGACCCACCTGGGTACCCTTGCATATTCCAGCTATGGAAAACCTGAAGCCACCAATAGCCAGGATAACCAAGCTGTGATAAGGAGGTGGAGTGGAATTGGTGCAGGGAGGTAGACATAAAAGAATGAGGAAAAAATTGTTGACCGATTGCACAGAACACCGTGAATTCTTATAGGGAGGTGTAAGCACAAATCACAGATGGCCAAGCAGTTGCCAAATGAAATACTACGTGCCTGCTGCGAGGAGAGAAGCCTCAGCAAGGCTGGGAATAGCCTTGGGGAATGGGCCCCAAAAAACTCTCTTGGCCCAGAAAATCCACAGGTAAATCTCACATCTCCTTATTTATCGTAGATGTTCTACTTGGAGTTCATAAAGGCTTCTTCCACAGTGCTCTCCTGCCCTTGATTCTGAGGTTCAGTCCTGCCAGTTTAAGAATTTTACAGAAATAACACAAGAGAAATGCTTTAAAAGTAGCAAGGCTTTTTGTTTCTTTTTTTCTTTTCCACAAACACAAATACATTTTAGGGCAGGCATGTTTGTAGCTGCTGTACCACTTGTATCCATCACAGAATACATTTCTTCAACTGTCTGAAAAAGGGTATTTTTCAAAGATATCCCAGGTGCCTGGCACAAATTATGAAATCTCTAGGTAGCATGAATAATGATGACTGACACTAATTGCAGAAGATCCCTGGTTGTGAAAGAGATTTTTGCATTTTAACAAGGAAGAAATTATAATAGAAAACAAAACAGAAGAAAAAAAAGCTTTAAAAAAAAGTTGAAATTTAGCTTGCTGCTTCTTCCTGGTGTTACAGAAAAGGGTGTTCCAGGTAAGCTGTCACAATATTAAGAAAACAAAGAGCTAACTGGACACTGAAGGGCGATCGTGTTTTCTTCTAGCCACGCTTATCTCAATTGCCATTATAACCCATCACCTGCAGCTCTCCAGCGAGTCCAAGTAACTTTCATCTGGCGTCAACGGAAGCTGTAAAACAAGTTCCTGCATAACTTGCACAACCAGGTGTCTGCAGTTTACTGATCCTCAGAACTCCCGGCTGGCTTCAGCTGACTGGCTTCATACCCGTGGAGATGGCGGTAACGATACTCGCTTTAATCATCTTGGTGCCAACTGAGCTCAGGTCTCACCCGATTCTCGTCTAAGGAACAAAACTGGAACATGATAAGAGATTATTAAGAAAACAGAGGCACTAAAGAGGGAAATCCAGAAGCAGCTCAAGGCATCTCAGCAGCCCCGGGGAGATGTAAATTTTGCTATCCCAAAATGAATCAGGACAGGCAGCTGGGATGGATAATTCCAGCTTGTTTTGCTTCAACCCGTCTATTGGTAGCATATTGTGAACTCAGCTGCGCAGGGATTTTGGGCTTCGCTTGGGCCTGCATCGTTTGAAGAAGTTGCACCAACGTGGTGCCGGTTGCTGCCCTTCGCTCCGGTTTGTCATCCCTTTGCACCAGAGCATCCCTTTCCCTGGGCAGCATCCGTATCCATCCACGTGTTATCCCCAGCAAAGGTGGGCTTGCAAGGGGCTGCAGGCTAAAATGCCCTGTTATCTGTAGGAAGCTTGTGCTGTGGCTTGCCTTCGCTCCTAACACTTGGAAGGGTCGACGGGTCCACGTGTGCTGAGCTCATGGATTGCCAGCTCCATGTCCCCGGCAGTCAGCCCGGAATAGGGGCTAGGTAGGTGCCATAGAGCAGAGCCCGTCGTGTGGGGAGCCCTGACTCATCGGCATCCTGAGGCCTCTGTTCTGTGAACAAAAAAGAGAATTTGAGGCTTCCTATGAGCGCTCAGCTCTCTTGGGTGGCTGTGACTGTGCCACTGACTTGGAGCTTGCATTCCCGCTCAGCGTGGCTCTGTGTTTTTCAAAGGCAGTGGAAATTTTGTTTTGGAAACACTGCCGAGAGTGCAAACAGGAAGCAGGAAGGACTTTTTCAGAAATGCAAGAATCTGAAGGGAGTGCAGTTTCCATGTTTTTGGATCCAACCCATGAGTGAGTTTTGCAACAACAGCAAGATATGAGTGGTGAGGTCAAGAGAAAAGCAAACATGTAGCAGCCACAGAGAGTGACTTTCAAAATCGCCCGTTGGAACTCTGAGTCATTTAATGTGCTACACACAGTCAGGATGCCTAGAAAAATAAAGAAAGATGCTGAACAGTCCCTGCAGTGCAGCTGTGTTATTGACAGATGGGATTAAGTGGTAGGAGTGCTCAAAGTGTTTTTTTTTTTTTCTAAGTGTATTGCCTTTGTTTATTGTAATTTTGATTTTAGTTATTTCTGTTAAGGCATTTGGGGGCCTCTAAACCCAGAGCCTACAAGTGAATGTTTGTTATTGTGCCTGTTATTGCTGTTACTTGTTTTGGGTGTGTTTCTGTGATTCAGCAATACGCTTGCGAGATTGCAGTACAAGGTTGTGCAGATCACGAGGGTAGCAAGCAGCAAAATAGGATGGTTTTTGCCCTTCTGCAAGGCAACAGGACAGTAGAAGGAAGAGGTTCTCATGAAGGCTCTCAAGGTGGGAGCTGTGACAGTTAGGTCACAGGACCCCTAGTCTGCAGATGGTTCCTCAAGGAAAGCGTTCTCAAGTGAAGGCAGTTGTAGTGGCGCTGTGGAAGGGCTCAGAGGGATTTCCACGCTCTTTCCCCTGTGCTCCCAACCCACTTTTCCATCTGCCTCCTGCACCGGCTGTAGGTGGGTGCCCTGAGAAGAACCACAGCTTTCCTCCTTCTCCAGAAGCTCTGGATGTGGTTGAGTGGCCCAAGGACCGCCTGGAGTAGGTGCGCAGAGACCATGGTACTGGCATGTGTTGAAGGTGCCAGGGCATTAGGGCATATACCTGAACTTCCAGTTTCTCAATGAAAATCTGACTACAAAGCTCTCCACTGAAAAATATAACGTGTATCTGTGTGTGTGTGCATGCATGTGTTTGCCCATGTATTCTCTTATCCCTGCATTTAATTCCAGGCTGGTTTGATACTGAGTAATGTGAGTGGAGGACTTTTGCAAACAAAAACAATGTCTTTCCTCACATGTAGAGTTAACGAAACCTTGAGGGAAAGGTGATTAGAAGCTAAACAAGAAACTTCCCCTTCTCTTACAAACTTGTTTATCTTTTTACTCAATAACTGCGCCAAAACATTACCTTGACCAGGTTTTCGTAGCCAATAGATAAGCATTTTATCTGGCACAATTTAGTGAGATTGCTTAACTTTCGGAGGTGCAGTTGAGCCCTTGGCCTGCTCATTGGCTCAGGGACCTCTTGCCATCGCCAGCCGCCCATCAGTCGTCGCCAGCCACCAGTATTTGCCTTTCAGGGATGCCGGAAGAACGGCAGGGAGATTAGCAGAGGCACTCCTGGGTTTGCCAGAGTCAGGCAAATCCTTTCCCTTTCTGCCAGTCCTTTGTGATTGGCAAATTACGGTATGAACTTATCAAGCCCTGATAAACAATAGAGGACTTCCGCACTTTGGAAATAAAAAATAACAGGATTAGACAGGCCATTGCATTCCAGGGCTGTGTTTATTTTTGACGGTGAAGATAGGTCTGTGTACCTTAAGGGATTTCTCCTCCGTTTCCCCAGCAGGAATGGGCGCACTGTCATTCACTGCAGGCCCCGATGCTCCTGCAGCCCCTGCTCTTGCTGCCCTCCTTGGCCGGAGGCTCTCGTCTCAGACCTGTGGCACTCGTGGGTCTTGCTGCTGCAGCAGTGGGGATGTTTCTTGAACATTTCTCAGTGTATTTCCAACTGTGAAGACTGTTTTTGGCTTCTGCCGACTCTGCTAGACCCAAACAAAATGTTTCTCGATGGTAAGCTGTCACTAGAGTTCAGAGAAGCAGAGAAAGCAGATCTGATTTCGTATCTAATATGCTGTAAAATGAGAGGTGGGGAAGAGAGGAGCCCTTTTTAATTAGAAAAAGGATTGCTGAGATACTTTAGCCAACAGAGTGTTTCTCTCCAGTGCAAGAGCTTTCATGCGTATAACCCAGCCCTTGCTTTTCCAAAGAACGGAACGTTATAAATATTGCTGTCTTTAGTCCTATTTCTCTTCCGAGTGCTTTGGATTTCTGCCATTCTCCTGATTGCCTGATGAGTGAGCACTGAAGGGCAAGTGTACCGGAGGGCCAAACCGTCTCCTTCCATCGGGTGCCAGTTAGTGGGAGGGTGTAAGGAAAAGGCAGAAGGACTGTTAGCTGCCACCAACATCATCTTCTGCAGTACCTCTTCCCACATCACAAAAGAAGCCCAGACTGGCTTGGGACCACGACTACCTCTTAGAGGAATCATGAAGCAAAACAGCAGCCCGTAGTTAACGTCTGACCGTGGAAGAGCAAAACTAGAAAAGACCAAACGGAGTCCAGCACAGTGGAGCACGTTTATTAGGGTCAATGCAGACTTTTTCAAAACTACATAGCCTTATGTGACTGCCATCAGGAGGATGAACACCAGTTTAGGCATCTGAACCACATCCCCATCCTAACTATGGCTGAAGATGGGGTAGGCCAGCCTTCATCGGCACCATTGGTCAGGCAACCGATGGGCACCTTGGTCTTGCAGTAGGATTCTAGTGAATCTTCAACTAAGCCTGCACTTAAGGGTTTATCCATGGAAAGGCAGCCTCTTGAAAAGCAGATTTGAATGATATTGCCACTATTTAAGTCAGCCTACATTTTTTTCCTCCACAAATCCGGGTCCCAATTAATGGAAGTATTTGTTTGGGTGACTTGCAGATTATGTCTCTGGCCAGTTAGCTCCATCTCAGTGTTCTATTTCTTGCCTTTGAATCAATAAACAGCTCAAGATTTCCTGGAGTCAGAAAATGAATGTCAGTGCCAAGAGCTGTGGCTGTATTAAAACCATACCTACAACAATAGCCTCAACAAGGGAGCTCTGCTAATCACTCCCTTGTTTGGCTAGGTGTCTGACAGAGGAGCTAGAAAGCTGAAAGTATATAACACCCCCAATAGAGGAAACCACAGCTTACAGAACCCATGAAAAACATTTACTAACCTCCAGGTACTCTTTGTTCTCTATCCCTCCTGACAAGCACTTTTCTTCAGCACTACATACTTCAGATGCCTTTGCAATAAGATTTGATTGTGGGGCTTATAAGGTGGATCAAGATGGGTGAGTCATTATCTGCCATTTATCTTTCATTTAATGGAAGGCAAAAAAAAATCAGAAGAAAACAGGACATGGCGTTCCTTTCTATAATTTGGCCAAATTGTCCCAGATTGCTTTCAAAACTGAACAAACCAGCCCAGAAGCCGGGTGTGTGTGTGTGCGTGTGTGTGTTCAGGCAGAACTTTATGTGCGTTGGAGGTGGGAGGAAGGAAGCAAAACCTCCCCACGTGGAACGTTTTGTGCCCCAGCGCAATGGGGACGCACATCTGTCCCTGCAAAGGGACCTACGTAACAGGGATCTTCTACCCCAGCTGAAACAGGCTCCTAAATTGAGGAACCGGAGACAAAAAACGAGGTCACCCAGCTCAGTGCTGACAAACACAGGCTGCTCTGCAGACCCAGCCAGCAAGCAGGCCAGACACGAAGCCTTCTAACCTGGAAGCTTTAGAGCCCTTTTACCAGGGCTCCTCTCCATAGGATCTAATGGCCCAGGCAAGGTGCCCCGTTCATGCAGCTGCTGGCCAGGAGGCCTGTCCCTTCCCTTCCATGTTGTTAGAGCAATAACCTCCCAGATTGGTAAAGCCTGAGTCTTGTTCACACTACTGAGTAGTAGGTACCTAATTTAGGCAGCTGAGTTAGCAGGTTGGTCCCTGCGGCTTATCACACTGTGGAGAGGAGATACTTGCATGAGGCTTGCTTGAAGCAAGGTAGGTTTGGAGAGTTGGGTTGTTTGTTTGTTTTAATGTTTGCATATGATCTTCTGTGTGAATTTTAAGCTGTTACAGCACCTTATTTTTGTAGATGGTCTGTTTAAGTGAAAGGCAGAAGTTGTGGGTGATGGGGCAGCCCTTAAGCTTGGTGCCAAGGGCATTTTTGTTTGGGGTCTGGTGCCTGCCACAGGTCAGGGTTGCTGGGAAGCCCCTGTGAAGTGAATGGAAGAATTGTAGGTAAAGCTTAAGGTGTGTTAGCAGAGCTGTACACATCTTAGTGTGCAGATGGAGAGCTTGTGCAAGTCAGGAGTAGGTGTGTGAGCAAGATCTATTTGAGACTTGTTGGGTGAAAGAGTGTGATGAGTTTTCTTGCAAGACTGGGCTAAGAGGAGATGCAGGTGAGTCCAGGAGCGTGGTAGCAGGGAGCATTAGAATTTGGCCTCAGGGGAGTTAAGATATATACGATGAGCCAACCATATCCCTGACCTGAAGGTGTCCTGCTTTATCATGATGGAGAAAGTAATATCCCCTTTGGGGAAGGGAAAAAATAAAATATAAAAGAACATGGCAGAAGAGCTGCTGCTGCTTGGGATTTCCTCCATAACCTTGTGCTAGCTGCTGCTTGGCCTCTTCCGAGATACTCCTGTGCATGGCAAGGTCGGTGTGTGTATTTTGTACTTACTGCTACCTCTAGCACTTCTCCCCCACCCCATGGCCCGAGCTGAACTACACGGGTGGCCAGTTCCATGCTCAGCTCTTGCCAAGCATGTCCAGAATCCATCTTTGCCATTAGACTGTGTTGCAGCCGCCCGCCAAGAGGAGAAACCCAAGATGGAGAAAAGGAAGGTGATGGATGCGCCGGGCTCGGCGTGTCCGCGGTGCGCTGGCTTGGCAGCACGGTGTTCTTGGTGGTCGGGGTAGCCGCGGCTCCAATTTCAGCTGTGCCAGCTGCCTTTCTTGAGATATAAATCCCTGCCACATGCCCTGTAGAAGTTTGTCAGCCACAGGTGATTTTGCAATTCTCAAAATTATACATTTTAAATTATGTTTTTTCTTGGGATTTTTTTCCCTGGAATTTGAAACTGGCCTCAGTTTTATAGCTGAATTTATTTCTTGCCCCGTGACAGCTCCCATCCTCAGGTCACGATCACCTCGGAGCATCCAAGCTAAGCAAAGCGTGAGCCGCTCGGCGCGTGGGTGAGCGGCCCCGGCCAGGGACCCTGTGGTGGGAAGGACCGACCATCCCTGTGTCCTGTTTTGGCTGATGGGGACGAGTTGCTCGGAGCCTTCCCAGGTGGTACTCGACTTGTGCTGGGATCCCACCAGCCCTGGGTAGTCCTGTCCTACCCAGGCAAGCCCGGGGTGCTGCTGTGAGGCCTGCAGCTCCGAGTAGAGTGTCTGGCACCCGGTGAGGGGAGTTGGGCTGGTCTTTTTAAGTTTGGAAGTGGCAGATCCAAGCAAGGATGGAGGAGGTGGGTGAGTGTGGATTGCTGCTGAGATGAGGCCTGCCCTGCACGCAGGCGGACATCCCAACCTCCTCCCAAACCCCAGCATTTTTTGGCTTTATTTTTTTGTGCCAATCCTGAAAACCAGGAGGGGCCCCTCGTCCCGCAAGCGGCCGGGGCAGCGCGCGTCAGAGCGCGGTTTGTCCTCCCGCCGCGGCCGAGCCAAGCGAGAACACACGGGGGCTGTGTGCGGCGGTGACACTCCAAGAAAAATCGCTGCGAGCCGTGAGCCTGAGCACTTCCCTGCCGCGGGCACCTTCCCAGCTTTCCGGAGCCGCCTGCGAACTGCCGAGGAAACGTCCCCCTCCTGCCCCCGTCCCGGCGCGCGCCGCCTCTCACTGCGCGCCCTGTGTCTCCGAGCCTTTTTACTGTGTTTACAAATTATGAACATTCTGGTCAGCTAATTATGAAAATATTGGTGAGGCTGCGAGGCCGGCTCCCGGATGGAGCCAGAGCAGCGAGCGGGCTGGAAAGCCCTTGGAAAACGAGCCGCTTGCTCCGCGTGCGCTCTGCCAAGGGCTTGGCCGTTCCAGGGTCGGACTCCGCAGAGCCACAGCTCTGGTGGGATTTGCTCAGTGATCTGGGGACAGACAGACAAACAGGAGGGCAAGCTCTGCCTTCCCTTAGCTCCTCTAAGTCTCCGTGCGTGGGCCAAGAGCCGGCAGTGCAGCTGCAGGATGCTGATGCGGATCCTGGAGAGCGGCTGCTGCTGCATCCAGATCCCCAGAGCTCAGCAGGGCCCTTCCTGCTGGGTGCAGGGATGTGAGGACCAGGGCTATCGAATCCACTTTGTGCCGTTGGTTTTCCATGAGCCTAAGGGGAAGGTCTCCCATGGCCGGGGCAGCAGGAAAACTGCCCTCTTGCTTTGCACTGAATTGCCCCATGCCCAAGAATTAGACCAGGGCAAATAAAAGAAAATTCAGAGAAAGGGCAGCTTTTACCTCCTTGTCTATCTCCCTTGAAGAAAATAGTTCTGGTTTTCTTTTTCCACTACCAGCAAGGAAAAAGAATCTGTGAAAATTCACAACGCCGTTTCCAAACTGCATATGCAGGTAAATAGAGTAATGTATGGAGAGTGCAGTACTACCAAATTGTTCAATTTTCACTGTGTTTGAATTATATGCTATGACACAATAGATTTAAATATAATGGGTACTGCCAGGTATCTTAACTAGTATGAAAATTGATCCATTTTGTAATGTGTAACATGTGGTTTAAGACACTCTTAAATGTGTTAGAAATCCACACCCCATGTTCGGTACTAAAGCATGGGAAAACATTGCCAGTGTGTTTAGAATACCGAAAATTCAAGCAAAATGTAACATGCATTCTATTTGATTTGGACATCCATTTTGCTAAGATTAGCTTTACACGTTAAGTATCATCTTACACCCAACTCCCGCCTTTCTTAAGGAATATGTCCGCTACAACCTTCCTCATGGCCACTCACTGCAGTGTGGTGAAACTCAGTGCCGTTATTTTAAATGTATTTAGTTGATTGTGTCCGTGAACAATTTCAACCAGAGTTACACAGAAATACTCCCCAACTGGGTACAGTCCTTCAGTGATGATGGCAGCACAAGTGACCTGTGAGCACTTTGAGTAAAGATTCATGGATCACACTATAACTAAAAAATGTTAAGCCCCTGACAACCTTTACCCCAAGATACAGTTCAAGACACAGTTCTGAGTTGCTCCTGTTCTTGTCAGCAGCTCTGGAAAGCTCTTTTCATCAGGATTTCATAGAATGCAGGAGTGGTGACTTCCAGCAGAAATTCCTCGCTCCTGCATTGTGAGGCTTGCTGGGTTGCTACTAAATGCTGGCAGGATTGGCTGTTAGTGGTTGCTTTATTTCTAATATGTTTTTGCTGTATTTTCGTTAAAGCACATTGTGGGTTATTTTTATAAATTATAACACTTGTGCGCTCTTCGTGCCATTCACTGTGCAGTTATCACTTTTGCAATTTGTGTGGGATTCAGGGGAGCTCTGCCTGCAAAGTCAGTTTAGCAGTGTGTAAATCGAGCTGATGCTGTAATTGGTGGCCAAACACATCCGCGCTCCCTCAACTGAATCTCAGTGGAGAGCACCTCCAGAAAGTGCTATTTGGATACGGTGCAAAAATACCAGTTTGGCCCTATTATTGTAGAGCTAAATTGATCCATATGACTGGAAGATTGCCCAGTTTTCCTTTCATTTATTTATTTATTTTAAACAATCATTTTGAAATTACCATTATCAATACACTAATGCATGCTGAAGGCTTGCTGGGTCTGACATGGGAAGTGATGTAATAAGGGAACCCTTAATACTCGCAGCCCTCAAACAGGAAACATTTTCCTCGAGGAATAGTATGCTTGAAAACTGTAGATTACAATTTAATATTAACCAGATTTCTACATTAAACATGATTTCCGAGAACAATTTGATTTTTTTTTTTTTTTCTCCTCTCCCTCCTTCTCTTCCCCTGCTCCCTTTATCCCTCCTGCTCTAGATGATCAGAACTGCATCCAACCACTCGCGGCTCTGGGAACGAGCTCTTGGCCACCAGCAATTTTGGTGTTGACAATTGCACGGTCTCGCAGCAGGGACATGTGGGGCATCCCTCAGGTTTATGGGGGTCTTGGAGCTCGCATGTAGCTAGGATCTTGTGCTGGGGTTTGTTAAGCAAGCAGGGATGAAACTTAGTTGTGTTCTCCTTTTTTTGGAGACAAATGGCAGATCTTGCAGTCCAAAGCTGAGGCCGTCTCTGCAATCCAGGCAGCTCCTGCGTGTTTGGGTTAGGTCCTGAAGCAAAGATGGGTCAGGAGAGCGTGGCTGCTGCAAGCTGCTCATCACAACTGGCCTGCTAAAAAGCTGCTTTATCCAAAATGCTCCTCAAGGTGAGCGATCACTAGGCTTAGGCCTGACCAATGCCTTGCTCCAGCCAATGACAAATCAAATAAGTATGTTTTTAAATTCTGTTCAAAACCTGCATTCTAATCCCAAATGACACACGAGTGTTCCTTGCCTTTCCACCTCCCTCAATTTAGTCTCAAAATCTGGAGACTGGCTGCATGTTTTGGCCATTGGCCCATCTAGGCACAAATTTGATGCTGTCTTGCAGATATAAGAATCAAATCTGAAATTCATGAAAGGAAATGAGAATTTCCATGACTCAAAGGACCAATTGAGAATATTCCTCATGTTTGGGACAGAGGGTAGATTCCCAAGAGATCTTGCAAAAGTGTCTGGCGCCTTTGTTTCTTTCTCCAAACTGGATGCAATTTCATAATCCTGGTTTATTCCGTCCTAGTTTTAGGTTTGTGGCTTTGGATAACCACCTATACGTGCCTGTTTTCATTAATTAGCTGTCAGGTAACAAGTTGTTCTGAAACAGTGTGTACCAGCATGGGAACAGCAGGGTTAGAAATTGCTGCCAAAAAGTTAGGGTGAATTTCTTTATCCATATCCTTACCCTGGCGGCAATATATTTGTTAAATTCAGCTAATTGGAGAAGGTTGATAGAACAAATCCGTAAGTGTTGCAGTCTGGCTCGCGGAGTACGGTGCCCTGTGTACTTTCCAGATTCAAAAGCGCTTGGGGAGGCTCTCTCCGTATGATATGAGGCTCTCTTTATATTAAGCGTTTCTTGAACAAACACAGACCTCATGAGGAAAGTGCTATTTCTTATTTTTCCTGTCCCCAGAACCTCAAGATCAAATTAAAAATACCAGGCATGAAATACCACGTTTGACTCTATTTTACCTTGTCCCCAACGAAAACACTGGTATGGGTTCCTCAGTTGGCATAAATTGGCACTAGTTCAACAACTTCCTTTGGACTGTGCCAAGCTACCAAATGACTTTCTGGCTCCATGTATATTTTTAGCCAAGGCAGTGTGGGGCATGTGTCTTTCTGGAAGTGTTTATAGTTGCTGCAGTATCATCTACCGCCACTTTGTCTAAGTGAGTTTCCAAGAAAGCTGTACATGTGCGCTACTGCTGCAGGCACCGAGCGTAAAGCAGGAAAGGAAGAAGGAAGGAAGGTCCAACCGATGGATGAGTTGCGATATAGCAGCAAAACCAGGTCTCTGGGTGATTCCCCAGCTTTGGGTATTGGTTATGTTTCACTGTGTGGCTTGGGCTCGCTACCCATATGTTATGGCATGAAATTGCGGCGCGTCAGCTGGTGCAGAACGTCCATCTCCATGTGGATCCTCTAATGCGCGGTGTCGTCTTCCTCCATGGTGTCTTGTTGAGTGATTTGGTGCTTACAGGCATGAGGTTGAGCCCGGCCAGTAGACAGGGACAGCTGGTATTCCCACCATTCTGGTGGAATACCTCTACCCATGTCCATGGAGAAGATTGATTAATGTAAAGTCAACATATGGAAAAGAATCAAATGGTCTATGACTTTTTCCACTTCCTCGTACTGTAACTTGTCATTTTTCTGGGCTCAAGAATAGTATCAAAATACTGTTAAGTGAGAGTCGTACGGTTTTGTAGCTACTTTGAACTTGCTTTCTATTCATATAAATAGTGCAAGGGAAGGAGTAATGGAGAACCAACCTCATGAACTCTTTTCGAGGTAACTCATTTTGTGGTTACTTAAATACGTATTTTAGTACACCTTTGTGAGCATATAGTTTTTCAGTGGATAACATGATCACAAAAGCCCAAACAATCAGGCTTATGGTTATAATTATCAGAAACACATTTATGTAATGCAATAGAGAAAAGTCTAATCTTACACTCTTAAATCCATGTATGACTGTAAATTCATCAAGAAAACATGCTTAAAAAGATATTCCCTCCCTCTCATATTTAAAATCCCTCAAGGGAAAAGCAAGTAAATTTGAGGGAAACCTCAGCTTTGACATAATCTCCCAGAGATAGAAAATCGGTGCCTACGAAACCTTTAGAGAGTCCAAGGGAGTCGCGGCTGAATGTTGTGTTCTGCCTAGTTGGTGTGCTCGGAGGAACAGCTCAATTTCTCAATAGCAGGACTTCATCACCGCGAACATAAATAGTTTGTTTTCAACAGGTTAGTTGGTTATCGCCATTGGAAAGCGCTGAAATACTGATATCACCAACACTCCTGTCTAAAATGGAGCCACTGAATCTAATTTTTCAGTCTGGAATTGCTGATTTTTGCAAGTGATGCCAGCAGGAATTATAAAGAAAACTTGTATTTATATATATATTTTTAATTCTTGCTAGGTATAACATGCTAGTTTCAGGTCATGACTAAGGATCCAAGAAGTTGACATTGCTTGCCAGGGGAAGAATAACTTCCTAATTCAAGCAACACTCAAGCGTCAACAGCCCAAACTATTCCAACTGGTAATGAGTGAAAGATGCTGTGATTGCCAGCAGCTCTCTCAGCCTGGCCTCGGTGCTTTTGCCAGGTCTTTGGAAGCAAGCAAAGCTTGCAGGGAATTGCTATGGGCTGGACAGGCGAACGGAGCAGCTTTCACCTTTGGGACCCAAGCAAGGCCCCACCAGTTGGATCAGGAAAGGGCCAAGTGTCTTCTTGAAGCTCCACAGTTGGGACTGTTGGCAAAAGGCAAGGACCTGGGTACCATTTTTCTCTCCCCATCGCAGCTCCATCTCTCTTATAAAGACCAATTACTGCCTGGCCTGCTGGGGGGACACCTGGACACGTTATTTTAGTTTTAGCATAAGTCTGTCAGCGACTGTAAATGTAAGAGACGCTTTAAGATGCATGATGCCGTATTGGCCATTCCTTCAGGTTTGCTATTTGACCCCCTACTCCTTCTCATTATGCTCTCGTGTTCATGTTCTGTGGTATTGGGTTTTCTCCTTATTTGATCATTTTGCCTTTCAGGCTGATTCTCTCTAGAGTTTAGTATCTTGATTTTGAGAAATTCATTTTGGTGAAGATATCCTTGGATGGTAAAGGATAGTTCTGTCATTCCTTGTTGCAGAATGGGCATGTCCCTGTTATTGCCTGTAATTCACACTCCAGGGGAACATGAACTTCAAGAGAGGGTTTGAGGGGGGACCCCAATGCCAGCAGGAGCTGACAGGGTCCTGGGCTGCCTCCTTGAGGGGGTCCCCCCAAGTGCCTCAAATCAGCAAGAAGCTTTATACGGTTCTGTTGCATTTCCTCCTTGTGCTGAGGGTCACTGCTGTCACTTACAAAGCCAACGGGTGACAGATTGCTCTAGGCGACCTCACCAAAAGCAACTTTTGTTCTTCCAGAGTTTCATGTAGTTTGCAAAAACATTTCACTTAAGTACCCATCACAAAGCCAAAACTCTAAAACTCCCCCCTGGCTTCTTTCCTTCTGGCTCTGCATAGTAAATCCCACCTATTGCCTAGTTCAGCAAATGCTCATTATTTGAGACAGTCTCTAACGGGACCTTCAGCAAAGGAATACTGTAGCAAAGGGAGTTTTGGAGATGGGAATTACAACTGGTTCTCGCTGCTTTTGTTTGCTTAGGGTATTTTCCTACTTTATTCAAATTGGAATCATCTGATGCTCTATAAGGTCTTTTACCATTTGCCAACACTTAAAAAGGCAAGAAATAATTTCTTTTGAAAGCAGAATAACCAAAAAATTATTCTTATTGTTTTATTGGCAAATAAAAATATAATTTATTAGCCAGTCCTGAGCAGTAACACTTAAAAGTATTACTTAGGGATAGCCCATTAAGATTTCTTTTTAATACTAATTTTGTCAGGGTTTGGAGGGGTGGAGGGTTGGGTTTTTTAGTTTTTTTATTTTTTTCTTTTTTTTCTTTTTTCCCCAAGTAAACTGGCTTTTTAGAAGCACGTAGGTGTCTAACCCCAATTATTTCACTAGAAATTGGGCAGCTCGGTAGCTTTGAGGCTCTGGGCCTGAGCCCAAGCGCTCAGCAGCCACATGGCTCTCACTGCAGCCCGATGCGTTTGCTCGAGCACGTGAGCCGGGCCCTGGATGCAGCTTGGGATGCCGTTTGTAGACACTTTTTTTGAAGAAAAAGGATAGTTTTGAGTTCTACTGTTATTTTATACAAGTGGAGACTAAAAAAAAACTCTTCTTTTTCAAAAGGGGGAAAATATTCCAGGGAAAAAAAATCTTTTTATATATGTATAGTCTGTGTGTGCATATAAACGCCAATGAACTTCCAGTGCTTCAGTCTGATAAGACACATCTCAACCTGAGCACACACTTCAGCAGGTTTCCTTTGCCGAATAAGGACACTGGGCCCTGGAAGATCACAAACCACTTCTTGTGTGCAGGAAAAAGCTTGTGGGAAGAATGTGAGCAGGGATTTGGCCCTTGGACCTCGAGTGGAAGGCGGGAGATAAGATCCCTGCTCGAGAAAAGTTCCAAGGAAGCAGGTGTTCAGCCCTGGGCATTATTTCTCCTCTTCCTCCAAGGCTGGTACCAGCCTTTCCTGTCTGCAGATCCCAGGAGCGTTTGCTCTCAACTTCAGCTGAGGGGCATCCAGCGAGCGAACAGAGATGGCAATTTTTCTTTTTTTTTGTTCCTCACTTTCTCTCTTTCTTAGTTGCCCTAAAAGTACAAAAACAGTGAAAATAGTAAAACAAACAAGAAGAAATGATCTGCTGGGGTGGAGTCCTTCCTTTTTCCATCACAGAAATTTTTTAGAAAAACATCTTGAAAATGTTTGACATCCATTTGTGGAATCTCTGTAATTAGAATTAATAAAAGGACATGTCAAGTACACCTAACTCACAAACCACAGAGGCATTTTTTTCTCTCCCTCTCAATGACTTTAGCTTGTTCTTCTGATTGGCATCTGCAGAGAAATTATAATTAGCCCGTGATATGCGTATGGTGTGCATAATGCATGGGTTTCTCTATAGGTATACGTATATTCCCCCACAGCTCCTAGGAGGATTCCTGTAGCTGAACAGCTCAAGATATCTAGGACAGCAAAAACATTAAAATAGGTCTCCTGCTTCCAGAAATGAGGATTCAAGTGCTGGTGTGGAGCAAGTCCTGGAGCTCGTGAGGGGACATCCACGTCACCAGGTGGAGCATCCCGGCAGGGCCGGAGAACACGGAGGCTCCCCGGAGGCTCCTGTTCCTTGCCCTGCAGGGAGACAGGAGCTCCAGGCCAGGGGATTTTGGCAGGGAAAGGGGCTTTATTTCTCTGGCATCACTGACCGTGAAAGGCCTCTGTGAGGATACGTGTATTCAGGATCAGGAGGGGCTCTAATACTTCATTTGTGTGGGGAGCATCTCTGCTTGTGTTGTGGTTTGCATAGGTTACAACTTATTTGACTTAATTAGTACTTTATTATTATGTGCAATACCATCCAATGTTGCACATGGAACCCATGTTATCTGTACCTGCCTTAAACCCTTATGTTCCCCCAAATAAAGGAGGCAGTGAACGCGTCCTAGGAAAGGGGTTTACGCTGCCCACACAAGGCTGGGAGTCGCGTCCCCGTGGGGCTGGGGAGGAAGGTCGTGTTTGGGGGTCTGTCAGCTTTCAGGTCAACATAACGGCTTGGGGATCTTTGTGTTCTTCATCCATAGCTGCAGAGTTCCTGGGTGGTAGAAATCCATGTGCAGTTAGCGCAAGCCCCTGGTTACATCTGTTTTATGGGGATCTATTCCCTCTCTCCTTTGTGTAAATTAACCGAGCGGATCTGTCACCATACGATGCTCAAATGAAACAGGGGCTCTGTAGTCGAGCTCAATTGTGTTATACCCAAAGAGCTTTTTGCAGTGACATCCATGTGTTTTGCAACAGTTTCTTGGACTGAAAGGTGAAGGGGCAAGTTGCCTTCGCCAGCAAAGGGTCCTGGCTGAAGGGCTCGGAGGGGCTGCAAGAAATGCATGGCTGCTGTCACGGGACTTGGAGCAGTCACCCCCTTAAATACAGGAGATAACTAGAGGGAGAGAAACACTTATCTAAATAAATAGATGAAAAAATGAAATAGATCCCAGTTCAAATATTGCAGTGTGTAGGAACTTAACCGGAGTCTCAAATTACCTTCTCCCCAGCACTCTTTTCTCTTTGTGTCAGCACAGCAGGCGCCTGTACCAGATTTCCATATTAAAGACCGTTTCCAGAACCTCAGCTATGCCTCAGAAAGGGCAAAATCCTCCTCTAAGGCTGCAAGAAGGATGGCAGAGCAGCACGGGGACGAATCGGTCCCTTTTGCATGTGGGCGCTTCCTCCTCGAGCCGGTCCCGCTTCTTCGGAAGAGCGATCTGGAATTCTCGCCACTTCCGTGCTCAGGGATTCCTCCAGGCTTTTTCTGAAACCTGACAAGCTCCTGCCTGGGTACCCGGAGCACAGGTTTGCAACCCCGATGTGTGATATATTAGACCTTTCACTTGAAGTTTTTCCTGGCAGCAGTACTAGAACAACCCTCCGAGTAGCTACTACTGCTGAATTTTAAAATCTCTCTGGCTCTTTCCTGAGCCAAAACTTAAAGTTACAGTCAACTGGAGTTTGGCAAAGCGCAGCACTCTGTAACCTTATCTTTTTATAACAATCGTGTTTATTAGTATTAT
Source organism: Tinamus guttatus (assembly GCF_059628265.1). Lineage (NCBI taxonomy): Eukaryota > Metazoa > Chordata > Aves > Tinamiformes > Tinamidae > Tinamus > Tinamus guttatus. The sequence goes on along the minus strand of NW_028288579.1, from coordinate 372,307 downwards.
CCAGTGCATTATAAGGCCCCTCTTCAGAGCCAAGGTGCTGTGTCTGTTGCAGCAGGATGGATAGTTTGGGAAATCACAGCAGAGTTTTCCAACAGCTGTAAACCCCAGGCAGGCGGTGTGGTCCGGGGCACGGAGAGCCCGCGGCTCCGGAGAGGGTCGCTTCCCTCCCTGGAATGGCCACAAGTTGGTCCGGGCCCCTTCCGTGCCCATCGCGCTGCTGCCGGTGTGGGTAACCAAACCCCGTTAATGGACCTCAAAGGGGAGCCCGAAATGTCACCCTTAATAAAAGAGAAAACGAGAGTAAAATGCTAATGTTAAACATGTGCTTAACTTCTCAGATCATCCTGGGTCAATGTTTTTCCCATTCGGATCCAGTTCACAGTTTGATGATGGCTGAATTTGACCTGGTGCATTGAATTAAGTCTTAAAACACAAATATGCTTTAAACTGAGCACTCCAAAGAGTTTTCCATTTGTCCTACCAGCAGGCGCTGAGTTCAGGGCTTTGAGTCCCCACTAAAATGGCTAATAAAACGCTGAAGATCTAAAGCTGCCTGCGATGATTTAAGAATTAATGGCCCTGTGATCAGCTATATTCCAGGAAGAAAGCAGGGATCAGACTTTGCAGAAATCCTGTGCTTTCCCTTCGCACATGTCCACGTAAAGGACTTTGCTAAACCATTTGATAAGAATCCTGCAGAGTTAGCAAAACAAGAGATATTTTCCCTAGGATTTTGGCACCTCCAACCTAAACACCTGCCTGTGCTTTTAACCTGCTAATTGGGGATAATTTTCAGGTACTCCATAGGAGAAGGAGCTGTTCCTCTTGCCCTGGGTGTGAGGCCTGATGTTTGGCTATAGGGAATGATCCACTGTGGAGAAGCTCCTGGGGTAGGAAGAGGGATTATTTTTGTGGGGATTTGTAAGAGTCGGGCTTGGGAAAGCAAGCTGAGACTGACTTCCTTGGGTAGCTGCTAGAGCAGCCTAAAAAACTAAAGCAGGCAACTATGGTGCAGCTAGCAGAGCATCACTGCTGGGCACCTTCGTGTCCAAGTGGAAACGATTCATTTTTCAGCCCTGTGTAGGGCTTAGACATGATAAATCTTCCCTTTTATGGCCTTTTGCCACTTCTTTCAATGAGTTTCTCTAGAAATATATCCACTTTTGCATCAAGCCATTGGTCTTGGTTGAAGTCTTCTTTCCAAACCTCTCAGCCTAAAAAATAGGGCTCGGAGACACGTTGTACCTGGGTGGGAGGCAGCCCCTGCCTTTGGTGGTGGCTCCTGCCTTGAACGTGCATCAAGATACCGGTGTCTTCCCAGGCAAGAAAAGCTGATGCTTCAGCTCGTCAAATAAATGACTTGAGTTTCTTCTTCATATAAACTGATACGTCATCACTCCAGTGATATTATTTATGAGGGTTTTTTCCTTATTTTTCAAGCATAGAAAAAAAAGTGTCTTGCCATGTTTTAGGAACAAAATGAGTATTTTACACACATACCAATAGCCCTCTGGAAAGCACTTAAATTTACAAGCTGTTCGTAAATTTACTGACAGTTGGCAATACTGCATCCAACACACAGGAACTCCTTTGGAAAATAGATCTATTGTAAATAATATATATTGCAGCTTAATCTGAGCATGCTTTAGCTCAAAGTAGTTTTAACAAATGTGTTACCTAATATATTTTTTAAAATACTGTTTGACCTGGAAAGATGATTTCAGTATCTGAAAAGCTATATTTAAAAAAACAAGGTAGCAGCTGCCACCACTGAATCAGCAGTGTTGGCCCCCAGAGCTCTTTCAAGGAGATCATTTTTTGCTATCAGAGGGTTTTGAGCATTTTAGGTGTCCTCTTCTATAGTAACTTGTGATGCGAGTATGTAATCTAGTGGCTGTATCCCCATGTAGATGGGGAATCTTGATCTTTTAATGTCAGTGGTAGTTTTTGTATTTTCTCTCTACAGAAAGCAGCTCCTAGCTGCGCTTTCTACCTACACGACTGCTGAAATGTGTGTGTTATTAATGCAGCATGTGTGTATTATTAATGCAGCATGGATTTGGGGTGGCTACCTGTTAAAGTTTCATTTTATGAAGATAATCAAAATTTTTCCTTTTTTTTTCTTTTTTTTCTTAATCTGATAACAGGTACAATATTTAAACTAGTGAATCTCAGATAGAAAATCCTTTGCTGCTGGGCTCTTTTCCCTGTTTCTGTTACCACAAAGGTATTAGCGGAAAAAGTCGTTTTCAAGTTGCCCATCCGGGCGCTGCAGCGCGGCCAGGGCTGGAAACGCTGCGTTGCTTTTGTCCGACCACAAGGAAAGCAAATGAGGACTTCAATTTAAAGCAGTTACTAAGAATTTGTTCTTTCCTCCGCCTTATTCCAAGAGCTGCTCGCGGCTGATGAGAGCCGGGTGAGCGCGCGGCGCTCAAGTAAACAGCGGCCAGCTGAGATTCATTACAATGAGGAAATAAAATAAACACGGGGCCAGAAAACAGTAGTTTGGGCAAGGCCCGTTGCCGCGCGTCCTCCTCCCGGCCGGTGCGGCGCGGCAGGGAGCACAGGCCCCCGTGGGGCTCCTGTCCCCTCCGCGTCCCCGTGCCCTGGGGACGGGGCGTTTTGGCAGTGCTGCGTGTCCCGGGACCAGCTGTGGGGACAAAGCTGCTCCCAGCCACTGTTCCCCTGCTTCTGTTTTAACAACAATCCTGTCTTTAGTGGAATCCCCCAAAGCTTTCCCGCATGTTCAGGTTTGGAGTTGGGCTCGCTCCGGCGCTCTCTGTCCGCTTGCAGGTGCGCTGAGGCCGGTTCTCTCCTGCTTATCGCTCTGTGCAGGCCTGTAGCTTCATGGAAACATTATTTTTTTCCTGCCAAGGCTGCGGAGTGGGAGAAACATTCTTGTGCTTAAAGATACTTGCAGCAAAACTGTGAGCGGCGCTGGCGTGAGGGAGAGGAGCAGCCTGGGGCCGGGCACGAGCCGCCCAGGACACCGTCCCCTCCTCCATGTCGCTGCTCTGCTCCGGACCCTGCTCCGGACCCTGCTCCGTCAGAGCCATGGCAAGCGGAAAAAAGTATTCCTGGTACTCCCAAAACTTTCATAAGAGCCTGTTTTCTTTATATTTCTACTTCTGAGTGAAGGTTTTCACTAGATTTAACATAGACTGCAAGTAATATTACTTGACTCTTGAATATTAGAGTGGATTTACTTGGGTAAAATGAGATTGAATATTTTAGTGTTTTTAGTGGCTTGGGAATCTCATGGAGAATATGTGATATCTCCCAAGCCATAAATTCAAACATCTTTATGGGCAGTTATTTTTTTTGATCAGGAATAGGAAAAACTGAACTCTGCTTACAATTCCTTGTGCATTTTCTAAACAAAATTTTAAAACAAAGTAGAGACTTAGACGCTCTCCAAGGGCAAAGTCCTCTCAACTCCCATTGACTCCAGTGCTAAATTAGCACTGTGCTTTTGAAGAGTTTTATTAATAGAAGAGATGTATTTAGTCACCCCGTGGGGTTGTGCGGCCGCTGCATCTTCTCGTGCTCTTGGGTCAGGAAGAGCGAGTGCAGGCAACATGGGAGGAAAAAATAGACTTGGTTTAAAAGCACCAAAAATCCAGCGATGTTACATGAGCAGCATTAAAAGAATCCTTTCCTTAAATCCTCCTTGGACTTTTGAATCAACTGGTTCATTCCCAGCTCTGTGAAATAAATCCCTCTCCTCTTAGGGCAGCAGAGCAGGCTGTTTGCAAAGATGATAAAAGGCAGGGACCGGTGGCATGTCCCTGTGGTCACTAAGGCTGAGAAGCCACTGAGTAAGAAGCATTTGAGGATGACAGTTTTGAGAGAGCATCCATAAAAAGAAAGCTAAGGGCAGCACTGTGTGTTCCAGGCTGGAAATCAGTGTATGGAAGCAGCCTCAGCTGTGTAAGGAGGAGGAAAGGGCAGTATTTGCTGCAGAGGTTCCCAAACAGTGCCTGTGTTTTTATACAAACGTGTGGATAATGGACACTTCTTCTTGCATAAGCGGGCCCCAGCTTGTACCTTGGAAGCTTTTTGGGGAATGTCCTGCACAGGAGGAGAGGGAGGGAGCTCTGGGAAGAAGGAGCTTTGGGAAGGCTGCATACTTGGTGTTTTGGGAGTGTCTCCAACCTGCGTGGTCCAACAGAGATCTTGGTCCCTCAGAAGACAGGCGAGGAGATAGAAGGGTTTGGAGTGGTTTGTGCTTTGCCTCTGTGGAGGCTCTCAGGGACTCGCGTTGATTATGCCCAGCAAGCCCATGGGGACACGGATCCCAAAGGAGCATCCTGCTCCAGCGGCAGCGTCGGACCTGGCACCTTCCCGTCCCCCTGCTCTGCCCTTTCTGCTCCGGCCCGTCCGCGCACAGGAGCGTCCGTTCCGCTCCGTCCGCGCGGCGATGCTGCTCGTGGTCCCGGCCGTGCTGCTTGTGGCACTGGCTGCCTTTGGGCATCAGCAGTCCTGGTTTCCTTTCCTAGGCGTAAGAATAAAATGGGAGCAACGGCTCCCTCTTGTCCCCATCTCTTTCGCTCTCTTTTCCAAATAGAAAGAAAAGGTAAAGTTTTTTTTTTTTTTTTTAAACCACTGTTTGCTTTTCCAGTTTCTTTAATTTGGGTAATTGCTTAGTCAATTCTCAAAAATATATATTCTGTCTTAAAAAAACAGCAGAAAATGACAAATCGCCTTCCTTTCCATCCCGGCCTTGGCATGCAGGGCCCAGATTGTGCATTCTCCACGCGGCGCCACACCAGCCTCCCCTACTTAATTAATTTCCCTTCGTTTGTGCAGCCCTTGCACTTAAAGAGACAGTGTCCCATTTTGATGGTTTGGCTTTGGCTGGATTTCAAAAGTGTCACTTCTTAAATCTTTCTTTTTTTTCTCTTTTCTTTAGCCTTCCCAGTGTGCTGTGTGGCAGAGGGCTGGCGTTTTTTCATTCCCACCATTCCCACCGGTCCTTCCCCCTTCTCTGGCTCCCTGTTCTCCCAGCACTCGGGATCCCTTTGGCTCTTTGCAAGGCAAAGGCTGCGCAGGCTCTCGTGCCAGGGCTTGCGAAAGGGCAGCCTGGCCTGGCCAAGTGATGCCCTGGATGGGTTGAATGCCCCAGAGCTACCGGGGGCTGTGGGTACTCGCTGTCCATGGGATAGCTCGGCTGCTCCAGGTCCATTTTGCTGTTACACCAGCAGAGCTGTGTCCTGCTCCTGGACCGAGTATGTCAAATTAGCTGTCAAAGGCTTAGATCCCAACTCCCCAAAGTGTAGGCGCGTTGACTCTAAGAGCAAGCTTCATACCTTGATGGGCCGACATGGTCAACTCTGAAACCTGTGATTTTGGTTCTGTGTGAAGAATACAATTATATTCTAGCTCTTGACTTTCATTCTGGATTCGGGATGATCGTGTTTCCTCCTGTGTTCTGTTTCACTGCATGGAACAGGAAGGGAAGAACATGCTAAAAGGACTGTTGTTCTTCATCCATTGCTGGTTGAACATTTTGTTGTTGTTTTTGTTTTGTTTTGGGATTTTTTTTGTGAATTTAAAAGCTAAACAGAGGACTGAATGTGTTGAGATAGGGATGGCCAGCCTTGGGAGAGGAGTCATCACTGCAGCTCCAAGCTGAATTCTGCAGTCACACAAAGCTTTCAGTAAAGGTTCCCCCAGCTTTGGAGGACTCCACATCCCTGCAGCAGTGCTGCTGTTCTGCTGCAGTGGAAACAGAAGTGCCAGAATATATCTGATTTAGCTACTTTTTCTATCTGGAAGCACTTGAGTAGCCTGATCTCACAAGAGGTGCATGAAATTCAGAAATGTCCAGTGCAGCACCTGGCCATCCCGATTTCCAGGAGGCTCCTGGGCAAAGGGTCCCGTGGAGGCCGGAAAGAAGTGTCTGCAGACACCCCCCCCTGCCCATTTTTGGCAGAATAATCTGCTTAGAACAACAGAAGTGGACTGGGGTCAAGCCTGGAGCTTAAGCCAATAACCCCCACTAAATTCAACCAAGCAAAATAGTCTCTGGTCAGAACTTACCTCCTCCCAAAATAAAATATGCAGAGATCATCTAGATCATCATATCCAAGTGTACTTAATTGTTGTTAATTAAGTGTCCATCCTTGTTGCAGTTTGACCTCACCATTCTCCCTCCACAGTTTCACCTTCAAATCTTAGCTTGAAAAGTAATTTAATTTCAATTTCAAGACCTTCTTGTTCTAGCTTTTTTCTTTAAAATCCACCATCCACCCACCCACCCCAGCAGGACATGTCTCTCAGGAAACCACTTCTGTGGGCAGTAATAATTTTTGAAAAGTAAACATATCAAAAAGGAGCCTGACAAACATAGGCAGCCTTTGGGGAGAACCGTTTGTCGTTATGTTGGGTTTTTCTTTCCAGTCTGCATGTACATTTTTCAAACCTACACACACAACCAGATAATTTAACTTATTTTGGATAACAGCAGCAGAAATGAATCTTCAGAAATGAGCCTAAGGGCAGTGATTTGGAAACTCAGTCCTCAAGGAACACTGCGGCCTTAACGCAGCATTCGGGGAGAAAGGTGGAGGTTGTGTCTGGGATTTTGCATTTTTCAAAAAATCTCATTTGCCTTCTACTGTCTTTTGTCAATGTCTCATTTTTAAATTTTCCTAATCATTTTCAAGAAAAATTTTTCCTCCTCTTCCTGCATTAGTATATAGAAAAGGTCTTTTGCCTGATTGGGTAGATACTGGTGGTCTATCGGTTAAATGATATTTTAGTTTTGCAGACGCTCTGTGCAATGGCAAGTTCAGCATTCATAGTTGTGGGTCATCATTCGAACATCAATTTCCATGCTCAAGCCATGATCTTGTAGACCTTTCCAGCAGCTGCTTTAGTTGGTTCATAAGCTTCTTTCTCAATGGTGCATCACAAGATTCTTCTCTGACAATTTCTTTCTTTTTTCACTTCTTTGTATCTGGATTTAATTCTCTTTCTTATCAAAATATGCAAGTGCTAGGCCATTTAACCTTGCACATGGGATTCAGTTTTTCACTGAGGAAAAAAATAAGGGAAAATAGACACAAATATCTGTTTGAATTCTTTCTCCCTCCCTCATTCCTTTCTTGTAACAATATTTCATCTTGGCTGACTTTGGCCATTTAATGCAGGCTTTAACTCCAGAGATCCTTCTTTCTCCCCAGTGACTATGCAGTGACCATAGATAACTATTTTAAACGAGATTCCTAACTTTTAGAAAGCTAAAAATAAGATGGAGCCTGTCTCATCTGAGGCTGAAATTGAAACGATATCTGATGAAATTCTGTTTGGGAGAAAAAATGCTGCTATCACTTTTCTCTAACATATTTTTAATGGAACAGGAAAGTACAATTGGTTCTGATAAAAGGAATATTGTATGACTAACAGGCCAAGGGAGCAGCTTTGAGCTGAATGAACAGCTACTAAAAGGCCGGTACAGTAGCAAAACCAGCAGTGGCATGAATATATTATCTGGGGATCTAAGGCAAATGCGTGTTGTATTGGATACACACTGCTGAATGTAAATCCGTAGTGCTGAAATACTGTGTATTTATTATGCAAGCCCAGGCCGAGGACAGTTGGTGTTTGCGGGGCTCGTGGGGATGAATGGATTGGTTCATTCCAGGGAATGACCTGGCGGAAACAATGGCCACACAGTACAATTTCCCTCCCCATCCCCAAAGGGCAGGAAAGCTCAGCAGCCAAAATAAAGTTGTATTTTTTTGTTAAGTCTAGTGAGATGGCAGGCTTGGGGAGAAAATTTAGAGGAATGGAGGAATGGATATGGGTAGTTTGACCTTTTTTTTTTTTTTTTTTTTTTAAAAAAAAAAAAACTCAGTTAAAAGCATCAGTGTTATGAGCAGATTTGTTTAAAATGGGACTGTGATGGTAGCTGACGTCTGAAGTCCTGGAAGGATGAATCCCTCCAGGATCAGAAGAGGGAGCAGCTAAGCAGCCAGAGCGAGTGTCCGAGCCCTGCACGTGATTCCCGGGCGGTGCAGGGAGCTGCTCGGAGGGATGGGAACATTCCCAGCACAGCCTGAGTTGTGCAGTCATTTCCTAGGGATGTCGAACATGGTTCTGGAATAGCAGGAGGCTTTTTTCCTTCTCAGGCTGTGAGCAGCAGCTGGTTTGGGATGTCTATGAAGGAGAAATGTTCTTGGAAATTGTATTAATTTATTTTTAGTTTGGTATTAGCTGCACTGTGCATTTCCCCTAATATTTTTATTAACTAATAATTCCTTTCTGAAATACATTCTCTTTTTCATTATAAATAGAGATACATCCAAGGAAGTAAGAGCAATTTGGGGTTTTCCCTTTGAGGAGTTAAGTTGCCCTCTGAATATCACAGGCTTAGAAGAGGGGGTTCTTTTGTTTTTAAGCAGATTCCTTCTCTTCTTAAAAGTCTGGACTGCACTTGCTGTTAGCTAATGACCCATGGCAAGTGCCATATCGGGCAGTGAATATTCGCACCTTGTTCCGAGCTAAAGTTTTGGATGGCAATAACAAATAGCCAGCACACTTGGAGAATCCTTTTGGATTATCTTCTGTTGTAACTTCTCAGTAAAAGAGGTTGGCTCTATCTCATTTGCCCAGGAAGCCAGTACAGAGCCATAGGGTTAATTTATGAGCTGGATCCTCCCTGTGCCAAGGCAGAACAGCATGCAGGGGGGCCGCAGGGACCACCACAGCTTTTCCTGTTTCTGCCCTGTGTCCTTGGTCCCTCCACGTACCTGCAAGAGATCTTATCCAGCTCCAGCAAGAAGCTTTTGAAGGCCTTGGATTTGGCCACACTTTGTCTTCTGTAGAAGCACGACAAGCAAAATTTAATCTGGGGAAGTACACAGGGGAGGAAAAAAAAAAAAAAAAAAGGCTTTTCCTAGGTCATGGAGTTTAACAGAGTTTCAGCTGTCAAATTCAGAGAGATCTTCCCGACTCGGCTGCTTCCCCCGTCTCTGCTTCAGGCTATCCAACCGAACAATTATCTGGGATTATGTAGTTTTCTCCCTTCCCGCTTTGCACAGTAAGCTCTGTGCATCTCCTCCTTTTCTGCTTTTGCTTTTAGAAAGGAAAATTGATAGGCCTATTTTTTCCCTGGACGTGCTGCTGAGTAATGGATTTCTGCACATCTGGGCAGCGCAGTTGTGGTGTTATTGCTTATCCTACAGGCTCGTCACGATTAGGGGACGGTGCAGGGAGGCCCCGTGTGCCCTTAGAGCATGGGCTGAAAGCAGGCAGCTGATAACTAATTTTGGAGAGAAAGCATGACCTCAGTATATTACACATCTGTTCGTGATGCAAGCTGCAGTGGCACAAAGCTCGGGAAGGCCAGGTTTTGGGTTAAGAAAACACCCGTGGGTTCTGTATTGCTTCAAAGCAATCTGAAGCCTGACTGAGTCACTGTTAGGGGATGCCAGTTAATGCTAAGCTGATGATACCGCACGCACAAATCTGGTGTAATTGTTGCAGAAGCATTATTAATTGATACGAAGAAGTAAAACTCTCAGGACAAGGGGAAGTGTGTAGCTTGCACAGAGCCCGTTTATCAGTGAGTAACGCAAGCAGGAGCCACCACGGGGACATTTCCAATCCTGCACCCATGTGGGAGCCCATAGCATCCCCGGGCTGCAGAAAGTCTCTTAGCCCAGGGAGAGGGACCTGGATGACTTCACTGCAGAGACTGTGATGCTCCAAATCTGTCGGGAAACACTGGCAGCTACGAGCGGAGAGCTCTGGACGCTGGAAACCTTCCCCCTGCTCCCCTTGCCGGGAACGCGTTCGGCCGCTCGCGTTTCCTGTTTGCTCCGGGTAGCACCCAGGCCGAGGTGACACTTTTTGAGCTGCTCCTTTAAAGCAAACACCGCGCGAGAGGCGTCGAGAAGACAAACTGAGAGAGCAAACAGAGCAGGGCAGTTTCGAAGAAACCCGCTGAGATTTATGGCTCTGGCCCCTGCCGCTGCGCCGAGTCTGCTCGGGGTCGGCGCGCGCTGCCCGAAGGGCGGCCGGACCCCCTGTCATGGTCTCGGTTATAATCACTGCTGCGGTGAGACAGTAGCGTGGTAGCAGAGGAGGAAACCTCCCCTCGCGTTCAGGACCCTTCAGAGATCCCCCGTTTTAAAGAAATCTGAGAAGCCTCTCGGTTGTTGGACTAGAGGACACCGATGCACTTGCATGGGCTGCGTTTTTGCATAACTGAAATGGAGAAAATTTAGGGGAGACAGATTAGGAGGCCTCAAATGGCCTACACCCAGAAAAGGGCTGGAAGCCTTTGCATCTGGAAGAAAGTCAGCATGATTCACTGCCTGCTTTCCTTTCCATAGCCAGAAGCCAGCAGAGTCTTTTATATACTGACTGTCCAATGCAGAATTGCTGGGTTTTGCCCAAGGCCTGCTTAAATATTGTATCCTTGTATGACCAAGCTGACAGCATGCCCGGTTGTGTGCACTGGTGTCTAAATATTTGCCGGTGATGTGCTCGAGGATGCAGTATTCCAGGGAACGCGGGGAGCTGCCAAGGCAGCAGCCTCCAGCCCCTTGCAAAGAGCCGCGCAGCCCTTTGCCAGCGTGTGACGAATCCTCGGTGCTCAGCGACGAGTGGCAGCGGAGCCAGCGGCCCCAGAGAGGCCCTAACTGTCTTCTTGCAGCCAGAGATGGTTCCTCCTCCCCTGCAATAACCCTGGATGACCAAATGCGAGTCCCGAGGGCCTGTAGCGCTCGGAATAAAGCATGGAGCACCCGCATTGCTGTAGAGGGATGCTGTGTAGCTCCCAACGCTCTCGTGCCTGCTCAGACCCTCTCTGTTTTTCCTTATCTGCTTCTTTTGCTCAGAAAAGGCTGTACTTGGGCAGCTCCGGTGACACCGCGGTCCATCGAGGCCCTAACGTGTCCCGGTGGCACCGTGGTTCAGCAAGAGGCGGTGGCCTCGTTGGAAACTGAAGCCCTTTTAAGAGCAGCCCTCCTGCCACATAGCGAGTGGAAATATCCCTTCATCTGACCCGGGAGGACCACCCAGAGGTTACTTAATCCTACAGTCCATCTTCTGAAAACCCACTGTACCAAGGTGTGTTAACCTCGGCGGCAGATTCGCGATTGCGGCCGGGGCTAATGACTGCAAACTCATCTCCCTTGTGACCTTCCTCCCCACACATGGAGGCTTTCATCAGGCTCCTCGTATATATGTTGCTGTTAAATGGCACTGCCCTAAGGAGGAGGGACGCCACCTCTCAAAAACAAAATAAATAGATCACATTGGCATCGTTTAGGTTTTTCCCCAGCCATTTTAAAATAAAATGTTTTTTTGGAAAGCCTCTACCAGGATAACTCATGTCTTCATCGACAGAATAAATTTGTCTTTAAGAAAGGGAGTACAGTAAGCAAGAAAAATATTGTGGTCCAGCAAATGACATACAGGTTTGTGGGGTAATTACGGCACCTCTGGTCCTCTGGCGATTTGAGCGGAAAGGGGGATGCTTGTTGGAGTTCATCAGAGCTTAAGGTAGTTCCACTGGAATGCTTCTCCCTTGGCCTCTTCCTGCCGTGGGACTGTACCATAATTTGCCTTTTCCCCTTTCCTACCTTGGAATAAGCAACCTGGAGGAAGCAAATATCTGATATTGTGACACTGTAGCACTTTGATTAAGGAAACCACAAGCCCAGGTCTTGATGATGCATCAGCAGGTCCTTTTGTCTGGATATTTCAGCCACTTTTTTAATGGCTTCCAATGCTCCTCAGATCTGCACAGGCATCATCTGCCTTGAGAGGAGATCAGCCAGGTCTTGTCTTCACTGGGACAAAATTTCAACACCTTGGATGCTTGTTTTTTTTTTTTTTTTTTTTAAAGTTTGTCTAATATATGTCTGAATTTAATATTACTTTTAAAAAATATACATTGTGCTGATTGAAGTATTATGCTCTATGTGGCGTAACACACACTTCCCATAAACTTTTTTCAATGACTATATTATTTTATCTTTACAATATCTAAAATGTGCGTGTCCCTAAGCCTTTGGGCACATGCACAAATATTACTTCAAGAGCAGTATGTTCAGCTGTGTTCACTCATTTACATCTTCACTGAAGTTGAGGCTCAATCCCATTAACTTTAATGGAGGAGGAATAAGAGCAAGAACTTGGACAGATACCAGTGAGTCTGTGGCGACTCTATCTCCATAGTTCAGCTCCTATAGTGCAAACTGAGCCCATATACTAGAGGTTTAAAGTGCCATGAAAGTCATACGTGACTACACAAATTTAAAAGCATAACTTAAGCTATGTGAATGCAACATTGTCTGCGATGATGGGTACATGGTACCACGATGATGGCAGACGTGGGTCAGGCCCATCCTCTTTGCAAGTAGTCTTAGATGGCCCTGGTGCAAAATCTCCCTGAGGGAAGGCGGTGGAGATAGGTTACCATGAGCCGTAGGGTCATCTTCTACTATGCACAGTATGTGTCCAAGCATGCAAGGCGTTCGTAAGCCCGCGGCCAGCCGTGGCCCTTTGCTGAATAACCAGCCACACTTATGACACCTCTGGCCTGTGGGAATTGCCTGACTGAGATCTTAAACTCAACTTTCGTCCAGCTATGATGCAAGTTTAATGCTTGCCAGAAGAAGGATTAATATTTGGAAGTTAAGGACTGAGGGAGGGAATCTTCGGCTGATATAAACCTTATTGACTGCAAGAGAACCGCGCTGGTCTGCAACAGCTCTGCTGGTGGCCCAGGGTTTCAGTAAACTGCCAAGGGGTGCTTACATGCCTTTTTAAGGAGGAGAGGGCTGCTGTGCTTATTGTGCTCTTAGTTATATCAATTTTACATGGCTTTTAGAGAAGAGTCCCATGCATTTGTTTCAAAAACTGAGGACAAGCAGTATTTTACTTCGGGGAATAGTTGACTCCCCTGCACTCTGTGCAATCCCAGATGATCAGTTACGTGCGTTCTCTTTCTGAGCCCCCTCCCAGGTGGAGTCACCTCTCATGGTTACCCCAACTTCCCCTGAGCTTTAATCCCATTCCCTTTGCAGGAGGAGGTTGGACCCGGAGCAGTTGTTGTGCTGCAGGGCAGTGAGGAGGAGAGCTCCTCTGTGGTACATAGCATGGCCTGGGGTTTGGAGGAGCTTGCCTTGTGTGGTCACCCGTGCTTGCTCTGTCAGCCCTTGCAGAGGTTTGGGGGCAATTTGGGTCAATATGTCCATGGTTGCCATCAAATGCCCATGGTGACTGATGTCTATGTGGTGCTGCTGGGTGCAGATGTGGAGCTCTAGCTCCTTGTCTGACTTTCATTAATGCTGAGGACCAGCAGATCCTGATTTACCCCAATCCTCAAAAAGTCATTTCAAAATTCTCCCTCTCAGTAACTTCCTTCCCCAAAGAAATAAAGAAAAATTTACTCTAGTTTGCTAAAGCCACAGCAAAATGAAGATGTCAAGCCTCCTTAACTAGCACAGGCTCTAAAGGAGGGTCTAAGCAGTGAAATAAAGTGAGGAGTTGCGAGTTCCTTGCAGTAAACAAACTAAACATTATTAAACACACGCGTGTGTCTTTAAGGAGTTGAGTGGATTGTGTGTGTTTATTTTTACAGCATCATTTAACTGGGTAAGAAAAAAAAAAAGACCCGGATCTAATGCCGAGATGATATAGCAGAAACAAAGCCCAAGGAAGGATTTTTTTTCCACTGTGCTCATTTTTTTTTCTAATAACTGTCTCTCATATCTGCCAATCTTAGGTCAACAAACACATGTTGATTGACAAGTTAAAATGTTTAGCTTAGCCTGCAACTCATATAAACCAATTTAAAATTTCTAGTGCCGGAGGAAGATGTAAGAGCAACAAACAGTGTCCCTTCCTTCCTCGGCTCTCCCTTGAGCACGGTCTGGAACGGTGCCTGTCGGGGACAGTCGGTGGCAGCCTGGACGGTCCCTTGTTCACGGATCAGCAGGTGGGAGCTCCTCGGGCTACACCGGAGACAACTGCTTCGGTAGTTGTATCCTGAGCAATAGCACTGATGCTGCCTTGCAGTGACAGTGCTCCTGCCCGGTCTCCCCGGGTCCTTTCACAGTGTGACTAGGTCTTTACAATGTGTTTTCTAAGTACAGTTGGAATTGGGGATACTAAAAAGCAAGCCAGAGATGCTTCTCCTCTAAGATTTCCATGTTGCTAGCAAATTGTTGTTCCCTTTGTCCACGATAACTGTCCTCTTCAGGAGGCACTTGCAGTAGATCGCTGCTCATCTCACATTTCCTGTCCTTCAGCTGGAGGAAGATGCTTTGTTTCTTCATGTGTTTGGGGTTTTCGTTTTTCACCCAAGGAGCTGATTCTCTCTCTGGTGCTCAGATCACTGACATTTCCTGTGTGCTCCCGACGCACAAGCAGTTGTCAGGGTGTCGCAGGAGGCTGCCGCTGGCCTATAGGCTCTTGGTTTTCACAACACACTTAACACAAGTTGACTGTCTGCCCGTGGGTGCATTTCCAGAGCTTGCTTTTCATTTCTTTTGGATCTAACTTCTAGAGCTGACTTTGACTGAACAACTAGCCTTAAAATGGCTGTTATATTGAAATGGCTTTAACAGCATGGCTGTTAAAATGAGTATTAAAATTAATGAAGATCTTGATAATGTTGATGATTTTATGAAGATCTGTTTCCTCAGTAAGAAATGTGTCACTGGTGCCTCAGTTGTAAAAAGCTCTTCTAGAATTGCTACTGATAGATGTCTTTTATATCATAATTCTCACGTGTCTTTAAATCAAATATATCATTTGAATCAAAGCAGGTCTGACCAGGGCTCAAATATCTTTGTGTTTATTTCTTTTAAGCATCAAGAATAAGCATATCTCCAAGACACCATATTTAAGGACAGGGAGGAAAGCAGCAGTCCAAGAGTGCTCAGTTGATCCTCGCTGTAGTTTCAATCCCTCAGAGCGCTGTTGAACGGTGTTGCCGCAAGAGAAGCAGGGGAGGCTCTCGCAGTGTGGGCTGCCCGTCGCCCTCTCATTCCTTTGGTTTGAGGTTTACGGCCCACGGAGCAAACATCTTGTTTGTGGCCTGACAACAAGGGATGTTCCAGGCGGTTTTCCAGCTGCTCCGTGGCCGGCGGGAGGAGCGCGGCCAGGCGCATCCCTGCGATGGACTCACTGCAGGCGGGCGAGGGGAGCGCCCGGTGGGCAGACCCCCAAGCCGGTGCTTTCCCAAAGCTCTTGGATAACAACTGTTTTCTGCTCATTTCCTCTCCTTATTAAGCACTTATCTGTGGGAAGAGCAGCTGGCACAGAGCAAGGGCAAGTGGGGAAGTGACAGCTTTGCCCTTTGCTCCACCTGCAGCTTTCGCTCAAAGCCCCCAGCCTCGAAAACAGAAACAAAAACGGTCTCATTTTTCTTGACATTCAGCATCAGCAAAAAAAGTCAGGAGACTCCTCGGGCAGGGCTGTGTCGGCTTTGCCTTATTCCAGGTTGTCCCACTATGTCCACACGTGGCAAAGTGCTGCAAGAGGCGAGTACTCATGCCGAGGGCCCTCTGCTTCAGGGTTGCAAAGATGCTCCTGCAAATACTGTAGAGGACAACAGTGTCTCTGGATCTGAATTTTACTCTGTTCCAGGATTATTTTGGTACTTGCTCCCTTTCTTCGGTTTCCTCTTCGGCAAAGCGAGGAACTTACATAGCTCCTTTGTGAAATACTTTGAGACCCACAAATAAAAAGGATTATCGGGTTTTATTTTTATTATAGCAGCCTCACTCCAGCTCGCTCTCTGGAGAAAGAGTTCTTCCGTTTCCATGTCAGAGGAGAAATCCCCTGATCTGCCATAGCAGCAGCCGCTCTCCTGGCTGCACGAGCCCGCAGCCCTGAGCGCTCTTATCACTTCCTAAGCTCACCCTCTCGCAGCACTTCTTAGAGCCAGATGAGTGATCCAGCCCTTATTTACAGCTTGCCAGGATCAAGAGAAGCTTCCCATTCCCATCCAGGAGTTTGCTCTCGTGCTTTGCAGTCAGTCGGCGTGCCGAGCCGAGGCTGCAGCGCGGGACTGACGTGGTTTGGACTTCAGCCTTACATGAACCTTTTATCTTGATGCTGCAAACCAGCTCTGGCATTTGCTGTGCAATAGTGATAGCACGACGTGACTAGGAGGGGCTTGAAAATAACCGAACCCGTGCAAGCTAATCTCAGAATGGTGAAAAGTTCTGTTTTTCAGTGCAAAATAGAAACACAACTTGGGATAATGTTGGGACCGGCTGGGGTTTAGATGGAGCACCATGTTCTCATGGGGAACAAAAATAATATCCACCCGTGCGCGTGTTCAGAGAGTGCTGCTCAGCGCTTCCAGGAATTAAATGCAGCCCATCAGTCTGGAGGAAGGTGGCAGCAGTATTTTGAATGCTTCATTATGGATTTGCACCCAGGGAAGTAGCCCCATGCTGTTATCTGCCCTGGATTTCTTTTGCTGCGAGGCGCCTGTTTGCGGATTATGTTGTGCTGCGTTTTTGGCTTACCAGGGCACTACCATGGCTCCAGAAAGGCTTTCATATAAAAACTGCCCCGTTATTTGCATTATTATTTGCGTGTGGCGCAAAGCAGCAGTTGTTAGACACCTCCCAGGTTCCTCCCAGATCAGTCAACTCTATATAGGAAATGCTTGTTGTAACAAAACCAGAGCTGGTTACAGACTATTCAAAATCATAAAAAAAAAGGGGAAAAGTCCTGGATTGTGAACAAATATTAATAGCAACAAATAAATCAACAAACACCTAATTATTTGTGCCTTCTCACTGTAACAGCGCATGAATCTGCTGAGAAATAGTCATAGATGAATCACATCACATTCATCTTTCCAAGTGTGCATTGGATTCTTTAAAACGGGGCCAAAGATATGAATAATTTAAAAAAAAGCATGATTACTGGAAATAGTGAAGTAAATAGTCTTGTGGTGCTTTGTTTATGCGGGACTAGTTCAATGGAGCAGGGGCAGGGTGTGGAGAGCTGCTCTTGCCTGAATGAAGCATCAGCCTCTCCGCGGCCCCGGAGAGCAGGAGCACGGAGCAAGCAGCATCGCTTGTGCTGAGGGTGGCCTCATCGTGTCCCCCATTACCTCTGGTGGGCTTATCCAGCCCACTGTCCTCTCACCTCCCTTCTTCTTGTGGTTCAGACACAAGGATGGGTCTTACGGGTTTTGATTTACTGGGGACCAGGGCAAACTATTGCGTTTTTCTGTGCCTCCCATCCTTCATGTAAAATGCAAGGAATAACAGGGCTTTCCTCCTGTCCCTTGTCTTCTCTGGCTATGACAGACCACCATGCTGGCACCTCACTGGTCCCATCCAGTCCAGATGGCTGAAGTTAAACAGCTGGAGCAGGTAACGTTTCCCATCCTAGAAAGTATCCGACCGATCCGAGCCCGCGCAGAAGGTGGAAAGTAAGAGGAGAGCGGGGGAGATGCGGTGGCAAAGCTTTCCGAACACGATCCAGCGCTTCTCAGCACCCCCACGGATCGTTCCGAACACGATCCAGCGCTTCTCAGCATCCCCACGGATCGCTGTGCGATGCTTCTCTTTCCTTGGAGAAGCAGCTCGCGATGGAGGCAGCCTGAGGAGCTGCAGCGCCAGCCACATCCGCAGCCACGGGCAGACGCGGCCCCGGGCGGGAAGCGCCGCTGCGGAGCAGGGACGACCTCCTTCCCGCCTGCCCTCGGAAGGTGCCCGGAACACATCGGCCCTTGTTCCCGCCGTGAGCTGGAAGGGGTTGGTGAGTCCCCGTCTGCTCCGCGCACAGCACGACATGCCCTGGGTCAGCCCCAGCAATAATGTTTTTAAACAATATTAGGTTATTCTTGGCAATCGATGGTGACGTTTTCTACCAATCGGGATATGAGAAAAACTTCTAATAATAAGAAGTGATAGAATAACCGACTTGGAGACCAGAATATTCTCAAACACAGGGGCTATTTACACGGTGGAGGCAGAGGAAAGTTGAGACAAGTCCCACTATGATTTGTCTTTAGAGTTTAACCCAGACATACTGTTAATTCCACACTCAGGGAGTCCAAGTCTAATTACTGCATCCTCGAGACCCTCCCATTGGTAGGCAAGGCAAACGCTGCATTTCTGTTTTCCTCCGCTCCTATGTGTGATCAAACAACTAGGTGCTTAGTACAGAAATCTAAATAATTTACAAATCTGGCTCATTAATTACTTAGCAGATTCTAAGCCTGTTGGGTTACGTTTCTGGATATTTACCTCCATATGGACAATACTCATTTTTTCCTGGAGGGTCTAACATGTTTTTTGAAATACATATTAACAAATAAATTATTTTTGTTCCCTCCCTTCATACACTGTTTGGAGAGGCCTTGTGCAGTGCATGCAACAAACCTGGAGGTGGTGGTGATGATTCTCATTTATGTACGTAGGAGCAAAAAGCCCAAATTGGCCTTTCAGCAAAATAAAGGTGAAATTGAAACAGATCCATGGTCATGAAGACATGCTAGTTCAGTGGTTGATTTGTGTTGGCAATCTGGGTTTAACCCCAGTGACTTTATGTGCTAGCACATGGGAAAGGAGAAACTGTCCCAAGTTCAACGGGCATCATGGAAAGAAGTATAAAAAAATGCACCCTGGAAGTGAAGATAAGGGAGCATGTGAAAAGGTAGGAATTATAGGGAAAGAGCTTCAATTAAAAGTAAAAAGACCATGAGAAAAGAAAGAAGGACTGTAACTTTGCTCTTACAGATGAGTTGAAGATCAAGGAGCAAGAAGGCACCTTCAGCCAAAGGTCTTTCAGAGAGATGGAAACCTTTGCCCTGACAACACACACAGTGCTCCTGTTTGCACAATGATATCAACAGCTTTTTCTGATTCAGATTGAGCAACAAGCTATTTCTAAGGCACATCCTCAAAGAACAATTTCAGCAGCTCCTAGACAAATAGCAAGATGAACTGAGACTGGGAAAAGAACTGTCTCAACATTTTCTGCTGTTACTGCTCCAGCAGCTTCCCATGGTTCAGTTCCATTAGAATCATTCTGGGATTATCTTTTATGAAGCAAACGGTACGACCTCTCTCCAAAGAAGTATTGCCTGGTTCTTCAGAACCATTTCCTTCAAAATGGTTGAACGTTTTCCTTCAAAAAATTCAGAAAGGTTGGGGTTTTTGTTTTGTTTTTA
Source organism: Tinamus guttatus (assembly GCF_059628265.1). NCBI lineage: Eukaryota > Metazoa > Chordata > Aves > Tinamiformes > Tinamidae > Tinamus > Tinamus guttatus. The sequence continues at coordinate 353,136 of NW_028288579.1, read as the reverse complement.
CGTTCATAAATATATGCCATATAGTCTCCCATTGAAGTTACCAGCCAATTCTGTTCAGCTGGCCCTCCATGAGACCCTACCGGATGGGGTCTCACTAGAGTTGTATTCAAGTCCTCCTTCAGACGTCCTGTGTGGAAGTCCCACAAGGAATAAGGCAGTTGTATTGGCTCAGGACCCTCGATGCTGGGCAGCCCCCGGCCTCCGTGTCTCACCGCAGTTGCAGACACAACCCACCACCTTTCTCTAACTCCTCTTTTCCATCTCTCAGGCCCCAGCATGGTTTTCCAGCCTTCTCCTCTTCCTGTGACTCACTGATTGATCGTAGCAGTTGAGCTTCATGCTCCCTCTGCCCCTCGCATGGGTGAGCAGCTGTCATTCCCGCAATGAGACGGGGAATCAACTCCTCCTTTCTGTCTTTCCCCACATCCGTCAGCTCAAATGTAATGCTAGGAGCAAATGGAGTCCCCCAGCTGGTTTGATTTATTTGTTTTAATGTTTCACCATGACCCCTTGGCTTGGCCCGGCCTTTCATCCAAGTGCTGTAGAGGCCTAAGGCTACTTTGCTTCCGTGATTAGATGAGTTCAGTGTATTCTGGCCTGTTTGGCCAAAATCCAAGCAATTCACTTAACTGTTGTCTTCATTTTGAATAACGGAGCTGAAGCTCAGAGAAAGGCATCCTGAGAAGCCTTGCATAGTCCAGCAGCCCACAAGAAGTCAGTGATGGAGCTGATGGCTGAAAGCAAATCTCCTCTTTACCACCGCAAGGTCTTCACGACTTACTCCTGTGAAAAGCTGTTTTGGCTGCTAGAACAGACCTTGCTCTTTAAATTATAAGCGCTTTCCAACTAGGTGTTCCTCAGCAAGGCAGAAGGCTGCACAATGAGCCCGTTTTGTCTCCCGTGTTAATGCAACATGATTCATCCTGCCATGGAGGAGCTGCAACCCGCGGCATTTGCGTTGCACTTGGCCAGTACTTGCCCGCGCGCTCGGCCTAGATTGTAAATTCATTAACGGGAAAATGAGAGGAAAACGTCTTTCTCCAGCTAAGGGGCTGCCACGAACCAACTCCCCTGGCACTGGCGTTCTATGGCAGAAGTATCTGTTGACGCAGGTAGATTGGCCAGTTATTTTTCTGCTGCTTGGGGTTTGCGGAGGATCTGTCTGAACGAAATGATTTTCTTTGGGTACAACAGTGGCCAAAAGTGCCCTGTGAAAGTATTAGGAAGTGGCACACGTAGCTCTGGTCTACACACAGTATCTTTTGTACTGGTATAATTATGTTGGCTAAGGCAGTGATATTTTACCCATAGAGTTATAACAGCAATATCCTGTAGTGTGGACAGCATAAGGGTGCCTTATATCACCTAAGCTCATGGTGTTTCTCATACAGAATTAAGCCATATGAATATAAGTGTTTTTATATTAGGAGAGCTTCATCTACACTGGGGAAATTGTACAGTTTTAGTCATCCAAAGCAAAATAATCTCTTCTCATACCAAAGCCTTAAACAGCTAGATGGTGATAACCAAAAAGCTTCTTGACTTCCCATACTGGCACAGCCAGGAGGAGCTTCAAGGCAGTGGGGGAAGAAGGTTCCTAGAAAGTTCAGAAGTTGTCTGTGAATTTCATAACGCAGAGACATCCACTATGCAATGTCTGGTGCAGCATCAGATAAAATGAGCCCGGATTTGATGCTCCAGGATTACAAGGAGAGATTCTGATCTGTCCTTCCCAGTTGCAGTGCATCAGGCAGTCAGAATGGAGACTATAAAAGCTCTGAAATATCAGTTTGGGTGGAAACACAATGCTGCACTGCTTCTTGGTCATAGCCCATCATGGTAAGTGCTCTCTGAAGCCCTCTCAGACTTTGTGGGGCGCATCAGCCTATTTCTGGTCCCTGTTATCCAGGTGCTTTTAAAGATGGTTGCACCTTCCCTGAAAAAAAATAATGAAAAAGGGTTTGAGGAGTTCATCCCTCAGACCGCATGGATCAGCACCTTGATCCAGAAACAGCCAACGGGGAGCAGCAGGATAGAGACATTCCCCAACCACACGAACGCAGCAGTGCACATTTGCCTATGCACAGACGTATATTTTTGTTGCTTCCACTTGAGTCTAAGCAAGTGCTTCAAGTTAAGCAGGAGAGTGAGTCTTTGGGTAATGAGAGCCACATGGAGTGTGATTTAAATACCCGTTAAGCACGTCAATAGGCTATTCAAGCTTTAATTATATCTCCTCCATTTCACACTCCAGTGCAGATTTTGTTGGCCTCTCAGAAGTAAATGATATTCTGTGTTTTAGACTCCTGGATCCTCAAAGGATCCAGACTCCTGTATCCAGAAGTTTGTCCTTCTAAATACTATCCAAAGCCTTTTCTATTGGGAAGCATAAGAATTCCATGTGTCTTTAAAAAAAAGCACACTTCCAGACCCCCTATTCATATATGCTGTAGCCCAAATCCCTCCCTCAGATATTTTGCACAATTGTAGCATAATTAATAAAGGCAAATAAAATAATTTATTCAAAAAAATATGATGAAAGCAATGTAATCTTTTCAGGGGAAAGATGACTCTCTGCAAAGCCAGGAGAGGCTCAAAGCTCAGAGATGGAGCATTTCTACTGATCATCATAGAAGGGGCCTGGCAGGGCTGTTTCTCATGTGTATCTCTTCATGGTTTGGTTTTTATCATTCTTTTTATAAGGCACCATCTATGTACATGCACACGGGAGCTGGTTGCTCGGACAGTCCGAACGCAGCCGTGGTCGTGGCGCTGGATGCCGTGAGGGGAGCTCGGATTTCTCTGCCCCGTCGCATCTTTGTCTTAGCCGAGAGGTGGGGAGGGGAGTTCTGACTTCCAGACAGCCATGAAAACAAAATAAACATGCATGTAAATGAGAGGCGATTTGGAAGAGGGTTTGTGGATGTTGGCGGGAAGAGCAGCACAACTTATGACTTTTTTTTTTTCTTGTTCTTCTCTCCCTCTCTCCTTTTTTTCCCCTCTTTTTTTTTCTCTCTTCTTAAAGGCCAATGGAGATATTTTTTAAGGCAAGAGTTTATTTTTAGACCATGTTGTTATGGCTAAGAGGGGAAATGACCTTTTCATTTAGTCAGGAGATATCGTGTGATTGGTAAGGCGAGGATCTGGGACTGGAGCCACCCGTGTTCTTGGTCCTGCAGGGAACTTCTCGCCCCATTCCGCCTGGCTACCTTGTAGATGGAGAGCACAATTCCTCCAAGATTTGGAGACTTCATATATATTTGATACATACATGACCCATGTGGCCATCTCCCCTTAATCAGGCATTTTCTGTCTTGAGGTTTGATACAGCATCAGCAAGGATTTGAAAATGGATTTATGATATGATGGTTTTAGCTGCTGCCTCTAAACTGTTTTTCTTTTAATTTTGTACTTCGACCAACTTTAACTGGTTTTTCTTTCTTAGTTTAACATCTGTGTACTTTCTGAATGTAATCTCCGAAAGGCCTAATTCTGGCTTTTCTTATAAATATACATATCCATATACCATGTGGCTCCTGCTCCATCCCAGCTTTCTTGCAATTTAGTTGGGGTGGGTGCAATGAGACCCCTCATCCCTCTGACCCATCTGCCTCACTGTGAACTCAGTACATCCCTTCTCCCTTGCCTATAACTTTTGTTTTTCCCTCTGCTGTTGAGGGGGACTAGGATTGCATCTCGGAAAAGCCTCTCAGGGTGTTGAGCCAAGTTGTGAAAAATTGTATATGTGTGTGTGTGCATGCACATGCACGATTGCATCAGAGTTTTTGCATTTGTGTGTGTGTGTAAGCCCCAAGATATATATATCCATCATTTCCAAAGGTAGCAAAAGGATACTTCTCAGAGAAACTGATTTATTGCAGCGTTTAACGAGGTCCTTGTCAGAACTTGGTTTACTGGTGTAAATGCAAATGCCAGGTCGGTATAAATCACGGGCCGGGGGACAGAGAGAAAGAAATGCTCCATTCCTCCCGAAGAGATAAACCAGCTCCATGTTTAAAGTGGTCTCCTCCTTGATCTGCTGTTTGAGATAAGCTAATATACTGCACCGTTACATGCCCTCTCCTGCCTTAATTGCTGATTAACTGGAAGGGCAGAGACGCGTCCGGGAGGACGTGGGAGCTTCATCCCCCCGGGATCTGCTGCTTCCCCGTGGCAGGGCGCTCACCCTGCTGTGAACCCGCCGGCTCCCGCGCTGCCCGTGTCCCTGCTCCTTGCACAGCTGCGTTAAGGGCAGCTCCTGCAGGACGCCTGGGCTCGCGGCACGTGCAGAGCCCAGCAAAAGCCCCTCTAGACCCCAAATCCTGCGTCCGGTAGGGACAAGCTGTGGCTGAGCTTCTTCCCTGGGATCACAGGGTGGATCTGCCAGAGGTGGATTCCCCAGTGTCTAATAACGCTTGTGCTCTCCTCAGTCGGGAAGTTACCACGGGAGCCTGTCTGCTTTCTCCAGCTCTAGATTTTCATGGAATTTATATGAACTTAGGTCTGATGCTATGATGATTACTCAAATGTGGGACAAGGTGGCCAAGCAGTCCCAAAGTTATTAAAAAGACATGACTTGCAGTCTCATTTTCTGCAGATTTTCTGCGATTGGGAACAGGCAGCAGCAGTTAATTGAGTCAGTGGCTTTTATTCCCTTAGGGCAATGCAGCCGGGTTTGAATACGCCGCAGTGCTGGGTCCTGATGGGACATCCCTGTGACCGGAGGCTCCGGGCTCCCAGGCTGCTCTGTTGGCATCACAGTCTTGCCGGGGCTGCACTGGCTCAAGTGATGCCAGGAACCAGCGAGGGCACAGGGATGTTTTCCCATGTGGGAGCTTGTCCAGGGCTGCATCGGTGCATGAAGTTTCTTTTCTCTTTCCACTGCTCTCCCTCTTTGAGGATGTTGCTAATTGGGTGAGTTTGGGAAGACTGGCAGCCTTCAGCTGCGGATAGCTCAGTCTTTTAACCAACGCGAGGATTTTTCCCTTTTCTTGGGTTGGTAGCTATTAGCATATATATGTCAGCTTGGTGGTGCTTTGCATTCCTGTCCCTGCACGGGCTGTCGTGTTGCATTTGGGGCTTGCACTGCAGCAATGGCCCCTGCAGCGCTGCAGCCCGGCGGCTCACATGCAGCGGAGGGGTTTGCTGCTCAGGGCCTTGTTCTACACATGAATCCCGAGCAAGCATCTTTGATATGAGCTTTAATATGTTTTTAATATGAGTTTAGTAAGACTTCTGCCTCACCCCTAATGCTACTCATCTTGGTCACGGACCCGCAGCTCAGCACCGGGCTCGCCTTGTCCTTTCTGGACACTAGAGGCCTCTAGACACCTCTGCTATGATTAACGCCACAACCCTGGGTCATTAGCACTCACTTTGGGCAAGCGAGCAGAGCTGGTTACAGGCACCTCGGCCCTGTCCTTGGGCAGTGCCCGGAGCCACAAGCTGGGCACGAGGGCAAGTCCACGGAGCGGAGACTCCGTCTCTGCCCACAAGTCCTGCGCGCTCTCAGCAACACGTTAGCACACAGAAAAAGGAGAGTTTCTGGCCGTGCTGCAGCAGAAGCTGCGGGCTTATGGCCACACGTGCACCCCTCCAGAGACGCTGCCCTGCTCCTTAACGGAGCAGCCAGGCGCTTTCTCAATATTATCATCTTACTAGAAGAAAAAAAAAAAAGAAAAGGAAAAAAAAGAAAAAAAGCAAGTGTTTTGGCATGAGAACAATTTCTCCATTACCTCAATTAGCTCAAATGATGTGGAAAGGCTGTCCCCGGAGAGCGGGAGCTGCGGCGGGCGGCCCCGGGGCGGCGGGCTCGCGAGGTGTTGATGCGAGCATTAGTCAGCAGCGCCGTCAATTAATTTGTTATATCACTGCGGTGACTGGGGGCCGGAGTCTCCGCTCCCTGCCCTTCCGGCCCATTTTGGGGGCTGCCCGCAAGGTCTGGGCCTTCCTGAGCTCCTTAATGCTTCCCTATGGATGCCCCGGGATACCGGGAAGCTGCAGTAAACATGGGGGCGAATGGGCACTGGGGGGGCCGCCCTGGGATCCCCGGCCGAGCGGCTGCATTGCAGAGTCTCCCTGTAAAAAGGGTGTTTAGGATATCTTGGCAAAAGCAGCTGTTTTTGCAACCCGCTTCTAACTAGGCCATGCTGCGTAGGGATGAAATCCAGTTACGCCGGTGAGAAAACACTATGTGGGATTTAAAAAAAAAGGCCAAGGCTCTGGGTGAACATTATCCAGCCCTTTCTGGAGAGGGTTTTCTGTAGAAACGAGAGGAATTTGAACAGTTTGAACAGATATGGAATTAAGGAAAAAAACCATGTTTGGGTGAGCAGTGACCAGCAGTTTGTGACTTCCAAGAAACAGGGGAGTTTCTTGATTTTCATGGCTACTTAAAGACTAACATGTCTAACTAGAAAGTGATTTCACTTGGACTGATTGGAGTTCACGGGTGACTTTTCATGCCAGATACCCCAAAAGGCTTCAGGACAGCAAGTAGCACTCAGACTATCAGCGGCTGCAGCATCAGCAGGGTTAAAATCCCGGGAATTGCGCGGACTCGCTGCCCACCTGGGAAGTCGGAGGCGCGGGAGCATCTCGCTGCCGCCGGATCATCCCGCTGCCACCGGATCATCCCGCTGCCACCGGATCATCCCGCTGCCGCCGGCCGATTGAAGGCGCCTCCTGCCCCCGGGATGGCGGTTTCGGCTCCCCGTTACCTGCTGGGAGAAGCCGGGGGAGGCAGAGGATGCTCCAGGGCACGGCCGCATTCCTCCGGCTTAGCCCGTATCCCAGCATTTCCAGGCTTTTTGGCAGAAAAGCCTCAATTAACCGGTAATCAGCCGAGCGAGGCGGACCAGCAGCGATCCAGCCTTCTGGCTCCGGGGCCAAAGGCCACAATCAGCTCCAGGAGCGAAATTAGGTGTCTAATTGGGAGCGCTGCCCATCCTGCTGCTCTGGCTCCGGGTGCTCTGCGGGACCAGCTCTGTGACAAGCACCGTGTCCCCCTCTTCCCTTGCCGACCTCCTCTTAATAACCCCATCTAATTAGTGCTCTAAGGCAGGAAAACCGTGACCCTGGCTGCAAGAGGCGAATTGAATCTGGGAGAAATTGGACCAAAAAAGGGGGCTTACACGGACAGCTGCATTCCTGGGGATCCAGCTGTGCCGCACAAGAGTGACACCAGCCGCAGTGATGGGACCCAAAGGGATGCGGAGCCGAAATCCCGCCCAGCAGGGATGCTCTTTTTGAGATTTGGCTGCCAAAAGGTGATGGCCGAAAGCTGAGAGGATAGAACAGCTTTGGAAAAAAAAAGGATATTTTCCAGGGAAGGAAAGATTTAAAATAAACATTAAGGTAATCAAAACCCTAACTTTCCGTTTAAAGAAGCAATCAACGGGTGAGATTGGGACGTAGCACTTCTTTCCTGTTTGCTGTGCAAAATTAACAAAATACCCCCTTTCCCTCTGAATGCATTTTTAAGTGTATAGAGATATAAGTAGGTTTTTTTAAATACTCTCTCACCATAGACACCAGCCTTTCGATATCACTTTGCATGATGGATTTTAACTAGTCCCGTGGGGCTAATAAGAATAAGAGAAATAATGTTTCACTGTAGAACAGGGGGGATGGAGCAGATCCAAGGTCCTTCTCAGACCACTGGATCTTACACCCTGGTACCGCTTCCAAGAGCAGGATGTTGTCTCCAGAGCATCGTGCTCATCCCGGCACAGAGCTCCCTGCAACGGAGCACCCTTGTGAAGGGGCTTTCTGAGCATTAGTATTTAGTGGTCAAAAGGTTGCGTGCACTTTTTTTTTTCTTTTTTTTTTCCTGATGCAGAGGCTTAGAAAGAGTGGAAAGCAAAATATTTTGATAATTATTCAGGCCAGCGGGTTACATAAAAGGTTCCATAGCCCTCTGCATCAAACCTGAACAGTTCAAACCACAAATTCTGTTTTTGCAGCCATAAAACATTCAGGAAAAAAAAAAAGATTTTTTTTTAATAAAAAAAACAAAATCCATTTTCCATTTGCTTGAAACATAAAATTTTATGTGGTGAATAATGACAGTTTGCTCCCAGGAGGAGACTGCCCAGGGAGGTGGCATCTTATGTCCGTAGCCGCGGCCGCTGCAAGGTGACCCAGGGCGGCTGGAGTGGCAAAGTGTGGGCACCAAAGGAGTCTGCAGGTTGACACGATGCCCCGGCAGCCTCCAACAAGCTGTGAGATCCCAGAGCCGGAGCTCATAGCCGCTGGTAGAGCCCTTGGGGATGCACCTTGCATGAGGCAGCAAAATATTCAGTGAGAAAAGCCGTGGGCATACGGCAAAACTCGTAATGCAGCCAAGCTGCTCCAGGCAACAGCTACTGCTGCACGTGGAAAACTCGGTGGGTTTTGAGGTTTTCCTGGGCTCTGCTGGGTGAAGAACAAGCGGGTCTCACCCTAGGCCCAGGCCTCCTCGAGGCACAGGAGAGCATCCTCAAAGCTACTCAAAATGCATCTCTCCCTACCGTCACTAGAAAGGAATTGCCTTAAAGATGCAGCATGAGATGTTCTTTAGGTCACTGTTGAAACTATCCAGCTTAAATCCACAGCAAAGCACACAAATAGTTAAATAAATTCTACACAAAAGCCTGTACCGTCAGGTTTCTGGCAGTTAAAGATTTATATGGCTGTAGTCCCCATCACCTCAGTTCTTTTGCTTTCTAAGTAAGGGAAGTCCTCAGGATTCCTGAGAATAAGATGCGCTTTCTTTATGTGTTTTATTTTTTGCATTGGGACATTAAAAAGTCATCTCATCTCCTGAAAGTACAGGACGAAGAAATATGTTAAAAATTTCCCAATAGTCAGCCACAAAAACACAGACTATTACCAGCTAAAAAACAACATTATTCCCTCTGCGTGTTAGAATTTGACACTTCTGGGTTCTGGCAGCATTTTTCAAAAGAAAATTAAAAAATAGCTCCATATAAATGAAAAAAAAAGTCTCTTTACTTTTCCTTTTCCATTTGCAAAGGGAAAAAAACAAAAAAATTAACTTTATATTCTTTTTACATGGCAAACATTAAAAAGTCATCTAATCTCCTGCAACTAAACTAATTAATGGGAAGAGAAATAAAACAGCAACCGGGACTTGCTGTAGTGTAGTTCAAAGTCGTGACATATTTGAAGCCATAAATGGGTTTTGCTCCTGGTTTGACAGGATTTGCAGTGAGCAGCTTGAGGGGAAAGCTGTGCGGTGCTGAAACACTGGCCTTCATTTTACACATGTCTCAGCACTGGTGTTTTTTTTGGTGACGGGGCTACGCTCAACTGCATCTGGAAGGCAAAGCCCACCGTGCAGAGCCATCCCACAGTCTGTGGTCGCCTGTGAAGTAGCCAGTTGCTCCATACCAAGGCTCCTCAACCAGCTTTTTGAGTCTTTGCAACCCAAGGAGCTGCCTGTGTTTTTGAATACCAAGCTTTGTACCCAGCAGATTAACTGTTGGCATCACAGCAGAGTTTCCCAGACAAGCAGGCTTTAGTAAAGCCTCGTCCAGCAGATGGGTGGCCAGCAGTCCTGGTCAGCCAGGTCTATTCTTGCTGCCACCCTCAGCATCGTATCTTGTACCCAGAGCTATTATCTGCCTTAGGGCTGTGTCCTTTGGTCGTCTGCAGAGCCGAGAGGTTTCCTGGGAGCACACAGAGCATTTCGGAAGCTCTATCATGCGGTTGGGTTCCCATGCCCTCCCCAAGAGCACATGTGGTGCAGGGGATTGCAGTCCCACAAGGATTTCAGCTTTGAGCTCTGCAAGGCTGCAAGAGCTACCAGGCACTCAGCTGGCTGCATTTGGGATACCCTGTCACTGCGAAGGGCACTGCAGACAGGGAGCAAGAGGCTTTGCAGCCAATGAAGACGCCCCCCCGAAGCAAACTGACTGCCTGCATGAGGGCTCCCAGTACCTGAGTACTGAAAAAAACACCTATTTTGCACCAGCTGGAGCCCTGTGTGTGCTAACAGCATCGTCCCCACGTTATTTATTGCGCAGAACAAGTCTGTAACGTGAGAAATTACATCCAGATCATTGTCTGCCAGGATAGGATGAGTTTTCTAGCTGAGCAAAGACAGGAAAAGCTTAGGATAAAAGCTGAAAGGCAGAAGAGAGTCCAGGAGAACTCTTAAGCCCTGCATCGAATTGACCGCTTGTGGTTGTAGAGCCTCTGCTAAAGAGTTACTATTTTCACATCTGGTATTAAATAGAATAATAGACAAAAAGTCCAACTGCCTGCATGCAGGCTGAATAAATGAGCTTGCTACAGTGGCTCGTTGCAGGATTTGTGGTTTGGGTCCTTCTTCCAAGCTGTGAATTAACATGTGAGGCCGCTTGTATGGCTGCAAGGACTCACCGAGTGTCCTTGGGTTTCTGTGATTTGCTGCCACAAAAATATCTTCCCTATCCATCCCCTGGCTGGTGGGTGGTCACTGCACCATCCTCCTCCTCCTCCGGTCCCTTCAGAGGTGAGAATGTGCGCGGCAAGAGAGCCCCAACCCGCCATCCGCTCATCCCACGGATTTTATTGTCGTCTGATAAAGCCCTTCTGGTCTGTTTGTTTTAAACCCGTGTTGGAAACCCTCCTTAATAGTAACTCAGCCGCTGACAACAGGCACTTAGAAGAGGTGTCCTCCCAGTTTGGAGCTGTCAGACGTAAGTTAGTGGCGGTACCATTAACATAATCCAGGTGTCTTCACTCCCATTTCCAGACACGAACCACCAGGCAGCAGCTCTCCTTGCAGACAAGCCAGGGGAGATGTTTAAAGCAGTGGGGTTTATAATCTTCCTTTGCAATATATCAAAAGCATTTCTGTGTTTCGGGTGTTTGTGATCTGCTCTTCTTCATTACGAACATATTGATGTTCTTCTGTATGTAATATAATGTTAATGATGTTATGTAACATGGTTTATGTGGAGGGATATGAACAGAGACGTTCCTGCATCAAAGCTCCTCTGAAATTACCGTGTTTTTTCTTACCATCTTTACCTTCAATATGTAGCTCGTCCCTCAAGAAACCTTCTTTGGAGGTTGGAGATGTCACCTCTCCGACCGTGTCCCCAGTGCCACGTTTGGGTTAGCTCCAGCCTGGAGACACACGGAGAGACAACGGCCCAGGATCCACGGACAGATCTGCCGGGCTGCGGAGCTCTGGAAATCCACTGGGTCCTACAGATACTGCTGCATCTCTGTGGAAATCAGGCGGAACGGAGATCAGGCCAAATATCATGAGATGACTCAGAAAATCTGTCTCTTCTCATTACACCCTGTAGGATCTTTCCATGAGGGCCTGCATGAAAACTGTGGGCTTTAAAGTCATCTCCTTCGTTATTGATGAGAACTGGGAAAGAAAATTGAATTATTTTAATCTGTGTATTTATTTTAAGGCTTTGACAAGTAGTCAAACCACCATGCTAATCCCTAATCCCTGGATAATCATCACCCTGCAATTTTAAAATGTGGTCTCAGAGAATTACAGGAAGAGCCAGGAGAAAAGCAATCAGAGGCTGCACATCAGCGAGCTTTATTATTATTAGCATTACTGGCACTATTATTATTTAAAGTGCCCTCTCCAAAACCTCTTCCCTATCTGCGCTGTACAGAGGGCTTCAGGAAAGCAGAGACAGTCACCCAGAGCAAGACAATGCTGAGGGTGACTTTAATAAAATTATAATTATTCTTCCTCCTTTAAAAAAACTTACCGTTCACCACACATTTTAAAGCACAGAAGGTATTGCATAACTCCTAACCGCCGAGCTCACAAGGAAGACTGAATCCCTTTATTCTCTGAGTTTAATAGTTATAATTAGAACCTTTCCTATACGGTTTCTATATCTACATGTAATTCAAAAAAAATCCCTCTTGTCTTTCCCAATAAACCGCGGCATTGTTACGCCGGCTGCAGCGAAACAATTAGGGTGAGAAATGGAGACATCGGGTTTTGAAAAAGGCTTTTTTTTCTCCCTTTTTGTTTTTGAAGTAGAAAAATTCTCTGGCTTGAAATGTTCTCACTTAGCATCAATTTTGTCTGCGTGGTCTCGCTGTCCACGCTCGGGGACTACAGGGGCGCAGGGACGGAGCCGCGTAGGGAGCCCTGCCCTGGGCAGCCTCGGGAGAAAAGGCCCTGCCATGGCAAGGGGAAAGCTGATTAAAACAATACAAATCAATAAATTATATGTATATACATCTATATATAACAAAAAAATTAAAAAAGAAGAAATACGTCTTACAACAATATGAGTCATCTCACCCTTTTTCTGCTTACGAAGGAAACTTGTCTCCTTGCTTAAAATCACAGAGGATGGTAGAGGAAAAAGTAATCTCTTGGACTTGCTCCTAAGCGACATTGATTAATTATTTTTATAAAAGTTATATTACGTATGTTAATGTTCCAGTGACGTTACTGATTATTGTTATTAATGTACAGGCGTGTGTTCTTCATTTCAGTTGCTGCAGTGTGGCCGTACGGTTTCGCACACGTGCACACATTAATATTTTAGAATTCAGATTTTTTTCTTTTCATTGCAGCTCATTTTTCTCCCCTCCCGCTCCGCGTGTCGAAAGATGATTGATAGGTGCAGAAGCGGCTCTTCAAACCTACCCCGTTGCCTGGGGGTCTTCCTGCAATCAAAGCCCGTGCCCACCCATGGCTAATTAGACATTAGCCGCATGTCAGCTGATTGATTTAGACCAGTTGTGCCCCAAAAAGAGCCCTGCACTTGGACAGGGCACCGAGCCATGCACAGCAAGTGAAGAAGCTCTAGGAAGAGCTTTTGGTTTTGTTTTTTTTTTTTTTTTCACCTTTTTCTCTTTACTCTTTTGGTTAAACAAAAGGATTTGGTTTGCAGGAAATAAAAACACATCAAAGCCCCCCCAAAAGGGCAGTTTGACACAGAGGGAACCCAGGCCCATGTCCCTGGCATCTTCCCCTGCCCTGCGAGGCGGAGGAGGGAGCCGGGGCCGCACCGCGACGGCCTCGCACTTTGCAGGCAGCCAGCAGAGCACATTTGACTACCAACTAGACACAATTTTTCAAAATCCTTTGCTTTCCCCTCTTCTTCTTTCTTTTTTTGTCCTCCCCTCCAAGCCCCCTTCTCCCCCCACCCTGGATTTATGGGTCGGGAACCCTCGAAGTTGTCCTGATGGATTAAGCAGAGACAAGCCTGTATCGAGTAAATTAAAAGCGAAATAGTTGCAGCTGTTGGATCAGTCTCGGGGCCGGAGGAGGTAGAAGCCTTTGTACCCTCCGGGGGCCTGGAAACAATCTGCAAAGCACCAAAACCTTCACCAAAGGCAGCTTTGCGGGGGGCCCGCGGGCTGGGGCGGCGATGGAGCCCTCGGCATCCCCACGAGCGGCGGCGGGAGGGTGTTTGGGACAGGCATTTCAGGGGTTCGTTTCTCCCATTGCACATCCCTGGAGTGAGGAGGGCGGATGGAGCCTCCCCACGTCCTCTACAAGACGCTCTTTGGGTGCAGGGGGGCAGTACCCATTTTTTTGGAAAAATGCTAGGCAATATTGAGGGTGCCCAAGACCCAAGGATTCTGGATGCCGTTCCTGCATCCTGCTACGTTCAGGTGAGTGAGGAAGAACTGGCTTAAGTAAACCTCAGTTTTGGGAAGACTTTGGTCTGATGCTGTAAGTCAAGGTGCCACCACGATGTTTGGAGGTCCCAGCAGCTTGCAGAGAGCCCGGGCAGCGCCCGGCGGGGACAGTCCCCGCGTCGACGCGGTGCCGGCAGCATCCGCGGCGCCCGGCCGCGTCCTGGAGCCCAGACGAGACCATTCATCTCACACTGCAAACTGGGGTTTTTTTTTTCCCCTCTTTTTGCCGTTTTCTTTTATCGGGTTTCAATATAATAAACAAAGAGGACGACATTATTTCGCTGGCAAAGGCTCCAGCTAATGCACAAACAGTTTTCAATACTGGCACGCCGAGGGGCTTTTTCACTGTATCGGGGCCAGTCGGAGCCATATCAGCCCCAATAGCAGAGTGCACTCCAAAGTCAGCTCCTTCACCTTAAAGAATAGCTGCAATTCATACGCTCCTGGTAGTATTTTCTCTCTTTTGCCTATTTTCTTTTTTTCCTAGCACTGCTGAGTGAACCATTTCAAAAGAGGCTTTTCCCATACTGCAGAGGGACAGTCCCCTACCCACCAGGATTTAACCCGCTTGTGGCTTTGCTTCTCTTAATAATGGTGGGCAAGTTACTTCACTCCTCTGAGCTTCAGCCTCCCTTTGCATTTTCCATTTGAATATAAAACAGTCACAATTAAAGTCATGCGTTTAAGTTGTATTCCTGACTTGTGTTAAAGCCGTTCCCAATGGTCTACATGTAAATGCGTACTGGGTTAATTAGGAAGGAGGTGAAAGGCAGCTGTGTCGAGCCCTGCCAGTCCTTCTGTCCCATTGACTTCAGGAGCAGGTTTCCATTACCCAGGATGGTCCATGGGTACCAACAGACCTTTAAATAATTATAAATACAAACCATAGTTCATATATTTGATAAGCTTGTTCTCTAAGCATTGTTAATCAGGAGATAGGACATTGCTGCCGACTAAAGCAGACAAACACTTCATATTTTTAATGGACAGAGAGTCAGCTTTTGAGCACTGCTTTCTTTGTATTGTCCATTTTTATGCTTTTATATGTAGATGGATATATGCATTTCCTTAAGAAAGAGAGGCTGCTGGGCAAGCAGAGGCTTTGCAGACAAGCAGCAGGCTGATGCCCAGCCTTGGCACCAGCCCCGTGTCACCAGGGCACCCACTGGGAGTCCCTGGGCGAGCACAGCGCTGCAGGGGGACAGCACGCACTGCTCAAATCCAAGCAAACCCGGGAAACAATCCTTCCGGAATGGCGCGGTGCGTCTGGGCAACTCCAGCAGTGCAAATTTCTCTAGCCAGAATGAGCCAAGAGGCATTTCTGGCCAAAATTCCAGCACCAGCTGCTTGAGTAAGTGATTTTTCCTGAGATCATGATGCAAGGGCTTTGTCAGGGAGGGCTCGGGCGGGCGCTGCAACCCGCGTCCCCACCGAACGCCTCCGCCACTCACCGACCCAACGCGGCCCGTCAGGCCCCTCACCTGCGGCGAGCTCCCCCGTTGGAAAAACATGCAATTTTCCAAAGGTAAGGGAGGCTTGGGTTACTAGGAACACAAATCATTATGAGTAAAACTGCATTCCCAATTTATTGTATTTGTTTTATTTATAATTTTATTACTTATTCCACATTTTCCATATTTTCCATGTGCTTCACGTCATTCTTGTCCGTTCAGGCGTTTACGTGGAAACTTGGGCTCTTCTCCACCGCCGAACGTGTCGGAGGCTCCATAAAGAGCCGCGTTGCGTTGTTTGGGCAGCGCGGCTTCGGGCTCTGCTTCCAAGATCTGGTGTCAGCAAGAACACCGGATCGCTTTGCAAAGCCATGGATGTGACTGCAATGATACGTGAACCTGAGTAATCTCTTGGCTAGCAAACGGACGCTCACTTATTGCAAAGAAAAAAGAAAAAAAAGATGGTTTTTAATCTAGATTTGAAAGCTGGATTTGGTTTTGTTTTGATACAAGGGACTCAAAATGTGTAGCATTTGACGACAAAGGAGGGGCAGGCAGCCTGGATTAAAACATCTGGTGATGCAATTAGATGCACTAAAAAGTTTACACTCCAAACTGCACCTCGGTAATTGATGGGACTGTTGTGATGTGTCACTTCCACTTACTCGATTACGCGGCCGCTTTTGCGGCGCTGCGGCCTGCACTAACCTTCGGGCTGACCTGCCGCAGCTCCCCTATTAGAGCCGCAATTACGGGGTGACTCTTAATAGCGAGGTCTTGCTTCAGAGTGGGGAAAAATGTTTCTGTAGCTCACATGCGACAATTAAAGATAATTTAAAATGTAAGTAATTGCACTGGGTTTCTGGAAACTACTGTAGAGGTCTTGTCCCAGGCATCTGACAGGCATGGTGGTGTATTTTGACAAGTTTTGCACAGATTTCCATTAAATACCAACTAGCAGTTCTATTTTCTTTGGAGTTATTGGTCAGGAAATGGTGATTGTGAAAGGTCAAGTCTGGAAGATTTGGGAGGGGATGGAGGTGTTGCTCACGTTCTGATCCATGGGGATCTAGTTCCAACATAAATCTTTCAGGCTCTCGATTCTTGCTTTCTGCATAGTCTGAGAGCAGGAGAAGGGTAGGGGCCGGCCCACGGGCAAGGGCTTCTGCTGAGCCGTTTTCACACCTGCAGAGATAACACAAGGGCGGGACATCCTAAGTGTCCATCTGGACCCTGGAAACGTGCAGAATCCTTTTGAAATGGCTCCATCTGGCTTTAGAGACACAAAAAGTTGGGCTGAGCCTCCAGCTCACAACAGCTTTGCCCTCAACCCCTCGGTCTGCAGAGCTGGATTTCAGTTTGCTGCTACTCCAGGTCTCCTGCAAGGTCAGCTGGGCACGAGCATCATGCACAAAGCACCCAGATCCCCTCAGAGGTTCTGCAGGCCCCGAAAGAGTTTCGTATCGTGGGAACAGACTGTCAGGGGCGTTTGCATTCTGCCACACGGTCACGGTGATAATAAGCCATCTGTGTGCATCTTGCTGCACACAATCTTTCCTCTCTCTACACTTTTCTCCCTCACTTTTCTTCTGAATTTTGTTTGACCTACATTTAAGTAACTCAGCGAATCTTGTAAGTGCACATAGGAGAATTAAATATTTAGTTAGTTGCTGAGACGTAATTGAAGAATGAATTCATCTAAATCAGAGTGAGAAACAGCATATGAAAAAGGCATGATCTGTGAAATGGAAGGGACCCATCAAAGATACAGTTGACAATTGACTTCTTAGGCTCCCATCTCAATTAAAGCAACTGTCACTCCTAAATTTTTGGGTACAGGTTTTAAAAGGTAACTAGTGCAGCATTTGCAATTGCAGTTTTCTTTATATTCCTTGGTTGGCTTTCTAAATTGTGTTTGAAAGCTCAAGATTAATGAAAACTTCAACTGGAGAATTGCAGCTAACTTTAAAACCACTGTCTTTTCCAAGTGAAATGATCCCAGACAAGAATAAGCCCAAGCCCCTAGTCTCCATATATGTTCCATTGCAATATTTTTAATGAAGGACTCAAAGAGAAATAGCTGTTGAGCTATAGAAAAAGAAGGATTTTGTATTTTATCATGACAAAAACTATCACTTATGCAAAGGCAGGATGTTGTAGATGAGAGAAAAATGACAGGAACTGCTTGGTCTTTTTTTTCCCCTCTCCCTTTAACAGGCCGCTTTCACGTCTAACCAGAATCGTTTCCTTTTTTCTTTTAATTAGGAAGCGGTGGACGTGCTTAGACACAACACGGCAGTGCCCCAGACGCGCCGGGTGAGCCTGACAAACGCAACCGCGCAGCGACGCGGCTGCAGGGAGCATTCCCAGGGCTCAGCCCCAGCCGACAGCACCCGCTCGCAGCAACATCACGCGGCCGTCCTGGTGCACGTGGCCGCGCAGCCCCCTTGGAGCCCTCGTCACGCTGGGAGGAAAGCGGCGAGCCCGACGGCTCCGGCATCGCGCGCGGCTCCTCCGCCCCTCCATACCCAACACCTCCGAGGCCGCCTTCGAACACAGTTTTGGACACGTCACGCACAGGAAAATAACACACTATAGACACTTGGCCATGAGTCTGCTTCAAGTCGTCAAGTGGGGCATGGAAAAAAAATTAGACAATAAAAAGTCGCTTCTAGCCAAGTTTTAAGTGAATATACAATATATACCTTTTTTTTCCTGACCATGCTTTTTGTCTTAGTTGTTAGCCAACTTGGCTACAAGTTTATGGAAAACTGTGAAATGGAATTATTATAATTGTTGAGGGTGTTTTTTTTTTCTCTCCTCCTCTTTTTGACCAAGCAAAAGTTCTCAAACATGATAATCTAATTATGGCAAAAGAGTAACAGTTTGAGGGACGTACTATCAAAAACTCTCTTTTCTGCACCATTCTTTAAGAGCAGTTCATGAGCTCCAGTGATCTAATACTATTGCTATTTATGATTCGAAAAAAATATTTATTATAAAATATGTCATAAAGTGGAAAATTACTGGTGCCGATCACATTTCCAAGCAGGCTAATTTAGAGCTCGATGCTGTAAGTCAATCAGGCTAATGAACCCGCTGGAGCTCAGATGGCGGCGGTTTTGGAATTAGCGTTTTCACGGCGTTAGGCTGGGATCAAGCAGGACGGCTTTTAACGAGGGGCTTTGGAAACGCGGGAATGGGGCTGCCTCCCTCCCGGGCTGCCGGCACCGCCTGTGCGGCCGTTTTCCCCCGGGATCCTGGGCTGTCGCGACGTGTTCCCGCAGCTCCCGCTCTGCCCCCAGGTGCTCCAGGTGGATCGCTGATTCCGAGGGCGCTCCGGGCTGACGCAGGTTGGGCATTTAACAGCTCGTGTGCTTCATGCCTCCGTGCGCCTTGCGTTTTACCTTAGTTTTTGGAAGGAATATAAAATCAAAAAAAGCAAAATAAAAGCAATTAAAAGGAAATAAATGTTTTTTTTCAGCCCCCTCCTGAGAATGCTTCTTGCTCCCATTCATCCCATTGGAGCAGAGAAACCTGGAGAGGTCGGAACCCCCAGTGCCACCTTGATGCTCTTGTCGGAGCACAGAGCTGCAGTGGGAGCTCATGGGCTGAGCTGGTTGGGGGGTTTTGTTTTGTTTTTAAATTAGTCAGACGTGTTTACAGATCCTTGGTTTTGGGGAGCTTTGGGGAGGCGTTTTTTTTTTCCCTTTCATAATTTAACACTGGAAAGTAATATTCCATTTCTATTTATGCCACTGGAAAACAAGAAGCTGCAGCAATCAATGGAAAAAAAAAAGCAGAATATCTTCACTTTGGAGAGACTGATCTCTCAAACAACAAAAAAAAAAAGACTGATTTTTTTTTTTTTCATGGCAAAGCACAAGTTGCCTCCGAGCCCACATGGGCTGCTGCAGGTGGCCAGTGAGTAGTCAGAATGGCCAGAGCCATTCCGGAGCGCAGGAATCGGCCCGACTGTGGGGGCAGAGCCCATGGGAGCTGTTTGCTCCTGTCCTGATGGGGGTTGCAGCCCAACAGGTCCCGTCAAGCTCAAGGAGCTCAGGGAGGGTGTGGAGCCCTCTAATTGCAGCCCTCGGGAAGGCCCTGCACGGCCCCACGTATCCAGTACATTGGAAGGCCGCTTGGAGTCGGGATGGCCTCATGGAGCCGGCACAACTGGTTCAGCATGAGCCAGAGGATGGAAGCGGCAGCAGGGACAGTGAGGCCGGAGTTGTGCTGGACGGCACCTGCAAGACCCTGCTTTGCCAGCAGCGCCGGGCACGGCTCGGGAGCCCTGCATGGACCGTTCCGAAGGGAGCCGGCGGGACGGGCGCCCGCCCAAGCCGGGAGACCTCAGCTCCTCGCTGCACCTGCCGGGGCTCTCCTCGCCCTCCCTCTGCGTCTCAGCAGACCCACATTTTTGGCAAGGAGAATCCCCCCGGTTGAACATTTGTGAGGTTGCTACCCCCACAATAACGTGTTCGTTGAACGCTCCCATCTTCCCGTACCGCGCGTTAGTCATGCTGCAGCGTAATTACGGAGCACCGCGGCCACCTGGCAGGTACAGCGCCGCGCTTGTCTCATCCCTGGGGAATCTGCCCCGTGCTAGCAGGGATAAAGCCGGAGCTGGCAGTCGGCCACCCTCTCCTTTCCTCTGGGACTTGCCTGCTCCTCCGGTGGCGTTCCCCCGAAACGCCATTAAGGAAGAGCAGTGGAGAGGACAGTAATGCAGAAATTGTCATGAGAGGGACACACACTTCGCTTCAAAATCCAGGTCTCATCCCACTGCTGTGTCTGGACATTTCGGCTTCTGCTCCTCCCGTCTTTCTTTTGACTGATGCAGGGTTAACTCCCGTTAGCACAAATACCTTGGCCAGCTGAGCTGAGATCAGAGGGCTCAGCATGGCCAAGCATGGACAGTGCTTAAAAGTTACTGCACATCCTTGTGCACCTCCTTGGCCAACAACAAATGCAAACAATGGGCTTACCTTTGGTCATCCACTAAGGTATTAAATGTCTGCATCCCAGTGTCATTAAAAAAAGGTAGGTGATTAAATACCATTAATGATCTGACCTCAGAGCTGTTAGCTGAGGACAGTAGATTGCAAGTAGGTACACGGGCACTTTTGCCAGTGACTTACACAATCTCACAGCCACCCAGCTACCAGGAACAGGAGCATTTCCTGCTCTCGCTGGTCTTCACGTGGCCTCGTTGTGTAACCAGGAGGGTGTCAGTTTTCTCCAAACAGGTGGCAGTAGCAGGGGCTAGAAGCTCCCCATATAGGAGTGAGAGTGACCCGTGCATCATCCACAAGGTCTCTTCCACATGGCTCTTTGCAAGATGGATCATCTTGCAAGATGCATCATCCTCTTGCCTCAGCAGGCTGGATCAGGATGCGCAACCTGCCCATCCTCTTAGCAAAAGCCACCCCTGTCCCCAAACAGACACACGGGGAGCTCTGGTGAGGCAGGGTGAAAAACTTCATGTTTTTTCCTGGAGGAAACAAACACAAGGAGATCAGCAGCCCGTTCTTGGACCCAATGGGGCCTCGGCATGATTTTGTCCAGAAAAAAAAAAAAAAAAAGATAAACACCAGTGCAATAACCTCAGCAATAACACACTGAGAGAGGTTGGTTGGCTGAGATCCTAGTGTAGCTGAAGACGCCTTGAGGCCTGGCCAGCCCAAGCAGAGCATGTTGTTTTTGTTTTTTCATAGTGAGATTCATGAAGACCAAGAGTTGGGCAACATTCCCCTCTTTTCGTCAGGTCAACGTGCTCTTCTGCAATTGCAAAGATTGAAAGAAAGGGAAAGGGGAAAAGAACCCTTGGAAAATAAAACTTCTTTGGCATTGCTGATTAAAACCAGTTTGCATTTCATTGTGAAACACTGTGTTTGCTCAGGGTTTATTCAGCTCTGGTCTCTTCCACGCACATAAGGTTTGTTTTAATGACTGTAGAGTTATATGAATCTATTAATTTTTTTTCCTGAAGGTTTTATAATAACAATGCCTGTTTTTTTCATATAACACTTTACAGCCACGTGTCTGGAAATGCATTGCAAATGGGCAATTAGCATCAACCCTGTTTTAAAGATAGGGAAACCCAGGCAGAGTCTTGAATGAGACAATTGCTTACAAAAGTAATGCCAAAAAAATGAGAATTCTGCTTGATCTCAAAAAATTGGAGCTGTAGCCTGAAAATAAATCCTGAAAGCAGCTCAGTAGGGACAAATGTGAAGCCTTAGCAAGGAATAATCAACACAGAACCAGTAGCCATCCGCCCACGTGAAAAAGGCAACCTCGGCGGCAGGATGCCAGAGCCGGGTGCCCATCTCCAAGGGATGCACCCTGCGGAGCCCGGCCGCAGCAACGGGCACCCATCGCGCGGTGGGAAGCAGCAGCCCCAGGGAGATGCTCATGGAATGGGGGCAAAAGGACAGGCAGACAGGGAGGTTTAGCCTGAATAAACAAGGAAAGGAGGGGGAAGGGGGTGGTTTGGGTGATGACAGACTCTGAAGAGGCCGGTGCAATCACTTACATCCCACATCCAGCACCGGGCGAATCCACTCCAAAGAGGGGCCTACTCCCAGCGGTTCAGAGGCTCCTGTTTTCTGGTAAGAGCTTGTTCTTCCTTTTCTTTTTTTTTTTTTTTCCCTCCTCTGAGCATTTTAATGGGAAAATCTGTAAAGGTTAAAGCTCAGAGGAGGAAAAAAAAAAAACAGCAAGATAATATTATTTGAGGTAAATCTCTAACAGTTTACTTGGGCTACGTGGGAGGCAAGAGCAAATGTTATATGCTGGGGAATATTAAATTATTAATATTATGTCTAGCTCAAGATTAATCAGATTCCAAAGAGGTGCCATAACCTCCTGCTGCCACTGCAGGTATGGATGTGGGGCAGGGATTTAACGAGCAGAGCAGCACCCGGAGGAGCGGGACACGCGGGAAGGGACACCGGGTGCGAGTCCCTGCACGGACAGGGGCGGTTGCTGGCAGCAGGTCTGGGGACATGGGACACGATGAGGAAAATCCGTCGGGAAGCAGCCGCATTTCACTTCTCTGCTGATCCCCAGGAACCAGCCCATAGATCAAGCCATAGGAGCAACACGTGGATCTAATTCTCTAATGCCGGGCCTCGCCGCGCCGTTATCCGCATAAATCCCCGAAGCCGTGACACCGGCCTCTCCATCATTTCACAGGGAAGACAGGACGGGGAAAGCTCAGGCTGGGAGGGAGCACCGGGCCCTGGCAGCAGGTTCAGCTCCTCCTGCCTTGTGGCCCTTCTCCTCCTTAATCGCCCATCTCTATTTCATGTCTCAGCTGATAACATGTGGGTCCCATTTCCCCCTCCCTTCCCACAGCTGAAGGAGATGGCAGATAGAGCCGTCTTGCAGGGGGAGCATTGGTTGCAACTGCTCTTGATTAAAAGAAAACATCTTTGTGTAACGAGCACAAGGCTCAGGACTTCTCCCGTGCCTGCCCAGTGTGCCCTGGGCTCTCGGGCTTCACCACGTGGGTCTTGGAACCCATTTTCTGCCACCTTTAATGTCACAGGGCAGTTCCTCGCCTAGGGTTCACTGTAACACAGCCATTCAGGGTTGCAATTATTAGACTAGCTAAGGATCTGCTCCCAAATCTTTTACTACCTGCAAGGAAAACCCTGTATTTAATTGCTCTCCCAGCTCACTTCATCTACTTGAATAAATATTAGATGCATTAAATAATTTCAGGGGCATTCAAAATAAATCCATGTGTTTGGGAGCAGGAGATTTGGGGGGGTGGGGGGGAATGTTTCATCCAAATCATTTTTACATGTAAAAAGCAGGATATTTATTTATTTATTGTTAAAAAGTGCAGAAACAAGTCTCCTTGCAGACAAGGTAAGCAAGAGGACTCATATCTGCTCGATACAGAGGAACCTCGTGCACTTTGTGAGTCTTTGAAGTTTCTCCTTTCTAAAGAGCAAATAGGGAAAGGAATTACTGAATGCAGAGTCCAGGGCTGGTTTAGTCCTGGAATTCACCTCGCAGAGCCATGAGGCCTATTTTGCCATAAAGCCATGAGACTTTGAGGGCGTTCAAGTTTGAGTTTGAAGGCTTTGCCCCTTCTACCAACATGCAGATATTAAGGAGATCAATTTACACATAGAGAAGAAGCACCAAGGAAACAGCTCTGAACAGAGCTATCAGAAGGAGTCAAAGGAATGTCAGAGATAAAGGGAAAAAAAAAAAAGGAACAGGGGAAAAATAGCAAAACAGATAAAGTAGGACTGCAGATCGCAGGAAGGACTGAAAAGCAGAGAAAAAATAGAAGAGAAAATACGAAAGACGAAAAAGATACCGAAAAGGAAAGAGATGGTGAATGGCAAGAAGGGAGTTAATGAGAGCCAGAAACACAACTTGGAGAAATGTTGATTTTATTTAGCATTAATTGCAGGAAAGAGCCTATAAAGTGCGGTAAAAAATTATTAAGTACCACTATGCAATGCCAGCTTTGTGCCAGCCATCCCTACGAAGCAGGTGTATTATTCCTAGTTCCCTAGGTATAAATAAATAACTGCTTTTCCACATCTTTTTTTTATGATGGCATTTCATTATATTTTACTGCCATATTGTTAAGGCCCTGATTCCTCCAGGACAGATCTGGAGAGCGGCCCGTGCGTGTGGGCACGTGCCCGGGGTCCCGGCTGCCCATGCAGATCCTCAGCCTCGTCCCACGGCTGCGGACAGGGTCTCACCTGCTGTCCTAACAGCAGCGTCCAAGAACACATGGGAAAATTATGGCCATGGGTACAGGGCGACCTGTGTCACATCGGGGGCTCTTTCAGCCCCAACCCTGGGGTGGGACTGGGGTGAATTCTGAGGATTTCAAACCATTGCAGCATCTCAGAGCCGCTACCTTCATGTCCCGGCCACAGAGCTGGGGTTTCCCCAAGATATTCCATCCAACTTGCACGTGCACCAACCTCTCTTCCCTTTGAGGTCAGAAACACGAAGTTAAACCTCTATTCTACTCTGCTGATTGTGTGCTCGGCTCTGTGCATACGCTCTCCTGCTGGCACTGTCAGCTACAGCTCCAGGGTTGTCCTCTATAAATGAGGACAATGAGAGCAGATCACTTTTTTCCTGAGCAAAGCTCATAGCAGCATTTTGGAGCTTGTTTTATCAAGTCAGTCGCTGAGTCTCAGAGGAGACTCAGCAGGGAGATAAGGGCTGGATGGGTTTTTCCAGCAATCGAAGCCTGATGTCTCCTGCTTCAGATGAGGCCACCAAAGACGTTCGGAGAAGCCGCGATTCCCTGGTAGAGCCTCAGTCCAAGCTCTGACCTGGAACCGTGGGCTCTGCAAATAAGCATAAATCTTCAGCTCACGTCCAAATCACTGCAAGGTTCAGTGAAAGTAGCAAAACTGCTGGTGAATATAACCTAAGTTTTAATCCAACTCCAGTTTGATTTATGGCCTCAGGTGGAAACCATGCAACACGATGGCTCCAGCCCCAGGCCCGGGGACGGTCTGCTGGAACAGGCCGGATCACGGAGGAAACTGCAAGACAGACACATCCCAACACACAAAGCCAGTCCCTCAGGTGGGAGGAAAAGGCAGATAAAGGAAACTAAACAAAAAACACAAAGAATAACTAGTGCAAACACCAGTTATAAGGTTATTGTTACTGGTTAAAACAAAACCAAGAAAAACCACAACTAGCTTTACCATTTAAATGTCCAAGCACAGAATTCCTGGGATAGCATTATGGTATTTGGAGATAATAGATTTTTAATATTCAGTCCCATCTCAAAATACTAATATAGACAGTAATAGACCTATTTCTTTTGTACGTTTGGAAAAGAAGGGGCTTCAGTCTCAGTGATCCTGTTTTCTACGGACAAAGGGGTACCAAATCCTCGGGGAAAAATGTGGCTGTAGGTTTTCTGCTGGCAAAATTTCCAGAAGGAATTGTTATCTCTGCAGAGCATTAAAAGGGCAATTTCCTCTCCTTTCTCTGACTCTTGTTATCTATCCACACATTAGTCAGAAAAACTAACCGCAATAACAATTAACAAAAGGTCACAGGTGAGACAATCAAGAATATTTTCAAGTGCTCCCCCTCTTATCAACATGGCCCATCATCAGGGACCTCAAAATGCGCAGTCTCCACAAGCAGCCCTCGAGTTTTGAATCTCTCTAGCGGTTTCATTGGGAAATGAGGCTGGCAGAGGATTTCTGCATCGTTACCAGATTAAAAACCAGCCGCACGGGGCTCTGGGGTTGCCAGGGTGGCAGGAAGGCTGACGCTTGCAGCCAGCTGTGGACCCGCTGCTGCAACATCTGTATCCTATCTTGGTGCCACTCCGTTTTTTTTTTTTTTTTTCTTCCAATACTCGGTATCCCCCCAAACTGCACATAAATCTCCAAAGGGAAACACTGCATCATCATTTTTGACCAAAATGGTTATCCCAGAGGTGCGTTATAGCAACACCTGCAACACAGCGCGGCTTTTCCAGCCATTGTGTGGCACGAGGCCACCACCATCCCCAGGGGACACATGGGGACCCTGAGCTAACAAGGAAAGGGACACTGTGCAGAGGAAGCAGGAGGCAAATGCCCCTTTCTGAGAGTATCACCGTGAAAGCAAGTGTGACGTGATGGAGCAAGGGGGACAGCAAGGGACTCGCCTGCCACAAGCGTCCCCGGCTCCTGCTCTGGAAGTCTAACCCATCTCCCAAGCTTGGCCAAGCCCGTCTTGAGCTGGATGTTGGCAAGAACATCATCTGTGGGGCTCATTCCCTCTCCTTCGCTCCTCCAGTGCAAACTCAGATTGATTTGCAGCTCTTCCTATTGGAGAAAGCAAGCTTGTACTGAAAGGATTTGCTGTAGGACCCAATGTGTAAACAAAAAAAAATAGTAAAAAAGGTTTTTCCTTTCTTTTTCCTCTTTTTTTAACTTTTTCTAACTGAAGTGAAAGAAAACGTGTGACAAGGAATTGGGAGTCTGTTGGCCATGGAATATTCCTGCAGTACTTGGAACTGTGGTTTATTTTACTGGTGGTGACTAGCTCAAGCCACATTTAGTCAATAAATATGAGATATGAGGTCACTCCGCCATTTAGCTGTTACCCTGTCTACATATTTCACAGCTGGGTAGTAACCTTTTAACTAGCGTCTACCTCGGTGGGGAGTCTCCATAAAAAAAGAGCCAGGATCCATTGGTCTTGGTGGGGGATCACAGAATAGGAGCACCAAGGAGCCTTCGGAGTCGGTGAAGAGGGAGAAAGGGAATAGGCTGGGCCTTGCTTTCCACTTTTCCTCTGCTTTCCCAGGGCTGTGACATAACACCCAGAAGAGGCAGAGGAGCCCTCAGAGATGATCCTGCTTTTCCAGGCGGATAACAGGTGATGAAGGAGAACATCTCATGTGCCGAACTTTACACCAACTTTCCCTTCTTGCATATAGAAACAAGCTAAAAGACAAATTTCCTCCAATTTTCAGTGTTAAGGAACAGACCTATCAGGGTCCTAACATTTCCAAGGGGATTGTTCCATCTATATCTTACAGGATTTAGCAGAAACAGCTTTTCAGATGAAACATTTTCCTGACATCTGTCAGGGGGGCATCACTTATGCCTTCCCATAGCTGCTTCTCGCCATGCGATGAGGAGGATGTTTCCCTGGTTTCTCTGTGGTCCAGGAGACCGAGCTCATAACGCGGGGCTGAGTCTGCTCACGATGGCCTTGGAGCATCCCTGCATCCACCAGCTAACACTGCAACGAGATCCAGCTTCCTGTGACAGTCCCCAGATGTGAGTTCCCCATCAGACCTCAGTCAGCTTCAGCCTCTGCCACCTTCATCATCGTAATGCTGGGCCCGGTGACAAGAACAACATGAAATAACACTGCACCCACCCATGAGAGCAGCGAGGGTGTCACCCTCCTCTGTCAGGCGTTACAAATGCCTCCACCAAACGTCCTTATATATATATATGCATATATATATGGGAAGAGAGAGAGAGAGAGAATAACTAACTCCTCTGGGTGGAAAAAAGAAAAGTTTGCATCAGAGTCCAAGCAAGAAGATAGTGATGGCTGTCTCCTTGTTTTATGTAAAAGGAGGGAAGGGGAAGGGGAAGGGGAAGGGGAAGGGGAAGGGGAAGGGGAAGGGGAAGGGGAAGGGGAAGGTTTGCAGTGCCCTGTTCCTCATGGAGGGGCCGTGCCTGGTGGGGACACAGGAGGGATCGCACAGCCGATGCCCCGGAGGCAGCGGCGGCAGCTCCCGGGCAGTGGCAGCTGCAGCGCAGGGGTTGGAGCGAAGGGATTCCGGGCTAATTGAAAGGCTGGGGAGGAATTCGCTGTTCCCAAGGGCTTCCGCTTCGCACCGTCTGTTTGGCCCAGAGCTGCGGGAGGAACTGGCAGCGGCAGCTGGATAAGAGATGGGCCCCGCGCGACGGCTCTGCATCCCCATCCTGATCCCGGCTTCCCGGGGATGCCGATATGGGAGCAGGGCCAGCGGGGAGAGCTGTCCGGGCCCTCCACGCACGCAGGGAAACAAACCCCATGCGCCCCACGCCAGCAGCCAGGATGAAGAGGGCTCGTGCCGGCGCCCGTGCATCCCTCCAGCCGAGCGTTACCGCCTCCCGGCAGCCGCTGCAAGCTCCTGACCCACATTCCAGCTTTTACCCCCCATCCACGGAGCAGGAAAAGCAGCATCCCAGTGTGCCAGCCACAGCTGTCCCGCCAAGGCGCCTTTCCTGGACCTTGGCATCCACGCTTGCCATGGCCCAAGGGAGCCACTTTGCACACCAGCCTAGCGCCACTTCTGCAGCCCCACGGCAGGAATTTGGTTCCATTTCAATCATTTAAATACACATCAGGTTACATTATGTGGAGTCATGTGCTTGTCTATTTGCCACCCACCTCAAGTCCTGTCTGAGAAAGAAGCTAAATATTCATTTTTGGTGCGGAGATGGCCAACATTCTGGCCATGACGTACCTAAGCAGAGGGATCCCTGGACACTCTGTATTCACGAGGAACCTCCATCACATCCCACCAGCCGTGGCCAGGGCTACTTCCCGCTGCTGGGAGCTCCCGAAGCCGCAGGGGTGGCTCGTGCACAGCCAGCGGCTTCAATCACGATGGGATTAGGGTCTAATTGGATTTCTGGTCTCAATTAGGGCAGAAGCAAAGGCGAGTGCGGAGCGCACACAGGAAGCTTGGAACATCTGCAACAAGAGGCGCCCGATTGCCACGTGCCAGCAGGGAAAGGTCCCAGGAAGCGTCACCACCCGGGCCCACGGAGCACTGCGGAGGCTGCTCGGCTCCCAGCTCCGCTCCTGCTCCGCAAAGCTCATCCCGGAGCTCTCACCCCGCGCCGGGACAGCGGCGCCCGCGGCCGCTCCGACTCTCCCTCTGCTGGTTGCCGGCTCCGGAGCCGCACGGAGACGCCGCACGTGCCCGGGCTGCTCCGGCCGCCGCAGCCCCATCCAGGGCCGTGGGTGCTGCTGGGCAGCGCCGGCCTCCCCGCTCGCGTGGCCCCATCACGGGGGCTGGACACTGCTGGACAAAAGTCTCGTAAAGCAGCAGCCCGGCCACCCTGTTGCTGAGGCCCAAGGAATCTTGGGGTAGGGAGGCTGCATAAGGGGCTCAAAGCATCAACTTGGGGCTAGTGCTGACACTTCCAGGCAATCCCGTGATGGAATTGTGCTGCAATGGAGACATTTTTGTCACCGCAGTTCAGGACACTTGGGGTAGGACAAATTGCCCCATCCTTGGCACTGTGCGGTGGGAAATCTGGATGCTCTCCTGTCCTTCCTTTCTGCACAAGCCCCGTTTCCTGGTGACCGTTCATCAGCCCCCCCGCCAAGCCTTGGGGCTCTCCAAGCAGGGTGGCAAAGACAGTGGCCGTATCCTGTGTGGGAGTGAGGAGCTACATCCCAGGCTATTCCCGAGGAGCTTCCGAGCTCGCCTTCCCCTTCTCCAGAGCCCTCTAGACTTGCACATCTTCCCCGTGGGGCCGGAGGATCCGGCACAGCCCCTGCAACGCGGCCCTTCACGGAGCGCTCAAAGCGAGCCTTGTTCCTGGAGAGCTTCAGCACGGAGCCCCCGTCCTCCCTCCTCGGCCGGGGCAGAAAGTGAGTGGAAACCTCCCAGGGATGCCACAAAGAGCCAGAGGAGCGGAAGGAGCAAACGCCGAGGAAAGCACCCGCGAGGGCGCCGAGCAAAGCGGGCATAGAAATGGATGCAGCCTCAGCACATGATCCGCAGAGCCCTGCCCGAGCGGCAGAGGTTCAATACTATTGCCTCCAATTTAAATCATTTCTAAAAGAAGTGCAAGAGAAAGGTGATGAAAGGGCCCTAACATTGTTCCCTGCTCTGAAAAACACAGCCCACTTGTGCACTGTGGTAAAGTTTTGCATTTTGGCTAGACATCGCGTGCAGGGCTGTGCTGAAACCTCGGCTTATTTTTGAGCGCTGAAGTCACCGCGATGCGCGGAGGGAGGATGTGCTGCTCCCTGGGAGGAAGGCTCCACGGGAGCAGCATCCTCTGCAGTGAGGCGGCATCGCTGCTGCTGCCCCATGTCCTCCCGCTCGGGCCAAACACGGGCCAAGAGCAAAGCCTCAACCTGCAAACTCCAGTTTGTGCCTCCTTGGGCCCATTGCAGCTGACGCCCCGTCCTGCTTCCACCTTGAAGCACCTAAGGACCCTAATGCCATCCCAAGGTGATATTGCAAGGTAGAGCTGCACATGGTGCCCACACGGGGTGGAATGGACTGTCCTCGGCCCATGTTGAATCCTAGAATCATTAGGGTTGAAATAGACCTTCAAGATCACCAAGTCCAACTGCAAACTCATCACCGCCAGGTCTGCTCAAATGGCAGGTGTGAAGCACAGCACGAGCTACCAGCACCACGCAGCCCTCCTTTTAACCCCAGCCAGATAAGGTCCCTGCTGCCCCAACGCAAGAACTTCTGATCAAGGCTTCCAAACCCACCCAAAGGGCTGTTCCCGCTGCGTTTTGAAGAAGGAGAGAGATGCACAATGAACACGACCGTCGTTTGGACCCCGCGGATGGGGCATTCGCCTGTACACCCTTCCCCTGACAGCCACGCTTCACAACCATGGGATTTTAGCAGTTTTTTTTTCTCCTTTTCCTTCTGCTTATGCAGTGAGTTACTAATATCCTGATTGGAACCAGATTTGCATGAATTAGAAGTCGAAACTGGAGCAGCAACTGCTGTGCAGAGGATGTAAAGGGAATAAAATGAATGGGGTATTAACCTTCAACCACTGAATATTAATCAGTGTTTCACAAAAAAGAAAATACAGAGGCTGCCACGCTAAATATTTTTAGCATTTATTGACGGGCTTGATTTCCTCTCTCTTTTAGACCTTTTGCTTCCAATCATGGTCCATAAAAAAATCACATAGAAGATTGGATGGGGGGAGAATGGGGAAGGGGGAAGAAAAAAAGATCATCCTTTTTTTTTCCCCGCATTGGATGATATTCGCGAGTTGTGCAATACAGAAAACCATCCCAGCACCGATCTCTTCAAAGGCTCATTGCTCCAAGACCCAAACCAAACAGAAATCTAGCCCAAAATACAGCGAAGCCTTCGGAAATGAATGCACGATAAAGAAATAAACTTCTTAAAAGCTAAACTTCCCCTGTGTCGAAAGCTAAAAAGCAACTGAAAACCAGCCTCATAAAAGAATCAGCTGGTGAAATGAAGCCTTTCTTGGCGGGGACGCGGTGGGTGCAACGTGCACCAGTGCAGTTCATAAAGTAGCCACGGTTTTGGCAAACAAAATCTCACCAAAGCAGCCCATAAAATAACGAAATCTCCACGATATGGAGCCACGGGGCCTTTGCAAAGCACCCAAGGGCCCTCGTCCTCCCTGCAGGAGCCCTGGACAAACCGTCCCGCTCAGCTAGTGCCATTCTGATGCTTCCTCACAAACAATGCTTAAAATAACAAAAAAGAGAAAAAAGCACAAGTGGAAAACTACAGAGACTTCTCTCTCACCATCTCTCCCCCACAGACTTTGGCACTGGTGGATTTTGAGGCCAGATGTCCTTTGAAACCTCTTTTCAGCGGAGACAATTCCCTCTCTTCCAAATGTGGCTACCCCTTCCCTCAATGCACCTTTGCAAAACAGAATTCATTTGTTTTCATTAGCTTCTTATCAAGTTACCTGGATTTGTTTCAATGCTCAAAATGTATTAAAAAGAGAAAGAGAGAGAAAGAGAGAAAAAAAGCAGTGGTAGGCTTTCAGGAAATAGCAAGTTCTTTTTCACCGAGATAGAAATCATTTGGCAAGCCCCAGTGAAATACTTCTAGGTTCCAGAAGAAAGCAGGGGGAAAATAAAAAGGCAAGCAAGCAAAGGGAAGATGCTAATGAACCACAGAAGAGGAAAAAAACAGAGTTTAAAAGAATAGCTCCCCCCAAAAAATAATATCAGGCATAAATCTGCACCCAGCTGCTTTTTAGAGAGATATTACAGCCTATCAATAAGTCATTAGATAATAACCCAGCCTTGATCCTTTGGAAGTGGTTAAGGATAGGTGGCATTAAAGTCACAGAAATAACTGGCCATTTTTGCCAAGAAAACCCCAGGCACCAGGTCAGCAAAATTTTTAAGCACATGCTCCACGTCTCTGCGAGTGAAACTAGAGCCCAGCAGGTATGTGTGTGTCTGCTAAATAGGAATAGGCATGCCTAACTTTAAACACACACTTAAGTGCTTTCTTCTGAAATTGCAATGACTCTCTTTTAGGTTGTTCCTAAGTCCTTCATCTGGTGCCCTATGCTCTTGATTCAGGAAGCTGATAACATCACTAAAAACCACTGGATTTGCTTTAACTTCTGTGTTTCTGCAGTTTAATGTTAGAACAATACAAGGGAGAACCAGGTCCAACTTACAAGAGGATCCGCATCCCTGTTCCCACTGCACGGCCGGGCAGCGATCCATGGAGCAGCCTTGTGCATGGACACAGGCACCTCGACCCACGCACCTTTTCCAGCCCCAGGCAAAACTCATGAGCAAAGCTGAGCTATTCTGTAGCTGCAGGTCTTTGCTGCTCACTCAGCTTCTTTTGGGGTATAGGGAATTAGGGTTTTTTGCCTTTTTTCCCTTTGCATTTTCCGGGGGAAAGGGTTGCATCTTAACTAGCTTGCGTTTACGGGCTGCACGACGGTAACGCGATCCCTCCTCTAACCTTTATCATCTGGTTCTTATCTTCCAAGCCGCACAGTCCCCTTAACTCTTGGTGAACACGGAGCCAATTTCGAAGCCAAAAGAGACCACGGGTGAAACGAGGAGGAGGGAGACGTGTTCCCTCCTACCCGTGCGGAGGGGGATCAGCCAAGGGCAGGCAGCAGCTTCCACGTGCACCTGCGTTACACGGGGACACAGCCCTTTGCTCCCAAGCCGGCTCTGCCATCTCTGCGTCCCCAGGAGGTGTTCTGGGAGGTCCTGACTTACTTTAACAGGGCCTGATGCAGCGGTGCCTCCTGCTCATCCTCTCTTTGCATCATCTCCCCTGACCATCTCTCGTGGTCGCTGCTGTTTGCCAGCCAGGAGCCACAGGGCACATTTTTGGATGCTGGAATGAGCAGGAAAAGGTTGTTGCTGACACCGTCTAGCAGAGTTAATCTGCAGGGCCTTTGCCCCAGATGATGCAGGAGCTCATGGAGCACCAGGATGCCACAGGAGGGACCGCGCTCGGACACTCACATTGCTCTCGCTGATCCTGGTCCCGCTGGAGCCGGCAGCAGTTCCCAGAGCAGCCTGGCAAACATGAGCACTCCTGCAAAGCTCAAAGTTTAATCACTTGTTTATATCTTAAATAAGCCGTGCGCCTGGAAAAGCCATCTTTCTGCAGCAAGTGTCTCTGGTTAAACGTTGGCCTGTTTGTATATATAGCCCCTCGGAGCCAAACGTTAATTGTAGGTTGCTATAAAAGAAGTTTTTCCCCTTGCACATTTTAAATCTGTCAGTTCTCATTTCCATCACGTGCTGCTAATGCTAAATGTCCTGGGGATGCTCTGGGCACAGAGCGGGACTCATCCTGCCCCGGATCCGTGCAAGGGGAGGAATCTCCTTCAGAGCCTTCCCCGTGATTCATTTCCGAGCCCTTCCTGTTCCATTTGAGGGGTTTCCACCAACTGGTGGAGGGCAAATGACCCTGTGAGCACAAGGCAGAAGGAAAGGTCCCCTGCCCCACTGGATGCTGCACAGAGGAGCCCAGTGCGTCCCGTTTCACAGCAGAACTGCAATGGGGTGAAAACGTGGGGAAACAACCTGTTTCAGCCTCAAGAACAATCTTTTCTTTCTGGGAGGGATCAGTTACAACCTCTTCCAGCAGTAAGTTCAGGGAGTCTCATCAGGACTCAGTGATTTGGGGAGATCAGCTCCAGAAAAAATGAAAAGTTGATTTGCTGGACTGTGCAAAGCTTGATGCTGCATCTTGCTTTGATAAAAGAAGATTGCCAGCTGGAGTCTTTTTTTTTTTTTTTTAAAGAGTCTGTGTTGCTTTTTAACCATTATCCTGTGCACGTGGTTCAGCCTTTTACAAAAACAAAACAAAACAAAGAATCCCTAGGTGTGAGAAGATTAAAGATTCCGAGATCTGGACATTCTCAAATCAGAAACACATGTTTAAAATAAAGCAGCCTGGCAGAGAGCCACCACTTTTCAAAGCCAAGGAGCCGTCCCATTAAAAGGATCCCTCGAAAGGCCCAAGAGAGCAGGAGCGTCAGCAGCTCCCTCCTCATCACAGCAAGGCCGGGACAACCCTGCAGAGTCTCCAGCACCCATCTCACCCTCATCCCTGTGCCATCTTCAACCCACCTTTATCTCCTGACTGCTTTGGACCAGCCCTAGTGATTTTAGGTGCACGCACTCTGTCCGTCTATTCCCCAAACTTCAGCCTGCTGCAGCAAGGAGACCCTGGAGTTCAAACTCTTTCACATGGCCAAGATTGGGCCACCAAAGGCTCCCATTAAAGGACAAGGGAGCCACGAGAAGGACCTTGCTCTGCAGGAGAGCAGCTGAAGAAGCGCCTTGGAGGACCCAAGTCTCCAGGTGCAGCTGCATTGCTGCAGGCAGGCAGGACATGGTGGCCACAGAGTCCTCTGTCACCTTGGCCATGGCGGGCACCAGGGCTCGGGCCAGCTCATCTCCAGGCCTCCCAGGCTTTCAAGGCCATAAAAGCAGACAGGCTGAACCAACAATATCCCAAGTCCAACCCTAGATCTAGGCCAAATAGGTAGTAGCAACACCAGCAGTGACTGCTGCATGGCACCAGGGCCACCAAGCTACCCTTAATTTAAGCTGGCAGTAGCCTGGGTCAGGCTAGTCCACCACCACAGGGACCCAAACCCACCAGCTCTATGGGGCAGGATAAGGTGGATCTATCTCCAACCAATGGGAGAGCATCCCAGCAGGAACACCAGGAGCTTCGCTCCCCAAGGCCTAATTTTCTTACATCTGGCATTTTCCTGGTCATTAGCAGAACCATCCAAGGCAGGACTTGGGGTCTTGGGAGCCTAATTAGCAAAGAGGGGCGGGGAAAAAAAAAAAAAAAAAAAAAAAAAAAAAAAAAAAAAAGCACAAACATAATTATCAGACCATGATGTTCAGAACCTGCTTTACATGGAATAAGTTCTTCATCCTACATTTGTTTATAGGGTCTTTAACTCTTCCCTTTTTATAGGGGGGTTTCTGAAATCTATTTTATTAGGGGAAAAAGATTTGAGTGTATTAGGCAAAGTGCCAGTAGCCATGGTAACCTTGGATTTTTCCATCTTCATTACAAGTTCAAGTAAAACCTTCATATAAAATCTAAATGAAAGGGTACATTATAAGTCCATTTTGAAATGTTTGCCTGGAAGTAAAACTTTGGACTGCATCCTTTTTTCTCCGCTGAACATTCTGGTTCTATGCGGAACACATTTTTCAAGTCGGATTTTTGTTTTCTTTCAAATTTTATTCCGTTTGCTCATACAGGGTGGGTCGTCTAGTGGTTAGAGCAAGGCATCAAGGCAACTGGTTTCCAGTCTCAGTCTGTTCCTGATCGGTCAGGGAGTGTTCCCAGTTTTACCCAGGTGACTTTGGCAAATCCCTTAAGCTCTAAAAAAAATAATAATAATAAATAAATAATTTTTTTCCTTACCAGTATAACAATGATAATAATCACTTGTCCTGAGGTTGCACCAGGATTCACTATTAACCTTGGCAAAGGAGTCTCTCCTTGGAATAGGAGCTGCAAGAGTGCAAGGAGCAGCTAATCTCTCCTACCGCACTTTCTCCTGGGCCCGGAGGCCAGACTGCGAGGTTAAGGAGAGGTGGAGGCTGGAGGGTGCCCGATCTCTCGGTTTTCTTTTCAAAGACTTGATTAGGAAATCTGAAATTAGTCTGCTCGGTTCAGATACGGTCACAGGGCTATTCCAGGAGATACTCATCACACTTGGACAATATCCAGGTGTCACCAGAATGGATTAACCACGCGTGGGGTCACCTCAAAACGCTCTCGCCTCCCAGGCCTGCCACTAGCCTGGGAGGAGCTCCTGCTCGACCCGAATTCCCTGCCAAAAGGAGCCCCTATTCCTGCTCAACCTGAATTCCCCTCCTAAGCAGCCCCTGCTCCCGCTCAACCCAATTCCCCTCTGCGCTGTTACAGTCCAAGCACCAACCTGCCGCCTCCTGCCCGTGCGCGTCTCGGGAAGGGGAGAAGGGGGGTTGCAAATGGCACGGGGCCTTTTCTTCTTTATTTTTTTGATACATCCTTCCTTCCGCTCTTCGCAATCAATTAGCGGGCAAAGACTTCCGAAAAGCTCCTTCCTCCCTAACCTTTCGCAGCCTGTTGCGATAATGACTCTGGAGAGCTCGACCTGGGCCTTTGCGTGGGGCTCGCTGCCCTGCCGGGGCAGCCGCCGTGACCTTCATCGCTTCCTCCTCTTCCTTTCCTCCCCCCGCAGCTCCCATAGTCTCCTGGATGAGGAGGGGGGGCCAGGGAGGTCGGTCTAAAACCAGCACAGTCCCACCAGATAAAGTCTCCTTGGGTCTTTAAGGAGGACCTTAAAAAATATTATTATAATTATTATTATATTATGCATTCCT
This sequence comes from Tinamus guttatus, assembly GCF_059628265.1. NCBI lineage: Eukaryota > Metazoa > Chordata > Aves > Tinamiformes > Tinamidae > Tinamus > Tinamus guttatus. Next base: position 316,939 of record NW_028288579.1, on the reverse strand, counting down.
CAAATCAAGAAATCGAGACATGGAGGGAAAAGGGGCTTTCTGGTTTTCATTTGTAACTCCTCTCTGCCTCTCGCGTGGGACAAGCTGCTTTTCAGGCACCGAGCTCCAAGCCCTGCAGCTTTCCCCCAAACCCATGGCTTGTAACTCCTCCTAAGAGGCTTGTTTTGGCCGCCGCACATTTTTCCCGGGTCCCTCCGTGCTTTCCAGGCAGAGCACCCAGGTCGGACGCATTCCCACGAGTTTTCCCTGGCACCTGCAGCCTGGTGGGTGGATTAGAGGCTCCCCCGGCATCGATGCGCTCAGAACTATTCCCGTGGTGCGGGAGAGCTTTTGGGGAGCTCCTGCGCCCCGCGGGGCCAGAGCTGCCCCTGTCCCCAGGACACGGCACGTCCTGGTCACCCTGCGCCACAACCGGTACCCGCCAACACAGCTGATGCGGCACCTCGTATCGAAGCCACAACGTCCCCAGCCACACGGAGCCACCATCCCCATGCGTCATGGCCAAGGCTCCTGAGATTTAGGGACTCACATCCGTGTCCCCAAAGCAGCAGGTTCCTTCCAGGTTCTTTCTCCTCCGGCCATGTGCAGCTGCCGCCGCAGGGTCAGCTTTGCTGCAGGGCTACACACGAGGAGCACAAAACAAACCTGAAATCACCTCGCTCCAACAGCCCCAAGGGCCACGGGAGCCACTGTGGGGCAAGGAGCCTGTTATTGAGTTATCAACCTCTCCTGCCTCCCACAGGAGCCAGCTGGATAGGTAACACCCCAAATCCACGTGGGAAAGGGGAGAACATGATGGCTCCAGCTAACAAGTATTTCCTTTTCTCTACTGTTCTAGCCGTAAAAAATGGATTTATTAAAATAATCCAGAAATTGATTTTGTTCGAATTCAGTGCAAATCCAGCCCCTGGCTCCTTGCTGACACAGAGCCTTGTTGATTGGTATTTTTAAACCTACACAGTCACAAGTGAAGGGAGACGATGCAGAAGGCCGGGCTGCAGATGGCCACGGCTGCCCAGCTTCCTCGGCAGCAGCCAATTAGCACTGATTGGCATTAAGGAAAGATTTGGTGCGATTTTTTGGCGTATGGTGCATACGGATACGGGCAGGCTGGTCGGGAGCGACCAACAGCCCCATGCACAGACAAGCCCTGCCCAGGATGGAGATAAGGGCTGCTGGATGGGACAAGGAGTCTTTCACTAAGCAGCCCGGTAGGATTTTCCCCTTTCCCACTTCCTCTCCTCTCCGACCGCTAGAAGCAGAAGAGAAAGTCAAGAGACAAGCGGAGGACACAGATCCCACTGCTTCGCCCCCTCCCTCGGCCAAAATCTAATAAAGATGATTAAATTACATGTCTTTTCCTCCCATTGAAATCACCGCGCACTGCTTGAATATTAGAGCTCAGGAAATAAGGCACGACAACTTCCCTCGTGAAACCTTAGAAGGCAGCGCAGGGGTCTGGAGCGAGTGGCCTGCGAGCCTGGGCTGCTCTAATTAAGAAATCACCCTGCTGAGCAGAACCTAATCTAAATAAAATAGAGAAAGGAACTCGGTTCAAACCCGCTGCCGTGCGGCCCCCGTGCCCCATAAGGAACCCATCCAAGTTCCAGCGAGTTTTTCTCCTCTGCTCCTTCTCGGAGGGCGCGGGAGGCTCACACAGAGCCCTGTGTGTGCTTGGGGTGGCCAACTTCCAAAGGAAAAATACACCAGCCATGCATGGCCAAAGGCTGCTATTTCTTTTTATTGGTGATTTTTTTTTTTTAATGATACTTGGCCTGCTGTTTCCTGAGGAGGGGGGAAAAATGGTGATGGCATTGTCGGTGTGGCTGGTCCTGGGGCAGAAAACTGCAGTTTGATTGCACTTCTTTGCCCCCTATCAACAAAAGTCTCTGCATGGAAGAAAATCTGAATGTTGGAAAAAAAAACACTTTTTACTATGGAATATAAATTCAAAATATTTTGGACAAAAATCTGAGATGATTTCATCTTTTACCATTTCTTGTGAGAGATTCCTTTGTGTCGCCATTCATCCTAGAGATGAAATATGAAATAACCCGCCAGGATCCCATTTCCCCATTTCCTGAGGACTCGACCATGAGCTGTGCCTGTCCAGGCCTTTTCCGACCCATTTTCCTCTCTTCCAGTGTCTTTGCTGCCCTCGTCACCCACGATGTCCCTCCCCATCATGCTCGGAGCGGGTGCCCCGTGATGCGCTATGGCAGCCCAGTCCATCACCTACCCACATTCATGCATTTCATTAGCATGAAATTACCATGCGAATCATTATCCAAGAGCTCTGGCACTGAAAGATTTACAGAGATAAACAGAGAAGTACAGACCTTCCCGTGTATGTTTTAAGAAAGCACTTACTTGCTTAAAAGGGAAAGTGCTGCCACTTGAAGGGTTTCTGGCCAGCCCTGAAAAGTAAATGAAACCACCGGGATTTGCATTTATTAACGAAGCCCGTCGGGTTGTTGTTCCAGGGGCTTTTGACTTCACAGGAGCGACGCCGACTCGGGCCAGCCGCGGGGCTGACTGCGGGCGTCCTCCAAAGACAGGAGGAACCACCAGCACCAAGAGCCCCAGCCCATCCCGGGCAAGCAGGCACAAGCTCAAGGTGATGCAGGCCGAGGAACCTCAACTGGGAGCACCTCCTGTCCTTCCGCACACGGCTTGGGGCATCACGAACACAAGTGCTAAGAGAACTGCCTTTGCCAGCGCTTAGTTAACCACAAAAAAAACCCAAGGTGAGAATGACCTGAAAGGGAGGAAGGACAGAGCCCTGGGCAGTCCACCCAAGGGGGTTCGCAGCCCAGGGGACCACATCTGCAGTACCAAGTCCAGCCTTGGGGCCCTTGTACAACACATTCGAGTGGTTTCTGGTGCTCCCAAACATCCCTCAAGCTTCGCACTTGTTCCCAAGTCTCTCAAGGGGGGCAGCACACTCCCAGATGCTCCCAGACTTACTACGATTGCACTTTCTTTCCAAACAGTAAAACCATTCCTCCATAACTTGGCCAAAGCATTAACACTCTGCTTTCAGTTGCTTTTATGATAGCCCAGGGCTACTGCCAATTAGGGTCCCTGACTACCAATTAGGATCCCTGACTACCCAGCCTAGTCAACAGCAGCTCCCGACCCTCCTCGCAGTGCTGCCCAGACATACGACTTGTTCTCCAATGGAAAACCCACAACAAACAACAAAAACCCACCTAAAATCAACACACACACTATAGAAAGAGAACACAGGGGTTAACTGCCAAGAGCAAATGGCAGGGAGCCAGTATCAGCTCCCACCTCTATACTGTGCCCACTCTATGCAGTAGACGAGAATCCAACCTACCCCAGCCAGCGTAGCTGCCACAAGGAGAATGATGCAGATTGGGAGTGTCATTGGGATCCTCACCAGGACATCTCCAGAGTTTGTGCCCATCTTCATCCTGCTGCCATAAAGGCCAAAAGCCAGGACTGGGTCTGAGCTCAGAGGGCTTCCTCCCGTCTACAGAGAGGGTCTTGACCACCTTCCCCAGGGCTGTGCAGAAGTCCATCCTCTGACTCGGTTTCCTTTCTGAAAATACAGAAAAGAGTAATGAAAAAGAGTGTTGGGACTTTATGGTGCATTATGCTCCCCTTGTGACTGCAGAGTGATGGGAGGGAAGCCGCTATCACATGCAGAGGGACTAGACACAGCTGCAGCAGGAGGAAAAGCACACGCAGCAGCACCAAAGGCTGCACGAGCCCCTAAGATCAGAGATCTGAGGTTACACTGCTATTTTCCTATATGTAATTCCCTAGGCAATTGTGATGCATTGCACCCGGGAAGCAGAGCCAAAGAGATAGCGTGTTCCTGCCATGGAGAGCTTATGACCCAAGTAGATTTTATGTATGGGAGTGTGATGACAGATTATAGCTCAGTTTAGCACTGCATGCATTATTTTATCAGCTATGGTGTCAGGTACATCCTTTTTGCTCCTTTTTCTTGTTTTCATACAGCCAACAGGAGATTTCCCCTGATGTCTACCAATAGCAAAAGCAGTCTCCAATGCCCTTCCCAAGCTCACCGCTACTGAAAGCGCTCGCACTTAGCATCATTCTTGTTGCATAAATGGGAAACCAAGGCACAAAGCCATGTTAAATAAATTTTAAAGGCAAAAAAAGCAGAAATAGACTAGGTGCATCTTGAACCGAGGAGCTGGTTAAGCCCAGACAACAGCCATGGGTGCCCTTAGTCATCCCTTCGTTGCACAAACTGTTTTTTGCAAAGCCTGTGCTTCTGACCACCTTGGCCTGATTCCATCATGCAGACACAGATCTCACAACAGAGCCCAGCACCGACAGGCATTGCCCCTGGTTAAACATGCAGCAACATATGCCAGAAGAAAACAAGGAGTAACGAAAATCCACAAGGACTTCTTAAAAATACAGACGATCAAAATTCTCAATGTTGGAGACGTTCACGGCAATTTAAAATAATCAGTGCTGGGCCCTGCACCACCGACAGATACGAGCAAGAGCACATGGCATGGCAATGCTGCTGGGATCCTATATACCCATATGTGCTCCTCACCCTCAAACAAGTAAAGCTCTGAACAGCTAAAATCCTGATTTACTGCCCGCATCAGACTGGGGAAGAAGCTGTTAAGAGTCTTCCCGTGGGCTGGACACAGCACAGCCAGACCAGGAGGAGAGGAGGGGAGGACACGCGGGCACATATAGACACGCACAGACGTACACGTACCCACGCGGCCGGGAGGCCTTCCAGGAGTCTCCGCATCTTCACCTCTCCAGCTGCAGCTACCAGCGCTCTGCTCCCCGCAGAAGGGAGCGGGAGACGGGGCCGTCCCGCGAGCCCGGCCGGAACCCGCTGCGGGATGAGCTTCCCGCCCGGAGCGCGCGCCGCTCTCATCCTTCCCCTGCCGGCCCGTTTCGGGAGGCAGCGCACACAGGGAATGGGCACACGGTGGTTGTAGCAGGAGGCCAAGGACACCTTTTCTTAAGGCTCTTTCATAGCGTTAGGCCCGTGACCACAGCCAGCAATTGTCCTCTCAAATGTCACCGTCCCACCCAAGCCACCGCACAGACAGAACCTCCTTCACAAGCTGGTGCAATTAGGAGGCTTCCTCTTCATTTTTCTAAACTTTTTTTTAAAAAAACTCAGCCACAATATTCTGCAAATATCTCCAGTGAATTTCCTCCATGCACAGACAGGAGAGGCATTACGGGTGACAACAGTGCACCCAGACCTTCAGCACTGCCACACGTTAACATGTGCTGGCATGAAGGGCATGCTTTGCTTGCATTTTTAAAGCTCTCCAAGGATTCTTTTGGAAGATCCTGCTTTGCTTATTGGCACCCAGCAGAGCTGCCTTGGGTATCCTCCTTTCCATACGGAATCTCAGGGAAGTTTGCAAAACCCTGCCCGGCTGCCAAATCCCACCCTATTCCAGGTGCAAAACACAACAAGCAGCAGCACAAGCTGGCCCGTTATGCCACGAAACAGGGGCACTTTCTGGCCCATCACTGCAGCCTCTGTTTTTTTTTTGCAGCGCTTCATTTCTCTAAGCTCAGTGTAACCTTATTAAGCAAATACACAAATTCTGCATTACTTATTTATTCCACATGATAAAACCAGGATATTACTCACTGTGATAACATGGGTTAATTTTCAGCGAAGCCTCTCTTGGCAAACTTTTAATACACTGAATAACAGCCCTATCAGATGCGAGATAAAAGGCTGTCACATCACCACCTCGCAGCAACACTGCGCTTCAAGGTGCTGTAATTACGCTCCCCTGGTTTTTTTCCCCTCTTTAATTGTTACCCATAAAAATTGAAGCATAAAATTCAATTAGTTCAACGTTACTTAGCGTGAGTCTGGAGCGCGCGGCCGAGCGCGCAGCTCTATGGAGAGCTTCGAGGATGCTACTTGCAGCCCTGCTGGTGTCATGGGGATGTTTTGGTTGAGCAAAGGGGTAAAAGGAGGAGGAAGGAGCTTAGAAGGACCAAGGGGGGCCGCTTTGCCCAGCAACAAGCCCAGAGCTATGGGCTGACTCAGGATGAGCTCTCCCAACCGCATGTTACACTGGTGTGAGCAAGTGGAGGGTGGCCACAAGCTTCAAGAGCAACAGGGTTATTTTAAAACTAGAAGAGGGCTTGAGTGAGCTCTGCCATGAGTTTGCTTTGCAAGTCTATGGGCTGGGTATTTTTTTTTTCTTTATTAATATCTAGAACAGCAATACAGTAAAAAAAACCATCCTACGCAAGAGATGCCATGAAACACGCTATTAAAGCAGGGAAGCCTTCCCGAGGTGTCAGAGCCATGATAAGTCTTGTTTAAACTTTACCCAGAGCTAAACACCAAGTGTCAACACGAGCTCCTGCCCGAACGCTCTGATCGGGCCAGGCAAACATCCAATCAGGAGGATAAATCAAAGTCGGGACGCGGCGGAGCGGGGCCGGCGGGTTTAACTCCGCCATTCCCACCGGACCAGGTCTTTCCCAGCAGGTTGCCCGCAGCCAGGTCTCTCCCCAGACATTTATTTATTCAAGAAACGTGTCTGGAGGGATGATTTCTCTATTTATTTCCCCTGGTAGGCAGGGAGCGCAATGCAAACGCTCCACAGAGCGGCTGCCGATACGGGACGAGCCGGAGCCGGGGCAGCGTCTCTGGCTCACGCCGAGACGGGGGAACTCCAGGTTGGGCCTTCAAACGATGCAACCCCTAATTGAAAACCCATGTCGATAGTGCAAGAAGGTTTCTGCACAGATTGGGCAAAAGAAAGGTTAAAAAACACCATCTGTCCGGGTGATTTTTTTTTCATATTTCTCTCCCCTTGACTTGTTAAAGGGAAGGGAGGGGGAGGGAGACTGCTCATTTGAAGCTCGCAACATGTTTTATTAATTGATGGCAAATAATCCTAAGATAAAGTGCACAATAAATTTTTTAATGAGAACATATGGCAGGGAAAATCGATAGCCCGGAGCCTTTGAAGATTTCCTCGCGAACACGGAGCAGCCCGCGCAGGCCAGGAGCCGCCGCGCACCCGCCCCACACGGGACCGTTTTGGGGAGAAATTTCACCTTATTTGATATAAGGGGCCCCAGCCCCACACGATCCAGCTTGCATTTGTCATCTACCAAACACGAGCAGATACAAGCAGTGAATTTTGGCTTAAAGACTTTCAGCCCTACAGCCGGCTGCGTTGCACCCGGGCATTGCACCCTTCTTGCCAATCCCTGCTTTTTGCACTCCAAGCAGCCTCAGCGCCTGCCCAGGCTCCCAACACACATCCCGCCGGATTCCTCCCCTTCTTCCCAAGGACTTTGGCCGCTCACACCAAGCACGGGGCAGAGCGGGCTGGTTTCATCGATCCGGGAGCCTTTCCCACGCTCTCCACATCGGCTTTTATCGCTGTTTTGATGTGACACGTCAAGGACTCGCTCACGGTGCCAGGGAGGCCTCCCCAACCTGCCGTGGCATTGACGGGAGGGAGCACCAGCCTTCCCAACACGGTCACGCTCCCAAGGAAAACCTCTGTTCCCAGGGGATTCCCAACTTGCCATAATGGATTTTGAAGGAAAAAAACTGTTTTTCACTTAGCGCAGCAAATCTCTTGAAAACTGACAGGTCTAGTGACACAGTAAAGTCTGCAAAGGCAGCGAGTATTTGTGCACATATATATATATATATATGTGTGTGTACACACACACACAAATATTTTGCCCACAGAACTTCAGTCTAAGTGGAAAACTGGGCAAGGAAACCTCTGAGAAGAGAGCAGGATTTCTCAGGAGATTTCCATCTCTTTCTATTTATGGCCTAACCAGAAAGCTGGTACTGTGAGAATTGTCTTTTTCTGGGTATTTTGGCCCATTCACCTCCAGTGCTGAGCAGCCCTGGGCCAGCTGAGGGGAAACATGAGCTCATCTCTGCATTTCTGTTTTTCTTGGTGGTAGCTGTTGTTCATGGTTTGGATAGAGGCTCAGGCCAGAGAGGACAGTTCCAACATGGGACTCTGCAATCACACAGGCCAAAACCCAACACGTGACAATGACATTGGAGCCTGGGATGCTCATTGCCACGTTGCTTTGAAATGAGTCCTAAAAGTGGAAGTCTCAAGCAATCAACACAACCCAGCTCAGGTGCCCTCTGGAACAGGATTGGAGCGCTTTGGAAGACGCCTCTTTGCTCAACAGTCCCAAACATCTCTATTTTGGGGTCTCATCTCCCCATAGCATTTCTTCACCGGGCAGGACTGCTTAGCAAGACCCAGGTATTTGCCACAGAACACAAGGCACCGTTTTTTTTTTTTTTATCAATCATAGCAAATAGCACAACGAGGAATCTCCCTCTCAGGCAAAAAGAAACCATTCCTCTAACGAAGCAGCAGGACAGAGGATCAGTAGGATGCAGCCCTGCAAGACAGCACATTTCTTAATTTCGTGCCTGATCCTCACAGACTTTGGCTATTCCAACCTCATTGCATGCTTTGGGATAGTAATCCTACACAAAGTCAGGAAAAAAGCCATAAATCTTATCTAATTTTAGGGAAGTGAGTCTCTCTCAAGAAAATGGCAATGCAACATGCAAGCCTGTCGTGTTCGGTTACTGTCCCCATCAGTTGCCCGTCCAAAGCTGGCCCCAGGAGGCCAACAATTTGACCCCTGCCAGAGCAAAATTAATTTGTGACTTTAGAACTTGAAGCAGGCTAGGAAATAAGATTGATTTAATTTTTTGCAGACCTACAATAAGCAGCCACTTTCTCCTCCCAATCCCAGGCAGAAACCTGCAGAAAATGCTTTGCCCATCTGCTCTCTCCCTATGCAGAGATGCGATCCTGGCACCTCCTTTTCTGTATGGAGCCTGTGCAACGGGATCCTTGGGTATTTCACTTCACCGTTACATGCATGAAAGCAATAGAGGCAACAGTGCAGAAGACCTCCAGTTTCTGCAGAGACAAAAAATGGGCATTCCTAGGATTTCTGAATACCTTGAATGAAAGCAGCTCAAGAGCAAAGAGTTGCTTTTCTTTCAAGATTGTCCTTAGTCTCTTCTGCTTGGAAAGTGACTGTAAAAACAACAAACCCAGCAGATTTTGCAAAAATGGGATGCACAGAATAGTTCAGTGCAGCAGAGGAGCCCAGGGCTTAACCTGTGACCGCAGGGAAAAGCGAAGGAGGGCTGAAAGGTCCCCGGACCGGGGCTTTTTCCAGCTTCAAATCCTGGATGTCTCACCTTTATGAGGAGAGAGAAAGGCGAGGGCATTTTCGCATCCCCTCTCCAGATGCGCCAGGCAAGCGGCTGCGAGTGGAATTTGACTCCGGAGGAAGGGATCGCAGACACCGTTTTGCAGTTTACCTCCAACGTTTGCCCTGAATTTTTTCGGATCGGCTCGAAGCCGAGCTGAGAAGTTTCTCAAGCGCTGGGGCGGGCGCCGGGTGCGCTCCCGACCTCCCCGCGGATTCTAGGAATTGCACCGGAGCAGGGCAGGAATTTTTCAACAGCCTCCCTACCTCGCCCTGTGCTTTTTGGCCAGCGCTGCCTCGTGCAGCTTGGCCCGGCCTGGCAGCCAAGTGCCAAGGTATATATGTACGTACTGATCCAAATGAATGGAGCTGCTGAATTAAGCGCTGGAGCAAAACCCTGCAGGACAATAAAACCCATTGACGGCGGAGCGGAATCCGAGGCCCAGCCATGCCGACCTGGAGCTTCCAGAGCAGAGCCCGCTCCGTCCCAGCCGGGCGCCGCGCTGGAGCCCTCCCGGGAAATGCCACTTCGCTGGAAACACCAAGGGCCGTCCCGCCTGCCAGTTCCCTGCGGGTTTGGGTCTGTTTGCAGAGCCCTGATGCCTGGCTCGCCACCCTAGGTGGAGAAACACCCTGCGGTGACGTCCTCACCGCGGTGACACACGGACGGGGAGCCGCCTGCAGCGGTGACAGCCACATCTGCCCCATGGGGACAGCTGCGCCCTGGCACAGGGCAGAGATGGCGACGTGCTCAGCACAGCAGTGAGATGGCTCATGGAACAGATTCGAGGTGGACAGTCAATGACTAGCAATAAATATTTTTTAAAAGCCCTACTATGTCACTTTTAGAGTTGCTCGCTGGCTCTCTTCTAACCATAACCACATTTTAAACATGAGTTTATGATGCAAACAGCCAGCAACCTCCTGCTGGAAGGAGGTAGCCACTTTGCAGATAGCCCAGGTAGACGTGGGCAAGCCAGAACGCTTGCGGCCGAGCCAAGACAAGAGGGCTCGCTTGGCTCCAGGGCTAAAACCACAAGCCGAGCCATTGATGCTGCCCATGTGCATGGGAAAAAGCAAACACATAAATAAAAGTTGCTGGGAATGGCAGAAAACGATGCTCCCGCTGCCTTGGCTTCTCTGCAGGGCTGGAAGCTCCAGCACAAACCCTCTCCCACCCACGCCTGGCCCAACAAGAGACTGGCTGTGCGCTCTGAAAATTATAAATAAAAATGCCAATAGTTCGGTCAGATGTTTTATTTCATTTTTTTTTTCAAGTGACACAAAGCCTCATGCATTGTGCAAACTTGGTCCTTTGCTGACCTAGGTGAGATGAGACCGCTCGCTGTAGCCCTGCACCCCAAAACTGCATTTCTTCCCTCTGGCAGCTCGTTTTTCCTCTTGAAAAAGACTCACACTAGACACATCCACCTGGCTGGTTCCCTGCAGCCCTAGCAATGCCACTGCAGCCGGGAGAGCAAATCCAAAGCAACAAGCCCCGTTCCCAGCTCATGGGCAGAGCAACGTTCCAGCAGCTCTGGACTACCCAACGCTCCCACTCGTCTCCCAGAGCTGAAAGGAAAGAACAAGATGCGTCAGGAAAACAGCAATTCACCCTCCTGGAGACCTTAGTGAAGGGAAGGAAAAAATAAGAAGAGAGACAGGTGGCACACCCTTAAAGAGAGAAGTTTTCATAATGGTTAAACACTGGCCCGGGGCCAAACCGCAGCGCGGGAAGCTCCAGGGCAGGAGGAAGGGACTTCGGATTCAAACTCCGAATTTCGCAACTGGTCCCATGCACAAACACGGACTGGCCCGAACCCCCTCGTTCAGGAGGTTGAAAGTCAGATCTTGATCTGAATTTGGTGGCTTGGGCCAGTTTCAAGAATCACAAATTACCTCTACTTATTATTATTAATAATAATAAAGTGTTATTTTAAGCAGGCGCTTTGAGGTTCATTGTGATATGCAGACAAGTGGTTAGACCGGGGGCTACGTGTGCAGCTGGCAGAGGCAGGTGGGATCCGCAGCGTCTTCAGGGGCTCCCACGAGCCGAGACCGGCTCCTCACGGCCACGCGCGGCTCCGTCGCCACCCGAGCCCCGCTCCGACCTTGCGGCGGTTCCACAGGAACCCATCCCATCCTTCCCCCCGCTGCACAAAAGCTTTTCCTTTAACACGGATTTGCAATTATCCTTCCCACATCATGATACTTTTGGACTTTGTTCAGTAGCAAAAAGCATCAAAATTGGACGTGGAAAAAAAAAAAAAAAAAGTTGTTCCCACTTAAAAAAGAACAAGGGAGGACTAGTCCCCTCCTCACAGAGGGCACACTGTGGCACCTCTTTCCAGTCTCACTTCCAAGCAATTTCCAAGGGCTCTGGCTAAGCCACCGCAAACCTTCACGCAGAGCCCAGGGAAGCACACGCGGCCTCACAGCGCAGCTGCCCCCCAGAGCCTGATGGCTGCTGCGGACAGCTCTGCTTTTCATAGAATCATAATGGTTGGAAAAGACCTTAAAAACGAAGACCTTAAAATCATCAAGTCCAACCATAAACCCATCACCACCACATAGCACAATTTACACATAGGCAGTTGGATGTCTCTTCAAATCGCTGCGCGAGGCCAACGATAGCGAAACACCGAGCAGCTCTCGCTGCAGATGCTCGGAGTCATCGGATGCAAGGAGCAGATAATTCCTATGGAAAGGTGCCACTGCAGCAAGCAGGCAGCTAATCACTTACTGATTTTGCTCTCGCGTCCTCCACAGTTCAGAAATCTAACCTGGAGGCAGCGGAAGCACTGGCTGGAATTGCGGTGGGAATGCGGTATCCCTTCCCAAGTCTAAGCATGGCCCAATTACACCAGTAACTCTGTTACCTACTTATTCACCAGGGCAAGGCCAAGTTCCCAGGCTGAGGAATCTGAACCTACTTTTTCCTTTCTTGCACCAGACACAACACCACTCTGCACTGCTCCAGGCCTGTCTAGGGTACCGTATGAGCCATGAGATTAGGAAAAAAAATATTTTGTCCAATCCCCCTGTGTTGCTGGAGTTTTGCAGAATTCCCACAACAAAACAGCAGCTTAAAATTCTTGTGCCAACCAAACCCCGTGGCTCACGTGTGGCATATTTAATAGGTGCAATGCCTTGTGCAATGCTAACACTTGGGGCAGGCTGGTTCACGCGGCTGGTTTGTCATGGGGAGGCTGAGGAGGCACCAGCAGCTTCAGGAAACTTGTACCACTGAGAAGCCCCCATGGCCGGGCTCTCCCTCTCTCCACCTTTCCAACTAATGGGAACAATCCTGCACAAACCCAGGCCAGTTTCCTCACCTTCTCTCTCCTGTGGTCCAAGGGAAGACAGCACTCCCAGGCCATCTCATACGGAAGCTGCAGCAGATCCATGGGAATCACCCTCAGCCCATCTGTGTCCATCTGTTTTGGGGCCGAGCCCTGTGTGCTGGTCAGACATCAGCCGAACTGCCCTTTCCTACTTTCCGAGTCACTGCTCCAAGATCAGCAAGTCAAGCACAAGATGCTGGAAATTAACCCCTAGCAAGGGCTGATGGGGAATTATTTAATTGGGTAATTGGCCTGCAGCTGGAGCAAACGGCCTCATTTTCACAGCTGAAGCCACGACCAGGAATGATCTTTGCTACCACATCCCGGGGCCACCACTGGCCTTAGCCAGGACAACCGTCCCTGGGCAGCGCCAGCTCCGCACGAAGCTCCAGATCCCGGCTGCCTTGCCAGGCTAATCCCATTGCAGGGAAACACCGATGTCTTGTGAGGGCTGGGATTGAGGGCAACAGCTCCGGTAGGAAGTCAGTGTGTCAGAGCATTAGCTCCACCCGCCCGGAATATCAACCTCTTCTGGAGTATTTCAATAATTTTTGATATTTAAGACTGTTTGCCAGTCAGAGCAGCCTCTTGCACACATAGATTTTCCGTAGCGGCCCAACTCAGCTGACTTTTTCTTTCACCCATGCTACAAACCCAACAAGATTTAATTTGATTTTCATTGGAGGATTTTTTTTTTCCTCCAAACATCCCCCTCACACCCCAGTATCACAGCAAGAACATGGGCTTTATCTGTGCCCCCTTGGGAACTAGGGAGCCCTCCCAGGCCCGGGCCGGCTCCTCGGGGTGTCTCTGTTGAGGGACCTCTCTGAAATGACTTGTTTGGCCACCAAAACTGAGCCTGAGAGCTGTGATGATTCAGATCGAGTTGAATCCCGATCTGAAAACCAGAGTGTTTGAGCCCACCAAGGACAAGGGCTGGCGGGTGCACAACTAAGAAGTCTACAAGGAGCTGCACGGCCACCCATGCAGCGTCTGTGGAGTCTCTGAGGTCTAGTATAGGCGAGACTCATGATGCCGTTCTTTTTCTCAGCAAAGTCTCCACGGCACCTTCACAAATTATTCAAAACTTGCTATGTGGGAGATCTCTCCTCTTTGTCAAGCAGGACTGAAACGGGAACAGGCATTCAGAGCTAGGGGTGCAGGAGGAGGTGGGCACGTCGATGCACACATGGAGTCCGTGGCCCGGGGCAGGACCTCCGGCCCGCCCGGGGATGATCCGGGAAGCTCTGCATGATCTGGGGAGCTCTGCACGATCCAGGAAGCTCTGCACGATCCGGGAAGCTCTGCATGATCCGGGAAGTGCGGGCGTTGGACTCCGGACACCAGGCTGGTGTCAGAGGACACTGCAGAGCGGCCTGCTGAGACCTGCTGTCCCAGCCCATCCCCAAATCCGCCTTTGTTCCTACCCTTGGCTCTCGGATTCTGCTTCCCTTTCTCTCCCCCCTCCCTGCTTTTTTAAGGTAACAATACCTCCTTTCAAGCACTGCCAAAGTCCTACTCAAGCCCACTCAGATAAGAGCTGGCAGCAGAGGTAACTGCCATCAATATTTTGGTGAATGTTAACTACCTGAGGACAGCCTGGGGGGGCACAACGGGCGGTTGGGAGCACCTGGGCTCTGTTGGAAAACACCCCAGGAAAAGTCACCTCGCTCCCTGGATCCCCAGGAAAGGCTCCGCAGCCCGAGCGGCCGCGGAGGACGGAGCCGGGACGGGGACACCCGCGGCCATGCCCCGCACCAAGGTACGTCCCCACGAGGCTTCCCTTCGTTTGCCCTGCTAAAACATCATTCCGCAGCCAGAGCTGATTCTGGGCACGGGAGGCGAGGAGGAGCCGTGTCCCTAAAACCTCCGGCGCGGCTTTCAGGACTGCAATGTATAGCCGGAAAATAAAAGAGCAGGGAAGGGGGGTCTCTGGCTGTAATCGCTGCTGCTGTCACCTGAGCTCGGCCAAAAGGTGCATTTCTGCCTCTCCTGAAGGCAGCACCTGCTTTCGCCCTCCTCCCCCAAGCCCCAAATCCTCCTGCGTGGTGCGGGAGGAACCCAGGATTCCGATGAGGAGCGGTTTCAGCCTGGCACCGAGTTATACTGCAAGCCAAGGTATATACACACCAGCCAGAGACATACTTAGAGGAGGTTTTTTCCTAAAACCAGAAAATATAATGATATTCTGTCATGGAGTCTGAGCCTTTCTGTGTTATTATTACGGCACAGCAAACATTTCTAGGTAAAGAAAACTGGGAGCTGGACGGTGTTCTTCTCAGAATAAGTTTTCCCACTTAGCAGAACGATTTTTTTTAATACTCATGCAAAAAAAAAAGGCATGATTTTTGCCAAGATAAATGGCTAGGGCATATTTCTAATCTGTCACCGATAGGATACACAGGTAGACAGACAAGAAAAAAAGTACTCGCTCCCTCCCTCTCTCCCTCCATTCCTTGCTGTTTTTCTCTCAAACTGCGCCTTGCTATATTAATTTTAATGTGATGAGTGTTATGTTTTCTTTTAACTAAGTATGCTGTTACCGCAACAGCAATTCCTTTGCTTTTGAAACATAAATACAGCAAATGAAAACAGAAGAAAAATGGAATAAATGACGCCCCCCGCAAAGTGTCACCGTTAAACAAAGGGATAAAACAGATTTCTAATCCTGCATCCTGCAGCGCAGGCAGCAAAAAGATGTGAAAAAATTGATAAGACAAATTAAACGGGAGCATTTTGCTTTCCCAGGGGAAATGCTGCAGGGGCCTGGGGACGCCGGGAGGGGACAGCGAGCCCCGAATTTCCATTTGCTCCAGGGAAGAACCAGCGCGAGCTGCAAAAGGAGGGAAATTTCAACCTAAATTCTTCAACTTGCCCTAGAATTATGTCATACGTAAAATAAAATAAAATATTGATCTAACGCTTGCGCACAGAGCTGCGCACTTGGCATAAGAGCGAGAGGAACAACCAGGGATGCACGTGCTTCCAGCGCCTGCATACGTGAGCCTGTGTTTAGATATCCATACGTACAGATATATAAAGCAAATCCCTGTTTATTACTCAGTACAGAAAACTGCAGGGTTTTTTTTTTTTTTTTTGCATAAATAATCCTAGGGTAAATAAACTCCCCACCCTGAGCAAACTAAAAGTGATCCCACAGCAGATTTCTCTAGTTTTCAAATAAATCACCGTCCCAAATGAACGCGGCGCTGGCAGTGAGAATTCCCAAATCCTGCAGGAGCAGCGCTGGCCTGGGAGCTGGAAACAACCCAAACAAACAATTTTACAAGTTCCAGAGGTCGAAACCCCCCCAGAAAAACCTTTTTAATTTTTTTTTTATTTTTAATTTGAGGCGCAGAGGGGTGGCCGCTGCCGCGTGCGCTGGCCCATAGGAAACCAGTGACCCAGGGACATCTGCAAGCGATTAGGACGCAGACTTCAGGTAGCTCCAGCAACACGTGCTGTCCACATTACACCCTCCAAGTATATTTCCACAACTTTACTTCTCCAAATAAACAGTCGGGCTCTCCCCGCGCTCGTGAGGAGCTGCACAAACAGGTACAGAGAATGGCAGTTTTATTCCTCCTTCCCGTTCTGATGGATTTCATGTAAGCTGCTGCTGGCCTGGGTAATTTGAACTATTGCTTGCAAAACATAATAGGGCTGGTTTAAGATTACTGCCATTTATTTATCTGCATGTGACTATGAACTGCCGCGCAGGATCGCTGCGGCGCGCGCCGTACCCGAGCGAAAGAGCAAAAAATAGCTAGAATCCAGCAGGATTTATGATGGGGCTGATGGATTTTTTTAAAAAAAATTAAATTTAAGTGAGGATTTCTACTTTGGAAGCAATCCTCCTGTTTTTCAAGCTCTAGCGACAGGGAGGCCCTTTGCAAGGGCACATGTGTCCCCATGCCAAAGCCACCGGGTCTCGTCCCCACACGGGAGGTCACCAGGCAGGGGACACCCGCTCATCTGCAGGAAAAACTGGGAAAAGCAGGGACGGGACAATGCCGGTTCCTCCTATGCTATATTTACCCCGGGGCATTTCTCCTTTTCCCGGGATCTTGGTGGCATTAGGAATGAAAACCAGCAGTTTCGTCCTCCTTACCCGGGCGCCCCTCGGCCCGTGACGGATCCCTCGGCATCGCTCCAGCCTCGCCGGCATCGACGGCACGGAGAGCTCGGGCCGTTCCCGAGCCAGCGGGGACCCCCCATCACTCCAGAAGCTTTCCCGTTTACAGGTGCACCCTGCAAAGAAATAAAAACCAAATAAACAAGCAAAAACAATGACAACGGAACCCCTCTTTTCTCCATTAGGAGAAAAATTCTGCACTTTGGTGAGGGTGTTTCCGCTCCTCTTAAACTGAGCCCGACAAGTTTTCCACTTCCCAAGCTTACAGAACCCCAAATCAGGGCTACAAATAAACAAATAAATAAATAAACAAACCAAAATACATCGCTTCAACCTCCAGAAAAAAATAGAATCATAAATTAAAAAAAAAAAAAAAGAGAAAGCCTACAATTTCCAGTAGTGGGAGAAAGCACAGAAAAAAGCAGGGAGGCTGCGGGTGCTCGCAGCGCCGGGACCAGGAATCGGGCCCTGCCTTTCCTGGGGAAAATCAAGCAGTTTCGGATCAGCACCGATATTTCTTATTAGCAACCAGAGTGCTAAAATCCTCATCTTTTTCCTTTTTTTTTCCCCCTCAGATTTTCTCTTTTTTTTTCCCCTTAGCATTTTTAAAACTTTTTAATGCTTTCCCCCCATTGCCGCGGCGCTACCTATTCTAATTGCTGCAAGCAGGATCTGGCCCCCGGCGGATTCGTGTTCCCAGGATTATTTTTTAAGTGGTAAATCTCCACGCTATTTAAAGCGACACTATTTCGCCGGCCACAATGAGCGCGAAGCTATTTAATAGCTAAAACAGAGAGCCGCGGTCAAATTAACCCTGCCGCCCCTTTCGGTCCTTACAAATAATCAGAATATTTTTACTGCAGCACGGAGATCCTTGGCTGTCACCTTTTGAGGCGCTTTCACTTCATTCTGCATAGTGAATCTGGCAAGACAGTATTTTTAGGCAGGAATTAAAATGTCACAAAAGCAAATCTCTTTCCGGCAGGGAGTCTTTAGGCTCCCTATTCCCTTACAAGCCGGAAAAAAAGGGGGGAAAATGCCCGTGCTCCAGCTTTGCCTCCCATTTCCAGCTCATGTTTGCAGAACTTAAATCAACACCAGTGTCATCCCGCAGCCGTTCAGGGCCGGGTATTATCCTGACAGGCCAGATGAACAGAGAGATTTTTAAATAAATGAATACAACAGCGTGAATGCACGATATTAAGGTATTCTTAGTCCAACCTACAAAACGGCAATTCTGCCCTAAGTGCATCACAAGTTTGCAACTGTTCTTTTCTTTTTTTCTCTCCCTCTCTCTCTCTAAACCGTACGACGACCTTCCAATGAGGACATGTCAGGATGTGCCTGCAAAATGCTGGGCCTTTTGCAGAATAAACAGTTATGGAGCAAAAGGCGACGTGAGCGGGGTCGGGCCAGGCACGCGCTTATTGCTCTTAAACACGAGAGTTAATGTTGAATTAAAATTGAGGAAATTTGGTGGAGAAAAAGTAAGGAAGCGCCTGCTTCCCACAGTTCTCATCGCATCTCCTTGCTTAGGAGGAGGTGATAATTAGGCTGCAATTAACTGCATTCAGCCCCAGTCCTGGGGAGCTGGAAACTGCCGGATAGAAGTGTGGGGATGGATGATCCTGGCTAACTTGGAAGGCACCTGATGGGCACTGGGATATCCATATGTTTTAATACCAAAACAACGAGAACACGTTGCACCCGTTTCCTCGCACGCGCACATCTTTGTTTTTACAGAATTCTGCTATAACCAAACTCCGGCAGTTTTGCCCCGCAATGCGGCTCCCGCACGGCGGCACAGCTGGAGCCCCGCGCGCAGAGAAGGGATGGGATCCGGGCTGGAAGGGGAGGTGCAGCAGCCGCCCCCCCTCCCGGGTTCCAGAAAACGTCAGGAAAATGCAACTTACTCCAACGTCAGAGCCGCCGCCAACACCCCCGCGCTGCTCCCTGCGCCGCTGCCGCCGCCGCCGCCTCCGCTCGCAGCCTCGGGCCGGTCCTTTCCTAAAAAACAGCACTTTGGTTGAGCCCGGGGAAGAAACAGCATCGAGCAAGGGCTGTAAGGGCTCACTAAAACCCTTCCCCGCCATCCGAGCTGGCCACTGGCGATAAAACAATGTTAATTCTCTAAAAAAGCAAAGCAAACTTCCATCCCGACGTAGCGCCCGCAGCGGCTTGTCACTTTAAAGGAAACTTCCAGCCCAGCAAAACGGCTGCGATTAATCAGCTTGTCCCTGTTGTCCAAATAGTCAGGCAGAAGGGGAATTAGCAATAATAATTCCAAAATTACAAAATTGCATGTGATAACACAACTGGAAAGCGATTCCACGTTTCTCTCTTGTTTATTGTTCAAACCTGTCAAGCCGCTCTCTTTTGTTCCAGCAGCGGGAAAAGCAGGGGCCCTTTCAGCACACGGACTTTTGGGATGAAAAATGCTCTAATTATTACACTTTTCATTAAAACAATTATCCTCCCCCATTATTTCTGTGCTTCTCGCTGCCCATCAGCAGCAAAGCCAGGCAGCAATCTGCTGCCTCCACATTCTTCTCCTCCAGGTACATTTGCTCTGATTTTGGCCGCAGCAGCTGAGATAAGGACGAGCTCCTGGCTGAGCTTTCTTTGATGTCCCCATAGCAAACACATATAGTAAAAGAGATTTGCGGAGCTGAATTCAGCTCATTTGCTATATAATACAAAGCTAAAACTGTTAAGGGAGAATACTTCAAAATTGTCCCCTATTAATTGCAAGGGTGGGTTTTTATCATTTTTGTTCCCCCACAGGAAATAGCAATGCAAAATTCAGTGTATCTTGGGCTGATAGAAATTTAGTAAATTAATATAAGCAACACTGCAGAAACAGTCTTGTTGCAGGCACGACTCAAAAGTCAAATCAGAAAAGGGCCCAGTAACCAGGACAGACCCCTACCTCCCCCTCCAAGATAACTACTTTGCAAAAGTTTGCAAGCGAAAAATAAAACTCACAGGGAAAGAAAAGCCTGGTCTACAAGGAGCTGGCTTTCAAACCCATTTATTCAGAGCTCCGGACCCCCTTTACCTTTTTCTCTCTACATTTTAAACTTTTTTGTGTGTGCATTTTCCATTAAAACTTCCTTATTAACGTAACAACATAATGGTGACAACAGCAATAACGAGCCAGCACAACCACCAAGCTGGCGCTGCTTCGGGAACTGCTTAACAGAAGAAAACGGGGCGAATTGACGCGGTTTCTGTAAAGCCCCGCCGCTCAGGCCGGCGCTGAGAGCGGCTCACGCATCCCACGCGTCTCCTGTAAACCTCAAGGACGGGCCGCGCGTTATTCCGGACAACGGCAGCATCCATTTCTTTCCTCTTAATTTTTTTTTTTTGCGGAAAAGCAGCTTGCCCCCAAAACCATAGATTCTGTAACATCGACTATACGGGGGAAACATTTGCATGTACATACCTACCTCGACGTGCCTACAGACATACCCTCAAGAGCTCCTAGCGCTTATTAATTTGCTTTTTATTGTGTTTTTCGGATGATAACGTTGGCCGCATTAGCTGTGCCCAGGGGAGGAGGAGGAGGAGGAGGAGAGGAGGGACAACCTTCCTCCCGCCCGCAGCGCTGCAGCATAAACCGCCAACGGAGCCGAGTTCCAAAGCGGCAGAGGCTGCACAGAGGGGACACGACTTGGGGGGGACACTCGGGCCACCGCTGCAGCCAACGACGGTGCCACCGGGCTGGAAAAAAATATATATGTGTATATATATATATATATATACACATATAAAAGAAAGAAAGAAAGGCGGGGGAGGGGAAGAATTTTACCGAAATCCCGTAGTTTGGACTAGTCGTTTATAGCAGACGGGAGCAGCAAAAGCCAAAGCTCCCCGAAGTGCTTTAAAAAGCGACCTGCTGCGCGGGGCGAGCGGCGGGGGGGCGCGGGGGAAAAAAAAGAAAGAAAAAAAAAATGCAGGGGGACTTAGGCGGGTTTTGCTTTCGGACAAGATTCCCATTTCACACCCCCCCCCCCCCCCCAAAAAAAAAAAGAGAAAAAAAAATCCCAACAAATCCATAAACTCGAGTAAACCCACGCGCATAACCGCGCCGTATATACGCGTGTGCACGCGCACGCACCACCCGCGCCCCCGCGCGCGCCGTTCCTGGGCTTTTGGCGCCCCCTCTGGGCGGCGCCGCGGAGCCGCCGCCGCTCCGCGCCCGCGGACCCCCCCGCCAACCCCCGTTTTCTCCTAACTTTTTGTTTTACTTTTTTCCTTACTTTTCTTTTTAGTTTTATTTACCATTTTTACTTTTTTCTTATCTTATTTTTTTACTTTTTTCTTTTCCGTTTTTTTCTTAACTTTTTCTTACTTTTTTTATCTTTACCTTTATTTTTTTCTCTTTTTTTAAAACTTGCAAAACACCACTAAAATGCCCCAAAACGCGCCGCGGTAAAGCTGCCGCTAAACGCGCGCACGCGGGCTCTCCCACGCACCGTCCCCACCATCCATCCTCCCCACGCGGGGCGCGGAGCCGCGCGGCGCCTTCCCCCCCCCCCACTCCCCTCCCCGCCGCGCACCCCCTTTGCGCGGCTGCTGCGCGGCTGCTGCGCGGCCCGCTGGCCCCGCCCCGCGGCGGCCGCAGCCAATGGCGCGCGCGCCCGCCCCCGCGGGCAGCCCGCCCATTGGCGGAGCGCGGCGGCGCCGCGGCGGGCGCGCAGGGTATTAAAGGGGCCGCGGCGGCGCGGGGCGCAGAGCCGCGCAGCGGAGCCGCGCAGCGCCCCAACACACGCTCCGCACCGGGGGCTCCGCTTCCCCCCGCCGCGCGTGCAGAGCGCCCCGCCGCGCACCCGCCTCTCATTTTTATTTTTTCGACCTAAAACAGTTTTGGGGAGGGAGAGAGGAGAAATATAAATCTCTACAACTTTTGCAAACTTCTCCAGCGTCGCCGCCCCGCGCGCCCAGCCCGCGTCCCGCCGCTGAACGTCGCCGCTGCCACTCTGACTTTTTTAACACTTCCCTAGCCCCGTAGCCACCTGAGTATTATTTTTTTTCATCCCGTTTTCCCCCCTCTGCCGCTTTCTCGCATGAATCTTCTAGACCCCTTCATGAAAATGACAGAGGAGCAGGACAAATGCATCTCCGACGCCCCCAGCCCCACCATGTCGGATGACTCTGCGGGCTCTCCCTGCCCCTCGGGATCCGGCTCGGACACGGAGAACACGCGGCCCCAAGAAAACACCTTCGCCAAGGGGGACGCGGAGCTGAAGAAGGAGAGCGACGAGGACAAGTTCCCCGTGTGCATCCGCGAGGCCGTGAGCCAAGTGCTCAAGGGCTACGACTGGACGCTGGTGCCCATGCCCGTGCGCGTGAACGGCTCGAGCAAGAACAAGCCGCACGTCAAGCGGCCCATGAACGCCTTCATGGTGTGGGCGCAGGCCGCGCGCAGGAAGCTCGCCGACCAGTACCCGCATCTGCACAACGCCGAGCTCAGCAAGACGCTGGGCAAGCTCTGGAGGTGAGTGCGGAGCTGCAGCCCTGGGGGCCCTCGTGGAGGCGGATCCGTCCCCTAAGAGAGGAGCTGGAAGTGGAGGGAGGGGATGAGGTCCGGCTTGGAAAACTTGCCGCACGCTTGGCACGTGCTGGTCAACTCCTTGGGCGCAGGGGAAGCCAGAAAGGAGGGAGAAGCGGAGGAGGCGGCTGCCCGCGGGCCGTGCGCCTCCCGCCCGAGCGATGCTCCTGCTGGGAGGCCGGGCTCCGGGGCCGAGCGCGGTTCTCCGGGATTGCATCAGCTGCGGCGGGAGCCCCGGGAGCGCGGGGGGGTGACAAGGCTTGGGCGCCGGCGCCGCTGGGTGGGTGGTGGGTGGCGGCGCTGAGCGCTGCGTGGCCGGGCGCCCTCCGACTGCCAAAACGAGGCGGGGAGGGGAGAAAACTCCAGAGCCAGCGTGAGTCACCTGGCGGCCTCCTGCCCCAGCCCGCGGAGAAGGGGGGCAGCGCGGCAAGAGCCGCAGCGCCAGAGCCCCGGGTGGGCCGGGGTGGTAGGGAAGGGCCCGGAGCTGGATCCTGGTGCAGCTCCCTGGCACCAAACGGCCCGGGCTTGGAGGGCTGGGAAGCGCCTGCGAGGAGGAGGAGGAGGAGGAGGAAGGGTGCTGCGGGCTGGGGGCCTTGGCGCTGACCCCGCCGCCCCGCAGGCTGCTCAACGAGAGCGAGAAGCGGCCCTTCGTGGAGGAGGCCGAGCGGCTGCGCGTGCAGCACAAGAAGGACCACCCCGACTACAAGTACCAGCCGCGGCGGAGGAAGTCGGTGAAGAACGGGCAGGCGGAGCAGGAGGAGGGCGCCGAGCAGACCCACATCTCCCCCAACGCCATCTTCAAGGCGCTGCAGGCCGACTCGCCGCAGTCGTCCTCCAGCATCAGCGAGGTGCACTCCCCCGGCGAGCACTCGGGTAGGTGCCCGCGCCGCGGCTCCCACTCTACCCGTATGTCCAGATTGCAAAGGTCTAGGCTGGAGCTAGGATGGGCTGCGCCCAGAGGCGAAAACCGGGGTTGGATTAGGGGGAACAGAGAGGAGACCGACCCAGGAGCGCAGCAAGGGAGGGAGGATGCCCCGGGTGCACGGAGAGGAGCGCGGTGCTGCCTTGCACCAAGCCCAGGTGCCTGCACATGGGCGCACATCATGTGGTGCTTCCAGCCCCGGCTCCCCAGGGGGGATTTAAACCTATATTTCAAAGAAAGGAAAGAGGAAGATGCCCCTGCTGCTGCCCGGCAGTTTCCCCCGGCGCTTGGTGGCAGCCGCAGGGCTCGTGCGCGTTGCCCGCGTGGGCGCCGCCGTCGGAGGGCCCCGGCGCCCGCGCGGTGCCGTGACCGCCGCGCTCTCCCCTCGCTCCGCAGGGCAGTCGCAGGGCCCCCCCACGCCGCCCACCACCCCCAAGACGGACCCGCAGGCGGGCAAGCAGGACCTGAAGCGCGAGGGCCGCGCGCTGCCCGAGGGCGCCCGGCAGCCGCCGCACATCGACTTCCGCGACGTGGACATCGGCGAGCTCAGCAGCGACGTCATCTCCAACATCGAGACCTTCGACGTCAACGAGTTCGACCAGTACCTGCCGCCCAACGGGCACCCCGGCGCGCCGGCCGCGCACGGCCAGGTCCCCTACACGGGCAGCTACGGCGTGAGCGGCACGGCCGGCAGCCCGGCGCCCGCGGGCCACGCGTGGATGCCCAAGCAGCAGCCGCCGCCGCCGCAGCAGCAGCCCCCGGCGGCCGCCCCGGCGGCGCAGGCGGCCGCGCTGGCCCCGCTGAGCGGCGAGCAGGGCCCGGCGCAGCAGCGGACGCACATCAAGACGGAGCAGCTGAGCCCCAGCCACTACAGCGAGCAGGCGCAGGCGTCGCCGCCGCTCGCCTACGGCTCCTTCAACCTGCAGCACTACGGCTCCTCGTACCCGCCCATGACGCGCGCGCAGTACGAGTACACGGACCACCAGCCCGCCGGCGCCTACTACAGCCCCGCGGGCGCCCAGAGCGGCGGCCTCTACTCCTCGTTCGGCTACATGAGCCCGGCGCAGCGGCCCATGTACACGCCGATCGCGGACAGCGCCGGCGTGCCCTCCATCCCGCAGACGCACAGCCCGCAGCACTGGGAGCAGCCCGTCTACACGCAGCTCACGCGGCCCTAGGGCCGCCGCGGCGGTGCCTCCCGCGGCCAGAAATCCCCCCGCAAACGTCGACCGCTCGCAGAAACGCCACGGCGCGACGCCGGCGGGGAGGGGGGCACGCGGCGACGTCCTCCCGAGAACCGGCACGCTCGGCGCGCGCGTGCCCGGGGCTGGACTGCAGCTCGGCGCGCAGCGCGGCGACGACCTTCCCAACCCAGCGGCTCCTTCGGCGGGACCTTCCTAACAGTTTTTATAAGCAGTCATTAAAAAGGCAAAAAAAAAGGGGGGGAAATAAAAAGTAAAAAGAAAAAAAAATGCTCAGAGTCCTCTGTGAGGAATATTCTCTATTTTAAATATTTTTTTAGTATGTACTGTGTATGATTCGTTACCAATTTGAGGGGATTTATACCTATTTTTTAGAGATTTTTAAAATGCTCTTATTTTTCCAACAGCTACAAGTGACACGTAGTGGAGCAGTGCTAGATTTTCTTGCAGCCAGAGGTATTTTTGTATAGATAAGTGTCTCTCTCTCTAAATAAAGAAAAATTAAAGTTAAAAAGCGCTACCGCGTGCATGGAACTGGGACCAACCCTCTTGCTCCAGGAGCAGCCCCAGGGATGCACCACAAGAGGCTTTATTTTTCTAACGCAGAACTAGTCAAGCCAGCCAGGAGGAGATTTTAACTTTATTTTTTAATAACCTTGAGCCTTAAGGAGGAAAAAAAAAAAAAAAAGGCAACAGCAGAAAGTGAGAAGAGGCCTTAAAGCAGCCCTGGGCTGGGGGCTCCCCTGCTGAGGCTGCTGGAGCACGTTGGAGACAGCCGAGAGCCTTTAAATTATTTATTTTGAGCTAAGAGCAGGTTGGGAATCACAGCTCCCCACAATTTTTTTTAACCTCTCTTCTATTTCAAGCCCCTTTGAAAGTGAGTTCGTCTGTTGGAGCGTCATCGGGAGGTAACCGTGCCTGTTAAATTATGGTCTAAACTGTAACCAGTCCTTTATTTATCTCTTTAATTCCTTTTTTTATTATTATTATTATTATTCTTTTTGGAATCCGTGTCCTGGGTTTGTACAAACTTGTGCTCTGCCTTTTCTCTTCGGTCTAAGGATAAACTGGAAAAAAAAAAAGAAAGAAAGAAACCTTGTACAAACTGAAGATTGCAAATGTAGCGTATCACTGAATCATTTGCCTTGTTTTCTGCCCCCGCTCTCAGGGACACACGAGCGAGTCCGAGGGTGTCACCGGCTCGGCCGCCTGTCCCCAGCGCTGCCTCGCGTGGGGACGGGGCCCTTGGTGGAGCAGGGGCCGAACAGTTAAGGATTGCTTTTTAAAAAAGACAGCAAACTTTTTTTATTTAAAAAAATGATATATTTGTTAACATTTTTTTTAGGGATTCAGTAGAAGAAAAAAAAATCTTAAAGCACTCTTATAATATGGCATCTTTCTATTTCTGTATAAAAAGCAGATCTTTTTAAAGTATTTCTGTAACTTAAAAGACCTGTCATTTAAATCATATTTTGTCTTTAGGTAAGTTTTTGTTTTTGTTTGCAAGATCTTTCTCTTTGTGAAACTTACCTTTTTTTTGTATATTATTGTTTGCAATAAATATACATTGTATTAAAAGTTAACCCCTCTCCTTCCCCCGTGGTATCTGATTTATTAGCAGCCTTTGAGCCAGCCGGGGCTGGGCTGAGGCCCCTGTTTTCAGGGTGTCCCCACATGATGTCACGCACGTTGGGGACGTGACAGTGAGTGAAGAGCTGGTGCCAAGCGGCTCCTGCGGGAGCACCACGATGAGCCGGGCTCTGCTGGCACCGGGCGATGCCGAGGGGCAGCGCGGTCCTTACAGCAGTTCAGTGCAGGGACACGGTGGCTCTGTGCATTAGGGAGGGTTGGTGGCACTATCCCCTTGGGCAGGTGGCCGCTGGGGACATTCTTCCTGGCCCACGGCTGCTTTTGCCTTGGCTGCTCCCTTGGAAAGAGGCAGGGATGCAGCTGCCGGAGCCGCAGGCTCTGCCCTTGGGAAACCACCCAATGCCCGGGGGGCTGCTGGCATGGGTGGGACAGGCTGTCACCCAGGAAGGGGACCTGGAAAACATCCCGGAAGCGAGATGGCCTCTGCCAGCCTCTCCGGAGCTGGTCCCAGGTGGGAAGCCCAGGAGCATCCCCAGCACTTCCCAGGCAGGATCTTCCCAAAGCTGCGGCGGGGTTTTTGCTCATCCCTCCGGGATGCAGAACCCCAGCACTCCCATGGGAGTAGCCGTGTCCCAGCCTGGCTGCGCTCCGCTCTCCCGCACTCTGCAGCATCCCAGGGACCTGCTCCTCGCATAGGACCTGGGGCTCCGGGAAGGCCAGCGCGGAGGCTCCGGGAAGGCTGGAAAGGGAGCGGGAGGCGGGAGGGGGTGGCCGGCGCGGGAACTCGCGCAATGCTGCGGGGCAGGTCGGAGCGGCGCGGGCCGGGCGCTCCTGCAATGCAGCGCGGCGGGTTCCGGAGCGCCGCGGGCCGGGGCACGGCCGGGGTGCCCGCTGCCCCCGCGGAGCCGCACGCTCTGCCCGGGAGCGGGGCCAGGGAACGCCGGGGAAATGGGAAAAAAAAAGCCAAAATACCCCCAAACCTTAAGCGTCCTCCTTGCCGATTCCTCCTGCCTTGCAGTGGTGCCGGGTCGGGCGGGCACGACGGGACGCGGCAGCTCGGGATGCAGGTGCGGTGATGCAGCCACCAGGTTCAATAAAAGCTACTTGAAATAAGAAATAAAAAACAGCAGCTAGACAGGGGCGAAGGAAACAAGCCTCCAAATTCACATTTCTAATTAATTCCCTGCCCGGGAGCTGCTCTCGGTTTTCAGCAACTGAAACGTTTTGCAGAACGAGTCGAGGAGCAGAGGCAGCACCGGGAGCCTCGGCCTCGCCGGGACCGTGAGGATGAGGAGGGACCGCGTCTGCTCCACAGAGCTTGGGAAGACGCCTGCGCCCACGGAAGAGTCCTCACACACGGGCATCTCCCCATTGCTTCCCAGGGGTAATTCCTTCCTCGCTGGCATTGCCAGCCTTTCCCGCTCGGAGCCGCCCAGGGCTCTGCTCCCAGGCCTGGATCCAGCGAGACCCACATCATCCTCTCCCCAAATCCCAGCAGGGCAGAGAGAGGAGTCCGAACGCAATCCCATGGATTTGGAGGGACTGTTTTAGCCCCCAGCCTTGGGTCTTCCTCGGCAGAGGCTGTTCAGCCGTGAGCACGACCGTGACTGCTGAGGACCCAACACCAGGTCCTGACCCCGGGTACGGGGACACTCGTGTCCTAGAGCCCCCCAAGGCCCCACACACCTCGGGATGAGGCGGGGGGAAGCCAAGATGCCCCAAATTCAACGTCCTTCCCCCAGGGCGGGATTAATTACACGAGTTGTCTGGGCACAAACCGACTATCACCAAGCAAAGTCTCACTCCATAAATTTAAAGCTGCTAATAATGGGGCTGGACAGGAGTTTTAAAGCTTCAGTGGACAGTTTACAATTAACCTACTCCTGTCAGCTGGAAAATCACCCTACAATGCGATTCCCCTTCACGTCTGACTCGCTCGGAGCCAGAAGCGGCTTTAGAAACGCCGGAAAGGCGGATTCCGGCTCCCGGGAAGGGCAGGTTCCAGCCCGGACCCGATCCGCATCGCTCCTGCTGTGCGGGTGGGAGGTTGGCACTGGGTTCGTTGCAGGGCTGCAAGCTAGAATCCCACTTTTCCCAAATTTTACAAGTCTTCGGATTCCTCCCAGTCACACTTTTGTCATCTGTCCCAAAGGGACAAAACGTGGCTGGAAGCTCCTTAGATTCAACAGCCGTGATGAAACCCAGTGTCACCTGCCCTGGTGCACACGCTGCCCTGGCCACGAGGCTTTCCCAAGCTACCCTTATGGAGGAGGAAAACTTGCTGGGAATTAAGGAGGGCTCTCCTGGCTGGCTGCACATGCCCTCGGTGGAGCTTGGGATCCATCCCCAGGGTCTGCAGCTGCACCAAGACCAAGACTCATGTCCCTTGTCACAGCCACAAGGTGAAGTTCCAAAAAGGGCCAATCTGAAATTCCTAAACAAAAATAAAAAACACCCAAACAACCGTGATAACAAATTCCATTAGTGCAAGGGAAAACGTGGGGAAAGGGGGGAGGAGACACCCAGTCATTTTCGGTGATTAAAAGGCAAATTTTATTCCCCCGGGCCCTTGGCAGCGCTGGGGCGTTGCTATGGTTTCCCACCCACCGGCTGGAAATGACAATATTAGCAGGGTGACCTGGTAATTGGAAACTGTGCCCCCAGGTCAGGCTGCAGGGAAAATAAAGAGAGATTAGGGAGCCCTCCCGAGCACATAATGCTGCGGGCTCCTGCGCTCCCCACCTTTTATACGGGGCCCATTTAAATGCAGATTATGACTTTCCACCTGGGGCTGCTAATCTGTCTCCCAGCCAGATCGCACAATGCGGGGGCTCTCCATGCTGGGGGGCCGGGCGCTTCCCCCGCTCCGTCCCCAGCTCCATCCCTATCCAGCCACCCCTTTTTGCTCAGGGCAAAGCCCAGACTTTGACATTTGCGGATGGTTATTTTTCCACCCAGGATGTCTAAATCCACCCCCAGGCCCCAATATCTTGGCAAAGCCCAGCCCCAGCTTTCCCTGGCAGCCACGTGGTAGAAAACCAGCGGGAGCAATGGAGCTAATTGGCACCGCGATCCACCCGGATCACCGGTGACTCCAGCCCTCCGGCTGCATCCAGGCACCCAGCAAGGAGCCCCGGGAGAACCGGACTGCCGAGCGCAGCACCCAGCGTGGGCAGCGCTGGGCACCCTGCTGCGCCGGGAGGCATCGGGAAGACAAAGCCTCGGCGCTCCCAAAACGGCCCCAAAAAGCCCTGAGATAAAGTTATCACAACCACAAGAGCTCAACCTACGTGAACAAACCACCAGGCCCATTTGTCCCGTGCAAGAGGGACTCTAGGGATGAACCAGGGTCACTCTTGGCAGGTTGCCTGTCACTAGCAGGATCCCCGGGAGGCCTGGGCGACCTCAGAACCGTTATCCAGGTGACACGGACAAACCCGGGAGCAGCTGAGGCCTGCGGAGCCACGAGCCTGGGACGCCAGAGCCCGAACGCTCACCCCTCGGAGGGAGGTTTTCCTGGGAAAAGCAAAAGGGAATCCTCAATAAATAAATAAAATCAACTTTCAGAGGGAAGACCAGCTTCTAAAAGCACCTGTGGATGCGGGCTCTGGTCTCGAGCTGCCTCCTTTCTCCAGCTCTGACACTGTAATTGCTGCTCGGAGTTCTGCTCCAGCAGCACCACAAGCAGGAACGCTGCACCTCAAGAAAAGCAAGACTGGGCCCCCCAAAAAAGCCCAAATCGAGTTTTCCTGGCCTCAGAAAGGCCTTTACCAACCCTTCCCTCCCCCCTTCCCAAACTGTCATGCTTTATTTTGTTTGGGTGGATTTTCTTTCTCTCTTCTCCCCCCGCCCCCTCGCAAACAGATAGTTTTCCCATGGCGATCCGGCCCGCTCCGTGCCCATTAGCATCCCTGTGCATAATTAGAGGCCGGCGCATTGTCATGCAAAGCGGCCGCGGGTGACAACGCTCCATCCCCGACACACAGGAACGCTGCTGCGGGGAAGTTTCTCACACTGGCTTTGGCCAAGGCCAAGGGGAGCGCGCGCGGGCTGGAGGTTTTAATTAATCGATGGGCGCTGGGGAAGGGCCCCAGGCACCCGCATCTGCCCGGCCCGACATGAACCATGGGCTCCACTTTTTCGTTTAATACCTTCAGCTCATTAAAATAAAAAACTCCCCCCCGAACAGTCACAGAATCACTTCCCACCACCCAGAGGACGGCACGGCTAAACCAGTGTTTCCTTTACAGCAGTCTCTCACCCTGTCCATGCTGCTCTCCCCGATGCCTGCAGCACGGCCAAACAGGCTCAGGAAGCCTCTTTGCTCTGGTGCAAACACCTCCAGGTCTTCTGGCTTTGTGGGTCTGGCTGGATATTGGTGGGGTCTCTCAGGAGAGCTCACAGAGACGAGTCCCAAACCCTCGGCTGTTTTTCCTTCCCAGGTGGAACTGCCAAGGAAAAGCGGGATGGAGTGGGATGCATCCACCTCCCACCACCACCCAGCCTGCATGGCTGGGTTGAAGCGAGCAACACGTTCCTCATGGAAAAACTGCGTGGAAAAACCCAAGTTTTGCTCGGAAAGAGCAGCGCGCGGGCAGCAAAACCCTGCGGCGCTGCCCAAGGCTCTGAGCCCGTCCTGGAGGAGGTG
Organism: Tinamus guttatus; assembly: GCF_059628265.1. Classification (NCBI taxonomy): domain Eukaryota; kingdom Metazoa; phylum Chordata; class Aves; order Tinamiformes; family Tinamidae; genus Tinamus; species Tinamus guttatus. The sequence goes on along the minus strand of NW_028288579.1, from coordinate 286,298 downwards.
ACTGGTCTGCGAAGGGGGAGCCCGTGGGCTCCGACCTGGGGACTTACTGCAGGTCCTGGGGCCACCACGACCCGTTCTCGCCCCAGGGTGTTGGGTACAAGCAGGGGCAGCCACGTTTTACCAGGTCACAACCGCTATAAATCAGAAGAGCAGCTTTTCAACCACCTTCAGCACTGAGAACAGACGCGGCTGCCCTGTGGAGCCCGGTGCCCAAAGTGGCTCCCGCAGGGGCTCCAAAGGCAGAAGCCGACACCGAAATTCTAAGTGTTTTCTAGCAAACACCAAAGCCCCCTTTTCAGAAGGGCTGTCAACTTCCTGAGGGAGGGAATCCCAGGGACCCAGCCTTTGCACTCCCCGTGCAGCGGCCGCTTTTGCACAGACTTTAGGAGCCTCCAGGGAGGAGGTTTAGGAGCACTTTAGTGCCCGCGGCTCCCCAGAACATCCCGACGTTCCCTGTGAAAACACAAGGCATCTGCTCCCGAACTACTCCTCTCCTCGGCATCCCCTTGCAGAACCGAGTGGCCGGGCTCCGAGCGCTCCGCTCCGAGCGCTCCGCTGCGCCGGCTCCGAGCTTGCCGGGAGCAGGGGGAGGCCGAGCGGAGCCCTGGCGCAGGAGGTGAGGGCCACCTTGGACAGCGGTGCCCGGCTTCCCGCCGCGCTCCTGGCCGGAGCATCCCCAGCCCGGCCTTGCCACGGCTGGGAAGGAGCGGAGGGAAGGAAGCAGCGGTGATGCCGGGAGGAATGGGGATGGGGAACGCAGGCACCTTCCGCTGCGCCGTGCGCCCTTTGGCAGGTCACAGAGCCCGGGGGGCCTCCAGCAAGCTGCAAAATGTCATTGCCCCCTATCAGTTAGCCACAGGGCTTGCAATGCCCCCTCCGGCCAGCAGCTCCAGGTGCCCCCCAGCCTGGGCTGGGAAGGATTCCCCATCCTGAGGGCACTGCAGGTGCTGACGGAGAGGCAGGTGAATATGGTCAAGATCTGTTGTCCATTCACTTCCTTGCGATGGAATTAAAAGCCACTAGCAAGAAAACTAAATGGTGAGGAAGCAGCTGGGGGCAGAGCAGATCTGTGCAGCAGTAATTGAAACGTGTTGAAGTGATCTGGGAAGGTCCGAGGCTGCAGAGCATCTGGTGGGTTCAGCCTATCTAGAAACAGCATCCCAAAAACGTCCTCCCCACCAGCCGACGGGGAGGTCAGTGCCAAGATCTGCAATAACTTTTCATGCTCCTTGACGGGCTTTGCCAACATTTCCTGTAACGATTTCAAGAACTCTGAACACGAGAACAAGAAAACAGAACCAGAGATTTTGTTAAGTGACACAGAAAGCCTTTGGGGACGGACAGTGCCTGCTTTGACCAACGTCCAGCTCTTTACTCTGGCCGGCTCTGTGCTCTCCTCTGCTCCCTGCAGAGCAAGGCGGCTCCGGCAGCGTGCGGATCCCTCCCTGCAGCTCCAGGGAGGACATGGACAGTCCCATGCGCTGACCCGCAAAATATTTCTGGAGTGGGACAAGAGCTCTCCGGGCTCCGTCCTGCGCCGGGTCCCTGCGCAGGGCTGGAGCAGAGCCCTGCAGATCCCTCCTCTCCCCTTGCTCGGCTCCTCTCTGCTCCATTCATCTTGGAAAGGAAAAGGAATGGCCCTAAGAAGATAAATATCCTCTAAAGTTCAGGAAAAGAGGAATCTTCCAACATATTTTCAGTGATTTAGAAAATGACAAAGCTTTGTTTAGACTTTCTCCTAATTCACATTTTATACTGACCTCTCACAATTCACATCCAATCCCTCTTCCTTCTTATTTGTTTTCCCCTTCCCCCTCCTTTTTTTTTTTTTTTGAAACCTGTTTAATCCTTTTAAGTTCAAGGATTTGAAAAGCAAATACTATAAAAGATGAAAGGTGCGTTGGAGGAAATCAACTTTGATAAGAGGCTTTTATGGCTTGTAAACCTTATTCCGGCCCTTTGGCTTGAAAGGCAACACTAATTTTAAGAGCCTTATGCAAGCCTCACATTGAGCTTTAAAAAAAAATAATAATAATCCTATGGGCCTGGAAATGATGGGCACCTGGCGCAGCGGCTCCTCATCACAGGACACCGAAGGCTCCGGTAAGATCAGACGAGCAATGGCAGCGCCTGGCACCTTCCAGTGCTTTTCCCACCTGGATTTGCAAGACCCTGAGCAACCCGCAAGCTCCCAAGGGCTCCCTGCCAACGGCAGGGCTGCAGCCCGGCAGCACAACCCTCCGGAGCGGCCGGGGACACTAACGAGGGCACTAACGAGCTGCCGGGCTGCCCCCGGGGACACGCTTGGGGCCGTGGCGGCCGCCAGGCCCGCAGGGCCACGAGGCAGCGCTCGGGCGGGCCCGGCGGAAGCGCCGCTTGCGCAAGGCGAGTGTTTGGAGAAGGAGACGGCTGTTGGAGAGCGCAAACACGCGGTGGCATCACCCTGGTTCCAACGGAGGCTGCGGGACGGGAATGGGAGCGAAACGAGCTCCGAGCAGCACCCCGGAGTGGCGTAGGCCCCACTCGGGACACCCCATAGGGCCGCTGTCCCCTCGGCCTCTTACACAGCCGGCCAACACGCTGTCACCAGGGCTTGGGAAGCCACCACCACCCGGCTTGGCAATCGCTGCCCTCTCCCCTTTCCCATGGGAGAGGGGAGGATGGAGGCCTTGGAATGGCCACGCACAGGGACACGCTGGCCCTTCCCCACGGGCTGCCCCTGTGGGCCTCACGCACTGAGGCCTGTCTCAGCGCCAGGCTTTGAGCCAAGTAAATATTAATATTATAATAAAAACCCTCTCTCTCGGACATGTCCGGCTTTTATATCCCCCCAGGGCACGGGAGGAACGTGTTGATCAGCTCCTCCAAACTTTTGTGCTTCCACTCAAGAGGCTTTAGCATCTTTTCCAGGAACTTGTGTCAGGAATTAACACAAAGGGAAAAGGGAAATAATAAGAAATCTGCCCAGGGAGCATGAAGGCCTCAAATAGGCTTTGGGTCGGGTCCTGCATGAGGTTTTGCCCCTCTAGGAAAATAAGGGGCAAAAGGAAAAAAGGGATTTGCCTTCCCTCTTACAGGCTGCTCCATAAAATCCATCAGAGGATCCTTCTCTGGGGACTTTTACAACTTCCTCAGTCACCACAGGCCAATTTCCAAGTATCCGCAGCACTTCTGAGAGGACGGGAGATTCCCCTCTGCCTTCCTGCAAGCAATAGCAGGAGGGCTCCAAAGTCCCCACGCAACCAGAGGTCACTTGTTCTGCTAACGGTGGCAGCAATGGGGCTGTAGCAGAGCACAGGCAAAACGGGGTCATTTCTCAGCCAAGGCCACTGCAGAGCTATGATCTGAAAGCACTAAAAATGCCCCAGGCCTGTTCAGCAGCTCCCTCCTCCTTTCCCCATTCCCTCCTCTCTTCCTGCTCTCATCCCGCTTGCTTCACATGTCCTTTCCAGCTCCAAAATCTATTGCTCATATTTTGGCCAGGGGCCCTTCAGCATTTTGCAAGGATCTGGGTAATGAATCAGCTACCTGCAGCTGTTTCCTCACTGCCACCCAAGCGCAGAAATCCTAACCTTAAAGCGGCAACTCACCTTTCCTAAGACTTGAATTTAACTTAACACAAAATGAGGCTCATCAAAGCCATGCACACACATCCTTCCCTCCCTTCCCCTCACCACGCTGCTTGTTGTCCTCCAGAGCATCCAAAGGGTCAGAAAACAGCAAATTGGAAGGGAATGAAGGCGTGGGATGAGGACAGGCACACGGAGAAGGGGCACAAGGAGCTCGATGCCAAGGCAATCTTGAGAAAACGCAGCCAAGAGGCACCTCCAAGCAGGGGCCAAGTCCCGCCTGGAGCGGCGCCGTTCAGCCGGGGTTTACAGGCTGAGATAAAGAATTTATAGGGAATCTCCACCACCATCCCATTTTTGGTATTCTGCATCACTGTAGCCATCAGCCCCACAGCGCAAGTGAAAACAAAGCGATTTCCAGGGAAGCGCAAACGAAAGTGTCTAATGGGAACCACAAGATTTTTGTGACATCCCAACAGATGTTGAGCAAGCGGGTACTGGAGTGCAGAACAAATCATCTGAGCCACAGATTACACGATATAAACAGTGAAATAAGAGCAGAAATGGGAAACGTATGTACTAGGAGGCTAAAATTATTCACATATTCTGATATCTGCCATCCAGAAATAAAATATACAATGAGCAACTTGTGCATCCAGACAACAACATGCAAGGAATAATAGAACTCCATTTCCTACCGTGCCCTTTATGAAGATGAACACATGAATTGCAGGAGGAGTTAGGAAGGAAGAAGCAGGGGGCAGTTTGCCAAGTGGCCACCAGTTTGGTTTGCTGGGGTGCCCGCTTGTGGCCTTGCCCAAGCAGGTTACCTGCAGCCCAGGGAGCACCTCCCTTGTGAAATCCTGCAGGGATGAAAGTTATTTCTTCACCCAGTCAGATGCTTCTTCTGTGGGGAAATAAGGGGACTGTCTCTGCATAGGGACCAAGGCCAACACACAAGGGCCGAAAGCAACAGACCCCATTGATGCCCACCCAAAACCATGAGGTTAAGACCTTTTCTGGGGGGTCTAAAAGGTGAATCAGGAAGTAACTGAAACCAATTTCAGAAACATTTACCAACACATTGACATGCACAGGTCACAGCTCATCGAACTACAAGCACACCATCCCAAACCTCCAAGTTTGCATTCAGTTTTGCATTGAAAACTGAAAATGCTTGTAAATCCTCTAATTAGATCATCGACATTTCGAGCAGTTTTCAAAACCAAAAGTGTTTCCAGCAGTTTTAAAATACCAAAAGTTACAAATGAAATCAACTCAATTTCTTTTTCTGTTATCCAGGCTGAAAAAATGCCAATAAATAAACACATTAATAAAAATAATCAGGCAGAAATTGCTAAGATTTTTTTATATATATAAAAAAAAAAACCACCACGTGTCTCAGTTGCTTTGGGAAAGCCTTTCCCTCCCAGCGCAGCTGTGGAGATTGCAAGTTTTCCACCACGACAGCTTACCCACTCCAGGTCTTGGAGTGACCCAGCTGCAGAGCTCCCGTTCTGCAGCAGTACTAAACAACAACCCGTCTCTGGTTAACTTCCACATAGGAAACGCGTTCGCTTGCTCGGGATACAAAGCTCAGAGCCCAGCTGAGATGGGTGCCGAGCAGGAACCAGCTCACGCACCGTGTCCAGCCAGGGGCAGAACCCCCCGAGGAGCCTTGGAGCACAAGGACGAGCTTGGAGAACAACAGCCGGCATGCACAGGACGCAGATTCCCAACCCTTTAATATTTAGGATCACTGCAGCCTGTACAGCATCTTCTGACCTCGAGAGCCATCCTGTGGGCCCTCCATGCCCCGCTCCACAAAAGTCATCCCTCTTCCCCGCTCGGCAGCGCCACCGGATCCGTCGGGATCTGCTGATGTTACCCAGGGGAAGGCGAGCGAATGCAGCAGCTGTTTTGTTAAGCAGCCCCACGCTGCAAACACAATTTGCTAACAACCCGTACAACGTGCCTACAACATTTGGCCACCAGACTTGCTCCTTATTTGTTTTTAGAGGACGAACGATTGCTCAACAGCTGTTGTGTAGGCCCGATTAGCCTAAAAAACAACAACAAAAAAATCCACTCTTAAGCACATATCCAGGGAGACCAAGGGGCTTTTTCACTTATTTATATTACCAGTAGCACCAAGGGATTCTTGGCAGGATTAGGACCTTATAGCAGCACTACAGGTACTGAGAGAAGCCGCCACGGGCCTGCAGTGGAACAGGGAAAGGAAGAGAGACTGTGGTCCCCAGATGTTAAATTCTGGGTTTAGAGTTTTCTGGGGCAAGAGGGGATGGAAGAGCAGTGGGTGTCCCCACTCCTATGGGTCACAACAATCCCAGGCTGCTGCTCTCGTCGATAAATGGTCAACGGACTGGATGCCAAAGGACTTCGTACCCACGTTAACCCCCAGGTGCAATGGCAAAAAAAGCTGCATACGTCATACAAAAAACTCCAAAGATATTATGAAGAAAATAATAAGCTTTTTCTCCCATACTGAAATCCCTTTTTTCCCCCTTCTGAACCCAGCAGGACTTCTACTATACCTGAAAATGATGAATAAAAAAAAGCTTTCCTGTCAACAAGGCCATGTATTTACACAGGCTTCTCAGGCAAACTTCAAAATGTTCTTTCAATTAGCGGCGCTTTCCGAAGCCTGCGGCCCCATCCAAGCTTTGCTCCCGCAGGTGCATGGGGCCAAGGTAACACAAGTGACACCCCCGTGGGCTTTTCCACACCGCAGCCCTAGGGCTTAGGATGCCGGTCCCTAAGTCTACACGGGGCCTCAGCAGGACACAAGGAAGATCAGGACTTCAAGGTGATGGGAAGACAGGGATGAGGAGGAAAGCAGGCCCATATTGTAGCAATCTTCTCCTCCCCGTCATTAATTGCATCCTGCTGGCACAGGCCTTCTGCAATGTGGCCCTAAAACATGTCAACCCCACTCCCTCCTCCAAACACTTGTTAAAGAGGCTTTAACCTCTTCGGGCCCGAGCGCCAGGGCCGTCCGCGGGGCTGCGGGAAAGGAGGCAACGCGGCGGCGCGCGGAGCAGCGCTCCGAGGTCAGGAAGCAGCAGGAGCCCCAAGTGCCCGACTTCCTCCGTTTGCAGAATCTGGGGAGGGGAAGGGGGCAGAGGCCTTTGCTGGGATGAATCCTGGTGGGAACCCACTCCTGCTTCTCAACTTTGAGAGGATATGGTCACGGCTGGGGGCTGTCTTGGATGAAAGAGCCTTTGACATTTTCAGGCCAAAGGGTCCTATTTTTATTTTATTTTTGAGGGCCTCATGCAGTCAGATGCCTTTAATGGTGCAAGAAACAGATGGGCCACCGTTTTCTTTGCTCATACAAGGCGCCGGACATTAAAAAAAAATGCCATTGAAAAATGAGTAACAAAAGCATCCCCTTTTTCATTTACCCCTTTTCCTTTCTTGCTCCCTGAGACTGGCACGAAGTCAGAAAAGTGCCTGGATGGTCAGGAGCCTCCGGAGCCCAGGGGAGGAGGAAGCCACAGAGAAGTCAGGAGCCCGGAGCTCTGGAAAACCAACGGGTGCTCCATAGTTTTAAGGGATTTGCAGACTCCTTAGACCTGATATATCCCAGCTCTGGGTCACTAGGGTCCAGTTGCCCTGTTCTCCCTCAATCATTGAAGGAGAGAGGTCAGATACTGCACGGAGTACTGCCAACTTCCCAGGGGAAGGAGGGCTTCTCATTTCCAAAAAATACCTAAAACTTTCTCAACCTCTATTTTTGTTTGTTGTTTGCTTTTTCATTTCTTGAGGTTGTTCCCCCCTGCCCTTTTTCCTTATTAATCTTTTCAACTTCTACTGAAACAAAGGAAGGAAGAAGATAAAACACCAACAGAGAAGAGGATACAACAGAGGAGAAACCACTTTCACAGATGAAAAATACTCAGGAGACTGAAAACCAAACTCACTCCTTTCTACAGAGGAAAAAAAAAAGTGGACATTAAGAAGTTAGGAGTCAGGAGATGAAAGAGTGAAGCTCCAGTTGAAAAATCCCAAGCAGGCCAATTAAAACAACTGGGGAGTCTTTTGCTCAGAGGAGCCCCAAAGCCCTGCAGAGCAGAGCGCCTCGGCACCGCACAGCCCTCTCCTGCGCTTGGAAACGCTCAGGCCCTTCCCTGCCTCCCTCTCCCCCTCGGCCTCCGAGCAGCGACAGCGTCGTCACCGCGCGGCCAAAGCAAACGGCTCCGCGGCCTCCACGGCCTCCAGGGCCCCCAGCCGGAGGCTCCTCGGCCGCGTGAGGAGCCGGCCAGACCCACAGCTGTGAACGCGAATCCGTCCCCCCCAGCCGTGCTGGAAACCTCCATGGCCACGAGCGGGAATATCCTGGTGAGCGCAAGGCCAGCTCGGTGCAACGCGCTCCTACGAAAAGGCAGTCACAAAAACCTCTGTGTTCTGCCCCAAGGGAGCTGCGTTTCAGGGTGCAAGCCCCGCGGCACAAAAGCCACCTCCAAGCAGGGCTGTCGGCATCGCCTCCCCACTGTGCTGTGTGCCCCAAAGTCCCTTGTCCCCTCATTTCCTCATTAGAGGGCACAGCCCGGGTGTCCCTGCCCCACGCAGGGCCCTGGGGTGTCACAGGGCTCTGGGTAACTTGCCTGAAGCCACCCGCGCTCAGCGCCCTCGGGCAGCAGGAACAGCCTGGCAAGGAAAACACAGCCGGATTGGGAAAGAGGAACCTGGCCCCTTCCCAACTGTCCACTGCCACCCAGAATAAAACAAGCCATAAGAAAAGGAAAACTGATAAAAAGACCTCACAGAAAAGGATTTTGGGGGCTCCAAAGCTTAGCACACACAAGGAATTTCAGGAAAAGCTCCTGGTTTTCCCACAACACCAGCTCTCGCACCAGCAGGACACTCCGTGTCAGGCAACGCACTCAGGGCCTCAAGTCCAGCCCCATTCCCGAGCCTCACGCAAGAAACCCATGCACGTGTTCCCCTATCCACCAGCTTATGATAATTATGGATTGCTTGTTTTCCTTTGTTTTCAAAATTATTTCTGAAAAAATAATCTATTTTATGTTTTCCACACTGGGAGGGAAGAAGCAGGTTGAGCCCGAAACAGAGGCAGTCGGCTGCGTTCCAGGGAACCGCACGGGCAGAAACCATCCCGCTTCCCTCCGTCTTTGTGGGAAACCCACTGATTTTCATCTGAGAAGGCAGGGCTGTAACGGAGTATTTCCAGTTTCGAGTCCTGTTCTGACAGCACCTGTAAAAAATATTCAGTCGAAACAAGCATTCCTTCCCATGGGCAGAAATAGACACTCCGGTCCAGGAGCTATTTCTGTTCTTCCCCCCCAAATATTTTGACAAAACCCATTTTCATTATCTCTGACATTTCCTCCAGCGCATGAGGGATGGTGAGAACAGATCCACCCATGGCTCAAGAAGGAATTCAAGAGTGAGTAGCCTGTGGCAGAAATAGGAAGCCCAAAGGCAGCGGGGCAGGTAACACCCAGGGCTTTTCGGGATCCTGAAAAGCAGCGCCAGCCCGGAGCAGGCTTGGCAGCACGGGATGGGAGCAGCTTGGCTCCGCTCGGCAGCGCTTCCCGCTGCTGCACCTGGAAACAGGGCTGAGCGCTCGGCACCGACTGCTCCGAGCCGCGGCCCGGGCTGCCGAGCTGGCACCGCTCACATCCACGGCTTCCTTAAAAGACATTTCCTCCCTTTTGAACCTAATTGTATCCAAACCCCAATCCGCAGGAGGCCCCGAACTGCAGTCCCTCACCGTGGACCACGAGACACTTTCCAAAATCTCGAGGCTTGTAAGAAAAGGCCCAGGGTCACATCTGCAAAACGGCACAGGGTGAAGCGTCCCACATCCCCACGGCCCAAGGGGAGCAGCAGGGAGAGGGGCACTATCCATCCTGCGCAGCCGGAGAAAACCCTGCAGGACACGGTTAATGTAACAGACTGCGGGTGACACGGCCACCGCTCGGACACCCCGGAGACATCGACACGCTCAGTGACAAGTCACACCTTTGGCTTCATTTTCTACCTTCCCAAGCTGCATCATTCAAGAATAACTTAAATACTGATTTCAAGTCTGATTTCTCTTCCCCCCACACTTTGCTCACAGACCGAAAGGGAGATAAAAACAGCCCCCGGCTGGAGCAGTTACGTGTCCTTTCCCTCCCCGTGGCAGCCAGAAGCCACGTGCAGAGGAAGGCAGAAGCAAACTCCTGGTGTCCATCTCCAGCCAGGTGTTGGAGAGGTGAGATGGGAGGAGCTGCTGTAGGAGGCAAATCCAAGGTCCCATTCCAACAGCTGCTTCCAAGATGGGAGTATCCGGGTGGGCAATCAACGCAGCAGCCGGAGCAGGGCAGTAATGGAGCACGCTGCCATCCGGAGCCGCTCCGCATCTCCTCGGAGCCGCGCGGTCAAGCGCATGGAATCACCCCGCGGTCTGGAAACGAGGACCAGTGACCACCAGGGAGGGAGAGAAACCTGCCAAATACCTCGCGCTGGAAAAGCGCCGTGGTTTCAGTTCCCTTGACTGACACGTTGCCAAAGACACCCTCTTTCCCCTTCCCTCCGCGGTATTTCAAGGCGAGCTCAAGGTCTGGAAGCCAAGCTGGAAGCGGCCCAGCTTGCCTGCTTTGGGCTTGACTGCACAGCTCCAGATTTCCCGACCTCCTCGCAGCTATGCTGAAAAACTTCCCTGAATTCCCATAAATGCTTTGGCCAGACTTGAATTAAGGGTTTTTGAGGGTTTGCAGAAAAACCTGACTGCGGGTGCTGAGCCTCGGAGCCGTCTCCGCTCTGAGCTCAGCCTGGCGGTTCCTGAAGCCCGGGGGCAGGAAGGGAGCCAAGCGGAGGGGGATGAATCACTGCTCTGCGGGAAAGCTTGGAGTAACGGCAACAGGGAGCAAAACGGGAGAGAAATGAGCGCATGGGAGAAAAGGGACAGGACAGCACAGGGTGACGGCTCGAGCCGGACGCCGAAGGGTGTGCAGAGGAATCCAAGCACGGCCAGGGCAAAAGCGACTGCGGAAGAGACCGGTGGGAACAGGGCCGCGGCCACCAGCGCCCGGCGGTGCCCACAGGCTGCCCCTCCGAGGCGGCTCCGCGGCTTTTCCCCGCAGCGGGAGGCCCCGGCCCATTAGACAAGGCCCGCTTGCTCCTCCTCGCCTCCCCCGTGACACAATCGAGTGCGCATACAAGGCAGAACAAAACAGTGACAATTGGTGACAAATGGACTGCACAGCATCCCGTGGCCCCGTCGCCATGGGGACGGCAGCCGAGCGTGGGCGGGCCCGTCAGGCGGCCGCAAGGACACGGGGGACGCCGGGGCCTGGAGGGACCCGCGCGCTCCATGGCGCCCGCCAGGCCCTGGCTGAGGGAAGGGGGCAGAGGGACCGGCCCGCGAGGTGCTCCCAAACGTCCCTCATTCCCGAGCCTCGTCTGGGCATCGGCAGCACCGAGCAGGGAGGGAAAGGGTTCAACCTCCCTGGCACAGCCCCAGCAAGTGCCATGGAGCACATTTCAGACGCTGAGCGATGCTGCACGGCGCTGGGCACGGGAGCACAAGCTCCCATCCACCTGGGAAGAAACCCGGAGAACTCCCAAGAACGGGAGAACAGCGCTGGCTCCCGAGCTTCTCCGGGCAGGGGCAAGCGCTGCTTCCAGGAACGTCCTGGAGCGGCTCGATGCCTTTGACTTTCAGTTCAAGCAACACGAATGCCCCAAAAGCCGGTGTGGAAACGCTCGTCATTCACCCAGTGCTGCGGATGTGCTCAGAGCACCGATGAAACTGGACGTACAGTTTCGGAAACTCAGCTCCCTCCTGCAGCACTGCCCTTTCAGGCTCGTCCAACACGGCCTCCCCTGACTGCTTGGCAGGCCCCAGGGAACGTCACGCAGCAGCGACAACACCGGAGCACTCGCAGCTCTGCCCTCGCTCAGCACCGAGCATCGCCGCCCATCGACGGGGCGTCGGGGCTGCGCATCCCCCCAGCACCCTGTCCCGCCACGCAGGTGGGCATGAAAGAGTTAAGGCTGCAGCTGCCAGTGCGGAGTTATGCTCAAACTGTTCCCACTGCCGCATGAAGTCAGCTGTCATTAGCGAACAAAGGCGCCCCGGAGCCGCTCGAGTTGTGTCACACTCGGGAGGCGCGGGGACTGCTCCCTGATTAGGATTTCTAAATCGGTCCCATCGAGGCCCGGAGAATAAAGCAGCGGAACAATGAGCCGGGCGCATTCACACAGGCGGCGGCCCCCACCGTCCCCCCAGCCCCTCGCACGCTTCTCCTCCCACCGGGGCCCTCGGCAGCACTTCACCTCTAAGCCCCACTAAGCAGTGCAGCCTCCGCGCTCCTCGAGCGGTGGCTGCATCACCTGCTGCTTGGGCACGGCGCTGCCCGGTCCCACTCGCCCTCGGGCCCCAAAACCAGAGCCCCCCTCTTTGCCAGGGCCTCCTGCCTGGAGAGGAATCCACCCCGTGCTCCACGGCTCCTTCCTCCTCCTCCCGGCAAGGCCACAGTGGCTTGGAGGCTGGAGAAGGTGGCAGTGCCGTTTCCTAGTGATGCTCCTATCCACCCTCGGATGCACGGCCGGTGCAGCATCCCCCATTAACCTCTCCCCGACAGGATGAGGCCAGCAGCCGCTGACCATGGTAGCAAACTTCCTCTTTGCAGGGCTGTCCCCACCCAGGGCACCGGGGATAGCCGGCCATGTCGTGGCACCGCAGTGCCTGCGACGCACAGCGCTCCCGGGGCAGCCGAGATGGAAGTTTGCCACAGGAAACCTTACGAGTTCAAGGTGGTACCACAAACCTCAGCTGCAACACAACCCAGCTCTACCCACCAGGACCGGTCTGCTTGGCCCTGGCTGGGGAATCACCTGCCCCAGAGGTTTTCTTTCCTCCTAACCAGTATTTCAAATGCACAGACAGTAGCAGCTGGAGATGTGGTTGCTACACTCATCTCAGCTGAGGGAGGCCTCCACGAGCACTCGGGTTCTCACGCTGCTGGCGCGAGGGAGGCACCGGTTTGGCCAGGGATGCCTGCAAAATTCTTTTCTTGGAAAAACTACGCATTTCGGCACAAAATGACACAGCACGAGTCAAAAAATCTGAAGGAAAACCAAGATCATTGTGAATTTGGGACATTAAGAAAACAGAGGCAGGAATTAGAGGGCAGTAAGTGCTGTTCTTGGCTCCAACTCCCACTTCGCTCATGACATTGGCTTTGCCGATTTGCAGCTCTCTTGCCTCAATTCTTCCTGTGTGGAAGGAGGAGGCGACCCTCTAAGCGGTGACTTCCCAGGAATGCAAATCCCTAACACCAGGAATCCTGCAAGCAACCAGAGACATGCCCAGGCTCTCCTCTCCCCACGGCCAGCTCCTCGGAAGCAGAGCCCACGCAGGGAAGCCCCAAGCCGGGGTTGGCGGCTGTGGGACCCGCACGTGGGCTCTGCGCACACCCCAACGTGCCATGGGGACCGCCCGTCCTCTTGGGGACATCCCCATCGCACCAAGCTGAAGCCATGACATCCCCCCGCTCGGATTTAGTAAAACACTGCGGGATCCAAGGCGGAAAAAGGGATGCGGATGCGCTCTGCTCCTCCCGCGCCGCGAGCGTCCTCGGCAGCGGGCGGGCAGCAGGTGCAATGAATAAATATCCCATCCGAAATCAATCCGGGCCGAGGGGGAAGGGCGGGAATATAGATATCGGGCCAGGCGTCCCCCCCGGCGCCGGCACGCACGCTAATCCGCCGGATTTGGCCGTCATCTGACATGGGCGGCGGGAGGGCCGGCCGCACGGGCACGCCTCTCCCTTCACGCCAGGAAAGGATTTTCATCTCTTGAGAGCACAATGAGGGGGGGAAGGAAGGGAGAGAAAAATAAAATAAAATAAAGTGGGGGAAGGAGGGGAAAAAATAAAAGCCAATCAAGCGGAGATCAGCTGTGGGCTGGGCCGCCGCGGGCCTGCCCGTCCCAGAGGGGGGCACGGGGAGACATATTGGGCCGTGTGGGAAACCCGCGGCCTCGGCTTCTCACACATTGTTCTGGCGCCCGGCGCCCCCCTCGCCCGGCAAAGCCGTTAATGCCACAAAAGAGGCCGGGCCCATTGTGCGGCAGGGACAGCTGAGCGAGGGAGCCGAGGAGGCCGCGCGGCCGCCCGCGCCCGGCCCGCCGCTCGCCCCACAAAGCCACCGAATCCGCCCGCGGGCTGCCCCCTTCCTCGCTAATCGTGGGCTGCGGGGGGTTAAACGCGGTTACATTTTCATTAGGTGCTAATAGCCCGAGGGCAGCGCTGCCACCAGGCCTGGACGGCGACGCGGCACCGGCAGGCGACCCATTCCCTCAGTGACGGAAACGAGGCCAAGGGCTGGGGACGGAGCACGGAATCGCAGCCCCGTGTCGCCAAGGCTTCACTTTGCCGGGCAGCCACCAGCAAGTCTGCTGGCACGCGGTGGATCCCTCGTGGATCCCGCTAACTCCAATGCTGGCTCATGCTCCTGCTACGGCCACAAAACACACACCAGGTATTTCTATAGGGTGACAGTACCTGTCTTTTCTCTCCAGAGTCTGAGACACCCACAACCCACTGAAGTCAACAAAGTCACGTCCTTTCCCCCAAACCAACTGTCACAAAGGTAAAATCCATCATTGTGGAACACGCAGCGGTCACGGAGGAAGCCAAGCAAAACAAGAGCAAGGTTTGTGCCGAGATGGCACAGCCAGGAATGGGAAAGAGGAGGAAATTGGTCCTGCAGTCACAACTACGACCACCTACAGCCAGGGCGGTGCTGAGCCCGGCAGCCCCAGCCCTGCTCCAACCCCAGTTCTGCCACCGAGCCCGGTGCTCAGCCTCGCTGTGCCTTGGTTTCCCCTCCATTCTGTCCATATGGACCACAAGCACCATCACCTCTCCTAGGTTCCCAAGACTCATCGCAGGGAAGAAGCTGGAGGACCCCGAGCATCTCTGCTGGAGCATGAAACTCCGCTCAGAGAAGCAGTCGAGGAAAGGGGACATTTCAGTTATCATGCAACAACTTCCCTTGCCCTCAACCCCAACCATCACCACTTGCCCGATGCGACGGGTTTCACACAGCACCTGTCCTGTCACAGGGGCACGGAGACCAAGGGCAGACAAATAACGCATCATCTGCACGACACTCCAGGGCAAATTCCTAACAAACTCCAACACCACGTCTATCTCACCTGATTGCCAAAGACCAAATTTTCAGCCAAATTTCCTGCAAGCGTTGCTGAGTTTTGCAAGCTGCAAGTCCTCAGAGAGCCGCATTTTCAAGCTTGTCTTTGTAACCTTGAAAGCTAGAGTCTGAGTTGTTTAGAAAGCTGAGGTTCCGAATATCCTGGAGCCAAAACATTCAGAAAAAAGGCAGAAAGCTGAAGAGTATAAGGAAGCTCACACTTAGATTCTCTGACATCTGCTAGGGTTGAGCTGAACCATGGCTGCAGTCCTCCTTTCGGCAAGGGTTTGAACAGGTCCTTCTCTTCCACTTAGCCAACTATTTACAAAGAGCTTGCTGGAATGGGATCTATTTTGCACATCTGATGTACCAGCAAATTTTGTCAACACTGCCCAGGAAGGTTTATGAGTTAAGGCCGAAAGACAGATGGATGGACAGCGTGTCTCAAACCCCATTTCCCCAGGAAAGCCCTCTGCGGAATATTATGTTGTGCAATAACCATGATAACATCTTGACAGCTTGCACCAATATTTTTCTGGTTTTTTGGAGAGCAGTAGTGTTGCAATCCAGGCTCAGGGTTAAGAGCTGGAGTTCTGGAAAGCTCGTCTCGGATGAGCAGTGTAATGGATACGTCTTAAGCGCAATGGGCCACAAGCGGCTGGAGGGGCAGGAGTCTCCGCTGAGAGCGGAGCCACACAGCTCTGCTGGAGGAGCTCCAGCCGCTTACGCAGCTCATGATCCTCTCTGGCCCAAAATGTTTGTTTTTTTCCCAGCAAAATTGTACTATAAGCACAAACAGCAAAATATAATATAACGGCATTCAAAGGTTAGCACGTGTTATTTCTTGCTGTTGCCTCTCAAGATTTTCCAGCACTAACTTTAGCTGGGGCGACTAGTTTGCTTCGTTCAACCTGATAGACCCAAAAAGGAGGGGGGCAGAAATCAAATCGCAACACAAAAACGATGGCAACCACTTTTGAAGGGAAGCTGCTTTCAGAAACCTGGCCACGTCCAAAAATTACAACCGGTTTCGGCAATTACGAGAAGTAAAACATTAAAAAGCATGAGACAAAGTGCATTTGCATGCTAAAAGCTCCCGTCAGCAGCGCTGAGAGGCTGGATCCAACAACAAAGCAGATAACTTCCCCTCCAAAGAAATATTAACCCTGGTGTCACTTCCCCGTCTGGGTTCGCACCGCGCAGGCCCCCCCGGCATCCCTGCTCCCGCGCTCCTGGACCCGGCCCCGGGAAGCGGCGCTGGAACTTCCCGGCCACACAGAGCCGTGGGGTTAATCTCTGCTCAGTCATCCCCATCCAGAGCAGGCTAGCGGTTTTGTGGAGGGGGGTGCCTAGAGCCGGGGAGGTTTCTCAGAACAGGGTGGATTTGCTGGAAAGCGGCGTTCCAGAAAACACATTCTAGTTCTGCAAGAGCTGTTGCAATAACAGGTTTGAGTTTGATTCAGAGACCGCAGGTGGGCAAGTTACCTGAAGGCCATAAAGAGGAAACTCCTACATCCGTTCCAAAAGTGTAAACTAAGACTTAAGCCGATCAGCCAAAGAGGGAGGGGAGCTGGAGGGCCAGGCACACCTTTGCATCGTGTAGAGTTGGATTTCACCCGAAAACGCAGCGCCGTGCTCAAAACACGAGCTGAGGGAAGGCTTTGGGCTAAAGCCTGGCACAGGGACGCAGCTGGGCGAGCTAAAGTGCAGACCCGAGTCAGAGCTTTCCCGAGCTCCAGCGGGGCTGCCGGACACCGGCGCTTTGCTCTCCGTGGTGACCACCAGCAGGCCTTAGGAGTCTGCCCTGCAGATGGTCAGTGGGGCTTGAGCACTGTCTGCACCCCTGCAGGCATGGGACACCCTTCAGGCATCGAGTCTGGAGTATTTTGAAGGCTTAGTCCCTAATACCAGTGCCAAACCAGGCTTTTCTCCCCCCTCACTCTGGCTTGTTTCCCATCTAGGCTGTCCACATCCTTACGAGTCACACTCTGTGCTCCCCCAGTGCCCACGGCCACCTCACTGGCTGGAGGGCCCCACGTGTACACCCACACATGTCCCTGTCACCCTTGGCTCATTACGATCCCATTAGTTGTCCTCATCCGTCAGCACCTCGGGTCCCCGCGACCACGATCCTTTTCACAGCGGCACGTCGGCACTTCTGAACCTCCTCCATTCCTGCCTCCATGAGCAGCAGCTCCTATGGCTTTAACTGGCAAAGCAGCCGGTCTCAACATGACACGGATTAGATGTCTCGCTGATAAAGCCACCAGGATATTTCTGCTGCTCCGCTGGACTTGAGCCCCTGCCTGGAGTTCACCAGGGGGCTGCAGAGAAGAGCTATCGAATTCCTTCCCCCGCAGCCTTGGCTCAGCTCAGGCGGCCGAGGCCAGGATTCCTCCAGGAATCAAGTTGAGGAATGCAACCAGGATCCACAGCAAGGGAGTGCTGTGCTCACCCCGCATGAGACCCCCGAGGCCTTGTGGCCGGGCACGCTTGACGGCTCCTGCCGCAGCCTTTTATTCACGGCCACTTAACACAGCCCGGACAGGGCCTGAGCTTCCTCAGCTCTTTGACATCTCCTGTCAGCATCTCTCCCAACTCATTTAAATCAATTTTCCGAGCAAATCCATGGCAGCCCAGGACAGATGATTGCTTTGGCCTCGCGCTGGTGCAGAGCCAGGCTGCCCATCTGTTGCTCTTTACTCACTGAGCGCTCAGCCCTCTTGTCCCAGAACTACTTTACCTTCAGAGGGGACTGCTGCTTCTCCTGGGGATCCTCACTCCCTCAAAGGCATCAGCCAAAACAGAAGAACTTCTTGGACCAAAGAAGTCACCAAGACGGAGACAGAAGAGACACAACCAGCCTCTCCAACCAGCTCCAAACCACCCTCCAGGAACCTCTCAAAACACCATGAGCTCCGAGAGCACCAAGAGAATCAACCCACTCACAGGCTGGCTGAGAGCAAGCAAAGGACCAATGAAGGGCACATCCAGGGCTTCTTAGGAATAAATCCTACCAAGCCTCCATCTAAACCGATGGGGATGACTTGTAAATGACGGGCTGCAAAAGAAATAGAGCTGCTGACTTGAGAAGGCAGCCAAGTGCAAGGCATCAACCTTAGACATCCAACCGCCTGATTTTAGGTATTACATAGAAGAGCAGTCAAGGCGAAAGGCTTCAAATCAAACAGCCATTTCCTAAAGGTGCCAAATCACAGGCTTTGTAGCAGAAGACAGTGTTTAGTTAAGACTGCAGGGAGCTGCTCTATGAAAACACATTGTATGGTCACATGTATTACACAGGACAACTTCCTCTGAAGCTTCTGGTGCTGGCCAACATAAGGGAGAAGGTAACAGACTATAAAAGTTTGTACCAACATACTGATGGCGAGGCAACAGACCCATGGAGCCAATGGTTTGTTGGATAATTTCCTGGAATGATCCAGTAAGTCACTCTCCAAACGGTGAAGGATTCATGTTGGAGTAGCCGGGGTGACGCTACCTTTGTTGCTCCCAGACACTGCACCAGTAACACTAAGCCTCCCTACTCAGTCCTCTCCTTTCAAGGCCCAACCATAAGATAAAACATGTAACAAAGCTCTCCAGAACAGACAACTGCTTAAAATGGCACATGCAAAACCTTCTTAGCACAGAGGGTTCCTTTCTATGATTGTTTTTTATATCTAGATCAGCTGTTCCAGCTGCAAAATTATTTTCCAGTAGAGAAGCAGGGGAGCAGAAGCAAGCTGGGAACAAAAAGGACAGAAAACCTTCAGCCTGGAACACAGACAATACACTCAGGACCTGCAAAGCCTTTCAGTGTTGGAGCGAGTGGGGACCAGAAAAAAGGGAAAACAATGTATGAGCACATGCAAACACACACACACACGGAGCAGGGTATTCCTGGCCTCCACGCAAAGGCCCTTCCCAGAGGAAGGCTCATTAGAAGCCCTCCCCAGCCCAGTACCTTTCCCCCCAGTAACCAAATAAAATAAAGAGCAGGGCATGTTCTTTTGAAGGTTGTTTTCTTTCACCCCCCTCCACCCCCTGTTGCTCTCCTCTCCGGCGCTTGCGGCTGGCCCGTTACCTCCGGCCGAGCGCGCGGGCTCGGAGCCAGCCCTGGCTCCCGCCGGAGCAGCCGGGCAGCGGGAGCCGCCTCCGGCTCCACGGCCAGCCCCGCTCCGCGCCGCTCGGACACGAGGAGCCCTGGCCGGGCCAGAGGGCCTGGGAAATCGGGAACATCCCAATTAGAGCGGTGTCTAGCGCATGGCAACAGGGAACGGGGGCAGCTGGAATAAAGTTTCCTAGCGCGTGGTGGGACAGAGGTTTCTGTCCAGGGAACGAAGGAGGTGGGAGTTTCGGTGGTATTTGTCGGTCCCTTACAAGACATATGGTGTCCCAGCACAGGTTAAGCTCTCCACCATCCCCTCAATGAGAAATGAGCTGGGCTAGATGCCTGAAATGATTATTGCTGCAATCTTTATAAACTCAGAGCTGGAGAGGCTTTGCCTGCTCCGAGGGCTGAATTTTCACGCGGCCGGGATTATCCGGGAGCCGTCCGGTGTGCAAGACTCCTGCAGCCTGCAGTGCCTGAGGGCATCAGCCATCACCGAGCCACGTCCTGGGCTCGGCATCAGCAGGAGGTGGCTCTCCAGAGATGATGGGGCCTCTTCCACCCCAACGATGGGGTCTGCCAAGGCTCTTCCACCCCGTCTCCCCACACTGGGGAGCTGTATCCAGGTCTGACCACCCCAGCACAGCAGAGGCCATCCAGATAACACAACATTCCATCCTCTCAAGGGCTCTCATCAATTCAAGTCCTAATGTCAGCCCAGGGAGGACATCCTTCATGCAGGTCATAGCACCACTAGCCGGACTCCACTGGGCTGGGGATCTCGGACAAGGCACTTGGGAACTAATCCCTCCCTGCTTGTCCTTTCCTGCCTCGCCGGCTAGAGCGGAACGGGTGGGCAAAGCCCCTGCTCCAAACCCATCGCGTCTTGCACATATTTCACCGTTTTGAATGACAGAGCAAGGCAGAAAGCAACAAGGAGCGAGGACAAGAGGGGATGACAAGCCCTGCCCCCAGAACGCTTATAAACCCAGGAGACAAGATGTAACACGAGGAGGAAACAGGCTGGAGGCAGGAGGGGATACCATAAAAATGGGGTGGTTTCGAACGTCTTTGCTGTGGGCATAAATCACCGCTGATCTCTGTGCAGATCTCGAGAGCGCAGAACAATTCCCAAACCCATCTCCCAGCTCGGATTGCAGCAGCGCAGCCTCCCCCCAAGCCAGGCTCAGCCCGGGATGAAACAGGGGCATTGAAGGGTGCTGGATCCCTGTGGAACAGCTGGGACGTGGTGGCAAAGGACCTTGACCCTGCCTGGAGCTCGGTGAGGAACGGCGGAGCTTCCCAGCCTTTGATCCCAAGCCCCTTCCTCCCCTCCGGAGCAGGAACGCAAGCTGCTCCGGGCCTGCTGCAACGTGGTACGGATGGCCCAGCCTCCTTGCACCAGGAAGCCTAAAATAAATCAAACTCCTCTCCATGAAACCATTCCCTCCCTACCCCATTTCTTCTGCTCCCCTTCCCTGGGCTGCATCCCACCTTCCAGCTCTGCTCATGACACAGTGACAGCAAAGACAAGATTTTTTTCCAAGAGGGAAAGAGGGGGAGGCTCGGGGGAAGGGGCACCTTATTCCAAATAAACAAACAAAATTTATTGCCGGACATCTCTGAGCCCTCAGCCCAGGCCGGCAAGCTGCAGCTGCGGGGTAAGAAGCACATAAATAAAGTTGAGAGCTCCGCTGGCCTGACCCAGCGCTGCCCCGCGGTGCAGGAGCAGTGTCTTGTCATTAGCATGCAGCGCACACGGCTGCCGTGTCTGCTCATTTGTTCTCAGCCCCTCGGCTCTATAAATCTCACAAAAGGGCAAGGCGGAGGAGCGGGGGGGCGCAGGGCCCGCGGCCAGGGGGATGGGGCCTCATCCCGCACCGCTTCCCGCGGGATGAGCCCGGGGCAAGGGGGCTCCACGCGAGCGACTCGCTCCATCCTCCATGCGGGCAGCGGTGGCGGCAGCCGCGCGGGGACGGAGCGCTCGCGCCGGGCGCACGTGGACCCGCGAGGGGTGAGAAGCGGCACCAGCGCTGCCGTGAGCGCAGCGGGGCCATCGCGAGCGCGTCGAGCTCCGTGCCGAGCCGCAGGACCCGCAGGGGACGGACACCGCGCATCGCTCCGAACCATCTCCCCTTGCCCGCCTGCCCTCCCAGAAGGTGCCCTGTCCCCTTGCCACCACCACGCTGTGCCAAGCCCCCCTTGCAACATCCTCCTCAGTGTCACCGTGATGAGCTCTGCCAATACCCCTGGGCAAAGGTAGGGGACAGCTGGGGAAAATCAGCCGCCTTCCCTATAAGTGACCAGCTGCATCCCACTTGCTGCGGCCCCCTGATGCAGACAGATGCTCTGCGCCAGGACGGCTCACAAGGAGGTGGGAACAGGACTTCGGATCTACTGTCCTGCACGAGCCTGCGAGAAGGCAGCGCAGAACAAGCGTTGTCTGTACAGGAAACATTACCCGTCTTTCTCTGTCATCAGCCTTGTTGGGATCTGCTCCACACGTCTGAAGAGAGCAAAACACTGATTTATTGCCTGTCGCAAAAAGGGAAAGAGGAACGAGGCAGAGCAGCCGCACAGCAGATGAAACATCTGGGGAGCAGGAATGAGTGACCTCGGGAGGAACATGGCAAGGGGAAAAGCATCGTCCTTGGGGCACTCTGATGGCCTCGGTCACATAGTTAACGACCAGGGGCCTCCCTCACGGGCCCTGTTGTTCTGCCAGGTCTCCATGTGGCAGGGGACAGTCTGAGCAGCCCGAGGGCATCGGTCCTCCCTGGTGACACGGTGCTGCCGGGGCTCTGCTCCCGCAAGGAGGCAGGAAACCAAGGTGTGGGATCCACCCTCCACACGGGAACGATCCACCACAGAACTAATTGCAAAACACTCCCCAAACGGAAAACCAATTATCTACTTAAAAGCAAGCAAAGAAACTTCCCTTCGCAGCTGGCACTCCAGCCAGGGCTTGGCAGCGGGCACGCTCAGCGTGGCGTTGTGAAATAGAAAAGCAGCTTCAGAGACACCGGAGCACAGGCTGGGCTGGCGCAAACTTTGACCTGTCCCACCCCCTGCCATCGCATCTCCTCGCCAAGTCTGTGCAATCGGGAGGCTGTTTTGCAGACGAGCAGACTTCCTGGTCAGAAAGGTGAGGCTGCCATCGACTGCACCACGCGCTTTGCAAATGCAAACGCCTCCCTGCAGCAGGGCAGCAGACTCGAGACGCAGCCAGCCCCGCTCAGACCCTGGCTGGAAGCCCAGCAGTCCCACTCCCGGCAAATCCACGACATGCCACAGCTTCTGTCCAGCTTTTGTCGTGTTTGCACAAACTCAGATGACTTCTTGCAGGAATGGGAAAGCTAAAACCAGACACATTCCCAAGCATCTTCTACATGCAGATAACTAGAAGTTAGAATTGTCCTAATATGCATAGAAATCCCAAAGCTATGTGCTTTTTGGATTCCAAGCACTAAGTGTTCGTTGGACAATTTGCAGATTTAAGCCGCAGCAATCACGTTAAGCAGCTGCGTTGCACAGAGCGCCTGTAGGTTTCCTTTTCAAGAACCTGAATCAGCAAATCCCGCTGGTTCCCACGGCTTTTGCTGCAGGTTAGTGATGAAGAGCTTCAGTTCAGCAGCGCATCCGCACTGCTGCTCCAGATCAGGGTGGAGAGGGGAGCCTGGGAACGTTTCTGATGTCACCCGTGATCAGGAGATGCAAGAACGTTCCACAACAAATCGTGATGAAACTATTAACTATTTTGCATCTCAATACATTGGAGCACTTCACTCTGTAACCTTGCAAGTCATTGGTCTTGAACACATTTTTGTACACAAGCGCGAGTAGATTTAAACACAGAAGATCCATCAACCCTCCACTGGTGGCCAAGCAGGTGACCTCTCTTACCTTAGGTGGGAAACCAGCGCATCCAGCCTCTGATGCATCTCTCAGATATGCCAGCCACTTAGGTGATAATTGACATGCAATAAATCTGGTTTTTAAACTCAGTTAATTACCACCGTTGCATTCATGAGTAATACGATAGCATTTAAGGTGTGGCAGATTTTCCATTACAGAGTCCCTAGTTGCATGAATTTCCTGAGAAATGTTTTCTCCTGGACGCAGTTCTGACAGAAGGAAGCCACACTCCAGCCTGAGTGTTCGATCAATCCCCAACCAAGGCAGCTCTCCAAACGTCTGCAACCCCTTCCAGGGGGTTGCAAAGAACCTCAGCCTTTCCCTGGCACCACGGGACTAATTTCCTACCTCTACAAGGCTTCTTTTTCTATAATATTATGGTAGCCAATGCACCCCAGTTGCACCAACAGTGTTGGCAATACTGGAGAGATTGGAGTGGGCTGTGCCTAAATAAATAAGTAATAAAGCAACCCAGCCAAAGACCTAAGAAAAATGAAGTTTGAGAGAGTGCACACTCAGGTTCCCATCTGGAAATTGCTCTTAAAACACAGGTCACTTCAGCGAATAAGCAAAGCAGAGTTTTGGTAAAGGAAAAAGCATCGCAACAGGAGAAAAATCTCCAGGATGGAGGACAAAGATTCTGAGGACATCTCTCTGGTACAGCAGCACACTCAGCACATAACATCTGTAATGCAGACCTCGCACAGCCCACACAATACACTGCCTTCCCAACAGTGCAGAATCCGCTAAAACAAACCCGTTCATCATCCGAAAACACTGCTTTTTTGAAACACCTTGCAGGAGCAGATAGTTTCAGTGCAGCCTGCTCCCAGGATCAGTAGAGAAGTTGTTTGGCAGTAACACACACTGTGGACCCGGAGGCCTGGGCTCATCTCCCCATTCTGCCCAGGTGAACGGGATGTGAAACCCCGGCTCTGAGTGCTGTGTCCTGCAGACAAGCTCAGCCCCGGAGCCCTGCTCTGAGCCAGGCAGGGACACAGCAGAGCTTGGTGCAAGAATTGTTGCAAGCTCCACAGACAGGAGAAACACATAGAAGCTTTATGCAGAATTATGGTGTTCTGCTCCTCATCACATGTGAGCCCTTCACCTGCAGGATTACACTTTGCAGCTACTGTCATGCCCAGATTCAATCAGCTGCGTGAAATTGTACCCATGTTCTCCTACAAAGGGAGGCTCAGATCGGGGCTAGCTGCACTTTCGCCCGCTGCATTTCTATTTGTACCAGGCCTCAAAGCTCCCTCTTGCCTTCCCTGCTTCCAAGTGGACAGGTTTCTCTCAGAAAGAGAAAAGATGGAGAAAAAAAATCCCTGCAGATTCTCATCTTCCTTCCCTAGCCTCCTCGAGTCATTGTTTTGCAGTACAAGTATTTCAGCTCTGTCCCAGGGAACAGGATTAGACAGGTCACTGCGGAATCAGGTTACAGACTTTTACCTTTTTAACTTTTCTTCTCAGCACGTAGGCTGGAGAACTGACACCCGGCGAGGGAGCAGGCAAGGGACAGGCATGGGTGGAGGTGGCAGCCAAACGTCAGTGATTCAGAGATTTGCCAAACCATTGGAAGTTCTCACGATTCCAGGACCTAAAACAAAGAACGGGAGGGCTCAAATTAAAGGGTGCACAAGTTGAGAGTCTTACTCAACCCATGCCAGCAACAAGGGAGTGAAAATACTCAAAAGGGTCCTCCTAATGTTTATCCAGAGCGATCCTAAGGGATGGAATTGCTCTATCTCCCTGGCTGCTCGGAGCTTTGCTGCGGCTCCGGCTGCCCAGCTCTTTGCAGGCTTGGGGTGCCCGCACAGCCCTGGAGACCCTGGTACTCTGCAGCACACGGCCAATTCTGCAGGACACGGAGCACTGGTTTTGGAAAGGACCAGCCTCTTGCAGGGGATTATTATGGCCCCAGGCTTCATCTGATGAGACCTGCAACTCTGCACCGTGGTTTGACACCGAGACGGGCGCTCAGGACTCGGCTTCAATGCCAGAGATCAAGGAGGGACGAAGAGCCCATCCAAGCAGTAAGCATTCTGGTAAAAACATGAGTCAAACTTGTTATGTCTGTTCCTAGGAGCTATTAATGCTCATTACGATCTGTTCTGATAGCTTAAGATAGCTCACGTTCACTTTCTCTATCTGCAAATTGAAGGCAAGGCAGCCTGTCCCCACACCGCCCGCACAGGAGCATCCCACAGATTAGCTTATATATTCCTGAAGTGCCTAAAGTATCATTATTCAAATCATCTCTTTAACCTGAACCTTTTCCCTTTAGTTAGCACTGCTCCTGCTCCATATTCATTACTAGTATGAACAGTGGTTAGCTTTGGGTGTAACACAGCATATTTTTCTCCCATGAGATATAGACATTACAGAGTCTATAATTAGACTCAAAGCACAAGGACCATTAAGAGGTGAAATGACTTGCCCAAATCTACCCGTGGTGGCTGTGGCAAGGTACAACACAAGCTCATTGTCCCAAGTAGCAGCCCAGTGTCCCAGCCAATGAACCATTCTTCCTCTATTAGTACCTCAAATAATTTGGGGGGAGGGGGTGCCAATTAATTAGCAAATAAATTACGTTGCTTTTCCTTGTTCACCAGTCACCTACAAGTATATTAACCTTTGCTATTCAAAGTCAGAGGAACATATCTGGGCTCCCAAGGTGCTAAAGGACAAGTGCATCACTAGCCTTGAGCACTGCCTGAAGTCACCCCCACTGCCAGAAGGACACATGGGTCATCAGGGGGCTCTAAAAGGCAGGTCTTGTCTCATCCCACACTGTACCAGGCACACGCAGCTCTATTTCGTGCAAAGCGGTCGCCAGTGGAGGATACCAGGTCTCCAGATGGTTGAAGACTCAAAGGCAAACAAGGACATCATAGAATGGTCAAGACTCACTAGTCCAAGATACAAGATCAGTTCTACTTTTGGAGAAAAAAAGAAAAAAAAACACAAGAGTTGCCCCTCACAAATACTCAGAAGCCAAGACACAGAATTAAATAATCCAATTTCTCTGCTCAAGGGTGTTGCTTATGAGCATCACGACAGCCTTCAGGGTGTGCCTTGCTTCTCAGCATTATGCCCATCTTCCATGGTTATAAACTCAAGGAAAACACTGCTCACGCAAATCCAAAGCTACAGAGAGCAAAATCCAGGCAGGTTTCTCTCAGATGACATCAAACTAACGTCACTTCAGGGCCTAACTGCCAGGGACGCCCTGGTGACTCCGTTCTGAAGGCAGCTCAGGCACCTGGCTTCAGCTTTGAGTCATCTCCGTTTGACCAACTCTACTAGTCAGAAGAATCATCAAGAAAAACTACCAAGTTACACACCAAAACCAGAAACACACACTCTTCCCTCCTGCTGAGGGAACCATGAGCTCAAAACCACAATTATTTAGTGGCATTCTTATGGTATACACAGTATACACATGCTAATGTTTCCTCCTTCCCCATGCTGTCCACAGATGCCCACAAGCCAGAAGTGACAGAAAACAACAGTTTCAACCAGAATGGGCAAATTTTTGTCATTCCAGATGAGCCTCCAAAACAGAGGATATCCCGGGAAATGGACCATGGCCATTTGCACAAGCCTGGTGCTGCAAACCCAGCCCCAGGACACCCTGGCCCACGCGCACCCAAGCCGGAACCGGCGTTGCTGCTGGCACCAAGGCTCTGCACGCCACGAGCACCGATTCAGATGTTCTGGCATATCCCAAAACGGCCCAGAATATCTTTGTTAATAAAATTTGAGATAAAGACTAACGCAATCATTTTCACAGGCTCATGCTGGGTAATTACAAGCCTATCACTTGCAAGTTAATTACACACAGCTAAAGACGTTATTATGCGTAGATGGAAAAATACATCGTATTCGAAACGAGTTCCTTCTGCCCTTAGCTGGCTGATAGCTAAACATTTCCAAAGGAAAGGTGGGAATTCGCCACTTGAACAGCAAGAGCAGTTGTGCAACACCTCTGGCTTTGGAAGAGGAACCTGGAGAAATTGAAAACATCCTATGGACCAAACAGGACCTGGACTGGGAGACCTTTGAGATTGCACTGCTTGCATGCATGTGATGGCTGGGCTGCAGTGATGGGCAGAGCTTTGGGAATGCAGCTCTGGAGCTGTCCACAGGGATGGAGCTCATGGAAATGCATCTGCTACCCCGGGGCCGCCAGCCCCAGGGAGCGGAGCCGCTCCAGCTCAGAGCAGCATTTTCTCCAGAGCTTCACAAATTAGTAAGTGGGACATCCCAAAGGGTCAGCCGAAGGTGGTCAGGCCAAATTGATTCTAATAAGGAAGGAAAAAGAAGATGATGCATCAGGAGCTATTAGCAAACATTCTTGGCTCCTATTAGCCTGGTTTTCAGCTGATCCCCAAAGATAAAAGTCATCATCACACAAGTCATCGTCACACAGGAAAGGGGCAGCCCCTTTCTTTGCTGCTGTGGCAGGGTGTGCAGGTGTGCCTCCTGCACCCGCACGAACACCTAAAAATATTTGTTCCAAACAAGATGCTTCCTATGTGCAACCATGGAAGCCCACACTGAGACATGAGAAAGGTATTTTTCCGCCTCCAGTTGCTACCTTATTTTGAGCAGATAATTTTGGAAAATAAAGTGCAAGAAGCAGAAGAAACTCTGTCAGGCTGCAATGATTAATAAATGCCAAACAGATGCACACCACTGCGCAGGATGATGTATGCGACAGGCTGGGGCAAATCCCAGCGAATGCATTTCCGAGCGCACTGCCCGAGGGCTGGAACAGGTAGCAACAGAGAGGGAGGGAGGGAAAAAAAAAAAATCACAATTATAAAAAGAAACCGTCGGAGAAAACACTGAAAACAAGCAGGCGAGAAAAGTGACAGCGAGTTAAACAAGGGAGGTGGTGAAAGTAGCTGGAGCCGAGCGCTGCTGCGGGCGGCTTGTGAACAGCCGGGAACTCTACCAAGGTTGGTGCCTCAGAAGAGGTGCCTTAAGGGCCCGTCACCCAACTCCATGCAGTCCCGCCGGGCACCCTGGGGACAACCGGGTCCCCAGAGATGCCACCAGGGCTCCTGGGGGCTGCCACAGCCCCCCCTCAGCTCGGCATCCCACCCATCCCAAAGCAGCCAGGCCAAGGAGCTGGCGCCAAGAGATGGGGAATTTACCCTCTGCGGGATGATCCGGTATTTAATCCTAAACCACACGGTTTATTTTCCAGTGTGAAGTTGGCCGATGGCCCTTCCCAGCCATCGCTGGCACAGGAAGCTGCTCCTCTATCACCCCCACTTCTCACAAGATGCATCAGCTCATCCCTCGCCCCTAGCCCCATTTCAGGCTTTGCTTCTACACTACATCAGTATTTGCCATCAATATTTCAGGATTTATATTAGCAGTTAAGTGCCTGATGCCTGTTGGCTCCTTAACTTCATCCATCTCCAAACATGCAGCCAGGACATCACTGCAGAGCAGCAGCAAAGCCCGAGCTCCGACTCACTGCCAGCCCCTGCTACAGAAAATCACCTATTTTCAATAACTCTTAGTGAAAAATCAGAGTTCCTTCATAATGAAGTCAGAGGAGAAGCCAACTTGCTGCTCCCCACGTAGGTAGGTGATCTGCGCCCTTGCTGGGGTCGCCGGCATCGCTCCATCGCAGCCTGGGGGCTGCTCCACCTGCAAAGACTTTCCCTGCCCCGAGGCAGCTCCGCTACCAAATACAGAACCGAAGCCCTTTGCAAGACGCTTGCTGACCGTCCCCACACAACATACCTGGTCAGGATTTACCCAGCAAAACATCAACTAGATACAGATAAATAAATAAATAAAAGCTTTCAGGGCAAGTGAGAACTACTTATTTCCTTCAATCTAGGGTTGGGTTTTGGAGAGTCATTTGCTTACAGGTGACTGACAGCAGTTTTTTTATGACGAAATACTGTTTGCAAAAACGGCCTGCCTAAAAATGGTTCCACCAGAGCTAATAAATTCCTGCAACTAATCCTACATTGCCACCCACAAAACACATTACTCATGGATACAGACGAAAAAGCCCCAACACAGCAGTGAGGAGTAGGAAAAAAAAGATTCAGGTGATTGCAAAGACGCAGCTGTGGAGGCTCCAATGAGAACTGGGCATGGATTTTATTTCAGGATCAGAGAATCATGGAATGCTTAAAGTTGGAAGGGACCTCTAGAGGTCATCTAGTCCAACCCCCTGCACACGCAGGGTCACCTAGAGCACGTGGCACAGGACTGCGTCCAAGCGGGTTTTGAAGATCTCCAGAGAAGGAGACTCCACAACCTCTCTGGGCAGCCTGTTCCAGTGCTCTGGCACCCTCACTGTTAAGAAATTTTTCCTCAAGTTCCTCAGATGCCCCTCAGCAATCGGGGGTCTTTCCGTGCGTTGCAATGGGGATGCCCAGGGAGCACTCCGCGCTCCTGCTCAGCGCCGGGCATCTCCACAGGTCCCGGTTGTGGCGAGCTTTGCACCAGGCAAGCAGCAACACGTTGCTTCCTCTTTGCAGCGCGCTGGCGCTCCGAAAAGCTTCTGTGCAGAACGTTTCATCCAACCCGCCCGAGACGACCAGCTGCAAACGCAGCACGCACGGGCGGCTGCTCATTTCCAAGGCAGGGAACTCGCGGGAGCACATTGCCCATCTGTTCTGGAAGGAGGGAGCCACTATCCCCTTTGTGCACCAGGGGAAATAGAGATACAAAGAGATTAGTCCCACACCGCCAAAGAGCACCAGCAGCAAAGCAGGAAGGAAAGATGGGAATCTCTGCATTCCAGCACCCCCTGGTCCACCGGTATCTCCAGGTAGCACTGCTAAAATGGAGCAAGGCATTAGATTTTTAAGACAGAAGCTTGAGAATGTTATAAAACTTAGATTAGCTTCAGAAAGCAGCACACAAGGATATCCCTGAGGTTAATGATCCCACTGGTCCACTCAGATTAAAGTTTGCTAAGGAGATTATTTGAGAATTCTCAAATAACAGCAGATCATTCAAACACCCTCTCCAACCTAATGAAAGTTGTCCATAAACTCAGCCTCACCGTGCCCAGCATTTATGTGGTCGAATAGAGTCCTCTGCACTGAAAATTAGCACAGGGATAAATGTGACCCCTCCACACGTTGTCTCAGCTCTTTGGACAGGGACAACCCTCACCCAGCAGGGACTCATCGTCCTCCAAGCCACAGCCTGGACAGTCACCTCTGTGTCCCGGGAGCTGATGGGGGCACTAGGAACACGGTGCCCTTCCGAAAATAAAGGCCTGAGGCTGCTGGTCTGAGCTGAGGCCCTACAGGAGACTTCTGGCTAGCTTTGCTCAGACTGCTCATTTCTAGGTGAGCAACTTGCTTGTGATGACTTTGACCCCAGCTATGTCCAAAAAGCCTCACACAGAAGATGACATTAAACGTTTCCGGAAAAAAGGAAAAAAGAAAAAAAAAAAAAAAAAAAGGAGACAGACTTACAAGCTATTTTCAAAAACGCAAGGCAGAGAAGACGATTAAAGCAGCTCAGGTGCTCCCTGCACCTCAGGCTAATGTCAGGGAAGAACACAAAACCCCGCGCACAGAGAGGCTGCAGCCCGGAACACGCGCCCGGCTCCGCTCCGAGGCCTTTCCCTAAACGTTGCCAGGGCGATGTGTACACAAGCGCGTCCTGCCCCTGCACCGCGATCCCGGCTCCGCCGAGCATCCCGGCAGGAGCGGCCGCACGCTGCAGGAAGCCCCCGCGCCCCCGGCCCCCTCTTCCCAGCGGGAAGCCCCAGGGAGAGGAGGCTGCGGGAAGGCACGGGAGAGGTCCTGCAGCACACGGAGCAAGTCCTCCGTGGTGCTGCTTTTTGCTCTCCGTATTGGTTCGCTCCATCTCTGCATCCCAGATTTCAGGGAATTCAAATAGCACTTTTGAATATGAGCAAGTGCATTTGAGCTCTTGCAGATTAACGGCTTCCCAGCAGGGAAGCACAGAGACCCCCAAGCAATTCTCCCTGCTTTGAGGAACTCTGAAAGCCCCAGAAGGCATTAACCAAATCCAGCCCGACGAGTCTGCTCCTAAGGGACCCAGGAGCTGAGCCCCCTGACCCAGCCGGAGCAGATTCCTTTTAAAAGCCATCAGCTTTGACAACTTCTCCTGTTCTGCAGAATCTCCTCTCTTGGGAAGGCTGTGCATATTTTCCCTGAGCATTAAGCAAGGGATGGCAGAAGGAAGGGGAGAGCAGCAGAAAGGGAGAAGAGCAGCAAAGAGCAGTGGGTTGTAAGAGCAGCAGCAAACTTCTGCAGCCCCTGCTCTGGCATCAGGCAGGCAGGTGCCGACGGGTCAGGTAACAGCCTTTCTGTGGCTCTCTGCCAGCACCTGCTAAGGAGCTCAAATCCCTCCAACCTGAGAATTTGCAAACTAAGAAATCCCGGGATAAGCGCACTGCACGGAGCCTGCCCGGGATGCTCCGCGCGCTGCCCTTACACGGCACCTCTTCCCCGAGCTCCCTGCGCTCCCCGTGGCTGTCGGGACCACAGGACACGCGGGTCCCGTCTCTGCTGCTCAGCAGGAGTGAAAACCACAGCGGGGAGCAGCTTTTTCCCTTGAAAGCAGCTTAGGAGGGAAGGGGAATATTTGTTTTCTCTGCACGGCTCAACAGAAATACAGATTTCCTCAGAGCTGCAGGCAGCAGTATTTGCTCTCAAGTCTTGTTCCTTTTCCTGGTGAATCCCTCTAAGGGAGCTGGGTGTCTCAGCTCTGGAAACACTTTGGACTTGCTCAGGGACCCTACACGCCACCGGGCAGTGCCACCCAAACCACAGCAGGGGTAGGGGCACAGCTTGATAGGCTAAATCACCCTATCTGGCTTGAGATTCATTGACCCAAGTGATCTTATAACTGGTCCTCAGCTCTCATTATTACACACATCTTCTGCTTATTAGTATCATACAGGTTTTCCCAGGCAATATTGCTGGGGTGAGTAGCAGGACTCATTTGAGCTGCCTTTAGGAACACACTTGCTCCCTTCTGTGCTCCCACGTGGCTCCAAGGAGGGACCAGCAGCAGGTTCTGGGCTGAACAAAGCGCAAGTGCTGGGTCCAACGTTGCAGCTACTCCCGGCATAATGAAAAGGTTAAATAATTGGAGGAGGAAAAAAAAAAAAAGAGGACTCAAATAAAACCAGAGTCACTGTTTACTTCTCTGTGTTGGTTTTTAGATGATATCAAGCTCCTAACCAGGAACTCAAACAGCAGGGACTTGCTTTGATAAAACACATCCTTCCTCTCTATTGCAGGATCTGGGGCATTGGCTCCTGCAAGCTCATGGTCCCCAGGCCCTCAGCACTTCCCTGAAACAGGACTGGGATTTTCCAGGCATCAAATACCCCTCTGCAGTGGCAGATATTGGGATCTACCCACAGACTTGGAAGCCCATTGGCTTTGGCTTCCTCCCTGAGCTCAGCCAGCTCCTTTCCCTCCTCATGAGCCAGAAACATCCGAGTTGGATTAAAACACAAGCTGGGGTCAGGACGCAGGAGGGCACCGAGGCAGCTCTGCCTACTCATAGCCTCAGAAGAGTCTCAGAAAACAGGAAAGCAAGCTTCTCCACAAATAATGTGTTCCCTCAGCCCTTTGTCAATGGGAAGCCCTAGGAATGGCCTACAAAGGTTCCAGGGACACTTCTTTGCAGGAAGCAACATTGCAACTTGCACGGGGCATGCTGGAGGGAGCCTCCACTTCACTCCGACAAGCTGCATTGCTTTTTAATATTCCTCACGGGCCACCTTTCCTACCGCCCCGCGCTCCTGCTTCCCTTAGACCCTGCCCGCACCGGGAGCTGCGGCACAAGCCAAGTCTCCCCCGCTGCCGCTCACCGTGTCCACAGACCCTGCCCGGCTCCTTCCAGCTCTCCCTTCCCGGAGCAGCGCCGGGCTCGGGAACACGCACCGTGTGCGGGACCAACCTGCAGCACCGGCTTTTTACTGCAGGCCCTGTGTCCCAAGGCAGGAGATGCTCCTTCCTTGGATGCGAGCTGCATCCAAGAGCAACATTCCCCTTTTGCTCTCCCGGGGAGGTTGCACATATCACAGATCTGCTGCAAACCTGCACCCCGGTGCACCAGGCAGAAACTTCCCACCCCCGGCTCTGCCCGCTGCCGATCCGGCACCGGGAATGCGGCACAGGGTCCCCAGCAGCTTCCCTGGAGCAGGGCCTAGCTCCCAGGAACCCTGTGCTCCAAGCCCTGGAGCGCGAAGGAGTTAAAGCAGCCTCATTGCTGAGGGATTTCTCCATAATCTGCACACATGTCATGGGGATCAGGGCCGTGGGTGGTAGTGCTAGTCGGTGGCAGTTGTTCAGGCCCGCGGCCCAGCACCTGACTCGCTCGGAAAGCCCTCTTATCCAAGCAGTTTTCAAATTTAATTAAGGGGGACCTATCATGGGCTTAACTCCGCCACGGTGCCAGCCCAAAAGCTCTTTCAGGGGCTGTGCACAAAGGCAGGCGAGCGCGGTGTCACCGCAGACGGGTCCCCTCACCGGCACGGGGAGCCAACGCACCCGGAGCACCGAGCAGCAGCTTAAAAGAAAAGAAAAAAAAAAAGAGAGAGAGAGAGGAGGTGACGCTGACCAAGGGGTCAGATTCTTTTCTGCAGAGGTAATAGTGGCACTACAAGGAAATGCAAGTTAATAAGAAACCACCTCTGCTGGTTAAAGTTTGCCGGTGGGAGAGCGCGGAGGATCTGCTGCGACCCAGCCGGGCGGCCCCGGAGCAACGCGATCCGCCAGCCGAGCGGGAAGCGTCCCGGAAAACCGCGGGACAGGTGGAGTTTGAGGGCATCAGCCTCCAAGGATGCAGGACACTCATGAAAACCCACCAAAACCCACCACTTAACTCAGCAGAGAGCTGTCGCTTCCTTCAAACACTCAGACATTGCATTCCCCCTCGCCCTCTCCGAAGGGCTCATCTTGGTGCCACTGGGGAGGAAGGGAAGAGGCAACGACAGGACGCGTTGATGGGCACAAGTTCCTATTTCTCTGTAGGGCAATTTCTGGCGCAGAAAAGGCAGGGATCTGTTAGCTCTACCCGAGACAGCACATGGATAGCACAGGAATGGGAAATCAGCACCAGGTCCAGCAGCAAGGGCTGCTCACTCTAATCCAAAGAGGCTGAAGAGGGAAGCAGCTCTCAAGATCAGTCCCGGGCTGAACCGGGTGTCCCGCACGGCATCACCCCACAGTGTTTGCCCATTCCCCAGGATCAATCCCACTGCCCATCCCAGTGCTGGAGCGATCGGCTCTGAGCACCAAGTGCCTGATCTTCCTCCGACCATGGCTTCGGTGGAAGTTATGTCACTAACTGCAGCCACGAGGATGGCAGGAGCTGTATGTCCTGACTTGAAATTTGGAGTCTTGGTTTGACACCAGCACCAAAGGGTTGGGGTGGGAGGTGAGTTTTTTTCCTTCCATTTTTGGCTACTAGGCAAACTCACTGAGAGCAGGAAATTAGGAAGAGAAACAGTCTCAGTGTCAATACTCGGCTGAGTCTATTTACCAAGGGCTATTTGCACTAGATAATCGCTCAGAAGTGTCTCACCTCCTGAGCGCTTCAAGAGCCAAGTGATGTCATGGAAGTGGCATCCAGGGCCGGAGCCAATATGAACCGACATAACCTGCGCCAGCAGGAAACCGCTCGGGAGCACCAGCCTCACGGTTTGGATATTCCACTTACCCGACTGCGCTTAATCCTCAACCCAGCTTGGCAAACTGGGTCCCTGCAGAAGAGCTCCAGACTGGCCCTGTCTGCCCTCAGCCCCTCTTCACGTTGCAGGGGTAGATTGGAAAGAGCCTCCAAAGCCCTTCCCAGTTGGGCGCAGGGGCCCCGCAAGCCGGGCAGGAGAGGGGCAGCGCCAGCACATTGGGGACAGGCCACCTCCGAGCAAGGTGGCCCCAGGGGGGTTTGCTCCTCCGCTTCACCCCAAATGGGCACAGGGACCGGAGACGGGTCCGTGTGATCTTTTGTTGGCAGAGCACGAAAAGAAACATCTCGCCACTCCATGCACAGATAAAAGGAAAAAAATAAAAGCAAAGAGGAAGGGGGAGGCAGCTCAGATGATTAAATATCCACAGCAGCTCAGGGACAGAAGAGGACAGGAACACGGGAACCAGGGGAGAAAAAAAATCTGCTTTTTATTATTAAACTATTATCTCAAATTTCTAATAAGCAGGTTGAAGTTTAAATTACAAGATCTCTAACAAAGTCAGGATCCAAACAGTTCGGGAGCCTTCAGATAACAATCGCCTCCCCCCAGATCGGTTTCAGGCCATTTCTTTGCCCAGACAAAGCTCCCTTTCAGAGCAGGGAAGAGGGACCTCAGGGGTTTTATTACCCTCCTCTCCGTAGCCTGAAGAAGCAGCGGGAGAAGCCGGTTCTGCCTCCCAGGCAGCGCTCACCTGATGCCAGAGCCTGCCTGGGACAGCCCCAACGTGGCCACCACGGAGGGACTGGCCCAAAGGCACCTCTGATGGGCCAGAAGCCTGTGCCGGGTGGCTAACACACCTGAGTGTCTGCACAGTCCTGCAGACATCCCGGATTGGGGAAAGCAGGAGGATGGGAGCAGGCACCCACTTGGGCAGCCCCCACGCCTTGGGGCTGGCACAGCAGCGCTGCCCGACCCGTATCCAGAGGGTGAAAATCCCCCAGCAACGGGCACAAGAGCTCGGGGCCTCGCGATGGCAACTGAATTCAGGTGCTCTGAAGGATGACGCCAAAGGCAAATAACAAGATGTGCCATGGCTTGCTAGAGACCGGGTTAAACCCTGAGCACAGCAGGGAGGGAATGCCAAGCTGGCACTCCAGCAAGGAGGACACAAAGCCTAATAAATCTAGGAGCTTTTATTTAAGGGGAAGAGACATTCGGGACTTGTTTGGGAAGGTGGCACCAGGCTGGGAGTAAATCCACTGGCAAGGGACAAGGAGCCAAGAGCCAACGGGCTGAGCAGCAGCACATCCGCAAGCACCAGGGCTCCTTCCTCCCACAGGACACCAGCCCCAGCGCCCTGGAGGTGTAACCCGAACTACCCTCAGCTGGGAGAGCCGGTGTGGAGAGGATCCCCCGCGGACAGGAGTTTCCCAAGGGTTGGGAAGGGCTGCGGATGGTTGGGCGATGCCTTCCGCGATGCTCCCGCAGCCGGTGCTGCTCACCGTGCCGAAGCGAACGCCCCATTCCCGGCTCCAGCCCTGCTTTTAGGGCACGTGCACCGGCACCGCGGGAGCTCCCTGCCCAGCTCCCCGCAGTCACAAAACCTCTGGCCCAGGAGGCACCGCAGCCTCAGGTAACATCAGACTAACGAGCATTAACTAACCAGGGCAGCATCCTGCCACCACCAGCCTGCCCGAGGGTCCCCTTCAAGACAAGCTCGGGGCTTATTCCCCTTCCCGCTGATCCACATCAGCGTGCAAGGAGGCTCTGCCTGTGGATCTGGCCGAATCCTGGCCCTTCCCTGGCCTCCAGCCTGGTCCTGCTCCCCAGCCGGGCGAGGGGCTCTGCCAGTGCTGCCTTTCCACACAGATCCTCCCCGCTCCCCTCATGGCCCGTAATTACGGCTCAAGAGCCTTGCAGATTTCCATGCCCGTCAGCAGCCTCCGCTCCCTCCCGAGGAACAGGAAGGAAGGATTAGCCCCGAGCACAGGGGTGCGGGAGCAGGTGAGGTCCCGGGCACAAAGCACAGCCCCATGCCAGGCTCCTGCAGCCACCAGCTCCTGCAGCCCATCACCCACGGGGAACCCTGCACATCGTCACCGAGCAAGACCCAGCCAGTCACTCCAAGGTCCCCTCTGCTTCCCGAGACCATGAACCGAGAGCTCCTTCCCCTGGATCTGACTGCAGCCAATAAGGACCATGCCTTGGTCCAACATTTGGGGACAAAAGTCCCCTGGGAAGCCCAGCACTCACCCCAGGGGACCATTGGCCCCGTTACCCCCTCACACACCAGCAGCACATGGAAAATGAGGCAAATGCCCAGAGAGGACTGCAGAGCATTGGGGCCACGGCCTGCCCGGGACAGGGTGGTTGTTGGAGCGAGCGGGACCTCCCAGCCCCTCAGCACAGCAGCAGGCAGGGAAAGCCCTGATCCCTGCTCCACCAACCCTCCGCATTTCACCCTGCAAAGCTTCCCTGGCTCCCTGCCTCCCTCCGAGATGCCTCTAATTAACGCAGGAGAAAATTAATTGCAGCGGGATTTTCAGGAGCGCTGCATCCCCTGAGCGAGCAGCCACCGCTGCTGGAGCGCCGATAAGCCCCGGCTCGCGCTGCCAAAGCCTCCCCTTCCCAGCCCGGCACAAAGCCGCCCGCTAAATCATGCGGGGAAAGAGGCGCTTGGCAAAAGCGAATCCAAGCACGAAGGTCAGGCCCCGAGAAACAACAGAGCTGTCCAAAGAAACGCCAGCGCTAATCCCGTCAGGCTTCCGCCAGCGATGCCCCTTTTCAAGTGTTTTCTTCCTGGTAAACAAAGTTCTCGCCATCGGGCTGGGGATTTCAGGACACGGTTGCTTGGTAATAGCAGGCTGGGAAGCAGGAGGGCTGCCCTGCCCCGTGGCCCCCTCGCATCCCCCGAGGATAACACGGTGTTTATTAAAAAAAATTAAGGGTTATTGAAATGCGAAGGCAGGAGCGGGTTTACACGGGCACCCCGCGAGGAGCCGCCGATCCGAATTCGCCCCTTCCCGGCCCCACTCCCTTCCCACGGCTCAGCCCTGGGCAGCCGCTCCGCACTAATGATTTGCTAATAGCAATTAGCCCTTATGTAATGAGCAAAGCAGCCTTCGCCCATCTGCCAAAAGCAAGTCCCATGTTACTGTGCCCCAGGCAGAAAAACTTTTTCTGATTATATTGACAAAAAACTCTCCCTTTGGGAGAAAACTGGCCTTAATGATGCTCATTCAAGAGCAAGGCCCATAATCAAGGGCCAGGACTCTGCCCCGCTGTAGGCAAAGCGCCGTCCACAGGGAAACCTTCTCGTGCAGCACGGGACATGCCATGGGTAGGGGACAGGAAGAGCTGGAAAGAGAAAGAAAGAGCACAACAGGGAGGAATAGGGGGAATTAACTTTTTGCAATCGAGTTGTCCATCTTGGAGAGATTGAATGCTGCCAGGGAGGCGAGGTTGGAGTTGAACAGGGGGTAACGGGCTCAGCTTTGTCCGCTGCAGCCGTTTGCAGAGGGCAGCGGATGGGGCCAGGGCAGCAGGCAGGGCACAAGGGGCATCACATCAACCCACTGAAATGGGATGGTGCTTCCACCTGCCAAACCTCTGGATTAAACCTCATTCCCTCTTTTTTAAATGAAATTTTGTCTTCCTCAGGACACGTGCCAGGTCCTTACAGGGTGTAATTCCAGACTAGCGAAGGACTTGCTAAAAGGAGGGACATCCAAGGCGCTCACAGAGCGCCGGTCGCCTGCAGCAGCGTCTGCGGTGCCAAACCAGCCCCCACAGCACCGCGGGTACCTCCGAGCCAACACGTCCCGGTCGTTAAACCGCATCCCGATCTCCCAAATCGCTTCCCGATAACCCGCCGGAGCCGCCCCGCGTTCCCATGGCAATGCCGCATCCCGGCAAGGGGGGAGACCGGGAAGGGGACAGAGATGATGTCAGCGCCGGGGGCGGCAGCCAATGGGCAGCAGGGGCGGTGATGTCATGCCCTCGCCCCCCCGATGATGTCATGCCCTCGCGCCCCCCCGGGATGACATCATGCGCTCCCCCCCGCCCCGTGAGGACAAGGCAGCGAGTCCAGGAGCTGCAAACACGGAAAGTCCCCGCGCCACCGGAGACGGGGCCGCGCGAGTCCCCGGGGCTCCCGCTCATCGCTAATTAGATCCCTGATTACAAAACCGCGGGAGGGGGCAGGGACCGCCCTGCGGCTCAGCAGGGACATGAGCACCAGGATTGCTGGGATCCAGCTGGGCACCAGAGCGGCGCAGGGAGACGTCCCCGCGGAGCGGCCTGGGCTCCACAGCAGCGTCCCCAGCGCCATCCCGGGCTGGCAGGGCCCGGTGTGACTCACTGGTGACTCATACCGATCCAGGCCCGGAGCGAGCGCTCCGTGCAGCCCGCAGTGACGTTACCCCCAGCGCCATCCAGAGGGGCCGTGTCCCCCCGCTGGGCTCTGTGGCACCGGCCCCACATCACCGCCCAGCCGGGACACGTCAGCCCTCGCCACCCGCTGCTGCCAAAACCCAGGCTCGGCCATTCCCAAGGGACACGGCCATGGACAGGGGGAAGAGGAGGGAGACGGGTGCACTGTGGCCACCCGGTCATACTGATGCCACCCTAATCCATCCCAGTGGGACCAAACAGAAGCACCTGGAGCCATCTCCTGCAGGGAATGTGCTGTGACTCCCAGGCAAGCCAGGAAGCAAGGGCAGTGGTGCATGACTGCCCAAAGGAGGGAGGTTTGCAGCTGGGAAGCTCCCCAAAATGCCCAAAGAAACATGTTGAGCAGGGAGAGACGCCAGCACAAGCAGCATCTCAGAAAACCCCGCAGTAACAGGCACGCTCATGCCAAAACTGCTGCTTTCTACAAACCCAGAAAGGAGCCCCTCTCTTTGCAAAACATACAAAGCATTTTGGGTGAAAACACCCAGACTCAACATCCCAACTTTGCCTTGCAAAGGCAAAGAGCCCAGGCAGCTGCAGCAGAATTTGTGCCCCTGCTCTCCAGGACCCGCAGTCCTTTCCTGATCCAGCTCTCCCATCTCAGACGGATCCACTTGCCACAGTTGCCAGTCCAGCGGGAGAGATGCAGGGACTGCTGAAAGGGTCAGGTCATTGGGGTCCTAGTGACCCTACTACTTGCAGTATCAAAGCAGTTCAGCAGCGCCATTTGGCCAGAAATAGCAGAAATGACTCCAGGGACTTTAACAGATAAATACATATACCTGGCGCTCTGCCAAGAAGAGACTTTAACATCTCAGCAGCAAAGACTGATGAGGCAAAGCATCTCAGCACACCTCTGATCTACTAATAATGCCAAGAGCAGCATTTGGGTGCACTGTTATGGAGAAAGCTCTACAAGCCATTGCATTTGTCCACAAAAACACCTGCACCTCTGCAAAGCACTGTCAGAGCAAAGCTGGATGCTCCAGGTGACCCAGCCACACTCAGGTTTGCTGTCCAAGGGAGCTCCAGAAAAGTCCCACAATGTATGAATGCTGGAAAAAGCATCTCAACATCCCTGTGCCAAGGCTGGAGCCGGGCTCTCCCTTTGGGCTCTGCGCAGCACAAAGCAGGTTGCACTCGAGAAACGCACGCAGCAGAAATCACCTGCAAACCCCGTTGTCCTGGGAGCAAAGCACTCCTCGGCACAGCCCAAAGCTGCGGAGCACGGAGAGCCCCAGCACGGGGACCATCTCCAGCAAAAACAAGCGCGGAGCCGCCTGCTCGCGGTGCCAGCGCAGCACAAGGGCCTCCCCTTGGCTCGCTCCCCGGGCTGCCATTCAGAAAAACACGGGGAGGAAGAGGATTTGTTAGCTCCAGTTGGGCCCCGTTCCTGTCCAACAGGTTTGCTCTCCTGTCCCACATTGTTACTGTTCCCATGCAACCCCCTAGGCATATTGGGGCACGTCCGGAAACGATTACCATCAGCTACAATAATGTTCGAGCAGCTCCAGAGCGCAGCCAATGCAGAAAAACACCCCGTTCCTTCATTTTATGAATGAGTAAACCCTTATGCTTTCTATAAATGTCAAGATAAATTACCTGTGGGCATTCCCCTTTCAGCACAAACAACCACTTTAGTGCTGCAGCTTTTTAATGGAGACATCAAGCTGAATTACTTTCTTTTTCAGAGGAAATGGGAGGATATCAAAGAAGGGGACAACAGTTAGGCCTGGAGCTCCAGAGGTCTCACCTGCCTAGACCCACCTGCAAGCCTCCAAAGGCAAACATCTCCATTGCCTCTCACACAGGTACCTTTTCCCTACAAAACTCACAGGCAGCAAAATCCAGGTTTCCAACTTTAGCCAGTGCCTTTTAGTAGGAAGAAAAAGGGCCTGGAAAGCACCAAAAGGCAAGTTCTGGCACTCCAAGGACATGAAGGCTGTCAGAGGTCTCCAAAGGGGAAAAGGCCTTTTTGGGCAGCTCTAGGAAGAAAGCTAAAGACCATGGCTATGGCCAAGGCAACAGGATGGGCTCGGAAACCCATCCCAGCACAGGCGATGCATGGATGGATCCTGGAAGCAGAGCCACAATCCTCAGGTGTCTCTCCAAGCACTCCCCACCCACCCCCCAGCTTCTCCCAACATCCAGCACTAAAACCTGGAAGGGGAACCACATTTCCAAACTTCAAGAAAGTTCTGGCAACTGCCACCCCTTTCCCAACACAAGAACAGGGCTCCCCAGAGGCAAAGAGGAAGGTCTTGGACTCAGACAGGACCTGTCCTCACCCAGGCACCATCCAGGCATCCAAGGAGATCCCCATTTCTACGAGCCACCCTCATAGCCCTTCACTTTCCTGCTGTCCTTTCCTTCCCCCTCCCTCTAGACTTCAGGCCT
Organism: Tinamus guttatus; assembly: GCF_059628265.1. Classification (NCBI taxonomy): domain Eukaryota; kingdom Metazoa; phylum Chordata; class Aves; order Tinamiformes; family Tinamidae; genus Tinamus; species Tinamus guttatus. The sequence goes on along the minus strand of NW_028288579.1, from coordinate 244,987 downwards.
ATTTTCCAAAACATATTTGGAACAGATGCAGCTCCAGTTAGTAAACATGATTCATGTCCTTTCAGCATTGATAAGGCAGGTCTAAAAATATACTTGGAGATAGCAATCTCAGACACAGGTGTTGGCCTTTCTGGCGCAGTGAAACAAGTCCTAAAGAAAAGGGAAATAACCCGATGTTTTGCTCCATAATGATAATTTCCATTTATGATTTAGGGCCAGAGCATGGAAGGACAGTTAGATACACCAGCGCTTTCTTGCACAAGGAGGACTGTGTGCAGCAGGCTGTTTGTGGCGGAAGACATCGTACCAAGCGGACAAGAAGAGCTTGAACTGAAGCCAACATCTGATCTGGGAGTGAGGAACAGCTAAGGAACAACGTCCTGTGCCAGGGGCACCTAAGGTGGTGACATGGGCTGTGCTCACCCCAGCACTGAGCAGCTCTGCGGTAGGAGAGCACGCTCAGCACCTCCACCAGCTCCTGCTGGGCCACCACAGGCATCCCAGGACACAGTGACAGCTGTGAGCAGAGGGCACCAAAGGGAGGCCGAGGCTTGGCAAGGCTGCCCACAGAGCAGCACTAACCCTGCACCGCGCTGGAACCCGGCACAACATTTCGGCAGGGGATGCCCACGGTGTGGGGCTGCAAAGCCACCCCGTTCAGCGGGATCCCCACGGAAAACGTCTGTGCTGGGCAACGGGGCATGGGAAGAAAACAACAAACCCCCTCCAACACCGCTGGCTTCCTTCAGGCCCTAACTTGTCGGACAGGCTTGCTGTGGTGCTGTAGCTTATCCAAACATCTTCATCTCTTTCATAAATTCAATCCCTCCTTATCAACCATCAAGAGGAAATGCAGGAGCTTTAGTGACTGAAGTGCAGGGAAGAGTACAGCTTTGATTAACCCACTTACTCCCCGGAGGTCACTTGCAGTTCAATCATTGTGGATTCACATGTTCTCAATCACGTACTTGGAGATCAGTCTCGAGGTGAGAGTTTTCTTTGCATTAAGAAGAGCGCAGGGTAGGGAGGGGGGTTCTGCAAATATTAATTTTGGTTCTCCCCTGCCAGTTCCCATGACTAATACGAGGATCTTAAACTAGCAGCTCCTCTTAAAGCCTCAGCTCCTGGAGCCACAGGAATACGCAATAATCTCAAATTCAGGATTTATTTTTTAGATGACATTTCTGTAGCTATAGGCTGCCAAGATTTTTTTTTTCCCCTGTGCAACTAGAACACAGCCCAAGGGTGACATTTAAAGGCAAATCAAAACCACCCAGGAAGTCTCCTTTAAAAAAGCATATCATTTATGGCTATTGCATATACACTAATATATAAGGAACTGGAATATTTCATCTGAAACACCTGCTCACTCCTGAAACCAGGCAAGCACCTGTCAAGCACAAGTAGCAGAGGTATTTGCAAAGGAAAAATTTTAAGCGAGAAGTTCACAGGTTCCTATATCAGAGCAATCATTCATTCCCTGTTAGAGACAGTTCATCCAACGCAGGAAAACTGCTGAGGATTTATGCCATTCACCAGATGACATTGGGAAGTTCAGACCTCAGCTTGCAACAGGAGGTGATGATTTCTGTTTTGGCAGGTCCCAACACTGGGCAACCCACAAAACCCACTGAAGAGACACAGGCAGCAGGAGCTGAACTTATGGAGGAGAAAAACCCTCATTTTTGCCAAGCCCACCCTATATAGCCATCAGCCACCAGGGACAAGGCATGGGAACTAACAGGACCAGCATAAGACAGAGTTAACAGCATGTTAACTAACAACAGAATGGAGCATGGAGCAAGGTCTAGGCAAGGAGGAGCTGAGCCCTGTGCCAGGGCTGGCCACATTTGTTAGTAAACTCAGTGCTGGGTGGAAACACAGCTGGGAGATTGATTAAGCACCAGGCTGCACGTGAAACCTGCTCATTGCTAGAAAAGGAACTCAAATAGACCACAGAAAGACTTCTGTGGGGAATAGAGAGCAAACACATCACCTGAGGCATCTCAAACTGCACAAAAGGAGGATACCTCCGAGAAAGCAGAGCTAGGGCTGGATTAGATGGCCAGATAGGTCTTTTCCCAGATTTAATCTTTTTAATTTGTTGTCATTCCCATAATAGTGTTCTGTGTTTTTAATTAAGTAAACCACAATATCATTTCAAGGATATGTATGAACAAAGGGCTGGCTTGCTCTCAGCGGAACTGACATGCAGCTTCCAGGGCCCAATTGGTTGGCGATACTCAAGAAACAAACCACTGAAAGCCTGGCAGGTTACTTCTCTAAGGGGACTTATCATCAATACTGTACTCCAGCCTGCAAGCTGCTCTGGATCAACCTTGAGAAGCCAAGCTCAATCCAAGGATGGCCGTCAACATCGCCTTGCATTATTCAGCTGAGCTCCAAGACACACTGCCAGATACGAGGGACAGTTCACACATGACTGAAGGGTCACTGGCAGATGAAGCCTCAATCTCGACATTCCTGAAGTGGGAAATCCAGGAACACTGGTGGCAAGCAGCTGTATTGCCATTTCCATTCTGCCCCCCTTTCAATAGTTATGGAAAGAAACTGCTAATAAAGGGCTTTTTGCCTGCTTATGACTTCTCTTCACTCCCTGATTTCTCTATGTATGCCTATATTGTGCCTACGAAATTTCTGGTATCCAAGGTACTTTAGCAAAACTTCCCAATAAAGCTTCACAACAGTTTTGGAAAGTAAATGAGCCTGAACAGCACTTGTATCTTATTGGTTGTCCCAAGAGCAGCAGAGGATGGGAAATGACAAACTGCACATCCTCACTCGGGCTGCCAAGGAAACACAGGAGAAAAACAAGACAATTAAGCAGGATTCAGCCCTGTGAGCTGGCACATATTGCGTTATCAAAAGCTGATGGCATCTACAAGGACTCAGATCAAAAAGGTCTTCAGATTCACAGCTCCATCCAGAACTCCTTGCAACACAAACCACCCTACTATCCATATCTTCTCCTGTGCCTACATCTCTCCTGATCAACAGGCTAAAGTGTTGCTCAAACAAATGATCTTATAAACCAGAGACTGAAGGATACAGTGGCAAAGGTCTGTTGGACACAAGGAAGCTACCTGCAAGCAGCGAGAGCCCAGTGCCCCAAACAAGCTGGCCAGCCCTCACACCTCCTGTCCCCATGCTGCTTATCAGAGGGGCATCACGTTTTCATAAAAGGGTTTTTCTTTAGAAAAGAGGAAAAGCCCAGAAACATTTCTTCATTCTTCAGGAATGATTAATTATCTGCCTTGGTGGAGTGTAAAATACCTCACTAGCGCGGTAGGCTGGGCTGAGTTATGGAGTGGGAGCGCTCTGAAAGCTCTCCCGCCTCTGGATCACACAGCACGCGCGCCAAGCCGAAATTAAAGCTCACGCGACAGCGAGGCAACAGGCACAACACCCCTTTTGTAGGGGGGAAAAGGGGTTGGTGGCTTCCACAGTAATAAGGGGCCAGTTGCTTAAAATAAAAGCATTCCTTAATAACACACAAGTGAAGCAGATGGCGGCTGCGTCAGCAGAAACACCTTGCTGGAAGGCGGGTTCGGTCCCACCTATGTCTCCCCAGGGGCTCGCATCAAGCATGTTCCCCAGCCTGACTGCTGCTCCCACCCCACCAGGATGGTTTTCCAGCTCAAGACCTGGGAAAGGTCCATCTCAGCAGCGAACCACCATGAGGAGCTGAACACAGGTCCTCCCTGCCAGGGCCTTCCAGAAGGGACATGGCCTTGGCATAAAGATGACTAAGAGCATCTCCCCCATCCTCAAAATGCCAGAGGGCCCTAGGTGCCACCCTTGCCCCAGCTCCCCCCATGCCACCATGTCAGGACTGACACAAAGAGGCAATGTGTCCTCCCGTTCCTCAGCAGCGCTTCCCACCACACAGCTGCAGGGCAAGAGGGCAGCTGGCATTAAAGGCTTAAAAAACAGAAGTTAAACAAAAAAAGAACCTCACATTTGTATTATTGGGTTGCCTGGGAGTTTTCTAAGCCTCATGGTTTGTCACCTCTGACAGGTGAGTTTCACACACACCGGCCTGGCAGCGGGCCCTCAGTAGAGGCCAGTCTCTAGCACACAGCGACATGGCTCCCAGGCTGCTGGTGAAGCGGTCTCCATCCCACCATCATTGTGTCCAACCACAGGCCCTGAGCTCTCCTGACAGCAGAGGCTGCCATTCCGGGGGGCAGACAGGGGAGGGGAAGGCCACCATCTTGGGCAAAAGCCATGGAGGAGGCGGCCACCATCTTGGGGGCTCAGGTCTACCTCGCATGAGGCTCTGCTACTGGTAAAACTCAGCTGTTCTTGCTCCTCAAAAGACAAGATGAGGCCATGGAGACACAGTTCCTCCTTTCCAGGCCTATCTTGCTGAAGCCAGCTTCTGTCAGCCACTGAGGAAAAACAGCTGCTAGAGCCCAGAGGAAATGGGCCTTTAAGGACCAAGAGGAGTCACACAAAGGAGGTCCGAGGCATCCCACACACTGCGCCCATGTCACACCGGGGAACGGAGCAGGAAAGCACCCTGCCCTGAGCCATGTCAAGCCTGGGGAGCATAGGTAGCAACACACACCAATGCCCAAGCAAACACTGGCCAGGAAAAAATGTGCTGGCCCTGCCAGCACTGCCCAGGCCAAGCAGAGCCAGGCTGAAGGCTCCAGGGCTGTCAAGCCATCACCTTTCACCAGCTCCTTGTGCAGGATTTATAGTCCCCTCCCACGCTCCTGCTCTTATCCAAAGCCTCCTCGCCAGCCTCTTTCTTTGCAGCCTCTGGCCAACAAGGCCTCTCGTCCGCCCCCGGCTGGGTGTGTTCCCCCCCGGCCGCTGTGCCAAAGCCTCAGACAGGGTGGGAGGCTGCGTTTCCACCCAGGGTCCAGCGCCTCCGACCCTCCCCAGCGTCCAGGGCACCGCTGCACAGGAGCTGCCGGGTGTGGAAATGCTGGGAAAGGCAGCACAGCAGGGAGCACGTTAACCCCCACAGTCCCAACGCATGCCAGGGCCATCATGCAGCACAGTCCTCATGCACCAGGGAGGGGAAGCCCAACACACACTGGACAGCTGCCTGCTCATCACCAGCTGTGGATAAAATGGTCACGCTTCACCACTGCAGTGCCAGGATCTTGTATTCGCTCCAGCAAAGCAGCCAGCTGGACACAAAACTGGGACTGTGCGTAATGCACCCATCCTGTGCATCCCCACGGGCAGCCCACACACACTCCAGATGCCCCAAGACGGTGTTTGCCCTGCCCAGCACAGCCATGTACCTATCTCCAACTACCTACACCTCTAGTTTCATCTAAAACCTCATCTAAAACTGTAGAGAGAAGGGAGACCTCCATTCAAGTCAGTCCTCCACACTACCACAACTGGTCTCATGTGAACTCTGCCTTGGGTTGCAGGAGCCTCTAGGCTTGGCTCATAGTACGAAGGGTTTTGGACAGTCTCTTGCATGAAGCAGTGATCTTCCTAAATGTTGAGAGGACACTTGTAAAGGAGAAGCCCAGATGACACTTGCACTTAATGCCCAAGGCAATCCGCTAACATTCAGGACAAGGAATCCCAAAGAGCATGTTTGGAAAGAGCAGCTTTGCAATCAGAAGAGCACCACAGCACACAGTGTAAGCAATTGCATGGGGGAACACTAGCACCCAAAGGGCTAGGTCCTACCATGACAGGCAGAACCTGAAAGAGCCAGGAGCCCCTCATGCCTTTATTTATTTTAGGATGCTTGGAGGGTTCCACCCCCCCGCCCTTGATCATTTGCTAAATGCAGCTCTCTTATTTGGGCTTAGCAATATTTAATGACTTCTTCACTGTACAGCCTGCCCTTCTGACCATTGCAAAATGCCTTTCAGGACACACACAGAGGACAGAACGCAACTTCTTTTCAGCCAAGCCACCTTTTTCCCTGCACCCCACCTTCCCATCCCTGGAGCAGCAAGCAATGGAAAGCAGAGCACTCCCAGGCCACTCTTCCCCTTCACTGGGAACTACCATCCGGAGGCGGCCATCCCGGGACGCCCGCGGGCAGGCGCCCGGCTCCGCGCACAGCCGGCGCTGGGACAGCCCGCGCCTGGCTCGCCCCTAAGCTCGTCATGTGCGGCAGGCACTCGTGCCAGCGGCAGCCGCTGCTCGGCCTCCCCGCTCTAAATCAGATTAAACCCACCGAGCCGCTGGGGCCATGCAGGTTGTGTCATTGTAATTAAATCAGATTTACTTTCTTCCCCCCTGCCTTTCCCAAAAGAAATTCTAATGGCTGTGGAAAGCGAGTCTGGGGGGAGGGCTGCCAGCACTGGACAGGCCTGATGAAAGGAGAGAAACCAGGAAATGCACTGCTTAATTCTCCATTTCTAATAATCCTCCAAAGGAACTAAAACCACCCAGCTGGGTCCAGGACTCGTGGCACCATCCACCCACCAGCTACACGGGCAGCAGTGCTGCTGCCAAGCTGGGGTTTCATGCTAGGTCTGATGCCAGCACAGCCCTAATTATCAGTGGTTTTACTGTGGGATACGGAATAACACTTACAAGAGAAGGATTGCAAAGCAAAAGGGAGGCCGTGATTCACATGCACCATCCGCTTCGCTCTGCTGTTCAGCATTCCCCTCTGCAGGGCTCAAGGCTCCGAGCCTGACAACACACAGCGCTTTTCAACTCTTCGTGGCCAATTCACACCCAGCTCAAATTGCTCAAGACCAAAGGCAATTACAGGTTTGGTTTTGTTGTTTTCTGATGGCGGGTTAGATGGATCACGTTCCAGAAACCACCAGCACTACTTTTCCAAAGAAAACGTTGGTAGGGCAGGAGAGCTGGAATAGCAGACGCGGCTCGTGAGGACACACGCTCTCCTGGCAAAGAAGTTACTTCCCAAGCACAGCTCAAAAGACCTCTCTGAAAGCAGGGACCTTGTTTCTCGGAAGAGAAGCGTTGAACTAGGCATTGCACTAGCATCCCTGGGTGAACTAGCTGGTTTTCTTTTCCCTTCTTGAGAGAAGAGGCATAAAGCAAGGAGTCCTCAGGGACCCGACAGATCCAAAGCCCTGCCACCCATTTTATCTACAGCAGAGCCTTGGACTTGCTGCTGCAGCCACATAGTAGCACAGGCAGCTGGGCCAGCAACTCCGGCAAGAAGGAGGAGAGAGGCACGAGCATCGCCCTGCAGCAACAGGAGCAGCAAGACTAGCCCTGGGACTCAAAACCCAGCGCAAAACCCGCTCTGCTCCCTCCTGCGCTGGCCGAGCCCAGGGCAATGCAGCTCCCACCTTGGTGGCACTGGAAACACAGGTCCCCCCAGGGCAGCCCACGGCACCGCTGCAGGCCCCAGGCCTGTCCCCTGTCCCCTGAGCTGCAGCTCAGGTCCAGAGCTCCTCTCCACGCTTTGCAAAGCTGCTTTTGGAGCCTGGACTGGAGAGGGTAGGTAATTGGGGCAGGGACTGAAAACAAAGTCTGCTTTCAATTGCTCTGTTTACTGACAGGGAATTATTCTTGGTACTAGCTGTGCTGCTAAAATTAACATTTAAATATCCATTTGGCTGCATGCTTATGCTACATAAAGGCTATACCAAACACGGAGGGATGCTTGGTTTTCTAATTTTCCTTTGAGCACGTGCAAGAACCTGAACACACAACATAAACCGGTCATCACCATCCTAACCACAGCGGGATGCTCCCGTCACCGCAGCCGCTCGGCAGGGAGACACTTCCCCGGCTGTTTCCACACCAGCACCACACACCCACGTCCCCAGGAGCGGGAAGCCAGCCTTCAAATTGCAGCAATTAACGTTATGTGTGTTAGTAAATGAGTCTGGTTTTCCCGACAGGATAACCTGCAGGGGCTTGTTGGCAGAGCAGAGGGGCCCCGGCCCATTTTGCAGAAGGTGGGTGAGTCGCTCGCGCCTGTGGGAAGAGGCCATGGGGACTCCAGGAGGTCCTGGGAGCACATCCAGCCCTGGCATTGGGAGAGCCAGGGATGGGAATGCTCCCCAGGGAGCACCAGCTCCTGCAAAGCCTCACGCCAGGCAAGACACTGATTCCAGAGATTTGCAGGGACATTTCAAGGCCCCATGGGAGCATCTCATCCCTAGCACTCCCATCGGAGCTGGAGTCGGTCCTGATCTCGGGTGCTCACGCACTGCATGAAGCTGTTTGCTTTAGGGGCTGGCTCACGGACAGGGACCAGGGAGCACTGGGGAGGAGAGGGCTACGGGTAACGCTGTAATAATCTAACACTAATCAGCAAGCCACACACGCCTCCATTTCTCCCTCCTCTGTGCCCAGAATCAGCTTCTCTTCCCACTCCTGCTCATTCTTTCTTTTCCCAACCTGGGAACGTCTTTAAGGCACAGCATGGACACAGGTTTAAAACAGAGCTTTTTTACTGCAACCTCTGCCCTTCTTCCTGTCTTTCCAAACACTTCACAGCCTCCTTGCTCTTCCGCCAGCTTTCCAATCAAAAAGGAAAAAGCACAAAGTAAGACCAGACACAGTGATAGGGAACCGGGGTTTACTTCAGCATCCAAACAAGCTTTGCCAACCATCACACAAGCCGCCTGTTCCATTTCTGGGGAATATTCCACATAAGCAGCAGGGTGACTTCACACTCCCTGAGCACAGGGCATGGCCCCACTGCAGCTCCCATCACCAAAACCCCTTCCCGTGCAGGACGGGGCAGCACTTGTGCCCTTCCCCACGCGCCTCGGCCACGCGGAGCCTGGCCCGGATCCATCCCGGCCCCTCGGCCCGGACGCAGCACGAGGCGCTCGCAGCGGTGCCCTCCGCCCCGCCAAGTTTCCATCCCTTATTGCTCCCCGCAGTGCAGACGATAATACCGCATTTTATATGGAAAACACTAAAATGGCATCACACCTTTTAAAAAGATATTTCCACTTTGCTGCCTACAACCAGGCTTTGCCTTTCCCTCCCCCTACTCCTCCTGCTCACTACCAGACTTCACTATGAAGCCTCTAAGCCTGTTTAATTGAAAAAATGTGATTTAGGTTAATTGACAGCAGATGAGCTATACTGCTAAAAAGCAAAGGAACATTTGATCAATGTGATTTATGGTAGCAGAGAACCAACCTTCCCAGCTCTTTACATCCCACTTGCAGCCCCTCTGCCAAAACAGTTCAGCTGGCAAAAAAAAAGTAATTAGTGTTTAATTTCTTAACAATTTTTTGCCTTCCTTTTAATTGCTCTACATAAAACTGTCCTAGAATTTTACAGCCTCCAAAGCTACATCCTGGTCCAGTCCTCTTTGCTGGTTTTAATTAGGGTGAGGCACAGCTGGCATGTTAATTTAAAGAGGAGGGGGGAAGACCATGCTGCTCCAGAAATGTTTGGCCCTTGTAAATACCCAGCCAATATCGATGGGCACTGAGCAAGCCAGGGGGAGCAGGGACATGTGGGGAGCACCCATGGGAAAGGGCCTGTAAGGCGGCTCTAACAGATGGTCCTGCTTGAAATAGGAAGGTTTTTGACATCTGTTTACAGAAAACCGCTCTGCACACTAGCAGGGAGCGGAGCTGAAACTTCTCCAGCAGGAGAATTTCCCATCCTTAAATGCAACCGAAACATGAAGGCTTAGAGGGGAAAAGCAAGCTTAGCTCTGCGCGCTCACTCCCAAGCCACTTTTCGGCTAATCGGCATTCCGGAGGGATTGGGGCTGGAGCCCCCCCAACGCTTTTGTTGCTGCTCCTTGCACGGGGATGGTTTTTGGAGACGCAGGGCAGCGCGCACCGAGTCCCGGCGTGAACCGCACTGAAACAGACCCCGAAACGCGGCACCCGCTCCAAGGGGAGCTCCAGGCCGGACGCAGCCTGCGGAGGACAGGGATGAATCCCATCCCCGGCCTGAGGCCTCCAAGCAAGGCTGCCTGGGGGAGTGCACTTTTATCAGCCTGGTTTCCAGCCCACATCCCCTAATTTGACAAAATCACCATTAGGGCTTCCAAGAAAGTCATTGGCAAGATAAGGGAGAGCAAGCAGAGCGAGGAGCAGCCCAAAGGGAGCTCATTCCTTGTAGGACACCAGGCAGAGGCAGCAAAACGGGTCCTCACCCGGCCTCACTGCTCCTCTACCAGTTCCTGGGGCTTCTGCAAGCCCTGACACTACAGAGACAAATAAATGGCCCCGCAGGAGGTGGGAAAGATGAGGGAAGCACATGGGCATGAGTGAAAAGGGGGAGAATTGGAGATACCGCTGAGAAATATCTCAAATAAAAGGGGAAAGGGTATCATTTCCTCCATTTTCTAAGCTTGGGCCTACTTAGACAATCTTGGGATTCCTGAAAGGGATTTTTTCCAGGGGAAAGCAAAGGATTAGGCCCTTAATTAATGGACACCAGCTTTGGATTTGCTCAGCTGTGTTGTCTGAAGTTAAAAACAAAAAGAAAAAAAAACCACACACAGCAAATAGCTATTTCACCCCCAGGTCCAGCCCCCTTCACATGCTAAATTCCCCTGGCAACATCACACCAAGGTGACGGCTGGAGAACATGGTCCCCCGGCCACCACCACCATGAGGAGACCTCAGCCAGGCTCCTGGGCCCAGAGAAGAGGCCAGGCCCTACCTGCCCCATGCAGCGTCCTCTTCCCGTAAGCCCTTGCATCTCCTGCAAAGCCCCATTGCATAAACAGGGCTCAGACCCTGCAGGAAGCATGCAAAAATAAGGAACACCTGAGAGAACACTTTAAAGATTCCGAGAAAAATTAGATACACAGTGTAAACCAGAGTGCCCGGCCTTGCTCAGAGGTGAGGTTTGTTACAGCTGAGAATTAAGCAAGCCAACAGTGCTTGTACAGCCTGCAGAGACCAAAACTGCTGTTCCATAGAAGCCCCTACAACCAGGACACATCTCCAACCAGGAGACATCGTCAGACACACCAAGGGCCACAAGCTGCTCCACAAAGCCAGCCCACCTGGTACCTTCAGGTAAAGGTAGATCCTACAAGACATGGTTGGGATTTACCAGGGCAGCTTCTCCCAGCAGCAGCGAGGAAACTAAACCAGCCGCTTCCCCCATCCATTTGCAACCAAGCTGGCCATAAAACACAGCACTTTAGGTGAGAAAAATAATAGGCTTAAGCAACTCACCAGCCTGGAGAGCCCCTAGAGCAGCCCTCTCTCTGCACTGAGCTCTATAGAGCTGCAGCAGCAGCTCCCTGCTCAATTTGAAGGCAGATCCCATGTGCTAACAAGATGCACCTGAGCAGGAGCAGGGCAGGTGCCCGGAGCTGCCGTGATTGCAGCAAGGCCCAGGGCTCACAGAAAGGTTTTTGGGTTTCCTTGTGCCCCTGAACGAGGGCACGGGGTTTGTGCAGCTCTGTGCACCCTCGAGTCCCCTCAAAGCAGGTGAGCTGAGGCTGCAGTTTTGCCTGAGCTTCCACGTGCCACTGCAGAGCTGTTGCCCGAGGTTTGAACATCTTAATTCCCTCTAGCGAGTCGTGCAAAATGCTCTGGGTCTCGCACTCGTGAGCGATCTTCCTACTGGCCCAGACTAAAAATATGGCCAAGAGAGGGGATGGGGAATGAGAGCTTATTAAAATAAGCCAGAAAGTGTGACTAAAAGGCAAAACACAGCGAGGGCCAAAGCGCTCCGGAGCTGAAGGTGTAATAGGGGCTTGCTGGCTGCCTTGCCAGCATTTGCTGCTGCAGGAGCTGGTTGCTCTCGCCACGGGAGCCTGCAGAAAGCAGCGCTTTTCAGCTTGCACGAGGGAGCACGGGGACAGTGCGGGGGACAGCAGGTACCCATGGCCTTGCCATGGGCCATGGGCGCCTTCCCAGAGCAGCCAGGCGAACGCAGCCGGCGCACACACAAAAGGCAAAGGCAGCCCCCGGGCCGAGCCAACCCCGTCGTGATATTTGCATTTGCTAAAGCAAACTAATAAATCCCCGTGGGTTTATCTGTGCTTCCAGTTTGTATTTATTAGCGGGAATGACAGGCAGGTTTTCCTCCTGGGTACACAGGTAAATAGCAGCGCGGCTCCCACACCCTTCCCCTTTTAACGGCCGGGCGCTCTGTTGACTCTCCATCTCTGAACAAGCCGGGATTACACGAGTGACCGGTACGGAAAGCAAACAGCCTTGGGAGCAAATATTAGTTATGAACGCGGCGAGCCGGAGCGCAGCAGGGCCGGGCGGCGCGGGGCCGATCCCCCCGGCCGATGCCGCGGGCTCCGTGCGCACCGGGAGCACCGCAGGCACCGGAGCCCAGCGGCAGGTCCGCGCACGCCGGGATTGGCAGGGGAGCAGCTCCCAGGCATGGGAGAGCTTTGAAAAAGGATCCCCGGAGCAGATTCCCCCCCGCAATGACCCTAATGATTTCCATGCTCGTCCCCGCAGCGCGCCGGGCACGCACGGCGAGCACGCGGTGACCCTGCACCTCCTCGCCGGCCCCGCGGTCAGCTCGGCCTGCAGACGCGTTCGGGACAAGCCAGGACACGCACGCGGCTCCCACAAACACGTCCCACCCCAAAGCAGGGCTGCCAGTGCTCCCGCCACGCTACAAATCAGAGCAACTGCCAGGGCCAGGCAGGGAGACGCGGTTCACACCCGGGCATTAACGCCGGCCACAGCATCGGAGCGGTCTGAGCCACCCGAAATATTGGCCTTACCAGTGCAAAGCTGAAGCAAAAAGAGAGATCTCTTAAATAAAGTGATTTTTTATGTTGTACTTCCACATGGAACCTTCTGGTGCTCCACATCACCCGCACTGTGGGGCTCAACACAGCAGGAATTGCACAGAACTCGTTGCACAGCAGTCGCTTTTGCAGCAGGAGGCAGCTCTCCTGGGCGCACGGGCCGTGGTCAAGGGTTGCAGAAAGGGGGAAAGGACAGAGAAGACTTTTGCTGCAAGGCCAGGACAGGGAACCCTTGGCCTTGCTTCACTAGGGCAGAGCACTTTGCCAAAGCCCTGCTTTCCTGCACACTCAAACCCATCCGCGCCACAGCCCTCCGACAGGGCCGTGATGTGAGCGTGGCCGAGCCAAGGCAAACGGAAAGGAACACGGAGCACTCGGGCAGGCAGTGGGTTTTATTAAGACGTTTAATTGTTTCCAAGGGTGACATTTTCCCCTGCCGCCACATCCCGCGGCCTCGGTTCTAACCCCACCTCAGGTGCTCAGGCGCTTCCCGCTGCGCTCCAAGGACACGAGGTCACCCGAGGCACCCCCAAAGGGGAGATGCTCCCAACAGTCCAAGCCCTGGGACAATCCAAGGCTTCTGCTCGCTGACATCTCAACACGGGTGCTCTGCTCCTCCGGTGCTTCCCAAAGCTTTGGCCTCTCCAGTTCCCGCTGTAGGAACCTGCATTCCGTGAGTGCCATATTCTCCAGCTGGGTCAAAGCATCCTCATGAAAAGCCCAAGATCCAGGAAGAAGAGCAGAGCGGGTAAAAAAAAAAAAAGATGAAGAGAAGAGACACCAACTCCACAGCTGCTTCCCTGGAGCTGGAGAAACACTCGGTTCTTTGCAAGGAAGAAAATCAAGCTACTGTTTGACCAGAGAGCACTTAGCCGTTCAGCCCCACGTATCCGGCCCAAGCGTCACCCGGCCAAGAGCAGCATTTCCAAAGCCCAGCGCAGAGCAGCCAACGAATCCTGCGTGGGAGCCCGTGGAGCGCGGCCAGCGCCGGGAGGATCCCGCTCGCCGCGTGGGGCCCAGGAATGGCAGCAGCGGCACCGTGGAGGCTGTTTTCCATGGCCGGTGCAGGGGGAAGGAGCTCGGGGCCAGCCGCTTCCCTGTGGCCGGGGTCTCCCCGCGCCGGCTCTCGCAGCTCCGGCCTTGCCAGGGCGCTCCGGGCGTTTCGGCACAGTCTGTCCCCGGCACCGCGGTCTCCTTTCTTGGACCCGGAGCCTCCTCTGTGGATCCTGCGGAAGAAAAAACACAGCATTAACACAAGGCCCGGGTCAGGTGGGATAAAGCGGATCAGGGCTCCTCTTCGTTGCCCTATTAAGAGGGTGAGGCAATGTGCAGAGGAGCGGGCTGAGAAACACGACCTGCAAAGCACCAGCTTCTCAGAGCAGCCCCTCCAGTGAGCGTGGTCGGGGCTGCAGACGATGCTCCGTGCGTTGGAGGAGCGAGTCCTTCCCAAGGCTCTTCCCCAGGGCCGGCATTGCCCGGATGAGGCTGGAAGGTCCAGGTCTAAGCCGAGGAGAAGCCGACCCTCTGCAAGGGCATCCAGGTCCCACCGAGCCGGCCGACATGCAGCCCTGCGCTGCATGGAAAACATCCATGGGAAAACGGCGTCACTCAGCCACGAAAACCAGGAGAGGGAAGTGACAGCGGCCCGAAGGCCGGGCTCTCGGGAAGCGGCGCTGACCGGAGCGGGGTGGGCAACAGCAAGAGGGTGACTGAGACACAGCCGGGGCTGAGGAAATGGCCATTCCCGTATGGCAAACAAACCGGCAGCATCTGGGAGCCTGCGGGAAGGGAAATCATCTCATGGTGGTGAAACACCAGTGGCTCTGGTAAGTAACTTCTCTGAAGGAGACAGAGGCTGATTTGGGGAGGATCAGGGCTGAGGCGAGACACGAAGTGGTTGCAAAGAACCACGACTGCGTGCGAGTCCTGCGGGACCCCGTCCGGAACAGAGTTCTGCAGACTGAGAACGTTCACACTATCGTTTCTGTTTTTTTTTTTTTTCTTTTTTTTTCCCACTTTGCCACACACTCCCACCACGTGTGTGCCACGCCGGCAAGGAGCCCAAGGGGGGACACTCCTGCAAGCGGCTTCATTGTAGAGCGGCATTTGGGGCTCCTCACACCTCCGCTCTGTCCTGTGAGTGCAGGAGGAGCAGGGAAAGGGGCCCCTTTCCCAAAGCTGCCGCGGGCATTTGGAGAAATCAAATGCTGGCAGCAAGTGCTGTTCCCAGGTGGAAGTGGAGCTCATGGAGCCCTCTCCATCCAGGAGACACGTGTCTCCACCGACCTGCAATGTGCCGGAGGACGCCAAAAGCCACCGCTACCTGGGGCAGAACCAGCTCCCATTTGACTCGGACAAAATCTTGACCCATTTGAGGCTATTCATCATATGCTCTTGACACCATTCACTCCCTAAGACTCAAGGGGTTTTCAAGCAAAAACCCTGCCCAAATCCCTGCCCTGCTCCAAGGCGGCCTGGGGGTGCAGAGGGAAGGGGAGAGGTTTATGCCCAGGACTTGTTTATCCTGCCGCACTTATCAGCTGTTTGCTTTGGACTTTGCAAGTAATACGCAAGCAAGATTGGCACCACCCGGCCAAGACACCGGCCGCTCACAAATACGCTGCGTGGAGGTATAAAACAGCCCCCGTGCCCGTGTCCCGGCGGGGTCTGACAGCCCTGGGGCTTTGCGGGATGGAGCAGCGCAGCCCCGGAGCTTGCAAAACGCCGTGCGCAAGTGTCCCTGGCTCTTGTAAATGTGTTAAAAAATAAAACCCTTTAAGAGCTTCCAGATGTTCTGTTTATGTTGTGGTGTTACCCAGCTCGGTCCTCCGGAGGCCAATGCGCAGCCTCAATGAAATCGCTGCGGCCAAGGGGGCGGCAGGGGGAGCGGAGGAGCCCAAACCCTTTTGCTCCTCTTTTTCCCCGGACTTTTCCCGTTAACTCCCACGCTGCTGGGCGAAACCTCCCTCCCGAGCGCCGCGGGGGCTGCAAGGCGCCTTGCAACCCTTCGTCCTGCCCCGATGGCCCCCGCGGAGCAGCACCCGGGGTGACGGGGCAGCACTATCCATGGGCGAGCGCGGGGCGCGGGCGGCCGCGCACCTACGTGTGTGCCCGGCACCCGCCTGGGGATTCTTTGCTCAGGGCGTTGCAGCCCCGCGCGCCGCTTTTGAAGCGCCCCGGCGCGCGCCGCGGCCTCGCCGGCAATCGCGGCCCCATAAAAGCGCGCGGGCTCTGATGTGTTATCGCGGCAGGGCCGGGGCCGGCGGAGGAGGGCACTCATTTGTGCGGCTCGTTTGAGAAAACGTGTGAGCGCCGGGAGATCAAAGGCGCTTCCTGACGGCTCCACCCGCGTTCCTGCTGGCCTGGGTCATCGCTTCAGGCGCGGAGGCAGCCCGGGGTGCTGCAGGGCCAAGCGGGACCTCTGCGCCATCGTGTTCACTGCAGCAGGCCAGGCTGGAGAGCCACGTGCCCAGCCTGGCGGCTGCGGGGTCTTTCCATCCTTGCCACCATCTGCACTACGTGTGTTCGCACTTCGTGATTAGGGATGCTCTTCCCTGCCGCATTCCCCCAGGTGAGGAAGAAGCCTGGGCACCGTGCCCATTCCCACCCATGTTCCACACCCTGCACCCATTGCACAGCGGAGCACTCGGAAGCAGCACTGAAATAAATATCTCCCTCCCCTCCTTGCTGAGGACCCAGCGTTGGCAACGCAACAACCTCCCTCCTTCACCGTCCGCAGCTCCTCTAGGGCTAAACCTATTTGCAGGATAACATCCCAGGTGCAATTCCTTCCTGCGGGCCGGTTGCCTCCCACAAACCGCGTGCTCCCCAGTGAGGCGTCATCTGCTTACCCGGACCTGGCCCGCTCCGACGCCGGGCGGGCGAGCAGCGCGTCCAGCCAGGCCACACACGGAGCGAGTCACGAGGCCTCCGGTGCCTGACGCTCCTCCCGGAGCCCGGCCCCGGGTTGTTGTTTTCCTCCTCTCCCCAGCCCGCCAGCCCTGCCGGGGGGAGCGGGAGGAAGCGCCAGGCACGGGAGCAAGGGCACGGGCTGCTCCGCATGCGGCGGCCGCCCGGGGGGAATCCGGCGTCCGGAGCAAACAGAGGGGGAGGATGGAGCTTGCAACAGTAATGACGATCGCATGTGCGCTGCGATGTGCCTGCGGGGATCCAAGTCCCCTGCCCCGCGTCCTCGAACACGTGCGAGGGAGGATCGGAGCAGAGCTCGGGAGCAGCACGGGCTGCGCAGGGCGCGCGTCGCGGCTGCCGGCAGCCGAGCACGCAGTGTGTGGGCAGAAAGCAAACAGGAAGGGAACCCAGCAGACGGGGAAACGGTTCTGGCAGCGCCCGCGCTATGGCTCACTCAGCACTCGTCAGCTAGAAATACCTCCCTGATACTCCCTCCCCGGGTGTCCCTCCCTCGGACCCCTCGCCCTTCCCGGACATGCCCCGGTTCCACTTTTGCAGCAGGAATTCTTTGTAGCTGAAAGGCCGGATTTAGAAAAACGCAGCTCGAGAGCTGGAGCCTGGGTGCAGGTCCCAGCACCCCGCGCTAGCACCTCTCCGCACCAGCCCTGTGTGCACAACCAGGCAATGCCCAACCGGCCCCGCGTCCCGGCAAAGGCACCGGAGGCTCCGGATGCGCCCGGCTCCGCGGAGGGCCTGGCACAGCAGAGGATGTGCAAAGGGACGGGACGGCTTCACCACCAGCCCTCGCCCCCGAGAGCATCCAAACCTTGGGACCGCAGCAGGTTGTGCATTTCCCCCGTCACATCCCGGCCCGCGGCTTCATCCCGGCTCCGAAGCCATCTCCAGTTTGGAGACGCAGGTTTATCCGCATGCCCCAACGTGCTTAATGACCGGAGTGCTCTTCAGTGAACCCGGCGATGGCTTGTAAAATAAAGTCAATGAGGCAAGGGGATTAAAGAAAAAAGACAAGAGATCCGAGAGATGAAATGGACCCGTTGAGTCACGGCCTTCGCCTGCCAGCGCGCTAGATCCTCTGAGCGGGACAGCCCTGTCACCCCCGTGAGACCCCGCTGTCCCCAGGGCACAGCCTGAGATCCCAGCAGGGCATCCCCCATCCGGCCCCCATTCCCACAACGGCCACCGCCAGCTCCCTGTGCCAGCCCGTCCCCGATGCTGCCGGTGACAGGGGACAGCCCGGCTTGGCCCCGCGGGGACCGCGGCATTCCCACGGGCGCCGCCGCTCCTGGCCGGCATCGCACAGCTCCATCTTGTGGAAAGTGCACGCTCCGGCTCCCACCCGGAGAGCCCGGGGACACGGAGCCCGTGGGGACACAGAGCCCGTGGGGACACGGAGTGCGTGGGGACCCTCCATGGGTGCCGGGGAAGGTGGCCCTGGGCACACAGCCCTGCAGCACCGCCGGCCTCCGCAGCGAGCCTGGAGCTAATCCGGGGAGTTTCGCTCCAAGCCCGTGGGCTCCGTGCGCTCAGCGAAGGGCCCGATGCCAGCGGCCGTGCCAGCCCCCGAGGCGGCACCACGAGAGCCCCCGGCCGGGGCGGCCGAGCAGGGCTCCGTTCCCAGGCCGCCCGCGCGGCTCCGCGTTAATGAGTAACCGCTGCCCGGGGGACCCGCTGCCCCCGCCAGCTGCAGCCACCCAAAGGTTTTAGCATCCAGAACCGCCACGAGGGCCTGTGGGTGCCCAGGCTCACAGCAAACCCGCTGGAAACCCAAGCACAGGCGCTCGCCCTGGGAGAAGGCAGAGGAAAGTGGAGAGCTCCCGACGGAGACGTCTCTGCAGCTCCTTCCTTGCCGGCACCATCCGATCTCTTCCCGCTGCGGGATGGAGAGAGCCAGGCCGTCACCTCTGGCTCTTTCCAGCAAGTTTTACCCCTCTTTCCCAGCGAGAAAAGCTACGTTGCTTGCTTCAGTGCAATATTAGGTGTCACATTTAAACCATCAGGCTGAAAGGATGAAGAACATCCTCTTCTCCATCATTTCTGCAACAAGGAGCAAAGCAGGGAATGATGGTGGGAAATGCACCGGCAGCTTCCCCATGGGATCAGCAGCAAACTTTTCCCTCTCGGAGCCAGCAGGTGTAACCCCCTCCCCAGGCACCTCCCCGCATCCCGAAGGGATGTGCATGCTCTGCAGCAGGACACGGGGCTTGGCTGCTCCCTGCCCTTCTCCGGGCTCGGCCCTTCCCACTTGGGCCCTGGAATTGCTCGGGACGGAGCGCAGGGAACCCCGGATGCCGATGGCTAAGCCCTGTAAGCTGCTTTATGCCTTCCCCATGCCATTATGTCGGAGCCAAGGCAATTCCCCCGGAAAGCAGCCTGCAAGCAGGCCGATAAAACACAAGTCTCGGGTTAATTAATAGATCAAGAGCCTGCGAGGCCCCCGGGGGCCGTGGGAGCAGCTGGTCTGAACGGGAAGCGATGCCAAGAGCCTCCGGGCACGGCCGCCCACATGGAGCAGCGGGGCGGGATACGGGGCAGGAGCCTCCCCGCGGCACCACAGCATCCCCGGAGCCCGCAGGGATGTGCCCGGATCACCAAACCCCGGCAAAGCCTCCCTACAGATTCGGCCACGCAAAACGCAGGACGAGTCGCGCTCTTTGTGCCCGGGACAGTGACGTGGCCTCCCATAGGGATAGGGATGTTCGCTAGAGCAGGGCCAGCCCCTCTGGACGGGAATTCTCCTTCCCTTCCCAGCCACGCGGGTCCCGGCTCCTGCCCCCACGGCCACCCACCGGCTCTCGGCCCTGGGGAGCAGCAGGGAGGAAAAACCATCAGGCTGCAAATTTATTTTGCAGCTTTGAGCTGCTTTCCGTCCCAGCGGATTACCAATTTAAGCAGTATTTTTTCCTGTTCTGACCCTAAGCTGATTAATTCCCTGCAGCCCCTTCCCTGTGCAGGGGAGAGGAGGACGAGGAGCGCGGGCGCAGCACGGGCAGGCAGGGCCACCATGGGCCAGGCCTGTGGTCCAGCTCAAACCGTCACTTTATGATCTTCATCTTCAAGGTTTTTAGGGAAAAGGAAGCAACATCCTCGAAGGAAGGGAGAAGAAGCCCCGGGATGAGTGGCCAGCAGCTCTTCTCTCCTGGTGCAGTGGGAAAAGCCAGCTCACATCGGGGATGAAGAGGTGCTGATGTGGAGGAATTTGGATTTTCCCTTCACAGCTCCAAAATTCAGCACTGGGATGGGGAAGGTTTAAGGTGACGCCTTGGTGACCCTCGAGGCTGGTCCCTGCAGAGGGTTCCCAGAGGGAGAGCAACAGCAGCCAAAGCACGGCCAAAACCTGAGCTGGCCCCACCGGAGACCTCAGCAAAGGGCACGCAGAAATGTACTTTCAGCAGAGCCTTTTCCTAGAATTAGGAGTTTTTCGAAACTGTTACTCCCTGGAAAATGCCAATTGGTTGAAACTGAAACTTTATGCAGGAATATAAAAATGTAGGTCAAGAAGAAAGCATCCAAGTAAAAAGCTGCTTGTTCCTCAGTGCAGCTCCATGCTGTGCCCGGCCCCAGCGACCCAGGGGTCTTGGAAAACACCTCTCCCTTTCTCTCCTTCTCTTGCCTTTTCCTTTTTAAACCAGGCAAGGAAGCAGTGGAGGAGGATGGAGGATACAAGTGGGATCTCCATTCTATCTTCTGCATCTTCTTCCTTTCTCTGACAGCCAATGTAAGAGGGATTTTCAGAGAAAAGCCAGAATAGGGAAAAGGGAGCCGGGGCCGCGGCAGCTCCCCCCGTCCGGGCACTGCTGAGCCCTTTTCAACACTTGCAAGCGTCGCAGCTTTAATTTACCGAGCTCATTTAACGGCGGGCGCTTGTGTGCAGCGCCCCGCGCAGCCGCCCGCTGCCGAGCCCAGCGCCGTGTTTTATTTTCGTTTGCTTTAATTGAGAAATGGGGAAAAAAAACCCTCCCCAAAAGCCCCTGCTTTCATTTTTCCAGGTGCTGTGATTTAGCGATGGGCTGTTCCCGCTTGGCCTCCCGCGGAGCCGGGCGCTTTGGAGCGGGGTGCCCCATCGTGGAAAGCTCCTGAGAACCGAGACCTGCAGCTCTGCGGCCACGCAGGGGCGGGAGGGAAATGCCTCCTAATGCTGCAAGTGCGTCCTGCTAACCTGGCCAAGGGGCAGGGAAGGATGAGATGAAGCGGCGCGGGGGCACGTGGACCCTGTGGTTCTGCTTTCTAGCTCCAGAGCATCCCTCCCTCAGAGCATCTTGACAGGCTCCTGCATCCTGCTCCTTCCCACCCGGAGACATCTGTCCCAGCTCTTGCTGGCCCTGGCACAGCTCCAGCCTGGGGGAGAGCACTAGAAACCACGTTTTCATCAGCACACCAAGCAGCCTTGGCCTCTCGACAGCCAGGGCTCTTTTAAATAACACATATATACGTTATACACATATAGGTACCCGTCTAGCAGCACTGCTGGCAGAGCCCCAGACGCCGGCAAGCAGGGCCAATCCCAGGATAAACAGAGGCTCCCTGGGCTCGGAGGTGCCCGGAGCAGCAGGCCCCACGCACGCTCTCCTGCATAACCAGCGCTGCAAAAGCAGCCCAGCGCCACAGCAAGGATCATCCCTGCGTGCAGCCCGCAGGAGAGGCTTCCCGGCACCCACGGACACGCCGGACCCCGCGGAAAGAGCGCGGCAAGATGCACAAATGGGGGTCACAGCTGAGCGCCCCAACCCGGGGAGCTCGCAGAGGGTTAAGCGCGCGGGGCTCGCGCCGCCCGCCCTCCTCGCCCCTCGCTTCCCGGCACGGATGCGGAGACCAGGGGCTCTCCAGATTTAATCTCCAAGACAAACACGCTGGAGCTGGAGCCTGCTCCATTTGCACTTCGACCGCAGATATTAAACAGCAGCAGTCAGGCTTAAAGCTGGACCCACCAACCCCTCCGGGTGTTTTACCTCCCCCCGTGCCCGTCCTGCATGCACGCGGTGTCACTGCGTTGGCACCAGTGCATCTGGGGGTCCAAAAACACCCAGTGCACGAAACGGGCCCCACAGCTCCGGGTGGGCCCTCATGCAAGGCAGGGGCTGGACGAGCAGGAGGCTCAGCATCGAAAATATTTGCCCAAATGGGGTTTCCCGAGCATTGCAGCTCCCAGGAATTCCTGGACGCTGCTCCGGGAGGCCAGACAGCAACGCTGGCATGCCCCGCTTCCCACGAGAAAACCAGCACAAAAGTGATCTTTCAAGGCAAAATTGTTAATTTCTTTTCTTGCCCCAAGTCCTGAGCAAATAGCCAGGCAAAAGCGAGGCCTGGGGAGGACGCTTGTTTGGTGCAGCTCGAGCCAAAACCTCCCTCCGGAGGCAGCCGGATCTGCGGGAAGGCAGGCAGGGAACACCTGGATCCTGCTCCCAGGAAGTCAAGGGTCTCCGGGCTATTTGGCAGCAGCAGCCCCACATCAAACACTCTGCTTACGTTCCCGGTGGAAGTTGAGAGCTCAGGTCTGTTTCCCAGATGGAATAAGAGATGGATCAGAGGCAGGAAGCTCCCAGGTCCCATGCCAGGGCTGTGTCACAGAGAGGGGCAGGGGAGGCATCACCAGCAGCCACTTCTGGCCACAAAATCTCAATTAAAACCCAGGCTGGAGGGAAGCTGGCATCGAAAGCTCCAGCAGGATGCAATTTTATCCAGAGGGAGAGTAGGGATAAACCCACAGGGCATTTGTGCACCACAGAGCATCTCAAGCCAGTTCCTGGGTGACGTTTCCCGCAGGATCTTGCCCCCGTGCCGGTTTATCCCACGCAGCAGCATTTTTGGGAGGTTTAACTTATTTCACCGCGGGGAAACGCATTTTCACGTGACACCGGGTGACTCACGGGAGGGGAGCGACTCCAGAGCCGCTCACCCGTCACAGCCTGCACCGTGGGTGGCCAAACTAGCCCAGGGCGGGTTGAAAAGCTTCATATTGGAGCCCAGGGCTGGCAAGGAGAACTCGAGTGTCACTGGGGCCGGCACAGCACAAAGGACAACAGCAGCCGGGAACCCAAGAGTCACGTCTCAAAAATCCAGCTGTGAAATCGGGTCCTGCAGACGATGCACGCACTAGCCACGCGCATACACACTGCCGCTTTCATGGCAAACCTTATGCAAAAACTGTGGGAGCAATAAAAAAATATAAATAGTCCTAGGGGCACCACAAAACGATGCCATTTTAAGTGCGTTTATTTTTTCCTCAAAGCCTGCGGGCTGGTATTTAAAGATGAAGCAGCAGGAGGGACGGGGGCTGTGCCAAGAGGCTCCCCAAGAGCCGTCCCCGCGATCCCAGCGGGAGCTCGCGGGCGGTCGCGCCGGTGCTCGTCCCGAGCATCCCCGCTCCCAACCACAGAGCCCTTCAAAGGGGCCAGGAACAGCGTCCGCACAGTCCCACGGCCACGTCCCCCCGGGGCCGCTCTCACAGCAATCCCGGTGTTCCCGGAACGCGCGCCGGCCGGGACACACGGACGCTGCGGAGGGAAGGAAGGGAACCCACAACTCGGCTGCTCCGGCCAAGTCACGAGCCTGCGGCCCGAGCAAGGGCAGGAGGATTTTTCCCGGATTATGCAGTTCTCAGCTCCTGTCTCCTCCAGAGATCACCGAGGGGGACAAAGAGGACAGTGTCCCTGCTGCCACCTCCCTTCTCCCCAGTGTCCCCATGGGGGATTTGTCACACCGGTCTCCATAGGAGGCTCAGCAGGGCCCTCCCGCCCGTGCAGGTGCCCCCACGTCCCCCTCCACAGGACAGCAGTAAGGAAGGGCTAATCAGAGGTCCCCGCACGTCCCCGCTGCGTGGCCGGAGCGAGCCCCGGTGTCCTCGGCACGGCCGCCGGGCCGCGGCTCCCCCGCCACCAACGCACTTTCGGTCCAACCGGTTCTGCTCCGTATTTTTGTTTCGGGGAGGATTATTGCCATGGCGATGGCCAGGTGACGGGCAGCAGGAAAGCCACCTGCCCCGGGAGCGCCCCGTGTCACCCGCGGCTCCGCACGCAGACAGGACAACCCCTTGCAAGCCAAGGGCACACGAGCCGGGGGGTATTCGGGGCCAGGACAAGCTGCGGTGGCGCCTGGAGCTCTGGGAAGGGATGATGCGGGAAGAGGAGCCTCCGTCCCCGCTGCAGGGAAGCGCATCCATGTGTCCCCTGCAGTGGTCCCAGATCGCAGGGTTTTCACGTTCAACGGCAGGACCAAGCAGCAGAGCTGCCCTGCACCGTGACCCTGACGTAGCTTGCAGGAGGGCGGCTTGTTTGCACGACAAACGAGCTCGAAAAACAGGAGGAAAAGCCACCCGCGAGCAGGAGAGCGGCAGGGTGGGGACGCCAGGGATGGAGAGACCCCTGCACGGGGCCTGGGGCGGGCGTCCCCGTGCCGGGAGCGTCCCCGTGCACGGCCGGGCCCCGCGAGGCAGATCCCGCCGCGCGCTGGCAGCGTCCGCCCCCGCCGCATCCTGTGCGCCGCTCGGCATCCGGTTTGGGAATTCCAGGAACATCTGCGAGCGCATCTGCGCGCGGCGCCGCGGCGCGCCCCGACCTGCCGCCGGCCGCGTTCCCGCGCCCGCCGCGAGGACACCGCGTCCATCCCGCCTGGCTCCAGGATGCCGGCACCGGCCCCATCCCTGCCGCGTTCCCGCTTGGATCACCCATGCCAATCGCTCCGTGTCTGCTTGGCACCAGACCAGCCGCAGCTGCCCCAGGGCGCCCGCTCCGAGCCCACATCCCGTTTACTGATGCTGAGCGGCTTGTGCATTCCCTGGGGAGAAGCAATGTCCCCTTGGGAGCCTGGCAGGAAGGAAAACACCCTCCTGGGATGCTGCGGACCACAAGAGCGCAGGTTTGCCCCCAAACCTGGCACCAAGCGGCACTAGGGGCAAATCCTGCAACCCCCTGCATTGCTGCCACCAAAGCTGAGCACAGGGGCAGCCCGAGGCCCCCGCTTGTCCCCAGCCGTGCAGGGCAGCGGGCCCGGTCTCAGCGTCTCCAATTAGGATGCCAGGGAAAGGGGAATGAAAAGAAAAAGCAACTCTGCTTAATTGAAAAGCTGCAGCCAGGCCCCGTTTGCCCAAGATTATACGCAGGAATGTAAGTCGCCTTTATTGCGTGTGCAGTCGCTCGAAACAAAAATGAATAGAGGGGACTGCAGGCGGGAGAGGAAAAGAAAAATAAAGATTCATATGACCTGGATTTAGGGTTGGGATGAGATCTGGTGACTGCCCAAAGAGCAGAGGCTGCTGCACCCCAGCGCTGGAGCCCCCCGCGCCCCTCCGAAAGCCCCGTTCCCAGGGCGGGCTGGTTGGGAGAGCGGGATGTGCCGGAAAAGCCCACGAGCGTTTGGCACTCGCAGAGCTCGGCCGCCCCGAGGTGGAAACGGCCGCTTTTTTCACACGCTTTATCCCGGCTGCTGCAAAGCGGCCTGGAGCGCAGGAGGGAGCGCGTGTCCCAACATCCCAGTGCAGGCAGCTCTATATAAACAGACTCCAGCGCTCCGGAGGCGCCTGGGCTCCTCCGCCGATCCCGGAGCTTGGGTGCACCGGGAGCAATAACTCGTTTTACAGCGGTTATCTGCCTGGCTTCAACCTCCCGCCTCCGACACGACAACATTTAGGGCTGTCTCGAGAGGGTGCAGAGCTCGGGCTACGCTTGTGGCTGCCTCAACAACCTGCGCCACGAGCACCAACATCTCCCACCACGGACGGGGCGCGCAGCGGCTGGGTGGGAATCCGCACCAGAGCCATTCCCGCACCTCCAACGGGCCTGGAAAACCCACCCAGGTCCCTTCGCAGGGTCCTCATGGTCAAAGCAGTGCCAAAAGGTTCACAAAGATCCAGCTTAAAGAAATTAAATGAGAGGAGAGAAAGCAATTGAAGAGCCTATCCAAGATGAACGTAATCTGGCAACTTTGGAAAAATTAATAATTCTGCATCTTTTCAAGAGAACGGAAGTGGTTCCTTCAGAGGGGGTAGGAGGGAGAAAGAGCAGCCTGGAAATCCAGAAACTCTTCAAATTTCTATCCACAATCAGAAGTGAGGCTGGGAAATACAGAGAAGCACAACCTGTTGTTGATGACTTTTCCATTAAGTAGGAACATTTAAACCCCCTCTTTGTATTCCAGCCTTTACCTTCAGCCTCAGCAGGCCCCACTCCCCCCCCCCCCCCGGCTCCTTTTTAATAATAATAAAAAAAAGTTATATGACTTTAATTAAATGCACTTATTAAAAGGGTGAAATATTTGGAGAGGCTGTTTTTACGCTGGAGGCACATTTTCCAGCATGCTGCAGAGTGTCTGCATCCGCCCGCCCCAGG
Organism: Tinamus guttatus; assembly: GCF_059628265.1. Classification (NCBI taxonomy): domain Eukaryota; kingdom Metazoa; phylum Chordata; class Aves; order Tinamiformes; family Tinamidae; genus Tinamus; species Tinamus guttatus. The sequence goes on along the minus strand of NW_028288579.1, from coordinate 219,082 downwards.
CAATTTTTAATGCACAAATAAATCCCCACCTGAAGTGCTGACAGGTTATTATGCAGCGTGGCAGCCAACTAAAGTAAACACAGGGGCAAAGTTTTAACCTCTTGCAGGCGCAGAGCCTCTCCCCCGCCGAGCCGGGCACAGGTGTAAATGACCAGCGGCAAAACCCTTCCCGCGGGCACGGGATGCGCCGGCGCCGATGCTCAATGCCGGGAACGCCGGGAAGAGCGGCGGAGGGGAGGGACCCACCGCATCATTCCCAGGAGGAAGGGGGTTTCGTGCATGGGGATGCCACAGCAGAAGGTTTTGGGCCCCCGAGTTGCCTCCCCGTCGACTCCTCGCGCCGCCCTGGTTGCGTTGGGGCCTCGGGGGCTCAGCCCTGCGTGCGCCGATAGCAGCAGCGAGGCCCCAGCGGAGGAGATAACCCACAAAACTCCACACAAATCCCCCTGCCATAAGGAGGGATGGGGAGAAAGCTCCAGGAGGAAGGCACCGCTCCACCGTTGCTCTTTGCCATATGACTTTGCCAAAGTCAGTTCTTTTCCCAGAGCAACGGGAGAGGGACCAAGGGGTCACCCCAGCCCCCCAGCAAGTTCGGCCTTCACCACGTCCCTGTGAAGCAGCTCCTCCTCATCCTCCTCCGAGCGGAAGGACCTGGTCCCTCTGCCCGTGATGAAGACAGGCTGCAACAGAGTCATCTCCCTTGTCTCAAAAAATTAAGGGCTCCACTTTGCTTCCGCATCTGACAAGACGCCGCATGCTCTGCTAATCCTTGGAGGAGATTAACTTTTTATTTAGAATTCTTTCCTTTAAATGTGGCAATTACGACGTTTTTTTTTTTTTTCCTAAGCTCTTGGCACAGGGAGCACTTTCTCCGAGTTGGCCAAGACCATTTCAGTTAAAGGTTGATCGTGGTTCTAAACTTTTCCTCTTCAGTCAAACCCACAGGAGCCTCTTGCACACAGGGATGCAGCTCACGAGATGGGATAGCCCAGCAGCGAGAAGCTTGAAGGGACCCTTATCCCTCAGTATCAGCCCCTGATACCAGAAATGAACGGGAAAAATCCAGAAGTGGGATCCAGGCTATAAAAAGGAGCAAAGCAGCTGCACCAATCCCAAATGGAAATGAAAAAGCAGAAATATTTAGTTGCAGGGAAGATTTCTCCCCTGGCAGAAAGTGGCAGAAAGCCACCAAGGCGGCAGCGATCTGCTGGTACAGGCAGGCCAAAAATTTGCCCCATAAATCTCGCAATAAAGTTACTGAACAAATGTACTGCCGACAGATTCCCTCCGAAGGCATTTTAATTGCTCCTTCCCTACTGGGCTCGCGCATCAGGGAAGTGCCATGTTTCACCCAGACACGGCTGCGATTCCCTGATGGATGGAGGAAGGCAGCCCTGGAGCACCCAGAGGAGGTAAAGGGCATCTTTGCCCCCAGGAATCCCCCCAAAGCCCATGCAAACCAGCACTGCAAAACTGAAATCCAGGAAAACTGAAACCCAGCACTGCAGAACCAACCCCCAGCCCAGGCTGCCCGCCTTCTGCACACTCAGAAATCTAAGATAATGACAATGCATTATTTTGCATGTGAGCACGGGGACATGCCAACCTTGCACACATGGCAACGTGCAGCCCCCTTTACAGGAAATTTGGGGAAGGATGCTCTGCATGGAGCAAAGGCAGCCCCTACTCCCTGTATTAAGGAGGAAGGGATATCAAGCACCTGTAGCTGTCAGACGGCATCTCCACAGCTTTGGAGAGACAGCCAACTCATTTAGTGCTGTCCTGCACAGGTATGCTAAACTGTCAGTCAGGATGACAGGAATTCAATCACTTGGAGCAGATCAAAGCTCCAGAGCGCTATTGGTGGTGGGCTGGACATGGGGGTAAAGCAGAAGATGAGTGTGAGGGACACACGATGGAGCAGGAAGAGCCGGTACCATGTGCATCCCACCCAGTGCATTCCCAGAACAGCCCCGGCCCCCAGGATCATCCCTCTCCCCAAGGCTTCAGCTGTCCCCTGTGCACCGGGCCAAGAGGTTGAGACCTTGGTCCATCCTGAGCTCCAGCTTCCCAAGACAGCACCATGCCCCAAGCTGCAGACAGGCACGGGACATGGCTACCAAATTCTCTCTCAGCTGGAAGGACAGACTCCCATTGCTGCTGGGATTTCATCTGCATTTCCCTGGGATGGATTAGCCTCTGCCTACTCCATTAATTTTTGCTGAGGTTTTTACTGGGCTCGTTCAGCAGGAGGGAGCGCGCTGGCCGGGCCATCCAGACGCTGCACCCTGCCTATGGAGCCAGGAAATCACGAGCGTGCCAAGAGCGCAGGGAAACAAAGCATCTCCTGCACATCTGCTCACATCTGGCACCCCGGCCAGGCCCAGGTGGAGCTCGCTCACACCCGGGACAGGAGCTGGAGTCCACCATATCCCAGGACAAGGACCTTCCACGACAGCACGGGGCAGCAGCAGCAGCTTCTGCTCTTCAAATCCCATGAGGGCCAAGAGAAAGGATTCTGTGAAAGTCTAAAACTTGAAGGAAAAGGAGAAATATATATATATATATATATATATATATATATGTGTGTGTGTGTATGTATCTCATCACCCTCTTCCTCCCCACTTCTGCGACATTTCCAGTCTCAGCAACAAGCAGTGAACAGCAGGAGTTTCATAGCACAGCACCTGCTCTGGGCACTGCTGCAAGTGATGCTCCTCACTGCCAGCAAATAATAAATAATAATAACGATGTGCAGAAGTTCAACCCATGCTTCAGCAGCTCCAAGACCCGCCCATTACCCAACACAGCAGCGGTTCTGCCCCCAGACGGCCGCGGAGCACCCTGCGAGCTCGTTACATAAATCTAATTAGCAGGGCTGCGCTTCCAGCATGGCAAACGGCAACGCTAATCCTGGATTTGTTCTCCTAGGAACTAATTTAATCATACAGCGCCAGCGAGGCTGCTCACGTGGCCGAGGGCAAGAGCGAGCCCCAAATCTCTGTGCCCCCAGCAAGGGGCCGTTACGGGCAGGATCGCCGAGGATGCGGCACTCCAGACACGCACTTGGCCATCGAACGCGTCCCAGGCGGAACCCACTACTAAAAAACCAGAAAACCTCAATGTTAAACTCAAGGGATTTGGGGAGAAAGTCCAGAACTGGGGATCAGCTCACGTGAGCTGCCGGGCTCCCTCCTGACCAGGACCCTTCAGAGGCTGCCAGCACCAGAAGCCTCCAACTTCAGCAGACGCTGGGCTTAATTAACCAGTCTTAATCGGGGGTCTCCAGGATTACTTAACATCAGTATCAGTCCTTCCCGGGCACTGGGGATAAATTGAGTATTACCTGGCGTGTGCCAAGCTCATGCTCTGCAAATCCAATGACAAAAAGCAAGAAAGAGAGAAAGATCTGCACAGGTAGACAACTGTGTTCAGACTGATTTTTTGCTTTTTTGTTTGTTTTTTCCTAGCTTTTCCTACAGATGCAGCTCTGGGGCTGCAGGAGACCTGGTCAGCAAAGGGACAGCAAGGCAGGGCCGGCCGCGCTCGCGCCTACGTGGTGGCTTTCAGGACGCCCGCGCGCTCGTCTACTGTTTACACGCTTTTCTGCGGCCAAGGGTAAACGTTTTCCCCTCGTCTGTGGAAAGGTGAAGCAAGGACATCTGCAGCCAAGCGGCGTCCAGGCTTTGAGCTCACTGGCAGCAACTTTCGGTTCTGCAGCAATTTTAATTTATAGCTGCGCTCACGGTAACCTTGGAGAAATGCAGGAATTGGACGCCTAATCCCCAAAATTAAAGAGGAATCATAATTTGGAAGCAGTTTCTTCTTTGAGTTTTCCACTAGAGGACTTGGTCGCTGGCTTAAGAAAGTTGACTTTTGCAGGCAGACTTAAACAAGTCTGAAATGCAGCATTTATATATGGCTCAGCATCCCGAAAGGGCCTCTGAATCCTCAGCAAGCAAAACTCCAATTCCCGGGCAAGCGCCCCAGCTTGGGACTGGGGATTCCTTCCCTTTCCTGGGCAAACAGGGCTCCACTGGCCCATGTGCAGGGTCCTCCACTATCCTGCATGGAGCAGCACCAAGGACCCCGGTGCCGCCTCCCTGCAAGCGTCACCCACGGGTGGCTCACGTGCCCACCCGGCGGGAGCTGCCGCGTCCTTGGTCCGCAGAGCAAACAGCGGTTATCTCCCCTTGGCAAACACGGGGCCGCTGAGCGCCGGGGCCGGTGACATTACTGAATTACCCCGGTCGTGGGAAGGGGGCAGAAACTGCAGGGGAAATTCCAGAACCGGAGATTAAGCGGTGCTGCGGTTACCCGCGCTGACAGGTAACATCCCGGCGGTGTTTGCCTAAGCAGGAGAGCTCCCCAGAGCACCGCAGAGCTGGGAACATGTAGTTCCATCAGGGGCTGCGCAGGATGGACCCCATCCCAGGGCAACTCAAGGTCCAGGGCAGACCTTGACCTAGGAACAGAGTCAACTTAGATGGGGCCAACTTGAGGAACCCAACGAGCTCCCATGTGGGATCCCACCGCAGCAGGGCCGCTGCCGAAGACCATCCTGGCACCTGCCCTTGGAGACATTTTGCCCATTCCCAGCACCTCTCCCAGCAGTTTTGCAGCCCCCAGGGAGAGCATCGCACGGGGCACAAGGAGGTGCCGAGGACAGCGGCCACGTGGGCCCCGCGCCAGGTCCCCGCCGCCTCCCGTGGTTTGGGAGCGCTCACAACGGCGCTCCAGTGATTAATGGAGCTTGGGGGGCTGCATCAGACCCGCAGGAATGTGTTACGGAGGGCAACGAGCACATCAGCTCAAGGTGTTAAAGAGTCCGCCAGGTTGTTTATAACCCTCCATGAACAACCGATTAACCATTAATCCTCCGCTGGCCCAGCCACCGCCTCGGGGTCAGGCTGCACGTCGCTGGGAGCAGCCAGGAGCAGCCCTGGGCCGAGGGCTGGACTGCAGCGCCAGGGAGGAACCCACGTGCAGAGCGCCTGAGCATCCCGAATGCGAATCCCTTCCAGCCTGAGCATCCCGAATGCAAATCCCTTCTGAAATCCCCTTTCACGTGCCCATGCCACTGGCCCTCAAGCTTCACCAGCCCATGGATCCCATGATCCTGCTCCTCCAGCTCTTTCCCAGCTGATCATGGCCAAGAAGTTAGGTAGCACGCGGTGGTGGCCAATGCAGCCTCCCCTCCACAAGGATGCTCTCAGGCCTGAGCACCCTACGAAAAGGAGTCTCATTAAGCCTGTTGCAGGAACAGCTCCCACTTTTTGGGCTACTCCAGGGCAGCCAAGCTACAAGTTTCCATGAGCAGGAACAGGGCTGGATGAGCTGCTGGGCAGTGGGAAGACACCCTCCCGATCCTGCTGCCTCTATTACCGGCTCTCACAGCTCCCACAACTGGCCAAAACCTCTGGGAACAAGTTTCCAGTGCTCGAGAACCGGATTTTATGAGCATCTGCATGAACCCAGGCCAAGAAGAAGTCATCACAGAGCTTGCACTACCTGTGCATCACAACATGCCTCTTCCAAGCGGTGGAATTGATGCCAAGAGCCAGACAAACAAAATCCAGCTCTTATGAAGAAAACACAACCCAAACATTGGCCAAGGAGATGCCCCAGCAGGAACAAGCAACACAGCTGCTCAGCACTGGTGGCAAGTTTATTGCCCTCCGGTTCACAGGCCACTCTGCTCCTGCACCTTTGGTTTAATTGGATAAACTGGGTTTAACTGGATAAACTGGGAGTTATTTCCCAGATATTGAGCCCCACAACTGCCAGGAACAGCTGTTTCCCCTCATCCAACTCCAGCAAGAGACAGGGAAGAGTCCAAACCAAATCACCTCTGAAATCACAAGCTGGACCATTCCCATTCTCAACACTCTAAAGCTAAAGCCTTCTCCAGAAGATTAGGAGACACAGAGGTGTCACCACGCAGCGTTACCCACCCCGGGTGAGGGGAACCGGCTCTTCACGCAGCCATAAATTTGCCTGAACTTTGTTTTCAAACATTTGCTTATCGCCCATGTCCGGGGGCATCTCCTCCCTGTCCTGCCAGGCCTCTCCCAGCCACAAAACAATCCACCTCCTAGCTCGGTCACTGGCCGAATATCAAAAAAAGGGCATGAAAATAAAGAACAGATGGAAAACCTTGCAAGTCAATGAGGAAAAGTTTTACCCTGAAAATTAGTGTCTTTACAAATACATTCACAATAATTATGGTGCCTCCAAGCTGCAAACCAGGTCCAGTTTGGCTATGCTGAAACAGCAGATCGACACTGCTGCATGCACAGACCCCCAGGCAACATTTGATCTTTGTCTCCTCTTTTCAATCATTGTAGGTGAGAGAAGGCAAAAACCAGCTCTTTTCCTACCCTTACCCCTCTCAGCTTACTGCTTTTTCTTACTGCTTTCTTGAGCCAGACTTTTTCCCCTCTCCCCTTTTTCCAGCATTCCTGCTGGCTACGGGCCTTTCTTGCTGCTTTTGTCACCAGTGCAGCGGGACACACTGGACCGCTGGTCACAAGACCCAAGTTCAATACCCTGCTCCAGCCAGGAGTTCCACACACAGGCTCCGGGGTAACTCAAGTGACTTGCAAGTTCCCGTCTTCTTAACTACCAGGCTTTAGAAAATCCCATCCCTAATCCCTCTGTGCCGTATTAGCCTCCCTTTCCTTCTGTAAAAAGGGGATAATATCTTCCTGCCCCGAGGAAGGCTGGAGAACTCTGCTCCCGAGAGCGGCTCCGACGCGGCAGCGATAAGAGCTTCGCCAGCAGCCGAGCCGCTTCGGAGGCGCCTTTCCTTGGGGATTCCTGTCCCCAGAGTTCTGCAGCTCTTCGGAAGCAGGGAAAAATAAACAAAAAAGTCACACCTGGAAATACAGGCATACCTGGCTCGAGGCAGGAACAGCAGGAGCCAGGGAGCTGCTTTGCCTGCTCCATGCTAAACTCTGCACGGGGCAGATCGGGAAGAGGGGATGCTGCAGATAACACTCCTGCAGCCAGCTCTCAGCTGCCACCTGCTACAGCAGTTTTGCATTTTTATCAACTTTTCATTCGTTTTTCTTTTCCTGTTGCAAATAAAGGAGCCAGAGCAGCAGCTTTTGCTGCAGAGGGCAAATGGCAATTTCTATTTCCACCCCTAGATGGACAGGCCAGAGGTACAGTCTCCATGGGCCTTTCTGCTCCATTTCCTACACAACCTAGGATAAGTTCCAGCACCTCTCAGAGCCTCGGTTTCCCCTCTTGAAAAAAATGAAACAAAAACCAAACACCGCTTACCTGCCTGCCCAGATGGTTACCAGGCTGAGCCCAATGGTTTGCAAAATGCCTTGCAACCATGGCAGGGAAAGCGTGAGAAAAAAAGCACAAGACACGATGGTTACTTTTACGATTAAGAAACGCAGGCTGAGTCACAGAGTCAAAGCTGCAAGTTCCCAGCGTCGGGGAACGCGGACCAGACACTCAACAAACTGGTTTCCAGAGAAAGGATTTCAGTGCTCGTCCCAGGAGGGATGGAGCAGCCGCGGGAATCGGGAGCTTTTCTCCCAAGGCTCCCAGCAGCTCCAGGCTCGGCCAAGGGAGGGTTTGCGCATCTGCTAGTGGAGCAGGCGGGATGCTCAGGTGCTGCACGCACGTAGCAATCAAACATTGGCTGTTTGAGCATTTTCAATACATTTTCAACATAATTTCAATCGTCAATGCCAGACAGCTGCCTTCAGCAAGAGAGGTCATCAAAGCTTAGCTCATCCCTGCAAAAAGCCTTTTTTGCTGCAGGGAGTGCACGGAGTTTCCCTTGCCCTTTAAATCACTCTCACCTCCCTCCCCTCTGCCCGCACCCACTCATTCAGCGATATTTATTATCGCTGCTGATTTCATAATCTCAGGCGCATGATGCAAGAACAGGACTCGAAGTGTTGCATGTTACAGCCCCGGCACGGAGCAGGGATGTGGGAAAGCTCCATCCTGCACCGGTGGCTTTGAAAAGCAGGAGCAGCTCTGCCTTCCCAGGCAGGAGCACTTGCCGCACACAGTTGCTGCAGTTACTGTAAACGCAGCAAATCTCCAAAGCAGAAACAAGCCCAAGTTTCGTGGCCAGAAGGCACCTCCAACAACCCCCCGGAAAAACAGCCAAGAACGGCCAACAAAGGAAGCAAAGCTGATCAGCAGAAAGAAGGGAGAAGGAGGGAGAGCAGGACTGACAAGGAGGGCACGGGTCGAGAGGAGAAAAGAGGGAAAAGAAGAAAGAGGATAGGATCTGCCCGAAGTGAAATCTACAGCCTGTTCCTGAAACTTCCAGCCTGTGTGCCAGGCACTCACGAATACTAATCAGAACTGAAAAAATATCAAACAATTAGGAAGGAAAGTCTCTTGGCAGGGCTCCTCCTGGAGACGTCGGGCTGGTTTTGTTTATGAGCGAGAGGAAGTGGTAACCGCTCCTGTTTGTTCTTCTAAAGAAAAGAGAAAGCTTCAGTGTTTTAATTTCTCTGCCGAAAACCCTGGAGACTTTGCCTTAAATGAATCAGAATGGCTCAGATCTAGATTCACCCTCAGCCTTTTGTTACAAGAAAATATTTTTGCCTTTTTTTTTCCCTCCCCTCCTCCTGCTTGGGGAAAGAAAAGGGAAGTTGATACAAAGCAGCATTTTTGTTCTCAAAGGAGCAGCGCCGGGAGCATCGCCAGGTCCCATGGGTGTCAGCAGCTCTGGGTGCCAAGATGCCCTTGCAGAGCAGCTGGGCAGATATGCCCCCAAGAAGGGCAAATATATAAACTTAAAACCTCCTTTGCATTATAAAGGCATGCAAGGGAACACACGGCAAGCCCAGATAAAGTTTTTAGCAAGGAACAGGCTTATGCAAGGCTGGAAAGAGCCAAGAGTCTAGCAGGAGCTGCAGAAATGCTCACACCAGTCAGGTGAAGGCAAAGCTTCCAGGCCGCTTTGTTGAACTGGTGCAAAGTCCCTGTACAAACAGTTCATTTGTTTTTAGAGCAAGTCATTTGGGGAGAGCAAGTTAAACCGGGTTTATTGCAGTTTATAACACAAGCATTCACAGAGGGACAACACGTGCTAAAGGGAAGGGGGGCAGCGGTGCAGACAGATGCAGCAAAGGCAGCTCCTGCCCTGAGAAAAACCATGGCCCAGAGACAGACCCACAACCTGCAAATCCCTCGGCACAAACTTTCCAGCAGCCCAGGGCTTTTCGGTGCCGAAGCAAAGCGACTTTGCCATGGAAACCCGGCTCGTGGGCTGCTAGCACTAGTGGAATTTGCAATTGGCTCCGGCTGCCAAGGAGGCAGCTCTAACAGTGAAACCTTTCAGGGCGAGCGGTGCCGACCGAGTAGTCTGCAACTGCTCGGGAAGCGCTTTCCAAGCATGCTGCCCTCCCCGGCAGTAACTCACCCGCTTGGAGACAGCGGGATTTGGTAGTGCGGAGCCAGACCGCGCTCCCAGCCCCTTTCCCCAGGGAGCGGGAGAAGGGAGGGGAGGGAGGATGAGAAAGGGAGAGGCAGCGCAGGAAGGTTTCCAAGGCATTTTCTTTGGGGAAGGACGCGAGCAGAGCACCTCGTCCCGGGGCGGCCAGGCTGCTCCAGGAACGCGGTGTAGGTGGCCCGCTGGGACCATGTTCGAGACAGGTGGGGACGGCCGATGCGTCTGTCGCACCCCTAAGGCCATCGTTAACCCAGGACACTGCCGTGTCCCTCCACCCCTGCTCGGGCGCACACCAGGCCCCAGCCCTGCCCTCGGCACCCACTTTTCCAGGCTGCGCTCCCTGATCACAAGCGTTTTAGACACAGCTTCAACACCGACATCTGGAAACCACAGATTCTTCCAAGTGCCAAATGCTTTTGGCTAAAACTCTCCTAAAATTGCATCCGTGCTTGCCCCAGATCCACAGAGGTCCCATTTACAGTCCCAAATCCCCTCCCTGCTCAGGCTAATCCCTCCCAGCCCAGCTGTCCTGCCCTGGTCTCAATGTGTTTGTGCTGGGGGAGGCACCTCCAAGACCATCCCAGGAACCACTGGGAACTTCCAACAGCCGGGAGAAGTGAAGCACCAAGAAAACTCAGCCCTGGAGCCCTGCACTTATCCAGGTGCCTGTGGTCGTGGAGGAAACACACAAGGGATTTAACTGGGTCTCGAAGCACCAGTAAATATCCCAGCGAGGAGGCCACCCACCCCGCTGTGCTGACCGTGCTATCTCCTCTGCTTTGGGAGGAGGAAGAGGCTCCTCACCTGCAGTCCCCCTCCCCATCTCCCGGCCTCCAGGGCAGGAGCTGTTCTCAGTGTCCGTCTCCCCTCGCCACATGCAGCCTTGTCCAAAGGGACAGAGGATCCCCCGAGCACGGAGCCCTGGATGGCCGCTCCCCTGCGTGGCCTGCCACCAGCCTGCACAGAGATGCCACCGCAAGTGCACAAAGTGCCCTCAGGGCTGCAGGGAGCAGACAGGAAAGGTGACATCCACCAAAGGCAGCTCTGCCCGGATCCAGACCTGCCACTTTGCAAGAGCGGGCAGGGAAGAGCAAGCGCCGGGAGGCAGCGCTGCCATGGAGCAGCAATGCCACCCAGCGGCGGCTGCGCCGACCGGGGCTGTCCCCACCGCAGGGCCCCAGCCTGCCTTTGGTGTCACTGCACCGGGAAAGCAGCACCAGGCTCCATCCACTGCTTCCCCACAGCGGGTGCCGCTCTGAAGGCTCCTCTGCAACCTGCCCACGCTGCCTCGCCTGGCGCGGAGCAGCCCTCCTGGCAGTCACTCGGTGCTGACCGGCATCAGGAAGGGCGCCCTTCCTGCCTGCTCCTGGCCTGCTGGCTTTGGGAGCAAAAATCACGCTAAGATACCCACGATGCAAAACAAATCTACTGATCCCTTGCCGTGGTTGTTTGTGCTACAGAGCTCACCACAGCGCCATCCTTCTCATTTTCTTCTGCCCAAAATGGACGTTCAGCCCAAAGTTTTTAAAAGCGCAAGGTTTAGCTAAAACACTGCATAGCGAAGCACGCATCCCCCCCGTGTCCCGCAAAGAGCCACCGCAGGAGGCTGCTCTCCGCCCCTAGAGCCGCAGCAGCTCCGACTACGGCGGCAGAGCAGCAAAGTGCGGCTGGGGCCGGGGGGGGTCACCGGAATGTCGCACTTTCAGGTCACAAATGGTGACACCCCCCCCCCCCCCCCGGTGCCGCAGGGTCCCGGCCCGGGCGCTCGCGCGGCGCCGCCGCTGCCCTCGCCCGCCCCCTGGCGGCGCCGCGGGGCGCCGCATCCCGCCTCCCCCCGGGAGCCTCCACGGAGGACCCGGCCTCCCTGAGCCCCGCTTTAGGCCCTGCTTGCCCTGAAGATGCAACACACGCGTGGCCTGGGGGGCCCTCCTATCCCTGCGGGCATGGAGCCTCCTAATGCATCCCAGGTGTGGGGACATGGGGGCATCCAAGCATGCACTGGCAGGAAACAGCCCCAGAAGATTCCCTGGCCAAGGTGAACTGTCCGGAGGCCCCATTTGCACCTCCTGTTCAACATGGAAAGGGGCAAGAGGAAATTCCCCTTGGGAAAGAGGGCTTAAAAAAGAAATCTCAGCTAGTAGGAGCATCTCTCAGACTGACGACAACACCAAGCAAGTCAGTGGCTCTTGAGACTGAGAGGTCACCCAAGGCCTTGGGAGGCAGGTGAAGTGACCACATGCTCAGAAGACTCTCATCTATCCTGCAGCTTCTGTAAGGACAGTCCGAGCCTGGCTCGTCGCACAGCCGCCCCGGCTGCTGCCAGCAGCCGCTCCAGAGGGGTTGGAACCCGCAAACACCAGAGCAGCCACACAGATCCTGAGGCCAGCAGCTCCTCACTGGTTCAGCTCCCCCAGGGGGACCTCATGGATGAGAAAACCACCACCACAGCAAGGTCCTCAGCAGGACTCAGCACACAAGGATTACACAAATGCAAAGAAAGCAGCTAAGCAGTAAAGACATCCATTTATAGATGATCTACCAAAAACCTGAACATTTAGTCAACAGCCCCAAATAAAATCAGCCTGGCCCTGTCCAGCAGAAGCCAGTGCAGCCACCTGTGCCCTGCCGCAGCTCAAGGAGCTTCGTGCCCTCAGCAGGCAAGGGGACACGTGTCACTGCACGTCCTCGCTGCTGCTTCGGGGGCTCGGGCAGGACGAGCAGCCAAGACGTGTTTTGCAGAAGGGGCAGAGCCAAGAGCTTGGTGTATTCAGACACTTGTCAAGGAAAAGCCACAAGCCCAAGAGGCTGGGAAGAGACTAAGCTACCAGCAGGCAGACACTGATGGGAAGGGAATGGCCTCAAGTTCCCATCTCTGTTCAAACATAGGAAGCTTGCAGCAAAGAGAAGAAATAGAAAACACCAGACATCTAGGCTGAGACAACCAGGGCGGCAGGGAGAGAGCGATGGAAGGCTGCTCCCTGCCCAGGCTGCCGTTCAGTGCAGAGGGCTGCAAAGGAGCCGTGTTTGGCAGGTCAGAGCCATGGGAGGGAGCTGAGTGCTCAGAAATGCAGCTCCAGCGGCCAGGCTTGTGTGAGGAGTCCTGGGAACGGCAAGTCGGATCTGTCTCCGGGTTTGCATTTGCCATCTCCTTCCATCCCCAAGAGCATCCTGCTGGGAGCAGCACAGACCACATCTGTGTTCAGCAAAAGGCAAGACCAGCATCTTTACGCCTCCTGTTTCCCTCTAGCCACCCTGGCCTGGTCAGCTCCTGCTCTGCCAGGGTCTGCTGCAGAAGCAGGTCTCAGTCCTGCACTTCCGAAGGGAAGCTGGGACTCGGCTCCCTGCTGCATCTCTGCTTTCTGCAGGGAAGCAGCGGGTCTCATGGGCCACATGCCAGAGCCCAGCAAGCTTGGGAGAAGCCAGGACAACCCACATCAAGCACTTAGGATATGTCCCCTGAACACAGCCCCAGATATTCCGTGACAACAGGATGATACGAAGCGCCAGGCAATCTTGCCAGGGACTGTGGTCACCGGGGCTGCTCAGGGGTCAAACATCTCGTGCACAAGCCACCTGTGCCAGCAAACACAGTCTGCAGTCATACAGACCCTGCACCAACCTGACTGGAAAGGCAACACGCCGGACTCCTGGCTGGTGAGCTGCTAAGCAGCAGCATTCCCTTCTCCAACCTCACTGGCGGATCCATCTCCCAGCACAAGGGCCACCAGCCTCAACACTGTGCCCAGACAGACGGGATGAGACCCCCTGCATTGCCCATGGCACCCCAGGGACCAGCACCACATTGTTCCCAGGAAGCAGAACAGCATCGGGCTCCCGTTTGCAGCTACCACCATTTGCTCTGACATGCTCTGAAATCTAGAAAACCAGCAGGGTTCCCCGATTCCCAGGGAAGAAAAAAACCTGCTTGTGGTCTGCTTCCCTTCAGCGTCTTTGTCCATTATTCAGCAGTTACCCCAGGAAGAAATCCCTTATTAGGGATAAGATTTCAGGCTCAAAATGGTGCAAAAAATAACGAGTGCTTTGGCTAAGGTGACTTTCCTCTCCTGCTTTAATCTTCTGAAACAAACCCATGGTCTCCCTGGAATGGCAGCTAACCCCATTCAACACTTTTCTTCCAGATGGGAGAAAACATACTCTTACAAGAAACCAGCTTTAATTGCACAGAAAACCTTCTTTTGAAGAGAAAAAAGTACATGCTCAACTCACCTAAGTCCAAGAGGTCCCTGTGCCTTTATAGGACCTGCTGCTTCTCCTCCGGAAAGCCATGAGGCTGGGCAGAGGAAGATAGCCCAGAGAGGGATCCTGGAGCATGGGCTGTAACTGCTGCTTTTTCACATCTGCAAATTAGGATTTCAAGTAACGAAGCCAGTTCTTCAAGATTAGTAAAAAACACAGCACTGGTGATGCCAAAAAAAGTAATCCACAAGATTTCAGAGAGACACAGGTATCCATGGGCCTCCTAGCAGCTTCTTTCCCAGTTGCAGATGACAGAAGGGAGCATCCAGAATCCACTGCAGTCCAAAGGGATGGAGATGCACAAGAGCCCAGAGACGAATCCCGTTCACTCAGGACCATTTGCTTAGCTGAAGGAAAAGTCCCAAGCCTTCCATTCCACCAACATTTTACTTCTTCCCACTTCTAGGTATGAAGGATAGCTGGATATTGTGGTAGGCTGCTTCCATGCCTTTTGGTAATGAAAAGCTACCAAAACCTGCAGGGAGACAAGTGTCAGGACCAGGGAATATCAGGCAGCAACCACAGCACAATTCAGGTTGTGCTTGTGCTCCAGGTCCACCAGCTGCAGGAGCAGCAGGACATCTGGGCACATCCTACGTGGGATCAACAGGGCTGAAAAATATTCCCAAACTGAACAAGCCATTGAAAAGGCAGGACTGAGCAGAGATGGAGAACTGCAAAGCAGGGTTTCCCTCGCTGTGCTGTGCGGAGCTGCGGGTCACGCTGGTGGCCGTGTCCCTGCAGAGCGAGCAGCATCAGCGGGGCTTTGCTCAGGCAGCTCCCCGCCAGCTGCTCAGCCCCATCGCTGACGGAGGAGCCGTTCAGGCATCCACGGCAGAGGGACCCGAGGCCTCGGCACGTCTCCTTCTTGTAGGGGCCAATGCAGCGGACACAGCAGTGACGACCGCAGCACAGTCCTGACACAACTCAGTGCAGCGATGGGACCACAGACTGAGCACGATGCCCGCTTATCCCTTACCTTGGGGACCAGGACATCCTCCTCCCAGCTCCGCTCCTCAAGAGCAAACACAGAGGTCCCTGAAGGGCCACCAAAGCCAGCAGCTCTGCGTAGACTGGTGGCCACGCAGGGTGGCAAACACTTGTCTGGAGGCATCTTGATCCACAGCTTGCCTGCCAGGTCCGCGCTCGCGCACAGGGCAGCGTGTGTGCTTGCACACAGTTTTATTAGAGATACACTCGGGCGCGCACTAACCGGCTTCGTTAGGGCGCTGCTGCTCTCCAGCACAAAGTCCGTATTTGTTTCCCTGCAGGGGTGGACATAAAGGGGGTTTTGTATTTTCTTCCTCTTCTCTTTGCAGGCTGGAGTGAGTTTATTTGACACTCCAGCACTCTTTGTGAGCCGAGTGCCCGAGGATAAATGCTACCCTTAAGAGTGACTTGGCGTTAGACAGAGGGACCCTCTTCAGAGGAGAATGGGGGCTTGTTGAGCCGGGGCGGGAAGGGGGCCGCCGAAGAGCCGCATAGAGGGGTCTCTGTCCTGGGCGCACAATAGAGCGAATTCTTCAAGATACCGGGAGCTGAAAGGAAGGAAGGAACTTTCCTCCCTTTAGAAAGGATTTTCGGGAACAATTGAAGAAGCTATAAAAAGGGAATCTTTATTTCCCATACGGTCTGCGGGGTTGGGAAGCCCTCGTACCCTCCCTCCCCCGCTATTCCGGCTCTTTTGCTGGGGGATTGGAAACAGTTGGGAGGAAAAGGTAGGTGAGCGGCAGCTCCCCCGAGCCGGGCGGCAGGAGCTTTCTGCAGACACGTGCTCAGAATGAGTCCCATCCAGCCCCAAAAGAGGCACCTGAAAGCACCGGGTCAGTCACCCACTGCAGTTCTCGCTGCCCCTGGGCCCCCAGAGACAGAAGCCCCATCCAAACTGCATCCCAGCGGGATGCTCATATCCGCACGCCTCCAACATCAGCAGCAACCACAGCCCGGACACCAACAACTTCCCACCCTCAAACCGAGCACAGCTGCTTGCCTGGGCTCTCCCATTCCCTGCTTGACCCCCAGGCCACCAAGGAGATGCTGGAACCAGCAGGCAAAATAAACAGCAGAGCTCTAGCCAGCAGCAAGGACGGCCACCAAGCAGTGAGAACGGCCACCAAAGCCGCTTCCTTCCCCGCCAGGCAAGGGGACCTGCTCTCCATAGCCCAGAGCCTTTTGCTCAGGGGCTTGCAGGGCATTCCTGCCTCGGGAGCCTAGCAAGCCTCCTGAGACAATTTCATTTCTCAAAACTTTAACTCCAGAGCTGACTTCCAAATTCACTGCCGAGATAAACATTTGGTCACACAGCTCCTGGACCCGTCAAACCGCTCTCAAGGTCTCCAGGAGGTACCGCTTATCCCAAGCCTGAGCAAGGGGCACAGCCCCAGCCACGCTGCCAGCCTGAGCACACGGGCCCTTGGCTGCTGGGTTCACACACAGAGAAATATCCGAAATGCAGAGATGAGCAAGAGGCCATAGGTCAGAAATTTGCAGCCTCCAGCGATGCTCTCTCCATCTTCTGACCTGGTTCCAAACACAAGCAGCCCAGAGCAGCATTGCAAAGCCAAAAAAGCACTAAAGCTTTCACATATCGGCATCCTGGGCCATGCAAAATCCTTTGGGCCCCAAGAAATGCTAGTTATGTTCTTGTGCAAGAGCAGGAGTTGCATTAGAAGTGCAAGGTTGTCCGGGACTGAGCTTTAGGGCAGAGTCACTGCTGTTCAGCTCCTCCTTCAGGAGCCCCAGACAGTCCTACTGCAGGGAGGCTGGGCAGAAGGGGCCAGGATAAAATTCCAGAGAGAAACTTCAAAGAGAGCCTGGCTAGATAACACTTAAAACCCATTCTGGGCTTCACTTCTGCAGGAAAAGCTGCACAACCACCCAGCAATCACATTTATTTAAAGGCTTAGGTTTTAGTCCTCAAAAAACATCTGTGGTTTGGCAGAAGGAACAAGCCAATTGCAGGAAAAAAAAAAATGTTACCTTCTTTGGGTAAGGGCAGCACAACCCCAGGGCTGGGGTCTTCACACCTCATCAGCACTGTGAGCAGCAGAGGACACTTGTATGAGGGACCAGAGGCCAGGAGCAGCCTCCCTAACCACAGCCAGGTTTTTCCTGTGGGAAAGCACTGCCTGGGATTGAGATGCTGCCCGGGGGGAAGCCAGGAGGAAGAGGAGGGGACACGACAGGTCCGAAGCGGGCGGCAGAGCTGGACACGACACCGAATACAGCATCTGCCTCCGGGGACTAATGAGGCAACACCCTGTAAACCCTAATCCCGTGCTAAGAGCTTTCATCAAAAAGGAACAGTATTTATTACGGAGTTATAGGAGGTAATAAAAGTGTTTTCATGCAGTGTTTACACTAACATAGGGGACTTTATGCTAGTATTTGGCCCTTCTTTTTTTAATACATCTTTCTGATGAAATAAGCCATTCTGAACAAGGCTGCCCTTTGTAATGCAGTTATAACTTTCTGGCTGGCCTTGGTAACTGGCAAAACATTGTGCTTTTCTTGCCCTCCCTTTTGTTTCTTTCCTGCTCTATTCAAAGTTCAAACAGCCAAGTCCCCTCCAGGAAGGGGCACCACGTTTCTGGCATCGCCCCCACATTGTCACCCCCAACATTCCACCTCCCAAACTGCAGGAACCCCCATACAAAACTCAGAGCCCAAACCCGCCCCAAGTGACCACATGGGATCTCACCGCCCTCTGCCTCTTCCAGCACGGGCAGGTGAACCTGCCTTCCCCTGCCATGGGCACAGGCCGGGCATGAAATTCAGTGGGGTCCTGCCACAAGGAACAGCCCAGGCTGGGCAGTGTGAACCTGCAGGAATCATTCGGATCCAGGATGAACACCTGGAGAGAGCTCAGGCTGCCTCTCCCAGCCCCAATTGCAGGTGGGAGTGGAGCATCTCCCCCATCACACCCCAATCCCCAGCGCGAGCACCTGAGCCCTGGCCAGGACCCGCCGCTGGCAGCGGCCACCTGGGGCCGGTGGCTCAGAGCCAGGTCAGCTCCTGTCCCCGCACAAGGGCCGTGCTGGGAAGAGAAGCCCACGCACGACACGGACGAAGCACCTTCTCGTTGCAGCTTCGCTCCCTCTGTCCTCAGGGAGCTCCATGCGTCCCGGTTTGGGGCACTGCGCATCCCGCGGCAGCGCGGACAGGCATCGCCTCGGGGGCCGGGCAGCACAGGGCAGCGCAGCTCCGGTTTGCTACAGGCACCGGTGCACGGAAAGCAGCTGCTTTAGGTTCAACCAGAAAGAGCAACTCGAACTCTGTTTGCTCTGAACTGCGGCAGCCCGTGAAGCTGTTTCCATCCATCCTCCCCGAGGGAGGTAAGAAAGCAGATGTCCCCAGTGCAGCGTGCCTGACAGCAGGAATGAGCGAGGGAAGAGCCATCCTGGTGTCCCTGCTCCAGCCACCGCGCCAGTGGTGTCTGCTTCAAAACACCGGGCAAACGGAGACCCAGCAGCTTCCCGGGCTGAGTCACTGCCCTCGGCCGCTTCCATCCCGCCAGCTGTCTCCGTGATTATAAAAAGATGTCTCAATTAACTGCAGAGTCGAGCAGCTCTTGCAGCCTCAAAACTGCTCAGAAGAAGCAGACTCCAAGCCAGCAACGACAGCACTAACAATGTCCAGGCAATAAAAGCTCTGCTTGTTTATATCAAAGTAACCTCAAATATCCCTTCCCCAAACAGGCATCCCCTGCTCGTCACGCTGCTCGGCGGGCTCGCACGCTGGGAGACAGCGCTGTCCTCAACGTGCTGGGTCCCCAGCGGCAGACAGCACTAATTTTCCTGGGTGTTATTGGTTGCAGGTCTAGACTGGTGTGGTCTTTTTGTTGTAGTAAGCAAAATAAGAGGATTCATGAAGGGATTCATTCATGTTTTTCCAGAATTCACACAAAAGTGCTCTTGTGCATCAAAGGTACCTTGCATCACCACCCCCAGCCAAACGTCCCAATCCCAAGCTCCTGCCAGATGGCACCAAAAGGGGGGGACCCCTGGGCCACCACCACCAGGGTGGGGGAAGAGCCCAGTTGGGCTGCCTGGCCCCCCAGCCCTTCCTGTCCCCCCCGGCTGGGCACCTGTCCCCAGCACACTGCACACACACAGAGTCCTTCCAAAGCACCTTCCCACGGGAGGAGCAGGGAAAAGTCCCCAAAAGCCGAAAGAAAAACAACCCCCACACGTGTCTAGGGAAGAGGGAGCCCTCCAGGCCGGGCCGGGAAGAGGAGCCGGGAAGCGCCGGGCACCCGCTCCCCGCTCCGCGAGGTCGCCCGGAGCCACCCGGGGCATCCCCGGGGCCGCCGGACACGGAGCGGAGCCGCGAACAAAGGCCCGGGCCCAGGGGCCATCCCCGAAACCGCCGGGCCCCCCTCCAGCCCCGCCACCCCGCAGCGAGCAGGGCACCCACCTGCGGCCGCGCTCCGAGCTGCCTCCCCGGCCTCCTTCCCGCGGCCCGCGGCCCCCGGCATCTTCCTGCTCCTCCTGCTCCTCCTCCTCCTCCGGAGACCGGCCCGCACGGAGGCCGCGGCGGGGCGAGAAAGAAGCCGAGCCCGGCGGCCCCGAGTGCCGCAGCCGCGAGCGAGGATGCTCCGAGTGCGGCGGCCGGGCCATTCCCCGCCTTATATAGCCCGGCGGGCCGGGCCGGGCCGCGGCTCCACGGGACTTGTAGTTCCTCCCCCGGCGGCCGGAGCCGCCTCCCGCCCGGGGGGAGCGCAGCGGCGGGGGGGCCGCCCCGAGCCCGGCCCCGCCGCCCCGGGCCCCGCCGCAGCGGGCGGGTTCTGCCCCGCCGGGGCTCGCGGTTTCGCAGGGGGAGCCCCGAGGGCTCCAGGGTCCCCAGAGCCGCATCCCCCCCAGCACCGTCCGCGCGCCCAGCGGCGCCGACACCAAAGGGGTCGCGCGCAGAATTCGGCCCGGGTCAATGAGTAACGGCACCAAATCCTTTCGCCAAGAACCATTACTTCAATTGTGCCTCGTATTAGTTGTTGTTTAGTTTAATTATTGTCCCAATTATTAATTTAAATTAATTATTAACCCATCCATGGGATGAAGGAGCAGTTAAAGATACCATGGGTTCACAGCCCCTTCCTGGGAGCTCGCACGAGCCAGCCGGGTCCGAGGCGCCCGCGGATCCCTGCGGCGTCACGCGTGTTGTGGGGCTGCGCCCTGGGCCGCACATTGGATCCTGACTCAGTTCCAGCTTTTGCAGGAAGCAGGGAAATGCTCTGGGATGATCCAGCTGCGCTCCGCTCCGGTTGGGAATCTCCTGCCCACCCGGGCTGTGCCCGCCTTGGAGGGTGCAGCACTGGGGAGAGCAGCCCGAGGGAAATAGCCAAAGTTTTCCAGGACCTGGTGGGGAGAAAAAGAGAGAGGGAAGGGGAAAAAAAAAAAAAAAAAAAAAACTTCCTGGCCTGTTTTCAGGGCCCAAAGCCGGAGTGGAAACGCTTCCCTCCCTTTAATTGCTCCGAGACCAGATGAATTTCGTGAAGAAACCGCAGCTGAAATGCAGTGCAGCTCGCGGTGCTGGGCTTGGGCTGGCTGCTCGTGAAGGAGGTAAAAGTTCAGCGCTTACAGTATATTAAAAAGCAAAAAAAAAAAAAAAGCAACAAGCCACGGTGGAGCGCGGCGGAGGAGGAGGAGGAGGAGGACGCGGAGGGGGGTGCTTCTTCATGCCTGCGTGCCGTAAATTCAAACCTGTTTGGCGAGCGCCGGCGCGCGCGGAGCAGCCAGGAGCCGAGCTGGGAGCGGGCAGGGAAGCCCTGGCCCCGCTGCACCGCTGTCCCCATGTCCCATGTCCCGACGGCAGCTCCCAGACACCACCCTGGGCTCCGGATGGCCCTGCCTGAGCAGGGGCTGGGGCCGGATCATGGCCCTGCAGCCTCCACCCTCCTGAGATCCCCCAAAACCTGCGTGGGGGCTGTAAGGAGTTAGAGCGAGCTGGACGTGGAGCAGGGAATGACCCGGGCTGCCTGCTTAGAGGGCACTGGATTTTTATCAAAGTGCCAGGTTTGTAAGGCACTGAGGAGTTTGTCTTCCTTTCCTGCTGCTGGAAGCACCACAGCTCTGCCCGACTCATCCGTGGCTTCAGCCCGGACCATTCCTGCCCCCTCATTCCTGCCCCCTCAGGCCCTGCTGCTGCTCCACGAGCTTTCACGAGTCCCAGTGTAACATCCATGTGCGATGCACCGGGACACGGGAGAGATGTCCCTGCTCCGCATGGAGACCCAAGGCCGGATCCGAGGAACTGGAATGGGGATGTGAGACAGTCACTCACGGGAGAGCTTGGCTCTGAGTCAGGGGATGATCCCAGCCCTGGTTTTGCAAGAACATGACGTGACTACAGAGGGTTTTCCTAGATGCCGCACTCTGCTGCGTCGGTGGCGGGCACGCGAGCGCGCGGCCGCGCCGGGACGGGGCGAGCGGCGGAGCGCGGCGCTGCCCAGCCCGCGAGCTTGTGGGGAGCCCGAGCAGCTCTGCCCATAAAGCAAAATAAAGTGCACTCGGAGCCGGTAATAAGGATAACCCCACAAGAGCCCAGATCCAGAGGGATGTCCACCAGATGTTCCTGAGTTATAGAAAGTCAGCGGCTTCCCGACAGACCTGCTTGGAGCAGCTAAAGCATCATCTGCACTGTGGGGACTTGGGGACCAGCACGGGGCAGCCTGGGCAAGGGGCTGCTGGACACGAGATGAAACCACCCCGACCTCTTCACTCAAAGCAGAGAGTGGTGAGACCAGAGCTGGGAAAACGCAGGAGAAAGGGATGGGGAAAGGGCGAGCAGGGAAACGGGTTCCCACAGGACGGTGGTTCTCAGGGTCTGGCCAGCCCTGTTACCTCCGAAAGGCCTCTGACCTCCAAATACCCTCCCCAAGCTAGTTAAATATATATAAATATATTGAAATAAGGAACAAAAAGCTTTTCATTTCCCTCGCGGAGAGTGCCAAGTGTCTGCAAGAGCCAATAAAGAACTGCAGCTCCAGGGAACAGGGAGCTGCGTTTCAGGTAAAACAAAAACAACCTGAATCTTTGCCCACAACTTGAACCAATCCAAAGTTGAAAAAAAAAAAAAAAAAAAAAAAAAAAGACCTTCTGTAAATGAAGAGAAAAAATGCAGTTTTCAGTTTTTTACTCCTTTCTGGAGGGCAGCCTGGACCACAAGCGGAGCGCGGCGGTCCTGGGAAAGGCTGTGCCGGCTCCGGAGCGCGGGATGCGGCGGCACCGCAGCCCGGGCGCCGCTCTGGGGATGCTGCAGAGGCTCGGGGACGCCGGGGACGTTTGTTAGTCACCTGTTTGCACAGTGACGAAGCCGGAGAGGTTTAAGCGCCGTCCCCGAGGTCACGCAGCAAAGCTGGGGCTGGAGCCGGCGTCCTGGCGGCACCGCGTCCCTGCATCCCTACCCGGCACGAGCCGCCGCGGCGGCCTCGGACCCGGCGGGCAAGGAGCTAAAACCCCCCAAACGTCTCCCCGCGATGCCGCAGCACAAGGAAGAGCTGGAATTGGGGAGCAGAACACCCAAACCCCGTCTCCCTCGCGAGCGGGACGGAGCCGACGCTCCCTCAGGCCACCCTGGCCTCCGCGGGCTGCGCTGTTTGTGCCCAAGTTACTTAAAAAGACCTTCAAACCAAAATGCTTTAAAAAGTGCGTGCGCACCCTGTTCTGAAGATAAATTCATTACTCGGGCTTGAAAAGGTGACTCATCCCACGTCTATTATAACGAGGGATAAAAACACACACGCAGGGCGCTTTCCAAGGAGCCCAGTGATTTAGTGTCTCTTTCTTTCTCTCCCCACACTTTTTGCCTCCTGCACAAGGATCTATTGAGAAGCTGCAGAACAAACGTTCCCTTATGCAGCTCCAAAAAGTCTCCGTGGGTTTGTGTGCGGCAGCTGCCGCTGAGCACACTATGGTTACTCATTAACCGGCTCCCGGGGCCGGGAAGGAGGAGTGAACTTAATAGACCCTAACGCAGAAGCAAAAATAAGAAAATAAAATAAAGCGGGCGCCCTAGAAAAATAAAGCGGAGAAAACAGGTGGCAGCAGGAGCAGCGGCGCGGTGAAACGCGGAGGGTCCTGCCCGCCGGGCAGCCGGCTCCCCCCACCGAGGGGACAATGACACGGAGAGCAAACGACTGGGGACAAAAGAGCAAGATTATTAAAGGGAGAGAGAAGAAAGGGGCAGGACAGAGAGGCACTTGTGCTCCGCGCTGCTCCGTGTGCCCCGGTGCGGGGGGATCGCTGCCGGCCAAGGGGCTCCGCTCCCCTGCCCGCTTTGCATGAGAATGCCGGGACGGACGCACGGAAAGACGGGCGCTTTCCAGGGGGGCAGCTATTCCCGCAGCTTCTCAGCTGCCGGAGGAGCCGGTCCCGCTGGAGGGGGCTTGGCTGTGCCCCCCGCCGCATCCCGAGCGCCGGATCCGCAGCGGGAATGCTGCCGGCGGCCTCCACGCTCCTGCGCCCAAGGTGGGATGCGCCTGGAGCGGCCGTAGCCGCTGGTGCCGACCTGCAGGATCTGCACGGGGAGTCATAATTACAGTGACAATAAAATGCTGAATATAGCTGCAAATAGTGGCACTAAATGAGCCCTTCGTGCCCCCGAGAGCCGGGTGCACGGCCAGTGCCAGCTCCCTCCTTCCTATTTGCCCAGCGCTCGCTCCCGAGATAAGCGGGGCAAATGAGCGCAATTATCTCCCCATATTTTGTCATGTGATTTGGGAAAACAATTAAGAGATTGCATGGAAAGGATGGGGCGGGGGCGGCCCGGAGCCAGGCACCCGCTGTCCTCGAGGCCCGCGGGACTGTGCAGACCAAAGGACCCACAGAGTTTGGGACCAAAGTGTTTGGGTGGCTCCTGCAGTCCTCAGGGCCAAGGAAACCCCTGGGATGATTCCCCCAGCCTTTCCAACGGGCATCTTCTCCCAGGAAGCCTGCGGAGCTCTTGGTTCATCCCCCCACGGTCGGCCCTGGCCAAGCTGCTTCTGCTCCTACACAGAGCAACCTGGCCCGAAAAGTGCAGCCCGGGCAGGACACCCGGATGCCTGGCCGGGATCTGCCCTCGGCAGCGCCAGGATCAGCCGGGAGGAGGAGGCTCCTTCCCCCGGCTCAGCCGGTGCTCCCGCGGAACAGGTACCTTTTGGTTCCTTTTTTGTGAAAAGCTGCACATCTGGAAGCAGCGGCACAAGGCGGCCTTTGTGCGGCCGGTGAATTATCGGCAATAAACCGGCACTTGTTCCTGAGCGCTCCGAGGAAGGGGGAGGGAAAGAAAGGGAGGGAGAGGAGCCACCCCCACCCATGGAGGAGCTTCCTCGGAGCCCTCGCCGAGGATTTCCAGGCCGTTCCTGGCTCGTTTCCCTCCCTCTGTCCCGGCTGCATCCCGGGCTCGCTCGGACACCTCGCGATCCCGCGGGAGCGAAGGTCGGCTCTCCCGGTGGCCTTCCTGGCACCAGCAGAAATCCTCCACCAGCGCCCCAAGAGGCCCAGCAGCAGTTTGGGACACATGGGGATGGGCCGGATCCGTGGAGCTGCCCACGATGGAGCCGTTCCACCGCAAGGAGCCGCACAGCACGCGTGGCAATGGGGACGGTGACACAGCGACAGCAGAGACCCTCCTCCTACGTGGAGGGCAATGGAGGGGCTGCAGGCAGCGTCTCCAAACCCCCCATCCCAGAGCAGGATGGGGAGAAACCCTCCCCGCTGCCTCCATAGCCCATCACCACGGCCCCGGGGCTTCACCCCCTGGGCCTCCTTCTTCTAAACAAGGTGTTTAATGACCTGGGAGGCCGGGGGCCCCTCTGTGTTCGGATGCATCTCCCTGGGCTCTGGTTTGCACCGCGGTGCATCCGGCTGCGGGGACAACGCGGGGCTGGGCAAACGCGGCTCCGAGGACACATTGGGGCAGCTCCGGCAGCGGCTCTTGGTGCGATTTTTACGGCAGGGAAATGACTCGTTGCAAAAAGGGAAGCAGATCCCGGCCCTTCTCTTCCCCGGGGTTTTCACAGGGTTTTTCGGGCGGGATCCCCTGGCTCAACACGAGTCCGACTCAGAGCCCCCGTGTGCAGAGCCCCACCAGGCACTGCAGCTTGCGGGTCATTGTCAGCGTTAGGTGAGATTATATGAAAATAAATCTTCAGGTGCCGTTTTCCATTCTCAGGAGCCTCCTCATAGGATTATATCGCACGGACATATCCCAGAAACCCCAGCCAAGGGCATCATGAGAGCCTAAAGAGCTTCCCCTCTTCTCCTCCACCAATGCTGCCCACAGCAAAGCCTTCAAACACAAGCTGGGGAGCCGGGACACATGGATGGAGCCAGATTCCAGCTCCATGATGTTCCCTTTCCCACTTGGAACAACCCTCCAGGCCCAGAGCGGCAGCCCTGGGACTATTTCATTTCATTTCAAACCTTTCACATGTTGCACATAGCAAAACCGAGGGGAAAACGTCCCTTGGCTGGGACATCCATCCAGTGTCGCCTCCTCTCCTTTTGACAGCTGGAATGGTTAATTTTTAAGCCCCATCTTTTTGAGGGTTGGTGAGCACACGAGGCCGGGTACCCACTGCCCCAGAGCGCCCTCGGATGCTCCAAAATGCAGCCCAACTGCTGGGGCCAGGCAAAATGCAGCCAGATCCCAGATGGAAACGCACTGACCCCCTTGGAAAAGGGGAAAGGAAGGAAAAGGGGACTGGAGTCTGAATTCCTGGTGCCTGGAAAGCAGCTTGCTCCGGAGCAGGGCGCGGGATGGAGCGGGAGGACGGGCTGAGCGATGGCTCCGGGAGAGGAGCCGGGGCCCGCGTGTGCGCGCGGGAGCCTCGACGTTAATTGCAGCCGGGCTGCCAAGTACAACAAAACGCGCACAAAGGACAGGAGCCGTTTTGTTTGAAGGTCGGAATTGTTCCCTTCCCCAGGGGAGCGCGGGCGGCGAAACCCGCTCCTTTACAAGCAATGACTCAGGTGCCGCGCTCTGCCCTGGGCACGCAGCTTGCAAGCCCGAGTAATTTCTGCGCCGTGTTTGGTTTCACGGCCCGGGCCCTAATAATGGGATTATTGTTCGCTTGCGTGCAAAGAGCTCGCCCGGGCTCTGCGCTCCCGCCCGCGCCCGGGGAAGCCGCCGCCTCTGCCGGCGCCCCGCGAGCTCCGCGCGCGCCGGCCTCCCCGCGCCCTGCCGGGAGCCCCGGAGCGGCCCGGCCACGGCCACGGCCTGCAGGAGCAGGAGGTGGGCGCAGGGCACGTCCTGGAGCCGAAGCTTTTCCCGATGGGAACATCGGGTGCAAGGGCCGCGGGGTGCAGAGCGCCAGGAATGCTGCTGCTCCGACCTCGCTGCGCCCTGCAGGCACAGCACGGACATGGGGAACAGCACGGACATGGGGAGCAGCACGGACATCGGGAGCAGCACGGACGTTGGACCACAACAGATGGATTTTCTGGAGCAAAGGTGGATTACCCGGGAGCAGAGGGTTGATGCTTTCCCTTTGCACCACTGCACTTGAGAGGAGAGAATAGCATGCATGTCCTGGAAGAAAACTCAATGTCTTTGGGTTTGGGCAGCTTTGGATGTCACTGTCACCGCTTGCACAAGACAGGGGTTGTCACCAGCTCAGGAGACAAAGTCGATCCTCTCCAAGGCCTCCTCCAGCCCTTGGATAGCAGGAAGGATCAACCAGATGGAATCCAAGCAAAAGCAAAGGGCCAGCGCTTCTCCCTGCTGCAGGACACGATGCTGCCAGGTCCCCAAATCGCTCCCATTGGCCCAGGGTCCTTCACACCTGCACCTTGCAACACACCTGGCCCGGCCCCGTGTCCCCAGCTCGGGGACGTTCATGCAGCCCACAAACCTATCTGAGGTTTAGGATTATTCTTGAACCCAATGGAAGAGTGCACGCACTCTATTTAGAAAAGCCCTTTTTCTTTACTTTTACGGTTTTGAGGTTTTGGATGCATTTTAAGTTTTTCTCCAGCAAATGCAAAAGTTGTTTCTGTTTGAAGATAAAACCCGACAACTTGAAGTTTTTGCAGGTTTGATGCTGAACCAAAAAAGTACAAGTGGGGGAGAACTCACCCGTGTGGATACCACAGTTTAACACTGACTCTTCCCACCAGTCACCCTCTCCCTGCTGGGAAGCCCAGGGAAGGCAGCGCAGGGCCAGGAACCTCTCCAGCCGCATCCCAGTGCGCTCAGTCACAACGAGCAGTGGATATCCGACCCCATTCACCCCAGGGTGCAAGCAGAAAAGAGGGATTTTCACATGTGTTTTCCGCATCACCCTCCCACCCTTCCCGCTCGCTTCCTACAGGTCCAAGGTACTTAATTCTCTCAGCTGGCTACATCTAAGTGAGATTAAATGCATTACGCGATATTATCTCCCAGCAATCTGATTACAAGGTTGCCTTCAGATGCATAACGTGTTTTTTTGTACCAACTCGCACCACACGCCAGAAATCAAACAAGCAAACATTACGTACGCGCGGCCGCGAGCCGGCCTGACCCGCGGACACCCCCAGGGCCTCCGAGTGTCACGCGAAGGTTTTGGGCTGCGAAGGGCGTCCCCGGCGCCGGGCAGGGCTCACCTGCGGGGACAAAGAGCTTTTGTTCTCCGAGCGGGTTCCCATGCTGCAGCCTCCGGGAAGGCAGCGACACCGGCCTCACCTGCTGTTTTTGGAGTCCCAATGCCCGGTGCTTTTCCTGCTGGATGTCCCCAGCCCTGCACGGAGCCACGTGCTGCAAGGGGTTGGGCGCACGTCCTCATGGTGCAGTGGTCATGGCAAGTCCTTCTGCAGTGGAGCTGGAGATCGGAGCAGCTCTGTCACGGCCCTGCACTTCCCAGGGAAGGCAGGGATCAGATCCCCAAGACTTCCCAGAGCAAGAGGACACGTTGCCCTCCTGGTTCCATTCCTGCCTTCTGGGACTGCAGCGCTCAGAGTGGCACGTCACGGCCACCTCCATCCCTGCACTCTCCCTGCAGTCAAGTGGAGGCCACGGGATCATGCGATCATAGAATCGCAGAATCATTATGATTGGAAAAGACCTTCAAGATCACCCAGTTCGACCACAAACACAGCATCCTCAGCTGGGGCTGCCGCAGCTGCAGCAGAAACAACACCAGCGTGTACATGCAGGTGCATGCACACACCGTTGCATGCGGGTGCATGCAGGTGCATGCACGCACCGTTGCATGTGGGTGCATGCGGGTGCATGCACGCACCGTTGCATGCAGGTACGCAGCAGACGCACACAAACCCTCCAGGTGGAGCAGGGAGAACCGCAGGCTGCTCTTTTCCCGAGGGAGTTGCCAAGGTGGTTTCTTCTGAGTCATAATGCACTTACTCAGGTCAGGAGCTGGACCTGGCTGCTTTGCTGCAGGAATTCCAGTGAGGGCTACAACACACACACCCTGTGCCTGGAGGAGTCGGGTAGAGCTGGATTTCTTTGTCTTCTTCCTTTCATTTTCTTTTTTTCAGATAAAACAGGCTACCCTTCCAGTTGAGAGGCAGGACCTTTGTCAAGCCAAGAGCAACTGAGCTGGAGAAACGAAAGGCAGGGAAAGGGAGAGGGGAGAAGGAAAGGCACAGAGACACCGCATCCAACCCAAGCAATCCAAACTCCAAATTTCCCGTTTATTGAAGCCAATCACAGTAAAAAGGTCCAATCCATTTGCAAACAGCACTTTTGTATCATCCAGATTGACGTACACATGAAATACAAATGAAATCCAACCAAAAAACTAACCAAACAAAACGCCATGGCGTAAACCGAGTTCAGCCATCCTGCTCCCTTGGGCTGCCTTCCTGCAACCTCTGTCCTAGGGGAGATCTGAAGATGTTTATAACGTAAAGATGTTTATAACATGAAGCAGCCCCAGGTCCCCCAGGTCCCCCGGGAGCCAAGCAGGACCGAGCCTGGCACACCTGGGAGGCCAAGGATGCTCGAGCAGATGGGTGAAGGACCAGATAGACACAGTGTGTGTTTCTGGCTCCTTAGGTCGGGTAGTTCATTCCTCCTGATAAAGTATTCACCCTGATGCTGTTAAGAGCTGCCAAGGTCCCACTTGGACCCTCGGTCACGTCTGATTTAGCTCCGAGCTCTCCAGAGGCCATCGCAGAGGCCAAGGGCTAACAGGTCAACCTCGCGCCTGCACTTGGCGGAGCTCTGCAGTAAAGCAGAGGGTTAGTAACCAAAACAGCAGCCATAAAACAGCCGCTGCCCAGTAACACTAGAATCACGGGCACTGGGACGAGCCCTGGCACGCGCCAAGCACGGAGCGCACCGCGAGCAACGCGCACGAGCGCACTGCGCTCCCGGGCTGCTGCTGCAAAACAGGCGTGTTCCTCCATCCTGCTTTCCTTAAGGAGAAACCCCCTAAGGATTGGACACTGCACTGCAGCAAAGCTCCCCTTGGGCAATGTTTTTCTTTTAAAAAAAAGACATTTCCCTCTTGCAGGCATACTAGGAAAATCCATTTTTTTTATTCACTTGGACAATTTGCATCCATGAAAACAACCAGCACCCTAAAAAATTCCCAAGGATCAGCAGGATATATTAGACCTGCTACTCCACAAAGCGCTGCCTGCGTTACCTTTGGGGTAATCCTTCCACCTGCCTTCAAAACCAAGAGTGGAAATTGAGACTCTTCAAGGAGTTGACTCCATTCATACGCCTGGGTACTTAACCACAGAGCCGCGTAAACACTCGACAGTGGATTTCTAATCTTCTACAGAACAAAGATGATCAAAGCCAAGAGCGACCTGGCTTAGAGAAACAACCCAGGAGCTGAAGGGAAAGCAAATTGCACCCTGCAGCCCAGTCAATGCGTCTTGCCGACAACCCTGCCGAGAAAAAAAGAAAATCTGGTGGCAAAAGGAAACCAGGACCTGCCAGAAGACACCCATATTTGTGCTTTGAAAACCTTCAACAATTATGTTATGGGGGGAAGATATATAAAATTATAGGTAATCAACACCAAATCAGATCAAAAAATATATACAAAAAAAAGTCTTAAATGTGTCCAGTTCCAAGTGCCGCCACAGAAATTGCTCTGAAGTCTTCTCCCGGGGAGTGGTGACCTGCCATTACCCGAGCCCAACGTCCAGGGACATCATCACCACAAATCCCAGTATCGAGGTCCACGAAGCCAGCTTCCCATTGCCACTGCAAGGAGAAAAGGGCAGGCCATGAGCTCCGAGGAGCTGGGATGTCCTTCTCTGCATTTCCCCGTGTATTTAAGGGTATTCAGGGCTGGTGCCCGGGGTTTCCCACCTGGTTTGTGCCTCGGGGATGATATCATCCATGACCACGTAGACCATGGCTCCAGCAGCAAAGCCCAAGGCGTAGGGGAGAAGAGGCTCTGCCACCACCACGGCGAAGGCACCAAAGATGCCCGCTAAGGGCTCCACCATCCCGCTCAGCTGCCCGAACCTGCAAAGGACACCGGGCTCAGACCGCTGGGAACCCCACACAGGGGCTACAAAGTCCTCCAAGAGCTCAAACGGGCTGAGGAAAAGCAGGATTTCGTCCTGTCCGCGCAGCCGCGGAGGGATGACAGGACGAAATCCTGCTTTTCCCCGGGGTTTTCTTCCCTTCTGCATCCATTGCAATGAGCAGAGCTCTCCAGAGCACGGGAATTGCCCACCCAGCAGCAGCAAGCCCGGGGCACAGGCCGGTGAGGAGCTCTGCTTACCAGAAGGCTCTCCAGGTGGAAAAGCCGGCGCCGCGCAGCGGGAGGCTCACGGCGAGTCCTTCGGGGAAGTTCTGGATCCCAATCCCGATGGCCAAGTTCCTACCCAAATAAATAATAACCGTTAAATTTTATATAAACATATAAAATATAAATGCATCAGGTGGAAAGGACAGGTAAGGATAAGTTGCTGGGGAGGTGGAAAAAGAAAGACGTTATTAAAGATAAGTCTTTCCAAAGGAAGAGCATCTCGCCTGGGGACTATTTGTCCTAACATTTAACATGTGCAGAGCAGGTTCCACCTTCAAAGAGTTCGAGCTCATTTAATCAGCACAAGCTGCAGCCCTGGGAGCAACAGATGGAGAGAAGAGACTTGTCTGGGGCCCGGGGAAGTATTTTGAGCACAATGAGGATGTTGGTCCCTCGCGCATCCTGGTAACCTCGGCTCTTCCCATCGGAAGGCTTCCCAAGCCACCCTGCAAAGTCAGGGATTTGGTGCCTTTGCCGCTCGAAACACTTGTTTCCTATTAGTAAAATAAAACTGGTGAGAAAAAGCTCCCCGGCTTGTTTAAACTCCTGCCGCGGTTTGCAGAGGAGGGGAGGGAAGGGGGAGCGGCCGCGGGTTTCCCGGACCGGGACAGGCTGCTACAATCAAAAACATTATTCAAGGCAAAGAGAGGGAGAGCGGAGGGGGGGAACATCCCCTTCGGAAAACACTGGAGCCGCTGTCTGCGCGCGGGGCTCTTTCCTCCTTCCCTCGCCTCCGCACAAAGCAGCTATTACTCACCTCGACCACAACAAATTAAGGGGGTGGGAGCGGGTGGCGTGAATGGAGGGGTCTGTGCCGAGAGCGGCCACCCGGGACCAGGACCGGGACCGGGACCAGGACCGGGACTGGGCACAGATGCTGTGCAGGATACGGGGCTTCGAGGAGCATCGCGCCGAGCGCAGCTCTCCCGCATCCCCAGGGCCAGACAGGACCCTCTGGGCTTCCGCGCAGCCGGAGGAGGTGCCCACGTCACCTCCCGGCCTCCCCACGTGTCCCTCCACCTCTCCTGCGTACCGAAGCACGTGGCCCAGCTGCTGCGGACATCCCGGTTCCTTGGATGCTTCCTCGCACCCCGCTCTGCCCCGGGGCGCTCCCGGGACGGCGGCGCCTGCAGAGCATTGCCCACCGGCACCAATTTGGAGGTGAGAAGAAGCCCTTGGCAGCATCGAGGCCAGAGACACCCCAGTTCACCATGAGCATCCCCGGGGACATGTGACAGCAAAGCCCTAACCCCGCTTCCCGGCCAGGGAATAAACCCCCCGGCTGTGCTCTGCTCCCGCTCCTCCCGCGCACTCCTCGCACCTCCGGCCCGGCTGCGCTCGCCGAGAGCCGCATAAAGCTGCATTGTGCGCGCGGGAAACAAAGGGCTCCTTATTGCGGAAATAGGTGGGGATTCTTGGAAGGCTTCTCCCCTCCTGCAAAGAAACGTGCTGCAAACGCGACGCCGGAGCCGGCGCGGGTGGGAAACGGGGCACGCGGAGCCGACGGCGGGAGCGCGGGTTAACATAAGCGAGGACGAGCAGCTCCGGCTCCCCGGGGAAACGGCGCTGGGGTCTATGGGACACGGGTGTCCTTGCAAGCGCCCAGGGCTAAGGGGTCCACGTGCTTTAGGAATTCTGCCTTTCCCAGCTCTCTGCCTTGGTTTCCCCATTTGCAAAGCGGGGAGGATAACGGGGACTTCCATCCAGCAACCTGCTCACCAGCTGGCAACACATCCCAGCTCCGCTGGCGCTCGGCCGCGCGCGGCCAGCTCCCCGCGCCAGCCCCTTCCACAGCGCAGCACCCGGCTGCATTTTTAAGGCAGAAAAGGTAAAAGCACGAGGGCCTGGCTGCGCCGGCAGCTCTGTGCGGGACAGCAAAGCGAGCGGCGGCCGCGGGGAGCGCGCGGGGCCAAGTGCCTGCCAAGTGCCGCGGCACCACGCTGGGCCCGCCGAGCGCGCCGCGCTGCGAAGCTGCCATCCCCGCATATTTGCAAGGTCAAGGCACAGAAAGCCTTCTATAAGCCTAAACCCTTGTTTTCAAGGGCCTATTCTTTTACAGGCTGATTATGAAAGCAGGCTACATATTCTTAACAAGCCCCTTTTCAGTGCGGCTTTCAGCTCCCCGCCGTGTATAATGTGCGTGTGTATTCTTGCATGGCAGGCCCTTACATACTGTTTTGATTGTTATCGGCCCGCCATGAAAGGGCCGATTGTTTTGGGTTGCCGAGATTACATCAGGGCTGCGCGGGCGCGCGCGCCGTTTGATCCGCGCGCAGGTGGGAAGCGGCCCCGCGAGCGCCGCGGCCCCGCGCGCTTCCCGGACCGGCCCTACCTGCCGCGGGGCCTGGCCAGGGCCACGAGGCCGGAGCCGCGGATCCCTACGGATCCCCGTGGATCCCCATGGATCCCCGTGGATCCCAGCGCTGCCTTGCAGCTGGAGCAAGCGCCGTGAGCCACCCTTACAACTGCGCTTGTACATGCCCTCGTGTTAAAGCTTGCTGGACTTTGGCAAAGTTTGCCTAAGTTTGCAAAAATGTGGGAGGATTTTACTCCTGCTATTCATTTTTTCTGATACTGCAGTATCTCCCATCTCCAACCATCAGAATTACTAAAAATCCCAGTGGATGAAAGCTTCCCATTGAGAGCAACGTGGAGCACCAGCACCCCAGAGATGCAGCATTGGGAGGTGATGGAGGCTGCAGAGCCAGGCAGGACCCCAGCACTGCGACCTCAACATCCGCATGGACCCCACACGGTTGGTCCCCAGGGAAGGAATAACTTGGATAACGCAGTCGCAGTATCCGGCAGACAGTGCCCGGCTTCTCCACTCTGCAGATGGACAGATGGAGCCTGGGACCCTCCCAGGGCTGCTCCTCACGAGCCACTTTCTTATGTCTTCTTGCCCCTTCCCTCGCTCTTAAAATTCAGGTATTTGGGCTCTAAGTAGCTCGCCACGTGCTCTAGGTCACATCTGCTTGCCTGGCCCTTCGCCAGGGTTAAATATACCCCGCTCTGGATCTGTGCGCAGTAAAGATTTACAATTTTAGGAAATTTTACCCTTAATTTATCCCAAAGGCACGAGAGCCGAGTTCAGAGTCACAAAACTCACTGCAAACAGGACGGGAACGGGAGCTGCGGTGCTTTGGCTCCCACGGAACAACCCGCCGGGCTCTGCGTCGGCAGCGCTGCAGCTTCCTTGGCAGAGGAGAGGCCAAAGCGGCCAAGGAGGAGGTGGGAATTGCACAGGGACAACGGGGGCAGCGGCAGGAGACCTCGCACCCTGCCCAGGGAAGGGTTAGGGGATGCCAAGCTCCTCTGCACAGCCCCAAAAGCTGCTGCGAGGAAGACGCGGGTACCGCGGCGGCCACGGGAGCATCCCGCAAGCCAAGGCCGAGTGCCTGACCTTGGGCTTCCCGGGAATTTCAAAGGGTCTGCAAGCACATGCTGGGGATCCCGGGCTCCTCGCCCTCTACACTGCACATCCGCACCGTTCCCGCGTTTAGCAAAAGGATTCCCATTATCTCTGCGTACGATCCCGCCGGGACACACAGTTTGGGGACAGATTTTGGGAATGACACCGTGCCACCTCAAACAGTGTTGGGCTGCACAAGCGCCCACCCAAACTTACATTTTTAATCAAAGCTACATATTACTACGGTCACACCCATTAATGAAACACAGTTTAACGATGTGGCTGCATTGATCTTGGGTAGGGCTAGAGCTAGAGGGAGATAGGGAACCTTATAAAGGTTATTAAAATCTATATATTTTTAAACTAAGCACACACAGAAGCTGGGTGGTCTAAAAGCAGCCAGATTATGGCCACCTATAAAAATACCCAATAATAGTCGCCAAAGACCACTTATAGCCTAGAACAAGAACACGAGCCCTCTCCCCTTCGCGAGAAGCTCTAAATCGCAAGCACGTTTCACATATGAGAACGATTCACACGTCCCGAAAATCCAAGTGCGGGAAAAAAATTGGGGGGAATTACAATTCTTTTTTTTTTTTTTAATTTCTGTTTCTGCCTTCTCCGAGCGGTGCCAGGAGCTTCTGAGCATCCTCAGGGCTCACACATGTGGTTCTGCACCCGGGCGACTGCAGGGACCATCTCACCGCCTGTCTGTGTGTCCGTCCATCTGTCCATCCCTCCGTCCATCCCGTAAACTGCATATTTCGAAGCCAGGTCCCGACTCGTTTCCAGCAGCTCTATAGGAAAGCAAGCTCCTCTATAGGAAAGCAACCCGAGGCAGGGAAGCGAGGAAGGCCAAGTTTGGCTAGTAGCACCTAATTCTCCTTCCCTGTTTTGGGATGCAAACAGCCCGCAGGGAAGCGCAGCCCGGCCATACATACGCTCCATACACTGTGTTCACGCTCCCGCAGCCATCGGGAATAACTCGGGGCTGGAGCCGGGGTCCTGGCGGCGGAGAACCAAGGGAAGGGCGGCCGGGTGGACGCGCTGAGCGAGCGGAGACGGGCGCCCAAGCTCGCGGCCCAGACGTGTCACCAAGAGCGGAGGCTCCGGTGCTGCACGGGACTTGCAGATCGTTCCCCTGGGGTCACATTCAAACACCAGCAGCACTGGGACCTTTAAAAGCAAAATTAAAAGAAACCAAATGGCTTCTCCTCTTCCCTCTCCTGCTACGCCTGGACGGAAACGCGCTGGGTGAGCAGGGAAGGCGCGGGGCAGTCGGCATCGCACAGCCCTGAAACTGGAACCAAACAATTTACTAACAGATGTAGCTATAAAAGGCCCCATTATCACTTCACACCAGTAACAATGTCCTCATTGAAACCGCTTCCCCTGCGCAGAGTTTATTTTTAAACCTTGGTGCTAAAGGGAGGAACAGGCCGCTGGGGCTGCAAAGACTAAATCTTTTGTTCAAATTGAGCCTTGTTTGGCATTATCTTGATAAGATAAACCAGGATAATGGCTTTTTCTTTTTCAGTTTTTCTTTTCTTTGCTCTCTTTCTTTCATTTCAATGGGAACAGGAACTGAATCCAAGCACTCTGTAGATCAAAGCTGGGGAGCAGAGATCAGCTCAGCTCACTGGGGAACACCGATTTCCAGGGGTTAACGGGACAGTTCCTCCCAGCCGCCTCCTTCCCAACGCACAGGGATGCAAATGGGAACTTCGGGATCGAGTCCTGTGCAGTCTGTGTGGGAAGGACCGTGTGGCTCCTTGGACACCGGGGATTTGCTTTGCCAAGAGTCAATTACTCATGTCGAGAAGGAATTTTTAGATAGCAAGTCGAGGCTGTCCGAGATGATGAACAAGCCTTCCAGGCAGGCAGAGCTTATGCAAAGGAAGATGACTCAAAATGAGGGTGTATAAATATCTGGAAGGCAGAAACAAAAAGCATCCAGGAGGGCTCCTTGGAAGAGCAGGGCTGGCAGAAATGGGCACACGAGTCTCCAGCACCGAGCAGAGCTGCCGAGTGAGGGGAGCAGAGCTCCGTGTCTCATCTGCACCCGCACAGAGCAGCACAGAGGGAAGAAAGCGAGCTCTGCTCAGAGCTCCAACGGAGCCAGATGGGCCTGGGGATGCCACCGTCCTTCCAAAGGATTTCGGATCCACCCGGACCTCCTCGGTCTAGACACTGGAGTGAAAGAGAAGGCAGGAGTGAGAGAAGAGGCTGTTTATACAAACTGGTGGCGATGGGAACGCAAACACCAAGCAATGGATCCGCAGCCAGCGGCCCGGTTCCCAGCTACACCTGGCAGACTTTTCACTAATAACTTGGGAGGTCTCTTCCCACCACGCATGGCCGTAAATAAACTCCAACACAGGATGCATCCAGCCCCAGGAGCGTCCTGCAAAGTCGCAGGCAAGGGCCAGGCAAAGCGAGGAAGAAGCAATTGCCACCAGCATCCCGGCACGAAGCAGCATCAGATTTGCTGATGCCCGGAGCCGGCCGGTCCCAGAGCCGGACCCCGGCCCACTGCCCACCCGAGGCCGTGCGAGCAGGGACGGCACCGGAGCACGGATCCATCCCGACCTCCGAGCTGGCGGCAGCAGCGTGAGGCCAAGGAAATTGTCGAAGGCTGCCAAGAACTAGAGCGGAGCCGCTGGACGCCTGGC
This sequence comes from Tinamus guttatus, assembly GCF_059628265.1. Taxonomy (NCBI): domain Eukaryota; kingdom Metazoa; phylum Chordata; class Aves; order Tinamiformes; family Tinamidae; genus Tinamus; species Tinamus guttatus. The sequence goes on along the minus strand of NW_028288579.1, from coordinate 182,606 downwards.
AGCCACGGCAGCTCCGCACTGGGCTCCTTCTGCGCCGGGGCCGTGCACACACCTGCACCTTGGCACGGACCCCCTCCGTGCTGCTCAGCACCGGGACACAAAAGCGTTCCTGCGGGAAGAGACCACCCACCCGCCGTCGGGATTCACTGCAGTGCGAGGGAACGGGGCGGCCTGGAGCACCTGGCTGTGAGCGACTCCTTAGCACTGCAAAGCCAAGAAGGATCTTGCTGGTCTCCAGGGCTTGGTTCAAACCGGGTAAGTCTCCTCCATAAATTTTAATCCACCTCAAATCCAGCCTTCAGCAACCAGAGTCACCGGGACCAAACCCAGCTAGCAGTTTTCTATGGAAGCAGTAAAACATCCGCGCTCTGCTCCACATCCAAGGACCCCAAGTCTTTGCTCTCTACCCATCCGGGACCAAGCAACAAGAGCAGCAGAATATGCGGACACTGCAGCAGAGCAAACGTGTCCCAGTGTGCAGAACATCTGGCAACTTGGAAGGTGGTTCAGTAAAAACACTGCCGGTCACACGGGTTTCCCACTGTATTTTTCCCCCCTAAGCACACGCACGGATTTCTCTGTTACAGACCCGGCCACTGAAGATCTCCCGAGGCTGTGGGTAGCTCCAGAGCTGCTTTGTAAGAGGCTGAACATGTTTCTGTGTTTGTTTTCATACCGATTTCACTCTTCATAAGGATTTCACACACTTCCCAGTAACAATTTTTCTTGGACACAGAATTAAGCCGAATCATCCTGGTCAGTCTGGCACAGCTTCCGTTCATCAGTGGTGAAACTCTTAATGCTGGATAACGAGTAAGAAAGGAGGAGATGGCACCATCCAGCAATCCTTGGCTGGGCCACATGCCCAAGGCCACTTTGTGAGATGTCACCTACTCTGCAAATTAAGGGTTTTAAAGAAACTCAAGCAGTCTCTGCTGAGATTTCAAATAGAAACTGAGAAATTTGATCCAAAAACACAAAAACTCCTGTGAAATGCCCCGAGAGCAGCAGTCAGAGGGAGAAACGCTGAATAATGCATGGCTGCATGTATTTGTAAACAGATCTCCTGGGGGTAAAGCATTTTCAAGCTTGCCTTGTCTTGCTTTCCAGACAGACTTCAATTTCTAGCCATCCCACTTCCTCTTCCTAATCACCAAGTAGCAGTATAACATCTGTTTACCAAAAAACACGGTTTTCTGTAGGATGAAGCGAGAGCTACAGGGATTTTGCAGGGAGAAGCACATATGTTTATCAGCTCTGCTGCTTCCTCAGCAGAAGCAGAGAGGGTCTGTCCCTGTGAAGTCGGATCAGCGTTTTCCAGCGGGCGCCCCCGCACTCCAGCGAGCCGGGGAGGAAAGCTCTTCCCAAACAGCCAAGCTCGGTTCAGCTGGCACCGAGCTCTGCTCTTCTGCATAAATTGTGCGTTTGCTCTTAAATGTCCATCTGCGCGTTCACACATGGCATTTGGGACATCTGAACGCATCCGAGGTCCTGCTGAAGAGACACTCGTGCTGTCGGCTGCCACCCAAGCAGCACAAGGGCTCTCGGTGCTCCCGAATACCCGCAGGGCTGGGAAAGGACCGGGTGCTGCTCCCACACTTCCAGCGCTGCAACGTCTTCCAACCGGCGCCAGTCCATAAAAATCCCTGCAGGAACCTCCCAAGCATCAATTTAACAGCAAACACACCCCTTCGGGGCAGGTTAATTAAAAGGCACCTAATAACCCCCTCCCACCAGCCCTGCTTTGTAGCCAGGGGCACAGTGAGGCATTTGGCCGGGAGCTCCCAGGCATGGCCAAATTCCCCATCTCCCCACGCGGATCGACCTCTCCGCTCCCAGCCCGGGACACCCCGTGTGGGAGGCACAGGCTGTCCCATGAAATAATATTTTCCCAGCCATACTCCAAGCCCGCCTGTCAAGCCGAAGCCTCTTTGCTGCCTGTTTTCCCAAAGCTGGACAGGAAACAACCCGTGGGCACAACGGGGCCAGAGCTCCCGGCCGCGGGGCCGATGAATGGGGACATTGTGCTGCGGTGCAGGAGCCGCCACCGCCATCCCTGGGGAAATCCGTGTGCTCGGAGCGCAGCCACATCCCGCTCGGAGCGGGAGAGCCCAGGGCTGCATCGCGGAGCCAACGGTGCTCACGGCCAGACACGACCACCTGCAACGCCTGCAGAGGATGCAATGGAGCCTCAAAGGTACCTGAGCACCCCAGTGCTGCTGAAACTCCTGCAAGGAATTGGGCACTGTCCCATTTGGGACATTTCGGTCCTAAAACAGAGCCTCGCCCCAAACCTACCAAGGTGGATATGTCATTTTTAATCTGAATTACTCACATCAGCAGTACCCTGCGATGACCAGGTGGCCAGACCACACATGGCTTAACAAAATGTTTCGTTTTATTTGTTAAGCTTTTAGTCCTTTATAGACACCATCTGCTCAGAGTAATCAACACGTTTAACTCTACGTTGCTTTCACCGATTTTAACAAGCTTTTGCAGCAATCTCCGGAGCAGAGAGAGCAGCCTCTGCTAAGGATCTGATGGAGGAAAAGCCACGTTCAGAGTCCGGGGAGTTTTCTGCAGTTTAGCGGGAAGGAGTGCGGGGATGGGGATGGGGATCGGAGCGCCACTGTTACCACCTAGTGTCGGACGGGAGCGAGGCAGCGGGACGGGCAGTGAGAGTGCAAAATAACCCACAAAATAACCTGAAAAATAACCCGCAAAATAACCCAACCCAGCCCTGAGCTGTCCCCACACAAACGAGCAGTAAAACATCCCCAAACAGGGAGCTGGGGGTGCGTCCTGGCCTGGCTCCTTCGGCAGCGCAAAGCGGCGGCAGCCGGGAGAGCGGGACACGCAGGAGCGGCGGCCGCACGCCCGGGGGCAGCAGAGAAACGCGGAGCGCGGGCAGGGGCTGCGCTGCCGCCGGGACGCGCTCCTGCCGCCGGGATGCTCCCAGGTCTGGGATGCTCCTTCCGATGGGATGCTCCTCCCAGGGCCAGGATGCTCCCAAGTCTGGGATGCTCCTGCCGACAAGGATGCTCCCCACAGCACTGGGATGCTCCTGCGGTTGGGATGCTCCTCCCAGCACCAGGATGCTCCCAGGTTGGGGATGCTCCTGCCGCCGGGATGCTTCTCCCAGGGCCAGGATCCTCTCAGGTCTGGGATGCTCTTCCCAGCACCAGGATGCTCCCAGGTCTGGGATGCTCCTGCCACCAGGATACTCCTCCCAGGCCCAGGATGCTCCCAGGTCCGAGATCCCCCACAGCAGCCGGCCTTGCCGATCCTGCCACGGCTGCAGGCCTCTCCAGCAAGCGCAGGGAGGGGAATTTTGTTATCACGGAGGAGCCACAGCTGCCTCCGAACCGCCACCATCATCCCGGCCCCTAACATCTGGGACTGACCTAGGGACAGTCCCCCTTTCAAACGTGCCAAAAGATTCAGCTTCATTTCTCACGTGGGGTATACTCAGTGCAACACCCCTGTTAGTTTTTAAGCAGCAAGTTTTGGGGTCAACGTGCAAGGGGGCTCCGCAGACACCGGGACCGGGGCTGCTCTCAGCCGCTGCACAGGGCACCGGGCTACATCTCTGCCACCGCAGGAACCACCGCCGAGCTGCATCCCCACTAAATCCCAACTAAATTCACAGAGGAGCGGCTGCACGAAGCAATTTTTGCTCTGCCCGCAGATGACGATGATAGGCAGATTAATGGCAACGAAGTTATTTTGTCTCCCTTTGCAGCTGACTAAATTTGCATTGGTATTTTCATGGTACAGATTCCACCTTTCATCTAACATGATTAATGCTGTTGTAAATACAGAGAAAGAACCAGCTGCTTCTGGCTTCTTAGCTTTTACTGAGCAGCTGATGAAAAAAAAAAAGTCCTTTTGTTAGAGCATCTCTAGAGCCTCTACAGGCTCCATGAAGAGCCTTTTATTTCAAAAGGTCGGAGAAAGGCAGTTTCTATCCCTGGTGCTTTGTGCTTCTCTCGTCACAAATCTGGACCGTGTCTGCTGCCATCAGCGTGCCTGGAGCAGCGCGCTCAGAGCGAGCCCGGTCGCTGTCCCCACGCACCGGGGAGGTGACACCGGCCCTGGTGCCCGCTCAGGCTTTGCTGCTTTGCAAACAGAGCTCGCAGGGCTGCAGGCAGCGCCAGGAAACGCCGCGGCCCCCTCGGATCGTTCAGCGATAACGAGGCAGTTACCGCACAACTGCACTTTTATGGCCCATCCAAACACTCCACTGCACGATCCCGAGCCATATAAACAGCAATGGGGGTCTAGTAAACACAGGCAGAGCTGGCAGCGATGCTGCACGGCGAGCCTCGGGCACGCGCTCGCCTGCTGAAATCAAGGCACGCGCCAAGAGCACCTTGCGCATCCCGCGCGCGCTTCCCTCCTCCCGCCTCCGACGCGGGCGGATGCCGGAGCGCTTCCCGCAGGGCGCTTGGCTCAAGTGCGGGATCAGCGGCAGTTTGCAGCAGCTGAACTAATGCTCATGTTCGCATCCGTGCTGCAGAGAGGCACAAAACCTTTTGCATAGCACCGTGCACGCATCTCAGCGCCCAGTGGGAGCTGCGGCTGGAGGGGCAGCATTCCAGCAGTCCCACTATCCCGCTCCCACTGGGCATCTCTGCTCCATCCACCGGCTGCAGAAACTCCAAACAACCTCAGGAACTTTAGCTTTCAACTCTAGGCAACAAGCACAACCTCTGGGAAAACTCAACAGCGAGAAGAATTTCTTCCGCTCTTTCTGCCTGCCCTGGAGCCCATCGGACAAACTCGGATCTCGCAGCTCCAGCGTCGTGCAAGGAGACGGCAGCCGGGAGAGGAGCGCGCGCGGAGCAGGAAAACCCTTGGAGCTTACCTGGCACTCTGAAACGTGGCCGATGCCGATTTTCCAACAGCCCCAAATCCAACTCCGACCGCCAGACCCTCTGAAATGGGAGGGAGAAAAACATTCAGTTCAAATCCTGCAGCTCCCCGCTCTGCCCAGCCCCTGCCTTGCACTCGAGGGGCAGAGAGCAGTCTGAACACGAAGGCCCAGCTTGGATGACGTTGTTACTCCTCAAATTTTGGCCTCAGGTCTTTGGAAATCTCTACAGCTGCTATATTTGAGCCACGAGGTGCTCGCACCCTGGCAAGGCTGGTTTCCAACCACGGAAATAGGAAGCAGCAGCGTCGTAATGGGAATCACATCAGATTTGCCTTCTTTATAGATGTGCACGCGGGTACCACGAGGCTCCGCGCGCTCTCCACCACGGTGCTTCCTTAGGAAGCCACACACGCAGAAGAGATTTCTATATTTAATACAGAGTACGCTGGAGGGGAAAGATCACAGCTCCCAGGAGCTTAAACGCTGTTTTAATAAGGGATGTAACAGTGCAAGACGCCGGAGTCTATTAAAAAAGATTCAGGCTCTGCAAATCTCTGCAGAAAGGCGCCTTTTCCAAGCACGGCAGTGACCAGTGGGGCTGCTCGGCAAGGATGAGGTCTCTGAAGAGCAGAGCCTCGTGCGGGGGGATCTTTTTGAAGGGACGTCCCGCTGTGCTCAGCAGGGCTGCGAGGACCCCCGAGCTGCACGGGCAGCTCCGGTGCAAAAACGCAGCGGGTCGGGACGGGGAGCGGGCACGTGGTCGCCTTCCCCGCGGCACGGCCACCGCGAGCACACGCTGCACGTCCCGGGAAACGAGTTATGGGAAAGGAGAAGTCAGCAGATGGTGCGTAGGAAACGGCGCCGGCGGGAGCCGCGGAGCAGGGACACGGCAGCGCCCGCCGGCTCCTTCGGCTCCCCGGGGAATCCAGGTGGCTGGGGAGGCCCCTAATAACAGCGGGTAGAGGCTGCAGGGGCCACTCAGCCTGCTGCAGCGGCTGATTACAAATATTCCACTTCAGAACAGCTTGCAAATGGTTTGAAAAGCACACGGTAGCTTTACTGCTGCAAAGAGCCAGGTTTGGCCTCTTCCAAAGCAGACGTCACCGCTCCGACCTGCTCCGCTTTGCAAACACACGGAGGTTACCCGGCAAACAAGCCGGAGGAGCTCACTGCTCGCCAGCTGCCCATGCGGGGAGGTCGCGGGAAGCTCTCCCGTCCCTGCAGCCTCTGCCCGGCACCACGAACAGCAACAAGGACCCAAGCGGCCACGCGCTGCGGGGAAAAGACACGAGGAGGGAGAGGTCCGTGTGTCCACGTTGCTTCCAGGCAGGAGGCTCCTCCTCGCACAGCGGCAGCGCAGAGAAAGAAGAATAGGGCCAATCTCCGCTGCTGTCGAGGAAATGTTGCTATTTAAGCTAAAATGGGGGATACTGCCTCTCTCAGGCTGCCTCAGCTTTGCAATTGAAGATATCTTATCCTGGAAAGGCATTGCCTGGGGATCACAAGCTAATCTGCACTACGTGAAGGACCACTACATGATAACTCTCTCTGTCTGCACTGCTTTTTGCATAGACCCATTTTCATCTTTGCTTGTTCTCCAAGAGGAAAATAAAAGAGCAAAGCCTCAACACCAAGGCCATGCAGTGCATCTGCTGCAGGGGCGCCGCGGGCAGCACCCGGCACCCACGGCACCGCTCCGGGCACCCGCAGGTCTCCCCAGATACCTCCCCCTGCATCCGCTCAGGGCATCCAGGTCCAAGCCAGGGTCCCTTGGGAGCAGCACAGGCTGCTGGGGACGCAGTGGGGACAGGGAAGGGCTCCCCATGGTCTGCCCAGGCACCGAGGAAGCCGCCGGTGGCAGCGGCTGTGACACGTCAGGTGGGACAAGGAACAACGTGCAGAACATAAAATAACTCCACGAGAGCACTGGTCTAATGGCTCCCTATTGCTTGCAAAAGAAAACCTCCCTGCCATAAATCTCTCCTTTTTTAAAGCAGCGATAAAGTTTCACGTTTGTAGAAGAACCAGGCAGCCGGGCTTGATCCAAGGGGACAAGAAGCCGGAGCTGTGCAGGGATCGGCACATGGAGACAACCCCAGTGCAGCGGCTGTGAATGCCCCCCGGCTGTCCCAGGGGCTTTCCCTGCTCCGGATGGGAATTGTGGCCAAGCGTCCCCAGAGCTGATGGGGATGAGACAAGCGAGAGACTTCCTCATGCAGGCTGAGGTGTTCCAGCTGGCAAAACACTGCATTTCACTGCTTTGGTCACCTTCGTAGCCCTTGTCATGCACAGGACACTGCTCACGGTCTAGAAACGATGCCAAGGAGGCAGACACACATTACCCGGCAGCCGGGCGCTCTGGGGCCCTTTGCACCGACCGGAGTGGAATGACTTTGAGGGAGTCGCCGTTTGGATCCATCAAGGTGCTTAACTCATGCCAAATGTCAAGATTTGTGCTGACAGGGCTACAGTTAACGGGAGGTTTAACGAAAGGTTAAAGCAGCCTTTCCCAAAGCCAGCACCCACCAGATGCTCCCGCTCTTGCCCCACAAACCCAGCTGGCAACGGGGAGCTGTGAAAACTCATGACTGGTCAAACACGAGGATTTTCTTCCTCTTTAGTGCAGCCCCGAGAGCTGGTCCCCAGGCCAACAGTCTCCTCTGCTCCCTTGAACCCCGCGAGCGATTCAGCTGCACCGAACGCAGAGTGTGTGCAAGGTGCAACCCAGCACCTACGGGAGCCTTCCTGAGCCCTGGCCTTGCTTTGCACCCCAGTCCTCTGAAATCCAACCTACAAACAAATCCCATCTTCCTCCTTTTTACGCTGCTAAAAATAAAGCCTTTCTGCACAAATCACAGGTGCCGCAAAATTATTTCGGAAGAATCATCACGACCGACGCAAACAGCGGGAGCAGCGGCAGGAGAAGGGCTGCAGTGATTCCAGAGGAAAAGCAGCACACGGAGGAGCTGCGGATTCACCAACAGAGCGGAGCCGCCCACGTTCGCACGCTCCATGCGAGGCACCGAACGCACCTTGAATCCAATGGCTGCAGAAGAGCCTCAATTCCAACAGACCAACAGAAAAAAACACCCCAAATGATCGTTACAAACCCGCAACGGATCATCAAGGAGCGTTCAGAGGGATGATCATTTTGCTCTGTACTGGAGACGCGGTACTGCATGCAGACTTCCCTTGGGAGGCCGGGATTCCCGTCCCGCGCGAGCGGGAACAGCCCGGCTTCGCGTCGTGCCCCCGGCCCGGCTCCGTGTGCCGCGAGGCCGGGCGGCCTCGGCTCCTTCTCTCTTTTCCTGCTTTCCTGGCGCCGGCGCCGCGGGCACCGCGCTGTGCAAAGCACCATCAGCCCAAGCCGCGGCGCCGGCCCAGACAGTCGTAAAGCAGGAGACACATAAGAGAACACTAAAAATGATTAAAACTGCAGAAAGCCATGAAGACAGAAAGCACCCAGGTGGGTCCGGATCCAAGCGCGTGGTTCTCCCTGCCAGCACTGCCACCAGCCAAATCCTCACCTTGGGAAGGCACCAGGCTGGTTCCTGCTGCCCAGCACCGCGGCGTTTAGCCAAACCTTTCAGTTTTTCCCCCAGCTGAAGCTGCTAACAAGCCTGCTCCAAATCCCTGTGCCACCTGATGTGCCTTGCTGCAGGCACCCGGGTTCCTCGGGATGAGCTATGGGAGCAGCCTTCGTTGCTCCTGGATCCGTCCCTCCTGGAGCGGGTTTGCAGCTCAGGGCAGCGCCGCGGGCTCCTTCCTGCTGCTCCGGTTCCCTGACCTGCTCCTTGTAGGGAAGGTCGGGACTTGCTGGCCAGCTCCTGGTAACAAAGTATTGAGGAATTAAAAATTTGGGTAGCTGGGGAACGATCACGGAGCAATGGGGCAGAGTACAGGAAAAGGGGTATTTTTTGCCAAAAGAGGAAACAGTGGAGGGACTGGAACAAAAAGCTTCCACTGCGCGCTCAGCCTCGGAGCGCGCAGCCCTCGGGCCTCTCGCCCACCCAACAAGCCCCCCAGCAACAGGAAAAAAGGGGAATTCAGGGCCCGGTTCCCCTGGCAACGTTATCTGGCTGCAAAGCACCACCTCTCGTCTCCAAGCAACGGGGCATCCCGAGCCCACGGCGCGAAGCCCAACCGCTCCAGCCAGGAGCGGGGGGCAGGAGAGGCCGAGCTGCCGCCGGCCGGCACTGCCAGCCGGGATGCAAAGCTTGCAGCATCCATGGCCTGGGAGCACCATCCGGGATGCAAAGCTTGCAGCATCCATGACCCGGGAGCACCATCCGGGATGCAAAGCTTGCAGCATCTATGACCCAGGAGCACCATCCGGGAGGCAAAGCTTGCAGCATCCATGACCCGGGAGCACCATCCAGGATGCAAAGCTTGCAGCATCCATGACCCAGGAGCACCATCCAGGAGGCAAAGCTTGCAGCATCCATGGCCTGGGAGCACCATCCGGGATGCAAAGCTTGCAGCATCCATGACCCGGGAGCACCATCCGGGAAGCAAGGCTTGCCATGGTCCACGGTCCAGCAGCGACCATCAGGATACAAAGCCTGCCATGATCCAGCAGCAACATCTGAGGTGCCACATTCCAAGCACAAGGAATTCCTGTGCTCCTGCAGCATCTCCCCACTACGCACCCGCCTCTATGCCCATCGGACATTCCCGCAAACATCACCAGCTCCTGCTTTTGCCAACTCTCGGCAATGCTCCCATCCAGAGGGCGCCTGCAAGGAAGCAAAGTAGGGATCCCTGCGTGACCCCTGCAGACAGCAAGGGCCGCGGAAAACCCTTCCTGCACAAAACGGGAGGTCCCGCAGGTGCCATGAGCAGGATCCAGCATCTCCGCTCCTTCCTGGGCTCATCCCGCTCCCCTCTTCCGACGCCTCCGAGCCCCGTGGAGATCCGCTCCAGCTCCTCGGGCGCGGGATGCGGCCGGGGCTCTCCGCTGCCTCCGCTCTCCCGAACGGGGACAAGGAGAAAGGAGCTCGTGCCTCGCTAATTGTTATTTGCCATACACCAGTAACATTTTAATTAATTTCAAGTCTTCGGCATAACAGCCACCCAAGGTACACAGATGAACCAGAATAAACGGGACTTGATTAAATACATAATTAATGTTCCGCTAAACCCAGTATATATGAATATTAATTAGCGGGAATACTCTGCAGTTTGGCAGCTCCTGTCATTACCAATTTACTCCTCACACTGCCAGCCCCAGCTTTGGAACAAGTCAACAGACCTTTTGTCTGAAGCCAGCAAACGCCGAGCGGGCGCGAGACGGCCTGGGATGGGATTCCCACCCGGAATGGGAGCCGGGGCAGGAGCGAGCCGGGAGCGCGCTCAGCCCGGAGCAGCTCCGGGATCGGCGAGCGCGGGACGCTGTGGGCAGCAGGACCGGGAGAGGAGCCTGGCAGCCAAGGCAAAGGGATGGGAGCCAAGTGCCCAGGTTCCCTGGCATTTTTCCTCTCCGCTCTCAATCTTTGCGCACAGCAGAGGAGGGAATTATTCACCAGACCAGAGCGAGCAGAACCCTTTGGAAATGGCCTTGAGCACCTTTCACAACAGGCTGCACACAAACATCTGTGCTGTTTGACTCCTGGAGAAGAGGGGTCAGCACAAAACGTGGCAAGAGAGCGGCAGGTTTTGCAGGATCCGGAGCAGCTCTGCACAACAGGAGACAGGAAGGGCCGGCGTGTGCCTGGCCCGGGGCTCGGAGCATTCCCAACCGGAGCCGGCTGCAGTGTCGGCTCCCGCCTCCGCGCGCCCGGAACACGACACGCTCGCCAGGGTGTCGTTACGCCGCGGAGTCTGCGCTAATTATAGTGTCAGCGTTTCCTCTTCCAGGGAGGATAATTAAGGTAGAAGATTACTGTGTTTCCAAACGCCGCGCTCTGGGAAGAGGCCTTGATAGACTGGGGAAGAGGCGCGTGGCGAGAGCGGTGGGGCAAGAACAGCCGGGAAAGCCAAAGGATTCCAGGGAAAATCGAGCAGAATCCTGACCCAGAGCCCTGCTGCCGCCCAGGGAACAACCAAGGCCAGGGCCAGCCCTTCATCCTGCCCTTCCTCCAGTCCTGGCACTACCCCGAGTGTCTCGGCCCGGCTCTGGGGCACAGGGCACGGCTGGCGAGGAGCAAAGCACCTGCCTCATCCTGCTGGATTCCATCCTGCAAACACAGTGACCGCAAGGCCGAGAGGGTGGCCCAGCTTCGGGCAGGACTCAGGCACCTTCACCCCATCTCTCCTGACAATACTGAGGCCAAATCAGGGCACTTTGGTCACTGACCTGTAGCCACGAGGGGGGACACCAGGCCCCCCAGCTGTGGCCCTTCTTTCCCCCAGGTTTACAACAAATCAGAGTTAGGCAGAAAACCCTTTTCCTACTTGCCCCATCATTTGGGCCACAGCCTCAGAAAGACAGAGACTGAGCTGAGAGGGGAAAAAAAGGGGGAAGGAGATGAAGAGGCAGAGTGAGAGGATGGGAAAGGAAGAAGGCAAGTGTTTGAAAAGGTTGCCGGATTACTTTCCATACCACCAGGAATTGCAAAGCAGCTCAGTGTCATCAGCTGATATAAGTTTATCTCATCTTGAATCACTTTGTGTAACCTCGAAGCCTGAGCTGCTGGAATTGCGCAGCGCCGCGAGACTCGGGCTCTGCAGGTTCCCATCCTTTCTCATGCTCCATTCCTTCAACAGGAAAAGCCCACAATTCCACGTGTTCCAGTAGAATTGTGCTATAAAGGATGTTTCCTGCTGCTGTGTTGACCAGAGGAGATATAAGAGGAGACCAGACACCTCTGTAGTCTCAGCATTTTCAACATCCTCTTGGGTTTACCATTTTTGTCCACTACAGACCAGCACTACAGGGGGACCACGGACATCCAAGGAAAGCCGTGTCTCTCCTCCAAACCTCCTTTTGGGACGAGGTTTTGCTTCCCAGACCTCGCGTGGGTTCAGCCCTCCACGCAGAGCCAGACTGAACATGACGGATCTCGTCACCGAGGCGCGCGGATCCCTGCCGAGCGCCATCTGCGAGCAGCAAACCGGTGACAAAAAGGGTGGCAGAGCAGAGAGAAACTGCTCGAAACCCTCCTGGGAACGGCGCCCGCCCGGCGGGACCGTCCCCGGGCAGCGGGGGCAGCAGACGGGGCTCACCTGGGATGTTGTGGATGGTGATGGCCAGGATGAGCAGCAGGATCCGTCTCCAGCTGCTGGCGCTGGGCGCGGGCGCCGCGTCCCTGGGCGCCGGGAGGGCCGCGGGGCCGTCGGGGAGGCCGCTGCCCGCCGCCCTCCGCCGCTGGTAGGGCTCCCCGTTCTCCCCTTTGTCTGCGGGGACAGAAAACACGGCCCGGTCAGTTGAGGGCATGAGGAACAGTCCACCCTCGCTTCCCACCCCCCGACAGAAAGGAAAAGCAAAAGGAAGGGAAACCCGACGCTGGCAGCGTGGGGAGGCGGCTGAGCGCGCCCCACCAGCCCCTTCCCCTGCGCTTCGGATTTGGCCGTGGTTTCTCCAGTGCAGCCTTCAGAGACCATATCCAGGAGCCTGGAAAACCCCGGGAAGGGGAGGAAGTGCCGAACAGGCCGTTTCTGGGCACTGGGATTTTCCCCATGGCACTCAGCGAGCCGTTCCCGTGCCAGACACCAGCACCAGCTGGGGAGCAAAGCTCGCTCCATGGCTATTGAATTACCCCAGTGCCCGCCGCACGCACTGCAGCCTGGCACCGCGCGACACAGGCGTCTCCCAAGGTTTATCCTCCGGGGACACCCAGGCAGAGCAGCCGGAGCCACTGGAACAAAGTCTGGGAATGAAGAAACCTGGTTTCACCCAGCAAAACATCACCCGAGGTCATGCCACGCAGCACCTCTCTGCAAGTCTTACAGCTGCCTGCTGGAGGAGCGCAGGGAAATGCAGAATCTCATATCAACAACTTGTTTTTTTTAACCCCTGACATTGCAGCGTTATCACAGCAGGACCCTGTGCCCGGCTCATCTTTCTCTGCAAGCTCAGGGCTCCCTTATCTGCTTCGCAGCCACCCCAGCACAGGCAGGATTAACCGTGTGCATAAGCCGCTCTCTTCCAGCCCAAGACCCGGAGCCGGGAGCCTCCTTTGGTCCGGCCTCTCCTCCCAGCTACAGCCCAGTGAAATGCACCATGGAGGGACTATCCATCCGCAGCGGGCTGGCCAGGAGAGCCGTTCCGCTCCCTCCTGCTCCTGCTCTTTGCTCTGGCAAACTCAGAGACACCCCATAGCACCGGAACTTTGGGGTGGGTGGTTTTTGTGGCTCTTTGTTGCCCAATTCCAGTTGTCCTTTTCCCTCATTTTCCTCGCCTGTGGATTTTATGGGATTGCCAATAAAGCACGCGCTCTCTGAGGACTCCTGCAGCAAACCAGAGCAAGGCTTTTGCTCGTGTTTAAACTTCAAAGAACAGATTTTCCGGCTTCCTCTTCCAGGCTTTGATCTCCACTCCCTGGACACTCGGCTGCGGGTGAATTTTTACTGAGAAAAAGCACATTTTGCTGAGTGGGGGCAACGAGCATCAGAGGAAGGGCCCAGCAAAGGGCTGGCTGCCCCTGCCCAAACCGAGACCCCACATGGCCTCGGAGGGACATGGGCACCGGACACACACGCACAGCTACGGGATGATAGGGCCTTACACGAGCTTCAATTCCCAGGGTTAATGGAAAGATCCAACGAGCCTGGCAAGGGACATGACCGACAACGTCCGGCTCTTGTGTTTCCTCCTCCAAATGGGAGCCGTGCCGCCCAAGGGCCATCGCACGCAGCCTGTTTCGCTCCTTCCATCTCTTTCGCTTCCCTTTCTTTCAAGGGCCCACGAGGGTTTTGTTCGCTCTGCAAAGCGGTGCTGGCAAGAGAACGCGCTGCATCCGAGCCCACCAAGGGGAGATTGCATACAGCCTAACTGAGCTTTCTTAAGAAAGCTAACCCTTCTAAGAAAGCTTAGCTGTGCTGCATGAGAGCTTCCACTTTCAGCTATTCCTGTTCCGCTGGAAATCGCCCACTTTGGCAGCTCTCACTCCTTCTTATCAAGTTTCCATAAAAGATTCATTTCACAACCCCGATGCTCCTTGCCCTGCTCGTGCCAGCAAGGAGTGGAGGCTTTTTGGGAAGATCACAGGGCAGCTCAGACGCACAACGCGAGCACCGCGACGGCAAGCGCTCACGCAAACCGCCCGTGCGTTAGCAGAGGAAAAAGCAGCGATGCCAGAAGCAGGGGGACAACCCGAGCGTCATCCTCCCCTCTTTTGCCATATGTGAGCCCATATGGGTCACGCAGAACGAGTTTCATTTTCAGCGGCACCAGGGAAGAACAGGATCATTGGTGGCTCCCGCGCAAGCAGAGCCCCGAGCGCGCCCAGCTGCACCGGCTGCGGCCCGCGCGCACCGAGGAAAGGCAACAAAACAGTCATTACGGCTGCACACGGACTTGGCTGGAAACCAGGAAAGCCTCAATAGTCAATCGGAACAGCGATAAGAGCGAAACAAAGCAGGGGGTTCAATAGCTGACACGACTAGACAAGGGAGCTGGCAAGAACGCTGCCAAGACCAGCGTATAGCAAAGAATAAAGCGTGCCACACACGTTATTTCAACTCTTGTTCACAAAGAATCCTCTAAATATTCTACATGATTTATTATTATTGAATTTCTTAGCAAAGCTGCAGGGCAGAGATTCTGCCAAAAGTCTAATTACATATGTGCAACCTACTGCATTTTTCATATCCTTTGCAGCCAACACTGGGGAAAGATAAATGGTTTTGAGCATGGCATAAGCTGCTGGCAAGTTGTAAAAACCAACCGACTTCTTATCAACCTGTGAAAGGGCTTTTTATTTCTGATTATTTCTTAATGAAAACTGTTTGCATTAGCTATGAGCTCTCATCTACTGCATCTGCAAGTGGTGCCCAGGCAGGCAAACAACCCGCTTGCCCTCGGCTCTCCAAGAGCTCTGTGCTTCCAACCCCAACATGCAGAGGTAACAGATTTCTCTTGCTTTTCACATCTGCTTGGAGATCTCCTCCTCTTACTCCCCTGCAATTCACAGCAGGCCCAGTCGGGTCTCTCTCCTGCTAAAGCTCCCGAATGCTGAAGATCAACGTGCTCAAAGGGGCTGCAGAACCAGCACCACTTTAACCACCCCTGCGCATCCCTCTGCCCTGGGATGCGCCCATGGCTCCAACCTCGACCGCGCGGGAGGAGGAAGAGGAAGCAGAGGAAGAAGAGGAGGCAGAGCCGGGCACTGCTCAGCCACGCACTGTGGGTTCACTGCTGCCCACGAGGGCTTCGTGCAAGGTACGTGGTGCTGAGGCTCACGAGAAGGGGTAAAGGAGGCAGGGAGAACCATTTGCTAAAATAAAAGTGCGTGTATATATGATATATACACATATGTACATATATATACATATGCATATAAATATAGATGTATATTATATAAATATATATTTGTATATATAATTTTATATATATATATTTATATATATATATATATTATTATTATTATTATTATTATATATATATATATATTTATGTACATATATATACATATGCATATAAATATAGATGTATATTATATAAATATATATTTGTATATATAATTTTATATATATATATTTATGTATATATATTTTTATATATATTTGTGTATATATATAATGTATACACACACATACAATATATATGATATAAATGATAACATGACAGGTTGACATCCCTTCCTGAGGCACAGAAAACAATTGCATGCTAAGTTCTGTGCCCTAACGGCCGAGATAAATCAAAATTACTTGCGAAAAGCCTCCGATTCCCCAGGGGCCCACAGCAACCCGAGCCGCCTGCAGAAACGCTCAGCCATGAAAATCCCGCGCTCCGCCGGCTCCGCTTGCCTCGCCGGCCTCCGCGCCGCTCCATAAACACGGGATGCTCCGTTAGCTCCGAGCAGCGGTACCGAACGCTCCGGGGAGGTTGTGCTCCGTTCCTGCAGCACACGGGCTCCGGCTCGGATTTATCCTCCCCACGGAGCAGGTTACGGCCCGGGTGCTGCTCATCCGAGGTGGCGCGAGCGCCGTCGGGATGCGGAGCCGAGCGGGTGCCGTGGGCACAGGCTGCCCCTTCCTTCCGATGGGACTTGGGTCAGAAGGACGAGGAATGACCAAAACCTCCCTGCTCAGTGATGAACAGGGTTCCCAACCGTATCCATGGGCGGGAGCAACAGCACGATGCTCGGTGTAATTACATGCACAAGGTCCTTTTAAGGAAACCAATCCGTATGAACTTCCAAGAGTTCTTTTAGAGAGCTCCCAGCAGATGCAGCGCCTTGCTGAATCACTCCACGCTGAAATGTTACACATTCGAGTTAATTTAATCACTTCACAGGGCTGAGCAGCGCCTGGCTCTCTGATCCCTGCCAGGGAGCAGCCGCGTGTCTCCAGATGTGATGGATTTCCCAAAACACGCAAAAAAATTATCTCATTACCTGATTAAAGGAAAAAATGGCTTTTATGAGGAAATGCGAAGGGACCTGGCAGCCTCTTCACCTGGACAAGGGGCCTCCAGCCAGAGGGGACCTGGAGGGAGCTGCTCCAGGTGCATTTGGCTGTTTGGCAGCTTGGCTTGTGCTTCGGGACATGGTTATTCCTTGCGGGATGTCGCGGGGTCCCTCTCCGATCACATCATCTCCCCGGTCCCCACTGCCACCAGCTCTGCTGGAGCAAAAGGCATCGGTCCCCCTGGAGCCACTGCCACCACTCCCAGGCCTGCTTGAGAAACGAGGCTGTTCTGCACTGCAAAAAGGAACAAATCCACCGTTTCTGAGGCAAACCAGTGCAGTGCTCGGGGCTCCAAGCAGCGCGACCCCAGGTCCTGCGCGATCCATCCTGGTTCCCGCTGCGTTTTTGCTACTACTCCAACAAAATCAAAACCATCAGGCTGCTCCCAGCGGCCCCATCCATCACCCCGCAGCGCCAAGATGGATAAATTGGGAATGTGAAGTCAGGACAGTTTTGCCTTTTTCCTTTTCCCTTCTCTTTTTTGCAGACAAGGCAGATTCCGAGCGGCTCGGGGTCCGCGGGGACACAGCTCCGCACAGGAGCCGCATCCCACAGGATCGGGGACATGACCCAGAGATGCTCTGGGGCTGGGAGAGCACGAGGCCCCTTCCCACGCTAACAAAATCCTCCTTTTCTCCTCACAAGCAGCACCCTCTACCTGCTATTAAACTCCTAATTTTGCTATTTCAGAGAGCCCCCAGGGTTGACCTTTTCTCAAATCCTGCTCCAGCGCTCGCAGCTCCAGACGAGCCCAGGGGAGGACAGCGGAGGCGCTGGAAAAGCCCCGGGAAAGCCCAGATCCTGTTTAATCAGCCCAAGCCAAAGGCAGCACACGCGAGAAGCGCTCCTGGGCAGGAGGAGCGTAACGAGCTCGCGCTAATTATCTTTACATTGGAGCGCTGCTTGCGGCGGCTGTCGCCAACACAGAGGATCCACCCCCGGCAGCAGCGGGAATGAAGAAATAAGCACCGTTTTAATTGCACATCGTTGCAAATTCAGTGTTATTTCCTAACGACTCCGAGGCAACGCGCACCATCTGCTGCCAATCCGGCTCGGGGCCTTGCAGAGACTCAGCCCTGCTCTTCCTTCCTCTCTCCAAGTGTCCGGGGCACTCGCAGCCCCGGGCCGGGAGCCTCCTTCCTGCCTTGCACAGGGACACTCGGATGGCAACGAGGACACTGGAGCTGCAGGACCTCCGGATAACGCAGCTCAGGGGAAAAAGGTACAGATTTACGCTCAGCTTGCAACAGAGCCAAGGAGCACTCGCCAAGGCTGCAGAAGGGAAAGAAAAAGAGGAAAAAGGGAAAAGACAAAAGGGAACAAAACAAAAGGGAGGGGGAAAAGCAGCTACACCGAGCACCAACAGCACGAAGAGGCAGCCGCATCGTAGTGCAGTTGGTTAAAGCAGAGCCCTCAAAAGACACGAGGCCGGCAGGACGCCCGGACCCCGGGCACAGCTGGAGCCAAAGTCACTGCAGCCCCACGGGGCCCGGCGGACGCTGAAAGCAGCACCCTAAGGGGGGTTATTTACCGGGCAGCTCTCCCAGGAAAGAGTCTGGGATCTCAGCCCGAACTCGGATCCGCAGGGAATCGCGGGACAGCGCCGGGTTCGGCGGGAAGCGCAGCCGGATGGGAGCAGGGCAGCTGCTCCGGCGCCGCTCTCCTTGCAAAGAGGCCGCAGGGAGCGTCTGCTCCTGGGGCCTCCTCTTCGGAAGAGCCCCAGCAGGAGCCCATCCTCTTCCATCACCGGAAAATCCCAAGGAAACGGAGCTGCCACAAGGGCCTGGCTGCTGCCAAAGCTTCGCTCCTGCCAGCGCCACGAGCAGGAGGCAGCGCAGCCCGGAGCAGCGGCCGCCCCGGCGCCGCCAACGGGAAACATCCCCCGGGCGCATCCTGCTCCAGCCCGGCCCGCACGCGGAGCCAAGGGAGCGAACGGGAACCGTGTGGCAAGAGCAAAGCCCACGCGTGGCCACATCATCCTGACGGCTCCAGCACGGGGCACGTATCCAAACCCACCGGAAAGCGTTGCCGCTGCCGCAGCCTCCCCGACGGCACCGCGGGCCGGCCGGCGCGTCCAGCAGAGCCGCCCTGGGTCTCGCGCGGGGCGCCGGACACCAGAAACGTCCTTGAGACCTTGCTGGAGCACGCGGGGCCGTCCCGCGCCCAGCGCCGCTGTGCAAGACACCAGGAAAGCTCCCGAGGGCAGGAATGCCGCGCGCTGCCCACATGGAGCCTGCCAGGGCCAACACCTTGACAAGAGCTTAAAAAGGCTCAAAAACACCAGCACGTTTGTTCCCACTCCTTTGAGCGGTTAGCAACGCCTATTAGAAGTGAAAGATTTTGATGTTTGCAAGGGCAATTTAATAATTAAATCCCTTTCTAACATACTTATAAAATTCTTGCACATTGCATGCAATAATTAAGATTTAAGTATTGACTACATGAAAATATAAGTCGGGAGGTTAAAAAATTAAATTAAGCTTCATTGTACATGCCACAAGCTGCTTATTCCAGGGCTGCAGGCTAAAATAAATAAATAAGACACAGCTGGTACACCCGTTTGCTCTGCATACACACAGCTTTAGAGTCACGATAATGAAAGAATCTATAAAAAAAAAAATCTAGGCACACATTTCAGATCCCACTATCTGCACAATCCACACAACATCCACCCTGCGATTATCCCCTTTTCCCGATTCCCACGTGTCTTTGCAGCGGCTCCCGGCGCACGGCTCCCAGATTCCCAATAAATCAGGGAACGGAATTGGCCTGGCAGCACGTTGCTAGGGATGGGAGCACAAGGGCCAGAGCCCCTGCGGAGCATCCTCTGTCCCCCGGCACCCGCAGGGTCCCCAGAGGACACGGAGGCCAGCGGGGCTCAGGGAAACCCGGCTGCTCTTCCCTGCCATTTGTCCCAACATTCCCATCTTGGCAAACAGATTTTCCTTTGCTTTCTGCTGCCCGTTCACTGCCACGAGGCCTCAGCTGCAGGAGCTGCCGAATCCTCCCCGGGCGACGGCCCCGCTGGGCCCGGGGCCCCGTCCCGCGGATTTAAAGAGCGATCCGAGAGCAAACACGGCTTTATCAGCGCGCTCGATACTCGTCTCTGGGAAGGCTTCCTAGCGGGAGGAAATAAAACATTGATTTTTAGTAAAAAAAAAAGGCATGTTCCACCATCCTGTGCCATATACCACGTGGAAGAGGGCGAGAGAGACCTGGACACAAACAGCTGTCTCAGGGCTCGATAAATCAAATCCCAAACGTGTTGAAATTGAAATCAGATCGGAAAGGAGCCAGCACCACAAACCACAGGAGAAAGCCCAAGATTAGGAAAAAACAAGCAATTGCCATTAAGAGGAAAAAGGAGTTTCCCGACCCTCCACAGGGCACAGCCCAGCGGCTACAAGCCCCAAAGCAGCCCCGTGTTCCCACGCAGTGACCCGTGCCTGGTGGCACTGCCAAGGGACAGGCGGGTCCCCTGCGGGGCCACCGCAGCATCCCGCCTCACTGCTCAAGATCCAGCAGGACAAACCCCGTCACGCGCCGCAGGAAGCCACATGAACCATTCATGACACAGCTGTGCAACGTTTTATGCGCTTCATTATTAAAATGGGGGGATTTTCCCTCGTTTTCCGTGCAGTTTATCCCTCTCTTTCAGGGCACGGATGATGCCCTCCATACACCTCAGGACCTTGCCCTGCTGTTTTCCCTCTGTGCATCCTGCCGCAGCATCCAGTGCCTGCCAGAGCTCCTGACTGGCAGTTGCCTCCTCCGAAGCATCCTTAGGGTGGGTGAAAATCGCTCACATCTCCACTCAACTGGAGAACCACAGCTCGAAAATAAATAATTATCCTGTTTATTGAATGGAGCCAAAACCCGTCCGCTCCAGAGGCAGAAATCTGCTTGCCGGCTCAGTTCAGCTTGATAAACCTTGGAGTTTCAGGGTTTCTCCAGTGCAGCTGCGAAGGGGAGGCGTTCTTCCCAAGCCTCTCTGGCTAAGCCCCTTCCAGGCTGCTCCCGGTTCCGATGGGATTTCCGCCCTCCGGAGAGCTCCCAACACACGAGACAGGCGCTCTGAGCACACGAAGGCTTTGAAGCGATGCACATCTCTGCAGATCTTCCTCTGGGGATGTCTTAATGTCTCATTACCTTGCTGAGGCGGGAGACTTATTACCGGAGCAATAAAACTTTAGAGGAGTAAACAGCAGTTAGAACACAGGGGCCTTTTCCTGCACGTTGGCCCCATCGCTGCTCCCTGCCACGAGCTTGCACACACAACCTGCATGCGTGTGCACATGCGTGTGCATGTATGTGTGCATGCATGTGCACACACGTGTGCACAGACGCATCCCGGACCCCTCCTCGAGCTCTGCCCTCGCACAAAAGCCCACGCGGGCCGGCGGGAGCCTCTGGAGACGGCGGCATCGCGTCCCGCAGGGAACGCGGCAGGCGGCCGAGCGGCGCGACTCGGCTGAGGATGGGAAATGAGGGTTTGAGCAACTTGTTTTATACAGATGCCGGATGCAGAATTAAAATTGAGCGAAAAGCCCTAACAGACTGTCAGGTGTCGCCAGGAAATTAAAGCACCTCGGTAATATTGCATAGAATTAACAAGACTCAATTTGGGAAATGACTCCTCTGATTAAGGGGCGTAAGCACCAGAGAAAACATCTCCGCAGCTTCCACACTTGCTAATAGACCTGATTTCGAGGCACAGGTCTTAACCAGCATGTCACTCAACAGGCTTTAATTAGCCGCATAGATTAACAAATCATGGTTAAATATAATGAGCACGGAGCGCAGCACTGAGTACAGGCTGCGGATGCCACCCCTGTTCCCGTCTTGGGGACAATTCCCATCCGGAGCGACCGCATGGACATGGCAGCTCCCAGCTCCAAGAGAGCCACTGTCCAGCCAGGACCGAGCAGAGGACAAAGTCACCAACCGTATCCCAGGTCTCCATGAGAGCCCTTCCTTAAGGAATCCTGCAGCTGGAAGCTCCCCCTCTTCCAGGGACACCCGACCTCTTTAAGACCTGTCACCATTGCAAAAACGCACCGAAAATCCAGGGAACGTGGACGTGCTTTGCCAGCGCTGCTGCAATCTGCTTTCCCTCCTCCTCCCTATTAGCAATAACACAAGCATCACTATGTGTGAAAACAGGCTCGCTGCTCCCGAGGCAAGGTGGAAATGAGCAACGGGAAGCAGATGGGACGGGCAGCCCGGAGAGCCCCTCTCGGCACTGCTCCGAGGCGGGAAAACGGTGCCGGCACCGCCCGGACCGCAGCAGGGAGAGCTGCCTCCCCCCGCACCGCTGGCATTTACTGAAGGATCAGCCCGCGAGCCGTTGGAAATCCTAATAACTTCCATGCACGGCGAGTCAGCTGAGCTCTGGGATTTATCCACTGCGGCTTTAGGGATGCGCAGAAGCGCAGGATTTGATCCACTGCAAATACTTCCAAGACGTTTTTAAGCACAGCCTGGGAAGTGGAGCAAAAGAAGATGTTCAGGCTAAGAGACAGTCTGACCAAGCAAATGGGAATGAGCTGCCAGGCTTCATTTAGCCTCGAAAAATCAAAACTCCTAACCCAGGGAGTGAGGTTCTGACCAGAATAATAGGGGTACGAACTCCATTTGAAGAAGCAATTTTATCAGTTTGTGCTAATGGGCATCAGGCTTAGGTGCTTTGATTTTTTTTAAACGCTTTGTGCATACAAATTCATATTTAGTTTTGATTATAAAAAGCAACTGCAGAACCCAGTCTGAAAGCGATGGTCAATAACCATTAGAAATGCTCCAGAACAGGGCATTAGAATATTTTTAAATCAATATAGCCATTGCCAGAGGCACTCATCATTAAGGCTGGCTATTAAAACCCAAAATGAATTGATGCTTCTTGAAAGCAGCAGTTTTCCCAGCTCAGGAACAGGCCAAGCGTGGTGCGAACGAGTCAACGCCATTACGAATGCGGTGGAGCCCTCCAAACCCTGCAAACGATCCATTTTGCATAAGGAGCTTCACGTTATGTAAGTGGTAATGACTTAATGAACCTTGCAGATGCACGCGAAAGGCTCCGGCTCAATATTAGCACCATGAATCACGGCGGCTCCGGGGCTGCACGGATCCCGCTCGTCCTCCTCTCCTTGCAGCCCAAGGAACGCGCCGGCAGCATCCAGGGCGAGCTGCAGACACCGCTCGTCTCCTCGTTACGGGATGGGCAGTTCTGATGGAGGAGTCTTCCCGCTCTCCCCATGCTCCAGGAGGAACGTAGGTCAAACAAAGGAGGTCATAGACGGAGCAGAACAAGCCCAGACTTGGAACCGATGCTCCCCGGGCAGGAGCATGCCGGCTGCTCCATGGCTGGGACCGCTGCATTCCGCTTCCACACACGTCTTGTGCTCCTCGGTTGTCCCCACGTGCTGGAACACGCTCCGGGAGGGCCACAAGGAGCTTGGAAACATCCATTTTCTGAACTACTTCAGCGTATCCCGAACGCTAACGGCAGCTTTCCCGGCTCCGTCAGCTCAAACGCGGCTGCTCAGTGCACAGCAAGCGAGAAGCTCTCCAGCTTCCGCTGAAGCTAATGGAAACCCTGAGCAAACAAACCCGTATTTCAGACGGAGCAGGGCAAAGAATGGATTTCACGGCTACAAGGACACAGGCAGATGAGAGGCAAACAGTATCCACACGGCTTCTGAAGCACAAACACCAGCCCCTCCACTCAACCCTCTCTTGCTCTCATCTCCGAGGGTTTTGCTGCCTCTTTATCTCACCAGCTCCTTCCCTTCCTTTCACCAGAAGCTTATTTCATCATTAGGCAACAATAACCATCTAGGCGCTGATGAACAACCCCACGTGCACACAGCCTGCTCCTCTCCTCCGTACTCCATGACACAACCTTGATGCACAATAATTCCTTTGAAAGGGAAGAAAAAGAAAAAACAACGCAGAGAGCGCTGAAATCCTCAGAAAGCGGTGGAAAATCAGAGTATAAAACTGCTTATAATGCAGCTGAGGTGACGCAGGCCAGGTCTGGAGGACGGCAGGGCCAGAGTCTGTTCCAGCTGCGCTCCGACCAAAACACCAGGTCCTGCCTCCACGGCCAAAGGCTGCACGGTGCTGCTGCTGCCTGACAGAACAGGGCAAAATTAAGAAAGAAAACACAAATTAAACATAGCGGGATTCATCTACGGCACCCCCAAGCCTCACGGTTCATTTAACTAGCAAGTTTAATGAAATCTCATTTCTTAAGCACGCTATTTCAAACACTGGTATTTTCTTTTTCTAATCACTATTCCCGCGTGGATTTGCTTGCTGAGCATCGACATGGCAATGCCAGAGCGCCGTTCCCTAAGTCACGCTCTGCCAAAAATCAATCCAGTCACTGAAACGAACCCGCATTCCCCTTAATAACATCAGTAACTCCGCAGTGCCCAGGGCACGAGGCTGCACGTGCAGGACATCCCTCCGGCTTGGCGCACAGGCTGCTCGGCAGGGACTCACCCTTCTGTTGTGAGAAGCAAACTAAGCACCCAGGACATGGGGACCACAGTGTGACACCTGCCAGGGACTTGTCCCAGCGTCTAGCTCAGCTCACCACCTCGTCCCTGTCATTCCCGGCAGCTGGAGCATGGAGCAGCCGTGGGCTGGAGCCAGGGCAGAGAGATGGTCCCGGTGCTGAGCTGGGATGAGACTCGATTTTACCCTGTTTTACCCTGGGCACTTTGCAGGCTGCTCTGAAATCCTCCACCACAAGCTGCCTAGAAAGCTCTTCCCGGGACACGGACAGGGCTTCTCCTGCAGTGTTGCAGGGGGATATTAAAGCACGGGCGGAGGAGGCTGCTGGGGAACATCGCTGCCCTCGCACTCTTCCGTAATCCGATTTGGAGCGGCATGAATCATTCTGCATCAGGACACAGCAAGGCATCAACATCCTGCCCTGCCAAACACACCATTTCCAGGAGCTGGAGTCACCGCTCCGATGCGGCATGGGGCGAGATCCCCTCCGAGGAGCGCCCAGCACCCGTGTCCCACGCGGCTCTCCTTCCAGGGCGGGAAGCTGGCCCTCCGGGGCTGCAGAATTCCAGGGAAGCAGCAGCCTGCAGTGAACTGGCTGGAAGTCTTTGCCCTCGTTTGCAGGTCTGCAAGCTCCTGTGGTTCGACACGTCCCCGCTCTTGGGGGGACGTTTGGGGGCTGAGCCCCTCCTGGGTCCCCATGGGCAGCACGGGAGGAGGCTTCACCCGTCAGCACCAGAAACCAAGAACCCTCTGCGTTTGCACCAGCCTGTGCCAAGGGAGGCACAGAGGCACCGCTACGTCTGCTTCCTACCCAGAGACACCGAAGACAAGGCTGGCTTCTCTTCACTTCATAGCAATTAAAGCCTAGTGATTATCCCACTCTTTAAATACTGTGTCTAGACACACACTTTTCCCTGCAGTTCAAACCAGATCTGCCCGTGCTCTGCTTCACACAGCCTTTTTTCGCCCAACAGAGGGGACGAGGGATCAACTAAATCCATGCGTTTCCTCCATCCTCCTTTCCACAGGTTTAAAGGACCCTTCTACAAGGATCCCCCCAAGCAAGCTGGGCACCCCTGAATCCCAACCAGCAAGACCACAGGCACCTCGGATGCTTCACTCTGCATTTCCCTCTTCCTCCGGCCCTTCCCATGCCAGGTCCCCTCCTCTGCTGGGCAGCATCCCTGTGCAGCCACGGCAAACACAGGGCATTCCAGGGCTTGCTTTGGGATTTTTGCTTGTTTCTTTCCACCGTTTTTAGTATTTTAAGATGTGTAAATATGAAGTAAGGATCAATAATTCAGCCATGATTAAGCCTAAAGTGTCCCAGTAAGACGCACCCGTTAGAAAATATCCATGATGTTCCCGAGCTCTTCCCAGAGCACAGGCGGGAACACGGAGCTGGAGCGCGCGGCCCGCTCCGAGGGCACGGGGCGGCTGCTGGAAGCACCGAGCGCATCGCGGAAGCACAAGAATGAAACAGCAAAAGACAATAAGAGAATTAACGTATTGTAGATCCTTAATACAATTTCCCCCGAGAAAGAAAACCAACAGAACCTAATGGAAATTTTCTATTCTCAAAACCATTTGCATTGTTTTTGTTTGCAACTAAGAGACGATGAAAACATAAAATCCCAGCAGTTTAATGGACTGGAAAATGCAGGGGTGTTTACTTTTTTTAAAAAAGAAAAAAATAAGTGGCATGTAGTGTTTTGACTTTACAATATATCAAAAACCTTGCAACAGCCTTCCTGACTGCAGGGCTAGAAGCAGCATTCAAGTCTGCACTTGTCCTGGGAGTTTAAAGATATCAAAATCCTTAAAGCCACTGGAGCCAAGCACAAGGGATCCTTCCATCCCTTTGGAAAACTCCAGGATGACATTTGAAAACCTGAAGGACCCTGTGGATGAGCCACTTCATGAAAAAAAAATGCAATTATACAATGGAGTAAAATAACACAACCTGATTTAAGAGGCTAATGCAATTCTTTGCAAAAAGGGGGTCATTTCTTCATCTCAATCTGCTCTCAGTTATATTCCAGAAATTGTAAAGTGTCATTTCACATTCTTTCCAACTAAGAAAAAGCAGGAGAGCAGTAAGATTCACTTACTAAACCACATTGCCTTTTGTCTGCTGAAAAGCTGTTAACTAGACAAGGAAAATTTGCATGAGGTGAATTCTGCCTGGCAACAAGAACAGGATCCAGGCCTTAGAAAGGGACATATCCCAGCCCCACAACTGGGAAACCTCACCAGCTTCCACCACCTTTGATAAGGAGATTTTTTTTCCTTTAGAAACCATGTAGAGAAGAAATATCTGTCAACAAGACATTTTATTCCACACTTTGGCAGCTGAAATTCTATTAACCTCCAGCATAAGGAGTGACAAAACGACTGCCAGTCATAGTCTATAATTAGGTTGGGTGGTTGAGGGTCACTGTAATGGGTCACCTCCAATGTGACACAAGTCGGCAAGGGCAGGCTAAGCCCTCCCTGCGCCCACGCTGAGGATAAACTTATCTCAAGCTAAATCAATGATTTCATTTCCCTGGTGGACGAGATATCTAATTACCAATAATTCATAGGCACGGACAGACATGCAAGTGGTTTTGAGAAGGCAGGATTCTTGCAGCAAGAGCCAGGCTGCGCGGACAGAGATCCAGAACGGGGAAAGAAGGCGCCCTGGGCATGCACAAGTCAAAACCGATCTAATTTCAACCACATACGTTACAGTCTAGGTGCCACTTTGGCAGGGGCGTTGCGCCCGCCCGCTCTGCGGTGGGTATATGACAGGATGCTTGCCTGGATGGAGCCCAGCTCTACCTATCCGGATGGACAGCTCGCTCTCGTACTCCGGCCCGTGGGTGGCTTCGTGCTCATATTTTTCCTTCACCGCTCGTGGGCCACAGCTCAAGGCAAAGGCTGCGTGGGGAGGTCCGCTGAAACCCTGCAATGCAAGAGAGAAACTTAGGTCTTTCACACGTCTCCCCACCAGCGTTCTCCTGGCCCATCTTCAGGGCAGCTTTGGCTCATGTGGTTTGGTTCCTTGTATTAACTGCGTATTTCCAGCAGAAACATCAATAAAAACAGGGTTACCAGGAGCAGAGGGCACGTGCGTGAGCTAGAGAAAGGCAATACCCCAAACCTGCAGTGTGCTTGCAGCAAGAAACAAATGCACAAACACCCCAAAATCAACCTGGAGACCAGCAGAGCCGGGAAGGACGCTGGCTATTGCCAGCCCTGCCAAGCCACTGCCGAGCGCCAGGCTGCTGGGCTGTCCCAGCCACCTCGTGCGGAATCCGGGTGGGAATTGGGAAGAGCGAGCGCTACATCCAGACAGGAGCACGCACAAGGACGTTCAGATTGTGCTCCGAGAGGGCCTGGTGCTCCGGGGCGCTCAGGCCCTGCTGACCTCAGGAGCAGTTTGTTTTGCACCTCGGTACAGTTTGTTCAAGGCAGGTCGAGTTTGCAAGGGAAATGGCTTGAATGTGTTTCCTCGGGAACAAAACGAGGAACTTGGGAATGAGGCCCAGAGCCACACTGTGTTATCCCAGGGGAACATCCCAAGGGCTCAGTCAAACTTCCTACACCAGCAGGCCACTTATAACCTCCAAAAACAGAGAAGGGCCAGAACCAAGAGCTGCAGCTACGGGCAAGGGCTGCAGAGCATCAAGGCAGCCTCCCCGCAGTGATGGGGACCACGTCGCTGCCAGGGGAGCTGCTGCAGGAGCCTCCTGAAAATCAGCTGCAATGCAAGGATGCACTGGGGTCTATATCTGCAGCAGCCAAAAAAACCTCCAAGTAGAACCCCAATAATAATAATAATAATAGTTAAAAAAAAAAAATGGCAGACGCTGTTTCTGCCTTCGTGTTAACAGATGGCTGGGAGAGGGGATCCGCTCCGCGAGCATCCCAGGTCTCCGGAGCAGGATTCCTGGCCGTGGCAGGGTCACCCGGGGAAGCAGCAGCGTGCCGGATGGCAGGGAACAAGCCGGGGCCGGTAACGAGAGCCTCCGCGAGCAAGGTCACATTAAACAAAAATAAAGGTTAAAGATGAATAACTAAACGGTCCCTTCTCCCCTCCTTCGCCCAGCACAGCCCGAGCGCTGCTATGAACACGGAGCGCACGGGGCGCTGCGCCGGCTGCTGCACTTTAATGCGCAGCGCTCACCCGCGCTCACCCGCGCGCCGGGGACACGAGGGGCGCCGGGCACGGACACGGCGGGCAGAGGTGCTCAGGTTTCCCAGCTCATCACAGGGAGAAGCGACAGGAACGTCAGCGTCGCCCCCCAGTCCTGATAGAGCAGGAAAAGGTCAAAAAGGGGAACTCTGGGCCTGCCCTGCGCCTTGCATTTGTGCTTTGCTGTCACCTCCTGCACGTGAAAGCACCTAAAGGAAACCGTCCTGCAAAAGGAGCCCGGCGTGGCCAAAGCTGGACATGACCCCGCGTCCGGAAAGGGAGCAGCACTGCCTGCAAGGACAAGGGCAGCCCTGGGAGAGCTAAACATGGGCACCTCCAGCCAGATCCGTACAGCACCAGCCCTAAGCACACCCAGGCAATGCCCACACGTGGCATGGGATGCTCCCGTCCTTCTCCCCACGCAGCAGCCTCCCCCTTTGCCAATGCCCCACATCGCCAGGGGCGCAGGGGACGCCACGCAGGGCATGGCCAAGGGCTCTCCTTGCACGTGGGCAGTGCCAGCCTTACGGCCCACGGCGCACGAGCAGCTTTGCACACCCCAGCATCGCCCATGGGCAGAGCCAGCTGCGTGGCACCAACGCAGAGCGGCGCTGAGAGCCGCTGCTCCCGGTGCATCAAGCGCGTCCACGGACCCGCTCACATCAAACCGACCTGGAAGAGGCGTCCGATGCTCGTGGCGAGGCCAGGCCGTGTCCCCGGCGGCTGCGGCGGTATTAGTGACCTTCAGCAAAGCACGCGGTTTATTCCAGCTGCGAGCGCTCTGAGTCATTTCACTCGGGTCCCTGCATGGGTCCCTTAATTGGAATGTGTCCGTGGGTTAAAAAAGCATTAGAAATAGGAAAGTCAACCCCCATTAATTAGTTCGTGCCGCTAATTAGCGCTAACTGAAATAACCACGGGGGCTGATTACTTCCAAAAGCCCGAGGCAGCGAGAGGCTTGGGCAGGAAGATTTGGAGGAAAACTCCTGTGGCCACGGGAGCCCCCGCCGAGCCAGCGTCTGTTTGCAGAGCTGCAAGGGGGAGCTCGCCGCCTTCCACGGCCTCTCAGAACAAGCACAGAGGAAAATGTCCCCTGCGGGGACAGCAGGGACGGCTCCTGCCTCCCCACACATCCCACATGTGCTCAACGGGCAGATGTTGCTTTCACTGGCGAAAGCTGCGCCCATCTACAGCTAATCCGCGTGGAAATGAGCCCCTCTGCTCCTAGCATCCTGGACCGCCTGGGAATTGCCGTGGGAAGGACGTGTCCTCCGCTAGGACCTCAGGGTGGAACCCCCAGGGTCCCTCCCCGTGGAAAGGGGGCTCCAGGTTCACTCCGTGGCAAAGGGACCTTCCCAGCAGTGCCGGCCTCCCCGCAGACCACGGGGATTTAAAACCCCACTTTTAAAAAACAGTTCCAAAAGAATCGGACCATGAGGGACACCCTTCAATAACCTGCTTTTTGGCACCCTCCCAGCACATCAGAGCAACCCCGACCCCACGGGCTTGGCTGGGTGCAGATCGCTCAGTGCGAACCCTGCAGGTGCTGAAGGTCAAGGACGCTGCTCTTCAACTTCGTTTTCTCCTGCTTTTAACCCAATAAGTGCTCCGGCATCTCCAGAAGAGGCTCCCCGGACGCAGCAGAAATGAGAGGTTTGATGCATCAACACGTTCCGCGCGCGCTGCCGCAGGAAAAAGAGCCGGCGTGAACTTTACCACCTTATTAAAGGAAAAGAGAAATGTTTCTGACCTGTCAGGCTGCTAACACAAACAGCATCAGAGACAGTAATAAGCCAGGGCCTGATGGTGCCCAGAGGCTCTCACTCCGTGCTTATAAAAAGAGAAAAAGCGATAACAGAGCGGAGAGCAGGAAGCAATAACGGGAGCAAGGAGGCGGCGTGGGGAGCGCAGCCCTCGGCGCGAGCGCGCACGGACCCGCCGCCCCGCAGCCACGGTGACGGGCGCAGCGCCCAGGCCACCTCTGGTGACGAAACCAACGGCTGCACTTAGCAAAGCACCGAATCTCCACCTTCTCTTAGGCGAGTATATGGGTCAGTATTCAAAAAACATGTAATAGGATCATGTGGAAGAAAAGACAGCTCCCCTGGAAATGACTTGGCTATCTAAGAGCACCGTTTGCACACAAAGCAGCAGCCTGTTGTGTTACGTGGAGCAGTGTCACCAAGGGCTCCCTCGTCCCCACGGGACTCGCGTGTGACACTCTGAGCGAGCACGAGATGCTGCAGGCCCCATGGTGACACTTAGCTCCTCCTGCTTGCTGCCCACGCTGCTCCAGAGCCAAAATACAGCTTAAAAATACAGCTTTGGGGGCTTTTTTCTTTAAAAAATAATAATAAAAATGGCCATCCGGCATCTGCCTCGTGGGCTCCCAGGGCAGCCGGTGCCAGCACAAGTCCAGGGCTGGGGCTTCCAACCTGGCAGAGCAGGACGGGACTCTGAGGATGATTTGGAAGAAAATCAGCGACGAGGGCGGCCTCAAACACCTCCTCCAGCAAGGGAGGCTGCAGGGAACCGGAGCAGCTGGTTACGGCAACACAGGAGCCAGCCCAGAGGAGAGCTCCAGGTGAGGATGCGTCCTCTTCTCCAAGGACACGCGTGGATACACAGGATGGGACGGGAGGATGGAGGCGCCGGCTGAATCCAGGTGCTGCTGCGAGGCCGGGCACTGCGATTCTTGCAGGTTTGCCAAGGAGGCCAGAAGAGACGATGATCCTGTGATGTGCTGAGAAAGGGTTGCACGGAGCAATATCCATGGAAAAAAATGCATGGAAAGCCATGCCCAGTGCTCGGGCTCCGGGTGGGCACCAGCAGCCCCGGGGCCACCACGGCAGCCAGGAGCTGCCACCAGCCCAAATCCCGTCCCCTCCGGAGCTGCAGCTCCCACGACCGGCAGGGAAGGTCCAGGCAAACCCAGCGTTTCCGTGGGATTCGCTCCGGCATCGGGAACGGCGGGAGGCACCGGCTGCGGCCGGCACGCAGCTCCAAACGACCTGGCACCAGAACTGCCCCTAACACCTGGGAGCAGGGCCGCTTAAGAGAGCATTAGGGAAGGCTGGTATCAGTTTATCTCTAACTAATGGAGTGCTACTGCAAGGACATTTTATTCACTGCTAATTATGAGCTGCTTTGATAACTCCTAATTCTGCCGGAGCGCACGCGGCGGCGCCTCTGCCCCTCGGGGCCGGGATAAATCACAGCCGCTTTGCGTCACGGCAGACGAGGGCCAGGGGACAGCAGGGACATCTGTGCCACAGAGCCGTGTGACAGAGCCAGCAGAGAGAGCGTTTGTCCCCCAGCCACCCCAAGGCAAAGGTGCCTGTGTCGGATTTTGGGATACCGGAGGGGTGAGATGCAGGAGAGCATCTGACAGCACCAGTGCCGCCGGGCACCGCACAGCAGGGCAGGATGGAGAGCCATGAAAATGCATCTTTTTGGCCACCATTCCTATTGAAAGCATGTTTTTGGTGCTGGCACGTCTCACTCGGGGCTTGGGGCTTTCTAGGAGGGAGGGAAAATCCAGCAGGAATGTTGCTGGCAGCCAGGCGGGAAGGGCGGCCGGCGCGGCGCGGAGCACACGCGATTCCCCAGGGCTGGCGGAAACCCAGGGGGCTCGTTGCAAAACGTGGTGTTTTGCAACAGCAATGTTTTGCATGGCAGAAAGCGGGACGTTTCTGCAACCTCTGCGCTTACAAAAACAAGAGCTCGCTAATATTTTTGCTGCTTTCTCCATGCGATCCAGGAAAAATAAATAAACGCCTTGCAAAACAAGCACAGCCCAGCTCGGTAACAGCCAGGGACAGGGCTCACCCACCCCCTTGCCACCAGAAAGCTCAGAGACACCTCGTAACACAAGCAGCAAATTTACTTATTGCACGAATGGCTTCCCCCAAGCCACATTTCAGAGCAGACAAGTCTCATCTCCCTTCCAAAAGCACCAAAAAAGTCATTTCTCCATCAAGGACACAGGAGGGGGCACAATATTGCACCCCTTTTCCTTCCTCCCAAGTAGGAACCCCTCCATACATAAGGGGAAAGAGGAAAAAAAGGAAGAAAACCCATGTTTAGCACAGAATCACAGATGTCTAAGTTCTTTTGGCTGCAACCACCGGGAGCGCTCCCAACCCAAGCCAGATAAAACGCTCGGATAATCCCATGGGAGCCGCCACAGCCAGAGCCTCCGGGACACGTTCCCGAGGACGCGGCTGCTCGGCCAGCGCGGCGCTTCCAGGCTTTAATTGTTAGCAATAAACCTTGAAGCCTGGGATGGGATTAACGAGGTTTTCTCTCCACACGCTCATTAAAGCCTAATCAAGAGCAGTTTTGCATCTTTTCTCCCTCCTGCCTCTCCCCCAGCCTGTGTATTTGTAACACAGCAACGTGTATTTTTACAGTCCTTTCTTATGCAAGGCTTTTTGCAACAGTAAAAGGAAAAACAAAAAAAAAAAAGCAAACAAAACTTCAATTAACAGCTCATTTTTGCACAATATTTCTCCATAATGATTTGCTAACAGCGTAGATGGAATTAATGGCAAAGAGCAAGCAAAGCCTGGCAGCTGCTCCATGGCACGAGGCCATGAGGGCTGGGGACACAGGACGCCAGGGACACGGGTCCTTTGGGGATGGTGACGAGCAACGAGGTCCCCAGGAGACAAACATCATCCCTTGGCTGTGACATCTTCTTTAGTGACATCAAATGACACTGCTTTTTTGCCAGCCCTGCAAGTCACCTGCAACGACCACCAAAAGGGCGACAAAACCCAGGGGAGACGGCGGCAGAGCCGGGAATCCGGGAACACCTTCCCGGAGAGCAGCGTCATAAATCGCAGGAGAGGCCCTTCGCTCTCATCAACTAGCCCAATTAATTTATGGCTAATTCATTACAAGAAGGCAGTGCAACGAGGGACAAGGAACTGCCTAATTTCCCCCAGGGAGACATTAAGCAATTTCCCTTTCTTCGCAAGCCGGAGGGCCATGAATCTTGCCTGGGGGACGGTCCCGGCGGAGGCAGCCGAATCCCGAGCTGGGAACGTCGCTGCCTCCTCCCCAGGCAGCCCCTGGAGGTGCCTTTGCCCAGAATTCTCGAGGGAATCACAATCCAATGACACAAAGCCCAGCAGGCCCCCCGGAATCCAGCCTCTTCCCAGGAAATCCAAGGGAACAAGCCCAGTTTCCACCATCTCCCTCCTTGCGAGCTCTCAGCGCAGGGATCAGGATCCGGTTCTCCTCCCTGTTCTTGTTTTGCCAAAGCCACCAAGAGCCACTGTGGCCCCTCACTCAGGGCCGGCTCGGGCAAACCGCAGGTCCCCATTTCCGACAGGGAATCACGCGCGGATGCGGCACAACCATCCCGGTTTTCCTTCACCCAATTCCCAGCCCCAAGCACAGCCCAAACCCGGAGGGTGTTTGTGGCTCCAAGGCTCCTCCATCCATCCCTCGCTCCCGAGGCACCCCCAACACCCCACAACAGCACATCCAACACCCGCTGCACACCCTCGCCAGAAACAACAGCCAGCAAGGAGCTGAAGGGTACCCAAAACGGCTTTTTCTCTACAAAATTCAATGCGTTCTCAAAATTTGACTCAGGAATGGCAAGCCTTTGCAGCGCTGCTCCCCTCCCGCTTGCATCTTCTTCTCTGGAATCTAACCACTCATTAAATACCATTTATTCACATGTGTGATATTTAGCTCACCTACAAACTCATGATGGGTCTTAAAAGACACGTACAAAGGCAAGGCAGCAAAACGAGTCACTCGAGCCCGCAAATAGCCCGGAAGAGGCAGACTGGGCTCATCCAGGTAGTTTTTCAGTTTCCATTAGCTCTGAAGCCTGAGAATAATAGATTAAAATCACATCACTCTCACCCTTTCCTAGATAATTGGAGCATGATAAAAGGCGGAGGAGGCGACGCACGGTGCGGATTTTCACACGCCGGCTGCAGCCCCTCGCGGCGCGCACGCGGCACGGCCAGCGGCCCGGGCGCCCGCGCTCGCCCACGCCGGCCTGCACACCCGCCAAGCTGGGATAAAGACGGGATTGATGTGGGCAAGCGGAGAGGCTGGGATGGGGAAGGGATCCCCCTCCCGAGCCCGCGGTCCAGGTGCCTCGAGGAGGGGGACGAGGTCGAGCGGTCCCTGCCGTGGGGACGCGCCGGCTCCTGGCAGCTCCTCTCCAATGGATCTTCTTCTTCAAGCGAATCCGGGGGACTCACGGATTCCTCCAACCCCTGCGTTTATGGATGCGAGCAGGGCCTGATGCCAAGCGGGTGCGGGAATCCCAAAGGATCGTGTGAACAGGAGCAAGGGCCCAGGAGGGGGACGCAGGCACCTCCGAATCCCCCTGAGCTTCTCCCCGCTGCAGGCAGCATGCAGAGGGACAGCACGTTGCAGCCGGCAGGATTTGGACACGTCTCCAGCAGGGCTGCCAATTTGGAAAGCCAGGAAGACGCTGGTTAGCAGGGAATATCCCTTGGGATACCTGCGGCTCCAGGGAACCCGGGTACCCGGAGCCCTCCGGCTCCGCTCTGCACCCGCATGGAGAACAACCCGCTGCCGAGGCGGCTCCCTGGCTGCCTTCTGCTGCCCGCAGGCACGAGCCTTAAAATAACAAAAGACAGGGAGCAAATTCCATCAGCAAAACACTCGGATGCTGCCCAAGATGGAAAGAAACCATCTCTCCCAGCAATACATTCCTCACAACATATCCCTGTTCCCGTTAGCACTCGACTCCTCCGGCATATGGGAGGAGATCTCTTAGCCCAGCGTGTCTTTTCTCACAAAATTGATTCTCCTTTACAATTCCAGGCCAGGCCCTGAGCAGCAATTGGAATTCAGCGAGCAGAGGCCAAGGCGCAGAGCAGAGCCCTGCGCTGCAAAACCCATGCAGGGAATCAGCACTGAGCCCCCGCGCTCCCAAAACCAAGGGCATCAGTGCAGAAACACCGGGCAGTGCAGGAGCACCCGGGACATGAGGAATTAAGCCAGGTTCTCCCACTCACAGCTTGTTTTTACAGCATGATTTTTCCCCTCCTAATTGCCCATAAAACACTGATGTTGGAGCAGGGCCGCGCGGGCAGCCGTCCCTACAGACCCAGCGAGTGCAGGATGGGAGGGCAGCCCCAAACTGGAGTCGGGGCAGCTCTAGCTTGAAGGCTTTTGGGTAATGGTTTTTAAAATACTTAATGCAAAAGACAGAGCTATGATCAAAAGCAGCTGACAAATTGCACAGTGGAAGTACTTTGTCTCCATACCATTTCCACTTTGGAAAAATCAGTGTAATCACAACTTAGTGCCCCCCTCCTGCCCTTTTGCTTTAAATGTTCCCTCTCCTCTGGCTTGGGGCAAGAGCCTCTTATTAACTTATCTCTATCAGGACACAAGGTGCCACCTTGCTGCATCCTGCCCAGGTGCTCCAATTCCTAGGCTGGTGCTGGAGCTGGAAGGGGAAGAACCTTTCCAAGAGGAAGACCTTGCCCGGCCTCCCGACGAGGCACCCGGGAAGGCTCCCTCCCTGCACGGTCGGAGCGAGATCCCTCCTTCCCCCTGGTGGAAGGGGCCAAGAAGGCCATGGAAAACAAGCGGAAGGGCTGCCTGGATAACCCTTGGCCATTTCTAGCCACCTTGCATCCGATTCACATGTGGAGGAAAGGCGAAGGAAAGGCTCTCCCGGTGCCCATGCAGCCTCCTGTTCTCATCTGCATGCATGGAGGGATCCCCATTCCCGGCACGCTTCCCTCTCTCCATCACTTACACCTCCGAGCACTTAATTTCACCTGCCAGGAATCCCCAAGCTTCAGGGAAAAAGGGGCAAAGTCACTATATGCAAAGCCAACCAACGAGCACTTGCCAAATCCCGCTTATTTCACCCTTTTCCCGGGATTAGGGGCACAAATCATGCACAAGGCAGCCTGCGGGATGGGTGGAATTCCACCCCGCTTCCCTGCGCCGCTCCGAGCAGCCTGCGGCCCCGGGCCGGAGGATTTAATAAGCCTGCAAACACAAACACAGGCATTTCCCTTGGTTAATGCTCAGTAATAATAAAAAAAATCTACCTATTACCGCAATGAGGATGTGCAGCTAATTAACTTTCTAGGACTCACAGATGAGCAGGAAGAAGCATATTAAGAAAGGGCCCTTCTCCTGGGCATGCCTCCCAGGAACTGGCAAATTGCATAAGAGGAGCCTTTATTCTGGTTATAAATTAAGACCCGCGCCAAGACCCAGCGCGGCACAAAACCACCGGCCCATCACCAGCAGCTCGGCCGGGCGCGCGGGTGACAACGTGACACCCGCGGCGCGGGGACCTGCCACCCTCGCAGCCCTCCTGGGGCAGCGTTTCTCCCCGCGGTCGCTGGCCGCTTTGCTCCCGTATCGGCCGCGTTCGCGACGCCGCTCCGGTTGCCCGGTGCGCCGGGCACGCGCTGGTATTTGATTTCCAGCAGCCTCCCCAGCGCAGAGCCGCGCGAGGCCGGTCCCGCTCCCGAGGCGGAGGCTGCGGCCGCCCCGGCCCCGCTCCGAACCTTCCCCCCGTGCGTGACCTGCACGGTTAGGAGGGGATTTATTTACACCCTCGCGCTACGCGCGGGGCCGAGCCGCGGACGTCACCGTGATCGCAAACGGGAGGGTGCCCCTCGCGCAGCGGTTCAGCAGGTTCAAGTCCTTCCCAAGAGCTCGCCAAAAATAACTCAAAATCTGCTGTGCGAGACGCCCGGTTCCCAACTTTGTACTTCCAAACAGCTGGCAAGCTCCCATGGGATCTGAGCGTCTCCCCAGGCCAGCAACTCCCTGCCCGAGAGGGCAGCAGCGATGGGAAGCGGCCTCTGAGGCGCCCAGGAAACCTGCACAGACAAGGGCAGGAAAACAAGGCAGATTCCCATTTCTGAGCGTGCTACCCAGATCCAGCCTCTCCTATAAACGCTCTCGCTCCGCAGCGGCACCAGCGGCTCCAGCCGGCCCGTTAAATCATGGCACAGGAGCAAGAGGAGCCTGCAGGGCCCTGCGCCTGCCCGGACACCCGCCCGGGGTCCTGCCTGCTGCTCCAGCACCCGGACGAGCTGCGGAAGCCGCTTCGGCTGCTGCTCGCTCCAAACCCACGGCCCCGGCTGCCCAGCACGTGTCGCTTCATTGATTTACAGAAAAAACAAACCCTGCGCCGAGCTGAGCAGAAAAACACCCAGCGAGGACGGTGCGTGCAGGAGCGCCCCGCTGCACCGCGCTCCGAGCGGCTTTCCCTGCTCAGAGCAGGACACAGCAGAGCTGCAGCACGGACCCAAACCGTGGGAATAACAGTTTTCGTTCCAGCGCTCTTTGGCACTGCAGGAGCTCAGGGAGCTGCTCGGTGACCAGAACCGCGCAGGCTCTGCCCTCCCACTGGGATTTCAGGCACGCTCTGCTCCGCTGGGGCCTGCAGGACCCTCGGCACCGGGCCCTGTCCGAGCCAAGGCCATCGTCTCCCATCCCCTCATCCGCTGCCCTTCTCCGCGTGGAACCTCCTCCAAACACCAACCGAGAGCCACGTTCCTACCCAAAGAGCAGCCGTGAGGTTGAGACGGAGCAAAGCAAGGAGAGAAACCTGCTCCACGTCACCAGGGAGCGGAGAGAGCGGCGGGTCACTCGGGAGCAGGGAGGCACTCCCAGAACTGCAGCAACATCCAGCTGCAGCGCCAGCCCTGCCGCAGCCTCCCGCGCCCCACGGGAGCCCCAGCTGCCCTGTGTGCAAGGGGCTGGCTGCCAAAATAAAGGTGAGACCCTGGTTTAGACACACCGGGGTCCGTCTCGGCCCCGGCCTCGCTCTCTGCACCCGGCTGGCATCTCCCATCCCGTCACAGCATGGGGGGACATGAGCAAACACGTTGGAGGCTTCCAGCAGGGAAACGGGGAAGATAAAGATGCAATAGATTAGATCTGTCTTCTGCGAGGAATTTAATGACTGCGCCTGTTCAGCATCATTAAGCAGTTTGTCTTAGCGGATTAACCCTCCCCCTGCAGCTCCGCAAACAGCCGGGGCTCAGTGACCACCGGCGCCCGCGCGGGAGAGCCAAGGGGGCCGCCGGGCCCGGCTCCAGCCAGCAGGGCTCCTTAAAAGCTTTTACTACCTGTTGGTACCCAGCAAAGCCGCCCTGGTGCGGTGCCAGCCTGCATGGAACGGGGCCCTCGCTGCCACCAAGGGCACCTGCAGCCTCTGCAGAGCCCCCTGCCCGCCTGGCCCCGGGGACCGCAGCTCAACCCTCACCCTTCAGCTAAATGTCCAAAGGGAACGGGAGCGCTCAGCCCTCGCAGGCCCAGCAAACCCCAAAGAGAGGCCCCGAGGGAGGCGCTTTGTGAGCCAGTGTCACCTGTCCCCAGAGCCCTGGGCAGGCGCCTGGCGGCTCCCGTGGCTTCCAACGCCCCCCACATTCCTCGCCCCATCCCAGGCGGATCTCAGTGCGCGGGGGCAGCAGCAGGACCCTCGCGCCCATCGCTGCCATCACCTCCCTGCTCTTTGCGGCACAGGAATCTCCTTTCCCAGCCGCGTCCCTCCGGTCCCGCCACGCTGGCCCCGGCTCCTTATCTGCCCTGCTGGGAAGCGGTGGCTGCCGGCAGCTGATCAAACACCGCGGAGCGGGGCCAGCGGCTGGAGCAGGACACCCTGGGGCACGAAAAGCAGAAACGAGAGCCGGGGTTTGGACAGCAACAGGCTCCCAACGCCCTCGCTGCACGCGACGTCAGCGCCTCGACAAATCCTGCACCAACCCGCTCCTCCGAGCCCAGGGCTTGGCTTGGGCTGCAGCTCCCGGCTGGGAAAAGCCACGGGTGAGACGGAGCCGTCACCTCGGCGAGCGCCGAGCAGAGCTGCCCCGTGCGGGACACGGCCGGGAAGCTGCTCGGAGGGGCCAGGCACGAGGCCGGGAGAGCGAGCGCGGAGCCGGCTCCTTCCCGGCAGTCCGGCCCTGCACGAGCCTCGTTTCTTCAGCGCTATTTTTAACGCATCCATTTACCTTGGAACAGAAACGCCAAGCAACTTCCTTCATCGCTGAGGACGCATCTCGCCTGCAGCTGCTGGGAGAGACTCGGTACCTGGCACGGGCTCCCAGCAGGCAGGACAGCTGCCCTCAACCATTCCCCAAAGGAGAGGCCTTGCACTTCGCTCAGAAATCCTTCTCACAAACAACCTCCCCTTACAAGCAAAGTTGTTCTTTGCAAGTTTTTGAAGCTATTCTTAAAGGCTGCTAAGACATTCTTATGTTTTCAGCTGCACGAGCACAACGGCTTCTGATTTATTTATTTTTTAATAACACTCTTGTAACACAGACAGGCTCGTTCAATTTGGAAACGCTCACAGGAGCGGCAGCTCTGCAAATAAAATCCCTGGGCCGAGACAGCAGGTCACACCTGAACTGCCTGGAAAGCTTTGCCAGCGAAAAGAACAGAACCACAAGAGTGAAAACACTGGAACAGGGAAGGAAGAGAGCAGACACCCAACGCCGTATGCGCAGGTGTCACCGGTGAGCGCAGCGCGGACACCACGTGCCCACCCGCAGCGACAGCGTCCCCAAAGGCAGCGTCACCCCTTCCAGCCCCTGCACCGCAGGGAACACTCCAAGCTCCATAAATCCCAACACTGCCAGAAGGAGAAAACTGGATTGAGGATGGGAGAGGAAATAGGCTTAAACATCTACTTACCAGCACAGGGATGAGCAGGTCGGCAAAATACACGAAAGCTGCTCCCAGGGCGAAGCCAACAGCCACGGGGAAGAAGGCGAAGGCTCCGAAGCTTCCAGACTCCTCGGCCATTTCAATAGCCGGGGCCAGGAGGGACCAGTAAGAGGCTGCCAACATGACCTAGGAGACAGACAACGTGCGGGTGAGAAGGTGGCAATGGCTTTCCTTGAGGGTCCCGGCGAGCTGGGATGAGAGCTGCTCGCTCGGCAGCGCTGGGTCCTTGCCCAGGTATTAGTCAGGGGGAAACTGAGGCACGGAGCAGCGGGTCAGGGGTGGAAGCAGGAGCCAAGGCCGCCTTTGCCGATGGGTGAAGCAGGAGGGCAGAGCCCGGGGTGCCCAGTGCACCACGTTCCCACTCCGGCTGCAGGGAATGGGCCCCTCTCCGCTCGCCGGATCCGCGGGATGTTCCGGGCGCTGCAGCTCGGCGGTGCCTGCACAGCCCGGCCCACACGGGCTTCGGCTGCCGAGATCCCTGCGCTTGCTGCTGCACTTGGCAGCAGCACGATCATTAAACCTTAATAGTGACATTAAAACGGGCTTCCTGATGGAACAAATCACTTAAGGATGGGGAAGCGAGATTTTTCCATCACTTTTCACCAAACTAGACTTTTGAGCCAAGGGGAAGGAAAAAAAAAAAAAAAAAGCAAAATGAAAAATGAATCACAGGAGGTTGTGTTAATTCAACAGGGGATTAACCCAACAGCCCCTGGACTCACTCGCCCTGCGTTTCCCGTTGCTCCAGGACCCACTCTGGAACCCCTGGAAAGGCCCCCCATGGCACCGAGCAAGGAGCAATCCCTGTGCTCGCCGCATCATCCCTGTGCAAAGCAGGGACGAGGGAATCCCAGGAGGATGCAGCGAGCCCAAATCCCAGTACGTTTTTCCCCACACACAAGGGTCCGTGCCGGCATCCTGCCCTGCGCACTCGCACAGACCGATCTGGGAGCAGCAAGTTCTGCACATGCAGCCGCCGCTCCGCGTGAGCAGGGAAAGGGCGGTTCTGGAAGATGAGGCTACCACCATGTCCCTGCATCCCGGATACTCCTAAAGCACTGGATTTACCTCACAAGACGGGACACGGACTGCAAATCTTACAGCAAACACCCCCAAGCAAACGCAGCGGCCCCGTTTCCGAGGCTCGCAGGGCTCTACAGAACCAGCGGGTTCGCTGCAATTCCAGTCTCCAGGCCCACAAACAAGGGCCCGTGCACGTAGCAGCAGCAGGTGCCACCCGACCGCGCCAGCTGGGGACACGGCAGGGCAGGGGCCGCCCGGCAGCGCCGGTGCCACCAACGTCCCCGCTGCCGCCTCCAGCGCCCAGCGGAGCGGCCTCCAAAGGGGCAGGAACAAACCCTGCGGAATGCACGGAGCCAGGGGGCCCTTCCCAAGGTCAGGCCATAGCTCCGCTGGGTGGATTTAAGCCTGATGTGGCTCAGCTGCCAACACCCCTCCTTGGCTAGGCCAGATGAAGGCAACGGAAGCAAAGCGGTTTGACAGCTCCTCTTACAGCCGCCAAATCCAGTGGGGCCCTGGAGCAGCCACAGGGAGAGGGAACAGCTTCCTCCAGGAGCCAAGAGGGCGCAGGAGGGACCCCGGGCATCGCCAGGCTCGGAGCAGGGCATCACAGCTGGAACAAGGCGCTCGGGCTTTATCCAGGTGGGAAAACAGAGAGGCCAGCAAGGCAGCCCTTCCATAAACACGTCCCAAAGGCCACAGCGTCCACACGTGTTGTCACCCTGCTCACTGTGCTGGCCGGGATTCATTAAAAACCAGCAGCAGCTTCGGCCTCTTCCTTCCTCTCCCCCCGTCCCCGTGGCTGTTCAGCTACACGGGAGGCACCGTCCCCGGGCACCAAAATGGGTTTCTTGCAAAGGGAGGGCAGGGAAGGGAGAGAGGCCTGCAGAGAAGGGATGTTTAGGGAAGGAAGCTGGACGTCCATCGCTAGGAGGAGCTGGGGACACCCACCACATGGGACTGCTCGGTGTGGACAAGCCCAAGGTGCACAACTATATACCCTCACACAGGTACAAACCCGGAGGATGAAGCGGACAAGCACGGATGGGCTGAGAACTTGCCCTGGAGATCAGCGTTACACACTGGGATACGGGATACGGATCCCTCCAGGTCCGCTCTGCAGAGGAGCCGGAGAGACCCTGCTCCTCTCGGCCTCGCTGCACGAGCCCTCGCCCGCGGAACAGAAGTGCGTAATAACAAGCTATTACATTTTAAATTATTTTTAAAGAGGAGAGAGATGCCTATTGCTGTAGACACCACTCCCGGGGGGATTGCATAAATCGCAGCTCGCTATGAGTAAGAAGAAAGCGGGCTGTCACGTTAGACTTAACCACAGCTGTCAAACTTCATATTTCAAATGCCACCTCCTTTAACAGACAACCACACACCCAACATGGAAATACAGGCAACAGCGAAAGGCTTTGCAAAATTATATTGTCATCTTATGTGAAGATACCGTTTCCCCACGGAAAACAGAGGCCTGACACTGCTCAGCCTCCAGCTGCCGTCAGCGTCGGTGCCGCCGCTCCGCAGGCTCCGGACCCAGCCGGGAGCCACCCCGCGAGCTGCGGCATCGCCCGCCAGCTGCCCCCACGAGCTCCGGGGAAAAGCAGGTTATCCCCATGGATTTTGGTGTGGGGGGACCCCCTCGACCCCAGCTCTCCATCCTCAGCTGCAGAGATCCCGGGACTGGGGAGAGCTGGAACGTGCTGCTCGGCTGCAGCTCCATGAGGAGGACGTAGAGTCCCTGCCAAGGAGGGGAGAGGAGCAAGGCACCCTCCGCTCCTGCAGCAGCCCTGGACAAGGCGACAAACAAAGAGCTGCCGCCTGCGAGCTCATTAAATGATAAATCACACCCAATTGCAAGTCTCCCTAATTGTCCAACTTGGACCACAACCTTATTGGAAAGGCCTTATAAGCATCAAGTTAATACGATTATCTGGCTGTGTGCTACACCCCAACAACAGCTTTATTATCCCGGTCCGTAAACACGATACTAATCGCTTTTCCCAGGCGTTCCTGCGTTTATTAAGCATCTCCCCCCACCTGCTGTGAGAACTAAACCAGTTAACACGGAGCTGTCGCAATTTGTTCCTGCCCCTCAAAGGCCGCGGTTCCAGGTTGCAAAGGGCTGAGGATGGAAAGGCAGGATGTTGAGCAAGCACGAGAAGGGCCCGCGGAGCCAGCGGAGGAGGCTGCAGCGGCTCCGCTCCCGGCTCGCTCGCACGCAGCCCTCGCTTCCCTGCCGGAGCAGCGCGGCATCTCGCTGCAT
This sequence comes from Tinamus guttatus, assembly GCF_059628265.1. Classification (NCBI taxonomy): domain Eukaryota; kingdom Metazoa; phylum Chordata; class Aves; order Tinamiformes; family Tinamidae; genus Tinamus; species Tinamus guttatus. The sequence goes on along the minus strand of NW_028288579.1, from coordinate 139,457 downwards.
TCCCGTCTAGCACACGCCAAAACGCAGGGAATGGAGCCAGGATGCTCTGCATGGCAGTTAATGCACCCCCTGCACTGGGCCGGTCCTCCTCCCGCTGCTTCTCCAAGCCTTTCCCTCCAGTGTTCCTCTCTGAGGAGCAGCAGGTCCCTGCAGAGCTCCCGGCAGCTCCTGGGTCCTTTAGCACCTGGATATTTCCACGTGAGACTTTGGAAATCTCCTATCTCCTCCAGGGATCTGTCAGTCCTGCCTCCAGGAGCTGCCTCCTCTCCTCCCCATCACCAGGGAAGATGCACGTGGCCAGGAAAGCAGCCTGTGCCGAAACCTGCACCCACAGGGGAGCCCCAATCGCATCCCTTCCGCTTCCCCATGTAACTCCCATCACCGAAGCCCTCCCTGTGGGGCAGTCTCTCACCCACGGCCTTTTACAGATGCACCAAACGCTCCATCTTGTGCACCCAAAGAGCCATCCAGGACCACAGGGATGTGAACGCCAGCAACACCACACAGCAAGATGGTGGCAAAGGCAGAAATCCGACTTCCCGATTTCCCCGCCAGCCTGCTCCACGCACGAGGCAGGAAGCCTGCCTGGGCTCTCTGCAGATAAATAAAATATGAAGCTCTTTGGGCGGACAGGAGTTTTGCAGAGCCTGTCCACCCCGGCCGGCAGCAGCCGGCTCAGCGGGAAGGGGAGCGGGATCCCCGGTGCCCGGCTCCATCCGGAGCGTTCGGCAGAGCCCTCCCGCTGCCCACCCGGATGCGTCGCGATCCTACGGAGCAGCAGCGGGAGGGGAGGAGACGGAGGCAGGAGCCACCGGGCGCGCGAGGCGGCCGCGGGCTGAGCGAGCCCAGGGCCTCCCCTGGGCTGCATCAGCCTAACCAGAGGCGGCAGCTGCTCCCACCAGCAGCGAGGAGCAGCCCGGAAGGCAGAGAGGGGATTTGTTTTAATTTCCCACCTCGCCAGCTCCCTAGCAATGGTGCTGCAGCCCCAGCAGGCTCAGGAGATCCAGCTTGGAGAAAGGCTCACAGGGGCTCAAAGCCCCGTTGCCTCGTGCCAACGGGAGCAGGTTAAAGCAGCCGTATCCCTGCTCCATCCTCTCCCCGCTCCGGCGGCAGCCAGCACAGCCATGAACCATGGAGGACGAGCGAATCCGGGTCTCTGTGTCCAGGACAAGCCCCCTGTGCTGCTGGAATCCCTTCGAGGACAAGGGACCCCGGGGTGGATGCCGGGTGCCCTCCAGCACTGCCTCAACTCTGCCTGTGTCCTCTCCGGACACCCTCGACTCTCCACGCAAACAAAGAAACCAAAAAAATACCCTGCAAGCAGCAGATCTTGTCAGGCTTCCATGGGGCCGATAACACGAGCACGGAGGCTTCAAAGACCCTGCCCTTTTAATGATGTGCAGGGCTAGAAAAGCAAAGTCTCCTGGAGAGCTAAGGGAGATTCCCATCAGCAAGGCGGGAAAGAAGAATGGAAGATGAGAGGCTCCGATGACATTTTGCCTGCCAAATTTCTTAGCTTGACTTCATTAAGGCTCCGCAACAAGAAGTGGCCTCAGAAGACCGATGTGAATTGCTGATGCCGTTTCAAGCAGCACTGAAAGGGAATATTTAACACTCGGCGCGGCTGGTGCTGCTCGCCGGGCTCCTCGTCGCAATTTTCTGCTTCGCTCGGGACAGAGCAAAACAACAAAACAAGGAACAAACCGCGAGGCGGGCGTGGGAGTAGCGCGGAAGGACCAGCCGCCCACGGGCAGCCTCCTCCGAGTGCCTGGGCAGAGCCCAGCACCTGGGGCTAAAGCCACGAGAAGAGCGGTCACCTGAAAAAAACATAGAAAGCTTTTGTTTAAGAAAATCAAGATTTAAGAGAAAAGCCAGAATTCCACATCAGATGCCCAAGTAACTGAAGCCTGGTCTCCATGGAAACTGAGCACCTCCGAGGCTCCGGCAGTCAAAACCCTCCGTTATCCCCCATTGCCAGAGCGGGAACCGAGGCCGGGAGGCTGAACCGGAGCCGCCGGGGTCGGGAGCGGAGCCCGGGATGACGCACGGGGCGCCCGACAGAGGGGCCGGAGCAGCTGCGCTCGCGGCGCTCCCCGAGCTCTCCCGACGCTCCCAGCACTGGGAACGCGCCCGGGATCAGCAGCACGTGTGCCGAGAAGGCGGCAGCGCTTCCCGGCTCCGCGGCGCTCCACGCGCCCGCCCGTCCTCCTCAGCGGCTGCGGGAGCGCCCTGCGCCGCGGCCTCCTCCCGCTCGGCAGGCGGGGAAGGTCCTCGCTGGCTCCTGGTTCCATCTCCCTGCGAAAGCTCCCCGAGATGAGCAGCTCCCAGCAGGACTCGGCACCTCGTTATTTCCAGAGGACCACGAAGCATTGCAGAGGAGGGATTTAAAGTGGGCCAGCTCAAGTGTCTCCCAGGTGACCCCGATGGCTCGGGTGGCACCACGCACGTCCCTGGGGACTGCGGCAGTGCCGGGGTGCCACTAAGCGCCAGGACAGGCTTCCAGAAAACTACTTGTCTGGAAGCGCAGAGGAAGGAGGGTTGCTAGGTCTGACCAAACAAAACGGGAATTTCATTAGAGAAGACTGAATTTCAAAGAACCGACATTACAGATAAAGAGGAGAGGAAGGCAAGTGTTGCCTCTCTCTATCCCAGTGCTTGGAGAAACAGCCTGCATGTATCTGCCCAAGATTGCCATCAGAGACCTCGCTGTTTGGAAAACAAACCCTTCCAGCAAGGGCAGCAGCCCACGATGACAGCAACACCCCAGCAAGGCAGGACCAAGGAGCACTTTCTACCGAGAGGAAAAAGAGCGGAAATAGCACCGAGAGCTTCAAAACAGGCTGCTCCACATCCTGTTTTCTCCTTCGACAGGAGGAAACCGGCCAACACACACAGAGCCTGCGGCGCTCCGGCAGCACCTGAGCCCGGAGCAGCCCCAGCCACGCAGCCACGGGAGGCTTTTGCAGCCCAGCAGGGGCAGGGGCTCCTGGCCGAGCACTGACACAGCTCGTCACATATCCCTCTGCATCCCAGAGGGGCTGGGATGCCTAAGGCGCACAAAGTGGCTCTGCACCCCGTGCTCGCATCCCAGCTGGATGTAAAACAGCAAATCTGGACTCAGTGATTCCTAACACAAGTGCTGCCTTTATAAAAGAGGAGCCGAGAACCCATCGCAGCAGATGAATCCAACCATTCACACCCCCGCAGGCCCCAGTCGCGTTCCAGGAGACGCTTCGAAGCAAACCGGGCTCTCTACCCCTTCGCCTCGCTCGCCAGGGCAGACTCCTGTGCAACCCGGTTGTTTTGTTGCAGGCATTTGGAAGAGCAGCAGAGCTCTGGTTTTCCCGGCTGTAACCGGGGCACAGCACCGGCTGCAGCTCCACGTGCTGCGGCACCTGGGACACACGTGGGGAAGGGCAGCTCCCACGTGCAGCGCTCCGGAGCCCGGCACGGCCCTGCTCCTGGAAAACGTCACGAGTCCCTGCACAGCCTCAGGCCACGATTCACACCCTGCAGGTTGGATTCTTTTCAGGGAAGGACGCCCTGGGTTTGGATCCCCAGGGCCTGGATTCCCCCTTCTGACAGCCCCAGCATCCAAGCTGGGCAGGAGGGCAGGGAGCAGCAGGGCGGCAGTGACCCCCAGGAGGGCTCCTGCCCTCGCTGCTCACGCACGAGGGTGCAGAGAAACGATTCAGACGGCCGAGGAGACCAGAGGGGTTTAACAGGAGAGGCAAACCCGGCTCTGGCAGCTCCACACGCTGCCACCTGCACCAACGTGGCACCGGGACACGAGGGGCCGGGCCCAGCACCGCGGCACATCCCTGATGAACGGGAATGCGCCTCGGGATCACGCAGGAGCCGCGGTGGGAGCCGGAGGGGCTGCGGAGGAGACGAGCGCAGGGAGGCCACGCAGGGACCGGCGGCAGCACGAGGACGTGGCACTTACCCCCGCAGCGAAGCCTAAGCTGCCGTCGAGGACCCGCCTCTAGAAGAAAACAGACGGGTTGGTAACAGAAAACAGGTGATCGACAAGAGCAAAACAAGCAAAGCTGCCACCAGGAGCCAGCGCAGCACGGAGGGACGTCCCCTGCTCTGGCACCGCGAGGACAACTCTTCCCGGTTCCTGCAGCGCAGGCGACGCTGCTCCGGCTCCGGAGAGCCGGAACCGCCGGCCCGGCTCACCCCGCCGAGGCCTCCAGGAGCCCAGCGGCTCCTGCCCCTTCCCTCGCCACAGTTTTTCCTTCTTTAACACGTTCCCCTCCCCCAGAAGGGAAGGCAACGCGCTGCTGCAAAGGGAATCTCGCTTAGCGAAGGATTCCTGCATAAATCATCAAAGAGGCATCAATAATAAATGCTGCAGAACAGTTCTGAACGCAACAGCAACACGGGCCTCTAATTTTGGCATGCGAGACAGCTGGAAAATCAGAGCCTCGCCTGGCTCGACGCCAGAGCACGGGCTGACCTGGATCCCACTGGAGAGGTGGGAACAGGAGCAGGTTTCGAGGAGGAGGCTGCTGCTCCCGGCCAGGGACGAGCTTCGGAGCCAGCAGCTCCCAGCCCTGCCACGGCCCAGGGCTCGGTGTCCCCACGGGCTCGGTGTCCCCATGGGCTCAGTGTCCCCACGGGCAGGAGGGTTTTGTGCTCCCGCGCCCCCCGAGACCCCCGGCACCCACCTGGCCGCTGGAGAAGACGAAGACGAGCGCCGAGCCGGCCGCCGTGAGCCCCCACGTGAGGCCCGTGCCCAGCAGCGCCTGCAGCACCGGCCCCCGGCCCGCGATCATGCTGCCCCGCGCCTGGCACGGAGAGGCCCGTCGGGAGGCGCCCCGGGCGGAACCGGGCCCGGCCGACCCCGCTCCGCGCCCGAACGGGACCCTCTCCCCGCGCACCCCCCGCACCCGGGGCTCCCTTCCCGGCTCATGGTCGGGTCGGCGGCAACGACGGGACGAGCGCGGGAGCGGCCCGGGCCCAGCACGTTCCACCGGGCACCCCCGGCGGGCGGGGGCTTCGGAGCGGGGCCGGGACGGCAGCCCCGGGCGGGGGGCACCGGGGAGCGCACCCGAGGGGGCGGCCCGAGCCCCGCCACAAGGAGCCGGCAGCCCCCGAGGGGGGCACCCAGCACCCCGCAGCGCCCCAAATACCCCCGGAGCCCAAATACCCCCCGGGCCCCAAATACCCCCGGAGCCCAAATACCCCCCGGGCCCCAAATACCCCCCTCCCTGGAGCCCAAACATCCGCCCCGCCACCCTCCAGCCCCCAAACTGTGACCCCGGCCACCACGAACAGGGGAGGCCTCGCCCGGGGCGGGGGGGGGACCCCGGGCCCCCCAACCGGGTCCCCCGGGCCCGAACCGGCCCCGCTCACCGCCCGGCGCCGCCGCCACTTCCTGGTGCCCGCACACGTGTCGCTGCCGCCGCCCCACCCACCCGGCCGCCTCGGCCAATCGCGGCGCGCCGGGGGCGGGCCGCCCTCGGCTCTGCGTTTCGGGCGCGCTGCGGCGGCGCGAGAGCGGCGCGGGCGGGCACAGGAGGGCGGAGGCGAGCGCGGGCGGGCGCGGCAAGGCGGCCGGGGGAGAGCGGCACGGCACCCCCGCCGGGACACGGTGCACGACGTCCCCAGCGCACGGGACACCCCGCACGTGACACCCCCCAGGGACGGTGCACGATGTCCCCCATGCACGGAATACACCCCAGCATCACCGTGGGGTGACACCTCCGAACATAGTGCATCATGTCCCCCATGCACGGGACACCCCCAGTATCACTGCAGGGTGACAGCCCCAGATGCCTTGTATGATGTCCCCAGTTCACAGGACACCCCTCAGCATCACTGCAGGATGACACCCCCGGATGTCATGCACGATGTCACCCATGGACAGGACACCCCCCAGCATCATTGCAGGGTGACACCTCACAACATGGTGCATCATGTCCCTAGTGACTGGGACACCCCTGAGCATCGCTGCAGGGTGACACCCCCTGGGACATGGAGCATGGTGGGTGACACCCGGGACACGGTGCCTGGTGAGTGACACCCCAGATATTGCGCCTGGTGCCTCCGCCTCCAAGAGCAGCAATTACAAAAAACAACCTGGCAGCGCCGGCCGCAGCGGACGGGCCGGGATGCTGGAGCGGGATGAGGGCAGCTGATAACGGAGCAGCTGGAGCCTTATCTACCTGCTGGAGCCGGAGCGGCCGCAGCCCCGGGGCACAGGGACAGCTGCGCTCTGCCCGCCGGAGCCGCACAGGGACACGCGGCCAGGTGGCTCCATCGGGAAGCGCCCGCGGCGGCAGGACGGGATGCACAGGGAGCCGGCTCTGCTCCAGCCATGGCTCCCGCTGGATCGGCAGGACGCGCTCAGCCCTTCGCGGCACCGCTCGCCTTTATCCAAGGGTCTGTCTTGGAGCGGCCCTTGTTCAGCGTCCCCCACCGCTGCTGGAAAAGGTCAAGGCTGTTTGCAACCTCCCTGATCTAGGTTTTAATCAATTTTCCCCTCTAATTGCCTGTATCCTTCATTAGCTCCTTTAATAAGCCAGATGCAGCCCAGGGTGCCAGCTGGGACAGGCAGCAGGGCCGGAGCAGCCGGAGCCTCCGAGAGCCGCGGGACCTGCGGCAAGGGCAGCCGCGGGAGCCCTCCCCACTGTGGAACGCGCGGATCCTGCCCGGATCTCGCCCCGGAGCCGAGTGCTATCGCAAGGCTGGGTAAAATGTCTTTTAAAACATTAGAAGGGGCCTGAAGGGGCTAAATTCCTGCCCAGGATCTTTTATCAAGGAATGCGTCACACAAAAAGAGCCGGAGCCGCAGGGCCACGGCGAGCCGGAGCCACGTCCGCGCGCATCCGCCCGCTCTGCCAGAGCAGCGCCCGGGCTGCGGAGCCGGGCGGCTTCCCGGCCGGGGAGTCCAGCTGGAATCCGCGCTGAGCCCGCGGCGCCTCCCCGGAGCCAGGGAATATTGCAACAAGGCAGAGCTGCCACGCGCAGCTCCCGCTCCAGCCCCGTCTTGGCACCCTTGGCAGCAATCGATCAGCTCCTCATGCAGGGAAATAACATCGGGACAGAGGTGCCCTCGGTACCGGGTGCAGCTGGAGCCCCCGGAGACCCCGCTGAGACCAGCGCGTCCTCGAGGAGCCGGCCCTGCCCTGGCCAGGGCTCCCGGCCATGTCCCTGGTCAATGCGGAGAGCGAAGCCTCCTCCAGGCTTGCCTGGAGCCCCGCAGCCCCCGCAGAGCCCCGCGCAGCTCCTGGCCCTTGGTGGTGGCCAGGGGACATGGCACGTCCCCGGGGAGGAAGCCAGGCTGCACACAGGGACGTGGGGACGCGGATGGAGAGGCTCCTAGGGGACAACTGAGCCACAGGAGCTGCACGGGGACCCAGCAGTGTGTCCCTCTCCTGGCCCCTGTGCACAGACCCTGCCTGCCCTCCCTGCGGTACATCGAGCAGTGAGGCCGCCCTGTCCCTCCCCGATGTCCCAATGTCACCGCGCTCCTTACGCCACTCGCATCCAGGGCATGGGTTGAGCAGCGCCGCTTCCTAAGGGAGCCTTGCGGAACAGCTGGGAGCGGGTGGCAGGAGGCCGGGAAGGGCTTGGGAAGCCGCCGTCACGCGATCCCGTATCGATAGCAGCCGCTGCATGGGAAGAGGCCGCTTCGCCCAGATCCGTCCCCAGCACTAAGTCGCTTCCCAGCAGGGCCGGGGCTTCCCAGGCGAGGGGACAAAGAGCAGCTTCTCTGCCAGCACGAAGCAGCTGCCGGGGCCGCCGGCACCGCGACCACCCAGCGCACGGGCAGGCCCCGCGCATGGCTCAGATGCACCCGGAGACCAGGCAGAATAAAAAAATGTGTCTGCAAAGGGCTCGATCCGGCGCCTCGCTGCTGCTGGCCCCCAGCTGCACGGGTATCTGCTTGCACCACGCAGCCCGGCTGCGATCTCCATCGCTCTCCTTGCACGGATCCGACGGGTCTGCGGGCAGCATCCTCCCTCCTCAGACACCATGCCTGTGATACCGATTTCCACACCGTTATTCCGGGGGAAGCTTTTTCCAGCCTCTGGAAGGTTTACTGGGCTGATAGTGACCCTCCCTCGTGCCCCAAGACCTCCCTTCTTCAGATGCCGCAGGGGGAGCGACTGTCTGAGCACGAACGAGACCCATCAGGCACCCTCGCCGCGGCGGTCAGCCCCGCTCCTGGCCTTTCATTCCAAGCCACTCTTAATTTCCTGCTCTCTAACGTCTCCTCAGTAAGTGATGGAAAGGTGCGGGGAGGAACCGCTACCCTTTAATTGCTTTCCAGGTCTCCCACAACCAGAGCAGGGGTTATCTTCCCCCACGCTCCTCCTGCTCCCATCGCTGCACTGCATCAAATCACCCATCTCGTGCAAAGGCCCCCAGCTCCTCGCAGCCATCGCAGCCCGTTCCCAGCTCCCCTGGGCTCTACGGAGGCAGCGGGGACCTGTCCTGCCCTTCCTTTGGTTGCAGGAGGCTCCTGGGGCCAAGGTATTCCCATTTTCTCAGGAGCCGTGGGCTTGCAGACACATCAGGTCCCACTGTCACCATCCAATGGCCATCGCCCTGCACCATCCCTCCACGGGGGCCTTGGGGACATCAGCAGGTGTTGGCACCACCGCTGCCAGTGCCAAGAAGCGTCTCCCACCAAAGGACCCGGCAGCAAAGCCGGGACTGGGGGAGGAAGGAGCAGGGACCCCTGTGGGTCCCTTTGTCGGAATTGCACGGAGCCCAGCAGGTCCCTCCGCACACCCTGTGCCCTGCTCGGGGACGTGAGGTGGCAATAGGAAACGCATGGTGCCAGCGCGGGGGGCTGCAAGGCTGCTGCCAGGGTAGGAAGCGGTGGGCACCACGGTGCAAGGGGCACACGGCCGGGCGGGTGGCACTGCAAGGCGAGGGGGGGACACTGCGAGGCGAGGGGGGACATTGTAAGGCGAGGGGGAAACTGCAAGGCGAGGGGGACACTGCAAGGAAGGGGTAAATCCCAGGCGAGGAGGGACTTGCTGGGCATGGGAGGCACTGCAAGGCGGGGGGATATTGTCAAGCAAGGGGGACATTGCAAGGTGTGGGGGACATTGTCGGGCAGGGGGGGACATCCCAGGGCGGGAGGGACATTGCAAGGCGGGGGGGGCTCTGCAAGGCGGCGGGGGGTGTCACTACGAGGCGGGGGGTGTCACTGCAAGGCGGGGGGTGTCACTAAGACGCGGGGGGTGTCACTGCACGGCGGGGGGTCACTGCACGGGGGGGGCCCTGCAGGGCTGGGTGCGGGGGGGCAGCGTGTCCCCGCCCCGGCCCCGCGGAGCCGCCCCGCGCGGGGCGGGGCGCAGCCGGGGCGCTGGGTCCGGCCGCGGAGCCGCTCCGGGGGCGGCTGGTGCGGGGAGCGGCGCGGAGCGGCGCGGAGCGGCGGGCGCCTCCCGGCAGCGCGGAGCAGGTGAGCGGCGCGGGGCCCCCGCGGCGCCGCCCCCGCCCGAGCCCCGGGGTCGGTACCGGCACCGGGCGCCGCGGGGACGGCGGAGCCGCCACCGCCCCCGGCAGCGCCTGGCGGGGCGGCCCCGGAGCCCCCCGAGTGCCCCGGGAGCGGCGGCGGCTCCGGAGCCCCCCGGCCGTCCCCTCGCTGCGCGCAGGAGGCAGCGCGCGCGGGCGGGCTCCATCCCGGGCTCCATCCTGGGCTCCATCCCGGGCACGTTTTTTTTTTTTTTTTTTTTTTTCCCTGCCTCCCAGCGCGTTTTCCACGGGAACTGTCAGGACGCGGATTTTCCATCCCGGAGCCGGCTCTGTCCGCGAAGGGAAGCGCCGGCTGCTCCTCGGCTCTCTCCGTACCGTAACGGTGTCCCCGGGGGCAGCGCCGCGGCGCAGGGGGCACCTGCCGTGACGCGCCGGGGACACGCGCGCCCGCTCGCGCCGTAGGAGTCGGGGGGATCCCGGCCCCGCCGGAGCCGGGACGAGCAGCCTCGCACCGGGACACGCTCCTCTGCACGGCCGGGGCTGCGCAGGGCAGGACGGAGCCGCGGCAGGTGCTCCGGGGACGGCTCCTCCAGGGACGCTCTCCTGCAGAGCCTGGCAGCAGGACGGCCAAACGCTCCGTGAAGAATCTCTTCATTTCTCTTTTGTTCTCCAATTTCTAGAAATTTCTCTTTCACCCCTAGAGCAAGGAAGGATGACATCCCGGCTCCTCTGAAGGCTGGGAGCAGCAGAGCCATGGAGCTGGCAGACGAGCAGCCCAACGCCACCGAGTTCTGGTTCTCCCCGGCTTCCCCGTTCGACAACTTCTCCGTGGAGGCACCTGCCAACGCATCGCAGAACGCCACGGGCCACCATTTTGACCTGACCAGCAATGCCATCCTCACCTTCATCTATTTTGTGGTCTGCATCATAGGGCTGTGTGGCAACACGCTGGTGATCTACGTCATCCTGCGCTACGCCAAGATGAAGACCATCACCAACATCTACATCCTGAACCTGGCCATCGCGGATGAGCTCTTCATGCTCGGGCTGCCCTTCCTGGCTATGCAGGTTGCGCTGGTTCACTGGCCCTTCGGCAAAGCCATCTGCAGGGTTGTCATGACAGTGGACGGGATCAACCAGTTCACCAGTATCTTCTGCCTGACGGTCATGAGTGTTGACCGGTACCTGGCTGTTGTCCATCCCATTAAATCTGCCAAGTGGAGGCGGCCTAGGACAGCCAAACTGATCAACGTAGCTGTATGGGGGGTCTCCCTGGTGGTGATAATGCCCATCATGATTTATGCTGGGGTGCAGCAAAACCACGGCAGGAGCAGCTGCACCATCATCTGGCCGGGGGAGTCCGGCGCATGGTACACAGGCTTCATCATCTACACCTTCATCCTGGGCTTCCTGGTGCCTCTCACCATTATCTGCCTTTGCTACTTGTTCATCATCATCAAAGTCAAGTCCTCAGGGATCAGAGTGGGCTCCTCCAAGAGGAAAAAGTCGGAGAAGAAAGTCACCAGGATGGTCTCCATCGTGGTCGCTGTCTTCATCTTCTGCTGGCTCCCCTTCTACATCTTCAACGTCTCCTCCGTGTCCGTCCTCATCGTGCCCACGCCCGTCCTCAAGGGCATGTTTGACTTTGTCGTGGTGCTCAGTTACGCCAACAGCTGTGCCAACCCCATCCTGTACGCCTTCCTGTCCGACAACTTCAAGAAGAGCTTCCAGAACGTCCTCTGCCTGGTCAAGGTCAGCGGGATGGACGACGCAGACCGGAGCGACAGCAAGCAGGACAAATCCCGGCTAAACGAGACCACGGAAACCCAAAGGACCCTGCTCAATGGAGACCTGCAGACGAGCATCTGAGAGGACAACGGGGTTGTCCATCATTTGCTCTCCTTCCTACTTGCTCCCGACTCCGCAGCAGGGCCTGGCACACACCACGTCCGGGCAGGAGCGCCAGCTCTTCCCTGCCCAGCCGGAGGACGGTGGGTGCTGCCCGGCGGGGTCCTGAACCCGGGCTGGATCCCGAGCTGCCGGCAGGTTGGTTTGCAAGCCCAGGGAAGGATCCGGAAGATGCTGCCTCACCAGAGACGCAAGGAACCTGCAGACACCCCCAGGCGACAGCGGGACACCAGCGTCTCCGGGGCGGCTGCTCCAGCTCTCCGGGCGGCTCCGCAGGCTGAGCTCCGCACGGGAATCGCATGGGTGCCTGCTCGTGCGCCTGAGCCGCTTCCCTGCTCCCATTCTCCCAAGGAGACGCGTGGATTGGGGAGGGGGACGTTCTGCCTGGCTGCTCGTATGTGGACAGAGCCCCTCACACCCAGGCGGCCGCATTCCTTCCCCCAAGGCTTTCCTGTGCCAGGAAGAGGGAATCGCCTCCGGGAGCAGCCCTGCGCCGCCCGCAGCACCGCGGCTCCCGGTGCCCGGCCGTGCCAGCCCCGCTGCCCCCTCCCGGCGCCCTTCCCTGCCCCCCCGCCCCTGCAGGGACGCCGCTTCCACGGGTTTTCTCCTCACCCGTAGCATTTTCCCCCTTTTCCCCCTCTGGAGCAGCCGCTGCCCCTCCTGCCGCCCGCAGCAGCGCCCGGCGCCCCCAAGTACCGAGTGCCGTGGCTGGGACGGCCGAGGATTCCCGGGATGGTCACCGGGACGGAGAACACCGGGAAGCGCTGGAGCGGCACAGGGGCACCCGGGGTGCGGGGCGCTCCTGGCGTCCCCCCCCGCGGAGCTCCCGGGGACCGAGAGGCCGGAGCCGAGCGGGAACGGCCGGCGGGTGCCGCCCCGCCGGGCAGGACGGGGCGTCGGAACCCACCGGCCCCGGGCGCTCCCCCGCGGCGGCCGGGGAAGGAGCCCCGGGGAAGAGACGCGCCGGGGCCGCGTCCGAGCCGCGCAGGTAACAGCGAGGGGCCGTGGGCTCCGGCCAGCCTGGGGCACAGCCAAAATCCTCAGGCGCGAGGGATGAAGGTGCCGCCGAGGGGCAGCCGGGCCCCGCCGCGGCGCTGAGCCGCTCCGGAACGTGCTGGAGCCATCGGAGCGGCGGGCGAGCGCGGAGCCGCGGCGGCGCCGAGCCCCGGAGCGGCGGGAAAGCCCCGGGGAGACGGACACGGCGCGAGGCGGCGAGCGGAGCGGCCCGGGGGCTCCGCGCCAGCCTCCTGCTCCGGGGCATGCGCGGGGAGCGGAGCGGATCCCGCAATCCCAGTGCCCTTCCCGCGGGACCCCAGCGCGGCAAAGGGCAGGGAGAGGAGGAGGGGGAAGAGCCCAAGCTGGTGGGGATGCAGCCTCCCTCCCTCCCTCCCTCCCTCCGGACACCAGCTCCGGCACAAAGCACCAAATGCCCCTCGGGCGCCACGAGCCCCTTCGCACCCCTGGTTTTGCTGGGCAAAGCAGAGCAAGCCCCGTGCCCGTCGCTCCTTCCCGCAGCGGTGCCATGAGGCGGGCTGCCCTATCGCTGCTGCGGGGACGGCGGCAGCAGCAGCCGCGTGTCACATCACGGTGACACACTGGATCGTGATTGCCGGGCCCGCTGCAGCCCTCCGCTCGGACGGGTTTTGTGTCGTAGCTGCAGCGATGCGTCAGCTGGGCTCGAGGATCCGATACGCCATGGGAGGCAGAGGAGAGGCTTGTGCGGAGAGACAGGGGTGCACGAAACCCTCTGCCCCCGCGCCCTCCCGCAGCGCCGCGTCCTGCGGGCTCACATGGACCCACGGGCAGCGGGTGCCGCTCCGGCACCACGGAGCCAACGCTGCTGCCAACACCCTGGCCACGGGCGAGGGGAAGGAGCCTCTTCCCAGGCCACCAAGCAGCTCCAGTGGCCATCGGTGGGGCCGGTCCCCTCCATGGTGCCATGAGCCGGAGGCATCCGCAGCCACCGCTCGGCATTGGCAGCAACCAAGGAAAACCCGTGGCCAGCTCGGCCCTGGCTAACGAGCAGCTGTGCCGGCGCTGCCTGAGTAACTCAGTTTTCCTTCTCAGCCGCCTGATTTCAGTGGGAACTTGACCCTATGCTGGATGTGCTAGGAAAAGCCTTGTGGGGCAGCGCGAGGGCTCGCTCCGGGCTCGCTTCCAAGCGGACCAGCTGCTCCCACCAGCGCTGGAGCAGCCACGTCTGCGGCTGTGCCCGGAGACGAGCCACAGCTGCCACCTACACCAACAGGTTACTGCGGATGGATGGAGGCAACGGGAAGCGGCAGGACACTCGGCACGGGAGCATCCTCTGCCCTCGCGATGCAGGGCACGAACGTGGCGGCACCGAGTGCCGGAGCGAGCCTGGCCCCGGCGGCCAGCTCCCCGCTGGGCTCCGATCCCCAAACCCCGTTGGCGAGAGGCTGCACCGGGCCCCGCAGCCTCTCCGCAGCTCCCTGCAGCGGGAGCAGCCCAGCAGCGCGACGCGGCACCTCCGGAGGAGGCTCCCACACGGACCGTGCCCGCGTCCCGGCCATCGCTGGCCGGACGTGCTCTGGGGTCCCTGCAGCGCCGGGACGTGTTTGTACATATTTGTATATAGCGGACGTGCCCGGGGGGCGGCATCAGTGACACGGCAGAGCCAGGCGGTACCTGCTCCTTCCCGCACGTGCGCCGGTCCCGGAGCGGCCCCGGCTCCGTTGGGGCCGGTGTGAACGAGGAGGGCGCCCCGTTTGCTGCACCACGTCTGCGCAGCGGGGAGAAACGGGGGGTGGAGGGTGGGGGGAATGAACCATTTTCCTACGATTTCTGCCTTTCTGTGCTGCGTTCGAGCCAGCGAGAGCAGCGGGGAGCGGGGGCAGGTTCGGATGCGGGTGGTACCCGTGGGGCAATCCTGGTCCAGGAGGATCCATGCGGAAGCGGCAGGCTCGCCGGGAGCGTGCGAGCGCGCAGCTCCATGGATCGCAGCTGGAGGCAGCACGATGCAAACGGCTCCCCGGGGAGCAAAGCGCAGCGGGACAAGGACAACGAGAGCACGGGGGCTCGCGAGCTGCAGCTCCCGCGGGGAGAGCTCCATGGTTTTGCGACAGCAACAGCATCGCCGCTCATTCTGAGGCGAGAAGAAGCCCAAATCTCCCTCTCTGCCCCTGGCACATGGAGTCGGGAAGAAAGCAGGGCTTCCCGGGGTGGTTTCCAGAGAGGACATCGCGAGGGAAGCGACTCGGTTCCAGGAGCGCCGGAGCGTTCCCAGAGGCTCCCCAGGGACTGACTCTTTCGATGCACAGATATGAGATGGGATCTGGGGTCGTTACTAGAAAAGAAGCCTGGTTATCCCCAAGTGAATAAACCTCTTTTTCCAAAACAGCTATACATTCCATTCCCCCTGCAATTTCCAACACAAACAGGGTTTTACGGGAACGGGAAACAAGCTCTCCCAAAGCCACTCGTGCCGAGGGCGCTCTCGGGCAGAGGCAGCCGCAGTCCCACGCCTCGCCATTGCTTCCTGGCAAGCCAAGAGCAGGGAGCAGGGACGGGCCGAGGCTCACGCAGGAAAACCATTCCCGCGGGAGCCGCCACGCGGAGCAGCTGGAGCCCACGGGAACGCCTGTATCGAAGCACACACAGGAGCAGATGTCTGTGCAGCAGGGCTCTACGGAAGGCAGACTGGGCAAACCCCGCTGGGCTCAGCGGAGCTTCCTTCGTTTGGAGGGAAACCCGCAACAACAAAGCAGCTGTAGCCCGTGGGAAGGATAAATCCCCGAAGAACCAGGCGTTCTAACAGAGCACCTGGCAACGCAGCCAGTGCATGGCTGTCTCCCTCTAGCGCTGCCTCTGCAGCCACACAAAAGAAAAACAAAAAGGAAATAAAAAAGGAAAAAAAAAAAAAAAAGGCAGTTTTAATAGAAAGCGCCGCATAATCTAGGCAGACAGGCGGGTTTGGAGAGGCCGCGGGCCGCGCTGCCATGGCAACGGTCGCTCTGCCCGCCACAAACATGGCGGCGCCCGCCCTCACGCCACGCCCCTTCCCTGCGGGCCGGCCGGCGCCGCTTCCCGCCCCAAAGATGGCGGCGCCACGTCACTGCCGCCGCGGCGGAGGGCGGCCATCATGGCGGCAGCGGCGGCCATGGCGGCGCGGGGCGCCGAGGCCGAGGCGCTCTTCGAGGCGCACACGGCGGCCGAGCTGCGCGCCGTGGAGCGGCGGCTGCGCGCCGGCATCGAGCAGAAGCGCGAGGAGCTGCGGCAGATGGTGGGCGAGCGCTACCGGGACCTCATCGAGGCCGCCGACACCATCGCCGAGATGCGCCTCAGCGCCGAGCGCCTCGTTGGCGCCGTGCAGGGGCTGCAGCGCGGCGGGGCCGCCCGTCCCGCGCCCCCGGCGCCGGTGAGAGCAGGGCGCCGCGGGGAAGAGGGGGCGGAGGGATCGGGGGTCCCCGAGGGGCAGGGGGAGCAGAGGGACTTGCCCGCTCCCCCGGGATAGGGGACAGGGGAGGGATGGGGAGGTGACAGGGGGACGAGGCCCGAAGGAAGGTGGGTCTGGGGTGCTGGGAAGGGACCAGGAAGCCCAGGGAGGGACAGGGGGTAATGGGCACCATAGGGAAGGGGACACGAGAGGGATGGGGGGTGACACCAGGGACAGAGTAGTGGGGACCGGGGTGCAGCCGTGTCCCCTCCGTGCGCAGGCGGCCGCGGCGCCGCGGGCGGCACAGGAGCGCTTCTACCGCGCCGCGGCGCAGATCAAGCTGCTGCTGGAGGTGCCTGAGAAGGTGTGGAGCGCCATGGAGGCCGCGCGGCTGCTGCACGCCACCCGCCTCTACCTGCTCTGCTGCCACCTCCACGGGCTGCTGCAGCTCGAGCCCGGCGGCTCCCGCTACAGCCCCGTCCTCGCCCGCTTCCCCATCCTCGTGCGGCAGGTGGCCGCCGCCAGCCACTTCAGGTGAGCAGCCCGCGAGCCCCGACCATGGGGCAGCCCCTTCCTGCTTCCCTGCTCCTCCTTGGATGCGGCTGCCTCTCGGCAAGCCCCGAGCTGCTCCCTTGGGATAACACGCACGGTGCAGGAGCGCTTCAGGCTCTCCCCAGAACTCTTATTTCCGGGAAATCTGCCCTTTGTCAGCCTAAGGCTGGAATTTCTGCCCTAACTGTGCAACAGCCTATTTGCACAGGAAGAGAACGTCATGTTCTCACAGAGGCCTGGTGGGTTTGGGTTACCAAGAGGTTTTGCTGCAAGGAATGAAGTATTAAGTGTAACTTTGGCCAAGTATCACACAAGCAAATCTGAATACCTCAGTCAAACTCCAGACTCCCTTACTCAAGCACCCGTCTCCTTTCCCTGCTAGATCCACGATCCTGCAGGAGAGCAAGTCTCTGCTGAGGTGCCGGGCCGTGTCGGACCAGGCGGTGGCAGAAGCGCTGTGCTCTATCATGCTCCTGGAGGACAGTTCTCCGCGCCAGGCCCTGGCAGACTTCCTTCTGGCCAGGAAATCTGCTATCCAGCAGCTCCTCAACCAGCCACATCACGGTCAGTACAGCTGCACTGCCTCCTTTCTTAACTCTGCCCTTGCCACAGGGCATCGCTCCTGTAAAGCTCAGGATGGCAGGGATGCCCCCGCTGCGGGCTGCCGGAGGTGACAACACTGGCAGTGCTTTGCCACGGCACTGAATTAAGTGCACAGGGACCCACACCAAGCCCATCTTTAACTGGGGAGGCAGACAGTGCCCAGAGCTGAGTGCTGGGTCCTGCAGCCCTTTGCTAGAAATGAGTCCATATAATCAGGCTTGCCAGCCTTGAAACACAGGGCTGCTCAGGGACTGCCTCGGCTGAAAGGCATTTCCTTGCAGGCGCGGGGATAAAAGCGCAGGTGTGTTCCCTGATGGAGCTGCTGACGACCACGCTGTACCAGGCTCATGCCCTCTTTTACACGATGCCCGACGGGGCACCCTCGGACCCAGCCCTGCCTTGCGGCTTGCTCTTCTCCACGCTGGAGAGTGCCACGGGCCAACAGGCAGCAGGTGAGCGGTGCCAGGCCCAAAGCCTGCATTGGCAGAACAGGTCGTTGCTGCTCTGGGCTGATTCCCCCTAATCCCTGCACTTCCAGGGGGAGGCGGGGTGCTGGAGGACGAGGTGAAGCTGAGCAGCTGGTTCCGCTACCTCCCCGCGTCCGTGGTGGAATTCCAGCCGGCGCTGCGGACGCTGGCCCACCCCATCAGCCAGGAGCACCTCCGGGACACGCTGCAGCAGTGGATCGCCCTGTGAGTGCAGCGGCCTCTTTGCAGGGCTTTCGCAGACACCACAAAGTCTCCGAGCCAAAGCAGCCCCGCAAGGCAGAGCCGAGCTCGCCTGCAGACTTCACACAGGCCAAGCCTTCGTTTGGCTCCATGTCTACTCTCCCCTGCCATTAAACACCAAGGAACAGCCCTGGGCTGTCCTAAAAGCCAGGCAGTAACACTCCGACATAGCAGACCCCACAGACCACCCCGGGCCACACCGATTTTAGAGTTCCTGCCTGCTGCAATAACCCACCAGCAAACAAGCACAGAGAATGAATGAGAAGGAAACCCCTTACCCAGCTCTTGCAGCTCCTGGTCCAGCAGCTCCCTCCTCCTCCTCCTCGCTGCCCTTCCCCAGGCTGGGGGGAGGCAGGCAGACCCCCTTTATAGACCCCCCAGCTCCACCCCTTCCTGCTCTGCCCTCCGAAGAGGAACAGTCTGGCAGCTCTTCCTCCCACGTTACCAGCCTTGTCACTCATTTGTCAGGCCTGTATCACTACCAGTGCAGCCACTGCCGGCATGGCCAGCTGGTCCCCACAGGTGGCAGCAGCCCTGGGATATTTCCCAGCAACACAACCCAGAGCATCCCGCGTGTTCCCCCTGCCTCTCCATGCTGCGTGGCCACAGGGGAGCTGGGGGACATCGGGGTGCAAGTGCCAGACTGGAGAGGGAAGTTTCTCCCAGGCAGAGCCTCTTACTGAAATGTTAAGAATCTCCCCACCTCGTAGCAGACATTCTCACCATTCTCTGCTGCCATCTCTGGGGCTGAGTCGGGGGAGGCTGCAGTGAAACTTTGCCTTCAGGTGCAACGACGACATCAAGGCCGGGGTCACCAACCTGCTGGTCTACGTGAAGAGCCTGAAAGGGCTCGCCGGGATCCGCGACGCCGTGTGGGAGCTGCTCACGAGCGAGGCCGTGAGCCAGCACTGGGACACCGTGTGCCGGCGCCTGCTGGACAAACCGGCCTCCTTCTGGGAGGACTTGCTGCAGCAGCTCTTCCTGGACAGGCTGCAGGTGGGTTTCCTGGGAAGGAAACAGCAGAGCTGGCCGGGGGACGGGTGGGCTCAGCCTCGTGCACAAGGTTTGGGGCAGCTGGCCATTTGTGGAGAACATGGGAACTTTGTTGTGTCCCTCTATTATATGAGCCATTCCCAGCTGCACACCCGAGTAGTGATAGGGTGGTGGGAAGTGCAAATAAGCAGTGCTTTTTATCTTGTTCTCTTCCAGACACTGACTAAAGAAGGATTTGACTCCATTTCAAGCAGCTCCAAGCAGCTTCTCATCTCAGCGCTGCAGGAACTCGAAAGCAAGCCCGGCAGCTCTGTCCCCAGCAAGCACATCCAGTTTGAGCACAACGTGGCACTGTTCCTGTGGTCGGAGAGCTCCAGCGACCTGCCCGCCGACGCCGCGTGGGTCAGCGTGGCCAACCGCAGCCAGTTCTCCCAGAGCGGCCTCTCCATGAAGGCGCAGGCGCTCACCCCGTGCGTGCAGAGCTTCTGCGCCGCCCTCGACTCCCAGCTGAAGGCCAAGCTGGACGACCTCCTCTCCTACCTCCCCTCGGACTCCTCGGCGGCCAAGGAGGCGGCCCGCGCGGCACCGTCCCGCTCTGCTTTCGACCGCTACGCCGACGCGGGCACCGTGGAGGGGCTGCTGCGCGAGCACTGCGTCGCCTGCGTGCGCCACGTGCTGGGCTGCGTGCGCCGGGAGCTGCAGCGCGCCGAGGCGCCGCTCAGCGCCGTCCTCTTCCTGGCCAGGCTCTGCCAGTCCCTGAGCCAGCTGTGCCCGCACCTCAAGCACTGCATCCTGGGCCACTCGGGCAGCGCGGAGGCAGCGCCCAGGGAAACCCGCTCCACCAAGAAGCTGGGCAAGGGGAAAGCCCAGGAAATGAGCCCCGAGCAGGCCAAGTGGCAGGAGGTGAAGGCAGAGCTCCTGCAGCAGAGCCTCTTTGCTTATCAGCTCTGGAGCTCGGCCGTCACCAAGGTAAGGGGCTCTTGCTCTCAGCATGTGCTTCCCGCGTGGGTTTCGGTTCTTCCCGCTCCCTGGGATCAGGGCTGCCGTTCCCGGGAGCTGCCCCGGGCTCGGTCTGCCCGGATGGGCTGCTCTCCGCGAGGGTCTCTGCGGAAGGAGCAGGGTGAGGGTCGGCCCCTCCTGTGACCGCCTGCTCCTGCGCTGTGTGCTCCAGGCCCTGGTTCAGTGCTTCGCCCGCACGTTGCTGTTAGACTCAGCAGGCTCCATCTTGGCCACAGCCACCAACTGGGATGAAATCGAAATCCAGGAGGAGAGCGAGTCTGGGAACAGCGTAACGTCAAAGATCCGGCTGCCTGCACAGGTAGGGGAAACGTTGCCGTGCAGAAACGGTCTGTCAGGAGGAGAAAAGCAGTGGTCTCCAAAGCCACTGCGTTGTCACTCGCTCACCAGCCCGTGTCCTGTGTGAGAACGGCCTCGGGGATGCCGCGCTGCAGCAGGCTTCAGCTCTGTGCTCAGCAGGTCATTTATCAAGGGCTACCTCTAGAATTAACACTCCCGCGGGGCAGCAGGGGAGCCAGCATCCTTCCCTGGGACAGTCAACGTGAAGCCCGAGCACGCTGACCTGCTGTGGGGAGAGAGTTTCAAGGAGATTCAGTGAAAGACAGGACTGTAAAGGCAGGACTGTGGAAAAACCTGGGAAGGAGCGTGAGGCCTGCAGATTCCTTAGGCTCCTGGGGATGGCAGGAGTGACGCTTGTGGTGAAGCTTCACTACTAGCTTGGTAAAGCAGGGGGAGTTTCACAGAGGAGGAGGGCCAAGGCAGGAACAAGTTTGGCTTTTGCTCGGTAAGAGAGAGGCTGCACAGGACAAGTTTCTTGTAGCAACCTTCAGAAGGTGAATTTTGCTTATTCTGAAGGAAAAAAGCCAAGCTTTGGGGGCAGATAGATCTCAGTGGGAGAGAGCTGAGACTGCTGAGGAAACAACAAAAAGGAAGTTTGATGAAGTTGATGTAGTTTACACACCAAATGCAAACAATACTTTCCTGACTGTTTCTCAACAGCCATCCTGGTACGTTCAGTGCTTCCTCTTCAGTCTGTGCCAGGAGGTGAACCGTGTTGGAGGTCACACTCTTCCCAAAGTCACCTTGCAGGAGCTGCTCAAGAGCTGCATGACAGAACTGCTTGCTGCCTATGGAAAGCTTATGGAAGAGAAGCAGGAGAAGGTCTGTGAGTGCAACCAGCCTGCGCCTGGTGCTGCCCTGGCTGGAGGGAGCGCGGGACGAGGGGCTTCCTGGGCCACGCGGCAGTAACGTAGGTGCCCGTCCTTAGGAATGGGGACTGTGAGAGGGGGGACTTCATCCCTCTTCACCTCTCCCCAGAAGTGAGACAGCCGAGCGGGTCTGACACCCGGGTACCTGCTGTGCATGGCTCAGCTGGCCTGGTTGATTCTTGATGCCAGCGCTGTTAAATGTTTAGCCTAGAGCAGTGCTCTGAAAGCCCCATGTACAACGTGATGGTCTGTCTTTTCTTTTGACTGTCCTCCTTGCAGAAGGAAGGCTCCTTCCCCATGACCCAGAACAGAGCTCTGCAGTTGCTCTATGATCTGCGGTACCTGAGTATCATCCTGACGGCCAAGAGCGAGGAGGCGAAAGGCAGCAGGACCAAGCACGACTCCGGGTGCGGTGGAGCCGTGGGATTCAGAGCCCGGCAGAACCTTGTGGGGCCCCCGACTCTTTAAACGTAGCAGCAGTCAGGGCAGTATCTCCAGAAATGTTTCTTTGGGCCAAGCAGAATATCCTGAAGAGCAGACGCTCCCCTGGGTGCTCTGCCCTGGGAACAGGTCTGTCCTGTCGTCGCAGAGCTCTGCTCTCTGCCTTCCTGCACTGCCGCGAAGCTCATCCACAAACTGGAGGAGGAGGGATGGGATTCTGAGGCCGACAGCTCAGGAACAGCATCTGGTCCCCTCCGCTTGCACATGCGGCGTGTCCGTGTGGCAGGAAGGGACCTTCAGAGAGAACAGGTCCTGCTGGAGAGCACAGTTAGCTCCCACACGAGGGTCTAAAGCTTGACTATGTCCCAGTCTGGGGACTAAGGCATCTGTTATAAGACTTACAGCAGGGTGACTTCTCCTGTGCCACAGCAGCCTTTGTAATAGCTGGAAGCCATTCAAACAGCTGCTGTTCTGCTAGGCAAGCTCTGTTTTGCTTAGCCACCTCTTAGGACAAACGAAGCCACGTTGTCCTTACCAGCAGCCCTCCTTGGCTTCTCCAAGGGGTAACACTGACAGGGCTCTTCTGCTCTGGTTATAGGCTCGAGAAGGTGATTGACTTCTTGGAGGGCCACATCGATCCATTTGACTTGGATGTTTTCACTCCGCACTTAAACAGCAACCTTAACCGCCTGGTTCAACGCACCTCTGTAAGTTCACGAAAGCAAGGGACACATCGCGAGGCTGAACAGGTTTGCTGCCCTCCACAAGGGCACTGCTTAATACCCCAAGATAACTACTGGCACTTCCTCAGGACCACGGAGGATTTAAAGGCAGCTGAAGATAAGCGCAGCTTGCCGAGCTGGCTGGATAACCCATTATCACACATGGAGTTGGCTCAACTTTGTCTAACAGGATTCACTGGAGCCTGTGTGACACTAATTGGGTTAAGCAGGACTGAAATAGGCCTAGAACTCGGCCATGATAATAGCTAGCAGCACCAATTAAAATCAAGAGTTAAAGAGGGTGAAGACAGAGGCTTAATATTTCAACTTGAAACTGGGTGATTAAGCAACTCACCGCAAGTATTCTGGAATGGTCCCAAAAATACAGTAGCTTTGGGGGGAGGAGGCCATTCAGCTCCTCCGGTGTCCCCAGATACCAGCAGCTCCTTCATGTCTTCCAGGTTCTCTTCGGCCTGTTGACTGGGACAGAGACCCACTACACGAGCAGGAGCAGCGCCCTGAGCACCCAGGAGCTCCACAACATCCTGCCCTTGGCCTCCAGCCAGATCAGGTAAGTTGGGAGCTGGGTCATGCATTCTGAAAGGGCTCTGCAAAACACTCCCAGAACAGGGGCTTCCCTGCGCTCACTGCATTTCTTTATCCCTTCTCCTTAAGGTTTGGACTTCTGCCACTGAGCATGTCCAGCTCTCACAAGACGAAATCTGCTAGCAGAAACACAGAAAGAGTTCAGGTTGGTACAACAGAGCCCTGCTGACTGCCACCAGTGCTCATCCTCCCACCTGCACTGTAACTTGCAGGGAAAGAAGAAAGTAGCCAAACATAGTAATATTTAACCTGTTTCTTTATTTTCTTTAAAATGAGAGAATCATTATGGCAACACAGCAATGAGATAGTTTGGATTTCCCCTTGCCTCTCAAAAAACCTGATGGTGCCTGGATTTTTTTTTTTTGGTGCACTGCTCTGCAATAAAACATAGGCAATAACCACCATGAAAATGCAGTGAAAACCTATGCAGATGAGGAGGCATTTTGAGATCAAGGCATAAAAGACTTGGTTCATTTAAGGATGGCTACAAGAAACATTGAAGGATACTAATTATTTGAACTCCCTTTCAGTGTGATGCTGACCTTTAACTCCTGCTGAGGCCTCACTTGGGTATTTAAGCCTGTGTGAACTGAGTGACTTGCTTCTCCTGCCAGCGCTTTGTGTTGTCGCTGTTTGAGTTTTATTAGTCGACAACTGCTTCGTTGCTACACGTTTCCCAGTCTGAAATAGCTGTTTGGATGGAGTTCCCCATGCAGAGGACAGAGCCAAGGAATACCTCACTATTACAGGAAACACTCTTGAGCAATCTGTTTCCTTTAGCCATTAGTGGCCTGTATCTATCTATGCTGATGTCCTTTCAACTGGAACAGCAGGGTAAAAACCTGATTTTATCAGAGCAGAGTGTTACCTGAGATGCTAACTTTTACTCTGCAACTCTTGCTCTGCATTATTCAGAAGCAGTAAGATCTAGACATTGTATAAAGATTGTATAAAAGCCTGAAGCTTCAAAATTAAGGTATTCTTTACCTCTTACCCCTAAGGCAGACTGTAGAAGTGTGTAGCGCTGTCCGTCTTGCTCCTCCCGCTCCCCTCTCCTGTTGTAGCAGCAGCAAGGGCTGTGGTGACCCAATGTCCTGTGTTGGCCACACGTCTCTGACTTCCTGACTGATGCTCACTGCTTTTATGCTGAAAAGGTTCTGGAGAGGTTAAAGTCCACAGTTTCTCAAGAGCAACTCTCTACACTGGGGCTAGAGCTGGACTTGCAGCATTCTGTTGTCCCCCTTGCATTGACAGCAACAGCCTCTTCCCTCCTGCAATGCAGAATGATTATTTTTGAGCACTGAAGGACACCTGGGGAGTTAACTGTTGCTAAAAGCAAGAAGTTCTGCTTGTACCACTGCCTGTCACTAACCACCTATAGCAGCAGTAACACAACCCAGTTCAGGCTCCACATGCCTGAGAAGGGCTGTCCTGCTGCAGTCTGTGCCTCCCTGCAACTGTTGCAGGTGAAGATATGGGGAAAAAAACAAAAACCAAAGGTATGCTGTAATAGTTACTGCCTCTCTCTCTCAAAAAAATAAAAAATACAGGTTCCACCTCCTGCGCTCCCAAGAGCGGAAGATGAGACGTTCCGTCCCGGCTCTTTGTTCAGGCAGCTTGTAGTCGAGGAAGATGACACAGCTGCCCCTTCTCT
The DNA here is from genome assembly GCF_059628265.1 of Tinamus guttatus. Lineage (NCBI taxonomy): Eukaryota > Metazoa > Chordata > Aves > Tinamiformes > Tinamidae > Tinamus > Tinamus guttatus. The sequence continues at coordinate 115,188 of NW_028288579.1, read as the reverse complement.
CTTCAAGCTGGGATGGCTTTCAGGCATGACCAAGTGATTCCATTAAAAAATAGAATTAAACAACTCACATTTGTCTGTGTTCATCTTCACACTCGTCTCTCACCAGGATGCGTCAACACTTGTACTGTTACATCCTTAGCAAGGGCACAGCTTGCTCCTTAAAACAGACATCAGTGAGGATGCTCTTTGTAGTCAGGCTACTGACACAGAAGCCTGTCTGCTCTTTCACTTCTCATTCCTTAGGAGCTGTTAACCTTCAACTCAAATTAAAGAAAATTAGTACACAACTTAATAGAAAACATTTCACAGTTAGAAATTGGTGGGTGAGCTACACAGTCTACTTGTTCCCTGTTCAAAAGCCCCTCTCCAGGCCACTCTGTGCTTTCCTCAAGAGATCACGACTCTGCTAGGTAAAGCACCCCAAGGGGCACCTGATATTTTGGCTACAACTGCCTAAGTTTACCTGGTCCTAGTTTCACATTTTCTTTTGATTACTGCAGCAGTAAAGATCAAGCAAGATAAGGCTCATCACACACTAGGCTGAGGGGAAAGTTGCAGCTGTTTGACTCTCTTTAGCTCTAAATGCTCAGTTAACTAGCATCATGCCCTTAAAAAAGTTATTTTGCCAAAGAATTTTTTTACTATTTTATTGAAATTAAAAAATACTTATAAAACTGAAGATGAATGTTTGAAAGAACTTTACATAAAGCAACAAATTGCTAACAAACAGATTAGGCAATCAGTGGGAACTGGACTAACTATGCAATCCTATAATACAGATGTGGATTCCTCAGTCTCACCTTGACACGTTCTTTATAACCACCCCAAAAAGAATCCTATAAAAATTGCTTCAAAGCCCCTTTTGCATTGCAATAGTGCAGCAAACCACAAGTAAACAATTTCCTGTTAACCTGTTATCTCAAATATAGACTGAAAAGGCAACAGGCGTTTTGTGCAATTCCATTTTAACAAACTTTTAAGTTGAAATATCAAATCTACACAGTGCTGTCCCTTCACAGAAGGCAAGGAACTGCTGGCTCATCATGTCGGCGGGCGGCCCCGGCTCTGTAGGCTGTGGAAATGTGCCTCCTTCAGGATCTGGTTGATGTGGAAGTACGGACCTTGGCTTAGTGCAGACTGCTCGTGGAAGGGCTGGGAGGCGACGGGGCTGGATCCTGCGATGACCGGGATTAAGCTGCTGTCGGGACCGCTTGCTCTGTCGGGGCTGTTGATGCTACTGCTACTACAACTGCTGCTGCTGCTGCTGCCGCTATCGCTGCTGGAGGACTAGGAGACACAAAGGGAGCGTTAACAGCAGAGCGGCACGCGCCGGTTCCTCCTGTCCGCAACAGGACATTCATTAACGTTCATTAACGCTTTAGAAAAAGCCCCCCCCTGCACATTTCCAGGCTCACGCTCAGCCCGATGACCTGAAGCACATCCACCAAAGGGGCTTTTGCTGCAGCTATTTTGCCAGCACCTGAAAAGCGTCGAGGAGGTGAGGGGACAAGCAAGGTTTCACCCCGAGGTTCACCGAACTCTGGTGTATTCAGTGCAATCATTGGGTTTATGCCCACCGGTTCTGCCCCCATGACCCACGTTAGCACTAGTGAAGTTTGCTGAGTCCATCCGAGAATTGGAAAATAAAGAACATTCCCACTGAACTGCACATGTCAGTAAAGGCAGGCAGGACATTAAAAAGCTGTAATGCTTTTCTCATCAGTTCTGCTCTAGCAGACGGTTTAGGTAAGCACCATGCAAAGCATCTTTCTGGAAGTCAACGTTTCTAAAATGTGTTTGGAAGCATCCAAAGCAACGGGCTGTTAAAAATAAACGCAATGTGACATCCATTTTAAGTCTTTGAACACCTTGATATACAAATAACTACCATTTTCCCAGTACGTGCTGGGACTGAAAGGTTAACTTGTAGTTTTCTATACCAATTTTCTTGACATAACAGTGGAAGAGTGACAGCCATCAAAATATTTCCATGTGCAGGAAACAGAACTCACGATTTAGCTCACGTAAGAGGACAGGGCTCATTCAGCAGCATTTAGAAGGATAAACACATTTATAGCACCAATGCTAGATGAGCATTAGGGCATGATTTTCGGTGTTTCAAAGACATAAAACTGTTGAACACCATTTTAGGGGTTGCTAAGGAAAGGCTTCCATTAGGTACAGCTGCAATATTTCCTTATAGTGCAATATGCTGGTTAGGACAACGCTGCAAAGATTTAAGATGTAAGTGCTTAAAAACGAGAAAGTGGCTACTTCCTCCCAGAAGAGGAAAATGCAGAAAAGCAGCCAGCACAAATGACAGAAGATAAACATCTTCAAGTGTTAAACTAAAACCACAGAAGTCAAAGCGTGGTGGCCACAGCAAAGGAAGGCAAATTTAAAGAAGTAATCAGTAATTTTAATAGCACCACATCCAGGAAGCCTCATTTTGGAGCAAAATCTGAGGAATGGTGCAAACTGCACCTGGCAGGTCTGTCCACAACCGGCGAGAAAGGCCCAGGAAGCCGCTCGGGATAAATATTTGAGATGACCCAAAATGCCAGACTGTGAGTCCCACAGCACTGATTGCACAATCAGTCACGAGGATTCAACTGCATAAACAGAATAAAAGTATTTTTGTTTTTTTTTTTGTTTGGTTTTTTTTTGCTAAGCACCAAAATTGTTTTAGTTCTGTTGCTGCATAGCAAGCAAGAGGACTGTGCTGTGGCCGCAACCACGCTGCGGGTTAGATCCAGCTAGCAAGTAAATCACAAAAAAAAAAAAAACAAAATAAAATCTAATCTTAGGAAAGCAACAGATGTAACTACATGAGCAACCGGCTACTCTTCCTAGAGCTACAACGCTGGAGAGGGGGAGCACACGAGGACAGGGAGGAGCCGCTACGGGGCCTTGCTGCAGCGTCTCGTTTTGCGCAAAAAGCCAAATACTGAGAGGACATCATTCGCTTTGCGAGTTAGAGCAGCCTTGGAGAGAAACCCACCGCACAGGACACTCTGTTTCCTTTTAGTCTGTGTTCCTTACTGTTTTTCGTTACAGCCACCTTCTGCAAAATCAAGGTAAAAATTGAGATGAGAACCTAATAGTAATTACTGCTTTTAACAAACGTTTTAGAGCTGTTAGGAAGGATTATTTTTGGCTTTTCTATTTCTTTTTTAAATCAGAGGCTGTGTCCTGGCATGTGCTTCCTACACCTCAGGCTGTTAACAGATGTGGTTTATCAGACCCTCTTTATTTCCATTTCTCTAATGCAAGAATTCACTAGCACGTGAAACCCGCTTATGGCCCAGATCATGTCGCAGACCTACCATTTCCCCAGGCTGTGGTGCACATTCTGTTACGCATTTGGACTACAATTAGACAAAAAAAAGAAGCCTTAAAGTCATCAGGTCAGCAACGACAGTTATCTAAACAATGAAACAACGATTCCAAGTGAAAGGGCAAAGGAAAAGCCCAAAGGAGGCTTTTGAAGTACCTTAAGTATTCATAGGGCAATGGTTATTATCTGGTTCAGGAACTCTTCTAAGCATCATATCCCATAGTTGCAAAATTCGCCAAATTTGAAAAAACTTCCAAATAAAACTCCAGACAAATGTGTTAACTAAGCCACTGATGAGTAACGCAGCATCTCAGCCACTAACGGCAGGAACTTGGGAAACAGCCACTTAGACCTGGCCCCTCTTAAGCTTTCAAGCTCAGTTCAACTGAGAAGTAATCTATTTTTAATTAGAATTTAAACCAGCAACAGCTTCCTCACTAGGGTAATGCCTGACAGAACAGCATGGGTGCAATGCTGGACAAAAGCCCTGCTTTGAGATAAACAACTTGTGTCCCACATCAGTAACCGCTTCCACCGTTTTCTGGGCTCTGGGGAATGCCATCTTCAGCCAGACTAACAAAAGAAGAACCTTCGGAAATGAGGTTTCACGGACGAAGGCTATTCAGGAAGGAAAGGAATCAGCCAGAAGCTGAAGACTCCCTTCCTTCCCAGGGAAAAAAAATAAAAATCAGTGCAAAGAGCTTTTAATCGGTGATTCTGAGGGTTGTGCAGAGCATTTTGCTGTCCCGTAGCTGGAGCAGGCACCCCACGGGACCTACGATTCCCCATAACTCCGTGTCCAAGATGACTAACAGTAGGAAGGGCTTTTGCTAAATTCCTAAATGTGCGTTAAGGAAACGGTGCTGATAAATCCTCGAGCGAATCGTAGCCTCCCTCCCCTAAGAGTCACAGATGCCCCAAGTGAAAGGACACGTCAATGGGGCAAACGGGGAGTCTCTTCTGCAAAACAGTCTAGCTGGCGTGAGCAGCATGACTGGAGGCAAGCGACAGGGGAAAACATCACCGAGCACCCTGCGTCTGAGCAGCCACTAGAACAAGCACCTGTAAAATACCTTGTACAGATATTGCTGTCGTCCTCAAAGGGTAGGGGAAAAAAGGCCTGAGTTTGACACTGAGCTTATGTTCTCAACTAAATCAACCTCAATGTGAATAAAAACCCCGGGTTGCAATTGAAAGAAGGCAAAAGAGGGGGTTTAGTCAATGTGTTTCACAAAAGGCAGGGAGAGCAATGCCCTCGGATGAAAAGCAGTTCCTTGCTCGTGTGCTCTTTAAAATTATAAAATGCCCCCCTGTGTCCCTCCACACACACGTTTACTTCTAGTTCAATATTCTACAGCTAGCAGGGATTTTTAATCTGCAAGAGCTACCTCTGTAAATGACAAACTATCAGGAAACTAAATAAAAGTGTTATAAATGGCCAACAATTTCAAAGGGACATGAAAGGGAAGCACTTGCACACTACAAGCACAAGATATTCTTCATGTGGCACAGGAAGTCCTTAAGATACATGGGAATAACCAGGATTTAACTCATGGCTTGAGTTTCTGGGCATGCTGATTCAGTTATCCAACATTCCAAGGAAACAAGCAAAAAGCAAATAAAGCGCTATTCATCAGTGCACGACATTGCGAATTTTGTTCGCTCAAGAAAAGCGAACGTTGATTTTTCTCCAAGTCTGCACCCAGCAGGTGCATTCCTGCAAGTGGGCATCACCTGCACGAAGTCCCCCTCGCCTGCAAGAGGGTTTAATGTATCAAGGAGGCTGGCATGGCAGAGCTGCATGCGCGAGGCGTGCTGTTAGCCCGCGTCCCCAGCCCGCCCAAGCCAGCGCTCAGGGACAGCCCCGAGGCCATCCACGCCCGTGGGCTCTACAACTATTTCCACTCCTGCAGTTTAGCAGCTGTGCCCAAACGCCACGTGTTTATTCGACAAGCAAAGGTGCTTCTGCCACTCACCATTAAGTTTTTCCTGATATCCTTAATTTCTTTACTCCTACTCCAATCCCTTGTTCCATACTAACTTCTTCCTCCTCCCGCCATAAAGCTTGTTTAGCCATTAACTACTCTACACATGAAGAGGTGTTTAACCTGTTGGACAAGTGATTCAGTGTCAGATGGCAAGAAGCTATTTAATGTTCTACCCGTTAGAGCAAGCAGCAAACAACGTCACCCGGCAAGTCTTAGTTGTAGCAAAACAGTAACACAGCTACCAGAAGCCTGTGTTTTTCTGCCACAGCAGATACCTCCATGAGGAACATCTCAACCATTACAGCATTTTTCATACAATGTCACTGTCATCAGTCACCTCTAAGGGTGCACTGGTTTAAAAAAGTATTCTTGACAAAAGCAGTAACAAGATATACATTTTTGTATCATCTTAAATGTAAGTATACTTTGAACCCATTATTGAAAGAGAAATATATATATAGAGAGATCAAAATTATATAGCCCACAAAATTTGTGCAATCCAAGTAGGGTTGACAGTTCGGTGTAACTTAAGTACTTCACAATTACTAATTGCAACTGGCCTTCACAGGGAGAAGGCTACTTAATTTTTTTAAAAAAAATTAAAGAAATACATTTCATTAACTTCCAGTGACACCAACCAGGAGGAAGCCTCCTCACACCATGCTCCTTTCGTCATCACATTGCAAAAGAAACACACTGCTAACTAGAAAACGATATAGTACATATATATACATATATGTATGTATGTATATGGAATTTTCAGATCATTAATACTTGGAACAATTTAGGAAATGAGATAGCACAGTCTGGAAATCAGCATTATTTTTTTAAAAAAGAACTATCAAAGCCAGCAAACCGCACCTTCACAGAGCACCTGCCTTATGAGCAACCAATTCTGGACATAACTCAATGCCCATCTCCCTCACACAGCACCTTCCCAGTGACTTCCCAAAACTCCTGCAATTCTAATACCCACTTATGCTGCAGAACAGCCAGGGAGACCAGCGAGAAAGTGGGAAGAGCTTCTCCCAATCCAACAAAAGATCGCAGCAAAGACAAACAGAAACCAGATAGTCGGAGCCCTCCAGCTTTGAAAGAGCAAGTCTTGCTCAAAACCCTGGACGTTTTCAGAGAGCAAACAAACGGTATCGACTGAACGGGCACTCCAGGATCGCACTGATCAGGGCTGCACTCTAGTGGGAAGGGCCTTTTAATTGCCAAGCTGCAGGAGCGACCACAGGAACTTGTGGTCGACTCTTTGGGTCTGGATACACCCGATGTGACACAGCAAGTGGCAGCAAATGCCTTCCTTGTGTGTTCATTTTGTGCACTATAAATCAGCAGCTGAACTATGTTGCAGAACCTTTCAAGCAACAGGCAGGCACATTCACTTGAAAACATGCTGATTTCCAAACTGTATTTTATAGATTCTTTGAATCACATCACACAAAAGAAAAAAAAATGTGTTTTCAGTAACAGCTCTTTGTGAATGAGATTTCATGGACTATTCTAAACATTGTTTAAAGGTAGCATTAAAAGAAACTCAATTTGCCTGAAAAGCCTCTCACCTCAGTGTCCCAAGAGTCCTGAAGGACAGTATTCCTGGTGCTACGTTTTGTCTGAGGAATGTGACTATCATCTTCATTACCATTCCGCCTCCTCTTCCTGAAGGACATTGGGGTAGAAAGGAGAAAAAAATATATATGTTAGCAGCCCACTGATTTACCTTTTGTTTTCTAAAAGTGAGTCTGCAATAAAACTATGAAAACTTGATAGATAAATAAATGAAGGTGCCTCCTAAACCTTTAGTCTACTGTGATCTTTCACATTCTCTTTGTGATCTACAGAGCAGAAAATCCTGCACCTTTCTCACAAAGGAGCCAGCATGAAGCGTTCACAGCACTTTAAGAGGCAAGGATTCCTATCTGCCATGAAAACCAGCGATAAGCATCTTCCTAAATAAACTCCTTTGACAATCCTCAGCCTTGGCACTTCTCAGTACTCAGACATGCCTAAAAATACATTTGGGGCTTTTAATGACATCCGACTGGCTACGAAAAACACTCAGGAAGAGTGGCAGCAACTACATGTTCAATAAATACTCAATTCAGTTCATCTTGTTTACATGAGATGACAACTAGCGTCCGCAACGACTTCCTCTGGTCTCTCAATCCTCACAGCACCTCACAGCATTCCTCACAACGTGGGTTTTGCTCGTGAACGGGAGCTGGGCAGCTCGGGGGCTGGAAGGCGCCGTGGAAAAGGCCGACCCTTCTCCCTTCCCGCCCGCCTGTGACATCAGGGCCGCTCCATAGGAACTCGGTGGCGGAATCGCCGCGCGCTGACGTCTCGCAGCGTCACCGCAGCCTTAACCAGCGATGGGACCATTTCCCCACCGCACAAGTGCACGGGGCTACGGGCCTCAGCGCGCTGGGTGCTGCACACACCTAGGAGGGGCCTATTTTGTTTTTTTAACAGTAATCTGTATTTATAGACGTTAAGCAGCCTCCAATAAGGCATTTGCGAGTGGCCGTTGGCTCCCAGGGACCCTCCCGCTGCCGCCTCCGCGCTTGGCCGCTGCCCCCTCTGCCCGGCCTGGGGGGCCTTTCCCCCAAACCGCAGGAGCTGCAGCCCCGGTGCGGCCCTTCCTCCTGCTCTGCCCCCCGGAGGCCCCGGGGGGCTCCTCTACCCCCAAACCAGCCTCCTCCTCCCAACCTGGGAGCGGGTTGGCTTAACGCGGCCCTCCCAAACCCAGCCGCCCCCCGCGCCCCCACAACGGGCCCGTCCTCAGCACGGGGCCTCGTGTGTCCCCCCCTGCACCCCAATGAGCCGCCCCCCTCAAACCGAGCCGCCCCCCTCAAACCGAGCCGCCCTTCCCCCCGCCGCAGGCCGCCCTCCCCCCGCTCACCTCTGCCTCGCTCCGCGCTCGCTCGGCAGCGGCTGCCGGCAGCTCATGGCGGCCCGCGCGGCACCGGCCCCCCGCGGGGGCCGCACGGAAGGCGGGAAGAGGCCGCCGCTCGCCGCGTCCCCCCCTCTCCGCTCCGCTCCGCTCCCGGCGCCGCCGCTTCCGGCGTCGCCGCCCCCTGCGCATGCGCGCGGCCCCGGGCGGGCGCGCGTCACCGGGCGGGCCTCGCGTCACCGGGCGCGCATGCGCGGTGCGCACCCCGGCAACCGCCCCCCCCGCCCTCTTTCCCGTTGGGAATCCATGTGAGGAAGGGAAGACGGGCTGGAATTTCCGAGCTCCTGCCGGAATGCCGCGTCCTCCGCTATGGCTGGCGCTGCCAGCGCGTAAACGGGGTTTCCTGCTTATTTGCCTTATTTCTGGCCATTCCGTCTTTTTCACCGTGTGGAAAAAGGGCTGGCTGCGCTTTTCGCGAATTCCCTGGAAACGTCTGAACGCTTCGTGGCCGAATGAAACGTTCCCTGGCAGGGAACGGGCCGTTGTTACTTAGCTATTGCTTAGGGACTGGCTAAGCTGAGCAGCTTAGCTAAGAGAAGGGTTTAATTAATAAAGGTGCCGGTGGCAGTCGCTGCGTTTCCAGCTCCTAATCCTGTATGCGGAGAGGAGCCGGGACACTCCGGAGCTCTCCCGAATGCCGTGCAAAGCGCAGGGAGGCGACGGTCCTGCCTGGGCATAGCCCCTTCCCGGGATTTATTCCTGACTCCGCCAGGATTTCCCGTGCTCATGTCGTACCTGCAGCAGGACTTGCGCTTGCATAGAGAGCGTGTCTGCAGAGAGGGCTGCGAGCAGGCGCCAGCTCCTTGTCACATTAGCCCTGCACGTTGCTCCGTGCCAGCGCTGATGCCACTTCTTTTTCTGTTGTTTTGCTAGAGTGTAATTGCTGGCGCTGAAGAAGCTGGAGCGGTGCCCAGGGAACAGTTGCAAAGACTTGACTGGGATTCAGCGCTGGGGTGCAGGGCTGGCATCCCAGCAGGGACTTGAGATGAAGCCCATTTTCCATCAGAGACAAGCTGTTAAATTTCTGGTGCTGGAGGGAAGGCTTTTCAATTATCCTCCCCCAGATAGAAGGGTGACGCTGACAGGAACAGGCTGCATTCACCAGTTTGGGAATCAGTGCTTTGTACCTGAACAGCGAGAGGAAAAGAGTAGAGCTGCCCCTTGGAGGGCTAGAGGGGGAAGAAATCGTGTGGTCTGAGTCTCTTGGTGGGTATTGCAGGGGCAGAATAGCTCAGTAACTTGGCCTATTGCCATACATTACATCCACACTTAGATTTTTATTGCGAGTGTTCACTAGCAAGGTTGGTAATTGATCATAGGGACGAGCAATTAGAGCAAAAGAACATCCCTGCTCTCCAAGTTAGGTGGGCTGTGCTGTTGTTACCAGTTCATCCCCAGAGAAGGGCAGTCCCCTCAGCAGAGCCATCCCATCCCCAGCTTTGCCATCTGGGTTGCACAGACGTGGATCCCAGAGGAGCTCCGGGAAGAGCCTCTGCGAAGGCATTAGAGCAGCAGCCGCATCCACAGCGCCCTATTTCTACAGGAAGAAAATCCATTGGATTAGCTGTAGTGCCCACAGGGCAGACCAACATCTGCATCGGACAATCAAGGACAGTTGGGAGCCTGCTGGGTTTAGCCACTGTCATCACTTCTATCTAGAAAAAGGATGGTGAGGTTACAGGCACAGCAGGTTAAAAAAACCTCAGACAACAGGAAAAAAACAAATCCAAGCTCTTTATTCTCAGTGAGGTGCAGCAGTATTTGTGTCAGAGGTGTTTCATCAAGGACTCCCCCTTGCTAGCAATAAAGCTCCTGTGAATTCTCCTTTTCCCCTCGTTTCCGCGCGCCCTGCTCACACACAGCGTTCCTCCGGGATCACAGCACACCTTCGCTTTCCCAGGACCCTGGCACAGGCTGTTCTCACACCCCTTAGAACTGTGGTTTAATAAGTGCATAATCGCAGCTCCCTGCTGCCCCAGGCTGCAGCGCGAGCCAGCTGAGCAGCAGGGAAGCTGCAGTGACCCTGCGCACGCGGTGACAAGTCCGGTTTTAGTTGCATTAAGGGAGCGCGATTTCTCCTCTGGTGCTTGCACGAAGGGCGAGAGCCGACACCAAGCAAAAGCAACCGGCTTGGCTAGTCAAAGCGCCCTCCCGGTTGCCTTCTCCTTGGCTCCACCACACTTGGTGCATCTTCTTTCCAGCTTTCTCGCAGGAACATTCAAATCACTTCTCCAGCAGGATTTCCAGGTGACTCTTCCCACACTTGTTGGTGTAGTGACCCTTCTGGCCACACTGGAAGCAGGGAACAGGAGGAACAGGAAAAGACATCAGTTGCATTAGATAAACCCTGTCCATTTTTGATCGCATTATTTTCCCATCATTTCAGGGATGGTGGGGCAATGGCTCACTTGGCACAGCTTGTAGGTTCAAGAGACAGCCCAAAAACCCTCTCCTGCAGCAAATCCCTGCTCCAGAGGGATGCCAGGGGCTCGTGCCGAGGGTCTGCCACCAAACCCGTCAGCCCTCCGCATTGCTCACAGCGACGGCATCTTGGCCCAAGCACCACATTCTCCCCTGCCAATTCACAGCCCAAGGGAGGGAGCTCCAAAACACATCCAAAAAGGGGCTCATTACCCAGGAAGGAGCCCACACAACACAGGGAGGAGACAAGTCTCAACTGAAGTGCTCCTTAGCCAAGTCCTCCCACCTTGGGCTGCCGCTCAGAGGGCTCCCGCCAAGGCAGGAGCCACCACAGCAGGTCCCTGTGTCCCCACAACACTCACCTTGAAGCAGGTGACGGGCTCAGGTGGGCACTGTGGGCCAGGGACACAGCCGCTGGCCGGGGGCTGGTTAATGCTGGTGGCCACTGGCTGCGGCTCTGCGAGCGCCGGGCGCTGCCGGTCACTCTCCTGGACCGGCCACGCTGCCCCTCGGGGACGGTCAGCTCGCTGGGGGGACAAGAGACATTGAGGGTGACCAGGGGCAAGGCTGGCACTGGCTAGTGCCCTCCACCAGCCTCCAAACATCTCAGAGGGCACGGAGGAGTTTTGGCTCAAAGGGGACGGGAGTCACCTTGCTCTGCTCCATGCTGCCCATCAGCCCAGCCTTGAGGCTAGAGGGGGACACAGAGGACAGGTGGTTACTCCCTGGGATATGATGACAATATCCACCCAAAATATCCACCCAAAATACCCCCAGTGTGCCCACAGGATGGTCCTAGGGCTGCAAACACCCATGCAAGGGCCTCCCGCTGGGTCTGGGACACCCCCTGCCCACTCAGCTCCAACCCTGGGGCACCAGCTCACGGGGGAAGAAGGGAGCCAAGAGCAGGGCAGTGGGTCTAGATGAGAACCCGGGACCTTGCACGAGGCTCGGGCTGCAGAGAGGGGACGGTTCCCAGGGGGACATGTGCCCAACTCCCCCCGCACAGTACGTACTGCATGAATTTGCATCGAGGTCCCTCCGGGCAGAAGCCGACGAGGTAGTTGGTGCACAGCACCCGCCGCGTGTGCTTGTACTTGCACAGGGGCCCCTGCACACGGGAGAGGTGCCCGTTAGCCAGCCCCGGCGCCGCCGCCTCCGGGCTCCGCTCCCTCCCGGGGTGCCGGGAGCCCGGCTTTCCTCGGCAGCCCCATTCCCCCCCGGTTCTTTGGGCCCTCGCCGGCTGGGAGCGTGCGGGCGCTCACCGTGCTTGCAGAAGCCGCGGTCGTACCAGGGACAGCCGGTGTCGTGAGTTGTCGCATCGATGTGCAGGAAGGGACAATCCTTATTGCTGCACTCGCCTGCAGGAGCGACAGGCTCAGGACAGCACTCACCCAGGTCAAACCAGCCAAAAGCCCTCAGTTTTCACCCATCTTTGGGACCAAGGTGCTACTGCTCTCCATTAGGGAGTGCCTGAGCAGGGCCTGGCCCCATTGCCCTGGGAAGGGCAGACTCATTCCCCAGCTTGGCCAGGGAAACAGGGACCAGGGCAGATGCCTGTGGCATTTCTTCCACAAACAGGAGATGGCATCAGGCAATGGCTTGAAGCCAGCTCCCAGGGGCATGGCTGGGGTCCCTGTGCTGGGGTCCCCAGCCCCACTGCCAAACGTACCAAATTTGGAGTAGAAGTAGCACACGGGCATCTTGGTGACGTCGTACTCGTGCAGGAAGTCACACTGGTCGCCCCTCTTGCACAACCCACGCAGCCAGTGCTTGCAGACCACCGTCTTGTCGCCGCTGACGTGCCGGAAGGGGCACAGCAGGCCTGGCCACCGCACGGTCCTGGTGTCACAGCCGGCTCCTGCCCCAGTGCCGCTTCCCACTGCGGCCACGCGCTCCACTGCGGTCCCCAGCATGTGCACGGGGACGGGTCCCAAAACACTCACACCAGAGTACCCAGCTCCCTGCAGTCCCCAAGTGCTACCCACCTTGGGTCAGCTTGACCACATCCCTCAGAGTCCTCCCAGCCCCATCCCACTGCAGGGCAGGTCACAGTGCTGATGCCCAGGGACACAGGCACCAGAGGAGATATCTGGACAACTTGAGCCCTTTGGGTCAATCCCGCTATTCTGGGCACACCGGGCAAGCGCTCATGGATGCCAGCAAGTCCTGGGATGGAAAGGGCCCCCCAGGGTCCCCCACAGCTCCCAGCACTCACCCTTGGAGCAGAGCCCGCGGCGGAAGAACTCGCAGGCGGCCGCCCCCAGCTCTGCAGGCGACAGCAGGGCAGGGGGAGCGTCACTAACAGCCCCGGGGACAGTGCAGGGAGCCCCAGCGCCTCCACGCACCCCACTCTGCCCACACCAGCCACCAGGATGGTGACGGAAGGCACAGGCTCTGTCCCCAACTTACTGTCCATACCCGGGAAGGGCAGGAGCCGGGCTCCTCTCTGCTCCTCCACATCTGCTTCCAAGTCAAACCTGATCTTCTCCACACCGGCCACCAGCTCCTGCATCGTGGCCACCTCTGCAAGTGCAGCTGAGCCCTGGCACAGAGGGACCGCACAGTCCCTGCAGCCTCACTCCCCAAAGAGCACCACAAGCACCTGCAAAACCTGCCTCCTGCCCAGCCCCTGCCCTCGAGCCCCCATTTAGGGAGCAGAGCTGCTCACACCTGACCCCAATTTGCAGCCCGTGGGCTGAGCTGCAGCCCAGCTGCAATTGCTGTGGCCCCGTTGTCACCTCCTGCCCCGCACCAGGGCTCGCTCTGAAAGGAGGCTCCGGAATGGAGGTGGGTGCAGCCTCCGTGCAGAGCACGGTGGCCCTGCTGACAAGGGACGGCTCCGCATGCCTCTCCCTGCGTGCTCCGAGCATTGCGCTGCTGTCCCTGGCTCTCCCGGCACCCTGGAGCCGCATCCCGGGCTCCCAGTGAGCACCGGCCGGGCCGTGATGGAAGGCAGGGAGCGCCCACGGAGGAGGCCATCCGCACGGCCCCGCGTGCCGACACGGCCCCGCGTGCCCGGGGCTGCGGCTCTGCTCCCATTCTGTCACTAGCGATAAACCCACTGCCCAGCACTCGCCACTCGCCCGCGCCGGCCCCGCCAGCGGCACTCGCTGCTCCCCGCATCGGGGCAAGACCCGGCCGTATCGGCGCGGTGCGGCCAGGCTGGCTCCCGGTGCCCGGCTGCAGCCACGATGAGTCCCGGCTCCCGCAGCGCTGGCAGCCGGGCATTGCAGGGAGGCCGGCAGGGAAGGCAGCAGGGATTGCAGCCGCTCCGGCGCGATTCCCAGCTAATCCAGGCACCCCGTGCGCTTTCTGCCCCGTCGGCTCGCGGCACCCGCTGCTGCCGAGCGGGAGGCTGGAGCCGACAGGCGTCACAGCGATGGGGACGGCCGCGTGACGGCCCAGGGCGTCCCCGCCGCTTCGCCGGCAGCCCCGGGGCCTCGTGCCACCGCGGAGAGCAGCCGGGTGGCCTGGTGGCCTCGGGGACGCACCGGGTGCCGGGCAGGACAGCAGCCCCCGGCACCCCGGAGCATCCTCGCGGGACAGGAGGAGCCGCATCCCGCCCCGCGCCTGCCGCAGGGATGCGGGGACGCGCGGGGTGTTTTCCTGGGCCGGGGAGAGCGGAGCCGGGACGCGGTGAGCTCAGCCGGGAAGAGCCCGGCCGCAGCTGCTGTTGTTCTCCGCGCACAATAGCGCAGTGTCCCCCGCCGCGGGGCTTTGTGCCGGCCGCGGCTCGCGCACAGCCCCGCTTTGTGCCCCGCGGCTGCGGGAGAGCAGGACGGGCCAGAGTCCCGAGCGGGGGCCAGGACGGGGCCCCCGGCACAGCGGCAGGGCTGCCCCGTGTCCCTCTGCCCACCGCGCGGCGCCGGGGGCCGCTGTCACCCCCTGTGTGGCAGTGGCAGCGGGGCCGGCCCTGGCTTCATGCCGGTGGCTTTGGGGACAGCCAGTTCTGCCCCGCGCGGAGGCGGGGGGCCTGGCACGGCCCGGCCTGGCAGCCGGGGCCTGGCCGCGGGCACCCAGCCCCGAGCCAGATCCGGCCAGCGGGAGCGCGGCCGCTTCCGCGCGCGGCTCCGAGGCGACGGCGCCCGCGGGGGCTCCCGCCGTGCTGGCCGGGCTGGCCGCCAGCGATGGCACCAAGGGGACACGGGCTACAAGTGACAGTGTCCTGCGGGGGCGGGTGGCAGCAAGGACGGAGTCGCTGCTCCCAGGGGAAGCTCCTGCTCCGTGCGGCAGCCGGACCTGCCCGGGCAGGGTGCGAGTTGTGTGTCCCGTCCCCCGCCCCGGCTGTCCCCCAAGGACACAGGCCACCGCTGTCACTACCGCTTCCTTTTATTCTTTGCAAATCTTTGTACATACAAGGTATAAAACCCTCTGCTTCCACCCCCGGCAGCGGCACGGGGGGCCTAGGAGCCACATCCCACCCGGCAGCAGCGCTTCCCTGGTCGGGGGGACCCCGGCATCCCCGGCCACCCGCAGGGATCCCTCCAGGAAGCGACCGGGATGCTCCGGGATTGGAGGGAGCCCCAACAGCATCACATGCCCGGAGGGTCCCCAGCGCTGCCCAACGTCGGGCACTGCTCCAAGCCCCACAGGGACCCCCTCACGGTTAAACCCAAAAGCAAAAGGAAAAAGAGTTAAGTACAAATCAGACCGGTAAAAATTGTACAGGGAGGGGACGGGGAGAATGGAGAATATATATATATGAATATATATTACGAAAGGAGCCAAAAGGTTGAAGCCTCGTCCTGTTTGAATCTATATTGCTCTACAGCAGGGAAAAAAAAAATAATATGGAGCTAATATCCAAAGTCCAACGGAAAGACCCAGGATGGAGTTGGCTCCCTGTCCCGAGGCAGGAGCCGCAGGCAGCCCTGGGAGTGAGCGCGGAGCCGCTCCGGAGCCCGGCGTGCCGGGAAGCCTCGCCGGGAGCACGGGATCCCACGGCCCCGGGCTGCGCCAGGGAGAAGCGGAGCCCTGTGCTCGGCTGGCTGCCCTATACCCGGATCTCGTCGTCGTCCTCGTCGGCGAAGCAGAACTCCTTGTCGGGGCGGCGGGGCGGGCTGTGCCGGGCGGCCGCGGGGCTGCGCTCCGCCGGGGCCGCCCCGCTGTCCCTGGCACCGCAGCGCGCCGGGGAGCCCAGCCGCGCCGGGCCCTGCTCGGCCCCGCCGCCCGCCTCCTCCTCCTCCTCGTCCTGCTCCCACTGCTCCTTATCCATGATGCTGAGCACGTCGCCGAGCATGGAGGGCCCCAGGTCGATGTGGAAGGACATGATGGACTCGGCGTGCTTCATGCCCGCCCCGCCGCGCGCCGCCGCCGCCGCCACCACGGGCAGCTCGGCGATGTCCCCAAAGTCGCGCTCGTCCAGGCCAGGGGGGCTCGGCGGGCGGGCGGCCGCCCCGTTGGGCCGCGCCGCCTCCTCGGGGCTGCTCTCCTCGAGCGGCTTCTTGACGGGGCTGGAGGAGAGGCTCTTGGGCAGCTGCGCGGCGCCGCGCTCCGCATCCTTCTCGTTGAGCTGCGGCAGCGACACGGCGTTCTTGACGAAGAGCGCCGAGTCCCGCAGCGAGCCCAGCATGTCGCGCCGGTCGCCCCGCGTCACCGACTGCGAGCGCTTGCTGCTGCGGAAGCGGCGCGACAGCAGCCCCGGCTTGGAGGCGCCCGGCTCCTCGCCGCCCTCCGGCTCGCCCGCCTTGCTCGTGAGGAAGGACGTGTCCCCGAAGGCGTCCCCGGCGCGGCCCACGTGCATGGTGTGGCGGAAGTCCCCCAGCGGCGCGCTGATCATCTCGGCCGTCAGGTCGGCCCGCGAGCGCCGCTTGGAGTGGGCCGAGTTGGAGACGAGCTGCTTGAGGATGGGCATGGTGGCGGGCACGCGCGGGGCCCCGCGCGCTCTGCTCGGCGCGGCCGCGGCCTCCGGGCACCGCTCAGTCCTAGGGGAGAGAAGAGAGGGACATGGTCAAGCTTTGGGGACAAGGCCCTGTGGATGCCACCTCGGCCAGGCGAGGCTGCAGAATACATGCACATACACGCATGCACAGGGCGCTGCACTCCTTCCCCGCTGCAAAAGACTCTTCCCATCCGGGCCCAGGGGTGGCCCTCAGGAGAAGGTCCCCAGACCTCCCCGCAGCCCGTGGGACACAGGCACAGACAGGCAGACTGTGTCCTGGGGCGCAGCGAGGCAGCCCCCGCGCCCCGTGGGATGAAACCCCTGCAGCGAGCGCAGGCTCCCGCCTTGTCGCGGCTCCGTGTCACCAATCCCGGCGGGCTCCGCAGCGATGGGGACAGCAGCCCCTGATCCACCCCGTGAGACGCCAGGTCTCATGGCCAGCCCCGCTCTGGCTCGGCGAAGCAGCAGGACGGACACCAAGGGGGACCCGTGGAGGGTCCTGGCCGTGCGGAGCCCAGCGCTGAGCAGATGCCTGGGATTTTTTGGGTGTTTAATCGCTGGAGCGCAGGGAGGAGCGGCCGCCAGCAGCAATTGGAACCAGACGGCAGGAAGTGTGCGAGGAGCCCCCGGGAGGCACCGCCGGGCCGGCTGCGCGCGCACGGAGCCGCCGCGGGAAGCACGGACAGTGCCTGCCCTGCCGGCACCCGCTCTCCCTGCTTGGGGACGAGGGGACACGGCCCCGCTGCTGCCCCAGCACCCCCGAGTCCCATCCTGCTCCCTGCAGAGGAGCTGGATGCAGGTGCTGAGGGATGCTGAGGCATCCGGAACGGGCAGGAGCTGCGGCTGCCTCCCGCCGCCAGCGCGGGCAGCGGGGCTGGAGGACGAGCCGTGTGCAAGCACCGCAGCAAGCGAGCGCAGCCTCGCGCAGGGCCCTCGGGCACCTCGCAGCACCCCTTCCGAAACCAGCCCTGGAGACGTCGCTCTGTCCTGCGGCTCCGGAAGCGGAGCCTCGGGCAGGCTGGACTCCGACCCGCGCGGGAGCAAAGTCCCAGCCTTCGGCTCCTCTCCTGGCTCCTCCCGGTGCTGCGGCGCGGCCCCGAGCGGCTCCTGGCACCGCACGCCTGTGTTCCCGAGCTTCCCGCCTTGCAGCCACCCCTGCACGACCCGGGTGCAGGAAAACACCCGCTCCGGTGGGTGCTGGGACGCACCAGCCCCAGCACGCTCCGATCCCCCGTTACCTCCCGGGCGGCAGCAGCGGCTCTGCCTGCTCCGCGCTCCCGCGGCGCCTCGAGCGGAGCCGGGCAGCTCTCCCTCCCTCGCCCGGCCCTCTCCATTTGTCCGCGCACAATGAGCCGGGGGGAGCGGGCTCGGCCCCTGCCAGGTTCCCACGCGGGCCGCGCGCATGCGCTCGCCCGGCGGGGCGCGGGTGCCACGGGCATTTTCCCTTTGCAAGCTCTCCTTTCAGGCTGGCATTCCTGCTGCCTTTGCTTTCACATAAAGCAAACGCTCCCGGCAAGCTCCCCTGCCGGGCAAGGCAACCGTGCTGCTGAGCGAGGCCATCTGGGGACTGTCCCTCCCTCTATTTAGATTTCGGAGCCAAGTTCGCTGCTTGCGAGATACTTTGCAACCCTCGCGGAGGGGCCGGCGGGAGGTTGCAGCGTTACCCGAGCGCTGCGGCGGCCCCCGAACGCCCTCTGCGAGCCCCCCATCTGCAGCACTCGACCCTCCTGTAGGCAGCAGCTGCTCTTAGCACCCAAGCTACTCCCATGGGTGCACGGGGAGACACAGGACGAGCCCCCAGCACAGCCCCCATGGCCTCGGGCACCTCCCGGGGCAGCAGCCCGGAGCCCTCTTTCCTCGGCGCGTCGGGTGCAGAGCGGATCCGGTGACATTCACGAGGCGGCCGCTTTCACAAAGGAAACCAGGACAGCGCAGCCGCTTGCCAGCGCGTCCCAAGCGTGCGCTGGGAAACCTGAGCAGTGGCTCTGGGGCCTCATGTCCCATGGACAGCACCGGGGCCCGGACCCACTCCGGCCTGCACCTCTCCTCCCTTGCGGACCATCATCGCGTTCCCCGTTTGCCCTTTGGCTCAGGTGGCCACTTCCCACGTGGGCAGGAGCTGGAGAAGCCGGACCAGGCTCGCAGCCAACACCGCTGCGCTCCCACCCGCAGCCCCATCCCATTCAGCCCCGCGGGACCGCGGGCACCCGGCGAGGCCGGCGCAGCGGGGACGCGGCCCGGGCCATGCGCGCTCCCACGCTGCGCCCCGGCGCCACGCGGAAGCATCCCGGCCGGCCCGGCCGGTCCCCGCTCTGCCGCCCGCCCCGCGCCGCGGGCAGCGCCCGGGGCCGCCGGATCAGAGGCGTCGCTCCCCACCCGCCGCGCGAGCCGGCCCGGCCGGGCCCCGCGGGCAGGGAGCACCGGCACGTCGCAGGGCGAGCGCGCGGAGGAAGCGCCCGCGTCGCGCCAGACCCGCCGGCTCACGCGGCCGCTGCCGCCTTTGATGTTCCTGCCAGCCCAGACGGGGCCAGGGGCCTGGGACACCCCACGGTCCCCAGCACCCGGCTGGTTCGGCCCACGCGCAGACCGTGTGTGACCTCAGTGTCGGCCCTGAGCGGAGCGGCGTTCCCGCCGGGAATGCCGCCGACGCAGGGCGAGCTGGAGTTCATGGAGCAGCTCTCGGCAGGACAAGCCAGCACAAGCACCATAAATCCTCCTGCTGCAGGGCCCGGACCAGGCGCGACGTTCCCGGGGGGAAAGGTTATCTCGGCGCTGGTCCTTGCTCTCAGCGCCGGAGCCTGGCCAGGGTCCGGCAGGATGCCGGGGCTGAACAGACCTCCCGGCCTCCCCCGGGCTGGACATTCCTGCGGCTTAGCCGGGATGTAAACAGGAGCCTCCTCCCGGGCGGCCGCCCTACCTGCCGCGGGCCCCGGCGCTGCCCCCGGCGCCCGCTCCGCTCGCAACAAAACCCGCGGAACAAAAGCAGCGCCGGGGTCAGCACAACGCGGCGGGCAGCCGGGACGCCCGTGTCCCCAGCACAGGGCCTTTCCGAGGCCGCTCTGCTCCTCCCGCGTCACCAGGAGCCAGACCCGCAGAGCCAAGGCCGCGCTCACCTCCGCTGGACACGGTCCACGCTCTCCGAGGCGGCTCCAGCCTCGTTTACCGCAGGCGGGAGCGCCCTGGCCCAGGGAGCCGCGCTCAGGATGAGGCTGGCTGGCCGCGTCCCGCCGCGCTCGGCCTCGCCATGAGGCAGCTAATGATCCCGCTCCCTTTTTAACGGGCTTCCTGATCGATAGATTCGGCGCTTGGAAACATCTATATCCAGTGCCACTGCAGCTGGGGTCACCCCAGGGCAGCTGATGGTCCCGGTAGGGCCGGAGCGGGCTTGGAGGGACGGGCCAGCCCCATGCCCAGGCTCAGGAGCTGGGCACATCCCAGGATGCTGCCTGTCAGGGGAAGGAAGGATCGGGGGCTCGAGGAAGTTTGAGGCCGGCCAGGAAGCCCCACAGGAGGAAGAGCCAGCAGGGGATTTCGGCTCCGCTCTGACTCAGCAGCAGCCTGCGCCCCGTCCCAGCGCAGCGGAGCGAGCCCGGGAAGGCGCTGGACCCACTCCAGCACGGCGAGGATCAACATTTCCGAGAAGGGCCACGGAGCAGCCTCGAGGGCCCCGGGCGGCGCGGCACTGCCAGCCCTGCGTGCCCTCCTGGACTCTGCGGGCAGCGAATAACTGTGAGGGCAACGGGCAAGGCTCCGAGCCCACACCAGGCTGAGCCCAGCGCCCCGAGCGACCGTCCTGACCAGTGGCCCGGGGACCTTCTCGGGCGAGCAAGCAGGAGCCACCACTCAGCACCCGCGACGGAGCTCGGTGGCCCGGGTGAGGCAAGTGGGCCGTCCGGGCTGGGCAAACACGGTGGAGCGTCCTGTTAACCCCTTCCGAACTGGGACCGCAATCCCGCCCACAAACCCGCCCCGGGCCGCGCTCCCCGGTACCTCCTGCCCCGGCGGCTCCCGCACCCGCGGGCCGCTTCCCCCGGCTCCTCTGCGCACCCTGCTCCCGGGCGGACCCCGACGGCGGCGGCGCCGACGACCCCCGGAGGACTCGGGGGGCCCCGGACGTTGCCGCCCCCCGGTCACTCC
This sequence comes from Tinamus guttatus, assembly GCF_059628265.1. Classification (NCBI taxonomy): domain Eukaryota; kingdom Metazoa; phylum Chordata; class Aves; order Tinamiformes; family Tinamidae; genus Tinamus; species Tinamus guttatus. Next base: position 94,462 of record NW_028288579.1, on the reverse strand, counting down.
GGTTATTCGCTCCTGGACGGGGTGGCTCCCTCCGCACCGACTCGGCGCCCGCCCCCGCGGCCGGGCCCCCGCAGGCGCGACGGGGCGGGAGGGACCCGCCTCGGCCCGGCCCGGCGCCGCCGGAAGGCTACGCGCTGTCCCGGAGGACCGGCACCGGGAGCTGGGCTGGCCCGGAGCCGGGCGGTGTGAACCCAGCCCCGATCCGGGTCCCGGTTCCGACGCACCCCCTCCACTCCCCGCACAATAGCGGGGCCAAGGCCCAGTGCTTGCAGCGGGGTGGAGCGGAGCCGAACCGAGCCGAGCTGGGCCGGGCCGGGCCGTGTCCCAGCCGCCTCCTACCTGCCCGGTCGGGACCCGCTCCCGGGCCATGGCCGCGCCGTCGGGTGCCGAGCCGAACCGAGCCGAGCGCAGCCGAACCCGCCCGGGCCGAGGCCACGCCCCCCGCCACTACCGCCGCGACGGGCATGATGTCATCGCCCCGCCCAGGCCAATGGGGCGGCGCCACGTCACCGGCACCGCTCCCCCCCCCGACACCCTCCATTCAAACCCGAGCGGGGCGGGGGGCGCCGCGGTGGGTGTGGTCCCCACGGGCGGGGGGGAATCCACGCGTGGGGCCCCCGGGATGGGATGGGATCGATAGAGTAGGGTCGGGTGGGGTGGGGTGGGGAGGGGAGGGGAGGGGTGGGGTGGGGGTCCCGGTCCGGACCCCTTCACGGGTGGGGACTCACCAGCACCACCCCCGCCGTGGGGACTGGGGGCTCCGTGAGTGCTAGGGGGTCCGTGGGCCCCCGTGTGGATCTGCTCCGGGACAAAACCACCTCTGATGATTTGATGAATTAAGGGGATTAATGTGGTCGAGTTTGGCATGGAGGGTGAGGGGGCCACAACCACCGCCCACTGTGGGGACAACACGGGTGACACGTGCATGGCCCCAGCCACGCGCTCCCTCCCTGCCACTTTCCCTGTGTGACCGGCAAGGCCAACAGGATGCCCGGTCCCCCTGGCAGCCCGGACCAGGACCTCTGGGCTTGGGAACGATCAGGGTGTGTGATGGGCACAGTGCAGGGATGGGGACACCAGGACACTGCCATCCACACCACCTCTGAAAGGGAGAGTCCAGGGCTGCAAGCTTCCCTGGGGGGATTAAGGCGGAGAGAGCTCGCTGGGAGAAGAGGCGCAGGGAGCCAAGATTATCCCCATCTGCCTAATGCGGCGTCACTTGCATATTCCAGAGCGCCTGGCGCCGGAGCCTGGGTGCAGGGACTGCGAGCAGGCACCTGGGGCCTCCGCATCCCAACCGGGGGCTCAGGATGCCTTGGACGGAGGAGACCAGGGCTGCGGGAGCAGCAGCAGGAGCCACCGCTGCCCTGGGACGCAGGGTCAAGCGTGTCCAGCATCGTGCCCGTGCCTGCACGTGCATCCACATCCACCCCCAGGCCTCCTCTGGCGCCCGGATTGTCTTTCCCAGGCCTCACTGCCTGCTGCATTTGCCTCGTTGCCATTTTCATAGCCAGTTTGTTTGGCTGCTCCCTTCCCCTGCTTTGCATTCGGGGAAAGAGAGGCAGGACGAGTGCCAAGCACCCTGCTCGCAGCCGGATGGAGCTCATCCCCCCGCAGGAGGATTCCTGAGGGTCCCGCTGTGCCTCCTGCGTGCTTGTCACCCGGGATGTGGCCGTGGGGACGTGGAGCTGCCTCGCGCTGGACGTGTCGCCCGGAGCTGCCAGCCTCACCTGATGCCATCACGGCATCGCGGTGCTGAGCACGACAGGGCTGTCAGCAGCGATCAGTGTCACCCACCAGAGCTGCAATGCTGGGGCAGGATCCACGGGACCACGGAGCGGCCGTGCTTGGAAAATGGGATCTGTGTCTGTGACGCACTGGGTCCCATCCAGCCCCTGATGCTGCGGGACGGAGCTGTCCCGCTGTGGGATAGAGCTGTCCCGCTGCCCACACCCCTTGGCAAGGGGAATGTAGGGACACTTAGTGCCTGCTCCAGGAGCTGGCAGAGAGCTGGAAAATCCATGTGGAAAAGGTGAGGCCGAGCGGCAGCGCTGCTCCTGCCCCGCACGCGCTGCCCTTGGCTCACACTCCGCTTGCTTTAATCTCAGCCCGGAGAGCTGCGACTGTTTGACTTTCCTCAAATACCGACACCGCTCTGCTCAGAGCAAACAACCAGAGAAAATAAACAACGAAACACAGCCGGGGCTCCCAGCTCGCAACCCCCAGCCCCTTCCTGGGAAAGGAACCTTCCTGCCGGGGAGCCGCTCGCGGCAAAGCCACCGGGATCTGGGGTCCAGCAGCCGCCCCTGCCCCCCTTCGGCTCCAGCGGCTCCGATAGCGCCAGGCGTCTGCCCTTGGCAGGAGCTGGAGCCGCGGCACAGCCCGAGTCGGAGAGACGTCAAGGCCGCGTGGCCGCGGGACTGATTGCGGCTGACAGCACACGGCAGCGCGGAGGACAGCGGCTCCTCTTGCACAAGCCGGGGTGCCGATTCCTCCTCCTCTGGAATTGCAGGGATCCAGCCTGGAACGGCGGCAGGGAAGCGCGGAGCCCGCATGATCCTCAGGCTGTTTATTGGCATCGCCCCGAAGGGCCCCTCGGCGCTGCAGGCGCTGAGACCGCCCGAACTCAGCGCAGGCCCCAGAGCTCCCCAACTCCCCGGCTGCTGCATGAAACAGGATCAAAGAAAATCCCACCCAAAGCAGCAGGAGCCTGAGGGAGGGCTGCAGCTGTTGGGCATCACCCCTATCCCACCCACTGCTGCATTCGGGGCTGCCGGAGCCCATATGGGACAAACGCTGCAGGAGCATCAATTGTCCCTGCGGCTGCCCCAGACTGGGCAGCGGGTTGGGATTTTTGCCTCCGGAGAGGTTACAGTAAGTGGAGCCGGGGTTGCCGGAGGAGCTGGCACCATCGGCGCCCCTGCTGCAGTGTCCCCGTGCCGGCCCCGTCCCTCCCTGTGCACGGAGTCCAGCATGGGAAGCTTTGGCTAAAAGAAGGAGGCGGCTTCATCCCCCGGCAGTCGCTTGTCATTTCGCTCCGTGCACCACTGAGAAAACCAGGAGCCCCCACGGAGCCGAGTGGGGGCTCACGCGAGCACCCGGGCATAGGGACCCCGCGCCATCCTGTCCGTCCCCGCTCGCCTCCTTCCCGTCTTCCCGGGGTGTCCTGGGCCCGCTGGGGCGTCAGACGAAGGAGGAGAAGCCGGCGATGGGCGCGCGGGAGGCGGGCGCCAGGCTGCTGGGCGGGCGGTACAGGGTGCCGGGCTGGCTCGGCGGGTTGGCGGGGGTCTGTGGCGTGGGAGTCCGGCTGCCCCCGGGGCGGAAGAGGCTGCCCTGCTGCGCGGCGGCGCCGGGGGCCGGCGGCCCGTGCTCGGGCTCCCCCGCGTCGCTCTCCGTGTAGCTGTAGGCCTGCGCGCGTGACAGCCCCTTCTGCTGCCGCCGCCACGAGTTGTAGTAGGTGGGGTCGCTGATGTAGTGGTTGACGAAGGAGTGGCCCTTCTGCGGGCCCGCGTCCACCTCGTACTCGCTGTCGCTTCCCTGCGGACAGGGGAAGGGGGTGAGCGCGCGGCCACGGAGACACGGGGCAGCTTGCACGGCCAGTGATGGGGCGAGCTTGCACCCGAGAGCGATGGGGCAAGCTTACCACCAACCCAGGGAGGTCAGCTTGCAGCCCAAGCGAGGGGAGAGCTTGCACTGCAAGCGATAAGATGAGCTTGCACCCAAGCCCCGGGGCAAGCTTGCACTCAAGCCATGGGTCAAGCTTGCACTCAAGCAATAGGGCGGTCTGGCACCCAAGCCATGGGGCAAGCTTGCAGCCCAAAGCCATGGCTCGTGCCTGGGTACCCTGCCCGCGCGGCCGCCCTGCTCTCCCTGCGCTTGCTGTCACTGAATTCAGCTGTGCACAAAGGGCCCTTTGAGGCGCGCGGTGGCCACCAGCCCAGCCTGTCAGCCCCAGCGTCCAGCTCCCGCTGTCCAGCTCTTCACAGCTCCTCCAAGGCACTCGAGCCCTGAGAAGCGCAGCCCAAAGGGCACCAAGTGGCACAGAGGGGATGGCGAGGGACCCTGCATCCCCCCACGTGGGAAGATGCTTCTGCGTGGGGAGACCAGGGAGCATCTTCCCAGGGCTGCAACTGCTGCTTTGTCCGGGCAAAGACAACAGTGCCATTGCTGCTGCCTCCGAGCGGGACGAGCTCATCCCAAAGCTGCTCCTCTGCGCCAGGCTGGAGGCTTGCAGGGGCGTCCAGGGGTGGATACCTGAGAGTCGGAGACCTCGGAGGGCTTCTCCGTGAGGCTGCTGCTCTCGGCCGGGATGAGGTCGTTGTACTTGGTCACGTCCTCGTCCGAGTAGTGCAGGCTGCCAGGGCTGGGCCGCGGCGGGGACCTTGGTGCAATGCGGATGCTCTGGTCACTCTCAGCACCGTGACAGTCCCTGGACCCCCAGCTCCAGGTCCGCGCTGTGCCCAGACCCCTCACCAGCCCTTTAGCCATCAGGGGACAGGGCTGGTGCCAGGTGGCTGCAGCAGAGGCAGGAGGACACGCAGGTCCCTGCAGGTGGCAGCCCCCATGGGACAGCAGGTCCCTGTGCAGGTCACAGATGCCCAAGGGGTAGCAGGACCCGATTGAGCAGCAGGGCCCTGGGGTATGGCAGGTCCCCAGGGGATCCCTGAGGGTCCCCGGAGGCGGCGGGGTCCCTACCGGGTGTAGATGCCGTTCTTGCGGCAGAAGGAATTCTTGACGGAGAGGCGCCGGTTGTTGAGTTCCAGCGCGGGGAAGCTGCTCTCGTCCAGGCTCAGCATCTCGCCATGGCCTAGGGCGTTCGCCTTGGCGCCATTCCCTGCGGGGCCGCGGAGCTGAGCCGAGCGCATCCGAGCGCATCCGAGGTCTGTGCCCGCCCGCAGTTCCCGCAACCCCTCCCAGAGCCATCCCAGAGCCATCCCGGAGCCGCCCCGGAGCCATCCCGGAGCCATCCCGGAGCCGCCCCAGAGCCGAGCCCGCCGCGGCTCAGCCCTGACCTGCAGCCTCCCCGGCCCTGTTTATTCAACAAGGAGGCCTGGATTTTCCCCACAATTTGAGCCCTTGATGCAGCTAAGAAAACAGAGCTGTGTTTGGCTAATCCCGGTGACCTCTGCGAGACAAGCCAGCATTTAATCCCAGCTGCCGCCTCTCTGCTGCATGGAGCCCGCAGCATCTTGCTGGAGCGGCCGTGGGGACACAGCCAGTGCCCTCCCCGCCGTGCTCACCCGAGTCCGACTTCTTGGCGTACTTCTTGCTCTGCCCGCGAATGATGAGCACGAAGACGAGCAGCAGGATGAAGATGAGCCCCACGAGCGCGATGACCACCAGGAACCACCACTCCTCATAAAACGGGTTGGCTTTCTGGGCTGGACACAGTGGAGGGGGTCAGGGGGGTTCGGGTCTGCCCCAGGGGACACTGAACCATGTGGAGCAACTGGCTAGACTGGGATGAGGTTACTGGACCGGGATGGGGATACTGGGGGGCTTTGCATGGGGCTGGCAGAGCCAAGCGAGGTCATCGGGATGGGTTTCTGTAGTAACCACAGGGTGAAAGCCAAGTGTCCCCCCACCCTGGGGGCATCTGGGGACACCGTCACTGTCCTCCCTGCCAGCTACCTGACACGGCAGGGGAGGGCGTGCTGGGGGTGCCGTAGCCGTAGTCGTTGACGGCGATGACGCGGAAGTCGTAGCTGACGCCCTGCTTGAGGATGTCCATGCTGAAGGTGTAGGAGGTCACCTCCTTGGGGATGTCCTTGATGAGGATGTCCCAGAGCCCCTCGTCTGGAAGAGAGCGGCAGGCTGGGAGCCGGCGGGGGGACAGCGGCTCTGCTGCCCCGCCACATGGCAGTGGGAACAGGGAGCGGGCAGCGCGGGTACCTGACGGCCGGGCCTCGATGACGTATCTGGTGATGGGCCCTTTGCCGGGGTCCCCGCTCGACCAGTGGATGGTGATGGCCGAGCCGTAGCGGGAGATGAAGGGCTCGCCGGGGGGCCCGGGGGCACCTGGGGACCCGGGGCACAGTCAGTGCCGTGGGGACAGACCCGCTGCGGTAGGAGGGACCGTCCCATCCCATTGCATCGCGTCCCATCCCATCCCATGGCATCGCGTCCCATCCCATGGCATCGCGTCCCATCCCATCATGGAGCCGCGGTCCTGCGCGGCAGCTGCCCCTACCTTCCCCGGGCCCCGTGGTGACGTTGGCCTCGATGTCGGGCCCGTAGGCGAAGGTTTTGGCACGGATGCGGAAGCGGTAGGTGACACCCTCGGCCAGGTCCTTCACCTTCATCCACAGCGGGCTGCTCCCCTTCACGTCCACGGTCACGATCTTGCTGACGCCTGCGGGCAGTGGGGCTGAGCCGGGCACAGGGCTGCGGGGGCCCCTCACGCTGCGCCCGGCCGTGTCCTCACCATCCACAGGCGAGCAGGGCTCGTAGACGAGCCGGTAGCCCTCCAGGAGCCCGTTGGGCAGCGGCGGCGGCTCCCAGGACACGTTCACCGACGTCGTGGTCAGCTCGCTGAACTTGATGGAGCCAGGGGCGCTGGGGGCTGCGGGGGGACGGGGCCAAGGGGCTGGCTTGGGGGGACGCACCAGGCACAGAGCTGTCCCGCTGCGTGATCCAGAGGGATGGCACCCGGAACCCTCGGCAACCGGGAAAGGGAGAGGAGGAGGAAGAGGAGGAGGAGGGGAAGAGCAGGGTGGGAGGTGCTGAGGAGCAACACATTGACCTCCCTCTCACACGGGACACCAGGCTGACCAGCAGTTCAGGGAAAATCCAGGCCTTTTCCAGCAAAAACAGCAGAGGAGGGAGCTGCGGGCACTGCTCTGTGCATTGTATCATCCCTGCACGGGGGCCGCGAGCATCACGGGGCCAAGCTCAATGCAGGTAGCCTTGGGCAGGTTGGCACATTACGCTAGCAGGATTTGACCTTGTGCTAACTACTGTAAATGGGGGTTCATGCTAAGAGCACCAAGGCAACGAGCTTGCCCGGTCTCAGCCAACCCCTGGGGACCAGTCTCTGGAGCTGGACGCGGGGAGCGGACGCGGCCACGCTCGGCCCGGGAGCCACGGGGCCGAGGCGCGGGCTCACCTGCCTGCAGCGTCCGCGCCGGCACCGCGGCGCTGCGGGGGCCGTCGCCGGCCGCGTTGAAGGCGGCCACGCTGACCCGGTACGCGGTGTAGCCCGTGAGGTTCTTCAGCTTCACGCCGCTCTCGGGCAGGAAGAGCGTCTTCACGCGCGCGCTCTCGTTCTGCCGCTGCGCCTCCCAGAAGTGGATCTGCAAGGAAAGGGGATGAGCCCTGAGCTTGCATTGGGCTCAAATGCTCCCTGCTGAATCCCCACACCGCCAGCAGCATCCCGGCTGCATCCCTGCATCCCAGCTGCATCCCTACCCCTGCAGCTCCCCTGCTGCATCCCTGCATCCCGGCTGCATTCCCGAGCGGGCAGTTGGGCGCTGTGGAGCCCGTCCAAGGACCAACTGCGCCCTCTGCCGCCGCGCGGGAGCTCGGATGCAGCCTGGGACCAGCGCGAGGTCCCCAGCATCTCTCCAGAGCACCCAGCATCCCTGCAAGCGCATCCAGAACACCCCCAGAGCACCCAGCATCCTTGAAAAGGCACCCAGAATCACCCCCAAGCACCCAGCATCTCTCCAGAGCACTCAGAATCCCTGCAAGCGCATCCAGAATCCCCCCAGGGCACCCCAGGGCTTTCCATGTCTCCCCAGCTCCTACCAGGGCACCTAGGCCATATCCAAACACCTGGGCCTTCCCAGGAAACCAGAGAACCCCAGCATCCCTGCAAGGTCCCCAACACCCCCCAGGGCAGCTGCAGTACCTTGTAGCCCTGGATGTCACCGTTCTGGCTCTCGGGGGGCGGCGGGTCCCAGGTGACGTCCAGCTGGGTGGCCGTGACTGCCTGGACCGCCACGTTCTGCGGTGCCGCAGTGGGCACTGTGCAGGGGAAAGCGTCAGCGTCCGTCTGTCCTCCCCCTGCCCCCCGGACAGGGAGCGGGGAGTGACGGCCGGGGTCCCTGTCCCGCAGGCGCCGCTCACCCGCTTCGCCCACGAAGACCTCCTGGGGGGCGCTGGGGGGGCCCTCGCCCGCGGCGTTGTACACGCTCAGGCGGATCTCGTAGCGCCGGTGCTTGCTCAGGTCTGCGGTGGGGACGGTGTGAGCGGGACGCAGTGTCCCCAGGGGCCCAGGAACAGAGGGACAGGCAGGGAGGCCATGTGCGGAGAGCAGCCACTTACCGTGCAGCTCGTACTGGGTGAGCGAGACCTCGCTGAGGTTGTGCACGGCATAGACGGCTGGCGGCACGAGGAGACGAGAGCCCTTTAGTGCTGCCCACACGGAGCCCTCGCTCCCAAACACCCCCCGCAGGGCCAGCCCACGTGGGCAGGCTCTGCACACTCAGTTCTTGGCATGGGGCATCTCAGAGCAGTAGGTGGGGTGAAGTCCCATGCTGGCGTTGGCATGCAAGCGCCCATATGATGTGCACACATGGGCATTTAAATGGGATTTGCATGCCGCGTTGCATGCAAGCACCCCTGTGATACACACACACTCATATAGCAAGTTGTGTGGGATTTGCACACTGTTGCATGTAAACACCTGCATAATGAGCATGCAGGTGCATGTACACACAGGCATGCACATAGGATTTAATGCTGTTGTGTGCAATTACACACATGATGTGTGCGCACACGTGTGCATACATGGGCATTTGCATGAGATTTTCATGCTGTGTTGCATGCAAGTACCCACATGGTGCATGCACATGCACACATGTATTTACATGCAATGTGCATGCCGTGTTGCATGCAAGCAGCTACACGCCGGGGGGACGTGGGGTGCACAGTGAGGTGCCCACACTCACGCGTGAGCTCGGCCCACGTGGCGCCGGGGTTGCCGATGCCGCGCAGCGTGAAGCCGCGCAGCCCGTCGTAGAGCAGCTCGCGGTAGCGCAGGCGGAAGCCCAGCAGGATCCCGTTGATCTTGTCCTCGGCCGGTGGCTGCAGGGAGGGGACAGTGAGGGGCTGCCCCGCGCCAGCACCCGGCACTTCGGAGAGCCCCGGAGCCCTCGCAGAGGGGTCGCGGGGATGGTACCTGCCAGCGGATGAGCACCGACGTGGTGGTGTGCGGCGTGACGGAGAGGATGGTGGGGGCTTCCTCGGGGGCTGCGGGGCGCAAAGGGGCGGTGAGGCACCGGGGACACCCCCTTTCCAAGCCGCAGTCCCGCTCCCGGGCTGAGTCCCGACCCCTCCAGGCACTGACCAGCTTGCAGGGTGGTGAGCGACTCCGACTCCTCACTGTAGTCGCTGTCACCGATGTCATTCGTCGCCTTCACACGGAACTTGTAGGAGGTGAAGGGCTTCAGCCTGCGCGGAGGGGAGCAGACGGGGCTGGCATCAGTCCCCACCATCACCCAGGGATGTCACCCCGTTGCTCTGCACCGCTGGTGCATGGGCAAAACGGGGCCAGAGACCCGCGGCACAAGGTAACTGCCCAAATCCAGGCATAGTGCAGACTCGCACCCGCCGGGGATGCCCAGCTCCGCCTGGCACTGCTCAGGTGCCGTCCCGTCCCCATGTCCCCATGCTCACCTGTCCACCAGGAAGGCGCTGGCGTTGGGGCCGGCGGCGCGCAGGGCCCAAGCGCCGTCGGGCAGCTCGCGGCTCTGCACCGTGTAGTAGCGCACAGGGGAGAGCCCGTCGCTGCCCGGCTCCCAGGAGAGCCGCACGCTCCGCGCGCCCACGTCCTCCTGCCGCGCCAGCGGCTTCCCGGGCGGCTGCGGCCGCTCTGCGCGGGAGGGAAGGAAGCGGCACGGTGGGCACGGGAGCACAGGGACAGCCCGCGCCGTGTGCCACGTTCCCACCCGTGCCATTACCTCTCTTCTCGGTGGTCACCACGAGCGCCTCGGCCGCCTGGCCCCAGCCCTTGCGGGTCTGCGCCGCCACGCGGAACACGTAGGCGGCCTCGGGCTGCAGGTCGGTGGCCGTGTAGTGCCGGGCGCTGGGCTCGAGCAGCTCCCCGGCCCCGGCGCCGGCCGCGCTCGTGTTGAGCCGGTGCGTGACCTGGTAGGCTGCGGGCAAGGCGGGCATGGGGGCATCCGTGGTGCTCGGGGCACCCCCAGGAGTGGGTCTCGGCGCCCGTGTCCACCCCTGCTCCCCATCCCTGCAGAGCATCCTGGCTCCGCGCCTACCCAGGATGATGCCATTGGGCGCCGCGGGCGGCTGCCAGACCAACCGCACCGACGTCGTCCTCACTTCGGGGAAGAGGATGCCCACGGGGGGACCGGGCACTGCAGGACGCAGAGACAAGGGGTGCACTAGGACCAGCACCCCCAGGGGGAGCGCGGTGGCCCCAGGGAGGCGGCTGGCGATCCGGGACACCCGGAGAGCCGGGGAGCTCCCTGCTGCAGGCACCCACCGTCATCCAGCGTCCTCTCGAGGACGGGCGGGTGGCTGGGCACGCCGTCGCCCATCCTGGTGAAGGCCAGCACCCGCACCTCGTAGAGCGTGTACTTGCGCAGCCCGGCGAGCTGGGCGCTGCGCGACGCGTTGCCCTCCACCAGCCAGAAGCGAGCCCGCGCCTCCGCCTCCTGCTCCTGGTACATCACCTGCGGGGCAGCGCGCCCGTGGGACACCCGCTCCCTGCCACGGGCACCCGGGCGAGCCACGGGGCGGCCGCTCACCTTGTAGCCCAGGACCAGCCCGTTGCAGTCGGCCTCGGGGATGTCGCTCCAGCGCACCAGCAAGCTGCTGGACGTGGTGGCCAGCACGGACACGTTGGAGGGGCCCGAGGAGGGCACTGGGAAGGGGACGAGAGCACGAGTCAGGGTTGGGGACACGGGGACGCGGCGCAGCGCGGCCGGGGATGCAGCGGTACCTGACTCCCGCGTGCGCCCCAACACCAAGGGGCTCCAGGGCCCGGCGCCGATGGCGTTGAAGGCCTGGACCTGCACGTGGTACTCGGTCCACTCCTCCAGGTCCTCGATGGTGAACTCGCGCTCGACGCGGTCGGGGATGGCGTGCAGCAGCGGCCGCCCGCGCCCATCCGCCCGCGCGTACCGGATGCGGTAGCCCACGGAGTCGGGGTTGCCGTTGTACTCCTGCTCGGGCAGCGGCTGGCACCCGGAGAAAACCATCAGCCTCCAGGAACCATCCCGAATCCGCCCAGGCTCCGTCCTCCCCTCAGCTTCCCCAGAGCTGCCAGGCAGGAACAGCTCTGCTCCCTCTAATCCCGCCAGCCCTGGAGACCCTGCGCGCTGCCCCGGGGAGCCCATGCACAGTGCCCAACGTGCAGCCCTGTGCACGGTGCCCTAATGAGCCCTGTGCCCGAGCAAGCAGCCCTGTGCACAGCCCCAGTGAGCCCTGAGCACAGCCGTAGTGACCCCATGCACGGCACCCAGCACACAGCTCTGTGCATGGTGCCCCAGTGAGCCCTGTGCACGTCACCGAAGCATGCAGCCCTGTGCACAGTCCCATGCAAGCCCCTTTTACAGCCCTGGTGAGTCCATGCACTGCATCTAGCATGCAGCCCTGTGTGCAATGTTCCAGCGAGCCCTGTGCATGGCACACAAGCATGCAGCCCTGTGCATGGCCTCAGTGAGCCTCATGCACAGCCCTGGTGACTCAGTGCACAGCACACAAGCACGCAGCCCCACGTGCAGTGTCCAAGCATGCAGCCCAAGCGTGCAGCTGCAGCATCCCTCACCATCCAGCGCAGCCACAGGCTGGTCTCGCTGGCCGTGCGCAGGGTGACATTGGTGGGCGCCACGTCCGGAGGCGCCTGCAGGGTCTGGATCCTGCGGGAGGGCAGGCTGGGCGGGCTGGTGCCCACGATGTTCACCTGCCGCATGCGGAAGCTGCAGAGGGGATGAAGACGAGACGGGGTCACTGGGCAGGGGGGACAAAAAGCCCCGTGGCGTCCCTGCGTCCCTGTCGCGGCCACTCGCCTGTAGTAGGTGTAGGGGCTCAGGTTGGGCACCTCCATGGAGCGCGCGTCGGGCTCACCGGCCAGCTGGTGCACGAGGCGCCAGGCGCCGCCCTCGGGGACCTGTCCCACCTGCGTGGGGACAGCGGGCTGAGCGGGGCCCCGCGCGCGCTGCCCGCGCCCGCGCCGCCCCGTACCTGCGCCTCCACGCGCCAGCCCGACACCGACGTCTTGCCGTCGTAGCCCGGGCGGAACTGCAGCGTGACCGAGCGCGGGCCGATGTTGGAGATGCCCAGGTTGGTGGGCGCCCCGGGGAGCTCTGCGGGGACACGGGGGACGAGGGTGATGGCCGTGGCAGGGGGGCTCCGTGGCAGCGCGGCCCTGCTCCGCGCGCTCACCTGGGGGCACCCCCGAGGAGATGGTGGAGGAGGAGAGCTGTCCCTGTCCCTTGGAGGTCATGGCGGCCACCTCGATGGTGTAGGTGGTGAGGGCGGTGAGGCCGGTGACGCGGTACTCCAGGGTGACGTTGGGCAGGTAGTGCGTCACCCGCGTGTTGGTGCGGTTGTACTCCTCCCAGGATATGCGGTAGCCTGCAATGCAACCCCGTGGCATCAAGTGGTGGTGAGTGCGACACCTGGGGATCCGACAACCCACAAGACACCCCAGGACCCACCTCACCCATGAGGATGCCCTGGGACCCACCACACATAGGACGTTCTGGGGACCTGTGTCACCTGTGAGGACACCCCGGGACTCATCTCACCCATGAGGACGCCCTGGGACCCACCAAGCCACAGGACACCCTGGGACCCGTCTCACCCATGAGGACGCCCAAGGACCCATCTCACTGGAGAGGACGCTCTGGGACCCATCTCACCCTTGAGGACACCCTGGGACTCGCCTCACCCATGAGGATGCCCTGGGACCCACCAAGCCACAGGACACCCTGGGACCCATCTCACCCATGAGGACACCCCAGGACCCGTCTCACCCGTGAGGATGCCCTGGCACTCACCACACACAGGACACCCTGGGGACCTGTGTCACCCGTGAGGACGCTCTGGGACCCATCTCACCCATGAGGATGCCCTGGGACCCACCACACACAGGACATTCTGGGGACCTGTGTCACCCATGAGGACACCCCAGGACCCGTCTCACTGGTGAGGACGCTCTGGGACCCACCAAGCCACAGGACACCCTGAGACCCGTCTCACCCATGAGGACGCCCTGGGACTCATCTCACCCATGAGGACACCCCAGGGCCCATCTCACCCGTGAGGACGCCGTTCTTCTCCGGCGGCTCCCTCCAGCTGACCCGCAGCGACGTGTCCAGGATGTCCCCGAAGCTGAGGTGGCCCACGGGGCCCGGCACTGCCGGCGGGACAGCGCGGCGTGAGCGGCACCGCGTGCCGCGGGGCCGCGCGTGCCGCGGGGCAGGGCGTCCCCGTACCGTCCTCGTGCGTGCGCACCAGCTGGGGCGGGCTGCGCGGGCCGTCGCCCGGCGTGGTGAAGCACAGCGCGGACGTCAGGTACTCGGCGAACTTCTTGAGCCCGGCCACGTAGCCCACGTGCGCGCGGGCCTGGAAGTCGGGCCGCACCGTCACCACCGTGGCCTCCTCCTCGCGCTCCGGCTCCCAGGCGATGAGCTGCGGGCACGAGGCGCCGTGAGCGCCCGCGGCGCCGCCGGCACCCCGCGCCATCCCGCGCCAACGGGGGATCCCCGTGCGCTCCCTTGCCGTCGCGCAAGAGAGCACGTAGCAACTTAATTAAGCTCTAATTAGGCCCTAAAAATACTAATCAGAAATCCTAAAGTGGCGTTTAATAAGGACGCTAAATATCCTGCTCGCTCCGGTTATCTCACTCAGTGGCAATTAAGTTCCTCAACTTCTTTTGAGTGGATTAAGAAACAAGTTTAATGTTTTAATTCAATTTAATTAACGTAAATTTGAATTAATTGCTATTTGCAAATTAATTACAGAGCGTGGGAGGCACGGAGGCCATGCAAGTGTTAAATCTCAGTAAATATTATTTTAACGCTCGGGCTGGAAGCTACTAGAATAGCTGGGAGATTCTGCACCGAAAAATGAGGCCGGCTCGCAGGGCCCCTCACCTTGTAGCCCTGGTTGATGCCGTTGATGAACTGGGGGCTGGGGGGGGTCCAGGTGAAGCGGATGGTGGTGGAGTTGGTGGCCTCAGCTTGCACGTTGCCCGGGGGCACCGTTGGCACTGCCAGGACACGGATGGGCTCGCGGCAGCTCTGGCACCTGCCTGGCCTGGGAGCACCCTCGGCCAGGGAGCCCCCGGGCGAAGCACCCCAGGTTGGGGTGAGGCCCGTGGTTGTGCCAACCTTGCCCTTGGGATCCACAGCCCATGACTGGTGTCAACGGGAGCCCTGTGCCCATCCCACATGGTGCATCCCTGTCCCCATGCAACTGCCCTTCATGGCGTGCCCCTGTCCCCATGTGTCCATCCCTCCATGCTACCCTTGTCCCCATGCACCATCCCTCCATGCCCCCTGCCCGGCAATGCCCGCTTGGGCAGCGGCCAAGCGCTGGCGGGGAGGCTCCGTCCCCACGTACCTCCCTGCAGTGTCCACTCGGTCACCTTCATGCTGTAGACGCCCAGGCCGGCGCTGTTGTAGGCAGCCACCTCGATCTCGTAGTTGGTCCAGATGATGAGGTCCTCCAGCAGCAGGTTGTTGACCTCGGCGCTGGTGATGTTCTTGAACTGATAGCCCACGGGCAGGCCGGCCAGGCAGTACCTGGGCACGAGGGGCCGTCAGCAGGGCCAGCGTCCCCGCAGACACCCAGGGACGTCACCGGCCGCTCACCGGATCACGTAGCCCTTGAGGACACCGTTCTGGTGGCTCTCCGGGGGCGGCTGCCACTGGATCATGATGGACTGGTTGGTGCGGCCGCTGGCGATGACGTTCTGGGGGGGAGCCGAGGGCGGCTCCTCGGGCAGGGACACCCTGTGATGGGATGGGACACGGGTGAGGGACCCGAGGCCACCAACGTGCCCAGTCCCCCGGCCACGTCTCACCTCTCCGTGTCCTTGCTGAACTGGCCCCTGCCCACGTCGTTCACAGCACACAGGCGGAACTGGTAGGAGCGGGCGGGCACCAAGCCCCTCACAGCCACCGAGGTGAGCGCGGGGTCCACGCTGGCCAGCAGCACCGTCCAGGGCGCGTCTGAGCAGGGGACGGCGGGACAGTGCTGTGGGGGACCCAGCTGTCCGGACGCCTGGGCTCCCTACCCCACAGAAGCTCTAGGGAAGAGCTGAATGGTCCCCAAGCCCCCCAGAGCCTCTTGTCCCCTTCCTGACCTTGCTGCCACTGTGTCCCTCCTCATTGCCCACCACTGTCTCCCCCTCATCCCCAGCGTTCCCTCTGCCGATGAGCTGAATGGGACAGAGAGTGCCCGTGCCCCCGGGAGCCCCATCTTACTGTTCTCGGAGACCTCCACGACGTAGCGGAGCAGGGGGCTGTTGCCGTCGAAGGGTTTGGCCCAGGTCAGGTTGATGGCCCGTTTCTCCAGAGGGCTCAGGGCGGCCACGGGGCTCTCCGGAGCGTGGGGGAGCTGCCTGGAGCAGGGCAGGGGGACGTGGCCGTCAGGGTGGGGGTCTCGGGCGGCCGGGGCCGGGCCGGGCGGCGGGGACGCTCACCGGACGCGGAGGTGGGCGCTGCGCGAGTCGTTGCCGCCGGCCGAGAGCACCTTGCAGGTGTAGGTGCCGATGTCGCCCGACCAGGTCTGCGAGATGTGCAGGGTACCGGCCTCGTCCAGGCGCAGCCGCCCGGCCCCGTCCGCGCTCAGCGGCGCCCCGTCCTTCTCCCACACGTGCCTGCGTCGGGAAGACTCAATCGGGGGCCCGAGGGGCCCAGGCGTCCTGCGCGCCGGGAGCCCCATGCGAAGGGCACCAGGTGGCACTGCGGGACCGCCGCGCTGCAGCCGGGCAGGGGACCGCGCGGTGGCAGTGGCATCCCCGGGCCCCAGGCTGCTCCGCAACCCGGCTCACCCACCTGACGGCCACGCTGGGGTCATGGGTGACCCCGCAGCTCATGAAGGCCTTGGTGCCCTTGATGACGCTCTGGTCCTGCGGCGGATCTGTGATCCGTGTCCTTGCTGCGGGAGGGACACGTGAGACACTGGCAATGCCCAGCACGCTCAAGCAGCAAGAGGAAGGGGCAGAGCCAGCGGGGATGGAGCTGGCAGCAGGACACGGGATGGCATCGCACGGGATGGCTGAAGCACCTCTCCAAACAGGCCAACCAAGTGCCCATGCCCACCCTGCGTGTCCCCAGAAAACCGGTAGTGTGGCTGGGTCCATCCTGCAGCATGCACATGGATGGAGCAGAATCCATCCCACACCGTGCACACGGATGGAGCAGGGTCCATCCCACACTGTGCACATGGGCAGAGCAGGGTCCATCCTGCAGCATGCACATGGATGGAGCAGGATCCATCCCATACCGTGCACACGGATGGAGCAGGGTCCATCCCGCACCATGCACATGGATGGAGCAGGATCCATCCCACACAGTGCACACGGATGGAGCAGAATCCATCCCACACCGTGTACCTGGATGCAGCAGGCTCCATCCCACACCATGCACGCAGACAGGGCAGCAGCAGCGCAGGGCCCCTTACCCCAGACGACGAGGTCAGCGGAGGCCTCGTCCACGCCGCGGGAGTTGGTGGCCAGGCAGCTGTAGGTGCCGGCGTCGTCGAGGTGCGCGGGGCTCACCAGGAGGCTGCCCGACTCGAGCAGGGTGAAGCGCGGCAGCTGCACGGAGCCGCTCGCCAGGATCCGCTCCCCTGGGCACCCGAGGGAGCCGTGAGCCCCGCGCGGAGCCCGGGCCGCGAGCGGGGAGCAAGCGGGGCCTGGCTGAGAGCCACGGGTGTGATGAGCTTGCAGAGGCCCTTTACCTTTCTGCCAGGCGATGGCGGGGCGCGGAGCCCCCGAGGTCTCGCAGTTGAGGACCACGGACATGCCGTCGATGACCGTGCTGTCCTGGGGGCCCTTGGTGATGTTGGGGGCGATGCCTGGAGCGGCGAGACACACGGGCATCCCTGTATCCCACCCCACAGAGCCCAGGGACCCCTGCACAGCCCAGCGGGATGCCAGGCTCATCCCACCCTCCCATCCCGCAGCATCCCGAGCATCATCCCATGTGGCACCTACTGGTCACGGCCAGGTACGTGGTGGCCTGCACCTCTCCGGCGGCGTTGCGGGCGAAGCACTGGAACATGCCGGTGTCGTGGGGCAGCAGCCCGCTGATGCGCAGGCTGCCGTCCGGCAGCAGCTGGAAGCGGGAGAGCTGCTCCAGGGGCAGCAGAGCCGCGTCCTTGTACCACACCACATCCGGAGGGGGCACCCCTGCAACACGGCGGCGTCAGCGCCCGCCGGGGCCGCGGTGGCGCCGCGATGCCCGGGGGACGGCCGCTCACCTTTGGCTTGGCAGGGGATGGCCACCACCTTCTCCATCTCGGCCGTGATGTGCCGCTCCGGCTCCCTGACGAACTGCGGCGGCTCTGCGAGGTGCAACCGCGAGATGCAGCGGGGACGGCTCTGCGGCTGAGACCGGCCCCGCTCGCCGCACGGGCGGCCCCTTACCCAGCACGGAGAGGAAGGCGCCGGCGACCACGGCGGGGACGCTGCTGCTGCGCAGCGCCGCCTCGCACTCGTAGTAGCCGCTGTCGCGCAGCGCGGGGTGCAGCACGGTCAGGCGGCGGCTGTAGTCGCTGATGCCGCTCGAGACGGGCACGCCGTCCTTCCGCCACACGATGTGCAGCTTCATCAGCGGCCTGCGGCAGCGGGCGGCACGTCCAGCACCCGCCGCGCGCCCTGCCCGCCCGCGGCCCCGCGCGCGCCCCCGCCGACTCGCCTGGCGTTGGCCACGCACTCCATGGTCACCTCCGAGGTGCCCGCCACCACGCTGGTGTTCCTGGGCGGGATGATGATGGTGGGAGCGATGGGATCGGCCGGGCCGCCCACGTCTGCGCAGGAGCAGCCAAAGCGACGGCGTCAGCGCTCACGCGCTCCCGGTGCGCTCCACGAGCAGCCCCAAAGCCCCTTCCCCAAGGGCTGCATGGCCCCGGTAAGGGCACCGCCGGCTCCGTCTCTCAGGCAGCACCAGCCCATCACCCTGGCATCAGGGCACCCCTGCGCTCCCCGCAAAGCAGCGAGCCCGGAGAGTAGCTCCGGCGCGGCACGGGCTGGGAGGGAGCAGGCAGGGAGTATATAAAGCAAAATAATTGCCACGATAAAAAACCCTCATGTAGGCGCCATAAAAATGTGATCGGCTCGAAAGCTGCTGATAGAGCCGAATCCATAAACGGGCTCCGCGCTGTTTATCGCCCGCTGGGACGGCGAGGTGCAGAGCAACAGATTAGCGAGGTGGGGAGGCGGACAAACATCCTGCCAGGAAGGCACCCGGGGCAGCAGCCGGAGCAGCGGCACCGCGCGGAGCGATGACGCTCCGGGGCGGCTTTCCTGGGTCAGGCTCATCCCTGAGCAGGTCCCAGGGAGCAGAGGGACGGGGCCACCCGTGCGGGGCTGATCTGGAGCAATGCAGGGGACAGGGGCAAAGCCGGGGAGCTGCCCGTAGCGGGGGCTCCTCTGCTCCGGACGCCTGGAGCACCCCGGAGCAGCGCATGGCCGGGACGGGCTCCATGCACAGCGCAGCTCTCGCACGCGCCGCAGTAAATTTGGAAGCGGCTCAATTGCTAAGTCAGCAGCAGCCGGAGCCTCCGAAGAGATTTACTGCAAATTAAATTGGGGCCCAGCCCCGCAGCCGGGCAGGGGCCGCCCGCACTCACTGGCCACGGCCAGCGTGATGGGCTGGCTCGTCTTGTTGTCCCCGTTCTTGTCATTCACCGCCTGCACGTAGTAGCGCCCCGCGTCCGGGGCCACCGTGGACAGGATGACCAGCGTGTTGTCCAGCGTGATGGCTCTGTGGGGACAGGGCAGCAATGTGGGACGGGGACAGAGCCGCGAGCCCCAAATATGAACCCCCACTGTCCCCCTCCCGGCCACCGTGCACAGCGCAGATTAATAGTGTTTTTTTTTTTTTTTTTTTTTTATGGAACGATCTAATCTGCTGGAAGCATAAAATGGTTTGGGGAATATATTTTACCATTAAATACGAGATAAAGCAGTTTTATCTCCTCAATCCTGCTTTGCAAATAGAAAGGAGACCAGTTCAATTCCTGCATAATGTGAGTTACAAATTCAATTCCGGCATGGCACATCCGTGAGCGCCGGGTGCTCCTCCCTGCCGCTGTGTCCCGTCTGCATGTCCCTCATCCTGTGTTTTCCCAGCGCCCCCGGGCCCTGGTGCCAAGTTGGAGCATTGGTGGCCGTGTCCAGGTTTTGATGCAAGGTGCCCAAGAGGGAGGTTTAGGCCAGGCTGGTCCATGGCTCCTGGGTTTTGGCGGAGGGGAAAGCAGGACCTGGGACTTGGAGTGTGGGAAATGCAGCGCCTGGGATGGAGAGGGTGGGAAATGCAACGCTCCAAACCCAGAGCAAGGGAAAAGCATCACCCAGGACGTGGTGGGTGAGAAATGCAAAACCTGGGATGGAGAGGGTGGGAAACGCAGCGCTTCAGCCCCAGAGCATGGGAAAAGCAGCACCCAGGACCCAGAGCAGGGGAAACGCAGCTCCGGGGACCCGGCGGGTGGAAATGCAGCGCTGGGGTCCCGCGGCACGCGAAACGCCGCGCCGGGGACGCAGGGATCCTGCGGAGCCCGGGACCCGCGCGAGCTCCGCGGCCGCCTCGGTTACTCACATGCGGCTGCTCGGGGAGATCTTGCGGCCGTCGCGGAACCAGGTGACCTGGGGCCGGGGGAAGCTGGCGATGCGTGGAGCGGGGACCACGGCCGCGTCGCCCTGCGACACGCGCTGCTGCCCCTCGCCCTCCTCGAAGCTGCCCATGTCTGCGGAGGCGCCGCGTCAGCCCCGCGCGGCCACGGGGCCGCTGCCGCCTCCGCGCTTAGCCCAGCGCGAGCTGGGAATTTACAACCCTTGCGATAAAGCAGAGTAAAGCAGGGTGCAAGGGGAAGGGGGGGGGGATCTTTATTGACTTCCCTTAATTGCTGTAATTAAAAACATGTAAAGAATCTTTTTTTAACGACTTTGCCATTAGCACTAGTTGTTAGCACAGCTGCCTTATTAATTCCTCATTAGCTTCCTGATTTGTCCTTGCTCCAAGCAAGGAGGAGTGCAGCGGGGTGAGCGCAGGGCATCCCGGGGGGACACCAGGCACATCCCGCGGCGCCCTGGGTCGGCAAAGCAGCCAACGTCCCCCTGTGCCCCGGGGCCTTCCTCTGGAAGCCACCCTCCTCATCCTTGTATTGGGTATGGGAGCCTCTTCCCCTGCACTGTGTGTCACCCCATGTCCCCCCGATCGCTGGGACATCACTTACAGGCCACCTGCACCTCGGTCTGGCGCTGCAGCAGGGCTCCCATGCGGTTGCGGACGATGCAGCGGTAGAAGCCGGCATGCGTGCGGTCCAGCGACGTGATCATGTAGCTGCGGGAGCAGGGAGGGCCTGAGCGCGCGCACGGAGCGGGGACATCGCAGCGTCCCGCGCTGCCACCGAGGGGAACAGCCAGCGCCAGGCACGTCCCCAAGCCGCAGCTCAGTGCCCTGCACAGCTTCAGTGCGGCTTCGTTTGCTCTCTTGATAAATTAACCAGAGCATCACACCCGGGCTGGTGAAGCCAGTGCAGGAGCTGGCGCGGCCTCCGCAGCACAGGCACGTTTGCATCCACAGCGACATCCCAGGGATTCGCTATCCCAGGGATTCGCCACCCCAGGAGGAGAGTTGGGGAGCAGAGAGACGAGCAGCAGGGGAACGTGGCACGTGCAGGAGCCACGGGTGCACCCTCCGAGTTAACAGATCCCACTTGCACAACGCGACTCCCCAGCGCAGCATGCAGGGAAGCGTGGATACACGGATACCCCCAGCGCATCCCGGCCGGAACCGACGAGCGCAGCCCGGCCGGTGGCAACAGAGTTCCCGGCGCTGCTGTCTGCAGGTCAGGCCGGGCCGCCCTTCCCGGCCCCGTGGAGCAGGCGCAGCCGCTGGAGCCGGCCCGGAGCCCCGCCAGGCTCCCGGGGCAGCCCTGGCCGCTGACACCTCCGTTTCGGCACTTGTTTGTTTCGTTTCTGAAAGACGGAGCTGACAGAGCATCGTCCGTGGGGAAAACGCGTCCGCAGAAAAACACAGTGACGAAGGACAGCAGCCGCCTCGAGGCGCCGCTGGGAAGCGGCCGGGCCGCGCTCCGGGCCGCCAGGTCAGGAAGGGGATCCGGAGCCGGGAGACGCATCCCAGGGGAGCGGCGGCTTTGCAAAGCATCCAACGTCAGCTCTGCTCGAGCCGACGGACGGTTGGATCGTGTGCATGAAGCCAAGGCCTCCGCAGCCTGGGATCCGAGCTGGGAAGTGAATGCACAGATCCTGCCCGGACAGCCAGCCCTCCTGCTGGGAAGAGCAGTGGGATAGGAGCCCCGGGAGCTCACATTGCCCCGGGACGCAGGGAGCAGCCCCTGCTGGAGGGGCCGATCCAGCTAAAGCCAAAGGATGCAGAAGGATCTATCCCGTGCAGCCCCGAACAGCAGCGGCTGGACCTGGCTGCACTAAACGCACGGCCCTCCTTGATTAACACCCTGGGTAACGACTAATTAATCCTGGAGGGGACCCGTGTTTGAAGAGTTACTGCGCGGTAATGAAATGTCAAGTGAGCATTAAAACACACTTAGCAGAGGCTGAACGAGTCCCGGCAGCGAGCGGCGGGTCCCCGTGCTGCCTGCAGCGCGAGGCAATCCCCATCCCGGGGCTCCATCATTCCCGCGTTGGCTCCATGCAGGGAGGGCTCTGCCTTGGCCCCGGCGGCCTCTCTGCTGCCCAGGGAAGCAGTTTCCTTCATCCAGAGGAATTTCAGGAACTCTAGTGGCACCATAAATCAAGGCCTCAACTGGCCCCATAAGCCACGGGATAACTGATGTGGGCATTAATGCCAAAGGGCAAAGCCAGCAGGACAGGAATACAAGCACCTCCCTGCAGAAGCACCTACTCCCCTCACCAGGCCTTTAATCACCCCTGCTAATTACCAACTCCTGGTAATTGCCAATCAGCAACCCAAGGAGAGGCTGTGCAGGGGCAGGGGGGCTGGCAAAGGGCCTGGGGGCTCCGGGACCCCCCGGCTGTGCAGAGAGGAGCAGGGAATGGTGACACTTTGGGAGGTGGGAGATGCCTCCCCACGGACGGGAGTCTGTCCAGAGGTAATGGATGGGCAAGGCAATTTCTGAAGGCAGCAGGGCTCGATGCAGCCCTTAATAGGACAATCTCATGTGATAAATTACCAGACCCAACTAATCTGCATGTTAAATTTCTTGTATGCGAAATAAATATCCTCAATTCGCCAGAGAGGCGCTTTCCTTTGGAGGATTTCATTAAAGGCATCGAGCTGCCTGATTTGCATGCTATGATTCCTCGTACGGGAAGAAGTTCAGGCTCCGGAGAGCTCATGGGAGAGCCCAGCACCAGCGAGATTATGCATGGAAAAGCCGAGCTGGCCCTGGGAGAGCGGGAACGATGCGCCGGGCGCTCGTCTGGCCTGGCCACGCTGAAGGTCACAGTGCTCCGTGAGGGGACGGATTTCAGCTGTGGGGCTCCCTGGGAGCAGCTGGAGCATTGAGGAACAGTCCCCGTGCATCCCACACTGGCACCGAGTGGGCGAAGCCGCACCAGTCCCTGGTGCCCCGGTCCCCAAGGATGCTCCCTCCTGCACAGAGAACCAGGCTGGTCCCAAGCCTCCACGGTCCCCAAGGATGCTCCCGGGAGGGTCGGCTCCTCCTGTGCACAGAGCCAGGCTTATCCCAAGCCTGCGCAGTCCCCAAGGATGCTCCCGAGCAGAGCTGACTCTTTGTGCACGCGCAGTGCCAGGCTGGTCCCCAATCTGTCACAGTCCCCAAGGGATGCTCCCAAGGAGGACCAGCTCCATGCTCACGGAGGACCAGGATGCCTGGATCCCCAGGGATGCTCCTGGGCAGAGCTGGCTCAACGCACGCTCGGTGTCAGGCCGGATCTCATTCCCTGCGCCGGCACCTGCCGAGCCAGCTCCGACCCTGCCCTTGGCAGCGCCGGGAGTCGCTCCCCTCCGCCAGCAGCGCCCGCGCTGCCGGGAAGGAAAGGGCGGTTGCTATGGAAACACAGCCAAATTGGGAGAGCGGCTCCTTCCCTTCCAAAACGCGGGAGGGACCTCACGTGCACCCCCGGCCCGGCGGGCGAGCGGGGACAGCGGCAGCGGGGCTGGGCGGCTCGGGGACCCGGGCGCTCCCGTCCCCATCGGATGCTGCAACGTGCGGCGCATCCAGGCCTGGGAAAGGCGCCGGCTGCCCCGCACCTCCCCGGCCAGCAGCACCTCTCCCAGCATTAGGCCGTATCTAAACTCGTTAACTTTTAATTACTACCTTGCCGCTGCCTGAGCGGACTGGCGCCGCGCCACCAACATCTCTATTAAAATTGAATTTCTGCCCATCATAACTAATTCGGGTACCTTGCCTTCCTCCCCTGCAGCTCCCATTCCAGGCAAAATGTCCAAACCCTGATCCCGACGCACAGGCTGCAGAGAGGAGGGGAAGGGACGGGCCGCGATCCGCACGGCCGCTCGGCTCCAGCACCGCAGAGCCGCCCTGCATCGCGTTTCCCCGCGCGCCTGTTTGTTTTCTCGCTTGCTTCCTTAATCCTTTCTGGCTCGGAGCCGGAGCTGGGGCTTCACTGGGGCTCCGAGAAACGGGAGTCACCTTGGCCCGGAGGACACGGAGCTCCGGAGCAGCACGAGGGGACACTGAGGCACGGAGCGGCCAGGGGGCTGGCCCCGAAACCAGAGGACCCCCTGCTCCCAGCCTGGCTTTGGGCACCCCCGTGTGCTCCGCGGCCCCCCACGCCGCTCACACTGCGCGTCCCGCAATCCAATTTAATGGTTGACATTTTGCATTATTCCCGGACGTTTCGCATTATTCCCACCACGGCCGCCCCGTGCTCCCTCCCGGCCCCTGGGCACCTCGCTAATCCCGGTCGTGCTCCCTGGCGCACGGATGGGAATGGAGCCCAGCGCGTGGAGTTGGGAAGCTGAAGGGCTCCACGCAGCACCCGAGGGGGTGGCCACGGTGCTGGGGGAAAGGGGAGATGTGGTGCAGCCGCCTCATCCGCATTCCCGGCATCCCGGAGCAGCTCCGCGTTGCTGTAGCAACCCAAAGCCTTTGGATTCGATGCCTTTAAATGGGGAACGGCTTCTCTCGGGCTGAATTATTGATTACAACAGAGCGGGCGGCGTGTGCACGCAGAGGAGCTCCCCACGCGCGCGGCCCGGCCGGCCACCAGCGAGACACACATCCCGGAGCCCTTCTCTTGCCTTGGAAAAATGTCCCCTGGATGGAGATGGGAAGGGCACCAGGCTCAGCACCCCCATGCTGCAGCCTCCAAACCCCCAACATGGGGTTCGATGCCCAAGACCCAGCCCAGCACCTGCACTCTGGGTCAGCATCCTGCATCCCACATCCTGCATCCCACATCCCAGAGATGCTCCTGCATCCCGCCTGCCAGGCGCATTCCCGCACTCACCGGTACTCCAGGGAGAACTTGGTGAGCTCGCGGCTGTTGTGGAGCCACTTGAACTCAAGGGGCCAGCTGCCCTCGGCCATGCACGTCAGCACCAGGCGGTTCCCCTCCAGGTGGACCTGGCTCCGCACGGGCTCCGTCTTAAAGTACGGGGAGACGTCGTCTGCGGGGAGAGAAGGGAGAGAAGAGCTGAGAGCTGCCGCACACCACAGCCACCCACCCCGGCCCCATGACCGCGGGGAGGACCATGAGCAGGGAAGACATCAATGAAGAAAGACCCCAACCAAGGAAGACCCCAACCAAGGAAGACCTTGACAAAGAAAGATCCCAGCCAAGCAAGATGCCGACCAGGGAAGACCCTGCTCAGGGAAGACCCAACCAAGGAGGACTTCGACCAAGGAAGACCTTGACCAAGGACGACGCCGACCAGGGAAGACGCTGACCAGGGAAGACCCCAACAAAGGAAGACCCCAACCACAGAAGGCCCCGACCTTTTCATTTCAGACATGCCCTGAGCCTCGGAGCACACGTGCAGATGGGCATGGGGCAAAGCCAACCTCCAACGCCCCCATCCCCTGTCACGCTGCGTGTCCCTGGCGCAGGGACCGCTCCACCTGGGCACATCCCCGCCAACGCACCACGCTGCGAGCTCAGCCCAGCTCGGTTTATCTAAGCTGCCTTCTCTTTTCATTCCCCGCTGCCTTTGTAGTGTTTTAGCAGCTCTGAGCTTTCAGCTGGGGGGTAAAAGGGGGCGGAGGGGCCAGGAGCCGAGCGAGACATAAACACTTACTCCTCTCCTGTTTTATTTGCTAAGTAAAACTATAAATCGAAACACACAGCTCCATTTTCTGCTTAACAAATGGAAGCCCTTTCACTTCAAAGACACATTCATATTCCCCAGCAGCTTTCAAGTGCGCTTTCAATCACGGCTCCCGGTTTGTTCTTGGGGGCAGGCTGCTGCTTGCTTGCACGCGCGCTCGGCTCCTTCTCGGTCCTTGACACCAGGGCAAGCGGCAGCGCGGGGCCTGCGGGCCCCAGCCTCCCGCGGCCCTGGGCAGGGGTGTCACGAGTTGGCCGGAGCTCAGATCTGCCAACTTTGGGGATTCTCAAGGGAAAAGGCACCAAGGGTGTCTTGAAAACACAAAAAAAACAGTCCAGGGCTGCACACGGGCAATGCGAGATGTGCAGGGATCTGCACACCCGTGCAGCAAGACCTGCGTCTGCACGTAGCGCAGGTCACATTGCATGTACAGGGCCAAGCATGCACACACCTGCATCACACCTGTGCATGGGCATGTGCATGCACACCTGTGCATGGAGATTTGCATGCACGCATGTGCACGGGGACATGCATGGGGACATGCATGCATGCACGTCCCCACCACAGCACGGCAGAGGCAGAGACGAGCTTGACCTGCAATGCCAGAGCTTTCGCCCACGTCGGATGAGTTAGACCAGGAGACCTCTTGGATTACTGCGGGCCCCCCGCACCGCCTGTCCCCGCTCCCGGTTCACCCAGCTTGGAGCAGCAGAGGCGGCCTGGGATGACCTGGGCTGAGACCCGGCGCACTCGCTGCATGTGCCCGTGCCCAGCCCTGCCCGCAGCCCAGCGCAGCGGGGCTCTGCGCTGCGGTGTCACCGCACCGTCCCCGCGGCCGGCACGCTGCTCGCATTCCTCCTAATTTGATTTTAAGCAGTTAAGTCGCATCTCGCTTTGAAGCACCAGAGCCATCTGTTCTGCATTAACGGGTGAAAAACGGTGCGGGCAGGAGAGGCGCCTCCTAATTCCCCTCTGAGCTCGCGGTGGTACCTGGCTGCCGAACCCTTGGGGACAGGGCACGGGAGGGAGGAAAGCGCCAGATTCCCTGGATTCCCTGGAGTTCCACAGCAGGGCAGGGGTTCCTCCCCACCTCAGTTTCCCCACAGTGATGCTCTGCCGCATCCACAGAGCTGGTAGCAGCAATCCCAGGATCTCAGGGATGAGCCATGGCTCCCAGCTCATCCGGGTGGATGCTGCTCCTGTGTATCCGGGATCACCCCAGACCCTGCGGCTCCCGTGGCTCCAGGGCCTGCGGCCAGTTTCCCGATTGCCGGTTTGTGCCGCTGCCTCCCCCGCCCAAACCAAGGGTCATTACTGCTAATTCTGCCTCTCCCCATCTGCTGTGACTGTTTACACTCCACTCGCTAATTAGAGACTAATTAGTCGGTGCAGAAATTCATCACTTCCCAAACCCGGGCGGCTGCGGTGGTCCAGGAGCAGCTGCACATCTGCCGGTGGCACGGTGCTCCGGGCGGGCATCCCACGGGCTCCGGAGCGCCCCTGGAAACCGCGGGATGAGCCGGGAGCCCGGCTCTCCCCTGCCACCAACCAGTGCCATTTGAACACTCCTAATCCCCACTAATGGGATGAGCATCTTGGCCCTGGGACTTTATTTACACGGGGGCTGCGCCCAGCTGCGTCCCAGCGCGGGCGGCCACATTAGTGGATATAGGGCAGCCGCCCCAAGAGCCGTAATGGATCCTAATGCCCGGCAAAATGGGCCGCTCGGGAACTAAGCCACCTCCACCCGCCCGCAAATCCCTCCTGATGGGAAGTTTTAAGCTCCGAGGAAGCCAACCTGAAGCTTTGCCAAGGGCACGGCGTGTCGGGGGCAGCCTGGGGGATGGAGGGATCCAGTCTTGGCCATCCCTGCCTCAGTTTCTCCATGAGAAGTAGCAATTCCCAGCGCCGGGAATTCCCGGGATGCAGAGCCACAGGATGCAGCTGCCACATAGCAGGACGCCCCGGCACAGACCCCGGCACCCGGAGGCCGAGCGGATCCCCTTGCTCGAGGCTATCACAGCCCAACGCAGCACGCCGAGATTAAAAAACAATAACGAGAAAGCGAAACCCGCCGCTATAATTACCAGCCTTAGCCGCCAGCGGAGGCCGGGGAAGGAGGGAGGGGAGGAACGTGGGGAGAAGAGAAATGGAGAAGCAGAAATCCACTAAAATTTTAATAGGAACCACTGCATTTAATTTAACGACACATTTTTTCAATTACCAGAATAATTGTTTTATTCATAAAACGCGTTTCAATAAGGAGGGTAATTTTCCTTTGTTTTTATTATTCATCAGTGCAGCGCATTGGCCGCGCGGTCCCCGGCGCCGCGGCACGGCAGGGGTTAAGGCTCCCGGCGCTCCCGGTGCCCACGGGCCGCTCCGGTGCCCCATCCCGCCCCCTCACCGCTCCTTCACGCCTGCCTGGCTTTTCCAAGGCGGAATTTTTTCCGTCTTTGCTAAATATAGTGGCGGTGCTGGCGGCGCTCCCAGCTCCACGGCCGGAGCCACGCGGAGGAGTGGAGCCAGCCGGCCGGGCCAGCTCCACGCGAAGGAGCCGCTGCCTTTCCGAGCCATTCCCAGGTGCTATTCCCAGGAAAAGCATCGATTTTTCACTGGCTCTGGTAAGGCAATCTCGCCCGTGAAACGGCACGCGGCGCCCAAGCAGGACACAGAGAGCACGGCCCTGCATCCCGCATCCTGGATCCACATCCCGGCCAGCGCTCGCTTGCCGAACCCAGCAGATGCCTGCGGATTCGCAGCGCTCACCGGCACTGCCGGAGCCATTAGTATTCCGGAGATGAGCCCACTTTCCTTTAATAAAATACAAACAGAGTCGCCGAGTGCTACCTGCACCTGGGGAGCCGCGGGCGCCCGGGGACGGGTGCGCAATGGGTACGGGGCGCCAAGTGGGTGCTGAGTCCCAGCAAACTCAGCGCATGCGTGGCTGCACATGCAGATGGTCTGCTCCTCCATGTGCTTTTTTATATTTTCCCCCCTTTTCTGCTACTAGAAAAGGACGTAATTGCAGACGTGCCCGTAAATCCCTGCAACTCCCTCTGCTCCCGTCCTTGACCGCCTCCCTCTCCCCTTCTCCCCCCCATGGAGCTTTAAAAAACTCCTCCTGGCTATTAATTAAAAGCAACCTCTCCACCATGGCGGGCGTACTTGCCGTAAATTAATAGCGGCCGCCTTAATCAAATCCCATCTCCCGCGCGAGCCGCTCGCCCCGGCCTCGCCGCCCGCCTGCCCGCCCGTGAAACGCGATTCCCCGCGCGCCGCCGCGCGCTCCCAGCCTCCCGGCCGCGCTCCCAGCACAGTGCTCTGCTCCGCCGGGATGCAGCCCGGCTCCTCTCGTCCCACGCGGGACACCAGCCTGGAGCGTGCTTGGGGACGGACGGACACCGTCCTGCTGCGGGAAAGCCTGGCCACGCAGGAGCGGAGGGACAGACGGACACGGCGCGGCCAGGCCGTCTCCACTGCATCTTCCCTTCCTCCTCTCGCTGCTGTCTCCAGGCCCATCCTTATTTATTTATTTGCTAATTAGCTGCTGTTTCCATAACAAACGCTCCAGCTTCTCCCAGCCTCCATCAGCCCTGGGGCTGGATTGTTAACCAGGATTTTAATTTGTTAATTAAAAGCAGGATGCCTCCGTAACAAGCTCCGCTTCCGCGGCCGGGCTCTCCCAGGGCTCTGCGGGCCAGCGGCAGCAGCGGGAGCTCATGGCCTTTTCCAAGTGAAAGGTTGAGTCCCATTGAACAGCAATGCCAGGGGTGCGGATGGCAGGGATGGAGCCACCCTCCTTTTGGGGTCCGTCCCCGTGTCCCCATCCCCAGGCATTAGCTGCTTTAGCACCGGGCAGAGCAGCCCGGGATGGTGCCAAGGAGAGACGTCAGCCCTGGCTGGGGATCCGCGTCTCGCACCCGCCCCCGCGGCTCCGCCTGGAAAAAACAGCATCTCCCGGCGCAGGAAACCCGGACGCGCCGCGGTCCCACCGCGCTCCCAGCCCCGGGGCCGACAAGCGGCGCTTTGTGCTCGGGAGCAACACGCGGCCCCGCGCGCGCCCGCCTCGAGCCTGGCGCTGATCCCGCTCCCAAATGCGGGGGCCCAGTACCTGGCCCCGAATGCAGGGACCCAAATGCAGGGATCCAAATGCAGGGACCCAAATGCAAGAGCCCAGCACCTGGCCCCGAATGCAGGGACCCAAATGCCAGGCCCCCAGGAGGACAAGGTACCCCCAGCTGCCAGCTTTTTCCCCCGCACCAGGGGCAGGACGTGCCACCCGCAGCAGGACGTCCATCAGCCCTGGCAGTGCCGGGCAGGGGAAGAATGTGGGATTGCCACGGGAGGGGGCACCAGGCACGGGGGCTCTGCGGCACCGGGACCGCTGGGACAGAAACCCTGGAGAGCAGGGACAGGAGGGGGCATCACTGGGATGCGCAATGCACAGGGATGCACAAGGATGCACGGGGATGCACGGGGATGCACAGGGCAGTCGCAGCCCGCCCGCCAGCCCCTCTCTTCCCTCCTGCTCGGCTCTGCCAAGGAGGCGGACGTCACCAGATCGATGGCTCCGTCTCCCGGTGTCTCTGGGCCCGGGGCCATTTGGCAGCACTGAGGCCTTTGGCTGCGCTCCCTGCACCAAGGCCGGGCCGGCCGCAGCATTGGGAACAGAGATGCATGGAAACCACAGGGCCTCATCCAGGGGGGCGGATGAGAGCTGGGGGGACACCTGGAATGCACAGGTAGGACGTCCCCAGGTTGCAGCCAGCGCATCCCTGCACACGATGCATCCCGGTCCCCATGCACGGCCCAGCCTGCCCCTGTGCCCGGCCAATCCCATCCCCGCGCCCGGCACAGCCGCCCAGCTCCGTCTGGAGCTCCTTCCCCAGCAAACCCTGCCGAGGCCGTGAGGAGGCTCCTCGGTATCTGGGTCACTGCGGTGAGTCACGGAGACCCGTGGAGTGACTCAACGCTCTGCCGGAGCCGGGCCTGCCTGCACGGCGCCCGGGCCCGGAGCAGCTCCCAGCGCCAGCAGGAGGGAGGGGAGACGCGCACGATCCGCAGGTGAGGGCTGGAGAAGGGGCCGGAGAGCCCACGGTGCCGGTGAAGGATGGGGATGTGCAGCCGGCGAGCCCCAAGTGCAGCGCCAGGCTGGATTTTGCCCCGCATATATGAAATGCACAGAGCAAATCCTCTGGGAATTCCTGGAGAGCATCTGCAGCCCTGGGCCCGTGGAGGCTCCCTGCCCTGACCGTCCCCAAAAACCAGCTGGGAGCCTCCCGGCATCCCCGTTCCTCCGGGACAGCCGCAGCTCCCGCTGGCACACGGACCCGCAGACCAGCAGCAGCGCTTCCCCATTGAGAAATAGGATGGGGAAAGGGAAAAATAAATAAATAAAAGAAGAAAGAGGAACCACAAGAAAAGGCCGGCTCAGCCTTTCCCACGACGCTGACGCAATCCCGCGGGATGCAAAACCCTGCGCCGGATCCCGGCCCCCGCACCCGAAGCAAATGCCGCGTCCGAGGGCCCCGCTCCACACCACATCCCGAGGAAGCGGCCGGGAGGCGAGCTGGCACTTCGGGACAGCAGGCCTGGATTTACTGCGGGTGCTGCCCAGACTTCCTCTCCCCAATGTTTTAATTAGCGAAGCCGTCGCTCATCTTAAACACAAATAGCTGCAGCCTGAGTGCAAATAGCAGTGAGGCAGCTTTTCCTTGGGAAAAGCCTTTTCCAGGGCTTCTTGTCTCGCTTGCACGCAGAGGAGGGACGGGAATAATTCACAGTGCAGTGTCTGCCCTTCAGCTCTTCATGAAGATCCCACATTCCCGGGGTGGAGAAGCAAGCCCTGACCATTGCGCTGAACAAGCCGCTGGCAGCAAAGCCAGAGCGCCCACTGCACGCGGGGACACGGATGCACACACGGCACATGGATGCAGGGGGCTAAACGCTTCCCAGCAGGCACAGCGAGTGCCAAATTAAACATCCCCCTGAATTAGTTGATTTTATTATTCACGAGCGCGCCGAGGAACTCGTTATCACCGAGCAGCGGCTCCCTCGGCCGAGCGCGGCCACGGGGACGGCGGGCGCGCGGCCCGGCCGGCGGCACGCGGCCCTTTGGGAGCGCGGGGCTAATCCCGCCTCATCCCCCAGCCGGCGTCAGCGCTTTTGCAGGCGCTCGGAGGCAGATTCCCGTGGCCGGAGCTGCTGCTGCGCCGGCCAAGCCACCCCCGCAGGCATCCGCAGGGCTCAGCCCTTCCCAAAACCTCAGGACAGCGCCAGAGGGGCACGTTCATCCCGGAGAACGTGTCCCACACGTGCGGCTGGGGGCAAACGGGCTGCAAACACGAGCGGGAGAGATGCAGGCGCTGGGAGAGCAAAAGCCCTTCTCGCCCAGCCTTGCAAGCAGGTCCTGCGCGCAGCGGGGAGCGCGCGCGCTCATCATCGATTAAGGGGCTCTAAAAATAGCCCTCGGGTTCACGAGCTCGTGTGCCCTGAACGAACCGATGCTGCCGAGCACCAGCGAGGGCCGCGCTGGGACAGCCGGGACGGTCACATCCTCCCCGCACGAGGGACAGGCGCCCTTGCGAGCCGGGGCCGTGCGAGCGGCCCGGCCGGGCAGCAGCCCCGCGCGCCCACGCGCTCCCCGGCCCCGCTCCTCGCGGCCGGCTCAAGGTTAGCGAAGGAGCAGTCACGGGCTGCCGTCGCAATTAGCTATCGCGGCTAAAATTAGCTCGGTGGATTCTCTCTGCTCGTGGTCAGACCCAGGAGGACCTTCCGACACCAGGGGCAGCGGTGATTTATGAGAAGTGACAGAGCTGCGAGCGCGAGGATGGTGCGCACGGCGTGCACCGCGGGCCGGGACGCCTGGGCCCCGCTGCCACCCTCTGTGCGGTCCCCACACCAGCCTCCTCCTGCCTCAGTGTCCCCCATGCCGAGCTGGCACGTGGGGACAGCCGGCCGGCAGCTGCGGTGCTCCGAGCGGGTGACAGCAGCGACAGCCACGGCAGCCTGGCCTTGGCATTCCCGGAATGGCCACCGTGCCGGCTGGGATGCCCAGCTGCTGGCACGCGGTGGCAGCTGGTCCTGGTGCCCAAGGCCCTTCCCGGCGCGCGGTGGCCTCTGGCCAGGAGGTGACACCGATCTGCAGCGGGGAGGTGACACCACTGATCAGCCAGCAGCTGCTGTGACAGCATCCCAGCGGCGCGCGGCCGGAGAGCCTCCCCGCGCCCCAAACCCGCATTCCCGGCGGGACCAGGGGCAGGGACGCGAGCAGACACTGAGCGAGGAGACAAAGGGGGCCGGGGACCAGCTGCAGCCCAGGAATGTCCCCTGCCCTCGGCCCCGTTCCCAGGGATCAGGTTACCCAGTTCCCAGGCAACGCAGCCCGGCGCGGCCTCGCCGGCGCAGGCATTCCTGCGTCCCGCCGCGCTGCGGGCAGGGGGCCGGGAAGGGGGAGGCCGCTTCTCCTGGCGCGGACAGGTGGTCCACGGCGGCCTCCGAGGGAAAGGGAGGCCGGAGAAACGCGGAAAGCACCGCTCCGAGCAAGCAGGGGATGCGGAAGGCACCGCCGCGAGCCAGGCAGGGGCTTCCCACCTATCCCGAGGGCAACACAGCCAAGAACCCGGCCCCACACCGGTGCCTTGTCCCATGGGTGATGGCATGTGGGGAAGCAGGATCCGGGAGCGCCGCGGAGGTGTGGGCAGAGCGGGGGGCTCCCGTCACCCTTCGTTACTGCAACGTGTCACTGCTGCCAGCAGTGGGTTTACTGCCACCCCAGCGCTGCCCGCTCCTCAGCAGCGACACGTGGTGGGCTAACGAGCTTGAGGGACCTTACGAGGTCCTGGGCTCCCAGCTGAGCTGGTGCATCCCTGGGGGAGCATGACAGCGACAGGATGGAGCCATCCCCAGGTGCAAGTGGCTCTTCCAGGGCTTCAGACTGCCCCGGTCCCTGGCAGGAGGATCCTGCGCAGCCCCTTTCCTGCTCCTGGCTAAGGCCGCGGGCTCTGCTGTTGGCTCCGAGGACAGGGACAAGGTTTGTGGACATGCACAGGCAGAGGCAGGGCCACCTCGTCGCGGCCGCTGCCCGCACCCCGTGAGCTCCCCCTTCCCTCCCTCCCTCTCTCCAGGTTTCGTTATCTGCGCTCTTCCAGGCTCGCGAGCAACCTGCATCTGGCTGCCTCCCCCCTGCTCAGCTCCTGCTGAGCAGAAATGCCACCGCAGCCTAATCCCCGTCATTAAGGGACGAGCGGCACTCGAGTGCCACGGTGGCCAACCCGCCGTCCCAGGCGGGAGCAGCTCCAACGATGCCCAAGGCAGGGAGCACCCGAAACCACGGGAGCGGCGGTGCCGGGGACAGGGAGCAGCGGGGGGCCGGGTGGCAGCGTCACCAGCGAGCACCGCGATGCCGGCGGCCCCCGAGCAGCGCGCCTGCCCTCCCCCTTATCAGGTCATCAAAATTTCATGGCCGTGCCTGGCCACTAATGGCTTCCAAAGAAGCATCAAATTTTAATCTTCCCGTCCTTTCCCCTAAAAACCACTTTCCTTGCTGAGCCGGAGCTTTGCGTGAGGCTGATGTGCCAGACGGGCTCCTGGCAAGGGAGGCTCCTGGTCCGGGGGGCTGGTGGGGCCACACGGCAGTGCCCGGGGTGCCAGAGCCGACAGTGGCACATCCAGCGCCAGCCCCTGGCAAGGGGCTCATCCCCGCACACGCCAACATGGGGACCACGCGTGGAGGCCAGGAGGTGCCAGGAGGCCCCACTCCAGGCCCTAATAAGCCTCTTTGTACAGGGCTGCCCATCTTGGTCCCCTGCCCCAAATCCCGTCTGGAACCTTAAGCCTCCCAAATCCCTCCCGGGACTGGCCGCAGCCTCGTCAATCCCATTAGCGGCACCGTGACGCTACCGGGGCTCCCCGGGGCTGCCAGACCCACAGAGACACCCCGGTTCCTGCCCCACAGCGCAGTGGGGAGGACAGGACCCCAAGCACCAGGTCACCCCGTGGGCAGCGCGCGGAGCCCGGGGACGCTGCGGCGGGCGCGAGGGGTGCACTGCGACACCCGCACAGCGCTGGCTGATTAGCCCCCGCCAAGCGCCGCCTTCTGCGCCGGGTAATTAGCGCCAGGCCCCTAATCAATAAGTTATTTTTTGCCACGGGTAATTAATAATTACGCAGCACAGCCGGGCTGTAATTAAACTCTCATCCCCTCTCTCTCTGGCATCGCGGAGCCTTTATTTTAGCCCAGCGGGCATCAAAAGGTGGAAATCGCCTTGGCCGGGAGCCCGCATGCTCCGGCCGGGAAGGTCTCGCTCCTTCCCATCCCTGCTCGCCCACGCCTTTCTCTGCCCATTGATCCCGCTCGCTCCGGCGGCCTCAATCAATAGCAGCAGCACAAAAGCGCCTGGGCTGCCGCCGGCCGCCGCTCGCCGCAGCCCCGGGAGCCTCCACGGCAGCCCCGGGCGATGCCCCCGCTGCAGCCGCCCGTGGTGCCACCCGGCTGCTCGATCCCTGCCCGGTGCAGGGCATCGGGGCCGGCGGCAATGCCCACACGTCACCCTGTGCATTGGCGCCTTTGAGGACCCCAGGACAGGCCACGCTGGGGCAGGGGTTGCAAGGCAGGTGCCGCAGCCACTGCCGGTCCCGTGCGGGCACTGGGGACACGGGGAGCGTCTGCTCGCCCGTGGCCGGGCACGCGGCGCGGCCCAGCAATGTCACGCTGCCTGCAAGGAGAGCGCAGATGCAACGTGCTGCAGGGAGCTGAAGCTGGAACGCTCCGCTCACGTAGTCGGCGGGAGCAAGGGAAGGAGCGAACCCCTTGTTCCTGCCTCGAGGGTAGGCTGCAGCACCAACAACCCCCATCTCCCACCCCACGGGGAGACCCCGGTGCTCCAGAAACAAATGGAAGGAGAGTCCAACGTGCTGGGAGACAGTCCTGGGGCCAGCGAACAAACGGACCGCGGGGGACCTGCGAGACGGAGGCGCCAGCCAGGAGGAGAGGAACTCAGCAAGGGAGTGAATCAATCAAAGAGACCTTCACAGCTCCCCACACAGGGCCTGCCCGGATAATATACTGCCGCTTTAGATGTTATGTTCTGAACTTAATTACTGAGAAATTATAGCAGTGCTGGGGGAAGCACAGGGGGGAGCGGGAAGACGGAGTGCGCAGGGACTCCTGGCTCCGCTTGCTGCCACAAACAAGGGCAAGAAACGCCGCGGGCCCCCAGCTGCACCCCCGGGTTTACAGCGTGCGTGCTCTGCGCGAGCAGCAGGGCCACAGGCGCCCGCGCTGCAGCCCTGCCAGCCAGGGAGCCTCCTCCGCATCCCCGCCGGGGCAGGGGCAGGACGCCAGGGCCCTTTCCACGGCCCTGAACCCCATTTGCACCCTGAGGGCCACAGATTCTTCCTCCGTCCCTCTCGGCTAATGGAGCAGCTGCAAACAGCCTGCGCGGTGCCAAAGCCCCGGTGGTGATGGACAGACGGGGCTCGCCCTGCGCGGCGGTGCCTCCTGGCCCCAAGGTCCTGCCGGGTGCACAGGGAGCCCCAGGCACCCATGGGGACACCGGGCAGCAGCTCCTCCTCAGCCCTGGGCTCCCGCCATGCCCAACCAGCAGCTTGGGGAGCAGACAGAAACGAGACCAAGGCAAGAACTGCCTCCCAGGAGCCACCAAAACTTGCCCCTCAGATCCAGCAGCGCAAGCAGGGGGTTCCCCCGGGGAGGAAAACAGGCATCCTTGTCCCCGCTCCGTCGCTGGGGGATGCTAAGGCTCACAGGAGCGCGGTCAGTGCGGTCTCTACCCCATAGACAGGGCAGTGTTTGCCCCCCACACCCAGGTGGGGGGCATTCGTGCAGCAGGGACACAGCAGAACCTTTCCGCTCGGCTCCGTTGGCTCCCAGCCCCCCACCAAAGGGCTCTGCCCTTCCCGGAGGATCGCTGAACAGGCCCGGAGCTGCCTCCCACCTCCACCCCGCACTCCGTGGCCGCCCCGATCCGCGACCCCCCGGCTGGACCCCGGTCTGAGCCCTCCGAGCGGCCACCTCGGGGCAGGGGGAAGCAGCGCTGCGGCCGCAGCAGAACCGGGACCCTCCCGCATTCCCCCCGCTCCCAGCAGCGAAGTCAATGTCACAGCTGGCGGCTGAGGAAGCCGCAGAACCGGCGCGGGGGAGCGCGCTGGGCTGGGGCCGGGATCCCCCTCGCACCCGCTTACCTTGTGCGCCGGCTCCCGGCGGGCCGGGCAGGGCGAGCACCGCGAAGCAGAGCAGCCCCCAGCTCCGCAGCCGGGCCATGGCCGCGGGGACGGGCGGGGGCAACTTCCCCGACTTTATAATCCGGGCGGCGGCGGCGGCGCCAGTCTTCGTTGCTCTGCGCCGGTCACCGGGACGTCTTCCGGGCGCGGGGACCCCGCCGGCGGCAGCGCTGCTCGTGGGGGAGGCGGCGGCGACGGCAGAAAAAGGCTCTCGGCGGGGCGGGGAGGCCCTCGGGCAGCTCCCACCATGCGCAACTCCCCGGGGGGATCGTGCGGAGCCGGGACCCCTAAATCCGGAGCGGAGCCGGCAGCCGGGCCCCTCCCCGAGCGCGGCGCCCCCGCTCAGGGAGAGGGGCGGGAACGGCGGCGCTGCGCCCCCCCGGTCCTCCCCGCCCGGCCGGGCACCATGAGGGCCGAGTCCCCAAAGCCGGGCACACCGCGGCCGCCGAAAAGTTTGGGGCGCGGGGGACGGCGAGGGGAGGCCGGCGGCGCCTCCCCAGCGCTCAGCTCCCGCCTGGAGACATCCCCGGCTCGGGGCTCTGGGGGATGGCGGGTCTCTCGCCCCGTCCCCCGCGGAGCGCAGCGGAAAGTGCGGCGGCGACGCGGTGCGGCGCGGGGTCCCGCCCGGAGCCGGCGGCGGCGCGCGGCGGGCGGGCAGGCGGCGCCGCGCCGACCCGTCCCGGCGCTCCGGCCGGCTGCCTGCTCGTCCCGCGCGGCGCGGCGGCGGAGTGAGCAGCGGCGGCGGGGCTCGGCGGAGCGGCGGGCAGCCCGCGGCGGGGAGGCGGGGAGACGGCGCGGCTCGGAGCGCTACCCAGCGGCCGCGGCCGGGCGCGCACGGAGCCGCGGGCGGAGCGGGCGCGTCCCCCGCGGCGGGCACGGAGCGGGCGGCCCCCCTTCCCCCGGGGGACGCGGCGGCTCCCGGCTGCGGAGGCAGAAGGTGTCTCCGAGCTCCTGGAAGCTCCCGCCGATGCCCTCAGCTCCGCCGCCGCCACCCGGAGCATCAGCTCACAGTCCCTGTTACACAGGAGGGTGACTCAGTGTGGCTGAGGTTGCTCGAAAGCCAGGGGAAGGGTTGCCTGGAGGGCAAGGCAGGCCTTCTCTTGCTCCTCCAGGACCATGTAGTCTCAGGGGAAAGATTAAAAACCTATCACAGTGATTGATTGTTGCAGACCAGCTATGCATGATTAACCAGCAGAACTCCCTGCCACAAGATTGTGAAAGCAAGCAGACCAGTCTCTAGTCTCCAAGACGAGTTAACAGCACCTACCAGATAACATACCATGTCCTCAGACCTGATCCTGCAATCACTCAAGCCCAGACCCCCTACCAGGACCAGGCCTTGCCTGCATGCCCTTCAGAGATGACAGTGCTTTATGTCAGTACAGGGCCTTGCATTTGGTGGGCAAGTGCAGATCAGTCAGGGCTGCTACAGCGCGTTGACACCCAAGGACCTACACCATCTGCACAGAGGGAAACATGCACCCCGACTGCTGATCAGCCTCCCGAGCACAGTGTCTTTCAGACAAGAGACCTACAAGGGGCAAGGCGAAAGCGTGAGCAGATTATTCTGAGGCAGGCCCAGCATCTGAGGAAATCAGAGTCAATTCAGGGCAGGGAGAGAGGAAGCACTCACAGAGGTCAATACGACCGCGTGCATTAGTGCCTGGGCGCTGCTTTGCATTTCCACTGCATTGCATGCACTCGCATGTAAACCACGGCCAGCGAGCAGGAGGACGATACCTGTGTGCACTACGTGTTTGCAGAGCTGCCAAATCTCCCATTGATCTCCTGAAGCCAGAATGGACAAAACCCCAGCGCTCGCCCACTCCAGCACTAATCAGCGCCCTCACTGGCATTCCCTGCCACACTGACAGGGATGGATGTGCCGGGAGGAGGCCGCAATCCTGGCTCACCCCTCAGGGAGGTGTTTCCCGGTACAAGCTGGGATAAGCAAGGAGCAGGAGCAAGCTGGCCAGTGGTGAGCTCAGACCCCGCGTGCTTTGCTCTGCAGCGGGGAGCAGCAGCAGCAACGCTCAGCACGTTCCCAAGCCCCCACGGGATCGAGGCTTTGTTCCATAAAGAATAGGAACTCCTGTCTCCTGGGCCATAAATCCAGTGCCTGCCTCCAGGGCCTGCAGGGATTTATGGTTATCACAATTAATCTTGCCAAGGTGTAAGCCATTTATTACCTCCTTCCACAGGTACCTGTTTGCCCACAGTCATCTGGGCAGACTGGACAGGTTTCGATTTCGCAGCAAACACTCCCACCCCCGGGAGCACATTTTCCTGCCTGCTGCATGTCAGCCTGCAGAGCCCAGGCAGATACCTGCTTCTCCATAGCTGTTTTTTTTGGAGGGAGAAGCTAAGAGGTGCCCTGTACAGCGCTGGCCCAGGGTTTGTCCCCCCCAGGGATCGGAGGGCACCAGGCTCTTTGGCACCCCTGCCTCCGCCTGCCCCAGGAGCTGTCCATGTGCCAGGCAGGCAGGAGGCTGAGGCCAGACCCTGCTGTCACACGTTCCCATGGCCAGGCCACCCCGCGCAGGGCCAGCCACGTGCTCGGGCACCATCCTGCAGCAACGTGACACGGCCCGGCCAGGATCCCCCTCCCGAGCTGGAGTTTGGAGCAGTGTCAGTTGTCATTACGCTGGCGGTTATGATGTGACGTGCACGCAGACCGGCTGCGAGCCCCGCTGCGTGACTTTCGCCTGTCTGAGACTATCCTGGAAGGGGTGAAAGTGCACAGGCCTCCAAGTGCTAACCAGGAGCTTGGATTTTGATCTCACTTTTTAGCTCCCCTCCAGAAATCCCCTTCCCCAAGTCCTGCTGGAGGCCAGAGCCCACTGCTCTGGAATCCCGTTGGTCCGAGCGCTGCTTCGGGCCCCTCCTAATGACGGGTTATCCTTGTGCAGCCGCAGCCCTGGCCCAGCCGCCAGCCAGCGGCCGCCTTGGGCCTATTTGCAGATGGGAACGCTGTTATTTTGCCTCTTGCTCGAAGAGGGCGCATCAAAGTCAAACCCAAAATACATCGCTGGACTCGAATTAAAAACTCTCCTCCAAAACCAAGGCAAGTTCCAAAAAAAGATCAAGGCTTTATTTGAAATGTAGAAGTCTCCGCTCGGCTGTCAGGCACTTCAGAGACCAGGAGTCAGCGCAATCCAGAGGCTCCACAATAGCCGGGAGCTTCCCGAGGCATCCTCAGCCCTCGCTGCCCCTGGAGCAGACACCCAGTGTAGCACCATGCCCTGAGCAGGGTGACACCCCGCACGCCACCAACACACCATGACCCCCATGGGCTGTGCCAGGTCCCCCCGGAGCTCCCTGCTCCAGGAAGGGGCTGGGAAGCAGCAACGGGGCAGAGAAGCACAAGGATGATCCCCACGTCGGAGCTCCATCCTTCTCCTCCATCAGAGGAGAGGTCACGGATTCAGGCAGGCAGTCAGCACCAGCGCGGGGAAGAGAAATTAGATAACGGAGGCTCCACAGCCCTGTGGATAGAAGCATAACAAGCTCCCACAGGCAGAAGCCGAAGCCAGATGTATCCAGGCCAGCAATAAGGTGCGTGTTTCTAACAGCGAGAATAATTCACTGAGGCACTGCAGGCGGCAGCGAGGCTCCCCAATATCGGGCATTTTTAAAATTAAGACTGGAAGGGTTTCCTGATTTTCTCCAGAAGGATCTGCTCTCCTGGAGGGGGCAATTTAAGGTAGTGCTGTAGATCAGCAGGGCTGTTCATTGCTAATCAATTCCTTGCTTTAAAACAAGACCTAAGGCAGGCCCCTTCTCTCCAGGACAGCTCCCTGCAAGACACCTCTGGGCCCAACTCTGGGCCATGGATAAGGTTACTTGGCCCCTAGACAGCCAAATGCTTCACTTTCAGTAGGGTTGACGCTGCCTCCCACTGCCTTGTGTGGAAGGGCATCAAACAGGGCTCCACGCTGCCCCAGATGCTGTGCAAGGAGCTTCCAAACCAGCTCAGAAGAGAAACATGTCTTAAATATTTGATGTCTTCAAAAATTAGAGAGAAGAAATAGCAGCAGGAGCAAGCCCCGTCCTTCCTACCAGCACTGCTCTTCCCAGCTGAGCGCTCTCCCAGCATCAGCTGCTCCGAGCATCTCGGTCCAATTAAGATCTTCCTTCAAGCTCAGAGCAAGGCGGATCTGCAAGTCCCTGCTGTCAGGGCAGAAGGGCTCAGGGCTCCCTTCCCCTGTCCCCGAAGGCCCCGCAGTGACAGGGGTCAGGGAGGCCAGCCCGGGTCACAGGATGCTCGGGCGCGAGGGCAGAGAAGCAGAGCACAACATCTCCCAGGCTGCAGAGACAGCAGAGTCCCGCTTCTGAGCAGGATCCGGCTCTGCTGCTGGAGAGAACCTGTTCAACAACAAGCCAGGGGCTGCCAGAAGCTTCGCAGGACCACGGCAGAACACGGAGATCTGCCCACGGCTTCTCCCAACCACCCCGCTCTTCCCGGGATGGACAGCATTCCCATTCCCGTTCCCATGTCCAGCTGGGTTGCACCAACAGAGCTATCGAACAGGAGCAGGAACAGCCCCAGCCAGAGCTTTTCACCCCTCGTTGCAGGGCACATGGACTTCCAGGTGCTCCCTGTCCCTGCAAGGCTGCATCCCCACTGCTCCGGCCACCCCGCTCCCCTTGGATGAGGGCTCCGGAGCAGCGCGCACAGGCACAGCCAGGGGTTCCCAAAGCCGCACGGTGGGCAAAACTGCTGCTGCAGCTGCAGACCCTGCGGCCCTTCCCCAGCTCGGGGCTCGTGGTCACAAATCCCCTCCTGGAGCATCTCCTGGGTGGCAGGGGCCAGGCTGCAGGACTCCTGCGTGCGCCCGTGCTCGTGCAACCCGCCCAAAACCTCAGCGGGGAGACGAGCAGCCCCACAGCCCTGTTATTAGTGCTGCATTGCTGGAAGGGGCCCATCCATAACCCCAAGTCCCTGCAGGAAAGAAGGACTTGCAGAAACCCCCTTCTCTTCCACCATGCCAGGAGAGTGGGATTCTGCTCCCTGGGCTGGTTGGAAAGAGTCTGGAGGGACTTGCAGCAGCGGCTCCGCTTTGCCAGGGCCCGAATAAAGGTGCGAGTGTGGGGTGAGCAGCTGTGAGCGCCGCGCTGGCCTCGCGCCCGCGGCCAGGCCACCAGCGCGGTCCGGACCTCAGCGCTCATTTGAAAATCAGGACATTAAAAATGCGAGCTGGAACACTGGCTCATTTTAACATGGTTTCTTAACATTTAAAGGCCACCTTTCCAAGCGTTTCTCGATAACAGTGGCTGGGAACCAGGCGGGTTCGTTAGGAACCAGATCCAAGACTCGCTCTTAATCACACGTCTCCAGAAATCAATATTTTAAAGGATCCCAGCACTAAATACCAGCCCACTGGCAGCCCTGGAGCTGGTTGCAGAGCTCTGCATCTTCTCTGGGACATTTGCAAAGAGCGTCTCCAGAAACATGGGGCCAAACCCATCCCAGCACTTGGTGCTCTTGGGGTCCAAGAAGCGTAAAAGGACACCACCTCATTTGGGGACAAACACCAAGGCCACTTTCTCCTTTTGCTCTTACTAAGCCCACTCTGCCTGTTCCAGCACCTGGAGCTATCTCTTCCAGTGACGCTGGAGCCCCTTGTCCCCATTGCGGAGCCCCTGGGGTCCCCACAGCCCCCCGCTAACGCCCTGCAGCCGCACAGGGCTGGGGCTCGCCAGCATCTCCGCACCGGCTTCCAGCGCCGCGGGCTTCAGGTGCAGCGCTGATTGCCAGCACGACAAGACCAGGTGGTAAATAATGGATAATAATAGTAGAAATAGTAAATAATGTATTTACGGGCTTGCATAATGAATGCCAGCAAGCAGGGGCCGCGAGGGCCAGCAGAGCCGGCTGCTGGAGCGGGGATGGGGATGGGGTGCGAGCAGGGACCACGATGGGAGGTCTCCATGCCCTTAGCAGCAGCAGAACCTCCAAGCGAAGTGTTCCGTGAATGCAGGCAAAAAAGCCTGGCTGGACCCAGGGGAACGGGGTGCAAGGGTCCCTCCACAGCCCCCAAGCCGCCTGCAGACCTGGGGCCCTGCACCTGCCTGGGGCTCCGAGCCCTCGCGCCGGAGCATCCCAAAGGAGCGGCCTCCTGCTCCATGCCTGGGCAGCAGCGCCTGGCCGGAACCTGCCACATCCAGAGTCCAGAGCACAACTCCCAGCTCAACCTCCGCAGCAAAGCACAACTTCGGGGACCCCCCTGTGGACCCTGCCTCAGTTTCCCTATGTGCCCAGGTCCGTGGTCTCCGGCGCTGGGAAACACAGTCAAGATGCAGGTTGAATCCCAGAGTGCTCGGAGCGGGATGGAGCCTCATCCTTTGCAAGCAGCTTGCGCAGCCTGTGCCGGCGCTGTGAGCGAGATGGGGGAGAGATCCGTCTTCCTGACTGCGAGATAAAACGGCTACATTTCAGATAATTCCAGATAGTAAATTTTTTGAGTCCCTATAAGCTAAAATCAATATTGGCACAACTGTGCGTCATTAAAAACTAAATGAACATGACAAAGCCAAACTGCTGCCTATTAAACAAATGAGTTTTCTATCCACACAGGCACAGCGGGTTATTAAATTCTTTATTACAGGAGCATTGCTTTTTACAAAGGGGGTGGGGGGGATACGTCTCCCAACGAGGTGCTGAAGCCAATGGGGGCCCAACCGTCTTGCAACAGCAGGGACTCATGGTGCTGGACCCCATGTGCCACCCCGAGCCCAGTCCCAGTCCTGGTCCTGGTCCTAAGAATTGTTCTCAGTCCTGGAATGCAATGCAATGGGAATGCGACAGGAATACCATGGCTGTAGTCCCAAGCAGGCCAATTCCCAGGTCACGAAAGCTGGCAGTCTGCATGGCAGGAAGGTGGCACAGTGCCTTTCCAGCCCCAATTCCAGGGTTTCTGTGCCAATCGCTGGCAATGTTGGCTGGTGCCGCAAGGAGGGACACAGCCTGGGCAAGGGCTGCCGTCCCAACCCCTGGGGACCTTGTCTCCCACCGCCTATGAGGGCTCGGAGCCCTACAGGACCCTGGTGACAAGAGCCATTTCTATCCCCACAGTGGGCCAGGAATGCCAGACATGGCCTGTCCCCACTCCTTCCCTCGCTGTCCCTCCAGACGGCAGCCGGCTGCCTGTCCCCATGTAATAAAATACATGTCCTGATTGTGTCCAAGCTCTCCCTGCTCCCCAGCACCTATAAATATTAATAGGTGCCAGCCGAGCGCCAGGGAGGACGGAGCCAGGAGGATAGAGGGAAGAGATGGGAAAGGGGCCGGATCCCCCCCAGCAGCCGGCAGGAGCTGGGGCCGAGCGGGAAGCGCTGGGAAAGGTCAGTGTGCTCAGCCGCGGAAAGCCGGGCGCCGCGGGCAGCCGGAGCCGCTCCAGCGAGCGCTGGCACTCGGGGACACTGCAAAGCTCTCCCGTGTCACCTTCCTGCAGGACGGGCTCTCCGCAGCCCCGTGCATCCGTGCGCACCTTGCACGAGCGCACCCGGCGCGCGCGGTCCCCCGGGCACACGGCTCGCGGTGCCGGCAGGTTGTGTGCACGCTCCAGGAGAGCCGCGCGGCGCTGATGATGATTAATTGCACCGACACGCGGATTTAATGCCTTCCCCAAACTGCCGGCGCCGGCTTCACACAAGGGCAGCTGCGGTGATTAATGCTGATGAGCTCCAGGCGCGAGCTCCCCCGGCCGCCCCGCGCGCGCCGGCCGGCTCCGCGGCTGTGTCCCCATCCCGCTGGCACCTCGTCGCCATGGGGTGGTCACTTGGTCCTCGCAGTGTGACATTCAC
Source organism: Tinamus guttatus (assembly GCF_059628265.1). NCBI lineage: Eukaryota > Metazoa > Chordata > Aves > Tinamiformes > Tinamidae > Tinamus > Tinamus guttatus. The sequence continues at coordinate 50,015 of NW_028288579.1, read as the reverse complement.
CTCTGCAAGGAGAAGCAGCGGCTCCGAATGCAAAGGGGCTCCTGCAGAGCGCGGGTCCTCACAGCTGCTCTGACGCCGTGATGGATGGCGACAGCCACCGCGTTCGTTGTCTGACGGGTAGCTGGGAATGAGCTGCTCATGCAGCGATCCTGCTTCAATCCCATCGCAGCCAGGGAAGTCAATCACGCTCCCGTTCCATCGCGCCGCGCCGGGAGGCAGCCGGCTGCCAGGGCGGGAGCTGCCGGGGGAAGTTTTATGGGGCCTGAATCAATCAGTGGGAATCCCATAAAAGCCGCTGGGTATAAATGTACTCCTCGGATCAGTTTTGACACCCAATTGTCTTTTCCATTTCAGATGCCATAAGGCTGCGCGCACCCGTGTCTATCGGGAGAGCGCCTATGTGCGCACAAGGAAGCGGGGCGGGAAGCGGCAGAGGGACGCGGCAGCCCCGGGATACGTGCACCGGGATGCAGCTCACACGGAGCGCGCTATCCCTGCCATCCCGTCATGGAGCCCTCGGACACAGCCGCGCCTGGAGGGGATCGGGACCCCTGCGCTCCGCTCCTGAATCCCCATCAGATGGGGAAGCGCCCGCTGCCAGCGCCGGCCCCAGGGATGAGCCCAGGCTCCTGCAGCGACGATCCAGGGATCCATTCGCCTGCCGTTAACCCAAGGTGGAGGCAGGCGATGGGCGGCTGGGGATCCATTTGCAAGGCTGTTTAAAAACCTCATTTAAAAGGAGGAGAAAAAAGAAGGGAAAAAAGACACCTGGAGCGTGCATGCGGTGCCAGGACACGTCAGCGATGCAGCCCAGCCTCTCTGCAAGCGGCGCAATCAGACAGCCGCCGTTCAGAGCGAACTTGCTGGGAAGCTGCCCCCTCCCGAAGCCATCACTCCTCTCTGCAGAGACGTCTCTGCTCCGGCGCAGGCTGCAAGCGCAGACGAGCGAGCAGCTCGTCCATCATCCCTCCCTGAACCACCCGCCGCACTCAGCTACACGAGCGGCGGGGCCGGAGGATGGAGAGCGGCTCGTGTGCTTAAATAAAAACGATGGGAAATTTGCTGGGGCGGGAGGAGAACCACCTGAACGCAGCTCCCCGCGGCGGTGCCCGGCCTGCCTGGGCACGGCTGGGTAGAAATGAATATTTTTATTCCCCCTCTGATTAATTCCCTCCGAAAGCACCACAGCCTCTCCGTGACACTGGGAACTGCGTGCCCGTGCTCAAGGATGACAGGGCATCTGTCCTGCTGCATTCGGCTCCTGCTGTGTTGCAGAATCGCTTGGGAATAAGCAACCAGGCTCAATTTGCAGCTTGGTGGGTGCTGCTCTAACAGCTTGGCCGGGGTTACAGCAGTGACCAGGCACCTACACCGCTCACTTGGTGCTCGCTCCCTACCCAGGGCAGTGCTGCCCTTTCTGGGCTCTCCAGACACTGCATCCCACCCTTGTGCCGGTGGAAACGTCCTGACAGAGCGGGGAGACCTGCCCGGCATCCCTGGCACCCGAATGCACCATATCCACATGCAGATGATGCCGGCATCCAAAACCTGACCGTTCCATCTGCAAACCGCCCTGTGCATGAGAAGGGCCGTTCCCAGCGCTCCAGCCCCAGCAGGCTCGGGCTGCCCCCGCTGCCAGCAGGCTCTGCCCCTTGGCAGCGCAATCTTCACGGCTTGCACGAGAGGGCTGTAAATCAGCTCCCTGGGGCCCTCCGGTGTGTGCAGACACAGAGGAGATCCCGGGATGCACGGGCATCCATGCAGCCTTGCCAGCCAGATGCTTCCCGAACGCTGCTCTTGTGCATGGAGGCTGTTGGGCCGGGCACGGCGGCAGCGCTCGAGCCAAGAGCCGCCCGTGCCAGCCCAGCGGCCCCGCCAGCCCGCGCGCTCCTGCTCGTTTGCTTTCTTAATTAAGTGCTCAGGCGGCTGGCGCCTGCTGGTGCCTGCTGGAACGGGCAGCGCCGCAGCCCATGGCATCGTGCTCCATCCGCTCCGTGTCACCCTTCCTGCCAGGGACAGATGGGAGAGGAGCCAGAGAGAGATGCAGGAGCAGGTGCCCTGCAGCTCCATCCTGCATCAGCAGGAGATTGGGAGAATTTGTGCACATGGAGCCAAGCAGGCCCCCGGCATGGAGCAGGTGTCCTTGGGAAAGGAGCTTGAAACATGCAACCCTGTCCCCTTCCATGGGGGCTGGAGCTGTGGGACGCGGCCCGGAGCCGCTGAGGCTGCCGGAGCGGAGCCGAGCACGGAGCGCTCCGGAGCCGCCGCCATCCCGCTCGCACATCCATCCCGCTGCTCTGCCTTGCGCCCGGTGCCCGCGGCTCCCGCGGTGCAGAGCAGGAACAAGCGGCTGCTGAATAATTGAATCCCTCAAATCGCTCCCTTTTCCCCGCGGTTTCGGCGCGCGTTTGTCACCGTGCCATTAGGCAGCCGCTTTGCTTTCCCCTCACTTATTCATGAGCGGGACTGTCGCGGTGCTCCGCGCCCCGCGCTGCCATCCCGGCTGCCAGCGGAGCATCCAGGACTCCAGGCATGGTGGCTTGGTGCACGGCCCACATCTCAGAGGACATTTGGGGACATGGGGGGGACACCCTGGCTCTGTGTTGCTGCACATGTGTCCTGTGGCTGATCCCACGGGATGCCCTTTCATGACTTCCCCCATTCCAGAGGGCACCAGCAGCTAGAGCTGCCCTGGGGCAGGATAGGGACAAGGACAGGGATGGAGATGGGGGACACAGTGTTTGTCCAGCACCAGCTGCCAGTTTTGGGGCAGCAGGACTCAGAAATTGGGGGAAAACAGAGGGATTCGGGTCTGCCCAGCTCCGGTTCCTTCAGGCTGCTTGCACAGGGCTCCTTCTCTCCTCCCCCTTTTCCATGTTCCAGGCTGTAAATCTGGGAATGAAGCGGCACTTCCGAGCGGGGCGGGGGCGGCGTTGGCGGCTGGCAGGCGCCGATCGCGGCGCGAGGCCGTGCCAGCGCCGGAGCGCGGCTATGGAAAACGCCTGGCAGCGGCGGGAGGAGCGCGGAGCCGAGCCCGGCCCCACGCGGCCCCTGCACCGCGGTGCCTGAGGCCATTTCCAAACCGGGAGGCTTGGCTGGGAACAGGGGCAGCCAGGATGGCAGCAGGGATGGTGCCACGTCACTGCAAGGCGCATGCCAGGGAGCAGATCCTGCAGGAGCAGATCCTGCAGGAGCAGATCCCATGGAAGCAGATCCCGCAGGAGCAAGGGGCAGCATCGCGCCCGCTGCAGCAGCATCCATGCCCGGGCGGCTGCAGAGCCCTGGCACAGCGGGATGCGGGAGCCCGGCACAGGGAGCACTGCCAGCCTGTGCGGGGCCAGAGCGGCAGGAGGAGGTGACAGCAAAGGACACCCCTTGCCAGCAGGAGCAGCGTCTGCCGGCGCTTTCGGAAGGCCCCGGGCGGCGGCGCGTCCCGGTGCTCACAGACGCTGCAGCGCCGGGGCCGGCCGGGCCACCCTGCTCCCGCGGGACGCGGTGGCAGCTCAAGGTGACCGGCAAGGGCGGGCGGCGCGGGCGAACCTGGCGGTCGCCATGGTTACGCTGCCGCTTCCCCGCGCGGTGACACCGGCGCGCGTCACCGCGGTCCTGCCTGGCCGGCGGATGCAGCAGGCGGCGGATGCGGGATGCCCGGGCGTCCCGGTGGGGACATCCTTGTGGCACATCCCACGAGCATCCCGTGTGCATCCCCGCTGCACCCCGCAGGCTGCCGCCTGCCACCCCCCCCAGCTTTCCTGCAGTGCCCTGGGAGCAGCCGCATCCCCTTTTTGGGGAAACCGAGGCCTGGAGCAGCCCCGCGCTCCCCCAATGGGACCCGGACACCACATGGGACCCGGTGCCAGCCTGGAGCTCCGACAGCGCCCGCTCCACATGGAGCAAAACCCCAACCCGAGGAGTGGGGAGCAGAAGAAAAGGGAGCTCTTGGTGAGGTGGGGGATGAGGTTCAATGAGATTTGTAAAGGGCACAATTTACAAAACCCATCACATATTTTACTAGGCTGGGATTTACGGATTAGCCTGTAATACTTAGGTGGCTTTTTGTAATAAAACCCTGAGCTGCAGCAGCCCTGGGAAAGCGAGAAGGTGGGAGCCGGCGCCTCTCCATCCCGCGCTCATTTTCCCAGCATTTCTCCCTCTAATTTTTTTTTCCTTGATCTTGGCAACCCCGTTAATCCAGGCTTTATCTGCCCATGGAGGAGGCCTGAGCTCTTTATTGGATTTTTGTCAAGAATAAATGATTTTGTTCGGGATATTGCGGAAACGGTTTCCGCGGCTTCAGAGTATCCCACAAAGGGCAGCGCTGGGCTCGGCTTGCCTTCTCATAGCATCGCCCAGCCCGGATTTTCCAGCACCCCCTGCTCCGGGCAGGATGTGGCCACATTCCCAGCAGTACGGCCGGCTCTAACTCCCAGTAGCTGCATTCGGCTCCCCAAAAGCAGGAGATGGGCCTGGAGAGAAGGGGGCTCCTTGGGCGCTTTCCTGCTCTGCAAGGAGCCGGGCTGGACATGGGGTTCAGCAGCACCTGCAAGGCACCGGGCGAGCGCGTGGGGTTTGTGGAGCCTCCTCATTAAGCAAATCCTTCGGGAATGGAAATCCCTCAGCTATCAGGGTGGGCAGGAAGCCAACAGCAAATGCCATGGCCATGGAGCGGGGTCCGGGTGGCCGGGATGCACCGTGGTCCTGGCGGAATCGCCCCGCTGGAGCACACACCGTGTGTGCAGATACGAAAGGTTCGTCACAGGGTGACACCTGCTAATTGCAGAGCTCCCTTCTGGCTGGGCTCAGGTGGCAGCACCCAGTTAGTAGGCGTCAGTGGGGAAAAAAAGGGAAAGGAAGGAAGAAAAAGGAGCGCGAGGACCTGGCTTCTGCTCTGCACCGAGCATGGGGACAGCTGCGCTCCTTTGGAGCCAGACACGTGTCAGGGCCCTGGCAGCATCTCCTCTTCCTCCCAGCCCGCTCCCGGGCCCTCGTCCCCTTCTGTATGCGGGAAAAGGTCACACTTCAGCTCCGGTGAAGGAGCGAGGAGCAGAGCAGCGTGAACGGCCTCAGCCCCAGGTTTACCCGAGAAATTCCCATTCTTTGCAAGGAAATCAGCAGTGCCGGGGTCACTCCCTGCCTGATATGCGAGTCCTGCGGATGCAGCTGCAACAGCTCTCAATGTTTTTGCTGCAATTAGAAAGATTTTCCAGAAAAGAATAGCCAGGGGATGGGAAGAGCAAAGGGGCCTGGGCCGCTGGCAGGACACGGTGCCGTCCTCACGGCATCTTCCTGGCCTCCTCCCGGCCTCCTCCCAGCATCTTTCCAGCCTCCTCCCAGCATCTTCCCAGCATCATCCCAGCATCCTCCCAGCACCCTCCTGCTGCTTCCCGGCCCCGCAGCCCTGGAAGGTGGACACGGCTTCCCACGCTGCCACAGGATGAGTGTCCCCAGCTTTCCTGAGTCCCGGAGCAGCCATGGGGGGACAGGGATGGGGATGGGGATGAGGATGGTCCAGGTGGCTGGACTCACTTCACAACCACAGGAGGAAAATTAGGCCAAAGCTGGGCCCGCGCCCGCTCGCTCCTGCTCCCTCCCTCCCTCCGAGTGATCATCGCCCTCATTAAAAAGCGACTAATTATTATTCTGGCTCATTAGCAATTATAAATCTGCAGCTCTGGTACTTCATTAAAAAAAATGACAAGTTAGCACTTAATTATGTTCCCCGCAGCCCGTCGGGTGCCAGCGTTAACCCTCCCCATCCTGCCCCCACGAGCGCCCACGCCGGCCCCACGCTCCGGGGGGAACATTGGGTTCCCAAAGGATCCCCAGTTCCATGGGGGGTTCCCCGGGCACAGTCGGCCTGCACTGACACCCTAATAGGCCCTTAAATCCCTCTGGAGGGTGGGAAAACTTCCAGCTGCAGAAGCCGCTCTGCAAAACCGCATCACCTTCCCTGACAGCATAATTGCTCCTTTTCCCCGGGATTTCATGCGGATCTCGCATCTGTAAGCGCCGGGCTGTTATTTTAAGGGCTCCTGGTGGTTTTTCTCTCCTCTCCCAGGTAACACGTGGCAGCCGGCTGGAGCGGCTCGGGCTGGGAGATGCTGATGCCGGCACCGGGAGCCGGTCCCGGCTGTCCAGAGCCCCCACGGCGCCCACGGGTGGAAGTCCATAAATATATTAGTTATAATCCCTGTATCGCTTCTCCATCACTCATTATTTAATTGGCCTTCCCATGATTATCTTTCCGGTGCTTCCGCGGAGCTCCGGCGCGATGGAGCCGCAGCCACGTTGGGCACCGTCCCTGCCACCAGGCCGGGAGCCGATGCGGCCACCCGGCATCACTTCCACGAGGCAGAATCCAGCCCATATCAGCGCCCACAGCACCATCCTGCTCCGCACTGGGCATCCCATGGGATGCAGCCGGGATGCCTCGAGGCCCAGGCTCAGCGAGCGCAGGGAAAGAGCGGGGGGAATATGCACCAGCTTGCTCTAAATTGCTCCGGTTAAATTATGCATTAGCTTTTTAAAGAGTCGTTTAAGCTTGGAGCAAGATTTTTATTTATTGATTTATTTATTCTCGCAGCGCCCGGTGCCACCTCGGGCTGTCACATCTCCTCGCAGGTGGATACACGCAGCGGGAAGCGATTCCAGCTGCTGCTGAGGCGCGGGAAGTCGCTCTGCCCTTGGCATGGGGTGGCCGTGGTGCCCATGGGCACTTGTCACCCGCGCTTTGCAGTGTCACTGTCACCCTCACAGTGACAACTGCTGCCGTTGAACCTGCGGCGCCGGGGAGCTCCGGGGACGCGTTCCTCTCCATCAGTCAGGAGCAAAGCAGTCCCCACGTGGGGCAATAAGAGCACGCGTTAATTTGAGAGCTAATTAAACCGCCACGGTTGAAGCGCAGCGGGTTCCTGGAGGGGAGCGCGGGGCAGTGGCGCGGGGCACGGCGCGATGTCACCGTCACCATCTCCCTGCGCCCCGCTGCAGCGCGGCCTCCCCGGGACGGCTCCGCTTTCACCCACCCGCGCTCCCGACAGAGGCGGATGCGCCGGGATGCGGTGCCCGGGGCCGGGCTGCATCCCGGTCCTCCCCGCGGTCCCCGGATTCCCCCCAGCGCGTTGCACTTGTGCAAACGCGCTGATCCATGCGATGCACCGGAGGGGTTTGAAAATGCAGGGACGGGGGCATCACCACGTTCCAGGAGCCCCCAAATTCCCACAGCCTGAGGGAGAAGCCTTGGGGACCACTCACCCCCAGTGTCCCGCTCCTGTCCCATTCCCAGATTCCACAAATTCCTGTTCCCTTCGCCCCCAGCAGCGCGGGGTAGGCTGTGCACCATGGGAAGCTGTGCGGGGAGCAGTTTTATTATTGTTATTATTTAATTCCCAAGGTCGCAGGATTTACGGCCCGAGCTTACGTCCTATCAGGCACGGCCAAATAAAAATGATGGATTTCCGCGCTTGCTTTACAACAGCTTTCTGCGGTTATTCAGGTTGCTCAAAATGTTTTCTGCTCAGAAAAGAAAAAAAAAAGAAAAAAAAAGAAAAGAAGAGAGAAAAAAGAAAAAAGAGCAAAAGGAGAAATCCGATAGGATCCAGCGAATGATGGATTGCAAGAGATAATCCATCTTGTCAGCCTGGGACTACATAACCTTGATGTCGCCAGGGATTTTTTCTTTGCCTGAAGTTCCTGGGTGGGAGCTCAGGAGCAGGGGCTCCCACGGCCGTGGGGCCTCCTCTGCGCTCCCCTTTCCCATGGGATGCAGCGTCATTCCCGACGGCTGCAGCTACTTCATCCCCACAGCATCAACTGCAGCCTCCTCCTGGCCTCCGCTGCCCCCGCGGCTCTCGCCTCGCTCGCGTCCCCGGCGCCTTTTCCATTTGGCTCCAGCTCCGGACGTGAAAATAGGTGTGAAATAAAGAAAAAATAAATAAAAAATAAGGCCTCTGTGCCCGCAGATGAAATCAATCGCTTTGGCAGGTCGTGCGCGGACTCCTCCAGGAAGAGCTTCCAATTTGCAGCCCGGGCGGCCGCGCGGCCCCGCTCCCCCCGGCTCCCATCCGCCCCCGGATGCCTCTTCCCTCTTTCCAGCTGCGCTTTGATGTCATCGCTGCTCCAGGTCCCCGCGGGTGGGAATGGCCTGGGTGCACAGGACACATGGGACACTGTGCAAAGCGGGTGGCTTTGCCCCGCTTCGTCCCCATCCCAAGGGTTTTTTTTTGCGTTCGCCCCCGGTGTCACAAAGCCCTTTGCTCCTCTGTGGCCGTCCCCACTCGCCCCGGCCCAATTAGCCCCTGGGCACTAAATCAGCCACATGGCCTCTTCAAGCGACCGTGACGTTCGTCAGGGAACCTTGATATTCTGCGGGAGACTTGAGCCCTGGAAGGGGAAAGGGAGGGGAAAATAAAAAAGCAAAGCAAAGAAAACCACCCGCTTTCTTCCCAGCGCTTTCATTTTTCTTTGAGGTTAATAGAAGGCTAATTTGAAAGCACCCAGTTAATGAGAAAGCTAAAAATACTCCTCTCGCGCCGCGCCGTCCTCCGCAGCGCCCGGCATGGCGGCATCGGCTACGAACGGGGGGGCTGCGACCGCAGGGACGGGGACACGGGGGCCTCGCCAGCCCTGTCCCGTGTCCCCGGTGCTGGGGACTGGAGCCCAGCAGTGACCGGTGGGCATCAGCCTGCAGAGAGGGGCTGTGATGGGCATGGGTGGGTGCTGCGATGAGTGCACGTGGGTGCTGTGATGGGTGTTGTGAGGGCCATGGGTGCTGTGATGGATTTGGGAGCTCCAGGAGCTTTTCCAGAGGCAAAGCCGGAGGCTTTCGCGGTCTGCTCGCTGGAGCAGGACCCGTGGCACCGCGTGCACGGCACTGCATGGCTCCGGCTGCTCCGAGAGCCACCGGCGCTGCGGGAGCCGGGAAGGAGGCACCGCTTCCGCATCCTGCCTGGAACCATCCCCTAAGGATGCCGGAATGTCCAGAGCGAGGTCTAGAGGGGCCTTGGGACCCTGCTGGGAGCTGCTGGGCGATGCTGGGTGACACTGGGAGCTGCAGGGTGATACTGGGTGATGCTGGGAGCTGCAGGGTGATGCTGGGTGATACCAGGAGATACTGGGTGATACTGGGAGATACTGGGTGATACTGGAAGCTGCTGAGCGATGCTGGGTGATACTGGGAGACACTGGGAGATACTGGATGATACTGGGTGATGCTGGGAGCTGCTGGGTGATGCTGGGTGGCACTGGGAGCTTCTGGGTGATACTGGATGATGCTGGGAGCTGCAGGGTGTTGCTGGCTGATGCTAGGTGATACTGGGAGATACTGGGTGATGCTGGGTGGTACTGAAAGCTGCAGGGTGATGCTGGGTGATACTGGGAGCTTCTGGGTGATGCTGAGTGACACTGGGAGATACTAGGTGATGCTGAGCGATGCTGGGAGATGCTGGGTGATACTGGAAGCTGCTGGGTGACGCTGGGAGCTGCTGGGTGATGCTGGATGATGCTGGGAGCTGTGTCCCAGCCCGAAGGCACGAGCGCTGGTGGCGGGCGAGCGGCTGCATCTCCTGCCACTCACGGCGCTCGCCCCGCGGACGGTGCCGCAGCGAGAGGACACGGTGCTTCACAGCAGAACGGGGTTCAGGAGGGCAAAGCAAAATTGCTTCCTGGGAATAAAAGAGGGTCCTTTAATTCCTGTTATATAAAGACATATTAAAGGCTCTCTTGTCCTAGTTGCTTAAGAAACGTGGTCCCTTTCCTCCGTCTCCTGCTCCGTGCTCCTGCAAGAGCCCTTTGAGGAGGCCCGTTTGTGCTTGACCTCCATTTTCCCGGGCAATTAAGCAGCTTCATTTGGGGCCATTTAGTGAGTGGTGGAGGAGGGAGGTGCCATGGGGGGCACCCATCCTCTGCTCCTGCCCCGCTCGCTCTGGCTCCTTCTGATGGTTTAATTTTCCCCGGGGCTGGGAGGGGAGAAGAAAAGCACCGGATAATTGTAGCCGAATGGGATGATAAGTAATGTTTGGTATCCTTTTTACAACCATTCCCCAGGGGCCCATTATGGTAATTTTTCTTCTATAACTGGCAAATTGTATAACAAGTCAGATGATAAACTAGCAAGCCAGGCAGAAATTTGCATTTTAATACAACTGTCTAAATCATTTCTCCCCGTACAGGGCCGGACAGGAGAGCGGCGCCGGCTCCGTCGGCCGGCAAGCGCTCGGGGCCGGGATTCACGGCCACCTCCGGCACGCAGAGAGACAGCGGGAAGCTCCGGTGAGTTTTGCCTTCCTTCCCTTGCCATTCCCAGCATGAGATCCCTGCGGGAAGGTTTTCTGGGAATGTCCATGTGCCCTAAGCGAGCTGGACAGGCTGCACGGCTGGAGATGGGCACTTTGCTCCCGCTTGGGTTATTCCCACATGCATGGGATGGGACTGGAGGAGAAAACCGCACTCTGGGGAAAAACAGCCTAAAGAGGCAGCGAAAGGCTGGGTCGGGGCCACAGGACTCCTGGGCCCACGGGCAGCACTGCCCCGTCCCCAGCCCTGTTAGCACCCAGGCCAGGGGCTGTTAGAGATTCACTCATCAAAAACCGGACAGCGAAATGTCTTGGCAGGTTTATAAATAGCAGCTTTAAAGGCAATTGGAGGTTTTGGTTAAAAAGCCGGGGGTAGGGGAAAAAAAAAAAAAAAAAAAAAGCCGATGGAGAAGCTCTCGGGATGCCCTTCCCGCCCGGGACTGCAGCCTCCCGCGGTGCAGCAGGACCAGGGCCCTGAGCAGCCTCTGCTCCCAATGTGGGGCCTCATTCGCACCCAAACCAGAAACCAGCTACTGCCTTAACGAGGCAAAGAGCGTCCAAATTCAGTGATTTTCTTGCCTTGTCGAAGTCCAGTTTTTAAGCAGGCCGCTGCCAAGAGGGGTGTAAGCACAGCCCCCCTCCCTGAGGGCTCTTCCCTGCAATTCCCACCGCCTCCATCTGGCTCATTCCCTCCCCATCCCACTGCTGCCCTGGATCTTGCTCCCAGTCCAACGCAGATCCCGACGGATTCTCCCAGCGAGGCGGCCACGCGGCCCCCTCCCCGGCCAGGCTTCCCGCGGGAGCCGAATCCACAATCACAGCAGCAGTGCCAGCAGCGCCGCGGGAAAGGAAGGAGCTGAATAGATTCCGTGTTGCAGTTTTGTACAATGAGAAATATGTTCTTGAACAAAGCCTCTGGAATCGACGCTTTCCCGGGGGAGAGACGAGCGCGGGGCTGCTGCAGGGGCGGGATTAAACCTGCGCGTGCCGAGAAACCGCTCGGAGCGCCGGGAGCCACCGGAGGAGCCGCTGCTCCCCGCAACCCCAGGCCCCCAGCAAGGGGGTCCCAGCGCCGAGGGAGTCCCGTACCAGGGAGATCCCAGATCCAGGGGGCCCTAGTCCTGGGGGAATCCAAATCCTTAGGGGTATCTCAGTCCTTGGAGGGTCTGGAGGGGTCCAGGCCATTGGGGCTGTCCCAGCATAGGGAGGCCCCAGGCCAGGAGAGATCCCGGTGCTGTTGCTTCCCTCTCCCATCCCCATTCCGGAGCCAATCTCAGCCCGGGAGCCGACGCTCAGAAGGGCAGCGCAGCCCCTGCAGCCAGGGAATGAACGGGTTTTAGTGCCACCGACTTGTCCCCTCGGGTCACGGGTTCCGTGTGACGGAGTTGGTGCGGGTAGAAGAGATGCAGCCTGCGCAGCACCGGGGGCCTCCGCGCACGGATCTCCCTGCCCCGCAGGCAAAGCCAAGAAAAAAGCATGGAAGAGCAGGCAGCAGCGCATCGGGAAACCTCAACGTGAGCGTCCCAGAGATATAATTTACCTGCCAGCTGCCGGCACGGCGCACACCCCTGGAAAAGCACTGGCATGAGGGTGTTTTCCAGAAAGAGGAGCCTGGAGTGGCTGGCGGAGGCAGCCGCCGGCGCTGCCTTATCCGCCTCCCGCCTGCCAGCACCCGGCACCGGCACCGGCGGAGGCGGCTTCTCCCGCCCCGCGCGGCCCCGGGGAGCACGGATAATGGAGGAGGGATCCACGAGTAATTACAGTCTGCTTAATTAGGGATGATGGATAGAGAGGACCCGGCGACTCGGCACAGCTCGCGCGCTGCAAAGGGGCCTTGCTCCTGCCACCGTCACCTTCATTGGCTGCGTTAGGGAGTGAATAAAAATGGGATGGGATGCGTGTGTTTAGTGTTATAGAATAAAAACGCGGCAGGACGTGTGTGTATAATGTTATAGGGGGAAAGACGAGCAGGGAACGGCTCTCGCAGGGGTTTCCCGCACGGCGAGCCCGGGCACCGTGTCCGCGCACTGTTTCTGTACCGTAATGCAAAATTATTTTATCGCCCGCTGGAGGAAAAAAAAAAAAAAGGAAGTGCCTAAATAGTCATTTATTAACAGCTGTAAGTATCGCTAGGCATCGAGATGTGGTAAAATATAGATTGCACTGGGAAGAGCCGAGTATCCGCGTGCCATTTCTCCTGTTCAGCACGTCATTACACATCCCGTCGTGGCATATCACCGCCGTGATTAGTAGCATCAAATGACTTCTGAAAAATGATTATGTGCCATTAAAACCATTAGTCTGTCTGAAACCAGCACAAACAAATGGCCGTGCTGGGGATGAGTCATTAGTTCTGGAGCGGGATGATGTGACAGGAATCCCGGGAAGCGCCGGGGAAGGAGCACGCGCAGTGACGGGGACGAGAGGACCAGCAGGTTGGAAAGGAGCCCTTTCCTATGGGAAGTGCCTGAGGAATGTGGAAGCTGCCAGAGCCCCTGGCAGGGGAACCCATGGGAGAGCCCATTCCCATCATCCGCTCCTGGGAATCTCTGTCCCCATCATCCCTGTCTGTCACCAGCTGCAGCTCTGAGAGGAGCCGGGGAGCCTCCACCCCAGCCCCATCACCCCAAACCCACCTCCCATCATGGCAACTCCATCATCCCAACCCCAGCAGCCTGGACCATCATCCCAAATCCGCCAGCCCAGCGGCTGTTGACCGGGTTCTGTCACCCCAAACCCATCACCCCAAACGCGTCAACCTGGACAAGCTCCATCATCCTCAATCCATCACCCATCTCTACCACCCCAATCCCATTGCTCCCACCTCATTGCCCTAGTTGCTCCAGTTCCAGCACCAGTGCCCTGTCCCCATCCTCTCACCCACAGCCGTGCCCACAAAGCGCCAACCCGCAGCCCCTGCTCCCATCCCTGCTGCTTCTGCACTGTGAGGACATAAATCCACTTAATGCGTCCAAAGAAGAAAAATCAAAATGTCACATCCATGGAGATGGTTCAATTGAAGCAATATTGATTGTCACAGAGAATATTCCCACTTTATTCACCTACTTAGTCCCTTCCCCTAGGCACGTATGAATTCATCAAATATTGTCACACCGCATAATAACGCTTGTTCCCGGGTGTTGTTGCGGCAGCTCAGGCTTGGTCCTGCCTTCACGGGCAAGGAGGAATTTCAGGAAGAAAGACTTTGCCATCCAGGCCAGGGATCCGCAGAACAACCACCCACAGGGCTGGCTTTCTTTTGTTTCAATTCATTGGATTTTTTTTCCAATGAAGGGTTGGAAAAGAAGTGGGGAGAAAAAGCCATTTTCCCTTTGTTTGCAGCCTTTTATTGTCACTTCTCTGCTGCCTCTCTGCAGCTCTGGGAGCTCCACGGAGCTGGTACTGAGGAGCACTGGGCATTTACCCTTCCTGCTCCCTTTCTGGGGCAGGGAAACAGGGTGGAGAAGGAGAAAATAAAGCAAATAGGTAAATTTAGAAAAGCAGTAAGACAGCAGCATTTCTGAAGAGGAAGGCAGACGTTTCCTCCCAAACCAGCCCAGCTGCTGGGCCACAGTCCTAATACCCTGCACAGTGCCCAGCACAGCACGAGAAGGGGAGGGAGCAGGTGCTGCCACTGATTCCTGCCAGGTACCAGGGTGCTGCTAATTGCATTGGTCAATTAAGAAAGGCTGGAGCAGAGTCTGGGAGGAGGGGATAAAAGGACTGGGCTGGGGGCTTCCTGTGGGATGTGGGTCTGAATGGAGGGTGCAAAAACCTGGGGAGCAGGTAGGATGTGGGAGCTGTGGGCATGGAGAGTGCAAGATTCCAGGAAGCAGGTGGGATGTGGGAGCCATGGAGGGTGCAAGATTCCAGCAGCTGGGATGTGGGAGCTGTGGGCATGGGTCTGAACCTCATTGAGGGTGCTGGGTCATGTTATCATGTTGCTCTGCACACAGGGGGATGTGACATCCTCCTGAAGGCTGGTGGCACAAGGTGCAGCTGTGCTGGGGTGCAGGACCCTGCTGTGTGGGCTCCCCTGGGCCTGAAACAACAGGAAAGTGTATTCCAGTGCCCCAAGCTGTGCTAGCTTGGTGGTGCTTGTGTGCTAATCTGATTGTGAGTAATGATTTAATCTGCTAACTGCCCCTGATTCAATCTGCTCCTTCTGGGTTTAATCTCCTCTTGCTGCTCACACCTGATGTGCTGATTTATCCACAGCGGGGCTGGGCTGGTGGATATGCAGGAGGATGCCTGGCTTGGTCCTGGCATGCTGGGATCGGGTGCCTGGAGCTGCCCTGGCACTGTGGATGGAGCAGATGCCAGTGCATCCTGTGTGCACCCAGCGCCTGAGGCTGCCACCCTCCTGCAGGACCCAAACCTGCACCTGGGGACAAGCAACAGGGGGGTTAGCCCCAAAATGAATGGGGGGAGCACTGTGCTGTGTGCCCCCCAACACACACACCTTGTCCAGGTGCTGCCTTGCTGCATTCCTGCAGGTGCTCTGCATCGTGCCTGACTTGCAATTCTGAGCCTGGAATATGGTGTGGGTTCAGCCTGCTGGGGTTGGTCTGATTTAGACCAAGGAAATATTTGCTGCACTTCCAATGCTCCCAACCCAGCGGAAGCACCTCCTCTGATGTCCCATTCCCTGCCATGTCCTTGCATCCAAGGCAAGCCCTGTCCTGGCAGCTCACCGTCGCCTCCACGGCCACATTGTCATTCCTCGCTCAGCGCTGTCCTCGCTGCAGTCCTGCTTCTTCCACGGGCTCCGGCGGAGGCAGCGCTGATTTATGGTTGTGCAAGGAGCAATCAAGGTTCTGGGCACCGCGTCTCCTCCCTGCGTGCTGGCCAGGAAGGAGAGCGGCAGCTGTGGGACCACGGTGCCCACCCGGGCAGCTGAGCCCACCTGGGGATGCTCGGGGACACCCGGGGCTGTGAGAGAGCAGGATGGATGTCCCTGGTTTTGGGGATCCTGAGGCTACCCAAGAAGCAGCCAGGGGCCTTGGCTCCATCCGGATGCAAAAAAAAAAATGCCCTTGGCTGAAACGCAAGCGCAGGGAAGTATCAGCTCCTGGGATGGAGCCAGGAGAGCCCCGGGTGCCCTGTCCCGCTCCTGGCACCACCAAGCCTGGGGCTGCAACTGCTCCCGTGCTCCTGGGCTCTTCCCTGCTCCTCTCAGCTGCCTCGGAATGATTTTTGGAGGCAGTTGGTGGCGAGGGAGTACAGCTGCTGCTAAGTTATCCAAACGATTTATCTTAAGATTCATGCAGAATTCATTGTGCAGGGAGCCTGGGCAATGTCGGCTTTTAATATTCATGCGGATTTGGAGGCAGCGTTAATCACCAGCTCTGACAATTTGCACTTCCCTTAATTGTCCGTGCAGCCGGCGCTGCCCGGCTGCGCCAGCCCTGGCCCCGCAGCTCCCTGGAGACGGCGGCGGGCGCTGGGGCTGTGACAGGCACTCGTCTTCCCGAGATGATGCTCATGCATCCCTGGGATGTGCTGGGATGCCCTTCCTTCTGGCCCAGGACACCTGCCATTGATGCCTGTGTCAACTTGCAGCAAGAAGCCAGCTCTGTTGCCAAGCTATTCGGTGCTCTTGGCTGCATTGCATGCGCTGAGCTGTCCCAGTCTCAGCCCCGAGACTGCAGAGAGGCATTGGGCCTTGTCGGGACACCCCAGCATCAGCTCCCATTCCCGGGCTCCTCTGTGCACTTTGCCGTGGCGCTCGGTGCTGCTGGGTGTCCTGCTGGGCCGTGGCCACTTCTGTCCCCGTGCCTGCCACTACCTGTCACTGCTGTCACTCGGCACTATCCCGCCAGCTGCCGCGGTGCGGGGATGGAATAGCAATAAGGCACATGGAGCTGCTGCTGTGTCTGCTGAGACCCCGCCAGCTTGTGACGGCTGAGGCCGGGGGATGTGGGTCCGAGAGGGGCAGAGTGTGGGGGGCACCTGTGTCCCCTGTTTGGGCCCCCTTGGTGGAGTTGCCTGGGGGGGACGATGCACAGCCCCTTCTGTGCCCTGCCCCACAGCGGTGCCATAGGACCCCCCGGTGCTGCTGCTGTCCCCGTGTGCAGCCACGCTGCTCGCAGGGTGCAAGAAGGGCCTGAGGAGCCCCCAAGCTGTGACAAGCACCCATCCGCTTGAGGGTTCGAGGATTTCTGCTGCTCTTGTGCTGCAATTGCCCCAATGCAGTTGTGTTTTGGTGAAGGTTTCACCCCAGAAAACAAAGTGGGGTGGGGAGGGTGAGGGGCTGGTGTGGCAGCACCATTCCCATTGCCCATCATTGCTGTGCAGCTGATGCTGAAGATCCTGTGAGAAGGAGGGTGAATTACGATAACCTTCCTCTGCAGGATGACACTGACTTTGATGGAAGTGCTGTGGGGTGGCAGCGAGCCACGCAGGGGCCTGAGTGTGGCCTTCGCTCCCTCCTCTTCCTCCCACCCGTCCTGCCAGGGATGGGGCTGCCTCATTGCTCCTTCGTCCCAGCCCTCAAGGAGGGTGCTTGCAGCCCAGGGCTGGAGCAAAGCTGCTCTCCGGGATGCTCTTCCATGCACAGATGCATGCAGATATCCCCCGGTGTCATGCAAGCGCGTGCACGGTGCTGCAGGTACATGCATGTGTGAACTCATATGCAGACGGCAGTTGCAGATGCTGTAATGAAGTGTAATTAACATGGAGCTCTGTCTCCCTTCCCTGGGAGCCTCCCTGGATTGAGCTGGGGCCTCGTTACTGCAGAGCCCTTCGTTACCGCTGCTCGTTAGTGCCTGTGGGACGAGGGCCGTGCACGCGCAGGATGCAGCTGCAGTGCTGCATCCATCCCGCTGCATGCGCCTCCTCAGCCATCCAGGGCACCCATCCCAAAGAGGCAACTCCCAGAGGGGAAAGCTGCAAAAAGGGGGAAAAAAAAAAAAAACAGAGCCTCTTCCCAGGCGTCTTCTCCTCTGCCGCTTGCAGCCGGCTCCGGCCCCAGCCTGGCCCTCATTCAAAAACATTTTCCAGCTCTTCAAACGGCTTCCGATGCCTGCGGGAAAACTTTGAGCCGCATTTATTCTCCTTTCATCGTGCAGGGGAAGGGCTCCCGCTCCGCTGCCACTCGTGTTTGCACGGGCAAATACAAGCAAGACCGAGAGGGTTTTTTTCTTCCACATCCTTGTCCTTCCCCCTCGCTCAAATTTTCTCTCACTTTGAGGAGGTTTACATGAAAAATGGTTTTTTTGTTGTTTCTCGGGATTGCTGCTGCTGCCTGCCTGGAGTCGAGGCTGCCTTTGTCCTCCCCAAGGAAGAACAAAAGGCGAAGAGTGGGAGAAAACCTGATCTTGCCCCAAAACAGTTCCCCCTCAGGCCAGATGCTCTTTACTGAGGGGCTGGCAGGGCTGTGGGCTGCTCTATTCCCTGCAGCCTCACAGCAGGGCCCTTCTCTTTGGGAAACAGGAAAGGAGGAAAAAAAATGGGAAGAAAGGGGAAAATAGAAAGCAAATGCTGAGTGATTGGGGATAGTTTTCAGGCCCTGATAGCAATAAGTGCCTTCAGCAAATTGCTCTCCCACTCGGAGCAGGTGATGGTGATGCAGGCATGGCCTTTCTTCTGTGCACTGGGACAAAACTGCCCTTAATGGGGGAAAAAAATCAATTTTTGATGCATTTGTCCCCTGCTCAGGGCATGTCCTCCCTTAGTGCCCCCTGTTAAGGCTGCTGTTTGCCCCCTCTCCTGATAAGATGCTGTTGCCTAAATGTGGAAGGACACATGTGGTCGGTGGGTGCCACCGTGGAGGGGCTGGGGCCATTGGACCACGCGGAGGAGGATGAGGATAAGGGGGACAAGGAGGAAGGCTGCGATTCGGGCATGACGCTTCCCGAGCCCAGCCAGAACGAGCTGTTAATATAAAGCCGCTAGCCAGAGGGTGAATTAAGGATGCTAATTTAATTTCCTTCGACGGAGCAGCGGCGGGAGGCAACGTGTTTGATGTGCGTTAAGAGCTGCCGTTTCAGAGCATGGTGCGTTTTTCCTCTTTTTTTTAATTTTAATTTAAAGCTGGCTGTAAAGGAGCCTGTCTTTGAGGAGCTAATGACTCTCATGAATTATTTTTGTTGATTTATACACCCACTCTGCCTTTCAATAACATTAATAAAGTAGGAGCGATGCCTTCCCCAGGCGGGCACAGGGACGGCCGCTTCCCAGGGCTGCGGATGGACACAGGGATGGACAGACGGACCCAGCGATCCCTCGGCATTAGTATTCCGCATCGTTCCCATGATGGGCGCTCTTCATGCCCCTTTGGTTTTATGGTCGTGCCGAGGAGCTGCTGCCGCTCGTGTGCGCTGCTGATTTACGCCGCCCGGGTTTTAATTATACAACCCGGCACTCCTTAAAACATGAGAAACCGCCCGGCTTTTGGAGCAATTAAAAAGCAGCGGAGCAGCTCCAGCGAGCCGAGGTGGGAGCTCTTAATCAAACGATTAAAACCTCGAGGGGGGACGAAGCACAAACGCGTGGGTGGGTGATGCTCCCTCTCGTGTTCCCCTCTGCTCGCCCGTGGGGACCGCGGCGGTGTCGGATGGGGACAGAGATGGGGACGGGGACAGACCAGGGTCCTCTCGCCCCCAGCCCACCCAGCCGCGAGGACCCGCTGGCGGATTTGGGCGGTTCGGGGGGTTTTGAGCATGGTTGAAGCTCTCTCTTGTGGCAAAGGCAGCCCATTGCACCGCGCTGCCACCGCGTGTCCGCGGCCGGCCGGCCCCGAGGCGGGGGTGGCGGCCTGAGAGAGCCCATCCCCGTGGCCTCGCTCCTGCGCCGACGCGGGAACGGCCCCACCGGGACAGTCCCTGTCCCGGCCAGGGGGGTCATCAGGGCAGCCCTGCAGCGGCGCCGGCCGCCGGGCAGCACCAGCCCTTTGGGGACAGAGGCCGGTCCTGGCAGCGCAGCGCAGGGGACAGCGGGCAGCAGGTGCCCGCTGCAGCCGGTCCCACACAGCCCGGGTCACAGAGCCAGCCTCCCGGCTGGTATCGGGACACAGCCGTGCTGGAGGAGCAGCCGAGCAGCAAGGGAGGGAGGGAAGAGGATGGGGCCAGCCTCTTTTCAGTGGTGGCCACCGACAGAAGTGGAGGAAATGGCCACAAACTGAAATACCAAAAGTTCCACAGGAACTTAAGGAAAAAAAAAATAACAGAGGGTGACGGAGCACTGGAACAGGCTGCCAAGAAAGGTTGTGGAGTCTCTTTCTCTGGAGATTTTCAAAACCTGCTTGGATGCAGTTCTGTGCCGTGTGCTCTAAGTGACCCTGCGTGTGCAGGGGGATTGGACTAGATGATCTCTAGAGGTCCCTTCCAACCTTAACGATTCTATGAAACAGGCCTGCTGGGCGCCGCCAGCTGAGACCGCCACAACTCATCACACAGCCGGCTCAAGCCCCGCCCGGATGACGTTCGCGGTCGCGCCTGGCTCTTCTGTCCCTGCGGCCGACCCGTAGCGGCGGGGCTAAAGAGCCCGTATGCGGAAGTGGTTTCTCTTTACCGTTCTCTGAGCAGCGACTGCCTCGGTGAGCGGCGGGGAGCGGGATCCGCCGCCATCCGCGGCCCCGGGGCGGGGAGGAGGCCGGGGAGGGGGATGAGGGGCGCGGGGAGGTCCGCGGCGGCGGATGCGGGGCGGATGGCGGCGGGCGGCGGCGGCTGTTGCGCCCCGGCGGCGGATGGGGCCGCGGACGCCATTTTGACGCGTGTGTGTCGCAGGTCGGAGCGCCCGGAGGCCGGCCCGGAACCATGGTGAGGGGCGCGGGGGGACCCGGGGAAAAGAACCGGGGGGGGATCGGCCCGGGGCGGGGGGAACGCGGCGGAGGGGCCCAAGGAGGCTGGGGGCGGCTCTTCCTCCATTAGTTCCTTTTTATTCCTTTTTCCTGATTTTGGGGGGGAGGAAAGGTCTCTTTCCTGGCCCTGCATGAGCCCTAACAAGGCGGAGGGCGGAGGGGGGCGCCCGGAGCCGCCGCCCTTGGGGCGCAGCGCGTTGGGACGGGGGGTTGGGGGTCCTGGGAGGGGCGCGGGGCAGCCCGAGACAGGGACGAGTGCCCGCTCCCCCCGCAGCCCCGCAAGATCGAGGAGATCAAGGACTTCCTGCTGACGGCGCGGAGGAAGGACGCGAAATGTGAGTGCAGGGGGCCCGCGGAGCGCCAGAATCGCGCTAAACTGGGGTTTCCTTTTGCTGCAGACACAAACAGCACTGTTAAAAGCCGCAAGTGTCTTCGCTCCGTGTTTAAGCACACATAAGGGGTTTGCCCGGTTCTTTTGCCTGTTGGGATGCAGTTGTCATGGGGATGAGGTGCTTGAAGGACGGAAACCTGCTGCTGGGGGCTGCTCTGGCACCGCGCGGTGCAGAAGCGCTCAGCAAGGGCTCCCAGCTGGGCTTGGCAGAGCTTTGGTAGCTCTTGCAGTGCTGAATTCCTGCCGCCCTGTACCCTGCAAGGAAAAGGGAGAGGAGGGAGAAGGGAGAAGAACCCCTGGGGCCCTGAAGGAAATGGCCAACACTGAAGTGGCTGTAAATGGGTGTAAGGGAGACCCAAAGCGCTGGCCGTGGCCCCGGGGAGCTCCCCGTGCTGCATGGAGGGTCCCTGCAAGCTCCGGCGCTGCTCATCGTTTGCAGAAGGGGGTAGTGACCAGCGGCAGCTTGGTGTGCGTGGTCGCGCTCCGCTGGAGTGTGACAGACAGGGCTGCTGGCTCCACGTCTGGGCAAGGAGGGGGAAAAGCCCCTGGAAATGCAGCCGTTTGCTCTAGAAACCCACAGTGTCCTGGCGGCACGGCTGGATCCCATGGCTCCTGCTGCAGTGCCTGTCACAGGAGCCATTGTCGCAGGAAAATTCCCAACTTGAATTTTCCTTAGTGCAGATGGGCAAGGCAGGGCTCTGATCCTCCTCCTCATTAAAGGAGGAAGAATGGGGCTGCCCTGCAGCCTTCCCCCGTGCACAGAGGCTCCTTCCTGCTGCACGGCCATGGCTGGGGAGCCCAGGGCCACAGCTCACCCCTTCTTCCCTCCGCAGCCGTGAAGATCAAGAAGAACAAGGACAATGTGAAGTTCAAGGTGCGCTGCAGCCGGTACCTCTACACCCTGGTCATCACGGACAAGGAGAAGGCCGAGAAGCTGAAGCAGTCGCTGCCCCCAGGTATCGGCGGCTGCGGGGCCTCCGGGATCAGGCGTTGGGTTGGGAGGTGAATCCATCTCCGCGATGAGATCGGCGCTGGGGTCTCGATGGAGCCGCTGCGTCCCGACCTCGTCCCAGCGTGTGTCCCCTGCCTCCTGCATCGCCTGCATGTCCAGGCCCTTCTCATTTGCTGCTTTTATTGGCCTCAATGTGAAACGGATGCCCCAGCTGTTATTTGCCTGAGCAAATGCTGCTCCTGCCCCTCTCATTTCCCGATGCTGATAAAATCCATGTCCCCAGGAAGCCACAAGGCTCTGCAGCTTGCCCTGTGGCAGGGAGAGCCACTGCTGGCCCCAGTTACAGCCCTCAGTGTCCTGTGCCCCCAGGACTGTTCCTGTCCCAACCAGGGGCCCGGGGCTCCCAAGGAGCTGCATGTTCCAAACCGGTAACTTGTCTCCTCCTCCTCCTCCCTAGGTCTGGCTGTGAAGGAGCTCAAATGAACCGTTCTGCTGTCTCCACGTTTGTTACAATAAAAATCCGTTCTCAAGGCTCGGGCTCGACTGTTCTGAGCAGCGTTTGCGGAAGCCGCGCGTGTCCCTCCGGCTGCGCTGCCTGGGCCAGCGTCTCCGTGCGGGACCCGGGCCCCGGGAGCCGCTGCCCTCGTGTCCCAGCCGGCTGCTCCGGGGCCTCCTCTGCTCCGGCTCCAGGGAGAGCTCTCAGCCCAAGGGCGCCTGGTGGGGGGCACCCGAGGGGCCCCTCTGTGTGTGTAGACGAAATGTCCTGTCAGCTGCCACAGGGTCCTCTGTCACCTGTGCAGCACGGGGCACTTTGGGTCCCCATGGTGCAGCCCACAGCTCCGTGTGGAAGCGCCGTCGCTGGAGGCTCCGCTGATGCCAGGGAGCTTCCCCAGGGCTGCGGAAGATGCTGGAGTTCTTGGAGGGCCCCAGGAAAGGGAGGAAGGTTCAGCTGCTGCCCGGGGGACGCTCCACAGGGAGCCCTGGGTGCCCCAGGGTGCTCAGCCCTCTGCACGGGACAAGCCAGGGCTGGGGGTTTGGGTGGAGGGTG
The DNA here is from genome assembly GCF_059628265.1 of Tinamus guttatus. NCBI lineage: Eukaryota > Metazoa > Chordata > Aves > Tinamiformes > Tinamidae > Tinamus > Tinamus guttatus. The sequence continues at coordinate 27,533 of NW_028288579.1, read as the reverse complement.
TCACAGGGCGGCGCAGGACGAGGACCGCGCGGCGGGGAGGCAGCAGTGACGGCTGCAGCAGCGTTCGGGTCCCCGGAGCGGCGCACGATGGCCCTAACACGCTGTCCGTAGCAGTGCGTAGTGCTCCGGAGGAGAGGGCAGCGCCCCATGGCGTGGGGTGGCGTGATCCTATAGCAGAGCTCCAGTGCCGTATGGTGGGGGGCAGTACCCCTATAGCAGAGCCCCACTGCCCTACAGCGGGGTGCAGTGTCCCCGTAGGGAGCATGGATGGGTGCAATGCCCCTATGGCTGAGCCCCACAGCCCTACCGTGGGGTGCAATGCCCCTATAGCTGAGCCCTACAGCAGGGTGTAATGCCCTTATAGATAGCCCAGTGCCCCAGCCCCACGACGCTATAGGCAGTGCAGTGCCCCCAGCCTCGTGGCCCTATAGGTGGATGCAATGACCCATAGCAGATGGGGTGGGGGTGATGCCCTTATAGTGGAGCCCCACAGCCCTATAGCAGGGTGCAGTGTCCCCATAGCAGATATGGGGAGTACGATGCCCCTATAGTCGAGCCCCACAGGCCTATAGCGGGGTGCAGTGTCCACAGCCCCTATACTGGGGCGCAGTGTGCAGTGCCCCTATATAGGGCGGGGAACAGCACAGGACGCCCCCACCCCAGAACGACGGCGCTGGGGCGGAGCCTGGTGGGGGGCGTGGTCTTTGGGGGCGTGGTCTATCGGGGCGGGGCCAGGGCCGGGGCGGAGCCGCCCCCCGGCCGCGGCGGCCCCGCCGCCACCCCCGGCCCCGCCGCCGCCGCCGCCGCCGCCCGCGATGCCGCCCGCCCGCGCCGACTACCTGGCGCCCTGGTGGGCGGCCTGGCTGCACGGGCTGCCGCACCGCGGCCTGCGCCTGCAGCCCGTGCCCGCCGCCTTCCGCCCGCGGGACCCCGAGTACCAGCAGGTACCGACCCGCCCCGCGCTCGGTGCCGGCCGCTGGGCTGCCGCGTCGCGGGGGGGACGGGAGGCGCCGCTGAGGCCCGGCGCGCTCAGTGCACAAGTGCCCGCGCGTGTGCACGGGGCTACGGCGGGGGGAGCGCAGCCGGTCCGGCCCGGGGAGCGGCCGGGGGAGCGCGGGGCCGCCGGTTCCGGTCCCCTCCCGGCGCGCGGGGTGTGCGGAGCCGCCGGTGCCCTGCGGGGTTCGGCCGCGCCGTCCTCCCGGGAGGAGCTGGCAGCGGCTCGCGGGGCACGTGCCGGCGACGCCGCCGGTGCCGCGCGGAGCCCGCGGAGCTCCAGCAGCAACGGGAGCAGGGATCCTTCCCCGGGCAGGAGTCTGCACCGGGGCAGCGTCCCCGTGCAGCGTCCGTGTGCCTCGTGCAATGTCCCCGTACCCCATGCAACCTCCCCGCGCCCGGGGCGGTGTCACGGGGCGCCGCTCTCCTGCGGTGCCACCGGCTCCGATCCCTCCCGCCCGCACAGAGCTCCCTTCGTCCCACGGCCTCGCTGCTGCCGGCGCATTCCAGCTCGGGAGCCGCGTGGGCTCCTCTTCCGGTGGGTCACGGACCCTCTGCCGATGGAGCCCGTTGGTGCCGTGGGGCGCGAGGGGCTTTGCTGGAGGAGGTGGGAGCAGGGAAAGGGCCGTGGCGCATGCCCAGCTCCCGCGCGGCATCACCCCAGGCCGCTGCAGCGCCCCGCATCCCTCCGCGCCGCTGCATCCCTCCCTGCGCGGCACGGCCGGGCCCGGAGCAGCTGGGAAGCGCGGCCGGCCCCACCGCGAGGCCCCGCGCGGCTGCTGCACAAAGAGCCCTTCAGCCCCGGCTCACGCGCCTCCTTCCTGCTGCACCGCAGCGAATCCAGCCTCTGGGATGCGCCCGGGGCAACGGGAACCCAAAAATAATTAATTGGCCCTCGAATGCAGCCGCGCTCGGCCGTGCCCCGCGCTGCGGCCGCTTCCTCTTTCCTCGCCTGGCGGAAAGCCCCGGGTGGCCGACGCGGCTGGTTGGAGCGTGGGGTCCGGCGCGGCCACGGGGCTTTCGGCAGCCGGTGCCGGGCAGATTGGGTGCTGACCGCGGCCTCTCTCCTCTCCTAGTCGCTGCTCTTCCTGGCCTTGGTGGCCGCCGTCTGCCTCGGCCTCAACCTCCTCTTCCTCACCGTCTACCTGATCTGCCTGTGCTGCTGCAAGCGGGATGCGGAGCCCCAGAGCAAGCGGCCCGACTCCTGCTGCGTCACCTGGACGGCCGTGGTGGCCGGGCTCGTGTGCTGGTGAGGCCGCGCCACGTCCCCCCCGCCGCCACCGCCGCATCCCTTCGCCCCAGGAACCCGGGCCACGGCTGTCCCCGTCCCGGTCCGACTAATCCCGCCCGGAGCGGGGGCCGCGGGCGCTAATCCCGGGTGGGAGCAGATGGCAGGCGGCAGCGGGGCCCGGCAAATGCTGCCTTTCCAAGGGAGCCGCCGGCCGGGCCGCGGGGCCGCGGCCGCTCTGATGCAGCCGCTCGCAGACAAAGAGCCCATTTTGGGCTCTGTTTTTGTCTCCGGCTGCAAATGTTCCGTGGAGCCGGCGGACGGCAGTGCCGAGCCCGCCGTGCCCGTCCCGTGACCGCCCCGCGCCGGGGGGCACGGCGGGGGTGCGGGGCCCGGGGGTGCTCCATGCGCGATGACTTTTCGGTGCACGGGGGGCTCGGGACCCCTCACGGTGGCTCGGCAGGGTCTGTTTGCAGCTGGGAGCAGCCGTCAGGGGCTAGTTGGGAGGAAGGGGCTGGTGTCTGTCACTTTTGTCAGTGTCTGCTGAGGGGCAGGAAGGGCCGCGCGTCCCCATGGGCTGGCACCAGTCCCTGGGGCTCGGAGCGGCCGCGCTGCCACCCCTCAGGGATTAGCACGGAACAGCCCAAATTAGGGAGCGGTGCTTCCTCTGGGCAGATTCCCCTAATCTGCTTTGCTGGGTCTCTCCGCCCTCAATCTCCTGGCGCTCTTCAGGGGCTGGCGTAAAACCCCCATCAGGTCCCTGCCCGGGTCCCCACTGCATCCCCGGGTGCCCCCGGGTCCGGGGCCACCGCTCCGTTCACGCGGGGCTCCCTGTCCGCGCGCAGCGCGGCCGTCGGCGCCGGATTCTACGGGAACAGCGAGGCCAACGACGGCGTCTACCAGCTGCTCTACGCCCTGGACAGCGCCAACCACACTCTGAGCGCCATCGATGCCCTGGTAGGGAGCGGGGCTCGGCGCCGCGCATCCCCATCCCCGCGTCGCGGCATCCCGGGAGTCCGGACTCCATCCCCGGACGGCTGTGCCGCGCCGGGTGACATCAGCCCTGCAGAAAGGGGCCTTTGTGCACGGCTGGGTGTTGGAGCCGCGCGCCGGGTACCCTCCAGCTTTGGATGCCTGGCTGTGTGCCCTGCAGCTCCGCAGCACCCTGAGGTCCCCATTGCAGCCAGTTTGCATCCCGAAAGCCACCTGGGGAGGGAGGGATGTGGGGGTCCCACTCGCAGGGTGGACAAAACCACGTTATCCCGATGCCATCTCTGCTGGCCCTGGCACAGCGCCCTGGGCCGTGCCAGCAGTTCTGGGGGAGCAGGTGCCTTCGGAGGGCGCCCAGAGCTGAGCAGGGGGGGACGCGGGGCATCACGACGAGCCTGGCAGCGCCGGGCCCGGCTGGCCGTGCCGCCGCGTCCCGCAGGTGGCCGGCACAGCGCTGCAGATGGGCCCGGAGCTGGAGCAGCCCCTGGCGCGGCTGAGCGAGGCGCTGGCGTCGCGGGACGACTTCGTGCAGAGCCTGGCGCTGGTGCGGCGCACGGGCGGCACCGTGGCGCGGCAGCTGGCGGGGCTGCCCGTGTGGCGGGACCCCCGCGCCGAGCTCGGCGCGCTGGCCGCGCGCGCCGGCCACGTCGAGTATTACCGGTGGGTGCGCGGCGCCGCGGCGGGCAGCGGGCAGCGCCGCGCCGGCCTCACGCCGCCCTTCCTCTGCACCCAGCTGGCTCGCCTACCTGCTCTTCTTCATCCTCGTGCTCGCCGTCTGCCTGCTCGCCTGCCTGGGGCTGGCCAAGCGCTCCCGCTGCCTGCTCACCACGTGAGTCCCGCGGGGTGGCACGCGCGGGCTCCGCGGCATGGCCCGGCGGCGTTTGCCGCCTGCTCTGTGCTTGAGGCCGTGGCACGCGCACCCTCTCCCCGCAGGATGCTCTGCTGCGGCCTCCTCACCCTCATCCTCAGCTGGGCTTCCACGGCCGTGGACATGGCAGCGGCCGTGGTGAGTGTGCCAGGATGGGGCTGGAAGTGCCCGTGCACATCTGGGCAGTGGCGAGGGGAACAACAGGGCAGAGGCACCCAGTGCCGCTCATGCCCCGTCTCGTCCCCGCAGGGCACCAGTGACTTCTGTGTGGCCCCGGACAAGTTCATCATGAACGTGACGGAGAGCGAGCTGAGCGAGGGTAGGGGCGGCACGTGGCCACGCGGCTCCGCTCGCTTCCCGCGCCGCCTCCGCTTGCTCTGACGCCTCCCCTTCGCTTTGCAGAGGTGCTTCACTACTACGTGTACTGCGAGCAGAGCCGCAGCAGCCCCTTCCAGCAGGTAGGACGGGCACCGGGATCCCGCCGGGGTGACCTGGCATCCTGGATCCACGGGGCGACCCATGACAGCCGCTCGCTCCGCTCGCAGGCGCTCACCGTCCTCCAGCGCTCACTCACCACCATGCAGGGACAGATCCAGGCGCTGGTGCAGCTGGCGGTGCCGCTCTTCCCCGAGGCCGAGGTACGTGGCACGGGGCCGGGGGTGGCGCGGGGCCGCCCCGCAGGGCGCCCTGACCCGCAGCTCTGCCCCGCAGCCGGAGCTGCTGGCGACGCAGCGGCTGCTCAACGGCTCCGAGAGCAGCCTGCAGCGCCTCACCGCCCTGCTCGACTGCCGCGGGCTGCACAAGGTGAGCGGCGCGCGCGCGGGCGGGCGCGCGGGGCCGGGGAGCGCGCGCTGAGCCGCGCGCTGCCGCAGGACTACCTGGACGCGCTCATGGGCGTCTGCTACGACGGCGTCGAGGGCTTGCTCTACCTGCTGCTCTTCTCGCTGCTCGTCGCCGCCGCCTTCTCCACCATCATCTGCGCCGCGCCGCGCGCCTGGAGGCACCTGGCCCGCAGGGACCGGGACTACGATGACATGGACGAGGAAGACCCCTTCAACCCGCAGGCGCGCCGCATCGCCGCGCACAACCCGGCGCGCGGGCAGCTCCGCAGCTTCTGCAGCTACAGCAGCAGCCTGGGCAGCCAGAGCAGCCTGCACCCGCCCGCGCAGACCATCTCCAACGCCCCCGTCTCCGAGTACATGTGAGCGGGGGACACGGCGGGGACGGGAGGACACGGGGGGCTCGCGGGCTCACGGGCTCGTCCCCGCAGGAACCAAGCGGCGCTCTTCGGCGGGAACCCGCGCTACGAGAACGTGCCGCTCATCGGACGGGGCTCGCCGCCCCCCACGGTACGGTGGACGGCCGAGGCCAAGTCCTTCTTGTGACGGCCCCGCGGGCCGGGGGCGGTGGGACCGCGCGGGCGCTTGTCCTGTCTCGCCAACGCCACGGCCCTGGGGACAGTCCCCAACTGCTCCCGCAGGGAGAGCCCAGGGCCATCCCTCCTCCCCCCATCACTCTTTATTCACTTTATTTTCGTGTTTCTTGCCCATCTCTCTCTGCAGTCACCCGTCACAGTGGGGCTGTCCCGTGCATGCCGCTCGTTCAGCCCGCCCTGTCTGTTAACGCATGCTTTTTGTTGTTGTTTCTGGTCTTTTTTTTATTATCATTATTATTTTGCATCACTTATTGCGGAGCTAAGTTGCCCGTCAAGAGTAAGTGGAGCCGCTTCCTTTCCCTGCCTCGTGCCCGGGACTCCCGGCGCCTCTGTGCCCGGTGCTGCGGGGGATGCTGGAGGTGGCCGAGGAGAGGGACTGGATCACACGGGGCTGTGTTTGATCCCAAGGGGTTTTGATCCAGGAGGGAGCTGTGCTGGGAATCCCACCAGCAGGACAGCCAGGAAGGGGGTGGACAGGAACCATCCTCGCTGCCTCCAGCATCCCTCTCCGTTCCCCCTTCTCCCATCTCCGCACAGTTTCTCTGCTCCCTCCCTTGCCCCCTGCGGTTCCTCTGCTTCAGTGCCTGTGTCCGAAGCCTCTTCCTCTCCGGCACCCCGAGCTCCGGCACGCTGCTATGGCAACGCCGTGGCCCCGGAGGCTCCCGCGCTCCGTTTCCCCGGGGAAAAGGGGAAAATTTTGCAATCAGGTGCAGCCCGGGAGCGTGGCCAGCGCAGGAGCCTGTAATCGGCTTGTGCCGCGCTCGCAGCTGGCTCCGCATCCCGCGCCGGGGATTACCCGGAGCGCCCCCGCCCGCGCGTTCAGCCGGGATTCACATCCCCGAGGAAGGGCTGGCGCGCTCCGAAATAACAAACTCGGAATAATCTTCCTTAATGCTCTGCCAGGGCTTGCTCCACGCTCCCAGCAAAGCGCTGGAGATGTTTAATTCCTTGTCCTGCCTGGGGCAGGGGGGAGATGGGGGATCGGCCCTGGAGCAGCGCGGAGTCGCTCGCCGGCTCCTTGGGGGGTGTCGGGAACGTTGAGGATGAGCCAAGGGCTGGATTTGAGAGGAGGAAGGGAAAGAAAGGGGCAAAGCAGCATCCTGGCCTCTAAACGAGTCCGGAGCGCTGGATTCTGGATGCCCCGGGTTTCCGGGGCGGAGGAGGGCGCGGGGCCGGTGCTCACCATGGCTTTCCCTGCAGTATTCCCCCAGCATGCGGGCCACCTACCTCTCCGTGGGCGAGGAGCGCGCGCGGCACGGCAGCGCCGAGCTCCCGGCATAGCCGCACCGGAGCACTCGGCACCGGCACCAGCCGCCTCCGGACCACTGCAGTCTTCCAAGCGCATCCATGGGGGGCTTCCCTCCCGGACTAAGGGCGCGCTCCCGCCGCGCGAGCTCTGCGGTAACCTCTCCGTCCCCGTCACGTCCGTGTCCGGCGTGGCCGTCACGTCCGTGTCTGACGGTGGGAAACCTCCTGGACATGTTGTTTTTTTGTTTTTGTTTGTTTGTTTGGGGCTTTTAATGTTTTAACGGTACCGATAGCTCTTTTTTAAACGCATGTGAACTAACCCCCTCGGGCCGCCCAGCCTCGTTTGTACGTGCCCTCAGGGGGCAATAAACTCTTGTACTAAACGTCTCGGCTCCTTGCAGGCTCCTTCGCGCTGCTCTCTTGCGGTTTCCCGCGGGTTTCCCTCTCTCCTTCCCCGCTTTTCCCTATGGATGGTCCCTCTTTCCCAACCAGGCTTTGTTCCCCCAGCGCCCTCCCCAACATGGCGGCAGCAGCGGCGCCACTTGGGTTCTCGCCCTCCCCATCATGGCGGCAGGCGGCGGCCGCGGTCACGTGCGCTCTCGCCGCCAATCCGGCTCTCGCCCTCCCAAATGTGGCGGCAGGTAACGGCTGCCACGTGAGCGCGTTGCCAGGCAACGCCGGACGCGTCCTAAGAGCGGCCGCGCTTGGTGGGGGGGGGCCCGGACGCCTGGGCCCCCAGTGCGGGGGGAGGGGTACGAGGAGGGGAGAATCAGGGAAAAGAGCCCGGAAAAGCCTGGGGGCCGCCATGGAGATCGTGTACGTGTACACGAAGAAGCGCAGCGACTTCGGCCGCCCCTGCAACTTCTCGGAGTGGGCGGCCGAGGTGACCGTGGACATCGCGCCCGACCCCAGCGCCGCCGCCGCCTTCGTGCCCAGGAGCCCCGTGGACGCCCACGTGCAGCACACGAGCGACATGTCCGAGCACGAGGTACGGGCAGCGCGCGCGGGGCAGCGCGGATGGGGCCGCCCGCCGCCCGCTCCCACCGCCCCGCGCCCCGCAGGTCAACACGGAGCGCGTGGAGGTGGAAACGCGCGGCGTGCACCACACCGAGGGCGGCTGGCCCAAGGACATCAACCCGCACGAGATGGAGCAGACCATCCGCTTCCGCAAGAAAGTGGAGAAGGACGAGCACTACATCAACACCATCACGCACCTCGGCACCGTAAGGCCGCCGTCCCCGCGCCCCGGCGGCTCCCGGGGCCACCTCTGACGGCGCCTCCCTGCAGCTCATGGAGCACTGCATCAAGCAGAACAACGCCATCAACATCTACGAGGACTACTTTGGAGAGGAGGAGATGGCCGAGGTGGACGACGAGCCGCCCTCCGCCAAAACCATCAATGTCATCAGGTAGCGCGGGGTGCTGCGCTCGCCGCGCCGGTGTCCCCGGGGTGCCGCGGAGCTGGCTGAGCCCTCCGGAGACAGAGGAGGTGGGAAAAAAGCAGTGGTTTGAGGGTAGTGTTGGGTCACTTCGTGGATGGAGAGAGCTGTCACAGCCCGGTCTGTGGGGACCCGTGCTCGGGATCTCCGGTGGCTCCTGCCGGGCACCCCGCTGTATCCAGGAGGAGAAGCAGCTCTGGGCATCTTCCAGCAGCAGCTCCCACACCGGCTTCCCTGTGTGTGTGTGTGTCTCAAAGATCATTTTCAAATGTCAGGCGCTGTTAGGCCATTTCTAAAAGTCAGATCCAGTAACGTAATTGGATTCTTAGAAGCATGTAACTGGAAAGACTTTATTAAATCACCGACTCTTCTCCCCCACCACCTGGTCCCCTAGGGAATCGTTTCCCGCAGCCAGTACTCAAGGGCTGTGGCTTGTTTTAATTGCGATTCCCGCAGTTTCCTTTGGGAGTCGCTGAGCCTGAGGCATGACAGAGCTGTTAGCAAGCTAATGTCTGTGTTTGATGTCCTGCTGCCAAAAAGGGACCCAAATGTTACCAAGAGGACAGCCACGCATCTCTCCTGGCACCCTGATGGATGCAAGAAACTGGCAGTAGCTTATTCCAGCCTGGAGTTCCAGCAAAACGTGAAGGACATGAGCTTTGACTCGTACATCTGGGATCTCGGTAAGGGGAAGGGGAGCTGGGCCGGTCTTGCTGCTGCTGCGGCGAAAGCACTTTGTGCTTTTAAAGTACCTCATGGATGTGGTGAAGCCTCGCGGCCCTCAGAGCGGGTGACGAGAGGTTTTAATTTCATCGTTGGCCCACAGATCAATGTAAAGGAAGGGAGAAAGGGGATCTGAAAGTTGGCCAAGAGATGGAAAATAACCACTAATAACTAATAAAATGAGCACTAGACTCCCACTACACATCATCACCGGGGTACCTGCGGTGCCCACGTTTCTGCGGGTCACTTCCCCTCGGATAATGAAGGAAGGGGCAGCCCGGAGCGGCACCAGGGGCTGCTCTGGAGCGGGAGGTTGTTTCCTGCGAGGCTCCCATCTCACTTTGCTCTTTACTCACCCCTTCTTGGTAGAAAACTCCAACAAGCCGGAGCTGGTTCTCAAGCCGTCCTCGCCTCTCGTGAGCCTGGAATACAACCCCAAAGACTCGCACATCCTGGCAGGCGGCTGCTACAACGGGCAGATCGGTAAGGGAGATGGATTAAGCGTGACACCCATTTAATGAGGGACTGGCTTCGTTTAATTTGGTGAGAGCCTCGTTCCAGCACTGCTACACCCAGGAACAGCGTAACGTCCCTGGTGCTGCAGCCAGAAATCCCCGGAGCGCCGGGAAGGGCAGGGAAGGGCAGGCTCACACCTGCACGGGTGACAGGAGGAGAGGGCAGCGGCCCGGAGCTCGGCAGGGCTTTACCCGGCAGCTCCGGGGAGGCTGCCGGCCCTGGCGCGCGGTGCCCGGTCTGTGGGCACACGGGCACACGTGTGTGAGGAGCAGCGTGGGATCCCCGTGTGCTCAGCCCTGCCCTTCCCCATCCCCGTGCGCTCAGCTCCGCTCTTCCCTGCCGACGTGCTGGGCTCCTGCGGCCCCGCAGCTCCGTGTGCCAAAAGCTCAGAAGAGCTGCCATCATTTCATCCACTGAATTGTTTTTACACTGCTGTTACACGTGCTTAGAAAAGGGCCCCTCTTTGCCAGCTCCATTCAGGGTTTTGTTATTTAGTCAGCCACGCGAGCCCGTTGATTTAATTGCCCTCATGCTGGTGTTTTCCTTGCCGTTTGCGGCGGCAATCGGATCTGACGGGGCGTGCGCTGCCGGGCTGTGCCTGCCCGCTCGGGGGTGCTGCAGGAGGGTGGGTTTCACCTCGGCCTTCCCGGCGCTCCGCGGACGCTGGCACGGGCCCAGCAGAGCAGCCTCCGTCACATCCCGTTGCCTAATTGGAAGCGATCAGGAGGGAGCGCGCGGCTCGGTGCCACCGCGGCCCAGCCGGGCGAGGGAAGGAGCTGCCGTCCTCAGGCAGGGCCCTTGGGACACACAGGAGCCCGCAGCCAGGTCGGGGCACCCGCGCGGCTCCTCAGGAGCTGCTGCTTGGAGCTGGCACGAGCTGGGGCTCTTGCTGGAGCCCTCGTGCAGCGCAGGGGCACGCGGCAGGGTGAGCTGCTTCCAGGGGCTCAGGACACCCACCCCGGGAAGATCCCTGCAGCGGGAACGCTGTGCTGGTTTGAGGGGTTGCCACCATCCAGCCTGGAGCCGGCGGCAACCCTCTCTGCCCAGCATCCCACCGCGCTGCTGCAAACGGGCTCCTCTCAGGCTGGGCACCCCTGGGTGCCGCAAGGACAGCTCTGCCCTATCCTGGCTTCAGCACCTCCCGGGAAGTGCCAGGAAGTGAAGGAGCCAAGGGGGCTGGTGCAGCTCACGAGAGCCTCTTTCCCTTCCCAGCTTACTGGGACACGCGCAAGGGGAGGCTGCCCGTGGAGGTCTCCACCGTGGAGTTCAGCCACAGGGATCCCGTGTACGGAACCATCTGGCTGCAGTCCAAAACCGGCACCGAGTGCTTCTCGGCCTCCACCGACGGGCAGGTAACGGGCAGGAGCAGGGGGCAGGGACTCGTGCAGGGCCCATGGTTGGCAGGCACAGAAGAGCTTCCCCTGCCCGCGTGACCAGCCCCTGGTCCCAGGTCCCTGCATTCCCTGGGAATGATGGGGACAGAGTGGGATGCGACCCGCAGGCAGTGATTTGGCCTAGCCCATCCTGCAGCGTCGCTCCCCTGCTCGTCCCCGCAGGTGCTGTGGTGGGACATCCGCAAGCTGTCCGAGCCCACCGAGACGCTCGTCCTGGACATCACCCGCAAGGGGCTCCTGGAGAACGCCCTGGGTGCCATCTCGCTGGAGTTCGAGCCGACCATGGTGAGCGCCGCGAACCGGCACGGGCTCCCCTGCCCTCGTCTCAAGGGACGGCGCTGGCCGTGCTGCAGGTTGCAGCGGGCTCCTCAGGGCCCTGTCCCCTGCACCACGGGCTCCCGGACCCTCTGACGGCTCCTCTCTGCCGCTCCCGCCCCAAGCCCACCAAGTTCATGGTGGGCACGGAGCAGGGCATCGTCATCACCTGCAACCGCAAGGCCAAGACAGCCCCCGAAAAGATCTCCGGCACCTACAGCGGCCACCACGGGCCTGTGTACGCGCTGTCCAGGAACCCCTTCTACCCCAAGTTCTTCCTGACGGTCGGGGACTGGACCGCTCGGATCTGGTCAGAGGAGAGCAAAGAATCATCAATTATGTGGACCAAGTAGGTGTAACCTCTGCAAAAAACGGTCCTTCTCTGTGTGAAAGAATTCCGAGGTGGATGAGCAGCAGGGTCTGGTCTGCTCGGTCGAGGAGGAGTGGCTGGTGGGGCAGTGACCAAGGCAGAGAGGTGCCGGCGCAGCCAAGAGCGCTGGAACGGGGACGTTCCCGTCCCTGCGCTGGGGCTGCAGCCGGGCTCCGCGCGGCCCTGCCCGCAGGTACCACCTCTCCTACCTCACCGACGGCTGCTGGAGCACCGTGAGGCCGGCCGTCTTCTTCACCACCAAGCTGGACGGGACGCTGGACATCTGGGACTTCCTCTTCAAGCAGAACGACCCTTCCCTCAGCTTGAAGGTTGGCTCCCGCGCGGCGCCGTTTTCCCCTCCGCTCCCGTTCCCGCTGCCCTCGGAGCAGCAGGAGGAGCTGGCAGAGCGGCCGTGCCACCTGGCAGAGCAGATGGAGCCGGGCACGGAGCCGGGCGCCGGGCAGCGTGCGCAGCCCCGTGCTGGGCCTGGATTCACTCCACCAACGGGCAGGTGACCTTCCCCTTGAGCTGTGCCGGCGGCTCGGCCTGCCCCCACGTTTGCACTTTAGGATCCAGCGGGTTTCTAGCATCCCTCGCAGCCCCCGTTCGCAGCCGTTTCTTGCCGCGCCGGGGCCGAGCGCCCGCGTCCGCCCGTCCTCCCTCCGCAGATCTGCGACGAGCCGCTCTTCAGCCTGCGCCTGCAGGACAACGGCTGCTTCGTGGGCTGCGGCTCCAAGCTGGGCACCGTCACGCTGCTGGAGATCTCCTCGGGGCTCTGCACCCTGCAGCGGAACGAGAAGACCCTGGCCACGGCCGTAGGTGCCCTCCGGGGCGGCCGGACGCGTCGCGATGGAGCAAAGGCCCCGGCGCGACGCCGTCCCCGTGCGGAGCGGTGTCCTCAGGGCAGCCCCTCTCTGCCCAGATGTTCGAGCGGGAGACGAAGCGGGAGAAGATCCTGGAGGCCCGGCACCGCGAGATGCGCCTCAAGGAGCGCGTGCGCTCGGAGGCGCGGATCGAGGAGGGCAAGGAGGAGGCGCCCGAGGAGAGTCTCCCCGAGCTGCTCGAGCGCGTCCGCAGCGAGTTCCTCGAGGCCATCGAGGCGGAGCTGCGCAGGAGGGCGCGGGACGAGGCCAGGCGCCTGCAGGCCAAGGTACGCGCACGGCGGCGCCAGCTCCGGTGTCCCCGGAGCCGGTGGGCAGGCGCCCACGGAGGATCACCCAGGTCTGGCCATGCCCGGGGCTGGATGGGCCCTGGGATGAGCTAGCCCTGCTGTAGGGAAAGCCCCAGGGACGGGGGACTCGCTGAAGCCCTTCCTGGGGCCAGGGTGCGGTGCCACTGCCGCGCCAAAGCGGCAGAACGGGGGCAAAGCCGACAGCGAGCGGTTGCGTGGGGCAGGGGACACGGCTCTGCACAAAACGGTTAACTAGAGTAAGGAACACAGCTGGTGAAGCCCTTATGTTAGTTTCTTTATTTCCTTCAGACCAAGCCTCTGCTTTTCAGGATAAAGGTGATACAGGTGAAGCAGGAGAGGAAGAGGAGGAAGGAGAGAGCAAGCTGCCAGGGTTTGAGGGCGAAGAAGAGGAGGAGGAGGAGGAGGAAGAGGAGGAAGAGGAGGAGGCTGCTACCAAGGACGGCTGATTCCAGCTTTGGGCCTCATTCCCCCTCCTCGGTCCCGGTGGCGGGACGCCCGGTGAGGGCACACGACGCGCCAGCCCCGCGCCAGGGCTCTGCCCGGGCCCCTCCGCGGCCCCCGCGCTCTCCGCAGGAGCCAGAGCCGCGAAGCGGCGCCCTGGGCGGCGGAGAGACCTCTGAGTCAGTCCCAGATGCTCCCTGGCCCTTTGCCCTCCCGCTTTTCCCCTTTGGATGAATAAACAGGAGGCTTCCGAGCCGCGTTTCCTCTCCCGTCGCAGCAGCGTGGAGCAGAGGGTGGGAAGGCTGCGTCCCTTCTCCTCCCCTTCTCCCGAGGGCTGGAGGTAGCTGCCGACCGCTGCGCAGCCGGGATGGTGCCTCCGCATCCCACCCGGCTGCCTCTGGCACCCAGAACCCCCTGGCCAGGCTGGCCCTGAAGCTCAGGCCCAAGGCCACGGTGATGGCCATGGCCCTGTGGGATGTGACCGGACAGTGCTGGAAAGGGACCCCACTGATGCCCAGCACCTCCGGGATGCACCCGCGTGCCCAGCCCCGCTGGGGGGCTGCACTGGGGGACTGCATTAACCGCAGCCCCGCCAGGCTCCCGCGCCAAGAGGAACCCAGAGGCGCCCGGGCTCCGTTTCTGCCTTTATTGGGAGCAGGAGGGAGGGAGCAGCCGGGTTCCCGGAGCCCATCCCGAGCGCCGGGGCTCTGCAGCCGGCAGCTCCTGGGCCGGCACAGCGGGACCCCCACGCCACATGTCCCTGGGACACCAGGGGGGTGTCCCCGTCCCCATCATGCCCAGGGTGGCAGCTCTCCGAGGGGGAGCTGAGCCCGCGGCAGGGACCGTGCGGAGGCACCGCAGGGACGGGGACCCCCCGTCCCGCAGAACAGCGGCAGACGGGGGGGTCCCCTCCCGGCACAGGGACCTCCATCTACGTAAGGGAGGGAGGAGAAGAGGCCGGGAGGAGCCCGGGGACGTGGGCAGGGCCGTCCCCCACGGCCACGGCGCTACTTCTTGGCCTTGATGAGCGCGTGGTAGACGGGCTTGACGATGATGTGGAGGTGCAGGGCGTTGTCGATGAGGTACTCGGAGGTGCGGCGCTGCAGGTCGGCGTGCGCCAGGAAGTCGGGCACCTCGTCGGAGCTCTGGTGGAAGCTGTAGGCGTGCTTGAGCAGCAGGCGGCCCTGCTGCCGCACGCCCACCAGCACCGTCTTCTGGAAGCTCACGCCGGCGAAGTCGGAGCTGCTGGTGGCCGGCGTGATGACGAGCCGGGGGCGGCCGTCCTCGATGCGCGCCGGCTGCAGCGCGCCCGACACCGAGTCCGAGTAGACGGGGCGCAGGCTGATGGGCAGCCAGCGCGGCGAGAAGAGCACGTTCCAGGTGACCCTCTTGCCGGCGTCGTGGCTGCTGGGGCCCAGCTGGGTCTGGAAGCTGGTGCTGCGGTCGTCGCGCGCCGGGTTGTTGATGACCCACTGGGCGCCCCAGGCGGGCGCGAGGTAGTTGCGCGGCAGGAACATGCTGCAGTTGACGTCGAAGTACTTGGCGAAGTGGAGCGGCGAGGCGGCGTGGAACTGGAAGGCCTGGAAGAGCAGGTCGTGCACGGCGGCGCGGTGCCGCGCCAGCGCCGCCGACTGCGCCTGCAGCCGGAAGAGCTGCGCCGGCGCGATCATGGGGTAGCGGATGGCGCGCAGCACGCGCTCCGCCACGGCCGCCTCGGGCTGCCGCCGGCCCAGCCAGCCCTCCACGGCCGTGTAGAGCTCCAGCTCGCTGTGCAGCACCAGGTCGGAGCGCTCCAGCAGCAGCAGCAGCAGCTCGGCGCTCACCGAGGCCCACTCGGCGCTGGCCAGCACGGCCGACAGGTTCCAGGCGAGGAACTGCAGGCAGCTCTCCTGCAGCGCCCGGTCGCCCACGCGCGCCGCGTACTGGTACCAGCCCACCACGTGGCCCTGGCTCGACTCGCTGGCCAGGTGGCTCCGCATGTAGTCGGCCACGCCGCGCTGCAGCGCCCGCACGCGGTACTTGGTGGCCAGCTGGTGCATGGGGATGGCTTGGTGCAGCAGGATGGAGACGCCGCCGCAGTACAGGTACCTGGGGAGAGCGCGGCCGCGGTGAGCGCGGCGTCCCCGTGTCCCCACCGTGCCGCCCCGCGCCACGCCGTGCACCTGAGGAACTTGTCGAAGAGCGCGGCGCTCTCGGGCGGCTCGTGCAGGGTGAGCACGCTCTGGTTGCGCAGCAGCCCCTCGAAGACGTCGCTCTGCAGGCCCAGCAGCAGCTGGTGCACGTGGAAGACCTTGGCATCGGCGGCGGGCGCCGCGTGCACCTGCAGCACCGCGTCGCTGCCGTTGCCGCTCTGCAGCAGCTCCTGCAGCCGCTGCAGCAGCGTCAGCGAGTGGTTGATGGTGGCGGCCGTGGCGTCGCCGCTGAGCTCGGCTCGCTGGGCTGCGGGCAGACGGCACCGTCCCAGTGAGGGCCCTGCCACGCGCCCGGGATCCCCTGGTGCCCACGCAGCTCCGTCCGCCCCCGGGACAGGCACCGGGGCTGAATGTCCCCGCGCCAGGTCCCCAGGACCATGGGGATAGGGCCGGGTGCTGCCGGTGCAGCCTTCCTCCCCCTCCTCCTCCTCCCGCTGCCCGAACCGCTGCGCCTCTCCCCCAGGATGAGTTTGGCCCCGTGCATCTCAAATCTACGTCTTGCCGGGCGGCGACGCTGCGGATTATCCTTCCCGACTCCGGCTTAAGGCCGGCTAAGAAGGGATTTGGAATGGGATCGGGAGCGCAGCAGTGCCTGATATGGCTCCTTTGCAGGGCTCCCGGCGCCACAGCGTCCCGGGCGCTGGGCACCTCTGTGGAGAACAACTGGGCTCCAAATCGTGCCATGGCCATGGGCATGGCCATGGATCATGGCACAACCATGGATCACGGCACAGCCATGGATCATGGCACAGCCGCTCCAGTCAGGCCCCCTGGGTCCCAAATCCGTCTCATCCCAACCCTTCCAACCAGAGAGCTGCAGGATCGCCGGACACGCAGGTGGGAAGGAGCCGGCCTCGCGGCGAGGGCAGTCACACCATGGCCACCCCTGGCCCCGGCCTCCCCGCTCCGCGGGCGCCCTTACCGGCCTGCACGGTGAGGAGGAGGAGGAGGAAGGCGGCGGCGGCGCAGCCCCAGCGCCGGGCCGGGCCGGCCCGGGCCCCCGTCAGCCTCGCCATGGCCTCGCAAGCGCATCTGCCGGGGCTCAGCGCCGCGGTGGCGCGCGGTGCCCGCCGCCCGCTTATGTAGGCCACGACCCTCCCAGCCCGCGCGCCCGCACATTGATTGGTGGAAACTGGGACCGGCCGTTTCCAAGGGAACCGCTTCCCGGCCGGAATCGATCCCGCGCGGCCCCCGGCACCCCGGAGCCGCGGCAAGGGGCGTCCCGCGAGCGCCGGGCTCCGCGCGGGGCCCTGGCTCGTGCCACGCGCACCCATTCCCGGCTGCGCATCCCGCCCGGGCGCGTTGTGCCCGCGGGGCCGCGGCTCCGGAGCCCCTTTGCATGCAGGGCACACGCGGCCCCGGTGCTCCCCCGCGCCGCCCGGCCTCAGGGCTATTCATGCGGGTGGCAGCGCTCGCCCTCCCATCTCCATGGCATCCGGGCTGCCGGCAGGAACCGCCTGCCCTTTTCCCAGCCTTTGCAGCCAAGCGCTCCGTGCACGCCCCGTGCCAGCCTCCACTGGCCCCGCGCCGGCTAGCGCCGTGGCCGTGGATAGGGGGCCTGGCACGGCCGCGGGGTGACAGCCACCAGGCAAGGTCACCACGGAGCCCCGGCGACCTTGGTTGCATGACAGCGGTGTCAAGGGCTGCCGGGACCAGCGCCGCGCGGGGAAATTAGTCGGTGCCGGGTATTGAGTGGCTGTCGGCATGGATGGGATTAGTGCCAGCAGCCGCGCGGCGGCAGCTCGTGCGCGGCAGTGCTGATGGAAGCGCAGAGCCCGTGCTCACCGCTCTGCAGAGCCCCTAATCAGGCGTGAGCAGCCCCAGCTGCAGCCCCGCTGCCCAGTGTGGGTATAAAGCACAGCAGAAACGGGGGGCCCTGGTGCCTAGGGAAGCTGGGGGGTACTTGGGCACATGATGACGCCCTCCAGACCACAGCACCGTGGACAGCCTGGTGGCCATGAGGGACACGTGCACGTGCCACCCTGTGCCACCTCCTGCTGTCCGCACACCTGGGTTCATCGGATGCCCAGCCCCAGCACAGGGGAGAAGCGGGGCCACCTGCCCGTGAGGTGGGGACACCCTCCTGCCCCACTAGCCCCATCCGCAGCTCTGCCCACCCAGCTCTCCCTGCTCCTGTGTCCTGGGAGATGCTGCAGGGGATCAGAAGGGACACGGAGTGAGGTGACTCCCCTGGTGTGGGCATGTGGTGCCATGAGAGGTGAGCCCGGAGGTGAGACCCTGTCCCCTGTGGGGCATAGGGAGCGGGATGGGGGCGAGGGGACCGGGCACAGACACTGCTGGCAGGGCTAGAGATCTGGGCTGGGGAAGGGTTAATGCATTCCTGCTGCAGCCCTATCAATGCAGCGCTTCCCTCGGGACACCCAGGGACTGTGCTTGCCCTTGCTAATTAGCCAGCTCTAGTCTATGCCTAATTGGCATCCCTTGCCGCCCACCATGAGCGGCTGCAACTGCACTGAGTCCATGTTCCCTATGCTGCAATGGTGGCAGGGGGCTGTTCCCTGCCCCAGGGGTCGGAGGGCTCCTCTGGCACCAGGACCTGCATCCATGCAGCAACCTGGAGACCAAAATCCCCTGCAGGCTCTTGGAGAGAGAGACATGACCCCCAGCTGCAGCCCCTGGGCTGGCATGGCTAGGAGGACATCGGACCTGAGCTCTGGACACAGAGATGTCCCCCGGTGGCACTGGAGTTACTGCGGAGCTCAGTGCTGGGAGCTGTGGTTGCCCACCAGTCCCACTGCCCTTGGGCCTTGTCCTTGGGCTAGGAAGGGAGATTCCCCCTTGCCCCCGGCGCAGCTCTGGCTCTGCTGCTGCTGCAGAGCAGTGACACTGTCACTGTCACTGTGCCCAGAGCTGGAAGGGGACCAGAGCAGCGGAGGGGGCTGCCCTGCACGGAGAGGGGGCTGCTGGGGCACCCTGCAGCACCGGGCAGGATGGGGCAACTTGGGGCCCTTGCGGGGCTGCGATGGGCACGTGGGGAGTCCGGCTGGTGCCCGGGGCAGCTCTGGGGGCTCTGTGGTGCCACGTGTGGACTGGGACGTGAGCGCTGCCCAGAGCCCCCCTCCCCGGGCCCCCCGCCCGGGACATCCCGCACCCCCGGGGGCTCGGCACCCACCCCGGGACCCCCGGACCCCGCGGGCTCCGTGCGCGGGTCCCGGTTCGGTCCCGCTCCGGGGGTCGTGCCCCGCCCCTCCCGGGGGAGTTGCCGGTGGAGAGCAGCCTCCAGCCAATCAGAACGCAGCACTCGGGTTTGGCTCCCCCCCTTCGTGGAGACCGCCTTTCTGATTGGCTCAGCCGCGGCCTCCCGCAGCCAATGGGTGCGGGGGGCGCGCCGCCGGGTTTATGAATGGGGCGCGTGGGCCCGATCCTGCCCGGGGGTGCCTGATCCTGTCTGTCCCCTCCGCCTCGCTCCCGTTATCCGCCCCATCTCCGCTCGGGAGGCAGCGCAGGACCCACTCTGTCCTCCCGCGGGGTTGGCCCGTTGTAGCCGCCTGCTTCCTCCTCCTCTCCCCTTGAGACCCCCACACCCCACACCACTGGGTTACAGCTCCCCCGCAGTCCGGCACTTCTAAGTCCCTGCAGGCCCTACTGTGACACCGGGCCCAAGGCCTGGGCCAGGGTCTCCGCCGTGGGGCAGTCACCCAAGAACGCCCTGTTTTAGGGCCGTTTGCAAGGTGGGGAGCGGGAGCCCCACCAGCAGTGCCGGGTACCCAGGCGGAGCCTGGCACCCTGAGGCTCCGTCTCCCCGTGCAGCTGGTCCCTGGTGGAGGGAGATGCTCCCAGCACCCAACAGCACCGAGGCGGCCGGGATGTGGCACACCTGGAGCAGTCACCCTGCTGGGCATCGTCTCCATCATCTGCTACAGCCTCCTGGGGCTGCCAGGTGAGCGCCCGGGGAGTGTGGGGGTGCCTCGTGCGTGGGCAGGGCTGGGGGTGCAGCAGGGACCCAACCTGCTCCCTACGGCCGCCCTGGCCCTCAGGGTGCAGCCCCAGCACCGCATGGCGGGTGCTGCAGCAGCAGGGACAGGGGGTCTGTGTGGTGCCAGCTGGCACTAGGAACAGATTGATCAGCTCAGCGTGTCCCCCATAGGGTGACACTTATTACTCTGTGCCCTGGTCCCCCCCCTGCACCCCAGGGCACCTGGTTGCTCCCTGGGCACCCTCAGACCCTGGTGCTGCAGTGCTGAGGCCCCAGGGTCTCACTGCGGTGCACTGCTCTCCTTCCTGCAGTGAATGTCCTGATTGCTGTGGCCCTGTCCCGCCTGGCCACGAGGACAAAGAAGTCACCGTACTGGTACCTGCTGGCCCTACCACCTCTGACATCCATGCAGGTGGTGGTGGCAGGAGGAGCTGCTCCACCTGCTGCCTTGGTCCCACCTCATTTTTGGGGTGTCCTGCCTGGTGCCAGGCTCCTGCCGTGCTGCAGGGCTCCCCATCCCTGCTCCCTGAGCCAGCCCATGCTCGGCCTCTCCAGACACGCTGCCTTCGTCCCCTGCTCCAGAAACCTGCCGTGGGACAGGAGTGACGGGGAGCTTTGTGCAACACGTGGGACACATCTCCTTAACTTCCTTGGTGAGATGGAGACACCGCCCTGGTCTGTGGCTGCGGTGACGGGCCGGGACAGGAGGCCCCAGGGCACAGGCAGGGAGCACCCGTGGGGCTGACGTCCCCGCTCCCCTTGTGCAGGGCACCAGGGCTGTCCCTCCCTGCGAGCTGCATCTCCCACGGCCCCTGGCTCTGCGAGGGACTTGCCAGTGCCCAGCTGGACAAGCAGCCAGGAGCTGCCAGCCCGGCTGTCCCCGGCTGCCGGCTGCCCAGCTGCCACCAGAGGGCAGGGACAGGCCGCCCTGCGGAGCTGGCAGCGCTCTGTGCCACGGGGCTGGAGCGGAGCCTGCGACTCCTGCGTAATCCCCCAAATCCCGGCCCTTCCCTCCAATTCCCACAAAGCGGGTTTGGGGGAGGGGGCTGGGCTATGGGATCCTATGGGATCACTGCCCCCCCGCCCCATTCCCCGCAGGATCCGGCTCCCTGGCTCCGGCTCGGAGGGCTCAGCCCCGTGTGCAGCCGGAGGCCCCTGGGAGCTGCTTGCTCCATTAATCCCAGCCGTGGAGCTGGGGGGAGAAGTTAGGCATTAACCCGGAGCGCGTTGAGGCACCGCGGCCCCCGGGAGCCTCTCCAAGCCCTGTCTCCCACGCCAGGGTGTGCAGAGGGGACTCAGCACAGAGGGACTCCCTCCGGCACCGCTCCGCTCCGAGAGGGAGGTGGGAACGTGCTAACGGCAGCTCTGTTGTGGATGCAGCCAGCACGGATGGAAAACAGCTTCCTGGCTCCGGTGTAAACAGCAGTGGCCGGGGGGGCGGCGGGGCCCAGGTAGGGCTGGCGCCGGGGCCAGGGTGAGCGCCGTGCCGTGCCGTGCCGTGCCAGCCGCCCGGCAGCACTGGAGCAAAGGTAAGCCTGGAAAAAATGCGCCCGGCGTGCCCATGTTTTCGGAGCAGGCCTGTTCCCGTTCCGCCAGCGCGGCGGGGGGGCACGGGAGCTCCTGCTTCCACCCTCGCTGCCCACCGTGGGGTGTGCGGCACGTGTTGGTGGTGCCTCCCTGGCACTGCCTTTCTGCAGGAGCTACAAAAACCTTCCCCAGGCTTTAGGGGGGCCAGGGGAGCAGCCAGGAGGTGTGGGCACCTCCAGGGCAAGGAGGGGAGGAAACCAGGGCCAGGCACCCATCCCCCCGCCCCAGCCTCATCCATGTGTCCGGACACCCCCCTCCTCCTCCGGCAGGAGCAGGGGGCAGCGAAGGGCCAGGGCAGCCACCAGGAAAATGGTCCTGGCCCCCGGGTGCGGAAGGAAGCAGCCTCCAGGAGGCCGCCTGCCTCGGCCTCGCCGCGGGCCCGAGTGGGCAGCGGGGGCGGCAGGAAGCCGCATGGGGCCCGCGGCGGCGGCGCCGGGATGAGGTTTTCCTGCAGCAGGGAGCGCAGGGGGTTCGGCTGTGCCGGGAGCCACAGCCGTGGCACGGGGGGAAACAGAGGCATGACGGGACCAGGCAGACATGGGGGGACACGGAGCCCTGGCATGTGCGGGCACTGGGCGCCCTGGAGCTGCACGAGCACCACGAGCAGCTTCCATTGAGGACACGTTAGGGACACACGCTCCTGGAGGAACAAGGGCAGGTGGCAAGGGCAGCTCTGTGCACCGCGGTTCTGCCACTGCAGCCCTGCTCCCTGTGGGGTCCCCGTCCTGTCCAGGCGGTGGCAGTGCCTGGTCACTGGGCCACGTCCTTTGCCTGCTTGCTTCACCCTCCCAAAATAGTAGCTCCTGCCTGGAAGCCTCGGGAGGGGTGGCAGGGGTGCCCCAGCCCTGGGGACCACAGGGTGCCATTGCCCGGTCCCGGTGGCCCTGGGGCAGGGGCCATGCGCCCTGCTGCCCACCGGGCTGCCCCCGCGGCGTGTGCCGGGCGCGCGGGCCTTGCCAAGGGCTTAGCCGTCAGCTGACATTCCTGCGGGAGGCCCCGCGGCCGGGGGCTTCCAGGCGGGAGCCGGTGTGTCCCGCGCGGCGGGGGGCCCGGGGAGTCCCCCCCGCGCTCCGCCGGGGCGGGCAGGGAGAGCGGAGCGGGGCTCCCCGCGCCCGCCGCTGCCCCGAGCCCCCGCGGCCGCCGCGGCGGGCAGGTCCCGGCGGGGCCGGGCGGAGGCGCCGCGGGGAGGAGCCGGGCGGGCGCGCGCCGCGCTCCGGGGCTCGCCCGCCGGAGCGGAGCGGAGCGGAGCGGAGCGGGGCGCGCGCGGCGGCAGCCCGTGAGTGGGGCCCGGCCCGCGGCGGGGGCTGCCGAACCGGGACGGGACGCGGCCGCCGACTCGAGCGGCCGCCAAGTTGAGGAAGCGCCGGGCGAGTTTGGCGGCCGGTACCGAGCGGGGGGAGCTGCGGAGCGCGGGCCGGTGCCGCCGGGGCGTGTGGGGGGAAAGCGGGTCGGTACCTACGGGGAGCGCAGGGGGAACTGGGCCCTGGCTACCGGGAGGTGCGCGGAGAGCCGGGCCGGCCCCGCCGGGAGGTGCCATAGGAACTGGGCCGGTACCTGCGGGAGGTGCTGGGGCAACCGGGCCGGCCCCGCCGGAAGGTGTGGGAGGAACCGGGCCGGTCCCTGCCGGAGGTGCCAGAGGAACCGGGCCGGTACCTGCAGGGAGGAACCGGGCCGGCCGTGAAGGGGGCTGGCACAGACCGGCCAGGCTGAGTGCGGTGGGGGCGGTACAGCCTGGGGGGCCGGGGTCCCCCTGCCCGGTCCTGTCCCGGTCGGAGGGCCCTGTTTCCAGTCCGGGCAAACAGACCCGGCGCGGGGCTGTGCCCGGAGAGCTGGTTCCCGTCCCTGCTGGTTCCCGTCCCAGCGGGACGCAGACACCTGGTTCTGCCACAGCTCTGGGAGGGGAGCAAGGCCGGGGGCTACCAGGACTCCTGGTCCCCCACTCAGCAAGGGGAGCAGGGCCAGGGGCTGCCCGGAGTCCTGGTCCCCGCCTCGGCAAGTGGGTTGGAGGCAGCAGGGAGGGTCGTGGAGGCCCCAACCCCTGGGCTCTGCTCCCAGCCCGGCCCCACGAGTGACCTTGTGAGAGAGGTTTCCTGCCCCGTTTCCTCCCTCGCACGGGTCACAGTGGCGGGGTCTGCAGCTTTGGATTCCTCCCCCTCCTCCTGGCACCCTGGCCCGTGAGCGGGGCCCGGGCACCCCTGGTCCCAGCACGCGGAGCCGGGGGCTGCGGCTGCGCAGGCAGCCTGCGTGCGAGCGCCTGGCACGAGCTGCGCGCAGGGCCGGACACGCGCCCGCAGCGACCGCGGCGGAAGTGGGGCTGGAGAGGCAGAAAGGGGAACCCGCCGGAGGGTACGGGGAGGCACCCGAGACCACGGCGCGGGAGCAGAACCGGCACCGCCGCCACCCGGGCTTGGCACTGCCGGCGGAACCGGTGCCAGCCGCGCTGCCCAATCCCCCTCCCTGGCACATCCCGCTCCCGGTGTCGGATTGGAGGATGGGCACAGCCCTGGATCCAGCCGTGTTCTAGGGAATGCCAGGTCATCCGGGAGCGTTTGGGGCGCAGGGAGGCTGAGCCTCTGCTCACGGCCACCCCCGGCCCCCGGGCAAGGAGGCGTGGGGAAGCATGAGCGTCCACCCTGGGGGCGGCTTGTGCCGCGGTGACGCCGGCTGCGCCGCGGCCGCAGCGCCTGCTCGCCGCTCCCCAACGCCCCCCTCTCTCCCGCAGGGCCTCGGGGGCTCCCGCTCGGCGCCCGGCCCGGGCTGCAGGATGGGGACGGTGGCCACGGGCCTCCTGCTGGCCCTGGTGGCCGCGTGCCACGCACAGACCGGGCCCCCACCGGGCTGCGGCCAGGACCTCTCGTCCCTCTACTACAATCTGTGTGACCTCTCGGCGGCCTGGGGCATCGTGCTGGAGGCCGTGGCCAGCCTCGGCATCGTCACCACCTTCGTGCTCACCATCGTGCTCGTGGCCAGCCTCCCCTTCGTGCAGGAGCCGCAGAAGAAGAGCCTGGTGGCCACGCAGGTGCTCTTCCTGCTGGGCACCTTCGGCCTCTTCTGCCTGACCTTCGACTTCATCGTGGGGCCCGACTTCTCCACGTGCACCTCGCGCCGCTTCCTCTTCGGTGTCCTCTTCTCCATCTGCTTCTCCTGCCTGCTGGCGCACGCGCTGGCGCTCAACTTCTTGGCGCGGCGGAACCGGGCGCCGCGCGCCTGGGTGACGCTGGCCGTGGCGCTGCTGCTGGCGCTCGTGGAGGTCATCGTCAACGCCGAGTGGCTCCTCATCACGGTGGTGCGGCGCGAGGGCGGCTCGCCGGACCCGTGCCGCGTGGCCGACGCCGACTTCGTCATGGCGCTCATCTACGTCATGGTGCTGCTGGTGGCTGCGTTCGGCGCCGCGTGGCCGCCGCTGCTCTGCAGCCGCTACACGCGCTGGCGCAAGCACGGCGCCTTCATCCTGGCCACCACGGGCCTCTCCGTGGCCATCTGGGTGGCGTGGACCGCCATGTACCTCTACGGGAACCGGCACACGGGCGCCAAGCCGCGCTGGGACGACCCCACGCTCGCCATCGCCCTGGTGTCCAACGCGTGCGCCTTCGTGCTGCTCTACGTCATCCCCGAGGTGACGCACGTGACGCGGCGGGGCCCCGCGCAGGCGCACGAGGATGACGGCTACCCGACGCGCGGCGTGGGCTACGAGACCATCCTCAAGGAGCACACGGCGCACAGCATGTTCGTGGAGAACAAGGCCTTCTCGCTGGACGAGCCCTCCTTCGGTACGCGCCGCGGCGGCCGGGGACGAGCCGCGCGCTCGGCGGCAGCCGGGGCGGCTGCAGGGCCGCGTCCCGCGAGCGGCGGCTCCGCAAACAGGCCCGGCCGGGTCTACCGGTCTGGGTCGAGCTCGCGGCGCTGCCGCCGCCGCCGCCGGCCCCCAGCTCCGCCCTCTCTCCGCAGCCAAGAAGCCGGTGTCTCCCTACAGCGGCTACAACGGGCAGCTCCTTGCCAGCGTCTACCAGCCCACCGAGATGGCCCTCATGCACAAGGGGCCCGTAAGTGCGCGGCAGGGTCCCCCCGTGCTGGTTGGCACCCGTGGACCCCCCCCCCGCCCATGGAGGGGCAGCCAGTAGCCAGGATTTGTCCCCTTGTCTCGTCCCCCAGCACACGCGGGAGCAGGAGCGCGGAGAGGGCGGCTGTGTGGGCAGGGAGATGCTCAGGGCAGTCCCCATGGGCAGGGGATGCCCAGGGTGGGCAACACAGATAGGGGGATGTTCAGGGTGGCCATGTGGTCCCCGTGAACAGGGGACGCTTGAGATAGACCCCATGGGCAGAGGGGTGCTTGGGGCCCTGGCCCAGGCAGCACGGGCAGGGGGATGCTCTGGGTGGTCCCTATGGGCAAGGAGATGCTCTGGGTGGTCCCCATGGGCAAGGAGATGCTCGGAGTGGTCCCCATGGGCAAGGAGATGCTCTGGGTGGGCACCATGGGCAGGGGGATGCTCTGGGTGGTCCCCATGGGCAAGGAGATGCTCGGAGTGGTCCCCATGGGCAAGGAGATGCTCTGGGTGGGCACCATGGGCAGGGGGATGCTCTGGGTGGTCCCCATGGGCAAGGAGATGCTCTGGGTGGGCACCATGGGCAGGGGGATGCTCGGGGTGCCTGCATAGCTCCCCATGGACAGGGAGATGATCAGGATGGGCACCGCGGGCAGGGGATGCCTGGGGTGGTCCCCACGGGCAGGACGATGCCCAGGGTGGCCATGGAGAGAGGGATTTTGGGGTCGCTGCACGGCCCCCGCGGGCAGGGGATGCTCGGGGGGTCCCGTGCTGCCCAGCGCCTCCTCTGCTCCGCGCAGGCCGACGGCGTCTACGACGGGATCCTGCCCCGCGCCAGCGCGGCCGCGGGCAGCGCCAGCTCCACGCTGCGCGCCGAGGACGCCTTCGCCTTCGCGGCGCCGGCCCGGCCCGGCGGCCCTCGCGCCTCCCAGGTCTGTTAATGAGCAACGGAGGGTGCAAAGTCCCCCCCGCCTCTCCCGGAGCTGCATCCGCTCAGCGGGGCCAAGCCCGGGGCAGCCCCCCGGTGCCCAGCGCCGTCCCTTCTGCCGCAGGTGCCGTCCCCGTACGGCAGAAACCGCTGGTGAAGGGCCCCGGGGCTGCGCGGCCTCGTCCCCCGCGGTGCCCGGAGCCGCCGGCCGCCCCGTCCCGCCGGCCGCAGCCTCCGCTCCGCAGCCTCGTTCCCCCGCGCCATGGGGGCCGCGAGGGCACCGCAGAGCCCCGCTTCCCGCTGCGCCCCCGAGGGCCCCCGCGCCGGGACACAGGGCCGGTGCCCAGCAAGCCGGGGGCGGCTCGGCCTCCTCGGTGCCTTCGTCCCGGGGGTCCCGGTGCCGCGGGGCCCCCTCCCTCCGCTCTGGTTCTCCTCCCTCCTCATTTTTTCAGGTCAGCCCCAATAAAGCTGGTTTTCCTATGTGGTGCTGGAGCAAGCGGCCCAGGCAGAGAGGGCACCGTGGGTCCCCGTCCTGGGTGCACCATGAAGTCCCCATTCGGGGTGCACCGTGGGTCTGTGTACTGGGCGCACCGTGGGTTCCCGTTCCAGGTGCACCGTGATGTCCCCGTTCCAGGCACACCACAGGTCCCTGTCATGGGCGCGCTGTGACGTCCCCATGCTGGGCACGCTGTGGGTCCCCGTTTGGGGCGCACGGTGATGTCCCCATTCCGGGCGCACCGCGGGCGCCCGGTGCTGCTGCTGCCCGGGCTCGGCGCGGCGCCGGGGACGCGCCAAGGTCGGGGCGGCTCCTGCGCTCACGCTCCCTCTCCCCTGCCAGGCAGGAAGCCTGCGGCCGGGCACACGGCAGCACCATGAATTATTCAGGGCCTGACGGGAGCCGGAGGAGGGGGCAGGTGACCGGCTCTCCTTGAGCCGGCGCCGCCCGCGTTTGCGGCGCTCGCGGCGCCCACGGGTGCCCGTGCAAGGGCCCGGCCCGGTGGGTGCTCGGTGAGGGCTGCCTCGCCGTATCCCTGCTCCTGGGGACGCTGCCAGCGTGTGGCACAGTGGGGTCCCAGGGGGCTCCGTGTTGACCCGGTGCCGCCGCGACGGTCTCTGTGCAACGTGGGCACCGCGGGGACACGCGGTCCCCTCCTGCCTTCCCGGGAGTCTCCCTGCAAGCGGGCACGCGGCCGGGATAACGGAGCGCGGGCTCCCGGGGCCGCCGCGGCGCAGGGCCGGCCCCTCCGGAAGCCGGAGCCGCGGCGGCCCCGTCCGACGGCCCCGTCCAACAGCGCGGCCTTTGTGCGGCGCCGCCGAACAGGCCGCCCTTGTGCCGCAGGTGAGCGCGGGGCGGGCAGCGCCGCGGCCGGTCCCCCCGCCGCGTGGGGCCACCGCGCCGGGTTGTGCCGCTCTGGCGGCCCCGCGGGGACACGGCTGCGGAGCAGGACGAGCCCCGGCCGCAGCGAGGAACGTTCCTGTCCCAGCGAGAGGACGGGCGGCTGCCCCGCTCTGCAACGCAGGGTCCGGCCACCGCGCGGAGCCCGTCCGGTGCCAGCGCTGCCAGGGCCTGGCAAGTGTCGGTGCCAGTGGGCCAGGACTGCCCTCTGCCGGCACTGCTGCACGGGAGCGCCGCGCTTGGACACGATGGAGCCGCATGGACACTGTGGAGCTGCACGGACACGGTGGAGCCACAC